>NC_041729.1:2513335-3770003 GCF_004115215.2 Ornithorhynchus anatinus
GAAGCCCTCCCCACCTCCACCTCGGTCTAAAAAGCATTTCCAGTATCCTTTGGGTCAAGCAGACCAGCCTCACCACCCCCTCCTTTGACTCCCTCGAATCATCAATCGAATATCATCGATAGGAGAGCTCCATCGCCTCCGCACCACGTCTTTAACAACGGAGGGATGGATTTTATTAAACGGGGGATTGAGAGGCTTCCCTTTTTCCACATCTCTCCCTTTAAACCTCAAACTGTCCCTCGATCTATTCTCTCTCCGGACCACTTCCTACTCAGCCGTGTCTCATCCCATCTCCCTTCTCTTCCGAACCTCCCGAACCCTCTCGAAACCCGGGCCTTTCGGGGCGTTCCGCGGCAGGAGCCAATAAAACGTGGAAAGGGAGTTTCAGAAATCCGTCGAAGGCGGTGAAGAGCAACCTCTCCCTACATCCCTCTCTCCCCACCCACGGCCTTTCTGCGGACGAGAATAGCGGAAACGGCTCCTAATAAGATCAATATAGTCGAGTCCCGGGATTTGACAAAGGGACTCCGAGTCGCTTCCCGGGAGCGGCAGGCATGGCCGGTTAATTGGGCCCTGAAAAAGGGGGCGAGGTGGATTCCAGTTAATTAGTCAAGAGATGAATCAAGCCAAACAGTATCTGAAAGGTCGCCGGGTCCCGGTTTGTCACTGGGGATTGAGCAATCAGCTTTTGTGAGGGGTAAATTGGACGGGAGAAGCGTGAGACGCCCGGGTTGGATCGCGGAGCGGGGCAAAAAAAGGGAGGGAATCGGAGCGTTTATGGGATCGTTAGTTGATGTCGGCTCTCATCTGGCTGGGAGAGGCCATAATCGGGAGCGGCACCCCTGCTCTTCCAGGGATTGAGTGTACCAGCCTCGTGATAGACACCTTGCCCTTCCAGGAAAAGTGTCCGACCGAGTCCCTTTGCTACAGATTAGGGAGCCAAATTTCGGGGAATGGAAAAGTCTTCCACCTGTAGATTTCTGATTCCCTACCCGTCCGCCCCCTCCTCCACTTCCCATTAATAATAATTCCTGTCTACACCACCACAAATACCTTGGTCATTTAGGCAAAGTTGGTTTTTCCTGCGGGGGGAATTACCCAGGGAATAGGGGCCGTATAGATCGAAGTGTCTTCCCGGGTTGTATCTCCGACGTATTAAGACTGGGGATTTGGGGAGGGGGAAGGCGGGAGGAAATGGGGACGGGGGTCCTCGCCCAGCAAAGAAGCGGAGGGAGCCGACACCAGAACCCTTGTTTCCCAGATATTTTTCCTCCGGAATTCAGTTGGGAATCTGGGAGCGTCGCGCACTGAGCGCAGAAGCAGTTTTTCATTAGGAAGGCTCAAATTTGCCCCGTTCTTTAACCACACGGATTTAGTCACCACTCGAGATCCTAGTGGGAAAAAGAAAAAAAATCAAAACGGGAGGTGGGGAAGGGGGGTGAAGGCCTCAGCAAGTCAAGACGGAGCGGAAAACCGAGAGGGTTTCTCGGGTATAGAGGCGAAAGCGGGTCCTTGTCCTGCTTTATCTGGTTAAACACCCTCTCGATCCTCGGTTTCTCTCGGCTCGCCGAGAAGAGAGGGAAAATGCTAAGACCAGGATTCACGTTAGCTGGAGAGTCGGAGTGGAGAAGTAGCTTGGTTTAGTGGAAAGAACACGGGTTTGGGAGTCAGAGGACGTGGGTTCTAATCCAGTCTACCAACGGGATTGGAAACTAAATGAAGCTGCATGGCGTTGTGGATACAGCATGAGCCTGGAAGTCAGAAGATCATGGGTGCTGATCCCAGTTCCGTCACTTGTCTGCTGGGTGACCTTGGGCAAGCCACTTAACCTCTCTGTGCCTCAGTGACCTCATCTTTAAAATGGGGATTAAGACTATGGGACAACCTGATTACCTTGTATCTACCCCAGCGTTTAGAACAGTGCTTGGCACATAGTAAACGCCTAACAAATACCATAATAGTAATTCTGGTATTTGTTAAGCGCTTACTATGTGCCAGGCACTGTACTAAGCGCTGGGGGGGGGATACAAGCTAATCAGGTTGGACACAGATCCTATCCGACGTGGGGGCTTACAGTCTCAAATTCCCACTTTACAACTGAGGCACAGAGAAGTGAAGGGATTTGCCCAAGGTCACCAGCAGACAAGTGGCAGAGCCGGGATTAGCTCCCATGATCTTCTGACTCCCGGCTCATGCTCTATCCATAACGCCATGCAGCTTCATTTAGTTTCAAATCCCGTTTCTAGACTGTCTACACAGGCAAAGATGGGAAGTGAAGCAAATTACCCGGAGACTTAAGTATAAAAACTGCAAAGGAGGGAATAGAAGCGTGGGAGAGGATTGGCGTGATGGAACAGATTTGACGGTCTCTGTTGAATTCTCCAAATAATTGCTCAGTTCCCCTTTTGCATATCCCGTGGGCATAGTCGCGGTAATGTGCGCAAAGACCCATTTCCTATGTTGATTTCTGCTAAACTAAGTTGTTCCCCGTTCTCTGGGGACCCCAGTGACAACGGGCCGAGCTGCTTTGGAAACTTTCCTGTTCGGCCTCAGGGGTCGGTAGTCCGGGTAGATATGGTGGACCCAGGACTGGACCGGGGCCTTTTCCAGGCTGAGAAAAGTGAAAAAATGGTGCCCTGAATTTCTCCACATCCCTTGAGTCTGTCTTTGCAAGTTCACTTCGTGGAAGACGGTTGCGATTGTTGGTGCTGTGTAAGTGTGTGTGTGTGTGTGTGTGTGTGTGTGTGTTTGGGAGCCGGGGGGTTGGGGGGAAGGGGTATTCCGAGAGTCTGATGTGGTATGTGTGTGTGACTGTGTTATGAAGGCGTGGTTGTGTTCCTTTGTCGGCCCTGTGGCTGACTGTATGGCCGAGGATCTGGGTTGAGACTGTGCTATGTGTGCGCGAATGATGTGTGTGTCGGTGTTAACCTGTCGCAAGACGGTTAGACGGAGGACCCTCATTTGGAGAATTGAGTCGGGGGCTGCTGAGAGAGCCCTGATCAGATTCTTGGGACGCTATTTCCCAAATTTATTATTATTATTATGGTATTTGTTAAGCGCTTACTATGTGCCAAGCTGTCCTAAACGCTGAATAATATAGTATTTGTTAAGCGCTTACTATGACACAGACACTGTACTAAGCGCTGTGGTGCATATAAGCAAATCGGGTTGGAGAGAGTCCCTGTCCCTCATAGGGCTCACATTCTTTCCCCCCATTTTACAGATGAGGTAACTGAGGCACGGGAGAAGTGAAGTGACTTGCCTAAAGTCATGCAGCAGACAAGTGGAGGAATCGGGATTAGAACTCATGAATTTCTGCTTTACAGGCCTGTGCTCTATCCACTACAGTTTGCGCGAGGGGGGCTTCCCCAGATTTCTTCCCCACCCCTACTCGCTGCCTCCTTTTCTCCTTCCCCTGATTCGGGACGGAATCCGGGGCTCTCGTCCAGTTGGGTCCGACCCCAGAGCCTCCCGGATCCGACCCTAGATCTCCTGGGTCCTATTCTGGACCCTCCCGGGTCCAATCCTAGAGACTCTCAGGTCCGACCCCAGCACCTCCCAGGTCCAACGCTTCCGCGTAGTTTACTGGGAAGAGCCCGGGCTTGGGAGTCAGAGGTCATGAGTTCTAATCCCGGTTCGGCCACTTGTCAGCCGTGTGACTTTGGGAGAGTCACTGAACTTCTCTGTGCCTCAGTTACCTCATTTGGAAAATGGGGATGAAGATTGTGCACCCCATGTGGGACAATTTGACACACTTGTGTCTCCCCCAGGGTTTAGAACAGTGCTTGGCGCATATAAGCGTTTAACAAATACCATTATTATTATTATTATTATCCTGCCTCCAGGGTCCGAGCTCAGAAGCTCCCGGCTCCAATCCTAGAATCTACTGGGTTCTAATAATAATAACAACAGTAGAAATAATAATAATCATTAAGGTACTTGTCAAGCGCTTATTCATTCATTCAATCGTATTTACTTACCATGTGCCAAACGCTGTTTTAAGCGCTGGGGTAGACACAGTGCTTGGCACATAGTAAACGCTTAACAAATATGATCATCATCATCATCATCATCATTATTACAAGCGAATGAGGTTGGACATAGTTCCTGTCCCCCATAGAGCTCCCACTCTTAATCTCCATTTTACAGATGAGGAATTGAGGCCCATAGACTTGCCCAAGGTTATGCAGCAGACGTGTGGCCAAACCAGGATTAGAACCCAGGACCTTCTATCTCCCAGGTCCGGGTTCAGACCACTAAGCCACGTTGCTTTTCTAGCCCAGAACCTTCCTGGTCCCATCCTAGAACCCCCGGAATCCAGCCCTGGAGTCTCTTGGGTCCCCGATTCCCCGCAAGGACCCGACGCTCTGCAGGTGCTGCATCACAGAAGTTTGAGGATGAGGGACAGATCCAAACCTCCAGCTTTCGCTGTCCAGCCCATCTCCTCTCTGTTCCCATCTTCCCCACCCGCCCCAGAAGCAGATAGAGGAAAGTTTTAAATTTGTAAATCACTGTCGTCCTTCTGCCTCCTTCACCATTGAGACCAGAAATTCTCTGGGGGCAGGGTGCGTACCTAAACTCTTCATAAAGCGCTTCGTACTCTGTAGGCGTTCAGTACAGACCACTGACAGGCTCAGAATGCACAGGGCGGACCGAAAACTGCGCCGGGCTCTGGCACGGAAGCTTCGCTGACTCTCTGATCAAAATGCGGCATGGGATAGTCTTAATCGCCAGGGGCTAATAATAATAATTAATAATGATTGTATTTGTTAAACGCTTACTATGCGTCAAGCACTGTTCTAAGCGCTGGGGCAATTACAAGATAATCAGGTTGTCCCTGGTGGAACTCAAAGTCAATCTTCATTTTACAGATGAGGTAACCGAGGCACAGAGAAGTCAAGTTGCTTGCCCAAGGTCACACAGCAGACAAGTGGCGGAGGCGGGATTAGAACCCACGTCCTCTGACGCCCCAAACCCGTGCTCTTTCCATTAAGCCACGCTGCTTCTCTAATTTAGACATCTTTTTCTAATCCAAAGGGGCCTCTGGGGCAGTTTTTAGGCCTTATCGTGAGGACTCATCTCTAAGGTGTGATGATGATGATGATAGTGTCAATTCATTCATTCGTTCAATCGTATTTATAGAGAGTTTACTGGGTGTAAAACACTATACTAAGCGCGTGGGAGGGTACAATAGAACAACAAACAGGCACGTTCCTGCCCACAACGAGCTCAGAGTCTAGAAGGGGAGACAGACATTAATAGAAATAAAGAATTTACAGATATACATACGTGCTGAGGGATTGGGAGGGAGGATGAATAAAGGAGTAAGTAAGAAGTGGCATGGCGTGGCGGACAGAGCCCAGGCTTGGGAGTCAGGAGGTCATCTAATCTAATCCCGATTCTGCCACTTGCCTTCTGTGTGACCCTGGGTAAGTCACTTCTCTTCTCTGTGCCTCAGTTTCCTCATCTGGAAAATGGGGACTGGAGACTGTGAGCTCCACGTGGGACAGCGGCTGTGCCCAACCCAATTTGCTTGTAACCACCCCAGCGCTTAGTACGGTGCCTGGCACATAGTAAATGCTTAACAGATGTCATTATTATAATTGAGCGGCTCAGAAGGGAGTGGGAGAAAAGTGGGAGAACAATCATAATAATAAATTATTAAGAGAAGCAGCGTGGCTCAGTGGAAAGAGCACGGGTTTAGGAGTCAGAGGTCATGGGTTCTAATCCCGGATCCGCCACTTGTCAGCTGTGTGACTGTGGGCAAGTCACTTCACTTTTCTGTCCCTCAGTTCCTTCAACTGTAAAATGGGGATGAAGACTGTGAGCCTCACGTGGGACAACCCGATTACCCTCTATCTTCCCCAGCGCTTAGAATAGTGCTCAGCACATAGTAAACGCTTAACAAATACCAATATTATTATAATTATTAAATGCGGGGGTAGGTGCTCCTCTAGACTGCGAGCCCGATGTAGGCAGGGATAGTCTCTCTTTTTTTTGCTGTATTATATTTTCCAAGCGCTTAGTACAGTGCTCTGCACACAGTAAGCGCTCAATAAATACGATTGAATGAATGAATGAATCTCTCGGGGAGGCCAGAAAGGGGGAGAAAGGAAGAAGTGGGATGGAGGTGTTTGTAAATCCTTCTCATCCTCCTCGCCCCGGTTTTGTTCCAAACCGGAGACTCTCTCCAGGTTTGAGCCGGATTCCAGCTCACCGACTGATTGATCGAGCATTAGCAACCCAGGCGTCCGGGGCCCAGCTCAGCCCTGCCGTTAAATAATAATAATGTTGGTATTTGTTAAGCGTTTACTATGTGCACAACACTGTTCTAAGCGCTGGGGGAGATACAGGGTAATCAGGTTGTCCCACGTGAGGTTCACAGCCTTCATCCTCATTTTGCAGATGAGGTAACTGAGGCACAGAGAAGTTAAGTGACTTACCCACAGTCACACAGCAGACAAGTGGCGGAGTCGGGATTCGAACCCTTGACCTACGACTCCCAAGCCCGGGTTCTTTCCACTGAACCACGCTGAGGATGCCGGGGAGGGCAGAGGCTTATTCAGGCTGACCTTCCTGCCCCGTTCCGATCCTACCATCTCTCCGGATCTCCCTGCACCCAGACTCATTCAATAGTATTTATTGAGCGCTTACTATGTGCAGAGCACTGTACTAAGCGCTTGGGATGAACAAGTCGGCAACAGATAGAGACAGTCCCTGCCGTTTGACGGGCTTACAGTCTAATCCCAGGGTCTAGACCTGGTCCTTCCCCAGAGTTGGGGGGTCCAGCCTCCCTCGAGGGGAGCGGGACCAGGAGAAGGGGAAGGGGGAGAAGGTAGAGGGGCGGGGAAGATAGAGAAAGGATGGAGGAAGAGGGAAAGGCTGAGAGATGGAAAAACAAGAGCGAGGAACCATGATCTAGTGCTAACAACACGGGCTTGGGAGGCAGAGGACGTGGGTTCTAATTCGGCTCCGCCGCTTGTCTGCTGTGTGACCCTGGGCAAGCCGCTTAACTTCTCTGTGCCTCGCTTACCTCATCTGTAAAATGGGGATTAAGACTGTGAGCCCCACGTGGGACAACCTGCATACCTTGTATCGACCCCAGCGCTTAGAACAGTGCTTGGCATATAGCAAACGCTTAACAAATACCATAATTGTTCTTATTTTTACTTCACTTCTCTGTGCCTCAGTTACCTCTTCCGTAAAATGGGGATGGAGACTGTGAGCCCCATGTGGGACAGGGGCTGCGTCCACCCTGTATCCACCCCAACGCTTAGTACAGTGCCTGGCACATTATAAGCGCTTAACCAACACCATAATTATTATGATTATTGTTATTATTTCTAGCCTCTAATTAAACACTTCCATTAAGTCAGTATTGAGGCGCGTGAACCAACCGATTCTCCCGGCGAATCCTCCACTCCGCCCCCATTCGGGACTCCGAATGGTATCAAGACCCAAGATGAAACCTTCTGAGATAAATTATAATTTCCTGGGGAATTCCAGCCTTCCTCTCTCCTGAAGAAACCAGTCCAGATAATCCTTTCTCCACAATAGCATTCACCCCACCGTAGAGAGCACCCCTTTTCCCCCATCATAGCGCTCAGTATAGCACCCCCACCTCCTCCCTAGTCCACACTGGGGTCACAGGGCCCGGACCAATAACTACCTCAAGATTAAGCCCGTTGTGGACAGGGATCGTGTCTACCAACTCTGTTATATTGTAATAATAATAATAATAATATTGGTATCTGTTAAGCGCTTACTATGTGCAGAGCAATGTTCTAGGCCCTGGGGTAGATACAGGGTCATCAGGTTGTCCCACGTGAGGCTCACAGTTAATCCCCATTTGACAGATGAGGGAACTGAGGCACAGGGAAGTGAAGTGACTTGCCCACAGTCACCCAGCTGACAAGTGGCAGAGCCGGCATTCGAACTCATGACCTCTGACTCCCAAGCCCGGGCTCTTTCCACTGAGCCACGCTGCTTCTCAATATTGTACTATTGTACTCTCAAAAGTATTTATTGAGCGCTTACTATGTGCAGAGCACTGTACTAAGCGCTTGGAATGTACAAATCCCTGCCCTTTGACGGGTTTACAGTCGAATCGAGCGCTCCCAAGCGCTTAGCACAGGGCTCCGCACTCAATAAGCGCTCCGTAAATTCTGTTGGCGATCTTAGTTCCGCAGCACTTAGGTCTGGAAAGAACAGGGATTTGGCAGTTAGAGCAGTAGTAGTGGGTCGTGGGTTCTAATCCCGGCTCCGCCACCTTTCTGCTGTGTGATCTTGGGCACTTAACTTCTCTGTGCCTCAGTTATCTCATCTGTAAAATGGGGATTAAGACTGTGAGCCCCACGTGGGACAACTTGATTACCTTGTATTTACCCCAGCGCTTGGGACAGTGCTTGGCACATAGTAAGCGCTTAATACATACTATTATTATTATTATCCGGATTTTATTTATTGATATTCATATCTGGCTCCTCCTATAGACTGTATGCTCGCTGTGGGCAAGGAACGTGTCTACCAACTCTTAGATTGAACTCTCCCGAGCGCTTAGTACAGTGCTCTGCACAGAGGGAGCGCTCAATAAATGCCACTGATTGGTTAGCTCGCAGGAGTCCCGCACAGGAGAACTGAGCGGTTTACCCAGCTCCCCCATGCTGGGTCCATGCGGTCGTGGCTCAGTGGAAAGAGCACAGGCTTGGGAGTCGGAGGACCCGGGTTCTAATCCCGGCTCTGCCACTTGTCACCTGTGTGACCGTGGGCAAATCACTTCACTTCTCTGTGCCTCAGTTACCTCATCTGTAAAATGGGGATTAAGACTGTGAGCCTCATGTGGGACAACCTGATTACCCTGTATCTACTCCAGCGCTTAGAACAGTGCTCTGCACATAGTAAGTGCTTAACAAATACCAACATTATTATTATTATTATTTATCCGGTGAGTAGGCTTGGGTTTCATTTTCCAAACAGGGTGAGACCCGGGGGGAGACCCACTGGGCTAAATAATAATAATGATAACAATAATACCAGTAAGTAATACAAAGAATAATAATAAATGAATAGTAATAATGGTAATGAATAATAGTTATTATTATGCTATTTATTAAGTGCTTACTATGTGCCAGACACTGTACCAAGCGCTGGGGCGGATACACTGAGAAGCAGCGTGGCTCAGTGGAAAGAGCCTGGGGTTGGGAGCCAGAGATCATGGGTTCAAATCCCGGCTCTGCCACTTATCAGCCGTGTGACTGTGGGCAACTCACTTTACTTCTCTGTGCCTCAGTTACCTCATCTGTAAAATGGGGATTAAGACTGTGAGCTCCACGGGGGACAACCCGATTACCTTGTATCCACCTCAGCGCTTAGAACAGAGTTTGGCACGTAGTAAGCCCTTAACAAATACCAACATCATCATCATTATTATTATACAAACAAATCGGGTTGGACACGGCCCCTGTCCCACTTGGGGCTCACAGTCTCAATCCCCATTTTACAGATGAAGTCACTGAGGCACAGTGAAGTGATCTTCACACTCCTACATACTGTTAAATCTCGAGAAGGGAGGCGATGGAGCGAGAGGGGAAGAAAAGCAGCCAAACAACTCAGGCGAAGGGGCCTGGGAAAAGCTGCGAAGAGAGAAAAAGAGAGAAAGCGAGAAAGACGAAGACACTGAGGTGGAGCCCGGTTCCCACTAATTACTGCGACGCCTTCAAATAAACCAAGACCGATTTGGCAACCTATCTTCTCGCTCTCCCCCCCTCCAGCCCTTCCCTCCCCCTTCTACTGGGAACGGTATTTTAAAAGGGGACGTTTTAATGGGAGCAAATAAATGGATTTTTTTTTTTGTCAGCTGCAATGGCTCGTGTTTGTTTTGCTTTAACAAACAGCTGACGGGGTTTTGCTTTGAGGTGCAACACACACACACACACACACACACACACACAATTCCCTCAAGGTGGGAGGGGGTTGTTAGGTGTAGGCAGGAGTGAGTGGGATTGTGTGTTTAGCCCCGTGAGGGTTGGTTTATTTGCACGGCGCTGGGTAATAAATGGACCTGCAGGTGAGGGAGGGGGAAAGGAGGAGGAGGGGGAGAAGAGGGGAGAGGAATGCACTACAGTCTACCACCTGTCTTCCCCGCTTCCAGCGACCACACTTAAAACCGACAGAAATGGCCAGTGTCTGGAGATCAGCAGACTAAATCCTGAGCCCGGACCTCAGCGTGGGAAAAGATCAAGCCTCCTCTCCCACATTCCCCCATCCTCCACCACACACATCTCCAAGACCCTAATGGACCACCCCCTCTCCCCCCCCACCCCCCCGCCCCCCAGTCCTCACCTCCAACTTCCCCTCCCCACCTCGACCACTGACTGATCAGTCGAAAATAATAATAACGATGGTATTTCTTAAGAGCTTACTACGTGCCGGTCACTGTTCTGAGCGCTGGGGTAGATAAAGCTAATCGGGTTGGACGCAGTCCTTGTCCCACGTGGGGCTCACAGTCTTCATCCCCATTTTACAGATGAGGTCACTGGGACCCGGAGAAGTGAAGTGACTCGCCCAAGGTCACCCACCAGACAAGGGATTAATCCGGGGTTAGAACTCACGACCTTCTGCCTCTCAGACCCAGCTCTATCCACCATGCTGATTCTTATGCCGACCTCCCTTTCCCTCCCCTCCCTTCCTTGTCTCCATCAGACAAATATCATAATTGACCTTTTGACTCCTCCCGGGGCCTGGGGTCCGCCCCCTCCCTGGATCATACAGGGTTGGGCCAAGTACAGAGTTCAGTTCCAATCAAACCAGCGGGCCTGGGGAGGGAAATGCTGAGCCCCGGGCTAAGGATCTGTCGTCTGGATCCTCCCCCACGCCCCCATCCCACGGGGGTAAGCCTCCACACCCTGCAAGGATCCCGCCCCCTTTCCCCATCCTCGACAGCCCGGTGACTGACGCTAACCAGAAACCTCAGGAATCCTCTTCCCTCCCTCCCGGCCGCACCTCTCAGAGGCCGCTGAAAGTCCCCTTGAGCCCAGCCCTTAAAGGGGGTTGTCCCTGGAGCCAGAAGTGCTCGGCGCCCAAGCTTGCCGCTCTGCTCCCTGAAGCACTCACTTTTCCTCCAGCCTTCCAGCTGGGGCATCAGCTTTCCAGGAGCTGGGGCTTTCCAGGAGCTCAGAGGCCTAGGCACCTTTCACTCATTCAATCACTTTTACCGTGTGTAGAGCACTGTAATGAGAGCTTGGGAAATCATAATGATGGCATTTGTTAAGCGCTTGCTACGGGCAAAGCACTGTTCTAAGAGCTGGGAAGGATACGAGGTGATCAGGTTGTCCAACGTGGGGCTCGCAGTCTTAATCCCCATTTTACAGAAAAGGTAACTGAGGCACAGAGAAGTTAAGTGACTTGCCCAAAGTCACACAGCTGACCAGCGGCGGAGCGGAGTTGGGAAAGTACAACGCAACAATGAACAGTGACATTTCCTGCCCACAACAAGCTTACATTGCCCTGGAGCCATTAATAATAATAATAATAATGATAATAGTATTTGTTAAGCGCTTACTATGTGACAAGCACTGTACTAAACGCTGGAGTGGATACAAGCAAATCGGGTTGGACACAGTCCCTGACCCACGTGGGGCTCACAGTCTCAATCCCCATTCTACAGATGAGGGAACTGAGGCTTAGAGGAGCAAATTGACTTATCCAAGGTCACACAGCAGATAAGTGGCAAAACTGGGATTAGAACCCGTCATCATCATCAGTGGTTTTTATTTGAGTGCTTACTGTGTGCAGAACACGGCGTAAAGGGCTTTGGAGAGTACAGTCTAACAGAGTTGATAGGCACATTCCCTGCCCACGACTTGCTTAGAATTCAGAGACAAGTGGACTGACTCAGCAGTGCCCTGATTCATTCTCATTCATTCATTCAATCGTATTTATTGAGCGCTTACTGCGTGCAAATCACTGTACTAAGCACTTGGGAGAGTACAATATAACAATAAACAGACACATAACCTGCGCACCTTGATATCCAGTAGGATACTGATGGGAGAGGGCATTCAGCCAATCAGTCAGTGGTATTTACTGAGTGCTTACTGTGTGTTGAGCACTGTGTTAAGCGCTTAGGAGAGTACACTACAACGGAGTTGGTAGACACAGTCCCTGCCCTCAGTGAACTTAAGGTCCAGGGGGTAAAGGCTTTTAGTATAGGAAGGAGGCAGAAGCATTCCTCTAATATCTCGGGTTGGATGGGCGGGGGATTTGAGGTCAGTTGCTGAGATCCAGTTTTGATTGAGGATTTACCTCAGTCCTGCCTATGGCTTGCTGTGTAACAATGGGCAGATTGCTAAATCTTTCTGGGCTTCAAGGGCTTCATCTGAGGCTAGGGATAGTAATAATAAGGATGGTATTTATTAAGCGCTTCCTAGGTGCCAAGCACTGTTCTAAGCACTGGGTATATACGAGGTAATCAGGTTGTCCCACGTGGGGCTCACAGTTTTAAACCCCATTTTACAGATGAGGTAACTGAGGCACAGAGAAGTTAAGTGATTCGCCCAAAGTCACGCAGGTGATAAGTGGTGGAGGAGGGATTAGAACTCACGACCTCTGACTCCCAAGCCTGTGCTCTTGCCGCTAAGTCACACTGCTTCTCTAGTAGCACGGGACCTACCTCCAATCAATCAATCATTCAATCAATCCATCATTCAATCAATTAATCAATCGTATTTACTGTGCCCTTACCATGAACAGGGCATCCATTCATTCATTCAATCATATTTACTGAGCGCTTACTGTGTACAGAGCACTGTACTGAGCCCAAGGAAGAGTACATTACAACAGAGCTGGTAGACACATTTCCTGCCCACAACAAGCTTATAGTCTAGAGGGGGAGACAGGCACTAATATAACACAACGAGCTTACAGACAGGGGAGACAGGTATTAATATAAATAAATAAAAAAAAGTTACAGATATGCCTCCGAGAATGAAGCAGACTTTTAAAAATGACTCAAAGGAGGGCGAGTCCTCTAATCATTGAGACCTCATTTACAGACATCTGCACTGGTGGGGAAGAAATACAGAGATTCTTCTGACTGCCTGCTTGCCGTTTTCATGTACCGTTGAAAAACTACATATAATAATAATAATGTTGGTATTTGTAAAGTGCTTACTATGTGCAGAGCACTGTTCTAAGCGCTGGGGGAGATACAGGGTGATCAGGTTGTCCCATGTGGGGCTCACAGTTTTAATCCCCATTTAACAGATGAGGGAACTGAGGTACAGAGAAGTTAAGTGACTTGCCCACAGTCACACAGCTGACAAGTGGCAGAGCAGGGATTCGAACCCATGACCTCTGACTCCAAATATACAGCAGTGTTGCCTAGTGGAAGGAGTCTGGGCCTGGAAATCAGAGGATCTGGATTCTAATCCCGGCTCCGCCATTTGTCTGCTGTGTGAATTTAGACAAGTCACTTCTTTGTGCCTCTCCTTCCTTAACTTTAAAAGGGAGATTAAATTCCACTGTGAGCGCTTGTGGGACAGGTACTGTGTCCAACTTGATTAACTAACATCCACCTCAGCCACAGTGCCCAGCACAAAGTAAGCGCTTAGCAAGTACTATAATTGTTATAAATAAAAGTGTGTTGAAGAGCTTTCTCTTATACTGAAAATAATTTCTTCCACTTGAAGAAGTCTTGGGCCATACTTACTGCTATGGGCAAGTCACTTCACTTCCCTGTGCCTCAATTACTTCATCTGAAAAATGGGGATTAGGACTGTGACCCCCATGTGGGACAGGGATTGTGTTCGACCGATTAACTTGTATCTACCCCAGTTCTTAGAACAGTGCTTGGCACATAGTAAGAGATTAACAAGTGCTATTATTATTATTACTATTGTTCAGAATTTATGTAATTTTTGACATATAGTAAGCGCTTAACAAATATCACAATTATTATTGTTATGATGTGGGTAGACACAAGACTGGATTCCTGATCTGGTAGACACTTTGTTGGTCACCTACTCTGACCAGAGAATTTATTAAGCACTGAAGAAATCAACCTATTATCGGAATTTAAGAAGCTTACAATCTAATGAAATAGGCAGTAGAAATAAATCAACAACTAAATGATAGCTAAATATAAGAGAATAACTATAAAAAAGGCACACATGAATGAAGAATAAATTCTAAAAAAGCAAGTGGGCCCTAGTGGAAAACACGGGCCTGGGAGTCAGAGGACCTGGGTTCTAGTCCCAGCTTGGCCACTTGCCTGTTATGTGACACTGGGCAAATATCTTAACTTCTCTGTGCCTCAGTTTCCTCAGATGTAAAATAGGGATTCAATACCTGTTCTCCCTCCTAGACTTCTGAACCCCATATGAGACAGGGACTGTGTCCAATATGATTATCTTGTATCTACTCCAGAATTTAGAACAGCGCTTGACACATAGTAATCGTTTAACAAATACCACTAAAAAAACAAACCAAAAACAAAAAGTAAAAGGAGCCTGGTCATAGGAAGACTTGGAGAACTGGGACAAGGGAATAAACTAGTGAATAAATATTCAGGGTACATAGGAATGCTGAACAACAGTGTGGTCCAGTGGAAAGAGCATAGGCTTGGGTGTCAAAGGACCTGGGCTTTGATCCTAGTTCCACCTCATGTCTGGAGTGTGACCTTGAGAAAAATCACTTAACCTCTCTGTGCCTCAATTCCTTCATCGGCAAAATGGGGATTTAATACCTGTTCTCCCTCCTACTTAGACTGTGAACCCTATGTGGGACCTGATTATAATAATAACAATATTTGTTAAGCGCTTGCCTTGTGCAAAACACTGTTCTAAGTGCTGGGGTGGATATAAGGTAATCAGGTTGCCCCATGTGGGGCCCACAGTCTTAATGCCCATTTTACAGATAAGGTCACTGAGGCACAGAGAAGTTAAGTGACTTGTTCAAAGTCACCCAGCAGACAAGTGGCGCAGCTGGAATTATAACCCACGACCTCTGACTCCCAAGCCGGTGCTCTTTAGAGAGCAGTGTGTCTCAATGGAAAGAGCACGGGCTTGGGAGTCAGAGGTCATGGGTTCTATTCCCCGCTCCACTACTTGTCAGCTGTGTGACTTTGGGCAAGTGACTTCACTTCTCTGCACCTCAGTTACCTCATCTGTAAAATGGGGATCAAGACTGTGAGCCCCAAGTGGGACAACCTGATCACCCTATATCCCCCAGCATTTAGAACAGTGCTTTGCACATAATCAGCGCTTAACAAATGCCATCATCATTATTATTATTATTGCCACTTAGCCACACTGTTTCCTTTATCAGTGCTTCCCATTATCTTGTTCCTACCTCAGGGTTTAGGCTTAGTATAGTTCTTGCCACATAAGAAGTGTTTAACGAATACCACAATCATTATTACTAGTAGGTCAGATACAACTTAGTGCTCAGGAGGATGTTTGCCCATAAGTCTTAGCTGATGTGTTCTGAGCAACATTTCAAAAGTAGTAGTAGTAATTATTGAACGCCTATTGAGTATGGAGCACTGTACTGAGCGTTCGAGAAGTACAAACAAGTAAGTCTTTTACTTCTGTCCCCAAAGACCTTCCATTCTAACAGAGGAGACAGACTCCAAAATATGTGTGAACTGAAGAATCAAAACAAACACTCAAATGTACAATTGAATAAACCTATTTTCACAAGTGCTGAAGCTCAGTGTGTGGTGGTTGAAGGAGCATTAGCCTTTACTACGTGTTTCCTCTGTACTAACTGAAAGGAAAAAGGACACAGATTCAAAATAGACAAGAACCCTGGTTCTCAAAGGGCTCACAGTCAACTGAAAGGGTGGATGGGGGCAAGTTGGTGAAGGGTGGTTGGGCTGGGAGGGTTGGTGACACATAACAAGGAGGGCGAAACAGAAACCAGAAACCAGTGTAAAGAGGCAAAGGCAAGAACCAGTAGCATTAGAATTTACAGTTTCATGTTCCTCTCCACCCAGACCACTGCTTTCAGAGTCAGATCGTCTGTAGTCACTGGCACAGTCTGGCCAGTTCCCAAAATAAGATCATAAGAGAAGCAGTGTAGCCTAGTGGAAGTATCCCGGGCCTGGGAGTCAGAGGATCTGGATTCTAATCCCGGCTCTGCCACTTGCCTGCTGTGTGACCTTGGAAAATCTCTTAACCTCTCCGTGCTTCAGTTACCTCATCTATAAAATGGGGGAATGAGACTGTGAGCCCTGTGTGGGACGGGGACTGTGTCCAACTGGATTATCTTGTATCTTCTCTAGCATTTAGTACAGTGCCTAGCAAGTAGTTTATGCTTAACAAATACCATAAAAAAATAAGTGCTGGTGGGGGGAAGGGGATGAGGAGTATGTAGGATTTGGAATGATGGGAATTATTCAGGGAAGACATGTGAGAGGAGGTGGGCTTTCTGGAGGGCTTTGAATAGGAGGCGGGCTAGGGGCTGTCAAATTGGATTCATGGCCTAGTGGAAAGAGCATGAGCCTGGAAGTCAGAGGACTTGGGTTCTAATCCTGTCTCTGCCAGTCACCTGACTTTTAACCTTGGACAATCACTTCACTTCTCTCTGATTCAGTTTCTTCATCTGTAAAATGGGGATTAAGACTCTGAGCCCCACGTGGGACATGGACTCTGCCCAACTTGATTAGCTTGTATCTACTGCAGTGCTCAGTACAGTGCCTGGCACATAGAAAGCACTTAACAAGAACCATAAAAAAAGGTCACGCAGGAGGCACTCAATCAATGGTACTTACTGTGTGCAGAGTACTGTACTAAGTGCTTGGGAGAGTACAACATAATAGAGTTGGTAGACACTTTCCCTGGCCATAATGAGCTTACAGTCTAGACAAGTGGCAGAGTCAGAAATAGAACCCAGGACTTCTCATCCCAGGCCCATGCTCTTCCCATTAGGCTACGCTGCTTTCCGTCTTCCCTCCCTACATAGTCTGTACTGTTCTGACACCAAAGGCGTTGTCAAATGATGGCCGCCAGACCAGAATTGAACACCCTGTCCTCGCAAAACGGGCTAAAAGTCACCAACTCGTCCTTTAGACTGGAAGCTCATTGGGGGCAGGGAACGTCTGCCAACTCTGTGGTACTGGAGTCTCCCAAGCACTTAGTACAGTGTTCTACACATAGAAAGCACTCAATAAATACCCCTGATGGTGACGATCCTACCCTAAGTATTAAGGCACCAATCAACTTGCTAACTGAGATGAGTTGCCTGGAATCCAGAGACACCTCTCCTTTGGGGTCAATTAATTGGCATTTAATCATCCTTTCTCTGCTGGGTGCTAAGACACTGCTATCCCATTAAGCTCTTGAAGGTGAAGTAATAGGATTTTAATTGTTACAGAAGATCTCCAGATAAGTAGTTATAGGCATGTGAGGAAAGATAAATGCTAAAGGGAGAAATGTTTTAAGGAGAACTGGGTGTGTGAACCCAGGAGAAAAAACACGCCCAGGTATACCCAATTAAGGCAATTAAAACAATGGTGTAGTGGATTCAACTTGGGCCTTGGAGACAGAAGGTCATGGGTTCTAATCTACCACTTGTGTGCTGTGTGACCTTGGGGAAGTCACTTAACTTCTCTGTGTCTCAGTTACCTCATCTGTGAAAAATGGGGATTAAGAGTAGGGGCCCAGTGTGGGACTGAGACTGTGTCCACCCTGGTTAACTTGTATCTACCTCAATGCTTAGAACAGTGCTTGGCAGGAAGTAAGTGCTTAGAAAGTACCATTATTATTATCATTATTATTATGTGTCCAGAAGAGATGACCTAGGGGCATGTGGTATTCACTTCACTCTTGGACCCACAGCACTTATGTACATATTTATAAATTATATATTGTAAGTTACATATACATAATGATGTCTGTTTCCCCCTTTTGACTGTAAGCTCACTGTGGGCAGGGAACATATCTGCCAGTACTGTTGTACTGTATACTCCCAAGCGCTCAGTACAGTGCTCTGCACATAGTAAGTCCTCAATAGATAATAATGTTGGTTTTTGTTAAGCGTTTACTATGTGCAGAGCACTGTTCTAAGCGCTGGGGGAGATACAGGGTCATCAGGTTGTCCCACGTGAGGCTCACAGTTACTCCCCATTTTACAGATGAGGTAACTGAGGCACAGAGAAGTTAAGTGACTTGCCCACAGTCACACAGCTGACAAGTGGCAGAGCCGGGAGTCGAACCCATGACCTCTGACTCCAAAGCCCAGGCTCTTTCCACTGAGCCACGATGCTTCCCCATACTATTGATGATTGAGGATGAGGTGAGGGAGGGAAGAATTGATCAGTGGCATTTACTGAAAACTTACTCTTTGGAGAGCACTGTCCTAAGCACACTTGTCTCCCCAACTAGATCGGTGTGGGTTATTCTCCCAAGAATACAGTGTTCTCCCCAGAGTAAGAGCTCACTAAATATCACTGATTAATTTATTGATTTTTTTAAATGGTATTTGCTAAGAAGCGTTTACTATGTGCCAAACGGTGTTCTAAGTACTGGGGTAGATACTAGTTAATTAAGTTGGACATAGTCCCTGTCCCATATAGGGCTCACAGTCTAAGTAGGAGCGAGAACAGTCCCCCCATTTTACAGTTGAGGTAACTGAGGCCCAGAGAATCTAAGTCCCAAAGCAGGTATTTGGCAGATCCAGGATTAGAATCCAGGTCCTCTGACTCCCAAGGCTGCGTTCTTTCCACTAGGCCCGACTGCTTCTCTTAGTAGACACGATCCCTGCCTTCAAGGAGCTTAGAGTCTCCTGTGAGCAGAGCACTGTACTATTTGGGAGAGGAAGATAGAACTGATGACATGATCACTGCTCTCAGGGAGCTTACAATCTATTGTGTGAAGAGCAATATATTAAGCCCTCAGGGAAGAACAATAGCATAAATAGACACCATTCTTGCCTTCGAGGAGCTCACAATTTAGGGCGCAGATATGAGAGAAGCAGCGTAGCTCAGTGGAAACAGCAGAGGTTTCGGAGTCAGAGGTCATGGGTTTGAGTCCCGGCTCTGCCACCTGTCAGCTGTGTGACCTTGGGCAAGTCACTTCACTTCTCTGTGCCTCAGTTACCTCATCTGTAAAATGGGGATTAAGACTGTGAGCCTCACGTGGGACAACCTGATTACCCTGTATCTCCCCCAGCGCTTAGAACCGTGCTCTGCACATAGTAAACACTCAATGAATAAATAAATAAATAAATAACTAAATAACTAAATAAATAAATAAATAAATAAAAGAGCTCTTTCTACTGGCTAGCCCAACTCCTGGCTCCCCTTCAGCTTTCTACTTCCTGTCTGCCCTTGATTATAATGGGCCTCTTGGCATGGCTCCCAACTAACTGAAAGGCCTCCAGCAAACCTACAATCCCTCTTGCATTCTGCTCTCCCTTGCCTCCCAACAATGGGGATGGTCTTCCTCCTCAGGGTTCTTGCCCCTGCCATGGGCAGAAAGCTTCTCAGTGCGACAGTTGCTCAGAGTTGGGGAGCATGCTGGGAGATGGGGGTCTCCTGCTCTCCAGTACCTAGAGAAGTAGCGTGGCTCAGTGGAAAGAGCCAAGGCTTGGGAGTCAGAGGTCATGGGTTCAAATCCTGACTCTACCACTTGTCACCTGGGTGACTGTGGGCAAGTCACTTCACTTCTCTGGGCCTCGGTTACCTCATCTCTCAAATGGGGGTGAAGACTGTGAGCCTCATGGGGGACAACCTGTTACTCTGTATCGACCCCAGCGCTTAGAACAGTGCTCTGCTAAGCACTTAACAAATACCAACATTATTATTACCTCTTCTCTCCCCTCTTTGCTCCTGCCACTCTTCCTACAGTTTGGTTAGATGTATGCTCTCGCTCCCTCTATTCATCCCCCTTCCTAGCCTCACAGCATCTATGACCAGATCAGTAATTTATTTATTTATAATAATAATAATTATGGTATTTGTTAAGCACTTACTATGTGCCAAGCACTGTTCTAAATGCTGGAATAGATACAGGGTAATCAGGTTGTCCCACGCGGGGCTCACACTTTTTAATCCCCATTTTAAAGATGAGGTAACTGAGGCCCAGAGAAGTGAGGCGACTTACCCAGGTCACACAGCAGACAAGTGGCACAGCCGGGATTAGAACCCATGTCCTCTGACTCCCAAGCCTGCACTCTTTCCACTAAGCCACACTGTTTCTATTTATTCTATTTATAAAAATGCCTGTCTCCCCCTCTAGACCGCAAGCTTATAGTGGGCAGGGAACATGCCTGTTTATTGTTGTATTTTACTCTCCCTAGCATTTAGTAAGCGCTGAGCTCCGCACTTTGGTGCTAGGGTTCACTGACTCTCTTCACTCACCCCTTGATTGTCTGGGGACATTTCACTCACACCCACGTGTCCCCATGGCTGTCCGCCATTTAAACAATCAGTCATCATTAATAATATTTATTGAGCACTTACTGTGTGCAGAGCACTCTGTTAAGCACTTAGGAGAGTACAGTATATCAGAGTTGGTAGACACGTTTCCTGCCCACAGTGAGCTTACCATCTAGAGGGGGATGTGGATATTAATATGAATCAAATAGATGCCACTTTCTCATCTTTGTTTCAGAGGAATTCTTTTAACTGTGGAAAGGTCAGGTTCTAAAAAATCTTCCCCTCCCTTTGGCAGTGTGAGGTGACCTTTGTGAAATTAGAGATATTTGGGTGACTTCTGGCTTTTCTTTGTGAGGGTACGGGTGAAAGGGTGGAGAGATTCTTGCAGGGGCAGGGGGATCAGGAGGGGACAGGCTTGGGGTGGGGGACTGGTTGGTTTTGAAGGAACCTGTTTAGAATCTTTACACCCCCACTGGGGAACTCTCAGTTTTCTTCAGTTTGCTCAGGGAGGCAGTAGAGCATGGGCCTGAGAGTCAGAAGAACCTGGGTTTTCTAATCATGTCTCCACCTCTTGTCTGCTGTGTGACTTTGGGCAAGCCACTTCACTTCTCTGAGCCTCAGTTACCTCATCTGTAAAATGGGGAATTAGACTGGGAGCCTTATGTGGGACAGGGTCCGTGTCCAACCTGATTAGCTTCTACAGTGTGGCTCAGTGGATAGAACACGTGCTCGGGAGTCAGAAGGTCATGGGTTCTAATCCTAGCTTCACCACATGTCTGCTGTATGACCTTGGGCAGGTCACTTCACTTCTCTGGGCCTCAGTTACCTTACCTGTAAAATGTAGACCAGGAGGGTGAGTCCTATGTGGGACAAGGACCCAACCTGACTACTTTGTATCTACCCCAGTGCTCAGAACAGTGCTTGGTGCATAGTAAGTGCGTAACAAGTACTGTAATTGATTATTATTATTGTCATTTTCTACCCTAGTGCTTAGAACAGTGCTTGACATGGAGTAAGCATTTAATACCATCATGAACATCAAGAGCTCTCAGGTCTGGTCCGGGATGTTGTGGAGACTGGTAGTTCATCCTGGACAGATTAGGTGGAAAAATTAGCCTAAATTCTCATGGCTGGAAACACGGGGGGCACTAGCCCTCTATTAATCTATCTATCTAGCCCTCACCCTTTTGGGACCTCTGATCCCCGGACATGGATTTAGGAAGTAGATGGCCTGAGTCTGGGGCTGGAAATAAGCTCGAATGCAGCTCCAGTAAAAGAAATTCTTTTGGCTTTCAGTCCTGTTCTACGGCCTGCTCTTCTCCATCCAGGAGTCAAGCAAGGATCCTGGCACACCAGGCTGAATTTACAAAAGCCACAGGAGATTCAGGGACGACTTAACCCACCGGAAACTGAGGCCAGCGATTGGGAAGATGGTGACCAGCTGCGAGACCAGGATTTCCAAAATGCTAATAGCGAATGGGGAAGGAGGTCTGGAGACCGAGGCATTCTTGGAAGAGGAGTGGGCAACAGGATTTTGGAAAACGTCAGAGATCGAGAAGCAGCTCAACTATAGTCTTCCCCATGGGCAAAATGACACCAAAATGCTGATCCTGGGTGAGTTCAGATTATGGGAGTGGAGGGGAGAGCTGATGGCAGAGATAGAGGTGTCAGAAAGAGAGGCTAGCGGAACGACACAAAAATTAAAAAGCAATAAATCAGGCAGTTGGAATGGTGTTTACCCAGGAATTCTAAAGAAAAAACTATTTAGCTGAGTGAACAGAAGCCGGCAGTTAACTATTAGCAACTTCACCCCAGCACAAGCTGGACGGGATCCTGCTTTTGGGGCGGGGGGTGGGGGGAGTTGAAGATTTAGCCCAGAAAACCCCAACAGTATAGAATTTCCTTTGGAGTTGGGGAATGGTAGATGAGGGAGTCTTCTGATTTGAGTCGATACCTAGTTGGAGGTACTAACTAGTTTCTCATGGCACGTGGGGAAATTCCAAGAAAGAGTTAACAAGACAGTGGATAAAGGAGAACCACAGGATATAATTTATTTAGGCTTTCGACTGACTCCTTGACAAAATCCTTCCCAGAAGGCTATTGGTGATAATACTCTGTAATTATGTAGCATCCGAGCAAAGTCTGAAGTCATTTACATGTTACTAGTGTTAACTCCCTAGTGCTCATGGAAAATCTGGGACAAAAAGTCATTCCCAAACTAATCGGGCAGAGAAGCTCTGAGCTCGGGATTCTCTCTCGTCCCGAGGAGTAGTAATAGTATTTCTTGAGCGCTTACCCTGTGCGGAGCACTGTAACTAAGCACTGTGAAAAACTACCCAGGTGAGACTTAGACACGATCCCTGGCCCTCCAGGAGCTCGCCATCTAAAAATAAGACGGGGAAGGTTCTGCAGCAGACGCAAAATGAAAGATAAAATAGTATAAATATAGAACTCTGTAGAAGACAAAGGTCAGGCTCCAAAGAATCCGGAGATAAAGGAGACCTGTAAGAGCCTTAAGGTACTGACACCCAGGTCAGTGAGAGTCCAGTCTCAGCCAAAGGGTCAAAAAAAATCAATCAATGAATGGTCTGTAGATACACTCATTCAGCTGAACATTCATTATTTATCTTGATTACACGGTGAGTATTTTAATGTCTATCTAGTCCAGAGGAGTGCTAGCTCCTTGTGGGCAAGAATTGTGTTACTGGAACATTCATTATTTATCTTGATTACATGGTGAGTATTTTAATGTCTATCTAGTCCAGTGGAGTGTTAGCTCCTTGTGGGCAAGAATTGTGTTACTGGCTTGTTTGGCACCTCCTAAGTTCTTAGTCCGGTGCCCTGAACACAGTGGGTATTGAGTAAATCCTATTTTTATTACTACTGCTAGAACTACTACTACTGCTACTGTTACTGCTCAGAAGCAGTATGGCCTGAGAGAAATAATGCAGGACTGGAAGTCAAAGAGACCTGGGACCTGGGTTCTGATTCTGGCTCTGCCCTCTTCTTGCTGTGTGGCCCCAGACAAGTCATTTAACTTATCTGGGCCTTAGTTTCCTCATCTGTAAATTAGAGATAAGATACCTGTTCTCCCTCCCTATTAGACTCTGAGCCCCAGACACTGTGTCTGATGTGATTATCTGTATCCACCCCAATGTTAGCAAAGTGCTTGGCATATAGTAAGCACTTAACAAATATTACAAGTCTTATCATTATTCCTACTCCTACTACTTCTCTGCCTGTGCCCTTGGGTCTTTATCCCTTAAATACTTCGATACTCATGCCATACAGGTATTACAGCGCCGTACATATCCTCATACTCTACTACTTCCCTTATCTGTAATTTATTTTAATATCTGCCTCCCCTAGGAGATTGAAAGCGCCTCGAGGGTAGGGATCGTGTCTGCTAACTCTCCTGAATCTCTCTCGGGTTCTTAATATGGTGCACTACCCACAGTAAGTACTCAGTAAGTATCACTGAGTTCTAGACTCCAAGCTCGAGTCTAGTACATATACTCCCAAGCACTTAGTACAGTGCTCAGCGCACAGTACAGTTCTCAATAAATACAACTGAATGAATGAATGATTACTACTACTTGGAAACTAGGGCCGGATTCGAGCCTTAATTCCCTATCCTTGGAGTCCCAGGGGAACCCAGTGTTCAGCAACACGCTATTCACTCAATAGTATTTATTGAGCGCTTACTTTGTGCAGAGCACTGTACTAAGAGCTTGGAATGTACAAATCGGTAACGGATAGAGACAGCCCCTGCCCTTTGACGGGCTTACGGTCTTAATGGGGGGAGACAGACAAGAAGAACTCACTACATCCTGGATTACTACTAGTCTTTCTGCAGAAGCAGAGGATGCTGGGCGACCCCTAAAGCGGAGAGACCTAACTGGTTGGGGACAGCTGGGAGCGGGGCCTGCTTTCTGAGAGCAGAGGATACTGCGAGAATTCTTCACCGGACAGAACGGGCAGCAGTCGGGACAGGGGCTGCTCTCTGGAAGTGGAAGATGCTGGGAGACTGCTGCAGCAGACCGACCATTCTAGTGGGAGGCAGTAGGGAGAGGGACTGCTCTCCACGAGCAGAAGATGCTGGGAGACGTTGGCAGCAGTGGATAGACCGGTCTGGTGGGTGGCAGTTGGGACAGAGGCTGCTCTCTGTGAGCAGAGGCCGCAGGCAGATGGGGAGAATGAGAGGCCAGTTTGAATTTTCACCAGGCCCTGTAAATGCATCCGAGTGGGAAAGGACCAATTTCCCTCTGTTTATAGTGGGGGCCAGGGAGGGGTGAGTTTTGTGCTCTAATTTCCACAGGTACCCCGTAGGCCTCAAGCCTCCCCTCCCTCTGGTAAAAGGAGAGAAAATCTAAAATCCTACCAAATTCTAAGTGCTCCCGCCCAGCGTCCTGATATGAACCATTTCCTTGGTGGGGTTGGCTCTGGATGGCTGGCATTTAATAACAATAATAATAATGATAATGATATTTTTGCTATTTTTTAACTGCTTACTATTCATTTATTCATTCATTCGTTCAATAGTATTTATTGAGCTCTTACCATGTGCAGAGCACTGTACTAAACGCTTGGAACGTACAAATCGGCAACAGATAGAGACAGTCCCTGCCCATTGACGGGCTTACAGTCTAATCGGGGGAGACTAGACTAATCGCTTACTCTGTGCCAAGCACTGTTCTAAGTAGTGGGGAACATACACAGTATTCAGGTTGGACGCAGTCCCTGTCGCACATGGGGCTCACAGTCTTAATCCCCATTTTACAGATGAGGTCACTGAGGCACTGAGCAGTGAAGCGATTTGCCCAAAGTCACAGCAGTCAAGTGGCGGAGCTGGGATTAGAACCCACATCTTCTGACTCCCAAGCCTGGGCTCTTGCCAGGAGGCCAGGCTGCTTGCCTTTGGAAGTGGGGGCTCGGAGAGGTCAAGGGGAAGGGTCTTAGGGCAGCCTACCGGCACGAACCAGAGGTCGGCTACATGGTCAACACGTGGCCTTCCCCTGGAAAAGGGAGAGAAAATGCGGAATCTGAAATCCCACCGAAAATTGAAGCGACTCATCCTTGTTGTTGCCGGGCTCTGACAAGCCCTCTAGATAGCTTTTATCCACCTGCCCTTCTGGATCAGGCGGGCAGCACGGCCTCAGACCCCTCCCCTTGACCTCTCGGAGCCCCACTTCCAAAAATACCAGCCGCACACAGCCAACCCCACCAGGGAAAGAGTTCACGTCGGGGCGCTGGGCGAGGAGCACTTAGAATTTCCTGGAACTCCGAAGCACCGTTGAGGGCTTTTCCTGAAACAGCGACCCTGCTGTCAGCGTCCTGATACCGTGAAGTGGCTTTGTGTCCCTCTTGACAAAAGAATTTGAAACACGTGTCCTCCGCTGATCCTTTTTTTCTTCTCCAACGGTGGCGTCTGACTCTAGTGTTTATTCTCTGAGAGCTGACAGACCTGGGGGGTAAGAGGGGAGCCTTGGTGAAGACAGAAGGCTCCCTGGCCTACAGGGAGAGGGACAGTGAGGGAGACAGTAAGCGGGGCCTTTCAGACCTCCACATCTATTTACACGTGCCTGCGTAAATGTTTGTTATAATGGTAGCTTGTTTTTATAGAGTACCTTTCTTCCAAGTAGTTCAGAGTATTCCGGGGATGTCAGTCTGATAGGACTAGATGAGTCTTCTTGGAAGCGGGGTTGCTGAATGAGATTACCCCTGGAAGTCTTTTTGCGATAGCTGAGTGGAAACTCTATGATAGCATTGCTTTCAGGCATGGAGTGTCTTCTGAGTGAGGAGTGTTGGAGGTAATAACAATGAATAATGCCCTGAATAATAATAACGATACTAATACTACTAATGATGATATTTGTTAAGTGCTTACTATGTGCCGAGTAATGTTCTGAGTGCTGGGGTAGATACAAATAACCACGTTGTCCCACGAGGGGCTCACAGTCTTAATCCCCATTTTACAGATGAGGTAACTGAGGCACGGAGAAGTGAAGTGATTTGTCCAAGGTCACACAGCAGGCAAGTGGCGGAACTGGGATTAGAACCTGTGACCTCTTACTCCCAAGCCCGTGCTCTTGTCACTAGGCCATGGTGCTTCTCAGGGAAGGGAATGGCTTGACAATTCCATTGCTGTCATCATCCTGATAGTGATAGTTTTGGTTAGGCACTTAATAATAATAATAATAATTATTATTATTATGGTACTTGTTAAATGCTTATTATGTGCCTAGCACTGTGAGCCCCACATGAGACAACCTGATTACCTTGTATCTACCCCAGCACTTAGAACAGTGCTTGGAACATAGTAAGCGCTTAGCAAATGCCATTATTATTATTATTATTATTTTAAGCACTGGGGTAGATACAAGTTAATCAGGCTGGACACAGTACCTACCCCAAATGGGGCTCACACTCTTTATTCCCATCTTACAGATGAGGAAACTAAGGCCCAGATACTTTCCCAAGGTCACACACTCTCCCCTTTTAGACTGAAAGCTCCTTGCGGGCAGAGAATACATCTGTTTATTGTTGTATTGTACTCTCCCAAATGCTTAGTACAGTGCTCTGCTCACACTAAGTGCTCATAAGTACGACTGAATGAATGAATGATTGAAGTGGCAAATTCAGGATTAGAGCCTAGGTCCTTCTGACTCTCAGGCCACTGCTCTATCCACTAAGCCATGCCTCTGTGCAAGCACTGTGCTAAGGGCTGAGGTAGATTCAAAATAATTTGATTGGATACAGTCCCTGTCCCTTTCAGGGCTTCCATTCTGAGAGGTAGGGACAGTAGATCAATCGATCAATCAATCAGTGGTATTTATTGAGCACTTTCTGTGTGCAGAGCATTAATTCATTCATTCAATAATATTTATTGAGCGCTTACTATGTGCAGAGCGCTGTACTAAGCGCTTGGAATGTACAAATCGGTAACAGATAGACCACTGTACTAAGTGTTTGGGAGAGTACAATATAGCACAGTTAGTAGACACAATCTCTGCCCACGATGAGCTTATATTTTAGAGGGGGAGACAGACATTAATATAGGCCAAGAAATTACGGATATGGACATAAGTTCTGTGGGGCTGAGGGAGAGCTGAATAAAGGGAGCGAATCCAAGTGCAAGGGTGATACAGAAGGGAATAGCAGAAGAGGAAAGGATGATAATAATAATAATTATGGCATTTATTAAGTGCTTACTAAGGAGATGTGCCTTAGTAAGGCTTTGAAGGGAGGAGATATGTCTTCACTAAGGCTTTGAAGGTTGTGGGCAGGGAATGAGTCTCTTTACTATTGTACTGTACTCTCCCAAGTGCTCTGCACAGAGTAAGGACTCCATAAATATGATTGAATGAATGAAAGTTGGCGGTCCCACTGAGATCCTACCCAGGCACCTGTACCACGGCCCAGAGACCGAGCTCTGATCCTAAATGGAGGAACAGGTCAGCCTGCGAATGGCAGACAGGTGATCCTGGGAAACAGCTCGGCACTGTGGGGGGTGGGAAGACAGGGGAGGATGGGAAAGTGGTCCCCGGGGGGGAGGTAGAGAACATATAGAGGTGAGAGAGGTGAGCAGAGGGTGTGAGAGAGTTAAATAGGATGATTGGTGTGGAAGAAGACAAAAGGAAAGCATATCAGACTGGCCCAGTGGGTCATAATAATAATAATAATAGTATTTATGGTGTTTGTTAAGTTCTTACTGTGTGCCAGGCACTGTTCTAAGCACTGGGGTAGATATAAAATAGATTGGACCCAGTCGCTGTCCCACAAAGGGCTCACAGTCTTAATTCCCATTTTACAGGTGAAGGAACTGGGGCAGAGAGAATAATGATAATAATAATCATGGTATTTGTTAAGCACTTACTATGTCCCAAGCACTGTTCTAAGGGCTGGAGTAGATTCAAGTTAATCAAGTGATTAACAAGTGTGAATAGAAGCGAGCCCCATGGGGCTCACAGTCTTAATCTCCACTTTACAGATGAGGTAACTGAGGCACAGAGAAATGAAGTGACTTGGCCGAAGTCCCGCAACAGGCAAGTGGCAGAGGTATGATTAGAATCCACGTCCTCTGACTCCCAAGAGAAGGGAAGTGACTTGCCCAAGGTCACACGGCAGACACGTGGAGGAGCTGGGATTAGAACCCAGATCCTTTTGACTCCCGAGCCCATGCTCTAGCCACTAGGCCACGCTACTTCTCTGCATCGTACACAAATACAGATGAGGAAACTGAGATCGGAAAGCTTAAGTGATTTGCCCAAGGTCACACAGGAGGCTAGTGGCAGAGCTGGGACCAAAATCTGGATCTCGGACCCCCGGTCCTGTGCTCTTCCCTCTAGGCCACCTTGCCTCTAGTGTGGCTGCCCATTCAAGATACAATCAAATCTACCTTTTCATTCGTTCCTTCCTTCCTCCATTCAATCAATCGTATTTATTGTGCGCTTACTGTGTGCAGAGCACTGCACTAAGTGCTTGGAATGTACAATTCGACAACAGAGAGAGACCATCCCTGGCCAACAACGGGCTCACAGTCTAACAGAGGGAGCCAGACAACAAAACAAAACAAGTAGGCATCAATACCATCAAAATAGATAAACAGAATCATAGATATGTACACATCAATAATAAAATAGAGCAATAAATAACATATACCAATATGCACAAGTGCTGTGGGGCGGGGAAGGGGGTAGAGCAGGGGGAGGGAGGCAGGGGAGGAGGGGCAGAGGGAAAGGGAGGGCTTAGTCTGGGAAGGCCTCCTGGAGGAGGTGAGCCCTCAGTAGGGCTTTGAAGAGGGGAAGAGAGTTAATTTGGCGGAGGTGAGGAGGGAGGGCGTTCCAGTTTAGTGGTAGGGCATGGGCCAGGGGTCGACAGGGGAACAGGCGAGAACAAGGCACTGTGAGGAGGTTAGAGGTAGCAGGAGCAGAGTGTAGGGGGTGGGCTGGAGAAGGAGAGAAGGGAGGTGAGGTGGGAGAGGGCCAGGTGATGGACAGTTTTGAAGCCAATAGTGAGGAGTTTTTGCTTCACGCGAAGGATGGTAGGCAACTACTGGAGGTTTTTGAGGAGGGGAGAGACGTGCCCAGAGCATTTCTGTAGAAAGATTATCTACAGGTGGACAGCAGAGTGAAGTATAGATGTGGGGAGAGACAGGAGGATGGGAGATCAGAGAGGAGGCTAATGCAGTAATCCAGTTGGGATACTTCCCATTATAAACCTCAATCTGTCAATCATTAATAATAATAATAATAATAATGTTGGTATTTGTTAAGCGCTTACTATGTGCAGAGCACTGTTCTAAGCGCTGGGGTAAACACAGGGGAATCAGGTTGCCCCACGTGGGGCTCACAGTCTTAATCCCATTTTACAGATGAGGGAACTGAGGCACAGAGAAGTTAAGTGACTCGCCCACAGTCACACAGCCGACAAGTGGCAGAGCTGGGATTCGAACTCATGAGCCCTGACTCCAAAGCCCGTGCTCTTTCCACTGCGCCACGCTGCTTCTCAATATCATCGATATTTATTGATATTATCAAATCATTGATATTTATCCGTCACCTACTGTTGTGCAGAGCACTGTACTCAGCGCTAACACCTACCCCAGTGATTATGATTACTCTTTCCCAACCCTGCCCTACCCTATTTTTAGACTGTGAGGCCCTTGGAGGGCCAAGGACCACGGATTCTCTTCCAGCGCTTAGTACGGTGCTCTGAACACAGCAGTTAATAAGTACCATTACCATTACCATTAATTGGATTGGCACTGGGATTTTCAGCTGGGTCTTTTTTCACATCTATAAAGATGTTTCTTGCAGTATATCTGTGAAGTAAATGGGGAACAGATATTATCTATCTGTCATCTTTCTATTTAGTCTAGTGTTGAAGCAGACCACTTCTCTCCCAATCTTTAAAACCCTACTAAAATCACATCTCCTCCAAGAAGTCTTCCCTGATTAACCTCTCATTTCCCCACCCTATTTACCCTTCATTCTGTACCACCTGTGCATTTGGGTTTGACTCTCTTAAGGGCTTTGCTATTCACCCCCACACCACCCACATTGCTTTTGTACATTTCCTTATTTTCTGTTGTTTCTCCTAGCTGTAACTGATTTTAATGCCAGTCTACCCTTTTAGACTTCATTTTTCTACAAAACCATTCAATCCATGTTTCCTCCATTCTCAAGTACCTCCAGTGGTAGCCCATCCACCTCTACATCGAACAGAAGCTCCTCACTATTGGTTTTAAAGCGTTCAATAATAATAATAATAATAATAATAATAATAATGTTGGTATATTTTAAGTGCTTACTATGTGCAAAGCACTGTTGGGGATACAAGGTGATCAGGTTGTCCCACGTGGGGATCACAGTCTTCATCCCCATTTTACAGATGAGGTAACTCAGGCCCAGAGAAGTGAAGTGACTTGCCCAAAGTCACACAGCTGACAAGCGGCGGAACCGGGATTAGAACCCATGACCTTTGACTCCCAAGCCCGGGCTCTTTACACTGAGCCTTGCTGCTTCTCTCTCTTACCTCACCTCACTACTTTCCTACTGCAACCCAGCCTGCACATTTTGCTCCTCTAATGCCGTCCTACTCACTGTACCTTGATCTCATCTTTCTCACTGCTGATTCTTGCCTCAGGTCCTGCCTCTCTGTCCTGGAGCTCCCTCCCCTTTCATATCTGACAATCACTTGTCCCACCTTCAAAATCTTACAAAAACCACATCTCTTCCAAGAGGCCTTCCCTGACTAAATCCTCATTTCTTCTTCTCCCACCCTTTTCTGCATCACCCTTGCACTTGGATCTGCATCCTTTGTTCACCATCCCCTCAGCCCCACACCACTCATGTACATATTCAGAATTTATTTCTATTAATGACCGTCTCCCCCTCTGGACAGTAAATTCACTGTGGGCAGGGAATGTGTCTATCTCCCAAGTGTTTAGTACAATGCTCTGCACACAGTCACATCATTTTATTGAGAACATTTATTGTGCACAATAAATACCATCGATTGATTGATTAATTTTATCTCAAGTCTAAGAAAGTTCATATTCCAAATTCTGGATTAATGCTACTGCTTCTGTTTAAGGAACTGTGTTTCCCCTGGTCAGAGAAAAACCCTTTTATTCTTTGAACACGTTTCTTGTCCTTCTCCCTCCTTTCTGCCTCTCCACGATCCACCTCATCCTGCAAGCCAACTACCTGTTCCCCGGCTTCTGTAGTTCAGGGTGAAAAATGAAATTTTCATTGGTTGAGGGAGGGAAGGGAGAAGGCAGATTTTTGCTTAATTGCTTCATCTCCTGCGCAGTGGTAATTTATTTCTGCCTTGGAATGGTTGATGTTCTGGAAATTAATTTCCCTGAGGTCAGGAACTGTGTCTGCCAACTATATTTTATTCTCTCAAGTGCTTAGTACAGTGCTCTGCACAAAGTAAGCACTCAGTAAATACCACTGATGGAGTGATTGAGATCTAGTGGAGAGAGCACCGGACTGTTAGTCAGGAGACCTGGGTTCTAATCCCAGGTCCCTTACTTTTTTGAAATGGTGATGATGATGATGGTATTTGTTAAGCGCTTACTATGAACCAAGCGCTGTTCTAAGCACTGGGGTAGATAAAAGGTATTCAGGTTGCCCCTCATGGGGCTCACAATCTCGATCCTCATTTTACAGATGAGGTCACTGAGGCACAGAGAAATTAGGTGGCTTGCCCAAGGTCATAGCAGATAATTGGTGGTTCCGGGATTGGCATTTGTTAAGCTCTTACTATGTGTCAAGCCCCGTTCCAAACACTGAGGTGGGTACAAGGTAGTCAGGTTGGACACAGTCCCTTTCCCACATGATGCTCCCAGTCTTAATCCCCATTTTACAGATGAAGTAACTGAGACACAGAGAAGTTAAGTGACTTGCCAAGGTCACACAGCAATCAAATGGCAGAGCCGGAACTATACCCAGGTTCTTCTGCCTTCCAGGCCCGTGCTCTATCCACTAGGCCATGCTGTTTCTCACTTGCCCTATTAGACTGTAAACCCATCAGTGGTCAGGGATTAGTACATTCCAAGCGCTTAGTACAGTGCTCTGCACATAGTAAGCACTCAATAAATACTATTGAATGAATGGGAAGCAGCGTGGTTCAGTGGAAAGAGCCTGGGCTTTGGAGTCAGAGGTCATGGGTTCGACTCCCAGCTCTGCCACTTGTCAGCTCTGTGACTGTGGGCAAGTCACTTAACCTCTCTGTGCCTCAGTTACCTCATCTGTAAAATAGGGATTAACTGTGACCCTGTATCTCCCCCAGCGCTTAGAACAGTGCTCTGCACATAGTAAGCGCTTAACAAATACCAGCGTTATTACTGAATGAACTTGCCTGCTGGGTGTCCATGAACAACCTGATGACCCTGTATCTCCCCCAGCGCTTAGAACAGTGCTCTGCACATAGTAAGCGCTTAACAAATACCAACATTATTAATGAATGAACTTGCCTGCTGTGCGTCCATGAACAAGTCACTTTAGCTTCTCTGTGCCTCAGTTTCCTCATTTGTAAAATGGGGAATTAAATACCTGCTCTCCATTCTCCTTAGACTGTGAGTCTCACTCATTACAGGGATTATGTCTGACTTGATTATCTTGTATCTACCACAGTGCTCAATATAGTGCTTGGCAAAGAGTACGCTTTTAACAAATGCCATCATTAGGAGAAAAGAGAGAAGAGAGAGTCTAGAAAACTATCAATCAGTTGTATTTACAGAGCACTTACTGAGTACTGAGTTCTGAGAGTTTACAGTGTAGGGAAAAGACATAAATATAGGACAGATATGAGAAGCAGTGTGGCCTAGTGGCCTAGTGGCCTAGTGAATAGTGCTGTGTGACCTTGGGCAAGTCACTTAACTTCTCTGTGCCTCAGTTACCTCATCTGTAAAATGGGGATGAAGACTGTGAGCCTCACATGAGACAACCTGGTTACCCTGTATCTACCCCAGCGCTTAGAACAGTGCTCTGCACATAGTAAGTGCTTAACAAATACCAACATTATTATTATTATTATTATGTGGGACAGAGACTGTGTCCAAACTGATTAGTTTGTATCTACTCCAGAGCCTCAAACAGTGCTGGGCATGGAGTAAGCACTTAACAAATACCATAATCATTATTATTATTATAGTAAATAATTGTAGATATGTACATAAGTGCTATGGGGCTGAGGGTGGTGTGGTTATCAAGTGCTTAAAGGATACAGACGCAAGTGCTAGGTAATGCAGAAAGGAGAGGGAGTAGGGGAAATGAAGACTTAGTTGGGGAAGTCTCCTCGGAGGAGGTGTGATTTTCAGGAAAGTCTCTGTGTGTATGCATATACGTATGTATTTGTTAAGCGCCTACTATGTGCAGAGCACTGTTCTAAGCGCTGGGGTAGATACCGGGTAATCAGGTTGTCCCACGTGGGGCTCACAGTTAATCCTCATTTTACAGATGAGGTAACTGAGGCACAGAGAAGTTAAGTGACTTGCCCACAGTCACAAAGCTGACAAGTGGCAGAGCCGGGAGTCGAACTCATGACCTCTGACTCCGAAGCCCAGGCTCTTTTCCACTGAGCCACGCTGCTGCCCAGCGTGTGAGGGACACTGAAAGTCTGAGGACTGAGGTCAGTTTTGTGTCCATTTCTTGCACTTTCTAGTGAGTAATCTCTTCCAGGGAAGGGATTGCATCTCTTACTGCTCTGGTTGTCCCTACGTCTGTGCTCTCTTCACAGCAAGCAATCAGCTCTGTCCAAGGTAAATGCTCAGTATTGTGCTCGGTCTACAGGCAGCCCCGAGTTCAGTGCTCTGTCCATGGAAAGCACTCAATTCAGCGCTCTGCCCACGGAAAGCATTCAACCGAACTCACTGCACACCATAAGGGTTCCCAAACGTGCTCTGTGTGTTTGTGATATGTGAGCTTCACATCAAGTGTGTGCATGTGTGTGTGTATATATATCTATGATTCTATTTATCTTGATGATATTTATGCCAGACTACCTGTTTTGTTCTGTTTTGTTTTGTTGTCTGTCTCCCCATTTAGACTGTGAGCCCGTTGTCGGGCAGGGATGGTCTGTCGCCGAATTGTACATTCCAAGTGCTTAGTACAGTGCTCTGCATATAGTAAATGCTCACTAAATATGGTTGAATGAATGAATGTGCGTGCTGAGCACGGGTGTGCCCACGAAAGCCCCGTCAGGGCTGTGGAGGTCGGGGCCCCAGCCACCTTGGCAGTGATTGCTGGGGGAAGAAGGCCCCAGAGAACCAAGGCATCGCTCAAGGCAAGGAGGAAGGCTATTCACTCTGTCCTTCTCTGTGCCCCTTGTTGGCTTGCCGAGTGGCCCCCCGACTGACTCGCTGGTCGACCCTCCGTTTGGTTCTCCGGCTGGCCGGGGCAACCAAATGGGCAGGCCAAACCTGCAGGAAAATTTGCGGAGAGAATTGGTCAGCCAATTTGAGGCACTTATCGGGGCTGAAGAGAAGCCGGTGATTGGGTTGGAAGACTGAAGGCACGCAAAGGCCAGGAGCCTTGAGGACGACGGATAGAGAAGCAGCGTGGCCTAGTGGAAAGAGCCCGGGCTTGAGAGTCAGAGGTCGCCGGTTCTAATCCCGGGCCCACCACTTGTCATTTGTGGGACCTTGGGCAAGTCACTTAACTTCTCTGTGCCTCAGTTACCTCATCTGTAAAATGGGGATTAAGAGTGTGAGCCCCATGTGGGACAACCTGATTATTCTGTATCCACCCCACCTCTTAGAACAGTGCTTGGCTCATAGTAAGTGCTTAACAAATACCATCATTATTATTACCCCAGCACTTAGAACAGTGTTTGGCAAATAGTAGGTGCTTAACAGATACCGTCATTATCATCATTATTATAGGAGAAGACAGCATGCATGCACGTACTCACACACACACACACACACACACCACACTCTCTCTCCCCATCTCTCTCTCTCTTTCTGTCTGTCTCTCTCCAGTTTGAATCGTTTGCTCCGGGGAAAAACACCTGAACAGTTAAGCATTTTTCTTCTGATAAAACACGTACACAGTCACACTTGTGCACACCGTAACTCATGCCAGGCCCCTCTGGTCTCCCTTAAGCACAAGCATCCACGTGCACACACACCCCCGCACACCCCAGCATGCACACATCCCCGCACACGCATGCACGCACACATACACACACACAACCTAGGTGCCATTAAAGTTAATTGGTTTTACTGCCGGTTTAACAGGGTCTTGTAAACCTTTTTATGACGCGCCCAGGAACACGATGTGGCCTGCCCAAGGCCGAGGCTCAGACACGAGAGCGGAGCTCCCCGGACGCTGGGTCCATCCCCTCGGGAAACGGGTCCCCGGGTGAAGGCCGGGGGGACGGGGTGGACCCTCCCCTTGCACCCCACTTGCACCCCACTTGCAAAGGGTCCTGGGTCTGGGGTGGCACCATCTAATAATAATGACATTTGTTAAGCACTTACTATGTGCCAACCACTATTTTAAGAGCTGGGATAGATCCAAGCCAATCAGGTTGGACACAGTACCCGACCCAAATGGGGCTCACGCTCTTAATTCCCATTTTGCAGATGAGGTAACTGAGGCGCAGAGAAGTGATGTGAATCGCCCAAGGTCACACAGCGGACAAGGGGCAGAGATGGGATTAGAAACCAGGTCCTCTGACCCCTAGGCCTGTGCTCTTGCCACTAAGTCACGCTGCTTTTTCGTTACACAGCTCTGAGCGACTGTTCCCAAGGGCTGGCAAGGGGGAGGTCAGGTGGAGGAGTCCAAGCCAGGTTTCTGATGGACTCACTCCTGGTGGCCAGATCCCTACTTCCTCCCATCACACAACTGTGTCATAATGCTTGACCCCCCCCACCCAACCCAGTCCCACTGCACTCCTTCTCTCCCTTTCTTCTTCCTGCTTCTCCTCTTTCCTACCTTCCTTTCCCTCTAGACTGTGAGCTTGCTGTGGGCAGGGAATGTGCCCGTTTGCTGTTGCAGTGTACTCTCGCAAGCACTTAGTACAGTGTTTTGCACTCAGCAAGCGCTCAGTAAATATGAGAGGTATACATATATGCAGGTAGCCCACATGGCTCAGTGGAAAGAGCACGGGCTTTGGAGTCAGGGCTCATGAGTTCGAATCCCAGCTCTGCCACTTGTCGGCTGGGTGACTGTGGGCGAGTCACTTCACTTCTCTGTGCCTCAGTTCCCTCATCTGGAAAATGGGGATTAAGACTGTGAGCCCCACGTGGGACAACCTGATTCCCCTATGTCTACCCCAGCGCTGGCTCAGTGGAAAGAGCACGGGCTTTGGAGTCAGGGCTCATGAGTTCGAATCCCAGCTCTGCCACTTGTCGGCTGGGTGACTGTGGGCGAGTCACTTCACTTCTCTGTGCCTCAGTTCCCTCATCTGGAAAATGGGGATTAAGACTGTGAGCCCCACGTGGGACAACCTGATTCCCCTATGTCTACCCCAGCGCTTAGAACAGTGCTCGGCACATAGTAAGCGCTTAACAAATACCAACATTATTATTATTATTATCCTACCTCTGGCCCGGAATGCCCTCCTTCCTCACATCCACCAAACTGGCTCTCTTCCCTCCTTCAAAGGAGGTGAGAGCTCACCTCCTCCAGGAGGCCTTCCCAGACTGAGCCCCCGTTTCCTCTGCTCTTCCTCCCTCCCCATCGCCCCTACTCCCTCCCTCTGCTCTACCTCCTTCCCCACCCCACAGCACTTGTGTATATTTGTACATATATATTATTATATTTTTTAATGATGCGTATACATCTATAAGCAGCATGGCTCAGTGGAAAGAGCCCGGGCTACGGAGTCAGAGGTCATGGGTTCGACTCCCGGCTCTGCCCCTTGTCAGCTGTGTGACTGTAGGCAAGTCGCTTAACTTCTCTGGGCCTCAGTTACCTCATCTGTAAAATGGGGATTAACTGTGAGCCTCACGTGGGACAACCTGATTCCCCTGTGTCTACCCCAGCGCTTAGAACAGTGGTCTGCACATAGTAAGCGCTTAACAAATACCAACATTATTATTATTATAATTTTATTTATCTATTTTGATGTTATTGATGCCTGTCTCCTTGTTTCGTTTTGTTGTCTGTCTCCCCGTTCTAGACTGTGAGCCCGTTGTTGGGTAGGGATTGTCTCTATCTGTTGCCTAATTGTACGTTCCAAGCGCTTAGTACAGTGCTCTGCACACAGCAAGCACTTAATAAATATGACTGGATGAATGAATATGATTGAAAGGATGAATGAATGCTCCTTTTCCTTCCTTTCCTTCTTTCTCCTTTCCTTCCTCCTTGCCTCCAATCTTGGGGCTCACAGGCAGCAGCGAGGGCTTAGATGGGGGAGATGGTCCGCCCAATGTTTAGGGCCCTAGTCTCTGTGAACCTGGGACTGAGGCCCGGGCTGAGCTATGAAAAGTCTTCTGGTTCTAGACATAACTCTCAGTTCCGTCGGGCCCTGAGGGGACTATGGGGGGCTATGGGAGGGTCTGGGGGCTACGGAGGGGAATAGGATTGGGTGCCTCCGGAGGGCAGGAGGGTAGCAAGGAGCCCCTCAAACAAATCCAGCTGCTCTTCCCTAGGATATGCCCCTCTTCTCTCCCCCTCCTCATCCTCTTCCTTCAACCAATCCTTCCTCAGCCTGCCCGCCCACGGATTTATTGAGGAATAATGAAATAATTGATGGCACATTTTCCTAACGAGAGATTGAATCGGCACTCCCTCCCTAGGCCGAAAGAAGAGTAAAGAGGAGGGAGGGGGAGAATAAAAGAAGGAGCCAGGGAGAATGAGAGGCAGACGCGGAGAGACAGAGAGAGTGTGGCACCCGGTGGGGTTCAATAAATGCTTTTTACTAGACATGTGTGGGAATGCACTGGTGCTATTGTTATGAAAGCACAGATTCCTAGTTTCATTTGCTTATCTGTTCAGAGAAATGTTCCAAGTATAAATATAAAGAATGTGGAGTGCATGATTCATTGAAAGGTCCTTGTTCAGATAGAGCACATGTATGTAGGAGAGATCATCTTCACACATATGGCAACCTGAGCATGTCATAGTAGGTAGACAGCATGTCTGTATACGGTCTCTAACCACAACAAGTCTTCAGAAGCAGCATGGCATAGTGGACAGAGCAGGGGCCTGGGAATCAGAAGGGTCTGGGTTCTAATCCCAGCTCCACCACGTGTCTGTTGTGTGACTCTGGGCAAGTCACTTCACATAATAATAAAAATGGTATTTGTTAAGTGCTTACTATGTGCCAAGCACTGTTTGAAGCGCCGGGGTAGATACAAGGTTATCAGGTTGTCCCCCGTGGGGCTCACAGTCTTCATCCCCATTTTACAGATGAGGGAACTGAGGCACAGAGAAGTGAAGTAACTTGCCCAAAGTCACAACAGGGGACAAGTGGTGGAAGTGGGATTAGAACCCACGACCTCTGACTCCCAAGCCCGGGCTTTTTCCACTAAACCACGCTGCTTCTCTTCTCTGGGACTCAGTTCCCTCATCTGTAAAATGGGGATTAAGACTGTGAGTGCAATGTGGGACAATGACCGTGTCCAACCTGATTTGCTTGTATCCAGCCCAGTGCTTAGTACAGTGCCGGGCACATAGTAAGCGCTTAACAAGTACTATAATGAAAATGATTACAGTTAGCTGTGGTCCATCCATGTGCTCCCAAGAGAGTTTTATGGGTAAAATGGACACTCGAAAGCTGCGATTCGGCCTCCCCCCCCCGTATTGATTTCCCACCCAGAGGAGTTAATCCTTCTGTGACACGAGACGGTGTTGGTGAGCGTTAAACCGGGGCACGGGGTTAAGGCCGGGCTTTTCTTCAAGGTGTCCAGTGGATTATTTACTGATTAAAAGGATCCTATTTAAATCCGTCAGCATGTGGGTGGATCTGATTATTGGTGCTGATGTCTGAGAGGGATGGAAAGGGTAGGGGGTAGCTGGGGGACTTCATCGTGGATTTTCCCAAATGGGGTGCCGCTGCAGACTTGCAAAGTGGGGTTGGGGCTGTGTGTCTGTGTGGCAGAGGGTGTTTTTCTACTGGCCTTGTTTGGGAGGGGGCTAAATCGGGAGCGCGGAGAAACACCCTCCCCCCTCAAATCCGCCAGACAATCACTCTTCCCCCCTTCAAAGCCCTACTGACGGCTCACCTCCTCCAAGAGGCCTTCCCAGACTAAGTCCCACTTTTCCTCAGCTCCCCTTCCCTTTCATGTCACCTCGACTCGCTCTCTTTGCTGTTCCCCCTCTTCCCCGGCCCCACAGCACTTATAATAATAATAATGTTGGTATTTGTTAAGCGCTTACTATGTGCAGAGCACTGTTCTAAGCGCTGGGGTAGACACAGGGGAATCGGATTGTCCCACGTGGGGCTCACAGTCTTAATCCCCATTTTACAGATGAGGGAACTGAGGCACGAAGAAGTGAAGTGACTTGCCCACAGTCACACAGCTGACAAGTGGCAGAGCTGGGATTTGAACTCATGACCTCTGACTCCAAAGCCCGTGCTTTTTCCACTGAGCCACGCTGCTTCTCTAATAATAATGTTGGTATTTGGTAAGCGCTTACTAGGTGCCGAGCACTGTTCTAAGCGCTGGGGTAGACACAGGGGAATCAGGTTGTCCCACGTGGGGCTCACAGTCTTCATCCTCATTTTACAGATGAGGTAACCGAGGCACCGAGAAGTTAAGTGACTTGCCCAAAGTCACACAGCTGACAAGTGGCCGAGCCGGGATTCGAACCCATGACCTCTGACTCCAAAGCCCGTGCTCTTTCCACTGAGCCATGCTGCTTCTCTGCTTCACTTATGTATATATGTGTATATCTATAATTCTATTTATTTATATTGATGCCTGTATACTTGTACTGATGTAGAGAATTGTATTGATGTATTGATATAGAGAAGCATCGTGGCTCAGTGGCAAGAGCCTGGGCTTGGGAATCAGAGGTCACGAGTTCGAATCCCGGCTCTGCCACTTGTCAGTTGTGGGACTGTGGGCAAGTCATTTAACTTCTCTGTGCCTCAGTTACTTCATCTATAAAATGGGGACTAACTGTGAGCCTCACGTGGGACAACCTGATTACCCTGCATCTACCCCAGTGCTTAGAACAGTGCTCGGCACATAGTAAGCGCTTAACAAATACCAACATTATTATTATGTTCATCTCCTCCTTTCTAGACTGTGAGCCCATTGTGGGCAGGGATTGTCTTTATTTGCTGCATTGTACTTTCCCAGTGCTTAGTGCAGTGCTCTACACACAGTAAGGGCTCAATAAACACGATTGAATGAATATATCCAGCGCTTAGTACAATATCTGGCACCTAGCAAGGGCTTAACAAGCGCCAGAATTATTATCATTATTAATAAATCTTGTTTGGACCCTTGAAGAAACCCAGATTTTGACCCTTCCCCAGCTGTGCCCCAAGGGTTTAAGAGCAGGGGGACTCCCTCACCGAAAAACATTGGCACATGGTGGCAAATTCGCCCTGGTGCCTTGTTTTTGTGGTTGCTGTTTTTGGGAAGAAGCCACGGAACCCTCTCCCCTGGATAAGGACGTCAGTGATGGGATGGGAGACTGGGGTGCGGGGTGTGTTTGAAGAAGCCAGATTGTTTTGCAAATTTCCTCATTTTCCAGGGTGAAATCCAAGCCGAAATCCATCCTAAGAACTTGACTCCTTCAGGCGAGAGGAAGTCAACTCCCTGAAACCAGAGCTCTCGAAAATATTTATCCAGAAGGGTGCTAAGGTCCCCCATTTTTATTCCTCTCCCCGCTCCCGTTTCTCCCAGCATTTTCCACCCCTTAATCCCACTGGAATTAGAGGAGTTTCCCTTTAGAGGAGCAGCATGGCTTAGTGGAAAGAGCTAGGGCTTGGGAATCAGAGGTCGTGGGTTCTAATCCCTGCTCCGCCACTTGTCAGCAGTGTGACTTTGGGTAAGTCACTTAACTTCTCTGTGCCTCATTTACCTCATGTGTAAAATGGGGATTAAGATTGTGAGCCCCATATGGGACAACTTGATTACCTTGTATCTACCCTAGTACTTAGAACAGGGCTTGGCACATAGTAAGTGCTTAACAAATGCCATTATTATTATTATCCCGGGGGGAGTGGGGGGAGAAGAAAGACAGAGACAGGCAGAGATAATGAGGAAGAGAGAGATGCTCCAGAGGGACTTGGTCCACAGGTCAGGGTGGCGAGATGGAGGTACCCCACACCATTTATCTGGACCAGATCACTCCCCTAGAGAACACAGAAGGCCCGGGGTCAGGGGGTCATGACCCCCTTCTCAGCCCTTGGCTACTCTTCTGGGAGTGAAAGAGAGAGAGAGAGAGAGTCTTGCCGGGGGGAGGAAAGAGGAGGAGGAAGGAGACGGAGAAAGAAAGACAGGGACCACTTTCCAGTTCAGAGTTGGAAAGGCAAAACCAGATACCATAACTTGGAAATTAAAAAAGGAAGTGAAGCCATTCGGGAATATAACTGGGAGGGTCTCACACAAAGGGTCCTAGGTTGGGTTGGGCTCCCCTGACTCCCCCAAAGACTATCTACAAATCCCAGGCAGGAGGAACAGGGACCAATTGGGGGAAAAACTAAAAACTAAAAAGTTGTTAGAAAAAACCAAAACAAAACTGCAAAGACTCCACACAGGAAACACAATGGATAATAATGATAATAATGATGGTATTTGTTAAGCACTTACTCTGTGCCAAGCACTGTTCTAAGCACTGGGGTAATCAGGTTGTCCCACATGGGGCTCACAAGTCTTAATCCCCATTTTGCAGATGAGGGAACTGAGGCACAGAAAAGTGAAGTAGCTCACCCAAGGTCACACAGAAGACAAGTGGCAGAGCCGGGATTGGAACCCACGTCCTTTGATTCCCAAGCCCCTGCTCTTTCCACTAAGCCACACTGTGTCAGTTTGAGGAGAGTCCGAGAATTTTGTTAAAAAATATATTCATTTCGCCAGCTCCCCGACCTTAGGCACTACGACTTCCGCCTTGGGTAGGCATAGGGACGGGTGTGCAAATAGCAAAGTGTGAGGATGTGCAGAACACCCACTTGGCATGCATATGCGTGGGCACGAGTATGAGAGCATGGTTGGGTAAGGGTAGGTGCGCTTATGCGTGAGTACTTTTCATTTTGATTTGATTCTACCTATTTGCAATGTGCTTCTGGATATATATACCTATAGACATTTATCTATAGATGTGTACATGTATATTTACTATATTTAGGCATTCATTCAATTCATCCAATCGTATTTAGTGAGCGCTTACTGCATGCAGAGCACTGTACTAAGTGCTTGGGAGATTACAGTACAACAGTAAACAGACACATTCCCTGCCCACAAGGAGCTTACAGTCAAGGCACGTGGTGTATGGCTCGTGGATAGACCACCGGGGGTGAAATGGGGAGAGGGTAATAATAATAATGTTGGTATTTGTTAAGCGCTCACTATGTGCAGAGCACTGTTCTAAGCGCTGGGGGAGATACAGGGTAATCAGGCTGTCCCACGTGAGGCTCACAGTCTTAATCCCCATTTTACAGATGAGGGAACTGAGGCACAGAGAAGTGAAGCGACTTGCCCAAAGTCACACAGCTGACAAGTGGCAGAGCCGGGATTAGAACCCATGACCTTGGACCCCCAAGCCCGGGCTCTTTCCCCTGAGCCACACTGGGGTGGGGGGAGTGGAAGAGAGGGGATAGAAAAGGAGGAGTAGGGAGACGAGGGGGAAGGAAGAAGAGATGGAATGGGGAGAAAGAAAGGAGGAAGGGAAGAAGTGGATGGAAAAAATGGTGAGGGATGAAGGAAGAGGAGAAAGAAGAAAGGAAGGAGGATGGAGTCAAGGAGAAGGAATGAGGAAGAGGAGGTGGAGGAGGAGGAGTACAGGAGATTGAAGGCAGCTCATCCCTCTTGACTCTTCCCACTCAGCAGCTGGCTACTCTGAAGTGGAAGAAAGCTGGTGGGGGACCATGGAGTGTTTGTGGTTGGAAAGAACGAGCGATTGTGCTCTCCTGTTCTTAGAAACACTTTGGACACTGGCTCCCGGCCCCTTCTCCGGAATTCCGAAATGACAGTCCTGGGACCGGCCAGGCAGAGGGTCTGGCACCACGAGCTGGCAAGAGGCACAAGGGGAAATGTGGAAATCAATTTCCAGACAACAGAGGCGGGATGAGAGCCGGAGAGGAAGTAGCAAAAGGACAAGTGAGGGGGGTGTGAGTTTAGGGCTTTAGAGACATTTAGAATAGTTCTAACTGGCTCTTCTCTATCTGATCTCCCTTTCGTTCTCTCATCTTTGACTCTGTCTCTCTCGTACTGCCTGTCTCTGTTTCCCTTCTCCCTAGCATGGCCTAGTGGATAGAGCACGGGCCTGGGAGTCAGAAGGTCCCGGTTCCGCCACTTGTCTGCTCTGTGACCTTTGGCGAGTCACTTCACTTCTCTGGGCCTCAGTTCCCTCATCCGGAAAATGGGGATTTAGATTGTGAGCCTCACGTGGGACAGGGACCGTGCCCAACCCAATTTGCTTGTATCCCCCCCAGCACTTAGTACAGTGCCTGGCACCTAGTAAGTGCTTAACAAATGCCATTACTATTATTATGACCCCGTCTCTGCTTATCTCTGGCTACGTAGTTCTCTCTCCTTTCTCAAACTTGGTCTCTGCCTCTCTCTTGCTACCTAACTCTGGTTCTCTCCTCTCGGCGACTCTCGTCTGTTTTCTCTCACTCTCTGCCCGTCTCCTCTCCCCCAGTCGTCGCCTCCGTCTCTCGCTGCCCACTTGTCTCCTCTCCATGTCTCGGTACCCGTCTTTGTCAGCCTCACCCTCCCTCCCAGCTACTTTTGCTCCAAGCAAAGTCACCAGACAGCAAAGTATGGGCTGCCCTGCAGTCTTCTGAGCTGGAGAGGGGGAGAACAGGGGGAGGCATCTGGGAGATCATCTTTTCCTCCAGGAGAAAGCAGCATGGCTTAGTGGGTCGAACACGGGCCTGGGTTCCAGTTCTGACTCCTCCACTTTTCATTAATTCATTCAATAGTATTTATTGTTATTATTATTACTACTACTACTACTATTAATGGTATTTGTTAAGTGCTTACTCTGTGCCAAGCACTGTTCTAAGCTCTGGGGTAGATACAAGGAAATCAGGTTGACCCGCGTGGGGCTCGCAGTCTTAATCTCCATTTTACAGATGAGGTAACTGAGGCACAGAGAAATTAAGTGACCTGACCAAGGTCTCATAGCCGACAAGTAGCAGAGGTGTGATTAGAACCCACATCCTCTGACTCCCAAGTCCATGTTCTTTCCACTAAACCACGAGCGCTTGCTGTGTGCAAAGCACTGTACTAAGCACTTGGGAGAGTACGATACAACAAAAGACACATTCCCTGCCCACAGCGAGCTCAGAGTCTAAAGACATACTTGTCTTCTGCATGACCTTGGGCAAGTCTCTTCACTTCTCTGTGCCCCAGTTACCTCATCTGTAAAATGGGGATTAAGACTGTGAGCCCCATGTGGGATAGGGACTTTGTCCAACCTGATTTAACGTGTAACCGCCCCACGGCTAGAACAGTGCCTAGCACATAGTAAGCGATTAACAAATACCATAAAAAAAAAGCCCATGGGTGCAAACATGATGAAAACAGGGTAAGAGGACTTCACCCAGGCTCAAACTGTTGATTGCCCCCCTTTTCCCCCCAACATTCCTCCCCGGTGGAGAGGACGAGTCAAGCCCCTATGCTCCCCCCCCCCCCCCGCCCCAATCACCCCCACCCCAGACACCCCGGCTCTGGGATGACTTCTTGTCCTGTAGCTCGGACTGGAGCCAGAGACAAGGAGATATAACCCTTCCCCCCATCGCCCCCCAGCCCCGGGCTCCCAGCTTCTTCTCTGAAACCGATCCCTGGATCACGGTTTTGATCTAATTTGTTTCTCTGTCGGCCTGACTTCTTGGCTCTGCTTGGAAATTTGGTGGTCACAGAGATGACATCAATCATGTCTCTGCCCACGGAGGGATCAGGATAGGGTATCAGAGAGGTGACCGAGCATACGCCACATGATTCAAATCATCTCAACATTGATTAATTGGGTTCGTTCTGAGTTTCTGAATCACAACAACTGTTGTTCCCCCTCACCTAACATCAACAGGCCTTTAAAGGCAAAAGTATCCATTTACTCCATGCATGTGATGCATTAAAGACCATCAACTCCTATTAAACGTTCAACGCTGGATGAGATTTAGACAAACTCAATTTGCTCAAGATGCTTTTTCAAAGGTCCTGCAATGATTACACATTTCTCCCCCCTTCTCTCTGCCGCGAGCTTTTTCGCAAACGTGTTTTGGCTGCCGTCTTTGACATATGGGAGGGTGTGTGTGTGAGCCCGTCTGTATGCCCGTGTATGTGTGTGCATGTGTGTGCATGTGCGTGCGTGCGTGTGTGTGTGTGTGTGCCTGTGTGTGTACACTGATAAAGGCTCCTGAGCGAAGCCACCAGGCCTATTTAAAAGAGACCCGGCTTCTAAAAAGTCAAAGACAGCAGAAAACAATGCCAGATGCCAAATTCCCCTTCCAATGGCTCCATAACCAGAACGCCCTTTGACCCTCAGAGAGAGAGCAGGCAAAACTCCCAAAAAGAGACCCTCAGGTTCCAAAAAAATGAACGCTCTCTGTTTCTAGCCCTGCCAGAGTTTCCTAGGTTTAATGGTTAAATATGCTTTCATTATGTTTCCTCAGGATAGGCTGCCAGTTCCCCAACAGGGTGGGCTTGAAATTGCTCCTTCCCCACTCCAGGTTTCCCATCTGGGAAGAAAACTGGAATCCAATGGGAATTTCCTGCCCTTGGAAGCCCGGTTCTCCTCTTTCCCAGAGGATGGTTAACCATGGCCAGAGGAAGCCAAACCACTCACTTGCAGAGCTGAGTCTCCCTACAGCCCTTCCTTGACCATGCCCACTAGTCTCCCCATTCTATTTCACCCCCAAAGGACCACTTCAACCCTTCCGCGTCACTTAAGCATCGGTGTATTCACCCCTATACCCTCCCGCCCCACCTTGAGCAAGGTGTCTATACTCGCTGTCTCATTCATTCATTCAATCACATTTATTGAGCGCTTACTATGTGCAGAGCACTGTACTAAACGCTTGGAATGTACAGTTCAGCAACAGATAGAGACAATCCCTGCCCAACAGTGGGCTCACAGTCTAAATGGGGGAGACAGACAACAAAACAAAATAAAACAAAACAAGTAGTCTCAAGTAGTCTCCTCCATTTCTCTCCTTGACCACCTCCAATCTGGCTTCTGTCCCCTTCACTTGACAGAAACTGCCATCGCAAAGGTCACCGATGATCTCCTGCTTGCCAAATCCAACGGCCTCTACTTCATCCTAATTCTCCTCGACCTCCCAACTGCCTTCCACACTGTGGGCCACCCCCTTCTCCTGGAAATATTACCCAACCTGGGCTTCGCTGACACTGTCCTACCCTGTTTCTCCACAACTCTGGCTGTTCATTCTCAGTCTCGTTTGTGGGTCCTCCTCTGCCTCCCACCCCCTAACTGTGGGGGTCCTTCAAGGTTCAGTTCCGGATCCTCTTCTGTTCTCCATCTACACCCACTCCCTTGGAGAACTCATTCGCTCTCAGGCTTCAACCACCACCTCTATGCAGATGACAACCAAATCTACATCTCCAGCCCTGATCTTTCTCCTTTTCTGCAGTCCCGCATTTCCTCTTGCCTTCAGGACAACTCTACTTGGATGTCCTCTTGTCACCTCAAGCTTAACAAGTCCAAAACAGAACCGCTTATCTTCCCACACAAACCCTGTCCTCCCTGTGAGTTTCCCATCACTGTATACGCCACCACCATCCTTTCTGTCTCACAAGCCCGTAACCTTGGCATTATCCTTGACTTCACTCTCTCATTCAACCCACATATTCAATCTATCATTAAATCCTGTCAATTCCACCTTCCCAACGTCACTAAAATTTGCCCTTTTCTCTCTATCCAAACTCCTACCTCTTTAATACTTATCCTCTCACCTTGATTACTGCATCTGCCTCTTTGCTGTTGTCCCAGCCTCCTGTCTCTCCCCATTCCAGTCAATACTTCACTCTGTTGCGTGCATTATTTTTCTATAAAACTTTCAGGACATGTTTCCCCACTCCTCAAAAAACTCCAGTGGTTGCCCATCCACCTCCGCTTCAAACAAAAACTCCTCATGATTGGTTTTAAAGCACTCAATCACCTTTCTTCCTCCTACCTCAGCTCCCTACTCTCCTTCTACAACCCAGCCCACACACCTCGCTCCTCTAGTGTTAACCTTCTCACTGGGCCTCCATCTCGCCTATTTTGCTGCTGACCACTTGCCATTGTCCACCCTCTGTCCTGGAGCACCCTCCCTCCTCAGATCTGACAGACAATTACTCTCCCCACCTTCAAAGTCTTACTGAGGGCACATCTCCTCCAAGAAGCCTTCTCAGACTAAGCCCTCCTCTCCTCTTCTCCCATTCCCTTCTTCATCACCTTGACTTGCTCCTTTTATTCATCCGCCCTCGCAGCCCCACGGCACTTAAGTCCATATCGGTCATTTATTTATATTAATGCCTGTCTCCCTCCTACACTGTAAGCTCACTGTGGGCAGGGAATGTGTCTGTTTACTGTTGAATTGTACTCGCCCAAGTGCTTAGTACAGTGTTCCGCACACAGTTAGTGCTCAATAAATAGGACTGAATGAATAAATGAACTTGGTTAGTGACCACTGCTTGACCATAGTATGCGCTTAAATGTCATCATTACTATTACTATTATTATTGAGAAGCAGCGTGGCTCAGTGGAAACAGCACGGGCTTTGGAGTCAGAGGTCATGGGTTCGAATCCTGGCTCTGCCACTTGTCAGCTGTGTGACTGTGGGCAAGTCACTTAACTTCTCTGTGCCTCAGTTACCTCATCTGTAAAATGGAGATTAACTGTGAGCCTCACGTGGGACAACCTGATTCCCCTGTGTCTACCCCAGTGCTTAGAACAGTGCTGTGCACATAGTAAGCGCTTAACAAATACCAACATTATTATTATTATCCCAGCGCTTAGAACAGTGCTCTGCACATAGTAAGCGCTTAGCAAATACCAACATTATTATTATTATTATTAATATTTGATGGGAGAACTAGGAGGAGGGTGGGGATTAAGACTGTGAGCTCCATGTGTGACAGGGACTCTGTCCAACCTGTCTTGCTTGCATCCACCCCAGTGCTTAGTACAGTGCCTGGCACATGGTAGGCACTTAAATACTACAATTATTAATACTGTCCCCTGTACACAGCTCCTTAAGGGGAGGGATCTTATCAGGCTCTTCCAAATGTTTAGTACAGTACCCTGCACACAGAAAGCACTCAATAAGAACCACGGATGGACTGGTTGATCGATTCCTCCAGTCTTACACCCAGGGCCAAGGGGAAGCAGAAAGTCACACACCAAATCTCCCAGTCTCTGGTCAACAGAATTGCTAACAGGACTATCATGACTCTTTCACAGAATATCCCCATTCACCCCCCAATTATTATTATTATTATTGGAGGTCAAGCACCTGGTCTCCTCTGCTTTTTGCAAGTCCTCTCAGCACTGAGTGACAAAGTGCTCGGATCATCCTGGGGAGAGTGATTTCCAAAAGTTCATTCAATTGTATTTATTGAACGCTTACTGTGTGCAAAGCACTTTATTAAGCGCAAACATGGTGACGGTCCTGGTTTCCAGCTGCCGAAATAATCTTAACTGTGGTATTTGTACAGCACTTACTATGAGTCCAGCACTGTCCTAAGCACTGGGGTGGATACAAGCCAGTTGGGTTGGCCACAGTCCCCGTCCCACACTGGGTTCCCAGTCTTCATCCCCATTTCACAGATGGAGAGGCAGCGTGGCTTAGTGGCAAGAGCCCGGGCTTGGGAGTCAGAGGTTGTGGGTTCTAATCCCTGCTCTGCCCCTTATCAGCTGTGTGACTTTGGGCAAGTCACTTAAATTCTCTGTTCCCTCATTTGTAAAATGAGGATGAAGACTGTGAGCCCACGTGGGACAGCCTGATTACCTTGTATCTACTCCAGTGCTTAGAACGGTGCTTGGCGCATAGTAAGTGCTTAATAAATACCATCATTATTATTACGAAAAGCAGTGTGGCCTAGCGGCAAGAGCACGGGTATGGGAGTCAGAGGACGTGGATTCTACTCTGGCTCTGCCATGTGGCCTGGGGAAGTCACTCCACTCCTCTGGGCCTCAGTTCCCTCACCTTGAAAATGGGGATTAGATCTTGACCCCCATGTGGGACAGGACTGTGTCCAACCTGATTACCTCATATCTACCCCAGTGTTTAGTACACAGTTTGGCACATAGTAAGCACTTAACAGATATCATAATAATAATAATAATTATTATGAGGAAGCTGAGGCCCAGAGAAGTGAAATTACTTGCCCTAGGTCACACAGCAGACAAGTGGCGGAGCCGGGATAAGAACCCGAAATGAGCCCGGGAGCTCAGGAAGCTTACTCGGAAGCTCACGGGTCTTGCAGAGCAGAGACCCATGCCCCTTGTCCATCCTCCCCGCCGCCCTCCACCAGCTCCCCGTGAGCCGACGGGCACTGTTTGATCTAGCAGGATGGCAGCTCACCGGGAAACTCCCGAACATCCGGGTGACGAGTGGGAGAGATCAAATGCCACTTAACATTTCTGACCTCTCCGCTGTGTTGTCCCGTGACTCTTTCCAGACTGCATTCCTGTCCTTTCTGCGTGCCTGGGCTTGGGCTGGCTCACTTTTGCCTGAAGGGTCTCTGGGCAGACACTAAAGGTAAACTTGCGGGTTTAAAGCAGGCAGGATGTCTTGGGGTCTCAGACCCAGGACGCCCTGCAAGGAATGACCTAGTGAGAGTGACCAAATGATAACAATAATAATAATAATGTTGGTATTTGTTAAGTGCTTACTATGTGCAGAGCACTGTTCTAAGCGCTGGGGGAGATTACAGGGTGATCAGGTTCTCCCACGTGAGGGTCACAGTCTTAATCCCCATTTCACAGATGAGGTAACTGGGGCACAGAGAAGTTAAGTGACTTGCCCACAGTCACACAGCTGGTCAGTGGCAGAGTCGGGATTCGAACCTATGACCTCTGACTCCCACTAGACTGACAGCTCCTTGGGGGCAGGGCTCCTGTCCATTCATTCATTCAATTGTACCTTTTGAGGACTTACTGTGTGCAGAGCGCTGTACTAAGCGCTTGGGAAAGTACAACACAACAATAAACAGTGACATTCCCTTCCCACAAAGAGGTGACAGTCTAGAGTGGGCTCCTTTGTACGCTCCTGAGCATTCAGTACAGTGCTCTGTCCAGAGTAGACTGTAAGCTCCTTGAGACAAGGGACCATGTCGGCCAACTCTACTGTCCTCTTCCAAGCGCTCAGTAAAGTGTTCTGTACACAGTAAGTATTCAGGAAATGCCACTGATAAATAATTGGTCGACTGAATTATTGAGGGAACTGGGTCTTAGCCTTTAAAACTAACCCCTGGATATTTTTACTCTCGGTGGGGCTTTGTTCCTTGGCACTCATTCATTCGTTCATTCAATTTAATTGTATTTATTGAGCGCTTACTATGTGCAGAGCACTGTACTAAGTGCCTGGAAGAGTACAATACAACAATAAACGGACACATTCCCTGTCCTCAACGCATTTACAGTCTAGAGCTTACAGTTTACACTCATTAAATCCTGGATATTCCCTGGGCACCTAAACACTTTCCCCTTCCTGGAACAATAATAATAATAATGATAATAATTATGGTATTTGTTAAGCACTTACTACATGCCAAGCACTGTTCTAAGCGCTGGGGTAGATACAAGATAATCAGGTTGGACACGGTCCCCGGCCCACGTGGGGCTCACAGTCTTAATCCCCGTTTTACAGATGAGGTAACTGAGGCCCAGAGAAGTTAAGTGCTTGGCCAAGGTCACACAGCAGAAAGGTGGCGGAGCCGGGATTAGAACCCAGATCTTTCTGACTCCCAGGGCCGGGCTCTATCCTCTAAGTCACTCTGTTTGCTTTGACTACCATTCCCCCCCACCCAAAGGGGATTTTGGGAAACTTGGGGGCAATTCTCTCACGAGATTTGCTGCTCTTTGGGCCGCTCCGATGATTGCCCTCGATTGTCCTCCCAACCCGCGTGCCAGGGAGTGACGTGGCATGAATAAAGCACCAGAGGCTCAGTGACATTAGCTCCGGAGTGGGTGGGGCTGGTGAAAATTTTGTGGGCTGGTAGATGTTTGGAAATTATTTGCAAGGCTGCATTAAACGTTTTTATTGATAGTAAAAGCCAAAATAAAACGTTAAAAGCCTAAGCAAACCCACAATGGTATGCCTGGTGGGGATGGGAGGGTGGGGGGAGGGGGGCTGGGGGTGTAAGCCATGCATACCAGTTCACTTCTGAAATCAGTGACTCTCCACAGCAGCTGGCAAGCTCAGAACAGGCTTCTGGGAAGAGACATTTTGACTCAAGATAGCGTGACAAACTCTGCCTCCCACAAGATGAGCCCTTGGGGATCACTAACCCTCACATGGAGCAGAAACTTTGGTCCAGAAAACGTGCCGAATGTGTGTTCTCCTTATTTGTCTTCGCCCAATGGAAACAAGATACGTGTGATCGCTTCTCACCCCCAAGGTTCCCCATCTAAAAGCGCTTCTGATCAATGGGGTCAAAATCTCTCACCTATAGGAAGTCCTTCTTCTGCTGAGACATCCCGGCTCCCTCCTCCAGCCCTCCCTCCCTCTCTCGCTCCGCACATGCTGACTTCATTCTGGGAATGTCCGCTGAGAGGAGAAAAGGACTTGGACATTCTCCTGAAAGCTGCCTTTGGGTGAAGAGGGAAATAGGTAAAAGTTTCCACGTCTGGATATTCCTCCTGCGCCACCCCCCCGCCCCAAAATAAAAAAATCCCAAGACTCTGGTGAGAAGCACTGTGGCCTAATGGATAGAGCAAGGGCCTGGGAGTCAGAAGGACCCAGGTTCTAATTCTGACTCGGCCACTTGTTTGCTGCTGTGTGACCTTGGGCAAGACACGTAACTTCTCTGGGCCTCAGTTCCTTCATCTGTAAAATGGGGGTTAAGACTGTAAACCTCAAGTGGGGGAGGCTTAGTACAGTTCCTGTCCTGTCCTCTCAGCAAGTACTGTAAAAAAAACCCAAAACACTTTAAGGCATCTGGGCAAATAAGAAGAAGCATCATTGTGGTACTGATGGTTCATTCATTCAGTCATATTTGTTCAATCATATTTACTGAGCGCTTACTGTGTGCAGAGCACTGTACTAAGCACTGGGGTAGACGTGACACAGTAAGATCTAATGCAATCCCTGTCTCAAATGGGGCTAGGCCTAAGGAGAGAGGACAGGTATTGGACTCCCATTTTACAGATGAAGACAAGGTGGCCCTGAGAAGTGAAGTGACTCACCCAAGGTCAAGTAGTGGGCAAGGGGTGGAGCCAGGATTAGAACCCAGGTCTTTTGACTCCCAAGCCCATGCTCTTTCTGCTAGACCACGCTGGTTCTGCAACATGTGAAGGTGACAAAGGTCACAGATTGTTTCGGCTGATGAGAAAATATCAGTGATATCAACATATCTGGCGGAAAGAGTTCATGGCTGGGAGACAGAGGACCGGGGTTCTAATTCTGGCTCTGCTCCTTGCCCACTGTGTGACCTTGGGTGGGTCACTGAACTTCTCTGGGCCTCGGTTTCCTCTTCTGCAAATTGGAGATTAAACACCAGCTCTTTCTCTCTCCCCCGTAGACTGTGAACTCCAAATGAGACAGGGATACTATGTATTGTATTTCGCTCAGCGCTTACTACAGTGCTTGGCACCTAGTGCATGCCTAACAAATGCCACCAATGATTATTAGTACTTATTCCTGAGAAGCAGCATGACTTAATGGACAGAGCACAGGCCTAGGATTCAGAAGAACCTGAGTTCTAATCTCAGCTCAGCCACTCGTCTGCTGCGTGACCTTGGGCAAGTCTCTTCACTCCTCAGTGCCTCAATTCCCTCATCTGGAAAAGGGGGCTTAAGATCGTGAGCCCTGTGTGGGACAGGGTCTGTATCCACCCCGTTTAGCTTGTATTTACCCCAGCACTTAGTACAGCGCCTGGCACGTAATAAGCGCTTAACAAATACCACTATTATTATTATTATCACTCTCTTCCCCAGCAGACCTACACCATCAGACCTGACCCTGGGAAAACCCACCAGGCCAAGGCATTTATTGCAGAGGTGGTAGGCTCATAACATAATACGTGTGATCTCTATAGCCGCCAGAGTCAGCCAACTGTCTGGAAGTCCAAAATTGTTCACGCATCCTAGCAAAGAAATTGTTTGAAGATGAATCTCCTTGCAAAAGGGGATTTTGCTCCAAATCAGTTGGCTTTCTACAATTTCAACTAGCATTATTAGTGGAGAAACAGCGTGGCATAATGGATAGAGCCTGGGCCTGGGAATCAGAAGAACCCGGGTTCTAATACCGCCTCCGCCACTTGTCCTCTCTGTGACCTTGGGCAAGTCACTTCACTTCTCTGGGCCTCCGTTCCCTCATCTCTAAAATGGGGATTAAGACTGGGAGCCTAATGTGGGACAGGGACTGTGTCCAACCTGACTGACGTGTACTTGCCGCAGTGCTTGGCATATAGGAAGCGCTTAACAAGTACTATAATGAACTAACTACTAGTTGCTTTGCAGAGACATGATTGAGGACACACTGTGACAAAAGCAAAGATCGGGAGGGGTTGAGGGGTTGGGGAGAGAGACAAAAATGTTTATGGGGCGTTAGACCATGCAGAATTTGGAAAAGCAGCGGGGGCATAAAGAAAGGACTCTCCTTGGGATGAGAGGTGGGCTCAGATGGCTTTATGGAGTCAATAATAATAATAATAATAATGATAATGACAATAATTATGGTATTCATTAAGCATCTACTATGTACCAGACACTCTACCAAAAGCTACAGTAAGTACAAGTAAATCGTGTTGGACACGGTCCCTGGCCCATGTGGGGCTCACAGTCTCAATCCTCGTTTTACAGATGAGGTAACTGAGGCCCAGAGAAGCAAATTGACTTGTCCAAGGTAACACAGCAGACAAGTGGGGGAGCCGGGATTAGAACCCATGACCTCATAATCATAACAATAATTATTATGGTATTAGTTAAGCTCTTACTATGTGCCAAGCACTATTCTAAGTGCTGGGGTAGATACAGGTAATCAGATTGTCCCACGTGGGGCTCACAGTCTTAATCCCCATTTTAGGGAAGCAGCATGACTCAGTGGAAACAGCACAGGCTTGGGAGTCGGAGGTCATGGGTTCTAATCCCGGACCTGCCGCTTGTCAGCTGTGTGACTTTGGGCAAGTCACTTAACTTCTCTGGGCCTCAGTTACCTCATTTGTAAAATGGGATGAAGACCGTGAGCCCCACGTGAGACAACCCGATCACCTTGTATCCTCCCCAACGCTTCAAATAGTGTTTCACATGTAGTAAGCACTTATCAAATGCCATCATTATTATTATTACAGAGGAGAGAAGTGGTTTGTCCAACGTCACACAGCAGACAAGTGGCAGAGCCGGGATCAGAACCCAGGTCCTTCTGACTCCCAGGCCTGGGCTCTTTCCATTGAGCCACCCCGTTTCTCGTTCTGGTTGAGACTCCGAGAAAGTCAGTCTTCCTTGAAGTGTGGCCGGGGGCAAGAGGGGGACGAGGAGACTTCAGAAGCCAATAACGCAACGACACAGTTGCTGCTGTCTGGTAGACCTGGAAGCCCCAAGGGGAACAGCCTGTGACCTCTGGTTCACGATCCTTGTCGACGCTGATCAAAAGGAACTCGTGTGACCCTAAAAGAGGAGGCCTACGCCAACCCGACCCAGCCTCCGTCTCCGACACAAACAGAAGAATTCAAAGCTACCTGATTAGGGATCGGTGTGGCTTCCAGTAAACCCAAACGTCCGGGAAAAAACGTGCATCCAACGTAATGAATCAGAAGTGAAGTCTATACATCAGGCCAACCCGGTGACCTTTAAAGCAAGGTAGTATTACTTAGAATGAACGGATTTGTGGAACCATTAAGATAAACAGTATTGGCTGAACTGTCTTTCATTTCAAGCTGCCGACAACCTCTCCTAATGAGGTTTGGAGTCTGGATTTTCCACCCCCTGCCCTCTTCCCTGGCCCCCCGCCCTCCCCCAAGCCTGCCCAAGCCCCTCCTGCTACCTCCTTCTTTCTGGCCTAGATGAATGTCAAAAATAATGCCACACTGGTGGGGAGGAAAAGGTCTGTAATTGTTTAAGAGAGCATTTTCCATAATGAGTCTCTTGTTCTCACAAGGATTTACTGCAAGGAATCACTTGTCCTGGGCAGGACCCCCATCCCCCTAGACGATAACCACTCTCCGCTGCAGATCCCAATAAATATCGATACATCACGGGCTCCACTGAGACCCTGAAACCTCACGGGGGCTTTCAGGGGAAAAGTGTTTAGGGGTTTACGGCCGGCAACCCCCACTCCCTCCCGTCCTGGCCCTCCTGTTTGCGGGGAATCAGAGAGGGCCTTACTCAAGTCTGGAGATGGAATTTGGGTCTCTGAGGAGTAAGATCAGGCTTCAGTCGGTGAGAGAGTTCAGACAGAGGCCAACCCGAAAACAAAATAACATCTTCTTCCCCCCATTAATCAATGGTACTGTTTGAGCGCTTACTGTATGCAAAGCACTTCATTCATTCAATTGTATTTACTGAGCGCTTACTGTGTGCAGAGCACTCTGCTTGGGAAAGGACAATACAACAATAAGCCGACACACCCCCTGCCCACAGCGGGCTTACATTCTAGATGGGGGGAGACAGACATCGATACAAATAAATGACAGATATAAATGTACATATGTGCTGTGGGGGTGGGAGTGGGGAAGAGCAAAGGGGCAAGTCAGGGCGACACAGAAGGGAGTGGGAGAAGAGGAAAGCGGGGGGTTTAGTCTGGGAAGGCCTTTTGGAGGAGATGGGCTTTCAATAAGGTTTTGAAGTGGGGGAGAGTAATTATCTATCAAATCTGAGGAGGGAGGGTGTTACAGGCTAGAGACGGGAAGTGGGCGATGGGTCGACAGCGATATAAGTGAGAGCAAGGCACAGTGAGAAGGTCAGTATTAGAGGAGCAAAGTGTGAGGGCTGGGTTGTAAAAGGAGAGCAGTGAGTTGAAGTAGGACGGGGCAAGGTGATGGACTGCTTTCAAGTCAATGGTGAGAAGTTTTTGTTTGACGCGGAGGTGGGTGGGCAACCCCTGGAGTTTTTTGAGGAGCGGGGTGACATGTCCTGAACTTGTTTGTAAAAATGATGGGGACAGCAGAGTGAAGTATGGACTGGAGTCTGGAGAGACAGGAGGCAGGGAGGTTGCAAGGAGGTTGATGCAGTAGTTCAGGCGGGACAGGGTGAGTCACCGTACTAATGTAGTAGCAGTTTGGATGGAGAGGAAAGGGTGGATTTTAGCGATGTTGTGAAGGTGGGACCTACAGGATTTAGTGACGAATTGAACATGTGGGTTGAAAGAGATTGAGGAGTCAAGGATAAGGGCCACGTTACGAGTTTAAGAGACAGGAAGGATGGTGGTGCCGTCTACAGTGATGGGAAAGTCAGGGGGAGGACAGGGTTAGGGTGGAAAGGTAAGGAGCTCTGTTTTGGACATGTTAAACTTGAGGAGACGGGAGGACATCCAAGTATAGATGTCTTGAAGGCAGGAGGAAATGCAAGATTGCAGAGAGGGAGAGAGATCAGGGCTGAGATTAGGTTTGGGTATCATCTGCCTAGGAGGTAATGGAAGCCAGGGGAGCGAATGAGTTCTCCAAGGGAGCGAGCGTAGATAAAGATTAGAAGGAGACCCAGAACTGAACCTTGAGGGATCCCCTCAATTAGGGGGTGGGAGGCAGAGGAGGAAGGAGCCCGCGAAGGGGACTGAGAATGAACTGTCTTGAGAGTGAAGGGGCTAGTGAATAGGAGTCAACAGACTGGATTGGTAGAAGAAAGCAAAGACTGAGTAGGTGTGAAGGCAGGCAGCAGTTGAAATGAAAAATGTAAAAATGTATGTACCTGGGCCTTTGTCACTTAGGGGTTAGTCAGGCACACCCTGATCTGACTGCCCTGTCCCACCTGGGGCTCACAGTCTTAATCCCCATTTTCCAGATGAGGTAACTGAGGCACAGAAAAATCAAGTGACTTGCCCAGGTGTCAGAGCTGGGATTAGAATCCAGGTCTCCTTCTAACTCCCAGGCCTGAGCTTTTTCCACAAGGCCACACTGCTTCTTGGCCTAGTGGAACTTCTAACTGCTCTAGATGGAACTTCTCGGGCAGGTCCCCGCACAAAGTAGTCCGGGGGATGGCTAGCTCAGGATGGGTAGGTTTTTGTTCTTTTAAATGGTATTGTTAAGCGCTTACTATGTGTCAGACACAGGTCTAAGCAATGTGGCAGATGCAAAGTCATTAGGTTGGACACAATCCGTGTCCCACATGAGGCTCACAGTCTTAATCCCCATTTTACAGATGAGGGAAATGAGGCCCAGAAATATTAAGTACACTTGCCCAAGGTCATCCAGCATGGCCGAGGGGAAAGAGCAGGGGCCCGGGAGTCAGAAGGTCCTGGGTTCTACTCCCTGCTCTGCCACTTGCCTGCTGTGTGACCTTGGGCAAGTCACTTCACTTCTCTCTGTCTCAGTTACCTCATCTGCAAATTGGGGATTGAGACTGTGAGCCCCACTTGGGGCCGGGATTTTCAACTCGATTTGCTGTAACCACCCCAACATCTAGTACAGTGCCCGGCACATAATAAGCACTTAGCAACAGCCATTATCATAATTAGTAATAATAACAGTGTTTACTGTTGTATTGTTCTTTTCCAAGTGCTTAGTAGAGTGCTCTGCACACAGTAAGCACTTAATAAATATGATTGACTGAATGAATGAATGAAATGATGGAGCCACAATTTCTCACTCCCAGCCCTGTACTCTATCCACTAGGCAATGCTACTTCTTTGGACTCTTGCTTGCCCCGGCTGTAGCCCCTGGGTCTGGACAGATCCCCGGCCGTGACCTGAGAGGAATAACTCCTTCACGCAGAATGATGACCGTCACAGTCGGGCCGGTCACACCTGCATCTGGTTAGCCGCGGACACTCGACACAGGGGAGAAAATTGGCTTCTGATTGGGAGCGCGTAAGTTGCCAGCTGTGGGAACGCACTGTTCGTTCCCTGGGAACCCAATTAGCCGACATGTAAAAATTATGGGCACGACTTACTGTTACCTCTCTATAAAGTTTGACCGGTAGAGACCCCTTGGGAATTTGTAGCCCTACCACGAAGCTGTAAGTGAATTCTTAGGTTCTTTTTTTTAAATGGTATTAGTTAAGCATTTACTATGTGCTCAGCACTGTTCTACATGCTGGGGTAGAAGCAAGATAATCAGATTGGGCCTGGTCCATGTCCCATATGGGGCTCACTGTCTTAATCCCCATTTTTTACTGATGAGGAAACTGGGACCCAGAGAATTTAAGTGGGTTGCCCAAGGTCACACAGCAGACAAGTGACAGAGTTGGGATTGAAACCCAGTTCCTTCTGACCTCCAGGACTGTGCCCTATCCACTAGCCCATGCTCCTTCTTCAAATCCCAGATGCCTGGAGAGGTCATTTGGTCCATTCTCCTGCCTTTGGGCAGAGGCACCCTTTTATCCAGCCTGACAGAGATATCTGCACCTGTTTTGGAAGCCCTCTAGGAGAATATCCCGATCTCTCTCCTGCAGTGATTCCCTTTTTGGGTGACATTCCTCAATCAGTAGTATTTATTGGGCGCTTACTGGGTGCAGAACTTGATAAGGAAGTTCTTTCTGGAAGCTATCCTAAATGCTTCTTACTGCCGATTATTTTTGTTTGGCTGTCAGTAGAGATGGAAAACAGCCAGTTACCTTCCTCTGAATCCCAATCAAGCAGTTAGAACGTATCTACCAACTCTGTTGCATTGTAATTTCCATTCATTCATCCATTCAATGGTATTTATTGAGCACTTACTGTGTGCAGACCACTGTACTAAGCACTTGGAAAGTACAATTCAGCAATGAAGAGAGACAACACCTAACCACACCGGGCTTATGGTCTAGAAGCGGGGAGAGAGTGATCAAAGCAAGTAAATAGGCATCAATATAAATAAATAGAATTATAGATATGTACATATATACAAAAGTGCTGTGGGGTGGGGAAAAAGGGATAGAGCAAAGGGAGCGAGTGGGGGCAACATGGAGGGGAGGGGGAGCTGAGAAAAGGGGGGCTTAGTTTGGGAAGGCCTCTTGGAGGAGGTGAGCCCTCAGTAGGGCTTTGAAGGGAGGAAGTGTGATCGTCTGTGGGATTTGAGGAGGGAAGGTGTTCCAGGCCAGAGGTAGGTTGTGGGCCAGGGGTCGACGGTGGGACAGGTAAGATGGAGGCCCAGTGAGAAGGTTAGTGGCACCTGAGGAGCCGAGTGTCCGGGGCTGGGTTGGAGAAGAGAAGGGAGGTGAGGTAAGAAGGGGCAAGGTGATGGACAGCTTTGAAACCAATTGTGAGGAGTTTTTGCTTGATATGGAGGTTGATAGGCAACCACTGGAGACTTTTGAGGAGTGGGGGTGACATGCCCAGAATCTTTCGGTAAGAAAATAATCCGGACTGCAGAGTGAAGTATGGACTGGAGCGGGCAGAGATAGGAGGTTGGGAGGTCAGAAAGGAGGCTGATGCAGTCATCCAGTAGGGAGAGGATGAGTGATTGTACTAACCTGGTAGCAGTTTGGATGAAGAGGAGAGGGCAGATCTTGGTGATGTTGTGAAGGTGAGACCGGCAGGTTTCACCAAGCACTTAGTACAGTGCTCTGCATAAAGTACTCAGTAAACACCAACGATTTCCAGATAGTGAAATCTTCCACAGATTTGAAGACAAATTAGAACTGGTGAATTGAAAGCGATTCTCTCTACTTACATAGCAATTTCTATGCTCCATTTCTCTCTTCATTTTTCATAGTAGTAATAGCTGTGCTATTTATTGACTGGCACATGGTCCAATGCACTGTACTGAGCATTATTATTCATCATCATCATCATCATCATCATAATAGTAACAATAATGATATTTGTTAAGTGCATACTATGTGCCAGACACTGCACTAAGCGCTGGGGTAGATACAAGATCATCGGGTTGGACACAGTCTCTGTCCCATATGGGGTTCACAGACTGCATCTTCATTTTACAGCTGAGGGAACTGAGGCTCAGAGATGTGAAGTGACTTGCCCAAGGTCACACAGCGGACAAGTGGCGGGGCTGGGATTAGAATCCAGGTCCTTCTGACTCCCAGTCTCGTGCTCTATCCACTAGACCACGCTGCTTTTTATCACAACCAGTTGTATCTCTATTTTTTCTCTTGCTCCCCCTGGACACATACACAAATATTCAACTTGGGTCTGTCCGCCTCCTCAATTAGACTGCAAACTTCTTGAGGGCAGAGTCTGTGCCTCCCAAGTTCTGAGTACAGTGCTTTGACCACAGTAATAAAAGCGTTAATATTTAAGAAGCTTACCATGTGCCAAACACTGTACTAAATGCCGGGGTAATAATAATAATGGTGTTTGTTAAGCGCTTACTATGTGCCTAGCAGTGTTCCAAGCGCTGGGGGAAAATACAAGGTAATCAGGTTGTCCTATGTGGGGCTCACAGTCTTCAACCCCGTTTTACAGATGAGGTCACTGAGGCTCAGAGAAGTGAAGCGACTTGCCCAAGGTCACACAGCAGACAGGTGGCAGAGTCGGGATTAGAACCCACGTCCTCTGACTCCCAAGCCCGGGCTCTTTCCATTGAGCCACGCTGCGATAGTCTGGTGGGACGCAGTCCCTGTTAGATGTAATACAGACAGTTCATACATTCATTCAATCGTATTTATTGAGTTTTTACTGTGTGCAGAGCACTGTACTCGACGCTTCAGAGAGTACAATGTAGCAATAAACGGACACATTCCTTGCCCCCCACGGGTTTACAGTCTATCAACTTGGACGCAGTCCTGGTCCCACGCGGAGTTCACCAGTTTAAGTGGGAGGGAGAACAAGTGTCGAATCTTCATCTCACAGATGAAATGGTAATGGCATTTGTTAGGCGCTTACTATGTTCCAGATACTGTGCTAAGAACTGGGCTAGATACAAGTTAATCAAATGGGCTACGTGGGTCTGTCCCACATGGGGTTCAGTCTTAATCCCTGTATCACAGATTAGGGAACGGAGGTACAGAGAAGTGAAGTGACATGCCCAAGGTCACATAGCGGACAAGTGGGAGAGCTGGGATTAGAACCCAGACCCACTATCTTAAAACCCTTGAGGAGCTGTCCTGCAGCTTCCTTCAGTGCCCCGAATCCTAGAGGACCTCCTTCTTTACACAGCATGGCTTAGTGGATAGAGAACGGGCCTGGGAGTCAGAAGAACCTGGGTTCTAATCCTGTCTCTACCACTTGTCTGCTGTGTGACCTTGGGCTAGTCACTTCACTTCTCTGGGCCTCACTGACTGTAAAATGGGGATTAAGACTGGGAGCCCCATCTGGGACTGGGACTGCGTCCAACCAGATTCACTTGTCTCTACCCCAGCGCTTAGAAGAGTGCTTGGCACAGGGTAGGCGTTAACAAGTACCGTAATTATTAATGATTATTCTATCCGGCAGGGGACAGAACAAGTTTGGAAGGAGGAAAACCAGACAGGGAGACAGCCCCTGATAAACGTCGGAATTCCGGCTGACGCTTGAAGAGCCCATCGGAGCCGGAGACCATTAAAACCCAATCAGACTCCGGAAGAGTCCATTAGGGCAATGTGATCAAGTAGCCTAACAGATGGTGTGGGGGGGGTCTCCCCTGGGGAGGGGTATTTGCCGACGGTGGGTGTGGCCAGACCCTGAAAGCCTGCCAGCAGCATCCAGGACCTGGCTGACACTTGACGGGACGCGTCGGAAAAGGACTCGCCCACCCTCCGGGAGTTCTAGCAGGTTCCAGGGGGACAACTGTGGATGTCTGAGTGTCCAGAGGAACAGATTGGTCCGAACGGGAGGGTAAAGGTCAAAAGTTCACCAGGAGATGGGAGTGGGACACAAGGGGCTTGTCCCTGGTGTTTCTGGGGGAGGGGGAGTTTTGGAAAATCTGAGACACATTACCGGTTGGAGTTCCTCAATTTCAAATCCGGGAGTGGCTCTCTGCTGTTAGCACTAGGCTGCCCCAGTGTAAACAGATTCTGTTCCCTTCCTTTCCCCCTGCCCCCTCCCCAGTGAAAGTAGAACATTATTTCTTGGGGATTCTCCCAAGGTTTAATTATTTCTCCTTCATCAATAGAGGCAGCCCTCCAGGCCTCCTTTCCCGTCCCCCGGTCGGAGCCAGGTGATGAAATGTCCTTGACCCTTGTTGAGGAGGCTTTGAACTTGGGAGTTCTGACTGATTGCCCTGGTTATGGAGGTGGCCCTGGGAGATAGGGGAGGAACAGGGCACGGTTTATGGATGCTGGTGGCAATTCCAAAATATATCGCCAGGTAAAATGGAATGGATAACTCCAACTATTTACCTCAAGTGACCCAGCTGATTCATTCCAAATATTCATTCATTCATTCAATAGTATTTATTGAGTGCTTACTATGTGCAGAACACCGTACTAAGCGCTTGGAATATACATTTCGGCACCAGCTAGAGACAATCCCTGCCCAGTGACGGGTTCACAAGCTAAACCTTTCCTTTCGCGTCATGAAAATGATGACCATACTAGTGGTATCTGCCAAGGAGTTACTATAATAATCACTGTGGTGTATGTAAAGTGCTATGGGCCGCACACTGGAGTAGATACAAAATAATCAGGGAAGCAGCATGGCCTAATGGAGAGGGCTCAGGGCTGGGAGTCAGAGGGACATGGGTTCTAATCCCGGCTCTGCCACTTGTCTGCGGGGTGACCTTGGGCAAGTCACTTTGCTTCTCTGGGCCTCGTCTGTAAAATGAGGGTGATGACCGTGACCCCTCTGTGGGACACGAAATGTGTGTAACCTCATTAGTTTGTATTTATTTGGCACCTAGTACAGTGCCTGACACATAGCGCTTAACAAATGCTATAAAAAAAAAGTCAGACACAGTCCTTATTCCATGTGGGGCTCACAGTTTGAAAGGGAGGGAAGACTGGTATTTAATGTCCATTTTATACATGAGGAAACTGAGGCCCAGAAAAGAGAATAGACTTGCCCAAGGTCACACTGCAGGCTAACAGCCGGGCTGGGATTAAAACCCAGTTGTTCTGACACCCAGTTCTATGCTTTTTCCACTAGGCCACAACAATAGTCCTATTAACTAATGTCATACCACTGGCAGATGGCACACACACACACACACACACACACACTATTCCCTCTGAAAACTCCTGGGTCAATCCTGCTAAAAAAACAAGCCCATAGAATCAGTCAATGCGTTCACTTCGGAGTTCTGAAAACAAATGGCTCTTTTAATCTTCTAAAACATCTTTAAGAAAAAGCCAGTCTAGAGTCCCCAGCAACTGAGGTTCTTTGATTCACCCGAGTGACTTTTTTTTTTAATGGTCTTTGTTATGTACTTACTATGTGCTCATACTGTGCTAAGGACTGGGGTAGATACAGGCTAATCAGGTTCATGTCCTATGTGGTGCTCACAGCCTTAATTCCCATTTTACAGATGAGGTAACAGAGGCACACAGAAGCAAAATGACTTGCCTAAAGTCATACAGCAGACAAGTGGTGGAGCTAGGATCAAAACCCAGGCCTATGTTTTTCCCACTAGGAAATGCGGCTCCTCACTAAGCCATGCTGCTTCTCTTAAAAACTTCTTCCATTGATAATGGTTAAAAAGGAAGACACCTATTAAGTTTTACAGTGGAACTATGCACAGGACTGGGAATCAGGAGACCTGGATTCTAATCCTGGCTCACCACTATCCTGCCAGATGACCTTGGGCAAGACACAACTTCTTTGGGCCTCCGTTTCTTCCTCTGTAAAAGAGGAATTAAATACTGGCTCTCCCTCCCCCGTAATAATAATGATAATAATGATGGTATTTAAGCATTTATTATGTGCCAAGCACTGTTCTGAGCACTGAAATTATGAGCTCCATGTGGAACAGGGACTGTGCTCAACCAGATGATCTTGTATCTACCCCAGTGCTTAGCAGGATGTTTGCTCAACTCACTTGACTTGAAGCAGTGTGTCCTAATGGAAAGAGCATGGGCTTGGGAGTCAGGGAACCTGGAGTCTAATCCCTGTTCCTCCACTTGTCTGCTCTGTGACCATGGGCCAATCACTTTACTTCTCTGTGTCTCAGTTTCCTCATCTATAAAAAGGGGATTCCAAGTCTGTTCCTGCTCTTATTTAGACTGTGAGCCCCATGTGGGATGTGGACTGTATCCAACCTGATTATCTTGGTCTACCCTAGAGAAAGAGCGAGGCTTAGTGGAAAGAGCTCGGGCTTGGGAGTCAGAGGTCATGGGTTCTAATCACGACTTCGCCGCTTGTCAGCTGTGTGACCTTGGGCAAGTCACTTAACTTCTCCGGGCCTCAGTTCCCTCATCTGAAAATGGGGATGAAGACTGTGAGCCCCACGTGGGACAACCTGATTACCTTGTAACCCCCGCAGCGCTTAGAACAGTGCTAGGCACATAGTAAGCGCTTAACAAATACCACCATTATTATTATTATTACCCCAGCACTTAGTACAGTATCTGATGCATGCTTAACAGACGATTAAAGAAAAGCAACAACAGAAAAAAATTACCAAAATTATTGTTAACATTGTCACAAGAAGCTCCAATGGAATCCTGGCTGCCCTTTGAGATCACCGCAAACAAAGGAGAAATTTCGGGGGGATTCGCTCTGAGCTGGTTTTCCTTTCAGGAGGCCTGGGGGGCTTTTTCCACACAGAGGTGTCATGTTGTGGGGTGTGTGGGAGACCAGCAGACCTGGAGGAGTTCCACTGGAGGCAGAGGGACCTATTTTTCATTCCAAAGGGATATACTGGGGAAATCCCTAAAGGCAAGCTCTGTAGCCAGGCTCACGCTTTCTTCTTAGCGGGCCCAGTTTTTTACAAAGCTTGGGCACATCTGTTCTTCACGCTTTTCGGTGGAAAAAAAAAGTTGGGAATTGTCCCACCTAATTGTGAGATAGAATCACTTCGAGGCTGTGGAGGCAGGGAAAGGTGGTTCATCTCGCCGGAGAGGAGGGATTCTTCAGTTCCCTTCCCGCTCCCCATTCTTCTTCTTAAAACATTCCAGGCTCCTGCCCAGGCTCTCAGATTGATTATGTGTTTCACTTCTGGAACACCGTAGGATCACATTTGGGTGATGAAAACCCGATAGGTCTACTGATAGCCTTTTGGGTGAGGGAAAGAGTATAACAAATAGAGGATTTTCTTTTCCCATTTTTCCCTCCATCTCTCTCCCCCTCCACTCTTTATCTATTTCTCTCTCTCTCCCCTTTCTCTCTCTTCTGTCTCCCTTTATCTCTTCTTCTTTCTCGCTCCCCCTTTTCTCTTTCCCTCTTCTTTCTCTCTCCCCTTTCTCTCTCTCTCTCTTCCTCTCTCCCCACTCTCTTCCTGCTCTCCTCCTCTCTTTCCTCCTCCCATCTTTCTCTCTCTATTTTTTCTCTCCCTCTCTTTCCCAATTTCTCTTCTCCTCTTCCCAACTCTTCCTGCTCTCCTTCTCTCTTCTCTCTCATCCCCACTTCGCTCTCTCATCTTCCTCTCTTTTCCCTCTCTCCCTCTCATTCTCCCCACACTCTTCCTGCTCTCCCTCTCTCTTCTCTCTCCCTCCTCACCTCTCTCTCTTCTTTCTCTCCCCTCCCTCTTTCTCTTTCTTCCTCTCTTTTTAATTATTATTATATTTGTTAAGCATTTACTAATTGTCAAGCACCAAGTGTTGGGGTAGATACAAGTTAATCAGGTCAGACACAGTCCCTGTCCCACATGGGACTCACAGTCTCAGTAAGAGGGAAAACAGGCTTTGAATCCCTATTTTCCAGATGAGGAAACTGAGGGCACAGAGAAGTGAAGTGACTGCCCACGGTCATCCAGCAGGCTTCTGGCAGATCTGGGATTAGAACCCAGGTCCTCTGAGTCCCAGGCACTGTGCTCTTTCCACTAGGCCATACTTTTCCCATCACTTCCTCCTCTTTTCCTCCTTCCTTCTCCCCTCTCTCTACCCCCTTCTCTCTCCCTCCCTCCTTCGCTTCTTTCATTCTCTCTCTCCTCTCCCCTCTCTTCTTTCTTTCTCTCCCTTTCTCCCTCTTCTCTTTCCCTCTCTTCCCCCCTCTCTTTTGCTCTCTCATCCCTATCTATAAACTCACACCCACTCACAAGCCCAATCACTTCCCAGTATATACCCACAACACCCCCCTCAGTCCACCCACCCCCCATAACAGGACCCCCACCCCCCCAGCCCCCACCAGACACAAAGCCAACATCGAGGTTTAAACTGAATGAGTCTGATAAAACACAACACCCCCTCTGCATTCTCAGGGACCAACAGACTGACAATATCCCCCCTTCCCCCCAGCCGGTCCCCCCCTCCCTCCCACACACTCACTCTCACCTCTCCTTATAATAAAATGTCTTCAGAAACACAGGCCCGGAGCCCACAACCATACTCTAGTCCACATACTTCATAAGACCGCAAGGAATATGAAAAAGCAGCAGTATAAGCAATCCTGGGTAACTAAATCTTCTGGAGTTGAAAGTGTGGTAAAGACCAGCCTTGGACTGCTTGGACGCTTTGACTTCGCCTTAACAGCTGCTGTAATAAACTTCCCAGAAAGTACTGGATTCACAGGAGTGTTAGTAGACACCCTAACAGAAACCTAATGGAAAAGATATATCACCCGAACTAAGTCGATAGATAAACCCTTCCACAATAAAAGGAAATTAAACGGGGCTTGTTGGAGAGACAAAATATGAACACTGGGCTTGACTTTTTTTTTATATTCTTTCTTTAAGATCTAATTACAAGTGTCTTGAAATTCCTTCTGCATAGAGTTTCCTTAAAGATTTGCCAAGAAGAGAACATTTGGAAACTGTGTTTTAGGTATAATCCTGAGCTGGAGTTACTGTGGCTTTGCTCTTAGACAGCCTCAATGCTTAATTACAACTAGCCAAATGTGTTCCACATTTAGAAACTGGATTCTTGAGCCACATAATAGACCCCATACTGACAATGCTCTCTGGCAAAAGTTGCGTCTCTGATCTCACATTAATTGCTACACAAATATACTTATTGTGGGCATTGACTTTATATGACTGAAGCCCTATTCACACATGTTCACAATAAAAACACTTTTTTCAATGAAAAAAAGAGTAACGATTAACATTTTTCAAGATGCCATTTTAATGGCATGAGAAACGATGGCTGAGTTCTCTCTGCACTTTTGTTCTCTGGAAGGTTTTTTTTTCCGTTTTATTAAAAAGCCTTTCAAATCAAGCGTTCCCAGTTTTTAATTCCTCTTTCTTTACTTTTGCTTTTACGCCAAGGGAGAGAGACAAGATCAGATTCGATTAAAGACCAAACAACGCCTTGTCAAGTACTTTCCATCCAAGGGCAATTTGCTTGAGAGAGTATCCTATATATCACTTTCTAATCTATCTACCTATACCTAGCTAGCTAGATACAGATAGCTAAATAGCCACATACTCACACATACATTAAAAAAAAGTACGCTTTTTTTTCTTCCTTTGTTTCTTCCTGGTGATTTTTGAGTGAAGATAGGGTTCTGGATTTTACAAATTCATTTCTTCTTGAAGTCATTTTCCCTCTTGAGATCTCGTACGCTTTGATTGTGATGGGTGTGGATCTTTTTGAGTTTTATGGGGGTGGGGGAGGGAGGTGGGGGATAAAAGCCTCTTTTCATGGTTTTGCTTCTTCGTCATTAACCTCTACTCTCCTTAGAGTTCTCTCTGAGTCTGGAGTTGTTTGCCAGCCTCTAAGACATGACATCACTTTTGTAGCTATTTGCATGATCTGTGACATCAGAAGCAGAGAAGCAGCGTGGCTTAGTGGAAAGAGCCCGGGCTTGGGAGTCGGAGGACTTGGGTTCTAATTCCGACTCCGTCACTTGTCTGCTGTGTGACCTTGGGCAAGCCCCTTAACTTCTCTGTGCCTCGGTCACCTCATCTGTAAAATGGGCATTAAGACTATGAGCCCCACGTGGGACAACCTGAATACCTTGTACCTACCCCAGCGCTTAGAACAGTGCTTGGCACGTAGTAAGCACTTTACAAATACTATAATAATTATTATTATAAGTGGAAGTTTTCCCACTTGGCCAGGAGTGAAAGCCACCGGGATTCCGACATTCGCGAGTAGTCAGGAAGAGCCAGCTAAGGGGAAAAAGAGAAAAACAGTGTGGCCTAGCGGAAAGAGCCCAGGCCTGGCAGTCAAAAGACCTGGGTTCTAATCCCTGCTTTGCCAAATGATTGCTGTTCATTCATTCAATAGTATTTATTGAGCGCTTACTATGTGCAGAGCACTGTACTAAGCGCTTGGGATGAACAAGTCGGCAACAGATAGAGACGGTCCCTGCCGTTTGACGGGCTTACGGTCTAATCGGGGGAGACGGACAGACGAGAACGATGGCAATAAATAGAGTCGAGGGGAAGAACATCTCGTAAAAACCGATGGCAACTAAATAGAATGGAGGCGATGTACATTTCATTAACAAAATAAATAGGGTAATGGAAATATATACAGTTGAGCGGACGAGTACGGTGCTGAGGGGATGGGAAGGGAGAGGGGGAGGAGCAGAGGGAAAGGGGGAAAAGAGGGTTTAGCTGCAGAGAGGTGAAGGGCGGGTGGTAGAGGGAGTAGAGGGAGAAGGGGAGCTCAGTCTGGGAAGGCCTCTTGGAGGAGGTGAGTTTTAAGTAGGGTTTTGAAGAGGGGAAGGGAATCAGTTTGACGGAGGTGAGGAGGGAGGGCGTTCCAGGACCGCGGGAGGACGTGGCCCGGGGGTCGACGGCGGGATAGGCGAGACCGAGGGACGGTGAGGAGGTGGGCGGCGGAGGAGCGGAGCGTGCGGGGCGGGCGGTAGAATGCTGTGTGACTTGGATGAGTCACTTAACTTCTCCGTGCTTCATTTCTCCTTCCTCCCTCCTACTTAGACTGTGAGCCCCAAGCAGAAGTAGGACTGTCCAACCTAATTCACTTGTATCCATCCCAGCACTTAGAACGGCGTTTGACACGTAGACCATTAAAAAAAAAATTCAGATCGAACATTTTTAGAAGTAAAAGTCATCTCCAGGTTTCGCAGAAAATGTTTAGGGGCATTTGGCATTCTCAGAGACAGAGGGCGGAACAATTTGAGGTTCCTTCATTCTGCCCGACTCTAAGGCCCCCAGATCATAACCAGGAAAGGACACCCTCCTCCTCGTCTCGGTTACGCCGCGAGTCCCACATGGGACAGGAACTGTGCCTGATTTGCTTATACTGTATCCACCACAGTGCTTCGCACACAGCTTGGCATGTAGACCGCACTTAGTATATACCAGTGGTTATTATTAAATGTGGTATTCGTTAAGTGTTTACTGTGTGCCAAGCAATTTACTAAGCTCTGGAGTGAAAACAAGCAAATCGGGTTGGACACAGTCCCTGTCACACGTGGGGCTCACAGTCTCACTCCCACCATTTTACAGATGAGATAATGGAAGCCCAGAGGAGTGACTTGTCCAATCACACGGCAGACATACGGTAGAGTGGGATTAGAACCCATGACCTTCTGATTCACAGCCCTGTGTTCTATCCACTATACCATGCTGAGAAAGGGCAGGCTTCTGTTTCCTCTTCTCCTCTTCCCTTTCATGATGATATTCACTCCAACCGCCGCCCCACAGCGCTTCTATCCGTATTAGTAATTACTTTAATGGGTGTCTCCCCTTCTAGATTGTCAGCTCCTTAGGGGCGGGGAATGGGTCTCCAGGCACTTTGAACAGGGCTGTGCAGACAAAAAACACTCAATAAGTATGATTGATTAAGCACTCTTGTAAGCGCTGGGGTAGATACAAGGTAATCAGGTTGGACACAGTCCATGTGCCTCTTGGGGCTCATAATCTTGATCCCCATTGTACAGCCGAGGTAACTGAGGTACAGAGAAGATAATGACTTGTCCAAGGCCATCCAGCATACGCTTGGCAGAGGCGGGATTAAAACCCACGACCTCAGACTCCCAGGCCCATGATGCTTCTCTAATGTCTATTAAGCACTTTATGGTGTGCAGAGCACTGTGCTAAGTGCTGGAAAGGAATACCCAGGTGGTAGTTCTAACTTAATGGGTTTCCACTGGGTTGCAGATGGTCAAGGGCAAACAGAGCTTCTTTGGGTGCCTACCAACTTTCCTGTATCACACTCTCCCCAGTGCTTAGTACAGTGCTCTGCAGGCAGTAAGTGTTCAATAAAGACTAATGGTGGATTGAGTGAACTCAAGGAAGTTGCAAACTGCAGTCCGACTAACCTATTCTTTTTTTTTTTTAAACAGTATTTGTTAAGTGCTTACCATGTACCTGTCGCGAGCCCCTGGTTCATACCTTCCTAGACCTGGGGAATTTCAGCCACAGATAGTAAAGTCAAGCCACACCTCCGATCACCAAGGTTACTATGGAAAGCTTTTTTTTTTTACTTAGTTTTACCAACGTGCAAGGGAGTGACACATATACATACTCACTCCACCAAGGGCCCAATACCAGTCTGCTGGTCAAGGGAGCCCATTCTGCCGGTGTTTCTTCATTCTGCTTTCAACTGCCATTGCCTTCTGCTACTCTCCCACGATTCATAATAAAAAAAAATAAGAAATGAGCGCCTTTTATCTGCTTAGGCTTTGCAGCTGTCGCTCTTTGGGGCAGTCATTGATGGGTCCAGGCCCGTTACTGGGTAGAACAGGGAGAGAAAGCCCCATCTTCCTCCATGCTCTGCCCCCACAGACTAGCAATCACCTGCCTCAGGTAGAGCTCATCAGCACCTTTGCCAGTCTCTTCCGTCTTGTTATTTGTGGGATCACAAGTAGTCACTAATAAGGCAGCTTGTTGTGGGCTCCCCACAGTACCAGGCACTGTACTAAGCGCTGGGGTAGATACAACTGTAGTTGAACTGTACATTTCAAGAGCTTAGTACAGTAAGCACTCTATGCACAGTAAGCACTCAATAAATACGATTGAATGAATACAAGGTAATTAGGCTGGACACAGTTCATCTCCCACACGGGGCGCATAGTCTTAATACCCATTTTACAGGTGAGGTAACTAAGGTAAGGTGGAAGAAGTCAGTGGTAAACTACTTCCGAATTCTTTTACCAAGAAAACTCGATGGATACAGTGCCAGCGCTTAGAACAGTGCTTGGCACATAGGACTTAAATACCATAATAGTAATAATACTAGAATGATGACAGATGATGATAGGACGCCTTGGAGAAAATATGTCCGTGGATCCGCTAGGTATTGGAAATGACTCGATGGCATTTGATATACAGGAGCCGAGGTGCAGAGAAATGAAGTGACTTGCCCAAGGTCCCACAGCAGACAAGTGGCAGAGCCGGGATTAGGATTCAGGTCCTTCTGGCTTCCGGACCCGTGCTCTATCCACTAGGCCACGCTGCTTCTTGAGTTCATGTCCACTCTTGAGTTGCGAGGAGGAACTGGGATGGAAGTGTGGAACGAGCCAAATGAAGGAATTTTCAGGTAGTTGACAGCCCATCGGAAGGGAGAATTTCAAGGCAAAGCACGGGGAGAAGTCAGCACTCCCTGGTAGAATTCCAGGCTTTCTTCTCCCCAACTAGATCTGGGCTTGACCATCCAGAAAGTTGGGTGTATGGATCAAACCTTCCCAGGGTTGCTGGCTACTATGAGAAATGCAAATTGGGGTTGGGGCATGGAGATCAATAAATCCTCCAGATCAAATAAAAGTTATTGAGCTTTTACTGTTTGCAGAACACTGAACTTAGGTCTTGGGAGAGGACAGTATAGCAGGGTTGGTAGACAGGTTCCCTGCCCATAAGGAGTTTACCGTCTGTGAGCTCCACGTGGGACAACCTGATCACCTTGTATCCTCCCCAGTCCTTAGAACAGTGCTTTGCACATAGTAAGCACTTAACAAATACCAACATTATTATTATTATTATTAGAGGGGGAGGCAGATATCAATATAAATAAGTTCATTACAGGTAGGGAATTAAGTCCTAGGGGGGACTAGATTGTCTCTAAACTGTAAACTCCTTGTGGCAGGAAAGTGTCTACCATCTCTGTTATACTTTATTCTCCCAAGCGCTTAATACAGTGTATCACACTGTAGTAGCGTGGTCTAGTGGATAAAGCACTGGCCTGGGAGTCAGAAGGACTGGGGTTTTAATACCAGTTCCCACACTTGTCTGCTGTGTGACCTTGGGTAAGTCACTTCACGCTGAGAAGCAGCGCGGCTCAGTGGAAAGAGCGCGGGCTTGGGAGTCAGAGGTCATGGGTTCTAAACCCGGCTCCGCCGCTAGTCAGCTGTGTGACCTTGGGCAAGTCACTTAACTTCTCTGGGCCTCAGTTACCTCATCTGTCAAATGGGGATTAAAACTGTGGGCCCCACGTGGGACAACCTGATCACCTTGCATCCCCCGGCGCTTAGAACTGTGCTTTGCACATAGTACGCGCTTAACAAATACCACTTCACTTCTCTGGGCCTCAGTTACCTCACCTGGGAGATGGGGATTAAAAATGTGAGCCCCACGTGGGACAGGGACGGTGTCCATCCTGATTAGCTTGTATCTACCTTAGAGCTGTGAACAGCACTTGACACATAGTAAGCATTGAACCAATACAATTATAATTATTATTGTTGTTATCATCATCACACCAAGTGTGATCATCACACCAGATAATAGTCTGGCCTTAACCCAGAAGGGTGTCTAGCACACGATTCCTCCAAGCAGCCTGATTGGTTTGTGATAGCTGTTAAGCGATTACTATGAGTCAAGCACTGTACTAAGCACTGGGGTAGGAGGGAGAACAGGGATTGAATCCTCATTTTGCAAACGAGGGAACTGAGGCCCAGAGAAGTTGAGTAACTTTTCCAGAAATATTCTACATTCCATATTCTTCTATAATAATAATAACGATAATAATGACGATCATGATGATAATGGCATTTGCTAAATGTTTACTCTGTGTCAGCCACTGTGCCAGATATAGATAGTTGGCATGAGAACCAGCTTGGCGTAGTGAATAGAGCACGGGTTTGGGAGTCAGAAGGTCATGGCTTCTAATCCCCCTCTGCCATTTAATAATAATAATAATAATAATAATAATAATAATAATAATGTTGGTATTTGCTAAGCGCTTACTATGTGCAGAGCACTGTTCTAAGCGGTGGGGTGGACACAGGGAAATCAGGTTGTCCCACTTGGGGCTCACAGTCTTAATCCCCATTTTACAGATGAGGTACCTGAGGCATAGAGAAGTGAAATGACTTGCCCACAGTCACACGGCTGACAAGTGGCAGAGCCGGGATTCGAACTCATGACCTCTGGCTCCAAAGCCCGTGCTCTTTCCACTGAGCCACACTCTCTGCTGTGTGGCCTCGGGCAAGTCACTTCACTTCTCTGGGCCTCAGTTACCTCATCTGGAAAATGGGGATGGAGACTGAGGCCCACTGGGGACAGGGACTGTGTCAAAACCTATTTGGTTGTATCCACCTCAGCGCTTAGTACAGTGCCTGGCACATAGTAAGTGCTTAACAAATACCACTATTATTTTTAGGGAAGCAGTACCACATAGTGGATAGAGCCCGGGCCTGGGAGTCAAAAGGTCATGGGTTCTAATCCCAGCTCTGCCACTTGTCTTCTGGGTGACCTCGGGAAAGTCACTTAACTTCTGTGTTCCTCAGTTACCTCAGCTGTAAAATGGGAATTAATAATGTTGGTATTTGTTAAGCGCTTACTATGTGCCGAGCACTGTTCTAAGCGCTGGGGTAGACATAGGGGAATCAGGTTGTCCCACGTGGGGCTCACAGTCTTATTCCCCATTTTACAGATGAGGGATCTGAGGCACAGAGAAGTTAAGTGACTTGCCCACAGTCACACAGCCGACAAGTGGCAGAGCTGGGATTCGAACTCATGAGCCCTGACTCCAAAGCCCGTGCTCTTTCCACTGAGCCACGCTGCTTCTCCAATTGAGACTGTGAGCCCCACATGGGACAGGGACTGTGTCCAGGCCTATTTGCTTGAATCCACCCCAGTGCTTAGTACAGTGCCCGACGCAAAGCAAGCGCTTAACAGATACCATAGTTATTATTATTATAACCAAAACAAACTTAGTCTCTGCCCCATATGGGCTCATGGTTTAAAATGGAGGGAGAACAGGTACTTGAATCCCATTTTACGGACAAAAAAATTAAGGGACAGAGAAGGAAAGTGACTTATCCAAGGTGTCACTGCCGGCAAGGGACAGAGCCAAGATCAGAATCCAGGTCTTCTGGCTCCCAGTACTCTTTCCACTAAAATCGAATAAATCTCAGCATTTTCTGAGCATCAACTGAGAGCGGGGGTGTGGTAACAAATTCTTGAGGGGGGGCTCAACAAAAGGAATCTCATCATCTAACATGGGGGGAGAGCGGGGCCAGAAAAATTGATTCTATTGATGCTACTGATTCTAATTTCCTATCCCTGCAGAGAATATTCTCCCCAATGTGACCCTCCTACATCTCTGGGGGACCCAGGAAGTGGAATTTCTACCACGGGAGAACAGGGAGAGGTTCAATCCCGAGCCGTGTTTAGAGCTCAGGCCTAGGAATCAACAGGTCATGGGTGCTAATCCTGGCTCCGCTACCCATCTGCTGAATGACCTTGGGTAAGTCACTTCATTTCTCTGTGTCTCAGTTATCTCATCTGTAAAATGGGTGGTTGAGACTGTGAGCCCCACATAAGATAGGGGCTGTGTCCAACTCGATTAGCTTGTACCCATCCCAGCGCTTAGAACAGTGCTTGGCACATAGTAAGCACTTAACCAATACCATCGTTATTATTGTTATTATCATTGGCTCAGTAGAGGAGAGAGTCCATGGGCAGAAGCTGGGCTTGGAAAGAACCTTTGACATTCATTCGTTCCCCGGGCATTCAGATTTAATGGTGTTTGTTAAGCGCTTAACTATGTGCCGGACACCGTACAGAGCCGCGGATAGATCCGAGGTAATCAGATTGGACACGGTCCCCGTCCCACAAGGGGATCACAGTCTTAATGATCACAGTCTTAATACCCATTTGACAGATGGGGTAACCGAGGCCCAAAGAGGTGAAGTGACTCGCTCAAGGTCACCCAGCAGATGAGTGGCGGAGCCGGAATTAGACCTCAGGTCCTTCTGACCCCCAGGCCCGGGATCTACCCGCTAGGCCACGCTGCTTCTCAGGCTGAGGTGAAGCGTCGTCAGACGGTTGTCCGGCCGAGCGGCCTCTCGCAGGAGGACCCATCCGTTTCCCTCCATATGTTTACACTCCCGCTTTGAAGCCCTGCCTGGGAAAGACTAACAGTCATCAAAGCAACAGACACATCATCGTCCTTTTTTTTTTTCTCTTGCCAGAAGGAATCTTTAATCAACCTACCGAGTAATCGACTCAAAATAGCATAATGGAAACAAAATACTTAAAATACTTTCTGGGGCGGATGATTACAACATCCAGCTCGCCCCCCTCCTCCTCTCTCCCCCCACCTCTTCTCCGCCCGCCTGGGGGTGAAGCGGCGGGAAATGTACAGATCGCCCTCCCTGTGCTCTTCCAGATAATTCAAGTCATGGAGAAGAAATATCCACGACTATTGGGTATCCATTGACTTCCGCCCTGCTCGTGGGCACTTGGCAGGGCCGTGTCCCTCCTGTCATTCACTCGATTGTATTTATGGAGCGCTTACTGTGTGTAAAGTGCTGTACTGAGCGACTGGGAGAGTACAATATAACAACAGACACATTTCTGCCCACGATGAGCTCACGGTCTAGAGATGAGCTTACGGTCTAGGTGGACGTTATCTGGGGAGGGGGTACCCAACTAGCAAGCGGAACTTCTCACTGTGTCTTTTTCACCCAGTGCCACCCCGCTTCTCAGAGCTCCCTCCCCGATCACAACCAGCAGACTGCCACTCTCCTTTTCAAGGCTCTTCGAAAATCTCACTTCCTCCAAGAAGACTTCTCCGATTGCTCTCCCATCTCTACTGAAAGCTCACCTCCTCCAGGAGGCCTTCCCGGCCTGAGCCCCCATTTTCCTCTGCTCCTCCTCTCCTCTCCCATCGCCCCGACTCCCTCCCTCTGCTCTGTCCCCCTCCCTGCCCCACAGCACTTGGGTACATATGTACATATTTATTATTCTATTTATTTTATCAATGATGTGTTTTGTTGTCTGTCTTCCCCCTTCTAGACTGTGAGCCCGTTGTTGGATAGGGATTGTGTCTATCGGTTGCCGAATTGTACTTTCCAAGCACTTAGTACAGTGCTCTGGACACGGTGAGGACTCAATAAATGCAACTGAGTGAACGTATCTCCATTTTCTGATCTACTACCAACCACTCCACCCTTCTACATTGCCTAAGCACTTGGGACTTCACGCTGCCCACAACACTCTTCTCCCCATCGGGTATCTGTCCCTGGCTTCTGTCCCCTCCCTGTCAGGCATCTTGTCCCCAGCTCTACTCCCTCCCCGGTGGGTATCTGTCCCCGCCCCCCCGTCCCTTCCTCCCATCGGGCATCTGTCTCTGGCTCCATCTCCTCCTTTTCGGGCATCCGTCCCTCTCATCCCTTCCCTCTTGGGCATCTCTCTAGACTGGAAGCTCGTTGTGGGCTCACCTCCTCCGAGAGGCCTTCCCAGACTGAGTTCCCCCCCTTTTTTTCCCTCTGCTCCCTCTACCCCCCCTTCACCTCTCCGCAGCTAAACCCTCTTCTCCCCCCTTTCCCTCTCCTCCTCCCCCTCTCCCGTCCCACCCCCTCAGCGCTGTACTCGTCCGCTCAACTGTATATATCTTCATCACCCTATTTATTTTGTTTATTTTGTATGAGATGTACATCACCCTGACTCTGTTTATTTGCCATTGTTTTTATGAGACGTTCTTCCCCTCGACTCTATTTATCGCCATCGTTCTCGTCTGCCCGTCTCCCCCGATTAGACCGTGAGCCCGTCAAAGGGCAGGGACCGTCTCTATCTGTTGCCGACTTGTACGTTCCAAGCGCTTAGTACAGTGCTCTGCACATAGTAAGCGCTCAATAAATACTATTGAATGAATGAATGGGCAGGGAATGTTTCTGTTTGTTGTTCTACTGTATTCTCCCAAGTGCTTAGTACAGTTTTCTGCTCACTATAAGTGCTCAGTAAATACAACTGAATGAATCTTTCCCCGGTCCCAGCCCCTTGTTGTCAGGCATCTGTGCCCAGCTCCAGTCCCTTCCTGTCGGACATCACTCCTCCCCATTCTTTCCCTGGCCCCTTCCCGTCAGGCGTTATTATTATTATTAATTGTATTTATAATGATGGTAGTATTTGTTAAGCACTTACTATGTACAAAGCACTGTTCTAAGCGCAGGGGGGATACAAGGTGAACAGGTTGTCCCACGTGGGGCTCACAGTCTTCATCCCCCTTTTACAGATGAGGGAACTGAGGCACAGAGAAGTGAGGTGACTTGCCCACAGTCACACAGGAGGCAAGCGGCGGAGCCGGGATTTGAAACCATGAGCTCTGACTCCCAAGCCTGGGCTCTTTCCACTGAGCCACGCTGTACTGTGCATTGTACTAAGCACTTGGGAGAGACCACTATAACACCAGGCACATTCCTTACCCAGAATGATCTCACAGTCTAGAGCAGAGACAGACATTAATATAAATAAATACATAGGTGGATAGATTAGTAAATAAATAAATGACAGACATATACAGATATATACATATGTGCTGTGGGGAAAGGAGGGAGGATGAATGAAGGAGCAAGTATGAGCAGTGGAGAGGGAGTGGGAGAAGAGGAGAGGAGGGCCCAGTCAGGGAAGGCTTCCTGGAGGTGTGCCTTCAATAGGGCTTTGAAGTAGGGGAGAGCCATTCATTATCCGTCTGATATGAGGGCGTCTATCACCTGCTTCGTCTACTCCCTGTCGGGCATCCGTGTCCCCCCCCCTTCCAACATTTGCCCGCAACACCGGCTCCTTCCCACTGGGCATCTATCATCCACTCCGTCCCCTCCCCACTGGGCATCAGTCCCTAGCTCCATCCCCTCCTCAACGGAGGAGAGAGGGAGAAAGATGGGGTGGTGAGGAAGGAGGCAGAGCCAGAGAGGCAGGAGAGAGACAGAAAGACAGACAGAGAGAAGGAGCAGGGTGAGAAGCGGCATGGCCTAGAGAGAAGCAGCATGGCCTAGTGGATAAAGCCCAGGTCTGGATGTCAGATTCTTATCTCAGCTCAGCCACTTGTCTGTTGCGTGACCTTAGGCAAGTCACTTCTCTGTGCTGTAGTTACCTCATCTATAAAATGGGGATTTAAGACCGTGAGCCCCATGGGAGGCATGGACTGTGTCCAAACTGATAAACTTGTATCTACTCCAGCACTTAGTACAGTGCCTGACACATTGGAAGTGCTTAACAAAAATCCTTAAAAAAAGAAAAGAGATAGAAAATCAGAGGAGATGAAAGAAAGGCTATAGAGAGACAGAGATTGAGAGAGACTGAGAGAGACTGAGAGAGAGAGAGAGAAATAGAGTCAGGGAGGAGGCTGAAATGGAATAAAATGCAAAGGGAACTTTACGCAGACAGGACATATTGTCACAGAGCAGAAATTCAATTATTCAGATGTGCTTGGAGAAGCTACAGAGTTTCTGAAGTGTTTGCTGTGCATCCTGTCATTGGAGCTGAGAGACATCTCGATAATAGGGAAATTATAATTTTAACATCCACTCTCCTCCAACCCACTTCCAAATTTTCCACTACGTTAGCCCATCAGGCCGGTAGTAACCGTTCCTTGAAAATAAATGCACTTTCCATCTCTCGTTCCCTCATCCTCCAATAGACTCCCTGGCTCTGACTCTGTGTTTCTCCTTTGTCTCTTCCTCTGTCTCTCTTTGTCTCTCTTCATCTCTCTGCTTCTCTGCCGCTGTTTCTCTCCTTGTTTCTCTGTCTCCCTCTATCTCTGCCTTCCTCTCTATTTCTCTCTGTCTCTCACTGTCTCTTGGTTTCTGTCTGTTTCTCTATCTTTGCCTCTCTGCCTCTGTCCTTCTCTGACTCTCTGTCCCTCTGTCTATCACTGTCTCTCTGTCTGTGCCTCTCTATCTCTCTTTGCCTCTCGGTTTCTCTCTGTCTCTGTGTCCACTCTCTCTCTATGTAGCCACCCTGCTCCTCTGTCTCCTTCTCTTACTCTCTGCCCTTCTCTTACTGTCTCTGCCTCTGTCCTTTTAATAATAATATTAATAATAATGTTTGTATTTGTTAAGCGTTTACTATGTGCAGAGCACTGTTCTAAGCGCTGGGGTAGATACAGGGTAATCAGGTTGTTCCATGTGGGGCTCGCAGTCTTCATCCCCATTTTACAGATGAGGTAACTGAGTCCCAGAGAAGTGAAGTGACTCGCCCAGAGTCACACAGCTGACAAGTGGCAGAACTGGGATACGAACCCATGACCTCTGACTCCCAAGCCCGGGCTCTTTCCACTGAGCCACGCTGCTTCTCCATTTGGTCTGTCTCTTCCTCTATCTCTCTCCCTGCCTGTTTCTCTCTGCCTTTATGCCCTTCTCTCTCTCTCTCTCTGCTTCTCTCTCTCAATTTCTTTTTTTGAATTTTATTTATTTTTTTAATGGTATTTGTTAAGTGCTTACTATATGCCAAGCACTGTTCTAAGCTCTGAGGTAGGTACAAGGTAATCAGGTTGTCCCACTTGGTGCTTACGGTCTTAATCCCCATTTTACAGATGAGGTAACTGAAGCTCAGAGAAAAATAAGTAGTATTTGCTAAGTGCTTACTAAGTGCCAAGCACTGTTCCAAGCGCTGGAATAGATATAAGGTTATCGGGTTGTCCCCCGTGGGGCTCACAGTTTTCATCCCCATTTCACAGATGAGGGAACTGAGGCACAGAGAAGTGAAGTGACTTGCCCCAGGTCACACAGCAGGCAAGTGGCAGAGCCGGGATTAGAACCCACCTCCTCTGACTCCCGTGCCCATGCTGTTTCCGCTATGCCAAGCTGCTTCTCTTTTTCTGCCTCTTTGTCCTTCTTTGACTATCTCTGCCTCTCTGTTTCTCTCTGCCTCTCTTTGTTTCTGCTTCTCTGTCTCTCTCCATCTTCATCTCTGTCTTTCTCTGCCTCTCTGCCCTTCTGTGTCTCTCTCTGAGTCGACATCTCTGTCCCCCTCTGCCTGCCTCTCTCTTTTTCTGTGTCTCTCTCTCTGCCTTTTTGTCCTCTCCCTCTGCATTTCTGTCCTTCTCTGACTTTATTTTTCTGTCTCTTTGTCTTTGTCTCTCAGCCTCTGCTTATCTGCCTTGTGGGTTTGGGAGTTGAGAGAGAGGATGTGCACCCTTCACCTTGGCATGAACCATCCTTCCAGCTCCCCGCCAAAAGGCCAGAAGAAAAGCCTGGTGGAGAAGAGGCTAGAGGAGGGAGGAGACAGGGAGAAAGGACAATGGAGAGGGCGAACAAGATAACATCCATGGGCAACAGGCCGAGGAAACGTTCGGGGAGAAAAAGACCTAGTCTTCTAGACTGTGAGCTTGTTGTGGGCAGGGAATGTCTGTTTCTTATTACACTGTACTTTCCCCAGCGCTTAGTATGGTGTTTTGCACACAGTAAGCGGCCAATAAATAAGGCTGAATGAATGAACGAGGAGGTGAGTAGTTGGTCTAGAGGCCAAGAGGGAGATGAGGGCTCTGCCGGAACAGGTGCTGCTGTGGGCGAGCCGGAGAAGCAGCGTGGCCTAGTGGATAGAGAGCCCGGGCCTGGAAGTCAGAAGGACCTGGCTTCTAATCCCGGCTCTGCCACTTGTCTGCTGCTGTGTGACCTTGAGTAAGTCACTTCAGTTTCTGGGCCTCAGTTACCCCATCTGTAAAGTGGGGATTGAGATCGTGAGCCCTACATGGGACAGGGACTTGCTTGTAGCCACCCCAGTGCTTAGCACAGTGCCTGACACATAGTAGCACTTAACAACTTGTTGTTATTGTTGTCACGCTGTCGAGTCGTGTCCGACCCATAGCTACGCCATGGACACATCTCTCCCAGAACACCCCACCTCCATCTGCAGTTGTTCTGGTAACCGATCCATAGGATTTTCTTGGGAAAAATCTGCAAGTGGTTTACCTTTGTCTTCTTCCATGCAGTCAACTTGAGTCTCTGCCCTCAACTCTCTCTCAGGCCGTTGCTGCCCAGCACAGGTGAGTTTTGACTTGTAGCCAATTGCCTTCCACTTAGTAGCTACTGGCCAAGCTAGGAATGGATTGAGTATGACTCTGCTTGACTCTCCCTCCTGTAGTAGAGACTGGTAGGGTACTGGAAACTCTCTAGATGCCACCCTGAGAGATCACTTAACAAATACCATTATTATTATTATTTTAGGAGGAGTACACTTAGCCCAGAAGTGAGCTACATCACTGGAGAAGATGTTTTATACCTCTGCCGGTCTCGATCTGCCCCCTCCACCGATGCCAGCCTCCGCAGCTGGGGGAGACTCTGCTGAGTGAGATCCCACTTTCTCCATCTCTCCCCACGGGGTCTCTTCTTCCTCCCCCTTGGATTTCAAGTCCCACGTGGGACAGGGCCTGTGTGGGACCCGATTACCCTGTAGCTACCTCAGAGCTTAGAGAAGCAGCGTGGCTTAGTGCCTGGGAGTCAGAAACACCTGGGTTCTATTCCCAGTCACTTCACTTCTCCGTGCTGCATTTCCCTCATCCATAAAATGGTGATTAAGACCGTGAGCTCTATGTGAGACAGGGACTGTGTCCAATCTGATTAACTTGTGTCTACCCTAGCACTTAGAACATTGTTTGGCACAGAGTAAGCACTTAACAATACCATAATTAGTATTATTAATTATTATTAGTAGCAGTAGCCCAGTGTTTGGCATGAAGTAAGCATGTAACAAATACCACAGTGAGGATTATTCTATTCTAAACGAGTATCCCCTAAGCCTCTTCCTCTCTCCCAATATGTCAGAGATGGGCATTCCCTTCCAGAGATGAGAGGCGACTCAACATTCGTGAAGAGAACTTGTTTTTTTTTTTTTTCCTGGAGTCTCTGGGATCCGTCAAGAAACAGATTGGGGCGCTCCTTTCTTTCCTTCCTTCTTTTTAGTGCTCCCTTTATTAGATGAAATAACCGTGCTGTAATCAACGGATTTGAAACTGGCCAGCTGTACCCTGCCCAGCTGACAAAAGGCAAGGAAGCGGCTGCTCCTTCCTCCAGCTGCAAACAGAGGGTCGTCACCTTGCGAAAAAACATCAAGACTCTAAGCTAAGCAGCGGCAATGACTCCTGCAGTTTATAATCGTTGAAAAGGAAGGCAAGAACTGTTTTTACTAGGCCCAACGGGGTCGGTTTGCTTCTTTTATCGGACATCTAGGGGTTCGCCTGAAGGAAGTGGGGTGTGTGTGCGTGTGTATAGTGGAACAATGTGTGGAGTTGCTGGAACGGACTCAGAGGGAGAGATGTGGATGTGGCCGTGTTGTCTGAGAGGACAGAGGTGTTTACTAACTCTGTTATATTATACTCTTCCAAGAACTTAGTAGAGCGCTCTGCACACAGTAAGTGCTTAATAAGTACAATTGATCAGTCGACTGATTGTTTGCAGAAGGGAGGCGGAGAGAGGTTCCAAGCCTGGGTCCTGGTATTTAGAAGAAATCTGCTAAAATCTGTCTAGTCCAAAAATAGTTTTCTGGAACCACTGGGGCTTTTTTTTTTCCCTTTTCATAAGGGGAAGATAAAGTTGTTCATTGTTTGTCTTGGCTGGTTATAAACTCACACTGCCGAGAAGATCCTTTGATCAAAGGGCTATCAGGAGCCTGACCCTCTGACAGCCAATACTATCCTTACTCTTTCAGTGTTTCTAGCACCATCTCGGTTTACCTCTTCATAAAGGGTATTTAACAAGCGGGGGGGGGGGGGTATAGGGGCTCCTGTTCTAATGAGCCCCTAAAAGGTTTCAAAGGTAAGCCTTACTTTTTCCTCAACCCAATGAAGCTGTGCCTGATTTGAAGGGAGAAGGAAGAAGAGAACATACTTTGAGAAGGAGGGCGATCAGGTGCTCCAGTTGGTAGAACAGGATTTGATCTTTCAGTGGGTAGACTGGCAAAGGATCCATTCCACGGCTCGGCCCCCAGAGTCTGCCCACGGTGGACATGGTATAATGAAGCAGCAGCAGCAAGGCCTAGTGAGAAATGATGTGACCTAATGGGTAGAGCTCGGGTCTGGGAGTCAGAAGGTTCCAATCCCGGCTCTGCCACTTGTCTGCTGTGTGACCTTGGGCAAGTCTTTTTACTTCTCTGGGGCTCAGTCACCTCATCTGTAAAATGGGACTTAAGACTGTGAGCCCCATGTAGGGCATGGACTGTGTCTAATCTGATTAAATCGCATCTACTCCAGGGTTCAGCCTGGCACATAGTGCTTAGAAAATTAGTATTACTGAAAAAAAACACAAACGCACAAGGCGGGGAGTCAGAAAGACCTGAGCTCTAATCCTGGCTCTGCCTCTTGTCTACTGCATGACCATGGGCAAGCCACTTCCCTTCTCTGTGCCTCAGTTACTCATCTGGGGATTGAGATTGGGAGCCCCATGTGCGACAGGGACTGTGTCTAAACCGATTTGCCTGTATCCTCCCCAGCACTTAATACAGTGCCTGATACATAGTAAACATTTAACAAATACCACAATTATTATTATTCATTATCTTCCCTGTCTCACCACCCCGTCACCCTGACAGTATCCTCGGCTCAGATGCCTCATTCAATCCACAGATTGATTCTTTCTACCAAATGGCCTCTAGAGAATAAGTTCGTGGTGAGCCAGGAACGTATCTGTTCTTATATTGTCCTCTTCCCAAATGCTTAGTACAGTGCTCTGCACCCAGTAAGTGCTCAACAAATACGTTTGATTGATTTGCACATGGAAGGTAATTGTATTTTCCTACAGTGGGGCTCCCAGAAGGATGAGATGTGGAATAGAAACCAATGGAGCCTCCAGACATCGTTACTGAGCTCCTTTCATTTGTTCAGTCGATGGTATTCCCTGAGCACTTAATGTGCTTAGCACTAAGCACATTTAAGAACACTGAACGGACACATTCCCTGCCCACAAAGAACTTACCATCTGGCTCCTTTGGAAACAAACTTTACTTCCTAGTTGGTGCCTTGAATTCATCAAACGATTTAACGGTGATCAAGTTAAGGTCACTTAGTTACCTGCTTCACCAACTTTCTGCAAAGCACAAGAACAGAACCCCATCAGCACAGCCATTATTGGTTCAGTCGGGGACTGTGTCTACCAACTCTGTTATATTACACTCTCCCAAGCGTTTAGTACAGTTCTCTGAACACAGTCAATTGATACCACTGAATGATAGATTAACCCAGTTCAGAAATCTGTCACCGGTGATATCAAAATTTTTTTTTTTATGGTGTTTGTTAAACTCTCACTATGTGCTGGGCACTGTACTAAGTGCTGGGGAAGATACAAACTAATCAATTTGGACTCATTCCCTGTCCCCAAAAGGGCTCACAACCTTAATGCCCACTTTCTCCCACTGAGGTAATTGAGGAACCGCCTCTCAGGTTGGTACCTGGAAAGTTTCCTGTCCTCTTCCAGTCTCGAATTCAAGAGGGAGAGTCCAGCAGAGGCTTATCCATTCCATTCCTGGCTCGGGCAGTGGCTAGCGAGTGGAAGGCCATCTGCTACAAGTCAAAACTCATCTGTGCTGGGCAGCAGCGGCACGGGAGAGGGTCGAAGGTGGAGATTCAAGTTGACTGCGCAGAAGAAGGCATTGGTGGTAAACCGCTTCTGGATTTTTACCAAGAAAACTCTTTGGATACACTGCAAGAACAATCACGGACGGAGGTGGGGCGTTCTGGGAGAGATGTTTCCATGGAGTCCCCGTGGGTCGGAGACAATAAGATAAGAAATCGAGGTACAGAGAAGGGAAATGACTTGCCCAGAGTCATACAGCAGACAAGTGGCGGAGCAGGATTAGAACCCAGCTCCAGGGTGCTCGGAGAAATTGGGTGTTGGCTACCCTCTTGACTCTCTTATCCTCATGGGCAAATCTCCCCTCTACATTTCTAACTCGCTATGGGCAGGGACTGTGTCCGTTCTATTATTCTACTGTCCTCTTCCAAGCGCTTAGGACAGTGTTCCGCCCACAGTAAGCGCTCAGTAAATACGATCGACTGCCTGACTCTAACAGTTCGTAATGAATCTTTCCTCCAGAATTACCCAGTCCCAACTGGAACTTATTCAAGTCACTTTCTTCAATCTTCCTCCTCTGAGATGTAAACATTTTAAACAGTCCTGCCAAAACGCTAGCAAGATTCTCTTTCATGGTTTCGGAAACACTCTCCGGTCCCAGTGAATGACAAACTCTTGAGTTTCCATTCAAATCCAGGAGCACAGATGTTTTTTCTTGGTATTCTGCTGCCTCAGTCTTCTGAAGCACTACTCTTTAGCTCTTTGTTGACTGATTTCTTTATCCGCTTTCGTGGATAGAGATCGTAAAGTAGGCTTTAAGCTACTTGAGGGCACGGTTTGTGGCTACTAATTCTCTCGTTCTCCTTTAAGTGCTCAGTACAGAGCTCTGCACCCAATAGACTGTAAAGTGTCTGAGAGCAGGAATCGTGTCTACTAATTCTACCTTACTCTTCTAAGTGCTTAATACAGTACTCTATGTACAGTAGGCTGCAAGCTCCCTGAGGGCGGGGTTATGTCTTTTAACTGTACTCTTCCAAGTGCTCAGTACAGTGCTCCGCACAATCATCAATCGATCTCTGCACAATCATCAATCGATCAGCCTGACTCAGTGGAAAGAGCCCGGGCTTGGGAGTCGGAGGTCATGGGTTCTAATCCCGGCTCCGCCGCTTGCCAGCTGTGTGACTGTGGGCAAGTCACTTCACTTCTCTGGGCCTTAGTTACCTCATCTGTAAAATGGGGATTAAAACTGTGAGCCCCACGTGGGACCACCTGATCACCTTGGATCCCCCCAGTGCTTAGAACAGTGCTTTGCACATAGTAAGCGCTTAGCAAATATCACCATTATTATTATTATTATGTGCTGAGCATTGTACTGAGCTCTTGGAAGAGGACAATATAGCAGAATTAACATTCATTCAATTGTATTGAGTGCTTACTGTGTGCAGAGCACTATACTAAGCGCTTGGGAAGTATAATTCAGCAACAAATAGAGACAATCCCTGCCCACAACGGGTGGCAGACACGTTTTCTACCAATAATGAGCTTACAGTCTCGAGACTGTGAAGTCCACTGCACACAGTGGATTATGAGGTTTTTGGGGACGGGGCCGTGTCTATTAATTGTCTTTTAATTCTACAGTACTCTCCTTAGTGCTTAGTACAGTGGCTCAGTGGAAAGAGCCCGGGCTTGGGAGTCAAAGATCATGGGTTCGAATTCTGGATCTGCCACTTAGCTGGGTGACTGTGGGCAAGTCACTTAACTTCTCTGTACCTCAGTTACCTCATCTGTAAAATGGGGATTAACTTTGAGCCTCACGTGGGACAACCTGATGACCCTGTATCTCCCCCAGCGCTTAGAACAGTGCTCTGCCCATAGTAAGCGCTTAACAAATACCAACATTATTATTAATTAGCTGTATTCTTCCAAGTGCTCAGGATGATGCTCTGCACACAGTAGACTGTAAAGCTGGAAGGCAGGGAAAGTGTCTACTATAGCTATTGTCCTCTCCCAAGTGCTTGTTGTTGTTGTCTTGTGCCGTCGAGTCATGTCCGACCCATAGCGACGCCACGGATACATCTCTCCCCGAACGCCCCACCTCCATCTGCAATCGTTCTGGTAGTGGATCCACAGAATTTTCTTGGGAAAAATCCGGAAGTGTTTACCATTACCTCCTTCTGCACAGAAAACCTGAGTCTCTGCCCTCGACTAAGGGCCCAGCACGGGTAAGTTTTGACTTGTAGCGGATGGTCTGCCACTCGCTAGCCACAGGCCAAGCTAGTAATGGAACGGGTAGGCCTCTGCTTGATTCTCCCTCCCATAGTCGAGGCTGGTAGAGGACTGGAAACTCTCCAAGTGCGACCCTGATGTTTAGAGGAAGATTTTTGGTGGTTATTATTTGTATCTCCCCTGTGCTCCGTTAATTATAATTTCAGTGAGAGAAGTCTACTTGTCTTTCTCACTGAACTGTAAGTTCATTCATTCAATTCCGTCGTATTTATGGAGCCCTTACTGTGTGCAGAGCACTGTACTAAGCGCTTAAGTTCCTGAGGTATCTCCATTCTTCCACTTCTGAACCTCCTTCAAGCGTTCAGCACAGCACCCAGTGCAGTTCTCGGCCCACTGGAAAGGCTTAGTCAATCCCGTGATTGTGATTCTTCATCCGAAGCCTCAATCCATCCATCAGTGGATCAGTGGGATTTATTGAACGCTTACTGTGTGCAGAGGACTGAACTGAGTGCTTGGGAGAGTACAGTGAAACGGAGTTGGTAGACATGTTCCCTGCCCTCCTACATAGAAGCAGCATGGTTTAGTTGACAGAGCGTGGGACTGGTTGTCGGAAGGAACTGGGTTCTAGACAGCCATTTGTCTGCTGTGTGACCTTGGGCAAGTCACTCATCTTCTCTGTGCCTCAGTTACCTCACCTGTATAACTGGGATAAGAGTGTGAGCCCCATGTGGTACGGGGACTGTGTCCGACCTGACTAACTCTTATCTACCCTAGAGCTTAGAACAGAGCTTGGCATATGGTAAACACTTAACAAGTACCATCGTTATTCATTATTATTACTTTCGCTTAACAAATACCGTAAAAAGGAGCTTACAGTCTAAAGGGGGAGGCGGTCTAGAGGGTAGACCGACCCCCGTTTCTCCTCTCGGGATGTGGAACCACCATACCTCCAGACTGCATCCCTTCGGCCCACTTGCATTTTGTTGGCTCCGGCCAGAGCCGGCTCCGATTGGCCGATTGTCCCCAGGAGGCTTTTGAGCTCTCTGCCAATCTGGGGAGAAGCGCCCATCCCCATCCCCTCCCCTCTCCCGCCTGCCGAAACAAATCCATATTTCATGCCTCCTTGGAGACGGTGATGTATTTTGGAACATCTGGTCTCCCCGCAGACCTGGCGGGCTCTGAGTTTCGCACCCGATACTCAAGCCGGGCTTCGGAATGATTATCCCGGGCCGGTGGCGGTGGCTCGCTTTAGCGGGGCCTTGGAAGAGTTTCAGCCGGAACCCTCAGAAGGCTCCGCGGACATCAAACGGCTCCTTCGCGAACGGCATTCCGAAAAGCGCGGTGGAAGCGGATCGAAAACATGCCGATTCAATTTCCCTCTAAACACACACGAGTCATTGCACTCAAGGGAGAAGTGCTTGGGGCTAAACTTGCCTTGGGTTTGGCTGAACTCAAGATGCCCGAGAAGGAGTTTGAAGGGTTGTGGGGTGGGGGGTAAAAATGCAGGCCAGATTTTGCCCCTACCTCCCTCCCTCAGCTAAGAGCGGTCAGAGCGAGGAAGAGTCGTGATCGGCGGAGGCGAAGAAGACACCCAGGATTTCTGTTAACCTCCCCGGCGTCGTCGTGACAAAAAGCGGAATAATCCGAGCCGTCTCTTATGGCAGTTGAAGCAACGAGCCCTGTGATGGAGCCAGCTGCCCGCTGATTGACAGGTTTATCTCATCTCTCTCTGGGGGCTCCTTCCCAGGATCCCCCTGTCCGGGCCTATTTTGAAATCCAAGTAGGGGGAAAGGAGGACAGGGGAGCGAGATGCCGTCGGAAACGTTTCCTCTCCCATTTTCTAGTTGTTTTCTCGAGTTTCCTTTGTAAAACGGAATCTACCATAAAATAAACACAGAAGACAGCACATGTGGAGAGAGGAGGCCTTGTACACAATTTAAATAGAACCACGTTCCTCTCCTTACACCATCGGAATTCCTTGGAAGCACGTGGGACAGACCCGGGAAACGAAATCAGATTAGGATCTTTCCCGTCTGGGTTACGGCAGAGACTTCACAAACATCCCCTTTCTGGGTCTCGGGCTGATGGTTTCCCCATAATAATAATAATGATGATGATGTTGGTATTTGTTAAGCCATGACTATGTGCCAGCCACTGTTCTAAGCACCGGGCAAGATACAAGCAAATCACATTAGACGCGGTCCCTGTCCCACATGGGGCTCAAGGTCTTAGTCTCCATTTTCCAGATGAGGTCAGTGAGGTCCAGGGAGGTGAAGTGACTTGTCCGAAGTCACACAGCAGAGAAGGGGCAGAGGCAGGATTCGATCACAGGTCCTTCTGCCACCCAGACCCGTGCTCCATCCACTGGGCCACACTGCTGGGGCTGAAGGTTCTTGGGGTGTCGCTGGTGGAAAGTCTCCCTTCTCCTGCCCTGAATCCCCCAGACCCTGGTAAAAGGACGAGACACAATGTACCCCATTCATAGGATAGAACTGTATGATAATAATGACGACAGTGATGACATTTGTTAAGCACTTACTTTATGCCCGGCACTGTACTAAGCACAGGGGTAGATAGAAGATAATCAGGTCTCACGTAGGGCTCACGGTCTAAGTAGGAAGGAGAATAGGTATTGACTCCCCATTTTACAGATGAGACAAGTGAGGCACAGAGTTGTTAAGTGACTCGCTCGAGGTCACACGGCAGGTCGGGGGCAGAGCTGGGATTAGAACACTTAGATGCAATCAAGCAGGCGAAAGATGCCCTGTCCACGGGGTAATGGCATATAATAATGGTAATAAAAATGGTATTTGTTAAGCACTTACAATGTGCCAAGCACTGTACTAAGCGCCGGAGTGGATATACAAGCAAATCGGGTTGGGCGCAGTCCCCGTCCCACGTGGGGCTCACGGTCTCAACCCCCATACGATGGATGAGGGATCTGAGGCCCAGTGAAGTGACTTGCCTGAGTTCACACAGCAGACAAATGGCGGAGCGGGGATTAGAACACAGGTCCTTCTGCCTCCCAGGTCCTGGCTCTATCCGTGAGGCCGCACCGCTTCTCTAGTAGCATATCGAGATGCTATAGGACAGGCACAATGTATCCCATTTATGGGCCAGTAGCCTATGTAGACACTATGCCCCATCTAGATCTGTACCACCCTCAGTGCTCCGAGATAGTGCAGTTGAGAGGAGGAGGTAGGATAGAGGATGAAGGCAGAAAAAGGGTGTTGAGGCAAAGCACTGTGGTCCCTTCCCAGAATGATATTGATGGCATTTGTTAAGCGCTTACTATGTGCCAAGCACTGTTCTAAGCGCTGGGGTAGATACAAAGTAATCAGGTTGTCCCACGTGGGGCTCGCGGTTTAATCCCCGTTTTACAGACGAGGTAACTGAGGCACAGAGAAATGAAGTGACTTGCCCCGGGTCACACGGCTGACAAGTGGCGGAGCTGGAATCAGAACCCACGACCTCTGACTCCCAACCCCGTGCTCTCTGGGGGGACTTAAACTCTTAAAGTTTAACAGGGAGGGAGGAACACAGGTATTCTCTACCCATTTCACCAGTGAGGAAATTGAGGCCCAGAGAAGTTAAGTGACTTCCAGAGGCCGCGCTGGGAGCAGGACCTGGGACTTTTGGCTCCCAAACATTTTCGCTTAGTGGCTCGGATTTGATTTTTTCCACCATTCTGGGCGATTCGCCGGTTGTCAACCTGGTCTTCGGGAAACGTAAAAATTTCAGCGAATTGAGCCTCTTATCAGAACCAGACGGGTCTGAAATTCTTATTAGGGTTATGCAGAAAGGGAGCAGGGGAGGCAGAGAGAGACGGGAAGGCGTTCGATGAGAGGAAACACTCAAACACCCTCTTCCAGTTGTTACTTGAGGCCTGAGTGGAGGAAGCCAGGACCTGGGTTCGAATCCGAACTCCATCACTGGTCTGCTCATGTGACCTTGGGCGGATCACTTAATCTCTCTGTGCCTCAGTCACCTTGTCTGTTAAATGGGGATTAAGACTGTGAGCCCCACATGGCTCCTGGACTGGGACCAACCTGATCATCTTGTTTCTACCTTGCGCTTAGCACGGTATCTGGCACATAGTAAGTGCTTAACGAATACAATTTTTTTTAAAAAAGAAGCAAGGAGTCACTCTAAGCTGGACACTACCCACTTTGGCCCACAGGTACACTTTTAATTTTCCCAGAATCCCCATTGGCCAGCCTGGTCCTGACTATTGTCTTATGAGTTGTTTCCGATCCGCAGCGATGCCGTGGATACATAATAATGATGTTGGTATTTGTTAAGCGCTTACTATGTGCAGAGCACTGTTCTAAGCGCTGGGGGAGATACAGGGTCATCAGGTTGTCCCTCGTGAGGCTCACAGTCTTCATCCCCATTTTACAGATGAGGTAACTGAGGCACAGAGAAGTGAAGTGACTTGCCCACAGTCACACAGCTGACAAGCGGCGGAGCCGGGATTCGAACCCATGAGCTCTGACTCCCAAGCCCGGGCTCTTTCTACTAAGCCATCCTGCTTCTCTAGTTAAGTGACTTGCCCAAGGTCACACAGCAGACAAGAGGTGGAGCCTGGATTAGAACCCAGGTCCTTCTGACACACAAACATATATATATTCATATATACATATATGTATATAAATATACCTATGTGTCTCTGTCTATATCTCAATCATTGTCATTCATATACATATATAGATATTGTATATGTACGTTTATATTTACCTGGATAATTGAACTGTTTCTCTGCTTTGTTCTGTCCATGAGAGCAGTACTGCAGGTTGGGATAATATTTCTCCCTTCTGTGCACAAAGTTCTCATTCACTGAGCGGCAACGACCCACTAGTTTATTTGGCCAATACAGTTGATGATCATTGAAAATTAGCAAGATCATAAATCTCTTCATAATTGAAAGGTGCCGGATAAATCCTGAAAAAACCTTATTAACAGGAATTACTAGCCCTGTATCCACAGTTCATCGATTAGACCGTAAGCCCGTCAAAGGGCAGGGACTGTCTCTATCTGTTACCGATCTGTACGTTCCAAGCGCTTAGTCCAGTGCTCTGCACATAGTAAGCGCTCAATAAATACTACTGAATGAATGAAATCCTGTGTAAGCTGCCCATCGGGATGGATATTAAAGGGAAATCAGGCAGTCGGTCCTTCTTTTGTTTGTATATGCTTTTAATTAATTGATTTAGTCAATCAGATTTACTGAACGCTTACTGTGTGCAGAGCACTGTACTACTAAGTGCTTGGGAGAGTACAACAATAAGCAGACACATTCCCTCCCCACTCAAGTTTGCAGTGTAGAGGTGGGGGAGACAGACATTAATATAAAGAAATGACAGATAGGGACATAAGTGGTGTGGGGCTGGGAGGGGGGATAGAAAAGGGAGCAAGTCAGGGAAACTGTAAACCCGTCAAAGGGCAGGGACTTTCTCTGTCTGTTACCGATTTGTCCATTCCAAGCGCTTAGTACAGTGCTCTGCACATAGTAAGTGCTCAATAAATACTATTGAATGAATGAATGAATGAATGAGACGCAGAAAGGATTGGGAGAAGAGGAAAGGGGAGCTGTTATGTGCTTATTATATGCCAGACACTGTACTAAGCGCTGGCTGGGGAGATACAAGGTAATCAGGTTGGACATAGTCCCTGACCCACATGGGGCTCGCAATCTTAATCCCCATTTGACAAACGGGGTAACCGAGGCACAGAGAAGTGAAGTGATTTGCCCAAGGTTACACAGCAGATAAGTTGTGGAGGCGGGAATAGAACCTGGGTCCTTCTAGCTCCCAGGCCCGTGTTCTATCCACAAAACTAGACTATTTCTCACCATTTATTAAGCACTTCCTACCCCCAGGTCACTGCTCCAAACTCTTGGAAGGCAGGATAGCATAATAGGAAGAGCACAGGACTGGATTTGCGATCCCTCTGAGTGCAAATTCTTTGTGGGCAGTCATCTTGTCTAATAATAATAATAATAATAATAATGATAATTGTGGTATTTGCTTAGCGTTTACTATGTGCCAGGTACTGTACTAAGCACTGGGCTGTATACAAGCAAATAGGGTTGAACCCAGTTCCTCCCTGTCCCATGTGGGGCTCACAGTTTCAATCCTATTTTATAGATGAGGTAACTGAGGCACAGAGAATAATAATAGTAATGTTGGTATTTGTTAAGCGCTTACTATGTGCCGAGCACTGTTCTAAGCGCTGGGGTAGATACAGGGTGATCAGGTTGTCCCACGTGGGGCTCACAGTCTTAATCCCCATTTTACAGATGAGGTAACTGAGGTGCAGAGAAGTGAAGTGACTTGCCCAAGGTCACAAAGCAGACGAGTGGCAGAGCCAGGATTAGAATAATGATGATGGTATTTGTTAAGCACTTACTATGTGCCAAGCACTGTTCTAAGAGCTGGGACCCATGACCTTCTAACACCCAGGCTTGTGCTCTGACCGCTTCATCATTATACTCTCCCAGTTGCTTAGTACAGTGCTCTGCACACGGTAAGCCCCTAATAAATATCACTGATTAATTGATTCTCAGCTCTGCACCCGACATATTGCATGTCCTTGGTCAACTCAACTGCTCCGGGCCTCAGTTTCTCCATCTATAAAATAGGGATAAGATAGCCCCATATGGGACGGGGACCGTGTTTGATCTTCTTTGTATCTGTCCCAGCGTTCAGCCCACGGTAAGCTCTTAATAAACGCTGTATTTCAGCCGTGTGACTGTGGGCAAGTCACTTAACTTCTCCGTGCCTCAGTGACCTCATCTGTAAAAGGGGATTAAGACTGTGAGCCTCAAGTGGGACAACCTGATGACCCTGTATCTACCCCAGCGCTTAGAACAGTGCTCTGCACATAGTAAGTGCTTAACAAATACCAACATCATTCAATGAAAGTACAAAGATGTGGTCCGAAGAAAAGGGGGATTACTGTCTGACCTGATTACCTTGTTTCTACCTCAGCGCGAGGTACAGTGCTTGGCGCATAGTGAGCACTTCACAAATACCCCAATTATTAAAGGTTAGGAAAGCTGGAACTGGATTTCAGGCTAATGGGAAAAAAAAAATCCACCTTGGTTAATCCCAGAGCATTATGAGAGCAGACCCTGGAAATGAGAGGGAAGCTGAAATGGGTGTTGGGAGATAAGAAATTCTGATTTCACCCTCCGTACTTCCTCGGCTTCCTCAGACCCGGGTCATATATAAACTGTATGCAAATGTGTTTACTTTACATTTTATTTCAATACCAGTCACTGAGCTGTCAGCCAACATATCAACATGTCAGTCTGTTTGAACAAACAATCTTTTTGAGTGGAAATATTTCAGATAAACAGACAAAATGTTATGACATGCAAACACTTCCTAAACATGAAGGGGGAAAAAAAAAAGCCACAGAAAGTGGATATATTTACCCTGACAGATAGAGTGTGGTCAGCTTAAAGCAAAATAGGTTTTTTATTCCTTTTTGTGGGGAACAAAGTTGTCGTCTCACGCACGTTTAATGAATTTTGTCAGCTGAGAGGAAGGTTTCTTTGACTGGGGCCGTAAATATTTCTTTCGGGCAAGACTGCTCATTCTGGAGAGGAAATCACTAAAGAAGAAGGAAAAGGAAATCTGGATTAACAAAGTTAAGAAGCGATGAGGAGGAGTGTCCTTTGGCAGTTGCAGAAGTTCCTCGTGTGAGAAGCAGCCTGACCTAGTGGAAAGAGCACAGGTCTGGGAGTCGGGGAAGCTGGGTTCCAATCCCGGATGTGCCACTTTCCTGCTCTGTGACTTTGGGCAAATTACTTAACCTCTCCGAGCCTCGGTATCCTCACCTGTAAAGTAGGGCTGAATTACCCGTTAACTCTCCTCCTTAGACTCTGAATCACATGTGGGACTGGAATTAAAAATAATAATAATATTCATTAAGTGCTTACCGTGTACCAACTTCTGAATTAAGTGCTGGAGTAATGATAACAGCAATAATAATAATAATTATGGTATTTGTTAAGCGCTTACTACATGCCAGGCATCATACTAAGCTCTGGGGTGGATACAAACAAATTGGGTTGGACACCGTCCCTGTCCCATGTGGGGCTCACGGTCTCGATCCCCATTTTCCAGATGAGGGAACTGAGGCCGCGAGAGGTGAAGTGACTTGCCCAAGGTCTCACAGCAGACAAGTGGAGGAGTTGGGATTGTACAACTAACCATGTTACACATGGTACTCTCAGGTCAAGTAGGAGGGAGAACGGATATTGTATCCTTCCTGATTTTGTTACCACTCAATTCCCTGATTCATCCCCTTGATTCTATTTATTGCCATTGTTCTCGTCTGTCCGTCTCCCCCGATTAGGCCGTGAGCCCGTCAGAGGGCAGGGACCGTCTCTATCTGTTACCGATTTGTACATTCCAAGCGCTTAGTACAGTGCTCTGCACATAGTAAGCGCTCAATAAATACTATTGAATGAATGAAGTCATTGGCAATCAATCAGTCAATGCTGTATTACTACTACTGCTGTGACTCTGCCTCTGTACGATTACTCTTCCTCCTCTTCCTTCTCCTCCTCTTACTGTGCTTCTACAGAAGAAGCAGAATGGCTTGGTGGCAAGAGCCATGGCTTTGGAGTCAGAGGACGTGGGTTCTAATCCTGACTCTGCCTCTTGCCTGCTGTGCGACTTGGGGCACGTCACTTCACTTGTCTGTCCCTCAGTTACCTCATCTGTAAAATGGGGATTGAGACTGATTCCCACGTGGGACAATCTGGTTACCTGGTACCTATCCCAGTGTTTGGCACACAGTAAGTGCTTAAATACTGTAAAAAATTATTATTATTACTATTATACTAATAGTATTATTACTATTACCACTACTATTCCTAGTACTTTTACTAGTACTATTACTTCCACTTCTGCCTCCATTATGCGTCTATACAACTACTTTTACCACTGCTACTGATTACGATCGTTGTATCTGTTAAGAACTTACCACGTGCCTAGCACCGTTCTAACCGCTGGGGTAGATACAGGGTCATCAGGTTGTCCCACATGGGGCTCAGTTTTCACCCCCATTTTCCTGATGAGGTAACTGAGGCACAGAGAAGTGAAGTGACCTGCCCAAAGTCACACAGCTGATCAGTGGCGGAGTCGGAATTATATCTACCCTTAGAACAGCGCTTAGAAGAGTCCTCAGCACATAGTAAGTGCTTAATAAGTGCTATCATTATTATTATTACAAGGTAATCAGGTGGGACACAGTCCCTGTCCTACATGGGGCTCTCAGTCTTAATCCTCATTTTACAGATGAGGTAACTGAGGCACTGACACGTTAAGTGTCTTGCCTAAGGACACACAGCAGACAAGTGGCAGAGCTGGGATTAGAACCCAGGTCCTCTGACTTCCAGGCCTGTGCTCTTTCTTCTGGCCATGCTGCTTCTCAATCTGCTGCTGCTACTATCATTACTATACTACAACTACTATTATTATAAATAATAATTGCATTTATTAAGAGCTTACTGTGTGCAGAGCACTGTACTAAGCACTTGGGAGAGTACAATATGACATCAATACCTGCCCACAACTACTAATACTACACTACTAGTACATTTTTATTCTCACCTCAGCCCCACCATACTTCTGTAAATATTTTCATACTTTACGATTTCCCTTTCTCCTAATCTATTTTAATGTCTGTCACCCCCTGCAGACTGTAAGGTCCTCGTGGGTAAGGATCATTTCTAACAACTCCATGCATTGTACGTTCTCAAGGACTTAGTACCCTGCTCTATGAGACGCAGCGTGGCTTAGCGGAAAGAGCATGGGTTTGGGAGTCACAGGTCGTGGGTTCTAATCCTGGCTCCACCACTTGTCAGCTGTGTGACTTTGGGCAAGTCACTTGACTTCTCTGGGCCTCAGTTATTTCATCTGTAAAATGGGGATGAAGACTGTGAGTGGGACAACCTGATTATCTTGTATCTACTCCAGTGCTTAGAACAGGGCTTGGCACAAAGTAAGCGCTTAACAAATACCATAATTATTATAGCATACAGTAAGGGCTCCATAAATATCACTAATTGAATGCTGTTAGCCTATCACTACTACTATTGCTAGTATATCACTACTACCATATCACTACTAGAGAAGCAGCATGGCTCATTGGAAAGAGCCCAGGCTTGGGAGTCAGAGGTCATGCGTTCGAATCCTGGCTCCACCACTTGTCAGCTGTGTGACTGTGGGCAAGTCACTTCACTTCTCTGTGCCTCAGTTCCCTCATCTGTAAGGGATCATTTCAGCTCTGCACATAGTAAGTGCTTAACAAATACCCACATTATTATTATTATTATTGTTATTATTTCTATTAGTACTACTATTATTCCACTTGATTCTATTTACTGCTATTGTTCTTGTCTGTCCGTCTCCCCCGATTAGACTGTGCGCCCGTCAAAGGGCAGGGACCGTCTCTATCTGTTACCGATTTGTACATTCCAAGCGCTTAGTACAGTGCTCTGCACATAGTAAGCGCTCAATAAATACTATTGAATGAATGAATTCCACTACAAAACTGGTGGTACCATTACTACTATAAATCAATGGTATTTACTTAGTGCTTACTGAGTGCAGTAAGTATTAAGCGCTCGGGACAGTCCTGTCTTATGCCGTCGAGTCGTCTCCAACCCACAGCGGTGCCGTGGAGGCATCTCTCCCGGAACGCCCCACCGCCATCTGCAATCGTTCCGGTAACGGATCCACAGAGTTTTCTTGGAAAAAATCCCGAAGTGGTTTACCATCGCCTCCTTCCATGAGGTAAACTTGGGGCTCTGCCCTTGACTCTGTCTCGTGCCGCTGCCCCCCAGCATGGGTGAGTTTGGACTTGTAGCAGATGGCCTGCCACTCGCTAACCGTTGCCCGAGGTAGGAATGGAAGGGGTAGGCCTCTGTTTGACTCTCCGTCCCCTAGTCCGAGACTGGTAGAGCGGAGCTTGGGAGAATCCAATATAACAATATAACAGACACATTCCCTGCCCACAACTAGTTTACAAGGGGACTGTGCTACTAATATCGATACGACTACTCTACTACTACTACTACTAACAATGTTGGTATTTGTTAAGCGCTCACTATGTGCAGAGCACTGTTCTAAGCGCCGGGGTAGATACAGGGTAATCAGGTTGTCCCATGTGAGGCTCACAGTTAATCCCCATTTTACAGATGAGGTCACTGAGGCCCAGAGAAGTGAAGTGACTTGCCCACAGTCACATAGCTGACAGGGGTGGCAGAGCCGGGATTCGAACCCATGACCTCTGACTCCCAAGCCCGGACTCTTTCCACTGAGCCACGCTGCTTCTCTACAACCCCTATATTCTTTCAGTCATTCAATCGTATTTACTGAGCGATTACTGTGTGCAGAGCATAGTACTAAGCGCTTGGGAGAGTACAATACAGCAATAAACAGACACATTTCCTGCTCACCATGAGCTTACACCTTCTCTTATTTCTCCCACTCCTTTCTGTGCCACCCCCATACTGGGTTTTGCATCATTTCTTCATCCCTCCCTCAGCCCCACGGCACTAACTCACGTATCTGTAATTTCTATTCATGTCTTTCTCCCCATCTAGACTGTAAGCTTTTTGTGGGCAGGGAACATGCCTTCCAATTCTGTTATATTGTCCTCTTCCGTGTCCTTTACATATGCAGTTGATTGATTGATTGATTCTCTTGAGTGTCCCGGGCAGTCCCAACTTTCTCCCCCATTGTCCAGATTCTCTTATTCCCAAGCTGTTTCCAGCCCGGGACATTCCAAGATGCATCCCGGGAAGGGTAGAGATGGAGGGATCTGGTTTCCTGACAGATCTGAAGCATCCAGTCAATACAACGCTCAATTAAACCCTGGCCCCAGTGAACATCACGAAGGTTAATTGTTACTTCCCAGTGGCCCACTGGCCACAGACGGCCCATCAAACCCAGCTGCCAGCCACAGCCCCGTCTCTGCTCCCGCAGTGAGGGTGGAAGCCCCAAACCGTAAAAGTAGAAGGCAGAAGCCCCTTGTCTCTGAAGACTCTGTATTATTCACTTATTCATTCTTTTATTCCATTTATTCAGTCATATTTCCTGAGCGTTTACTGTGTGCAGAGAACTATTCTAAGTGCTTGGGAGAGTACGATACAATAAACGGACACATCCCCTGTCCACAATAAGCTTACTGTCTAGAGGGGGAGATGGGCGTTAATATAAATAAATAAATGGCAGATACGTACATAAGTGCTGTGGAGCTGGGTGGGAAAGATGAATGAAGGGAGCCAGTCAGGCTGACGTGGAAGGGAGTGGGAGAAGAGAGAGAGAGAGTTGTTGGTATTTGTTAAGCGCTTACTATGTGCAGAGCACTGTTCTAAGCGCTGGGATAGATACAGGGTAATCAAATTGTCCCACGTGAGGCTCACAGTCAAGCCCCATTTTACAGATGAGGGAACTGAGGCACAGAGAAGTTAAGCGACTTGCCCACAGTCACACAGCTGACAAGGGGCAGAGCCGGGAGTCGAACCCACGACCTCTGACTCCGGAGCCCGGGCTCTTTCCGCTGAGCCGGAAGAGGAAAGGGGGGTTTAGTCTGGGAAGGCCTCTTGGAGGAGATGGGCCTTCAATAAGGCTTTGAAGGAGGGGAGCGTCACTGTCCGTCGATTTGAGAAGGGAGGGGGCTCTAGGCCAGAGGCAGGACTTGGGCCAGGGGTCGGCGGTGAGACAGGCGAGATGGAGGCATAGTGCGAAGGTTAACGTTAGAGGGGTGAAGTGTGCGGGCTGGGTTGAAGTAGGAGAGTAGCGAGGTGAGGTAGGAGGGGGCTAGTTGATAGAGTGCTTTAAAGCCACCGGTGAGAAGGTTTTGTTTGACGTGGAGATGGATGGGCAACCGCTGGAGTTTCTTGAGGAGCAGGGTGAACATTTTTATAGAAAAATGATGCGGGCAGCCGAGTGAAGTATGGACCGGAGTGGGGAGAGACAGGAGGCCGGGAGGTCAGTCAGGAGACCGATGCAGTAATCCAGGTGGGATAGGATGAGTCACCGTATTCATGTGATAGCAGTTCGGATGGAGTGGAAAGGGCAGATTTTAGCCATTTTGTGAAGGTGGGACTTACAGGAGTTAACCCCTCTAGGGTTGGAGAAACTGATGAACATCGGGGAAGGGGAGGGCGGTCGCCGAGTTTGCTTTCGGGATCCAACTCCTCCCTTCCCCGGCTCCCTTAACGGATTCATTCATTCATTTAATCGTATTTACTGAGCGCTTACTGTGTGCAGAACACCGTACTGCGTGCTTGGCACTATTCTGATCCGGGGTGTCCGGGGAGGACCCCGAAACACTGCCCCTCACAGCCCACGCCCTCCTCCCACTGCCCCCTGGGAAATGTCTCGGGGCTCAAACAAGACTCCGGCTTGTGGTGGGCCGAACACAGTCAAGGCGCAATAAATACCGTTGATGTTTGATCGATTGATATCTGTTCCCTCTTCAGGCTGTAAGGTCGCTGAGGACAGGGAACCTGTCTGCCGCCTGTGTTGTATTGGGCTAACCCAAGTGCTTAGTGCAGTGCTCTGCACACAGTAAGTGCTCAATAATTACCACCGATTGATGGACTGGGAGAGATACAAGTTTTTATTTAGCTATCTATCTATTTATTTATTGTATTTTGTTTAGCGTGTACTATGTGCCAGGCACAGAGTTAATCAGGTTGGACAAGGTCCCTGTCCCTCATGGGACACCCAGTCTAAGAGGAAGGGAGGATCTATTTATCTGGGCCTCGGTTTCCTCATCTGTAAAATGGGGTCTAAGACCAGGAGCCCCATGTAGGACGTGGACTGTATCCAACGTGATTAGCTTGTATCCACCCCAGCACTTAGAACAGTGCCTGGCACACAGTAAGCACTTAATACCACGAAAAACAAAACAGAGCAAAAGAAAAAGGACCCCCCGTCTGACGGGAAGGGAGAACAGGTGATTTGTCTCCATTATGAAGATTAAATGGAGGCCCAGAGAGGTTAAAGTGACTTGCCCAAGGTCACCCAGCAGGCCAGCGCCAGAGGGGGAATTAGAACCCAGGTCCTCTGACTTCCATTAGGCATTCTCGCTCCACACTGGCGAAGCGCGTATATCTGTTATTACTTGTTTCCTTGGAACGAAAATGCATCTTTCATCTGAGTTTTACGGTTTGCTTCCTTTTGATTCTTGTCCCTGCGCAAGAACACAGGAGTATCTAAGAGACAGTGAAAGTGAGTCCTTAGCGCATTTCATCTTCAAAGCACTTAATAAACATTCAAGTAATTAATTCCCTCAACACCTTGTGAAGCAGGTTTTAATATTTCGGTCCTACCAATTGGGAAAATGAGACACTAAGAAGTTTAAGTGATTAATTATTTTCCCAGGGCCAAGGAGAGTGAGTCTTCGCTGGTGCCAGGATTAAAACGCAAGCCCTTTCCAACTTCAGACCCCAGGCTCCACCCGTCCCTTAATCTCTGGCAATGGTGCGTGGAGGAGTCTGGGAGAGCGTTAAAGGCTACTGAACGTTGTATGTCATTAGCCATTTGATTTCTGACTTGTAAGCCAGCCAGGAATGGGAAGGGAACCTTCAAAGAGCTCTGGGGATGAAATGTCACGAGAAGCGGCGTGGTCTAGTGGAAAGAGCATCGGTCCGAGAGCCAGAGGATCTGTGTTCTAATTCCGGCTCTGCCAAACGCTTGCTGTGTGACCTGGGGCAAGTCACTTAACTTCTCTATGCCTGTTACCTCATCTGTTAAATGGGGACTCAATATCTGTTCTCCTTTCTACTTAGACCGAGGGCCCAGGACAGGGGCTGTGGCCAATTTAATTCACTCATACCTACCCCAGGGCCTAAAACAGTGTTTGACACGTAAGAAGCACTTAACAAATGCCATTAAAAAAAAAAATCAATCAGTTAACGGCCAAACTTTTTAACTCTGAAAAGCTCTGAAACTGGGATCAGCTGTGTGACTTTGGGCAAGTCACTTAACTTCTCGGTGCCTCAGTTCCCTCATCTGTAAAATGGGGATGAAGACTGGGAGCCCCACGTGGGACAACCTGATTCCCTTGTGTCTACCCCAGCGCTTAGAACAGTGCTCGGCACATAGTAAGCGCTTAACAGATACCAACATTGTTATTAACATTATTAATAGTGCAGATGAGCGGGTACCCCAAATCCCTCAATCAATCAATTGATCAGTCAGTGGAATTTACGGAGTGCTTTCTCTATGCAGAGCACTGTACTAAGCAGTTGGGAACATACAACAGCATTAGCACTCACATCCCCTGCCCATCACTCTCTCAGACCCCAGAAAAGGAATGAAGAGTTTGTTTTTTTTTTTTTAAACACAGTTCATCCTTTCCCATGTGGTCTGCCAGTTTTTAGATCGTAAAACTCCTCTAGGGCAGAAATCGTTCTGAAAACTCACTTCCTTCAGGAGGTCTTCTCCGATAATCTCACCTCCTTTGGAGCATACCTCCCTATCAGACGCCTCAGCCCCGATGTTATTTATCTATTTTTCTTTTTCGCTTATGCATTTATCCTCTCTTGTCTCTCATCTCTATCCAGGTTCTTAACTGACTGTGATATGCTCTTTTTTTTTTTTAAATGGTATTGGCTAGACATTTACTGTGTGGCTCAGTGGAAAGAGCCCGGGCTTGGGAGGCAGAGGTCATGGGTTCGAATGCCAACTCCGCCCCTTGTCAGCTGTGTGACTGTGGGCGAGTCACTTCACTTCTCTGTGCCTCAGTTCCCTCATCTGTAAAATGGGGATGAAGACTGTGAGCCTCACGTGGGACAACCTCATTCCCCTGTATCTGCCCCAGCGCTTAGAACGGTGCTCTGTACATAGTAAGCGCTTAACAAATACCAACATTATTATTATTATTATGATGTTCTAGGCACTGTACTAAGTACTGGGGTATTCGGACTAATTAGGTTGGAGACCATCCATGTCCCACATGGGGCTCCCAGTTAACCCAACTTTACAAATGAGGGAACTAAGGCACAGAGACGGAAGTGACTTCCCAAGGTCACCCAGGAGACATGTGGCGGAGCTGGGATTAGAACCCAGGTCCTTCTGACTCCCAAGCCCAGGCTCTGTCCACTAGGCCACGATCTATCAATGGTATTTATTGAGCACTTACTGTGTGCGGAGCACTAAACATTTGGGAGAGTACAGCACTGCAGAGCTGGTAGACACGTTCCCTGACACAAGGAGTTTACAGTCCAGAGGGGGGAGATTTGTCACTTTATGGTGACCGTCTTCTTCGTAAGATAGTAAGTTACTTGAAGGCCATATTGTTTTCTTTACATGTGTTGTGAACTCCCCCAGGGATCACTCCAGTGTTCTGAGCATCCTGTGCCATCAGTGCAGAGCTGTGCTCACCGTAAGCACTAAACACAGGGTTTTTTATAAAGTAGTTACCGCGTACAGTGCTCTGCGCACAGTAGAACGTAAGCTCCTCGAGGGCGGGGATGGTTTCTACTAACTTTATTGTACTTTCCCAGGTGCTCACTCCAGGGCTCTGCACACAGTTAGGCATTCAGTAAATACAATTACTTGACTGACTCCGTTGCTGACTCCGTCTTCCGAGAAGCAGCGTGGGTCAGTGGAAAGAGGCCGGGCTTTGGAGTCAGAGGTCATAGGTTCGAATCCCGGCTCTGCCACTTGTCAGCTGTGTGACTGTGGGTAAGTCACTTCACTTCTCTGGGCCTCAGTTAGCTCATCTGTAAAATGGGGAGTAAGACTGTGAGCCCCACGTGGGACCACCTGATTCCCTTGTGTCTACCCCAGCGCTTAGAACAGTGCTCTGCACAGAGTAAGCGCTTAACAAATACCAACATTATTATTATTATTATTAGCGTAAAGAGCCCAGTCCCGGGAGTCAGAGGAGCTGATTCTAATACCGGCTCTGCTGTGTGACCGCTAGGTGACCTTGGGCAAGTCCCAACTTCTCTGTGCCTCAGTTATCTTACCTCTAAAATGGGGATTAAATCCTACTCTCTCCTACCAAGAGCCCCATGTGACACAGGGACTGTGTCCAGTTTAATGAACCGTTCTGGACATAATAAGTGCTCAATAATACCACTGATGATGGTGATGATAATAGCAATGATAACTGTGGCATTTGTTAAGCACTAACTATGTGCCTGGAAGAGAAGCAGCATGGCTTAGTGGAAAGATCACGGGCTTGGGAGTCAGAGGACGTGGGTTCTAATCCCGACTCCGCCACTTGTCTGCTGTGTGACCTTGGGCAAGTCGCTGAACATCTCTGTGCCTCAGTTACCTTAGCCGTAAAATGGGGATTAAAAGTGTGAGCTCCACGTGGGACAGCCTGACACGTGGGACAACGGAGTCAATCAAGTAATTGTATTTACTGAAAGCCTAACTGTGTGCAGAGCCCTGGAGTGAGCACCTGGGAAAGTACAATAAAGTTAGTAGAAACCATCCCCGCCCTCGAGGAGCTTACGTTCTACTGTGCGCAGAGCACTATACACGGTAACTACTTACAAGGTATTGTATCTACCCCAGTGCTTAGAACAGTGCTTGGCACATAGTAAGTGCTTAACCAATACCATAACAATAATAATGATGATAATCATTATTACAAGCCAATAGGGTTGGACACAGTCCCTGTCTGATGTGGGGCTGACAGTCTCAATCCCTATTTCCCAGATGAGGTAACTGAGGCACAGTGAAGTGAAATGACTTGCCCAAGGGACACAGCAGATGAGTGGCGGAGCCTGGGTTAGAACCCATGACCTTCTGACTCCCAGGCCCGGGCTCTATCCTCTACACCATGCCGCCGATGAGCCGGGAATGCCTGTTCCAACTCTACCGCACTGAATTCTCCCAAGAGCTTAGTATGCAGTGCTCGGCAAGTGCTCGGTAAGTGCCCCATAACTACCACGGATCGATCGATCAATCGATCGGTTACCGTGTGCCTGGACCGAGTGGAGAGGATGTGCCTGGCTCTCGAAAGGGCCGCAGCCGCAACTGGGGTACAGGCGAAACTTGGAAGGGCCTGTGAGCCCCGGATCCTCGTTTTCTCACTCTCTTACTCTCTTGTAGAGAAGCAGCGCGGCTTAGTGGAAAGAGCCCGGTCTTGGGAGTCAGAAATCGTGGGTTCTAATCCTGGCTCCGCCGCTTGCCAGCTCTGTGACTTTGGGCAAGTCGCTTAACTTCTCTGTGCCTCAGTTCCCTCATCTGTAAAATGGGGATGAAAACTGTGAGCCCTACGTGGGACAACCCGATCACCTTGCATCCCCCAGCGCTTAGAACAGTGCTTCGCATATAGTAAGCGCTTAACAAATACCGCCATTTATTTTTTGTTTGTTTGTTTGTGCTCCTTGGTCTGGCAAGACCATAGTTTTCTGATGTAGTGAGCACTCGTGGCAGGCAAGCAGGAAGGTTGAGGGGGGTCCAGGCCGAGTTTAGTACAATGCCTGGCACATAGCAAGTGGGTAGGGGTTGTCTCTATCTGTGGCCAAATTGTACTTTCCAAGCATTTAATCTAGTGCTCTGCACCCAGTAGGCGCTCAATAAATATGATCGAATGAATGAGTGAAATACCACTAAAAAAAAAAGGATATACCGCAGTCAGATGAGAACCTTGATAGAAATTAGAGACGAGAGGATAAACAAATAAGCAACAAAGAAAAATAGACAAATAGCACGAGGGTTGAGGTGCTTGCTGATAGGGAGGTTTGATCCAGGAGGAGGTGAGATTATCCAGAGAAGGCCTCCTGGAGAAAGCAAGTTTTTAGAACGATTTCTGCCCTCAAGGAGTTCACGATCTAAAAACTGTCAGACCGTATGGGAAAGGATGAATTGGGTTTTAAATAAGCCCCTCACCCTCCTCCGTAACCCAAGTCCCGGCATTCTCCCCTCCGGGTGACTCCGGCTTTCCTCGGGGTCTCCCAGAGGACGGAGACCGTGGCTCTCCTCGCCCCTCGGGAGGTGCGGGGGTCCACGGTGGTCTTCGGGAGACGGTCCAGCCCCGGCCCGTCAGCTGGGGTCGATCCGGCCCTGCCGAACAGCCGACCCTAAACAGTGTCCCCGGGCCTGGTGAGATGAGATGTTGGCTAAGAGAAAGGAATGTGCTTTTCTTGGCGACGGATTAAAGAGAGGACCCGATCGTCGCTCTCTGGAAACGCTCTGACTTCCTAATTTGCCTAGTGCCTAGAAATCCTTCCCCCTCGAACACGGAACTCTCCCAAATGACCTCACCATTAGTCAGGTCCGCCCGGGACCCCTGTCGTGAGGATCTCTCTGGGGAGACTTCTAGGAAGGCGATCTTTCGTCTCCGATGCTTTGTTTTGCGCTTACTGGTTGGGCAAGTGCTCAGATGCCATGACGGTGAGATGAAAGAGCAGAGAGGATTTCACCCAGGGGATTCCAAGCCCTTTATTCGGGAAGCAGCCTGGGCTTCGGAGTCAGAGGTCATGAGTTCGACTCCCGGCTCTGCCACTTGTCAGCCGTGTGACCGTGGGCAAGTCACTTCACTTCTCTGGGCCTCAGTTACCTCATCTGTAAAATGGGGATTAACTGTGAGCCTCACTTGGGACAACCTGATGACCCTGTATCTACCCCAGCGCTTAGAACAGTGCTCTGCACATAGTAAGCGCTTAACAAATACCAACATTATTATTCCAAGCCCAGAGAAGCAGTGTGTCCTAGTGGATAGAGCCTGGGCCTGGGAGTCAGAAGGACTTGGGTCCTCATCCTGGCTCCGCCACCTGTCTGCTTTGTGACCTTGGGCAAGTCACTTCACTTCTCTGGGCCTCAGTTACCTCATCTGGAAAATGGGGATTAAGAGTGTCAGCCCCACGTGGGACAGGGACTGCGCCTAACCTGATTAACTTGCCTCTATCCCAGAGTTCAGAATAGTGCTAGGCGTATAGTAAGCACTTAACAAGTACAATTAATATTAATTATTATTATTTCTTCAACTGCTAATATTGACAATAATAATTGTTGTATTTGTTAAGTGCTTTCTATGTGCCAAGGACTGTACTAAGTGCTGGGGTAATACTACTAATAACGACTGTGGTACTTGTTAAACGCTTACTATGTGCCAGGCACTGTACTAAGCCCTGAGGTGCATACCAGCAAATTGGGTTGGTCACAGTCCCTGTCCTACATGGGATTCACCGTCTTCATCCCCATTTTACAGATGAGGGAACTGAGGCATAGAGAAGTAAAGTGACTTGCCCAAGGCCACACAGCAGAGAAGTGGCAGAGCTGGGATTAGAACCCATGGCCTTCTGACTCCCGGGCCCGTGCTCTATCCACTACACCATTCTGCTACAAGATAATCAGGTCCCACTTGGGGTTCACAGTCTAAACGGGAGGGAGAACAGGTATTGAGTCCCCCTTTTGCAAATGAGGGAACCGAGGCACAGAGAAGTTAAATGACTTGCCCAAGATCACAAAGCAGGTGACTACCAGGGCTGGGATTAGAACCCAGGTCTTCTGTCTCCTAGGCCCATGCTCCATTCACTGGTCCTCGCTTATGTTCCTAATGGCTCATGCCATTTTTGATCAGTGGCTTGGGTGTCTTAATCGATCAAATAAATCAATCATTCATATTTATTGAGCACATACTGTTTGCAGAGCATTGTTGGGAGAGGACAATACAACGGAGTCCAACCTGGCTATTTTGTATCTACCCCAGTGCTTAGTACAGTGTCTGTATATAGTATATATAGAGAAGCAGCGTGGCTCAGTGCAAAGAGCACGGGCTTGGGAGGCAGAGGTCATGGGTTCTAATCCAGGCTCCGCCACTTGTCAGCTGTGCGACTGTGGGCAAGTCGCTTAACTTCTCTGTTCTTCAGTTACCTCGTCTGTAAAATGGGGATGAAGACTGTGAGCCTCACGTGGGACAACCTGATTACCCTGTATCTACCCCAGCGCTTAGAACGGTGCTCTGCACATAGTAAGCACTTAATAAATACCAACATTATCATTATAATTATAATAAGCACTTAACAAATACTGTTAAAAAAAAAAAAGGGGGCGGGGGAGGCCAGAGCTGGATTAGAACCCTGGGGCTGGAATGGCAGCCTCAGGAACTTAATGCTAATAATAATAATGTTGGTATACGTTAACTGCTTACTATGTGCCAAGCACTGTTCTAAGCGCTGCGGTAGACACAGGGTAATTAGTTTGTCCCACGTGAGGCTCACGGTCTTAATCCTCATTTTACAGGTGAGGTAACTGAGGCACAGAGAAGTTAAGTGACTTGCCCAAAGTCACACAGCTGACAGGTCGGGGAGCTGGGACTAGAACCCATGACCTCTGACTCCTAAGCCTGGGCTCTTTCCACTGAGCCGCGCTGCTTCTCTAGTCAGTCAATCACTCAGTCAGTCATATTTGTTGAGCACTTTATTAGTGTGCAGGGCTCTGTACTAAGTGCTTGGGAGAGTCCAATATGACAGAGTTGGTGGGCACATTCCTTGATGATGGTATCTGTCAAGCACCTACTATGTGCCATACACTGGTCTAAGTGCTGGAGTAGATACAAGGTAATCAGGTTGTCCCACGTGGGGCTCACAGTCTTAATTCCCATTTTACAGATGAGAGAACTAAGGCACAGAGAAGTTAAGTGACTTGCCTGCCCACAGTGATCTTACAGACTAGGGGATTGTATGGTGTAGGGTGCACAGGCGATTAGTACAGTGCTCTGCTCACAGTAAGCACCCAATAAATACGATTGAATGAATAGGTGGATTCAATCTGAAGAAGAAATAGAGGCCCAGAGGTGAAATGATTTGACCAAAGTGAACGAGGATAAGGCGAAGAACCCTCAGTTTCCCGCCTCCGGGACTGGCGGTCTTCCCCTGCCCCCCATACATCCGGGTCCCTGGGAACTGGGGGGGGGGGGGCTGCTTCCCGGCCACGGATCTCAGCGGCAGGAATCTCGTCGGTGGGAGACCGGGCCTCGAAAATGCTCTGGACCCGAAGGAGTCCAGTGTTGAATCTGTCCCCGATTGGGGTTGGACAAGCTGAATAATAATAATAATGATAATAATAATTAAGGTACTATGTGCCAGTCACCGTATTTAGTGCCGGGGTAGATAGAAGCAAATTGGGTTGGGCACAGTCTCTGTTCCACGTGGGGCTCACAGTCTCAATCCCCATTTTCCAGATGAGGTAAGTGAGGCAAAGAGAAGTGAAATGACTTGCCCGAGGCCACCCAGCTGATAAGTGGTGCAGCCGGGATTAGAACCCATGACCTTCTGACTCCCAGGCCCGTGCTCTATCCACTCTGCCATGCTGCTTCTCAATAATATAATAATAACGGTGTTTTGGTTAAGCACCTACACGGGATTGTGAGAAACCAAGTGGTCATCAAATCTTCCATCAAACAATCCATCAGTGGGATTTATTGAGCGCTTACTGTTTGCAGAGCATTGTACTAAGGGCTCGGAAGAGTACAACAGAACGGAGCTGCTGGGCACGATCCCCTCCCTTAAGGGGGTTCAGACATTAATTTCCATAAATTGGGAGTGGGGGAAATAGCAAAGTACAAGACAATTTCCATAAGTCTCATGGGGCTGGAATATTCCTGGACCTCTCCCGTTGGACCTTGACCCCATGCCCACAGCGGAGGATTGTGTCTCCTCAGGGGGATCCGGGGCCCACTCTCCAAAACCGGCTGCCAAAATTGAGCCTGCTGCCCGCTCTCCCTGGGAGTCCCACACCCTCTCCCCCCCTCCCCCAAAAGGAGAGCTCTCCGCTCGGGGCGGGGGTGCCTTCGTCGTCACGGTTACCTGGCTCTCTTCCCCGAATCCAGATCTGGGAGCCAGGAGGGCCGTGGACACCCTGCCCTGCCCTTCCCTTCCCCCTTTCCCTCCGGGCCCCCCATCCCGCCCCCGGTAACTAAACAGTAGTTCCCGGGATGATGATGATGATAATAATGACGACGACGATGAAAACAGTAATGCTGGAGGAAACAGCATGCGGGCACAGGGGTGGGAGTCACAGGACATGGGTTCTAATCCCAGCTCCGCCACTTGTCTGCTCTGTGACCTTAGGCAAGTCACTTAACTTCTCTGTGCCTCAGTTACCTCATCTGGAAAATGAGGATGATGACTCTGAATCCCACTTGGGTTGGGGACCGTGTCCAAACTGATTACCCTGTATCTGCCCCAGTACCTAGAACAGTGCTTGACCCATAGTAATTACGCAATAATAATAATAATCTGTTACACGCTAACTTCATGTCAAATGCTGGGGTAAATAATCAGGTCAGACTCAGTCCCAGTCCCAAATGGGGGCTCACAGCCTAAGCTCCCAAGCGCTTAGTACAGTGCTCGGCACACAGTAAGCACTCAATAAATGTGACTGAATGAACGAATGAGTGAACAGGAATTGAATCCCCATTTGTCAGATGGGGAAACTGAGGGACGGAGGACCTGAGTGACTTGCCTCAGGTCACACAGCAGACGGAGGGCAGAACTGTAATTAGAACCCAATTCCCTGGACTTCCAGTCATGTGCTCTTTCTACTAGGTCCCGTTGGGAAGCTTCGGTTCCCTTGGAAAATCAGAGGCGCGGAGCAAAGAGCCCCCATGCCTCATCCAGGTAATGTTTGGGCGAATTGGAAATATTTTTATATCCCTCTTCTCCTTGTGGCAGAGAATATTTCACTTCTTTACTCTGTCCTTCCCAAATGTCAATTACAGTGGAATTCAATAAACGTTAATAAGGATAATAACAATAATCAACAACAATAATACTACTAATAACACTTACTATGTGCCAAGCACTGTACTAAGCGCCGGGATAGATGCAAGATCATCGGGTCCCATATGGAGCTCGGGGTCTAAAGAGGAGGGAGGACAGGTATCGGCTCCCCATTTTGCAGATGAGGGAACGGAGGCAAAGAGGTTAAGTGACTTGCCCAAGGTCACACAGCAGGTAGGTGGCGGTGCTTGGATTTGAACCCAGGTCCTCTGACTCCCAGGCCCATACTCTTTCCACTAGGCCACACTGCTTCTGCTACACTGAGTCCTGTTGGCTCTGCTATTACTGCTGCTGCTGTGGCTCGTTCCCATGGTAATAATAATAATAATAATGGTGGTATTTGTTAAGCGCTTACTATGTGCAAAGCACTACTCTAAGCGCTGGGCGGATACAAGGTGATCGGGTCGTCCCACGTGGGGCTCACAGTTTTAATCCCCATTTTACAGATGAGGTTACTGAGGCCCAGAGAAGTTAAGGGACTTGCCCAAAATCACACAGCTGACAAGCGGCGGAGCCGGGATTAGAACCCACGACCTCTGACTCCCAAGCCCGGGCTCTTTCCACTGAGCCACGTGTCTTTATTAGGATTCCCATTCTCGACCACATTCCTGTCTGTTCTCATGTCTGTTTTAAGAATAATAATAATAATACTTGTGGTATTTGTTAAGCGCTTACTATATGCACTGTACTAAGAGCTGGGATGGATACAAGCAAATCGGGTCTCTATCCCACGTGGGGCTCACCGTCTCAATCCCCATTTCAATCCCCTTTGTGGAATTTGTTGAGCGCTCATGTGCCAAGCACTGTTCTAAGTGCTGCGGTAAATGCAAGGTGATCGGGTTGTCTCTCGTGGGGCTCACAGTCTAAATCTCCGTTTTACATATGAGGTCACTGAGGCCCAGAGACGTGAAGTGACTCGTCCAAGGTCACACAACAGACAAGTGGCGGAGCCGGGATTAGAGCCTACATCCTCCGGCTCCCAAGCCCGGGCTCTTTCCACTAAGCCACGCTACTTCTCTGATGAGGTAACTGAGGCCCAGAGAAGTGAAGCGATTTGCCCAAGGGCACACAGCAGACCCGTGACAGAACCGGGATTAGAACCCATGACCTTCTGATTCCCAGGCCCGTACTCTCTCCACTATACCAGGCGGAATCCCGCCTCTGCCACTTGTCAGCTGTGTGACTGCGGGCAAGTCACTTCACTTCTCTGGGCCTCAGTGACCTCATCTGGAAAATGGGGATTAAGACCGTGAGCCCCACGTGAGACAACCTGATTCCCCTGGGTCCTACCCCAGCGCTTAGAACAGTGCTCTGCACATAGAAAGCGCTTAACAAATACCAACATTATTATTATTATAGTGTTCAGCCCCACATCGCTTCCCTTCTGGACCTGCAGGTTTTGAGATCCCAGGGAAGAAATTGGCCCTGACCATTAGATCAAAATGGGGCCGCATTCAGTGACCTAGAGAGACACCGGGGAGCAGAATGGCGTAGTGGATAGAACACGGGCCTGGAAGCCAGAAAGTTATGGGTTCTAATCCAGACTCTGCCACTTGGACTGCTGGGTGGCCTTGGGCAACTCACTTCACTTCTCTGGGCCTCAGTCACCTCATCTGGAGATTAATAATAATAATAATAATAATGATAATAATGTTGGTATTTGTTAAGCACTTACTATGTGCAGAGCACTGTTCTAAGCGCTGGGATAGATACAGGGTAATCAGGTGGTCCCATGTGAGGCTCCCAGTCTTCATCCCCATTTGACAGATGAGGGAACTGAGGGACAGAGAAGTGAAGTGACTTGCCCACAGTCGCACAGCTGACGAGTGGCAGAGCCGAGATTCGACTGTGAGCCCCATCTGGGACAGGGACTGGGTCCAACCCGATTTGTTTGTACTCACCCCAGCGTTCGGTACAGCTCCTGGCACATAGTAAGCGCTTAAGAAGTACCCCAGTTATTATTTTTATAGGCACCGGGTCCTCCTCCACCTCTGACTGAGAAGCAGCTCTGCCTAGTGGATAGAGCACTGGCCCAGGAGTCAGAAGGACCTGAGTTCTAATCCTGATCCCGCCACTTGTCCGCCATGTGACCTTGGGCAAGTCCCTTCACTTCTCTGTGAATCAGTTACCTCATCGGTAAAATGGGGATTAAGGCCGTGAGCCCCATGTGGGACAGGCACTGTTTCCAACCCGATTTGCTTGTGTCCACCCCAGCGCTTAGCACAGTGCTTGATGACTAGTAAGTAACAAATAGCATCATCATTTGACTGCAGCCAACAGCCCACAGGTCACCTCCCTTGTTTTTCTCATGGTATTTGTTAAGCGCTTGCTGTGTTCTAAGCATTGGAGTAATAATAATAATAATGTTGGTATCTGTCAAGCGCTTACTACGTGCAGAGCACTGTTCTAAGCGCTGGGGGAGATACGGGGTCATCGGGTTGTCCCACGGGAGGCTCACGGTTAATCCCCATTTTACAGATGAGGGAACTGAGGCCCAGAGAAGCAAAGTGACTCGCCCACGGTCACACAGCTGACAAGAGGGAGAGCCGGGAGTCGAACCCATGGCCTCTGACTCTGAAGCCCAGGCTCTTTCCACTGAGCCACGCTGCTTCCCCATTCTTCTTGTGTCTATCTTGAGTAGACGCAAGATAATTAGGCGGCACGTAGTCCCTGTCCCGCACGGGGTCGACGGTCTCACCAGGAGGGAGAACAGGTTTTGAATCCCCATTTTACAGTTCAGGAAACCGAGGCTCGGAGATGTGATGTGACTCGCCCAAAGTCACCCAGCAGGCAGGTGGCAGAGCTGGGATTAGAACCCAGGTTCTCCGACTTGCAGGTCAGTGCCGTTTCCACTACGCTTCTTGGCTTCTCTCTCTCCGGACTAAATGAGCATTTCGACGGGAGACCAACGAGGCGGTGGTGCGGGGGGAGGGAAAATCTCCCGAGGCAGATCCCATCACGAGAACCGCCTGATTTTCTCTCCGACCTTTGCTGAGTTCCGGTGACCGGGACGGGCTTCACCGAATTATTCCTTCCCCCCTCCACCCCGCACTCTCCATCGCTTACGATGCCATTTCTCCTCGTGTGTGCCGGCGACGGATCAAAGCAGCCGTTCAGGCCGCCGCGTGTGGAAGGAGAGGCGGAAAAATCCAGCAAGATGGACTTTTGACGATATGCTGTGGGCTATGGGTTTATCTTGGACGACGTCGTTCCTGTTGGTGAGAGCTGACCTGCGTAGGAGGGGGTGACTGAAGAGTCCCGTGTGAGTGACACCCGGTTGCACACTGTGAGCCCGGAAAGGTCTTCTCTGCCACGTTGAAACTTCGCCGCCGACAGCACCGATCACCATGTGAGAACCTGCCTCTCTGCTTCCCCTGACTGCCGACGGCGGACAGCGGCTCCTCTCCTGACTGAGCAGCGTGGCTCAGCGGAAAGAGCCGGGGCTTTGGAGTCAGAGGTCGTGGGTTCGACTCCCGGCTCTGCCACTTGTCAGCTGTGTGACTGTGGGCAAGTCACCTCGCTTCTCTGGGCCTCGGTCACCTCATCTGTAAAATGGGGATGAAGACTGGGAGCCCCACGTGGCACAGCCCGATTCCCCTGTGTCTACCCCAGCGCTTAGGACAGTGCTCTGCACAGAGTAAGCGCTTCACAAATACCAACATTATTAACAGGGTGGTCTGTCCACGCAGTGGCCTCCCAGCGACCTCTGCTCCCGGAGAGCAGCATTTCAGAAGTCACTTAGCTTCTCTGTGCCTCAGTTCCCTCATCTGTAACATGGGGATGAAGACTGTGAGCCTCACGAGGGACAACCTGATCACCCTGTATCCGCCCCAGCGCTTAGAACGGTGCTCGGCACATAGTAGGCGCTTAACAAATACCGACATTATTATTATTACTATTATTCTCCCGACGGCTGCTCGCCAGGCCCGGGTGTCTACTCTAGCAACTTCCCAGCACCCTCTGCTCCCGGAGAAGAGCGTTTCTCCCAACCGCTGCTCCACAGGCCGGCGTGTCTACTGCAGCGGTCCCCCGGCATCGTCTGTTCCCAGATAGCAGCCCCTCTCCCGACTGCCACCCTCCAGCTTAGTCCATCGGAGTGGCCACCGTCTGCGAGGAGATCGGACTTCACTGCACTGATGGACGCCGGGCTCTCCTGGGTTCTCCAAATGGCTGTTCTAATAACAATAATAATAATGTTGGTATTTGTTAAGCGCTTACTATGTGCCGAGCACTGTTCTAAGCGCTGGGGTAGACACAGGGGAATCAGGATGTCCCACGTGGGGCTCACAGTCTTAATCTCCATTTTACAGATGAGGTAACTGAGGCACCGAGAAGTGAAGTGACTCGCCCACGGTCACACAGCCGACAAGTGGCAGAGCTGGGATTTGAACTCATGACCTCTGACTCCAGAGCCCGTGCTCTTTCCACTGAGCCACGCTGCTTCTGCCCTCCCGGCCTGCAGGTCTCCTGCTGTGGTCCATTTTCCTCGTAAATCCTGCCCGGCCGATGTTTTGGAGCTGCCGGTGCTCCTGGAGCGAGTGGTCGGTGACCTTGTCCTCCGAATGCTTACTACGCACTAATAATAATAATGATAATGTTGGTATTTGTGAAGCGCTTACTATGTGCCGGGCACCGTTCTAAGCGCTGGGGTAGACACAGGGGAATCAGGCTGTCCCACGTGGGGCTCACGGTCTTAATCCCCATTTTCCAGATGAGGGAACTGCGGCACAGAGAAGTGAAGTGACTGTGGGCAAGAGACGGGATTCGAACTCATGACCTCTGACTCCAAAGCTCTTTCCGCTGAGCCACGCTGCTCCTCTGAACTAAGCGCTTGGGAGGGGACACTAGAACAGTATAACAGACACGTTTTCTGCCCTCGGTGAGCTTACCGTGTAGAGGGGGAGACGGACGTGAATAGAAACAAAGAAACGTCAGATACGGACGGAAGGGTCGCGGGCCCGGGAGGGGGGGATAAATAAAGGGAGCGAGTCAGGGTGAAGCAGAAGGGAGCGGGAGAAGACGAAAGGGGGGATTAGTCGGGGAAGGCCTCTTGGAGGAGATGGGCCTTCAATAAAGCTTCGAAAGGGGGGAGAGTCGGATAGGAGGAGGGAGGGCGTTCCAGGCCAGAGACAGGATGTGGGTAGGAGGTCGGCGGCAAGATAGACGAGATCAAGGAACAGTAAGAAGGTCGGCGTCAGGGGGGCCAAGCGTGCGGGTTGGGTTGGAGTAGAGGGGAAGCGAGGTGAGGTAGGAGGGGAGCAAGGGGATTGAGTTGCTTTAAAGCCAATGTCCTGCCATTTGATTATTATTATTATTATGGTATTTGTTAAGTGCTTACTGTGTGCCAGGCACCGTACTAAGCGTTGGGGCGGATATAAACAAAACAGATCGGACAAGGTCCCTGACTCATGTGAGGCTCACGGTCTCGATCCCCGTTTTACGGATGAGGTAACTGAATCAGAGAAGTTAAGTGACTTGCCGAAGGTCACTCAGCAGACGAGTAGCGGAGCGGGGATTGGAACCCGTGACCTTCCGGCTCTTAGGCCATGCTTTTCTCTACATCTTTTCCGATGCTCTCGGCCGACGCGGAATGGGCACGGAAATCCATCTCCGGGCTCGGGAACCCCCAGCGGTGAAACGACTGCGAATCCGAGGGTACGGCCGGGGGGCCTCTGGGGGAACCGGGGAGGTGGGACTCTCAGCTGTCCCCCGGCCCGTCGTCTTTCCAGCCCCAGGGTAGCGGGGACGGGGTCGGGGGTGGTCCCGCGGAGAGGTGGCTCGGGGCGGGGGCTGCCGGACTATGACGGGAGCTCGGGGGAGGGCTCCCCCTCACTTTCGGCTTCAACGGGAGACCGGGCGAGGTGCCCAGAGGACTGGCCTTCCTGGAAGGATTTTCAGTGATTCCTCTTCCATTCACTCACCCCCACTCCCACGCACCAAATGCACACACATACACACTCCCCCCTACACTCATTCACACACCTCCCCCTCTACACACACACACTCCCCCTTACAACTCGCACACAAACACCTCCCCCATACACACTCATTCTCACTCTTCCAAACACTCCCCCTTACCGTGGCTCAGTGGAAAGAGCACGGGCTTTGGAGTCAGGGCTCATGAGTTCGAATCCCAGCTCTGCCACTTGTCGGCTGTGTGACTGTGGGCGAGTCACTTAACTTCTCTGTGCCTCAGTTCCCTCAACTGTAAAATGGGGATTAAGACTGTGAGCCCCACGTGGGACAACCCGATTCCCCTATGTCTACCCCAGCGCTTAGAACAGTGCTCGGCACATAGTAAGCGCTTAACAAATACCAACATTATTACACGTACCTCCCCACCTCCCCTACTTGTTTTGTTAATGAGATGTACATCGCCTTGCTTCTATTTCTGCTATCGTTTTAATGAGATGTTCATCCCCTCGATTCTATTTATCGCTATTGTTCTCGTCTGTCCGTCTCCCCCGATCAGACCGTGCGCCCGTCCGTGGGCAGGGACCGTCTCTATCTGTGGCCGATTTGTCCATTCCAAGCGCTTAGTACAGTGCTCTGCGCATAGTAAGCGCTCGATCAATACCGTTGAATCCACACACACTCTTGCTTACACACTCCCTCCTCCACTCACTCTCTCACACACGTACGCGCATGCCCTCAGTCCCACCCACTCGCACCTTTACCCTGCCACCTCCCCAATCACACGCACACCCAAATAATAAGAACTGTGGTATTTGTTAAGCGCTTACTATGTGCCAGGCACTGTACTAAGCACTGAGGTGGATACAAGCAAATCGGGTTGGACACAGCCCCCGGCCCACGTGGGGCTCACGGTTTCGATCTCCATTTGACAGATTAGGGAACTGAGGCCCAGAGAAGTGAAGTGGGAAGCAGCGTGGCTCAGTGGAAAGAGCCCGGGCTTCGGAGTCAGAGGTCATGGGTTCGACTCCCGGCCCTGCCGCTTGTCAGCTGGGTGACTGCGGGCCAGTCACTTCACTTCTCTGTGCCTCAGTTACCTCACCTGTAAAATGGGGATTAACCGTGAGCCTCAGGTGGGACGACCTGATTACCCTGTACCTACTCCAGCGCTTAGAACAGTGCTCGGCACGCAGTAAGCGCTTAACAAATACCGACATTATTATTATTATTAAGTGACTTGCTCAAGGTCACATAGCAAACGCCTCACATTCCCACTCTTACCCCACTCACCTCCCCCAGCTCAAGTGGCGACACTTCCTTACACTTTCACAGACACCCTCCCACCCCCAACACACACACACACACACACACACACACACACACACACACTCTGTTTATTTGTATTAATGTCCATCTCCCCCCTCTAGACCGAACTCTTTGCAGGGAGGGATCGTCAGTCTTTACTGTGGTATCGTACTTTCCCAAGCAGTTAGTACAGTGTTCTGCACACGGTAAGCGCTTCGTAAGTACGATTAAACGAACGAACGCTCCTCCTCTCCCACCCAGATGTTTTTACACAGATAGACAACGTTTTCCATATGTGCGCTAACTGTGACCGGCCCGGAGGGGCCGATTCCCGCTTTCGCACGGGGCCCTTGGCCTGCAGTCTGACCATCAAAGGTGCGGCCTCTACCTCGGTAACGAAGCCGGAGGAATTCGGAGCGAGCTGGAGGGAATTAGAGGAATACACCGCCTCCTGATCAGATTAGGCGGACGGAGCGGCGTTCTCCGGAGTCTTCCCTTTCAAACGCCCCGGCTCACAATGCCACCCATTGTGTGCCCGGCCCCGCCGGCCGAAAGGTTCGGGTTACTGGGCGGCAGAACTCCCGGCGGTCACGCGGCACCTGTCGAGACAGGGAAGGGGAGGCCCCTCTCGTCCCAGCGTGGTCTAGGGGATAGAGCGTGGCCCTGGGTGTCAGAGGAGGTGGGTTCTCATCCCGGCTCTGCCACGTGTCCGCTGCGTGATCTTGGGCAAGTCACTTCACTTCTCTGGGCCTCGGTTTCCTCATCCGGAAGATGGGGCTTGAGACTGGGAGCCCCATGTGGGACAGGGACTGGAAGCCCGACCTGATGGGCTTTTTCTACCCTGTTCTTAGAACAGTGCTTGGCACATAGAACACACTTAACAAATACCTCTGGACTGTAAGCCCACTGTGGGCAGGGATTGTCTCTCTTTATTGCTGTATTGTACTTTCCAAGCACTTAGTACAGCCCTTTGCACATAGTAAGCTGTCAATAAATACGATCGAATGATTACTATAATACTATTATTATAATACTAATACTATTATTATAATACTAATAATACTATTATTATGATGATTATTGTCTCTTGAATTCTGTCTGTCCTGACTTCTCTTCTCATCATCCCCTAGTTGGGCTGAGATCCTGCTGGGACTGAGCTCTCCGGTCAGAACCATGGCCTGCCATCTTGGTTGGATGTATCCATAGCTGAAGAGTTGTCTGAGCCTCTTTTTTTGGGTCCTGGAAGTGCTAAATATTAATGATAATAGTCAATCAATATATGTACTGAGCCCTTACTGTACGCACGGCACTGTACTAAGCGCTTGGGAGAATACAATAGAACAGAATTGGAAAACATGTCCCCTGCCCAGTGTGGCCCAGTGGATGGAGAACGGGCCTGGGAGTCAGAAGGACCTGAGTTCTAATCCCGGCTCTGCTGCATGTCTGCTGTGTGACCCTTGGGCAAGTCACTGGACTTCTCTGCGTCCCAGTTTCCTCATCTGCACTGTGAGCCTCATGTGGGACAGGGACTGCGTCCAACCTGATTAGCTTCTATCTACTCCGGTGCTTAGAACGGTGCTTGACACCTAGTAAGGGCTTAAACAGATACCTTTATTACTACTATTACTACTGATGATGCTGATGATGATATTTGTTAAGCACGAACTATGTGCCAAGCACTGTGCTAAGCACTGGGGTAGTCACAAGATCATCCTGATGAGTCCCACATGGGGCTCCTGGTCTAAGTAGGAGAAAGAACACGTACGGATCCCCCATTTTACAGATGAGGAAAGCCAGAAAAGTGAAGTGATTTCCCGGGGGTCCCACAGGAGACAAGTGGTGGATCCGGGTTTAGAAACCAGGTCCTTCTGACTCCCAGGCCTGGGTTTTCCCCCCGGCAAGGCCATACTGTTTCTCTAGCTCCCTGAGAAGCAGCACGGCCCAGTGGAAAGCACTCTCTGATCTCCCTTCCCCCTCTCTCGCCCCGCTCCAGTCCATTCTTCACTCCGCTGCCCGGCTCATCTTCCTGCAGAAACGTTCTGGGCCTGTCACTCCCCTTCTTAAAAACCTCCAGGGGTTGCCTATCGACCTCCGCTCAAGACAAAAACTCCTCATACTATCGAAATAGTATGAATAGTAAAACATGCTATTGAATGAATGAGAGCACGTGGGCCCGGGTGTCAGGACACTTGGGTTCTCATCCTGGCTCTACCACTTGCCTGCCGTGTGACCTCGAATGAATCGCTTCGCCTCTTTTGGGCCTCCTTTGAAAAATGGGGATTTAATACCTGTTCCTCCTTCTCCTGTTTAGACCACGAGCACCGTGTGGGACAGAGACTTGATTAACTGGTTTAATAATAATAATGGTGCTATTTGTTAAGCGCTTACTATGTGCCACGCACTCTTCTAAGCGCTGGGCTAGATACATGGGTTCGACTCCCAGCTCTGCCACTTGGCAGCTGTGTGACTGTGGGCAAGTCACTTCACTTCTCTGTGCCTCAGTTACCTCATCTGGAAAATGGGGATTAACTGTGAGCCTCACGTGGGACGACCTGATCCCCCTGTATCTCCCCCAGCGCTTAGAACAGTGCTCTGCACACAGTGAGCGCTTAACAAATACCAACGTTATTATTATTATTACAAGGTAGTCCGGTTGCCCCACATGGGGCTCACAGTCTTCATCCCCATTTTACGGATGAGGGAACTGAGGCGCAGAGAAGCGACTCGCCCAGGGTCACACAGCAGACAAGTGGCAGAGTCGGGATTAGAACCCACGACCTCCGGCTCCCAAGCCCGGGCTCTTTCCACTAAGCCGAACTGCTTCGCCAATCCAGTGCTTAGAACAGTGCTTGGTGTTTTATAAGCGCTTAACAAATATCTCTAAAAAAAATGGAGGGTTGGGTTCATGACTAGTATTTCTAGTCTACTCTCCCCAGCTCTTAGTAAAATGCTCTGCACAGTGTAAGCACCACGGGGGTAAGGATAGTGTTTACTAAGTCTGTTTTACTCTCCCAGGTGCTTAGTAGAGTGCTTTGCACACAGTTAATTGTAAACTCCTCACGCTCACGCCTACTCACTCTCTTGTTCTTTTCCAAGAGCTCAGGGAAACAGCATGGTGTAGTGGAGAGAGCACCGGCCCGAAAGTCAGAAGGTCACGGGTTCTAATTCCCGCTCGGCCCCTTGTCTGCTGTGTGGCCTTGGGCGAGTCACTTCTCTGTGCCTCAGTTACCTCATCTGGAAAATGGGGATTAAGACAGCGAGCCCTACGGGGGACAGGGACTTTGTCCAACCCGATTTGCTTGTATACACCCCAGTGCTTAATACGGTGTCTGGCACGTAGGACTTAACAAATACCATACCTTTAATGATCATCATCATTACTATTATTACAGCACTCGGCACAGCACAGGCACCCAGTAAATACCACTGCTTGATTCCAATTCCCGGCTTGGCCGAAACAGATTCGCCAGCTGCAACAGGATCCACCTATCATCGAGATGGAAACCAAGAGCGGAGGACTGGGTTCGTTGAGAAGATTCTTGTCTCCTTGGGAATGGCGAAGTCTCTCGGTCCTCGTCTCCAGCTGAACTGGGAAACCAAACGAAGTCCGGGTTTCTGATCCCCCTTCCCTTGCCGAGTGGCTCGTTTCACAAGGAAAGCGTAGGTTGGTTTGGTCTCTCCTTCCGGAAGTGGAGGATTCCGAGCTACGCCCCGTCCGTTGAATTCACCATCCCTTGCCGGGCCACAGAGTCTGGGGGTGAGGCGGGATGGAGTGACAAGAAGCCACCCCGACCCTCGCGCCAAGGCCGGCTCCCAGGGGTTGGGGGGTCCGCCCATCGGCCCCCCGAGGGAGCATCCCGAACCCAACCCCCCGACCTCTGACCGGAAGCATCCAGACGGCAAACCGCGCCCAGGTGGCTTTGTCGAGCTGCATCTAGAAGCAGCGCGGCTCAGTGGAAAGAGCCCGGGCTTGGGAGTCAGAGGTCATGGGTTCTAATCCCGGCTCTGCCGCTTGTCAGCTGTGTGACTTTGGCCAAGCCGCTTCACTTCTCTGTGTCGCAGTGACCTCATCTTTAAAACGGGGATTAAGACTGGGAACCCCACGCGGGACAACCTGATTACCTTGTATCACTCCCAGAGCTTCAAACGGAGCTTGGCCCATAGTAGGTGCTTACCAAATACTATTATTATTATTATTATTATTATTATTATTGTTATCATGAGGTGGACTTTCACAAAAATACTCAGGTCAGGCAGCACCGGCGGGAAAGGCACCTGTAGAGAAAAAACAACAAATGCTGGGTAAAGTGGGAACGTCGGGACGGGCACCCGGCGGACGGGCACTGTAGAAGCCAGTTTGAAAATTCCAAACTTGGCAGGAGGAAACAGAAGTTCGGAGTCTCTGCTTGGTTAGGAGAATGAGCCGCCCACTCGAATCCACACCGGCACTTAGTACGGTGCCTGGCACATAGTAAGCGCTCTGTCGCCTCGAGAGTTGGTTTTCGGGTACCACCCGGGTTTCTCCTTGGTTCCCCCGCTTCCAAATGCCACTGAGCGGAAAGACTTGGTGAGTCCTTTGATCTGTGATCGGTCCATCTCCATGGTGACCGCCATAACCTGAGCAGCCATGAATGAGTCCCATTGTAGCGGCCTCCACTCCCCTCCCCCTAAATTACCTGCGTCTCTCGGTGCAGACCCTCCGGCCAGAGTTGGAAGGACAGGCCGAAAGGACGCAGTCTGCTCTGGAAAATAACCCCGTTTCTCCCCTCCCTTCCCGCCTCCCCGCTCCCTATATGCACACTTGATTCAATCGCATTTATGGAGTGCTCATTTAGAGAAGCGGCATGACGTAGAGGCTAGAGCACGGGTTTAGGAGTCAGAAGGTCATGAGTTTTAATCCTGGCTCTGCCACTTGTCTGCTGTGTGACCTTGGGCGAGTCACTTCGTTTCTCGGGGCCTCAGTCACCTCATCTGTAAAATGGGGAATAAGACCGTGAGCCCTATGCGGGACAGGGACTGCATCCAACCCAATTTCCCGGTGCTTAGTACAGTGCCTGGCACATGGTAAGCATTAACAAATACCATTATTATTATTATTGTTACTGTGTGCAGAGCACTGTACTAAGCGCTTGAGTGAGTACAAAATAACGATAAACAGGCACATTCCCTGCCCACATTGGGCTTACAGTCTAGGACACACACACACCTCTGCTAAGGAAAACTAGTTTCTTCCCACCTCCCTGCTCCCAACACACACACACGCTCACACACACGAGCCCCCACACACCTGCTATGGAAAGCTAGCCTTTCCCCCCATTCCTCTCTTCCATCCCACACACTCTTTCAAACCTGGTATAATAATAATAATGATGGTATTTGTTAAGCGCTTACTATATGCCAAGCACTGTTCTAAGCACTGGAATAGATTCAAGGTTATCGGGCTGTCCCACGTAGGCCTCCCAGTCTTCATCCCCATTTTGCAGAGGAGGTAACTGAGGCACAGAGAACTGAAGTGACTTCCCAAGGTCACACAGCTGACAAGTGGCAGAGCCGGGATGAGAAGCCACGACCTCTGAGTCCCAAGCCCGGCCTCTTGCCACTAAGCCACGCCGCTTCTCAGCTGCTTCTCCAGTATAGAAAAGTAACTACACTTGTCTCTCGTCTTTCGACTTCCCCCCATTCCCAACACGCATACGCACACACACACACACAGACATACAGGAACACGCGTGTGTGGACACGCACACAAACACACACACACACAGAGACATACAGGAACACGCGTGTGTGGACACGCACACACACACACACACACACACTCTCTCTCTGTCTCTCTTGCCTGCTAAGGAAAACTTGCTTTTCCTCTCCCTTCCCACCTCCCCACCTCCCCATTCCCAATATTTATTCAATAGTATTTACTGAGCGCGTACTACGTGCAGAGCACTGTACTAAGCGCTTGGGATGAACAAGTAGGCAACAGATAGAGACGGCCCCTGCCCTCTGACGGGCTTACGGTCTGATCGGGGGAGACGGACAGACGAGAACGATGGCGATAAATAGAGTCAAGACACCCCCACACACTTGCTATGGAAAACTAGCTTCTCCCACTCCCTCACTTCCATCACACACAGACCCACACACAGGCCCCCCCCACTCTGACACACCTGTTATAGGTGTGTTACTGGAAATCTCCCAGTATCGGTGGCCGTCCCTTGACCTTCTGCGGCCATCTCGGCTTAAGGTAGCCCTCCGGCACATTCGGGAGCTCCCATCCTAAGCCGGTCGATTACTCCCCCGAGCCCTCCCCCGCAGAAAACCCAGATGAGAAGGTGAAGAAACGATTTGTCATGACTTGGCTCTGCAGGCTCCTCTTTCCCCTCTGGCCCCCGGTTCAGCCCGCCGCTGGATCTAGCAAAGAGCCCACAGTTAAGATGGGTCAGACCACCTCTCCCGTCGCCTCCTGTTCGTGAACAACGGCACCGTGAAGGGCAGAGAACTGTGGGTCTTGTGTCTTCGGGTCCGCTGAGGGGATTGGTCGGCCAGGCCTTTCGGAAAGAAACCTTTTCATGCCTGCTGCTCTTATTTTGTCCTCTGGATCTGGTGACAACCCTCCTCGTTGGCTTCTGTTGTTTCAAACCCTTTCCCCGGATGCCTCGAAGCTGCCGGGGAAAGTTTCCTACCTCATACGGAGTGACAGCCAAACGATGGATAAGTAGTATTTATTGAGCGCCTACTTCTGTAAATACTTTATGTTGGTCTTCTCAGAAAGGGTGGAAGCTCCTCGCGTCTTTGCTATTCTGTACTTCCCAATCGCCTAGTAGAGCGCACCATACCAACTGGTGTTGTTTTTGTTAATGGCATTTAAGCGCTTATTATGTGCCAGGCACTATACTAGGCGCTGGAATAGATACAGGATCGTCAGGTTGGATGCAGTCCCCGTTCCGCAGTCTTAATATAGGGCACTCGATAATAATAATAATGAGGATGGCATTTGTTGAGCGCTTACTACGTGCCGAGCACTGTTCTAAGCCCTGAGGGGGATACAAGGTAATCAGGTTGTCGCACGGGGGGCTCGCGGTCTTCATCCGCATTTTACTCACGAGGCACAGAGAAGTGACTTGCTCAAAGTCACACAGCTGACAATTCGGGATTAGAACCCACGACCTCTGACTCCCAAGCCCGGGCTCTTTCCACTGAGCCACGCCGCTTCTCAATAAATGCTATTTCTACTACTATTCTACTGCTACACTCTACTGTTACTACTGTGACTGCTACTGCTCTAAGTGTTATTACTAAAAAAAAAATGTTGGTATTTGTTAAGCGCTTACTATGTGCCAGGCACTGCTCTGAGCGCTGGGGTAGATACAAGGTAATCAACTTGTCCCACTTAGGGCTCACAATCCTCCTCCCCATTTTCCAGGTGAGGGAACTGAGGCCCAGAGAAGTGAAGTGACTTGCCCGAGGTCACACAGCTGACAAGTGGCGGAGCCGGGATTAGAACCCATGACCTCTGACTCCCAAGCCCGGGCTCTTTCCGCTGAGCCACGCTGCTTCTCTTTTACTACACTTACTGTAATTTCCGCTCCTTCTACTAGTGCTACTTCGAGTAGTAGTCTCACTACTAGGGTGAGCCACTTCACTTCTCTGCGCCTCAGTGACCTCGTCTGGAAAATGGGGGTTAAGACTGAGAGCCCCTCATGGGACAAGCTGGTTATCTAGTATCCCCCTCCAGTGCTTAGAATGGTGCTTGGCACATCATAAGCGCTTAACAAATACCACTATTACTATTATTATGAGAAGCGGCGTGGCTCCGTGGAAAGAGCCCGGGCTTGGGAGTCAGAGGTCATGGGTTCGACTTCCGGCTCTGCCACTTGTCGGCTGTGTTACTGTGGGCGAGTCACTTCACTTCTCTGGGCCTCAGTTACCTCATCTGTAAAATGAGGATTAAAAGTGTGAGCCCCATGTGGGACAACCTAATTACCCTGTATACCCCAGCGCTTATAGACCAGTGCTCTGCACATAGTAAGCGCTTAATAAATACCAACATTTTAATTTATTATTACCCCAGCACTTAGAACAGTGCTTGGCACATAGTAAGTGCTTAACAAATGCTATTATTATTATTATTATTACGGCTACTACTGAGGCTGCCGCTGTTGCTACTATTATTACTGCTGCTACAGGAAGCAGTGTGGCCTAGTGAAAAGGGCTCAGGCCTGGGAGTTGGAGGACCTCGTTTCTCATCCCAGCTCCGCCGCACACCTGCTTAGTGACCTCGGTCAAGTCACTTCACTTCTCGGTGCCTCAGTTCCTTTATCTAATAATAATAATAAGAATGGTGGTATTTGTTAAGTGCCCACTATGTGCAAAGCACTGTTCTAAGTGCTGGGGAAATACAAGGTGATCAGGTTGTCCCTCGTGGGGCTCACAGTCTTAATCCCCATTTTCCAGATGAGGGAACTGAGGCCCAGAGAAGTGAAGTGACTTGCCCAAAGTCACACAGCGGACAAGCGGCGGAGCCGGGATTAGAACCCACGACCTCTGACTCCCGAGCCTGGGGTCTTTCCACTGAGCCGCGCTGCTTCTCCTAAGCATCTGCGAAATGTTCTCCCTCCCACTTTGAATGCGAGCTCCATGTGGGACCTGATAATCTCGTATCTCTGACAGCGCTCAGTATAGTTCTTGGCACATAGTATGTGCTTGACAAATTATTATTTTATTATTATTACTACTGCAGCTACTACTAGTGTTACTACTACTATTTCTGCTCCTACTGCTACTGGTAGAAGAGAAGCAGCGTGGCCTAGTGGCTAGAGCCCGAGCCTGGGAATCAGAAGGTCATGGATTCTAATCCCGGCTCCGCCGCTCGTCCGCTCCGTGACCTTGGGTAAGTCACTTCACTTCTCTGGTCATGGATTCTAATCCCGGCTCCGCCGCTCGTCCGCTCCGTGACCTTGGGTAAGTCACTTCACTCCTCTGGGCCTCAGTGCCCTCATCCTAAAATGGGGATGAAGGCTTTGAGCCCCACGTGGGCCAGGGACTGTGTCCAACCCGATTTGCTTGTAGGTCCCGCAGGACCTAGTACAGTGCTTGGCACATAGTAAGCGCTCCAAAATGACCACCATAAGGGATGATTCCTTTGGGAACGGGAACCCCACCATCCCAGGAGAGCAGTGAAATGCTAAAGCACGGGATGTTCAAACGGGAACGCCTTTGGCTCGGCTCCTGCTCATTTTTGGACCGTCCATCATCACTGAATGCCGGCCAAGATGTTAAAGCCAATGACTTTCACCCGAGACAGGATTTTCTGCAAGGTCTTGACAGACGGAGGCACCGGCTCAGCCGGTCTGGCATAATGAGACATCTCAGGGGGTAGCCTGGGTTTCGGGAGGCTCTGGAGGGAAACTGGGATTTTTATCCGCTCCCGTGCCGGTTCGATGTCTTCGACAGAGCCCGGTTTGGAACCAGCAGTCAGACCAGAGGTAGGGGATAATGATGATAATAATGACGATAATGATGAGGATGGTATTTCTTAAGCGCTCACTATTTGCCGAGCGCTGTTCTAAGCGCTGAGGTAGATACAGGGTAATCAGATCGCCCCACGTGGGGCTCACAGTTTTTTAATCCCCATTTTTACAGATGAGGTAACTGAGGCACAGAGAAGTGAAGCGATTCACCCAAGGTCACCCACCAGACACGTGGCTCAGTGGAAAGAGCCTGGGCTGGGGAGTCAGAGGTCATGGGTTCTAATCCCAGCTCCGCCGCTTGCCAGCTGGGTGACGTTGGGCAAGTCACTTCACTTCTCGGGGCCTCAGTTCCCTCATCTGTAAAATGGGGATTAAGACTGTGAGCCCCACGTGGGACGACCTGATTCCCCTATGTCTACCCCGGCGCTTAGAACAGTGCTCGGCACATAGTAAGCGCTTAACAAGTACCAACATTATTATTACTATTATTATTCTTGGGGCCTCAGTTACCTCATCTGTAAAATGGAGATTAAAACTGTGAGCCCCACGTGGGACAACCTGATCACCTTGAATCCCCCGGCGCTTAGAACAGTGCCCTGCATATAGTAAGCACTTAACAAATACCAACATTATTATGTGGTGGAATCGGGATTCGAAGCCAAGTCCTCTGACTCCCAAGCCTGGGCTCTTTCCACTAAGCCACGCCGCTTCTCAAGGAACCTGGGGTAGATACATGCTAATCAGTTGAACACAATCCACGTTTTGCCTGGGGCTCACAGTCTTAATTCCCATCTTAGAGATGAGGGAGCCGAGGCCTAGAGAATGATAATAATAATTATGATATTTGTTAAGCACTTACTATGTGTCCGGCACTGGGGTGGATACAAGCAAATCGGGTTGGACACAGTCCCCGTCCCACGTGGGGCTCACGGTCTCGATCCCCGTTTTACAGATGAGGGAACTGAGGCACAGAGAAGTGAAGTGACTCCCCCAAGGTCACACAGCAGTCAAGTGGCGGATCCGGGATTAGAACCCATGACCTTCTGACTCCCAGGCCCGTGCTCTATCTACTCCGCCACGCCGCTTCTCCATAATTCCAGTATTTGTTAAGCGCTTACTATGAGCCAAGACAGTTCTAGCTCTGGGGTAGATGCAAAGTGATCACTTTGTCCCATGTGGGGCTCACAGTCTCAATTCCCATTTTACAGATGAGGGAACTGAGGCACAGCTAAGTTAAGTGACTTACCCAAGGTCACACAGCAGACACGTGGTGAAGCCGGGATTAAAACCCACATCCTCGGACTCCCAAGCCTGTCACTAGGCTGTACTGCTTCCCAGAGAAGTCAAGCGACTTGCCCAAGATCACGCAGCAGAAAAGCGGCGGAGTTGGGAGCGAGTCCTTCCGACTCCAAGGCCCGTGCTCTAGAGAAGCAGCGTGACTCCAGGGGAAAGAGCCCGGGCTTGGGAGCCAGAGGCCAAGGGTTCGACTCCCGGCTCGGCCACCTGTCAGCTGTGTGACCGGGGGCAAGTCGCTTCACTTCCCTGTGCCTCGGTTCCCTCATCTGGAAAATGGGGATGGAGACTGTGAGCCTCCCGTGGGACGACCTGATGACCCTGTATCTCCCCCAGCGCTTAGAACGGTGCTCGGCACATAGTAAGCGCTTTACAAATACCAACATTATTATCATCCACTAGGCTGCACTGCTTTTTTTGTTGCGATAGTTAAGCGCTTTACGATGTTCCAGGCCCTGTACTAAGCGCTGGGGTAGATACAAGACCACGATGATGATGAATCATGCGATCACGTCCCCCGCGGCTAGGGTTGACCTTCCTAACGCCCTTAACTTTCTCCCCGTTAGCTTGCTTGGGCTTCTCTTGTCCACGAATTTTTCCAAAGCCTTCTTGAACCTATTGATATTTTTCGGTCCGCTCAACTTCCTCTGGTAACCAACTCCATATGTTTACCACCCACCAAGTGAAGATGTGTGTTTCCTTTTGTTTGTTTTAAAAGAGACGTGCTCTCAATGAACGGCTTTTACCTCCGACAACTCCCGGGGCAACTGGGAATTCGGGACCGATCGAAGACTGCAGCAATCGATTCCAGAGAAGGATGAGTCTCTGCGGGGGCCCGGGGAACTCCTTTCGCTAAGTAAAATAAGAAAGAGTATTTTGAACCCTCAAAATTCACCCGGGGACCGATCCACGATAGAATTTCCAAGCTGGCGTTTTTTTTGAGAGTTGTGGTTTTTATTATTATTATTATTATGGCATTCGTTAAGTGCTTACTAAGTTCATTCATTCAGTAGTATTTATTGAGCGCTTACTGTGTACAGAGCACTGTACCGAGCGCTTGGAATGTACGTATGGGTAACAGATAGAGACGGTCCCTGCCCTCTGACGGGCTTACGGTCTAATCGGGGGAGACGGACAGACAAGTCAAGCACTGTTCTAAGCTCTGGGGTAGATGCAAGGTAATGATAATGTTGGTATTCGTTAAGCGCTCACTACGAGCAGAGCACTGTTCTAAGCACTGGGGTAGTTACAGGGTCATCAGGTCGTCCCACGTGAGGCTCACGGTTAATCCCCATTTTACACCGAGGGAACTGAGGCCCAGAGAAGTGAAGCGACTTGCCCACAGTCACCCAGCTGACAAGGGGCCGGGGCCGGATTCGAACCCATGACCTCTGACTCCCAAGCCCCGGGTTCTTTCCGCTGAGCCACGCTCCTTCTCCTAAGCAGGTTGTCCCACGTGGGGCTCACGGTCTTAATCCCCATTTTTCAGATGAGGTAACTGAGGCACAGAGAGAAGTGAAGTGACTTGCCCAAGGTCGCACAGCAGACAAGTGGCGGAGCCGGGGTTAGAATCCACGAACAGGGTACAGGCCCCAGGCCTCTGTGGGGCCCAGAGCACTGTCTAAACGGAATCATGCTCAACCTCTGGTCCTCCTCCACAGATGAATAAGCTTTTGAACTTGAGCTGGGCCACCCCGCAAGGAAATTCAAAGGTTCTCGTGGGCAGGGACCGTGTCTACCACTCACAGAGTAGAGAAGCAGCCTGGCTCAGTGGAAAGAGCCCGGGCTTGGGAGTCAGAGGTCATGGGTTCGAATCCCGGCTCTGCCCCTTGTCACCTGTGTGACCTTGGGCAAGTCACTTAACTTCTCTGAGCCTCAGTTCCCTCATCTGTAAAATGGGGATAAAGTCTGTGAGCCCCGCGTGGGACAACCTGATTGCCTTGTATCTCCCCCAGCGCTTAGAACGGTGCCCGGCACATAGTAAGCGCTTAACGAATACCAACATTATTATTATTATTATTACTCTGTTTTATTGTAGTTTCCCAAGCGCCCAGTACAGTGCTCTGAACATATAGACTGTAAAGTCCTTGCGGACGGTGATTTTGTCTTCTAACTCTGTTCAACTCTCCCCTCCAGACTGTAAACTCGTTATGGGCAGGGATTCCCTGACTAAGCCCCCCTTTCCTCTTCTGGCTTAGTGGAAAGAGCACAGACCTGGAAGTCAGAGGTCGTGGGTTCTAATCCCAGCTCCGCCACTTGTCAGCCGTGTGACTTTGGGCAAGTCACTTAACTTCTCTGGGCCTCAGTTCCTTCATCTGTAAAATGGGGATGAAGACTGTGAGCCCCACATGGGACAACCTGATAACCTTGTATTTATCCCGGCGCTTAGAACAATGCTTGGCACAAAGTATGCGCTTAACCAATACCATCTCGTTTTCTCTCCCATTCCCTTCTGCGTCAGTCCGACTCGCTCCCTTGATTCACGCCTCCCTCCCAGCCCCACAGCACTTATGTACAGAGAAGCAGCGTGGCTCAGTGGAAAGAGCCCGGGCTTGGGAGTCAGAGGTCATGGGTTCGACTTCCGGCTCTTCAGGTGTGACCTCGGGTAAGTCTCTTCACTTCTCTGTGCCTCAGTTACCTCATCTGTAAAACGGGGATGGAGACTGTGACTCCCACGTGGGACAAGGAACTGCGTCCAACCTGATTTGCTTGTATCCATTCCAGCGTTTAGCCCACTGCCTGCCTGGCACACAGTAAATGCTTAACAAATACCATGATAATTTTTATCATCATCATCACCGTCATCATCGTCACTGGGCTGGGATTGTCTCTATCTGTTGCCGACGTGTACATTCCAAGCGCTTAGTACGGTGCTCTGCACTTAGTGAGCGCTCAGTAAATACTATTGAATGAATGAATCGTCATCATCATCATCTTCATTGGTATTCGTTAAGCGCTTACTATGGGCCAAGCACTGTTCTGAACATCGGGGTAGATAGGGGAAGCAGCGTGGCTCGGTGGAAAGAGCCCAGGCTTGGGAGTCAGAGGTCGTGGGTTCTAATCCCGGCTCTGCCGCTTGTCAGCTGTGTGACTTTGGGCAAGTCACTTCACTTCTCTGGGCCTCAGTGACCTCATCTGTAAAAGGGGGATTAAGACTGTGAGCCCCACGAGGGACGACCTGATCACCTTGTATCCCCCCAGCGCTTAGAACAGTGCTTTGCACATAGTAAGCGCTTAACAAATACCACCATTATTGTATAAGGTCATCAGGTCAGACACAGTCTCTGCCCCATATGGGGATCACGGATTAAGTAGCGAGGAGAATAGGTACCTTAGCCCTATTTTACAGATGAGCAAATTGACTCACAGTGGAGGCCATACAGCAGGCAGTTGATGGAGCAGGGATTTGAACCCAGGGCTTCTGACTCGCAGGCTGTTGCCCTTTCCCCTTAGGCCACATCTCGGTCTCTGGAAAAATCCTTTCAACCCAATAGGAGAGACACAGTTCCGTGTTTTGTTCAAATAACCAGGTAATTATTTGACTGCGAAACAGACCAAAAACTATTCAGTTCTCCTCAATCTGGAAAACTAAGGTGCAAATTCTGTCTTCTCCCCTGTCCCTCCTGTTCTCCGCAAAACTCCCCACTCTCTTGCCGCCATTATGGTGAGGAAAAAAAAACAAAACCAAAACAACTTTCTCATGCTAACGGCAATTTTTCCATTTCTGGATGCTGGGGAAGAGTCCTTTGGTGGATGAAAAATGCAAGAGAAGCAACATGAAACCCAGAGGTCAAACATCTTCAGAATCTTCTCACAGAGTTGCGTTTGAATTCAGTCCAAGCTTTTGGGCGACGGTTGGGTCTTGATTTGATCGGGACCGGCTTCTCTAGACTTGATTCCGCACTCGAGTCTGTGGGACTCTAGCACTTGGGCTTACACCTGTTATTCACCCCTCCTTCAGCCCCACAGAACTTATGGATGGATCCGCCATTTCTTTATTTATAATAATGTTGGTATTTGTTAAGCGCTTACTATGTGCAGAGCACCGTTCTAAGCGCTGGGGTAGATACAGGGTAATCGGGTTGTCCCACGTGAGGCTCACAGTCTTAATCCCCATTTTCCAGATGCGGTAACTGAGGCACAGAGAAGTGAAGTGACTTGCCCACAGCCACACAGCTGACAGGTAGCAGAGCCGGGATTCGAACCCATGACCTCTGGCTCCCAAGCCCGTGCTCTTTCCACTGAGCCAGGCTGCTTCTCGCGTTAAATGTTAACACGATTAACATTTAATGAAATATAAATGTTAATTTATATTAACATTTGCCTCCCGCTCTAGACCGTAAGCCGTTTGTGGGCAGGGAACGTATTCGTCACCTCCGTTGGATTGTAATAATGATAACGATGGTATTTGTTAAGCGCTCACTACGTGCCAAGCACTGTTCTAATTGTCCTCTCTCAAGCGCTTAGTGCAGTGCCCCGCACACAGCAAGCACTCAGTAAATACCATGGATCGACCGATCGATCTTCAAGGCAAAGGACATAAAAATAGTCCCTTCCTGTTCTACAGAGGGAGATTCATTCATTCATTCAATTGTACTTTTTGAGCGCTTACTGGGTGCAAAGTACCGTATTAAATGCTTGAGAGAGTACACTATAGCAATAAACAGACACATTCCTACCTTCAGTGAGTTCCCAGTCTAGAAAGGGAGACAGATATGAATAGAAGTAAATAAATATCAGTCAGTACCATCAACTGAGCGCTTGAAATGATGGAGGTTCTTGGCGGGGGTGTCCACCAAACGTTCAATATGACATCATCACTTTACTCTGTGTGAGAAGCAGCGTGGCTTAGTGGATAGAGCACAGTCCAGGGACTCAGAAGAACCTGGGTTCTAATGCCGGCTCCTCCGCTTGTCTGCTGGGTGACCTTGGGAAAGCCACTTCACTTCTCTGTGCCTCGGTTCCCTCATCTGTAAAATGGCGATGAAGACTGTGAGCTCCATTTGGGACAGACGTTGTGTCCAACCGAATTCTCTTGCATCTACCCCAGCGCTTAGAACAGGGCCTGGCACATAGTAAGTGCTTAACAAATATTTTGCTTTATTGCTATGGTTTTTGTCTGTCTCCCCCGAATAGACTGTAAGCCCGTCAGTGGGCAGGGGCCGTCTCTATCTGTGGCCGATTTGTACATTCCAAGCGCTTAGTACGGTGCTCTGCACATAGTAAGTGCTCAATAAATATTATTGTATGAATGAATGAAATACCACAATTATTATTATTGTTATTGTTCCCGGTGTGGTGTCACAAGTGCCTGGCTTTCCAGCGCTGGTCCACGTTAACTTGGATTCCCCCTCCCTTCACCTTCTGTCCCTGAAGGGGTCTATTGCAGGTCAGGGAGCAGATCTGGAAGGCCGGGGAGACTCCCTGACGGTGGAAGAATCACCGACGGCATCAGTAGAAAACATTACAAAACACCCTGCTTCCTGTCAGCGTCAGAGGTCAGGGCAGGCGGACCTGCTGGCTGGAGAAGGGATTAGCTTTCTTAATAATAATAATAGTAATAATGGCATTTGTTAAGCGCTTACTATGTGCCAAACGCTGTTATAAGCGCTGGGGTAGATACATTATTATTATTATTATTATTACAAGGTAATCGGGTCGTCCCACATGGAGCTCACGGTCTTAATCCCCATTTTACAGATGAGGGAACCGAGGCACAGAGAATCCAAGTGACTTGCCCAAAGTCACAGAGCTGACAAGTGGCAGAGCCGGGATTAGAACCCACGACCTGTGACTCCCAAGCCCGAGCTCTTTTCACTGAGCCGCACTGCTTCCCCTTTCTTCAGGTAACCCCGAGATTTTAGGTCCCTTAGAGGAGCCAGACCCCTCTCAGGGTCGCACCTGGAGGGTTTCCAGTCCTCCACCAGCCTCGACTACGGGAGGGAGAGTCAAGCAGAGACCCGTCCGTTCCATTCCTAGCTTGGCCAGTGGCTAGCGAGGGGCAGGTCGTCTGCTACAGGTCAAAACTCCCCTGTGCTGGGCAGAGACTCAAGTCGACTGCGAAAAAGGAGACAGTGATAAACCACTTGGGCACCTTTTCCAAGAAAACTCTCCGGATCCACTACCAGAATGATTGCAGATGGAGACCTGGCTGTTCTGGGAGAGACGTGCCCGTGACGTCGCTGTGGGCTGGTGGTGATTTGATGGCATAAGACAACGACGGAGAAGCCAGGTGGAGCTAACTCAAATCAAGAGAGGGAGTTTGTAAATAGTCCGGACTGGAGACTCCTTGGGAGAAAAGGAGTGGTTGCCTCACTGTCCGAAATCCAAGCTCAGGTGGTTTAGCAGGAACACGAGACCTTTTTTTTAATGGTATTTGTTGTGTGCTTACGATGTGCCAGACACTGTACTGAGCTTTAGTGTAGGTACAAGGTCATCGGGTTGGACACAGTCTGTGTCCCATGTGGGGCTCACGGTCTTCATTGCCATTTTACGGTTGAGGGAACCGAGGCCCAGAAAAGTGAAGTGAGTTACCAAGGTCGCACAGCAGACAAGCGACAGAGCCCGGTTTAGAACGCGAGCCCCCTGACTCCCAGTCGCGGTCTCTATCCATTAGACCACACTGCTTCAGTTAGGGCCAAGTTGATGTTCACCCATGCACTGTGGGCTCTGACCAAGGGGAATATTTGGAAGGGTGCCCTGCCTTTTCAATTATGACCTTCCTCATATGTACGGTGCATTTTTAATTAAGGGTATTTTTGAAATTCGATCTCCCCAGTCTTTTTTTGCACATGTTTTTATTTCAAGGTGACTACACAAGAATTGTTTTCTCTCTCTTCCTCCTCCTTCTCCTTTTTCTTATCCTCTTATTTTTCTTCTTATTCCTCCTCCTCTTCCTCCTTCATCTCCTCCTCCTCCTCCTTTATATCTTCTTCCTTTTCCTCATCGTCTTCCTTCTCCCCTTCCTCCTTCTCCTGTTCTTGCTCTTGCCCCTCCCTTTCCCTCCTCCTTCTCTTCCTCTTCTTCTCCATTTCCTTTTCCTCCTGCTCCTCTATCCCTCCTTCCCTCTACCTTTTCCATTTGCTCTTCCTTTTCGATCGACAATGAGGGCTTACTGTAGGCAGAGCACTGTACAGTGCAACAGAGTTGGTAGACACATTCTCTGCCCACAAGAAGCTTTACAGTCTAGAAATCTGATAGTTTGGTCTTTTTCCTCCTCTTCTTCTTCCTCCTCCTCATCCTCTTCATTTGCGTCCTCCTCTTTCTCCTTTTCCTTCTCCTCTTCAACTTCCTCCTCCTCCTCCTCCTCCTCTTCTTCTTTCTCCTCCTTCTCCTTTGGCTCTTCTTTCTCCCCCTCCTCCTTCTCATCCTCTTCATTTTTATCCTCCTCTTCATCTCATCCTCATCCTCTTCCTCAGTGAGGAGCAGCCTGGCTTAGTGGAAAGAGCCCGGGCTTGAGAGTCAGAGGTCATGGGTTCTAATCCCAGCTCTGTCACTTGTCAGCTGTGCGACTTTGGGCAAGTCACTTAACTTCTCTGCGCCTCAGTTACCTCATCTGTAAAATGGGGATGAAGACTGTGAGCCCTACGTGGGACAACCTGATTACCCTGTATCTACCCCGGCGCTTAGAACAGTACTTGGCACATTGTAAGTGCTTAACGAATACCAACATTATTATTATTATTATCTTCCTCCTCCCTTTCTTCTTCCTCCTTCTCATCCTCTTCATTTTTATCCTCATCCTTCTCTTCAACTTTCTCCTCCTCCTCCTCCTTTGCTTCTTCATCTTTCTTCTCCTTCCTTTCCTCCTCCCTCTCCTCCTCCTCTTCCTCTCCCTTCTCCTTCTCCTTCCTCTTCTCTTTCTCCTCCTTCCCTCCCCCCCCCCCCCGCTTTCTTCTCTTCGTCCTCTTCCTCCTCCTCCTCCTCCGGCTCCCCCAACAACCTATCCCCACTCCTCCCTCATCATGCACACAAAAGCTACTCTGGTAGATGTAGTTAGATATTACAATTGATTCTTCTGCCACTGACTGTGTCGTTTTTGTTTTTTTTTTTTTTGGTCCAAGAGGTTGAAAGGAGCCCCAGTAATAGAATGAGTTGCCCTACAAGTCAAATCCCGCTTGATGAACAATCAGACACAAATGTCAATAACAATTAAATTGTCTGAAGTCTCTAGTCACTTAGGCCTCCAGAGCTGTCTGCAGGACTCAGGTTGAAATCCTCAGTGTTCTGTTCTCCAAATCGGGTTTGGCATTGGGAATGAAAAGACATCAACAATAATATCATTAAGGGGCTGGGTAGCGGAGTAAGAGCAAAAGGCTGAGAGGAAGACCAAGTTCTACGCTCGCAGAAAGGACATCTCCGGGGGGGGAAGGAAAAGGCCACAGACGGCAAGATCGGGTCCAGAAGACGGATGAAGGGAAAAACACAGGGGAGGCGGGATGATCGTTTCCCCCGCTTAACTAAAATAAAATCGCTCTTGTTCGGGGCTTCCAGATTCTTCCTCTCAGCCCAACAAATAGGCCTAAGAAAATCTTTCTAGTAGAAGAAAACCCTCCACTTAAAAATCCGAGATGGAGAGAAATGATTGGCCTAGGTGGGCGTGGGTAGGAAGGGCAGAAAAGTATTCATTTTGGGTTGGGATGGGGAATGAGGGCAGTGTGGTGGGTTAGGAAAGGGCAAAGGAGAAATGTTTCATCTTGGCAGGGAAGTTTGGAGTACAAGTTTCCAGCTGTTCAGAGAAGCAGTGGGATCTGGTGGACAGAGCACAGGACCGGGAATCAGAAGGACCTGGATTCTGAGCCCAGCTCTGCCACTTGTCTGCTATGTGACCTCGGGAAAGTCACTTCACCTCTCTGGGCCTCATCTGGAAAATGGGGATTAAGGTTGGGATCCCCACGTGGGACATGGATTGTGTTCCAACCGATTAGCTTGTATCTACTCCAACATTAGTACAGTCCCTGGCAAATAGTAAATGCTTAACAAATACCATAAAAAACCGGGACGGGAGCAGGGACTGGATTATAAACATGAATCCCATGGGCATTTCTCTTGAGCCCAGGGAATAATAATAACAGTGGTACTTGTTAAGCACTTATTATGTGCCGAGCACCGTTCTAAGCATCGTGGTGAGTACAGGTTAATCAGGTCAGACACAGTCCCTATTCCACATAGTGTTCACACTCTTAATCCCCATTTTACAGATGTGGTAACTGAGGCCCAGGGAAGTGAAATGACTTGCCCAAGGTCACACAGCAGGCACTTGGCAGACCTGAGATTAGAACCAATGACCTTCTGACTCCCAGGCTCAAGCTCTGTGATAATAATAATAATCATAATAATCATGATGGTGATGATGGCACCGGTTAAGTGCTTACTATGTGCCAAGCACCATTCTAAGCTCTGGGGTAAATACAAGGTAAGCAGGTTCATTCATGCAGTAGTATTTATTGAGCGCTTACTATGTGCAGAGCACTGTACTAAGCACTTGGAATGTACAATTCGGCAACAGATAGAGACAATCCCTGCCCAATAACGGGCTCACGGTCTAAACGGGGGAAACAGACAGCAAAGGAAAACAGAAGAAAACAAAACAATATCATCAAGATAAATAGAATCATGGAGATATACACATCATTAACAAAATGAATAGAGTAAAAATAATATATACAAATATGCAAATATGCACAGTGCTGAGTGGAGGAGAAGGGGGAAGAGCAGAGAGCGGGGTGGGGGGGAAGGGGAGGCGAGGAGGAGTGTAGGGAAAGGGGGGCTCAGTCTGGGAAGGCCTCCTGGAGGAGGGGAGCTCTCAGTAGGGTTTTGAAGAGGGGAAGAGAGTTAGTTTGGCACATTTCAGGACAGCGGGAGGACGTGGGCCAGGGGTCGGCAGTGGGACAGACGTGAAGGGGACCCGTGAGGAGGTGAGTGGCAGGGGAGCGGAGTGTATGGGGAGGGCAGTAGAAAGAGAGAAGGGAGGTGAGGTAGGAGGAGGCAAGCTGATGGAGAGCTCTGAAGCCAAGAGTGAGGAGATTTTGTTTGGCGTGAAGGTTGATAGGCAACAACTCGAGGTTTTTGAGGAGGGGAGTGACAGGCCCAGAGCGTTTCTGTAGGAAGATAATAATGTTGGTATTTGCTAAGCGCTTACTATGTGCAGAGCACTGTTCTAAGCGCTGGGATAGACACAGGGGAATCGGGTTGTCCCACGTTGGGGCTCACAGTCTTAATCCCCGTTTTACAGATGAGGTGACCGAGGCACCGAGAAGTGAAGTGACTCGCCCAAAGTCACCCAGCTGACAAGTGGCCGAGCCGGGATTCGAACCCATGACCTCTGCCTCCCAAGCCCGTGCTCTTTCCACTGAGCCACGCTGGATCCGAGCAGCGGAATGAAGAATAGACTGGAGTGGGGAGAGACAGGAGGAAAGGAGATCAGAGAGGAGGTTGACACACTAATCCAGGCGGGGTATTATGAGAGCTTGCACCAGCACGGTAGCAGTTTGGATGGAGAGGAAAGGGCGGATCTTGGCGATATTTGAAGGTGAGACCGGCAGGTGTTGGTGACGGATTGGGGGGTTCACAGTCTTAATCCCCATTTTACATATGAGGTAACCGAGGCACAGAGAAGTCGAGTGACTTGCCCAAAGTCACACAGCCGGACAGTGGCGTAGCTGGGATTAGAGCCCACGACCTCTGACTCCCAAACCTGTGCTCTTTCCACTGAGCCATGCTGCTTCTCAGCAGAGGGTTGGGCAAATTTCTGCTGAATCTGGGGAGAAGCAAGAATTCAAGTGGGCACTTGAAATCGATCAGTGAGGAAGTATGAGGCTGAAACGGCCAACTGGGGGCCCTCTCCATTCCCCTTCCACATCCTTTCTAACACAGTGATGTCATATAGAGAAGCAGCGTGGCTCAGTGGAAAGAGCACGGGCTGGGGACTACAGAGGTCATGGGTTCAAATCCTAGCTCCGCCGCTTGTCAGCTGGGTGACTTTGGGCAAGTCACTTAACTTCTCTGTACCTCAGTTCCCTCAACTGTAAAATGGGGATTAAGAGACCGTGAGCCCCACGTGGGACAGCGTGATGACCTTGTATCCTCCCCAGCATTTAGAACAGTGCTTTGCACATAGTAAGCACTTAACAAATGCCATCGTTATTATTATATAGACCTTCTTATGGGACTCCAGAGAAGGTCTCAGTGGGAGAACCTCACCCCCGGACCCTTGCTTCAGAGTGGTCACGCCTCCTCCTCTCCCACCCCCTGCCCGATCCCCGGGACCATCGGGCACCACTTCTGAGACGTTGTACTCGGAGGCCAGAGGCGAGGGGAGGGAGTCGGGCCCGGCATGGAGCCGCCTCACGTGGACAGCGGGCAGACCAGCTGGTAACCTGGCAACCTGAACCGGGGCCCGGCAGACCAGCAGGAGCCGGGGAACCTTGTAGGGGCCATTTGACCACCTTCTGGCCTGCAAGAGACCTGACCTCTGGTCATCCACGGGCCCGGAGAGATATTCCCCCAGCAGCCTCCACATCCCCCGGCAGCCCCCAAAATCCCCTAGCAGCCCCCAGCATCTCCCAGAAGCCTCCAGCATCCCCCGGTAGTCACCATTATCCCCAGGTCCCAGTATCCCCAGCAGCTCCCGGTATCCCCCAGCAGGCTCCACGTAATAATTATAATAATAATAATAGAACTTGTTAAGTGCTTACTACGCGCCAAGCACTGGTCTAAGTGCTGGGGTAGATACATGTTAGGTTGCATAACCCCCCAGTATCCCCAGCATCCTCCAGCAGCTCCCATCATCCCCAGTAGCCCCAGCAGCTCCCAGTTGTCTCCAGCAGTTCTCAGCATCCCCCCAGTTGCTCCCAGCACCTCCAGTACCCCTAGTATCCCCCAGAAGCCCCTAGGAGCTCCCAGTGGTTCCCAACATGCCCCGGCAGCTCCCAGTATCCTTCAGGAGCCTCCAGCATCACCGGTAATCTCCAGCATCCTCCAGAAGCAGAAATGCTCTATGCCTCCTAGGGTTGTCTCTCTCCCATCCCAAATATCCCAAGGGCTGGAGGAAACTGTTGTTAGTAAATATAATAATAATAATGTCGGTATTTGTTAAGCGTTTACTATGTGCAGAACACTGTTCTAAGCACTGGGGTAGATACAGGGTAATCAGGTTGTCCTCTGTGAGACTCACAGTTAATCCCCATTTTACAGATGAGGTAACTGAGACACAGAGAAGTGAAGTGACTTGCCCACAGTCACACAGCTGACAGGTGGCAGAGAGGGGATTCGAACCCCTGACCTCTGACTCCCAAGCCCGCGCTCTTTCCACTGAGCCACGCTGCTTCTCTGTGTGTCTCACCTTGAGCCTAAAGGAAACCGTGTTTCTCCCTGAGGAAGAGAAGGGCAGAAGGAGAGAGAGAGGGGGAGAGGTAGAACATGAGAAAGGGGGAGAGGAAAAGAGGAGGGGGAAGAGAGAGAGAGAAGCAGCGGGGCCTAGTGGAAAGAGCACTGGCCTGCGAGCCAGAGAACGTGGATTCCAATCTCTACTTCACCTCTTCCCTGCTGTGTGATCTTGGGCAATCCATTTAACTCTCAGCGGGGCTCAGTGGAAGGGGCACGGGCTTGGGAGTCAGAGGTCATGAGTTCGACTCCCGGCTCTGCCACTTGTCAGCTGTGTGACTGTGGGCGAGTCACTTCACTTCTCTGTGCCTCAGTTACCTCATCTGTAAAAGGGGGATTAACTGTGAGCCTCACGTGGGACAACCTGATGACCCTGTATCTACCCCAGCGCTTAGAACAATGCTCGGCACATAGTAAGCGCTTAACAAATACCGACATTATTATTATTAATAGTTCCCTCATCCGTAAAATGAGGATTCAGCGTCTGTTTTCCCTCCTATATCGTCAGTGGCAAACAAACAAATCGATGGCATTTGTTGAGGGCTCACTACACGCAGAAGAGTGTCCGAAACTCTCGGGAGAGCACAGTACGACAGAATCGATAGATATCATTGATCGATATTGCTCGCTACCCACGATGAACTTGCAGTCTGAAGGGGGATACGGACAGCAGTATAAATAGATAATTGATAATATATAATTTATAGATATGTCCTTAAGTGCTATGGGGCTGAAGGTGAGGCGAATATCCAGTGTCCAAAGGTCACAGATCCAAGTGCATAGCTGATGCAGAAGGGAGGGAAAGCTGAGGAAGAGAGGGCTTCACGGGGGAAGGCAGACACGGTGAGCACTACGGGGACTGAATAGGACCTGATTATCTTGAATCCACCCCAACACTTAGGACAGGGCTCCACTTAACCGATAACATAATTATTCTTACTGTGGAGGGAGGAAGAGAAGTGAGAAAGAGGAGAGAGAAAGGGACATGGGGAGGGAGGGTGAGAGAAAGAGAGAGAGAAGAGAAAGAGGGGGATAGAGAGGGAGAGAGAGCAACAGAGGGAGATAGGGAGGTAAAGAGAAGGAGAGGGAGAGAGAAAGAGAGGGAAAGGGAGAGGGAGAGAGATCGAGGACAACATTTAACAATGTAGATTTAAAGACTCCTCAGCCTAGCTTCCACTTCCTGTTTGGCCTGAACTTCAGCTACCTCAGGGCAGCTGCCAATATTGGTTGAAACCTCAATGCGGCCACCTCACGGGGCCACCTCACGGGCCCCGGGTTTGAGAAGGCCGTCAGGGCGGCACGGCGAAGAAAAGGGACGTATGAGCTCCCTAAGGTCCCAGGGCTCGTGATTGGCACGGGCTTTTCCCGCTGCATCCGGCAGCGGCTCCGGGAGCTTTGGCCGTGGACCTCAGTTTTTTTCACCCCTCGATGCCGGGAGACTAGATTTTTCTCACCCCCAACCTCCCTAGGGTGTCGATCGAGTGACCGCCTTGTCTGTGCGTTTTGGGGGTCTCGGGCCTCTCTGAAGGTCTTCTTTTCTGGGGGATGGATCTGTCTTCTCTATCCTGTGCTGTCTTTGGGCCCAGACCACTTTCTTACCCTTCCAGACCCTGGCCTTCCCTTCCCTCTTCCCACCGGAGGGATTGGAGACCCCCGCAGATCCCGCTTTGCTCCCCCAGACGTCCCCCCCGACAATCCCCGGCTCTCTTCCCCTCCGTCCCCCCCCCGCCCCCCAACAATCTCCTGGAGCGAACTCGCCATTTGAAAAGTTTTGATTCCTTCTTTCAACCATAAAGCCGCGAGGTCTCAGGAAGCTTGCAATAAATTTCTTCAGGAAACGCCTTGCTTCCATCCCTCCAAAACAATGTATTTATTATTGCTAAAACTTTTCCATCTTTGAGGGGAAAATGCATTCCACATGATTTCTAAGGAGGAACCCGGCCGGTTTACAAATACAGTACTTTAATAGCTTTGTAAACATTTATTCAGGGTGACAGCTGACTGCAGCATGTGGCATTAATTAGAAGACTCAGCAAGGCAGGGTATTAAGAGTGAAGTTAAATCTGAATTAGCTGGGGTTTGTTGAAATAAAACACCCATGGGAGCCAAGCGGGCATCTAATAGGTGGTGACTTTCCTGACCCTGAGGGTCTGAGGGGTCTCTCTGAGCTGAGCATCTACAAGGTGCTCCCCAAAATGGCTGCCGACCGGCAGAAGATGGGGTCATCTGGGAAAGGAAAATGGACAGCGCCCAGCTTGCTCTCGATCACTCAATCAGTCGTATTTATTGAACGCTTACCGTGTGCAGGAGCACTGTACTAAGCGCTTCGAAGCATACCATCGAGCAATATAACAGATTCATTTCGGGCCCACAACGAGTCTACAGCCTAGAGGGACCTTCTTTCCCCTGGGATTGAAGCCCGTGTGGGAGAGATACCGCTTCGAACCCGATTATCTCGTCTCTACCCTGGCGCTTGGCACTCTGTCAGCGCTTAATAGATACAGCGATTATCATTCAAACGGAGCGGGTTGAACTGTAAAACCGTAAGTTTGAGGTTGAGCGGTAAGAACGGTCTTTCTTAAACTCCTCCCAGGTCTGGAAAGGATGCCAGGCGTCTTTAAGCACTGTGGCGGAGTGGATAGAGCACAGACCTGGGAGTCAGAGGAACTGGGTTCTAATCCCAGCTCCGCCACTTGTCCACTGGGTGACCCCGGGTAAGTCGCTTCATTTCTCTGTGCCTCAGTTACCTCATCTGTAAAATGGAGATTAAGACTGTGAGCCCAGTGTGGGACGGGGACTCTGTCCAACCTGATTTTCTTGTACCCTACCCAGTGCTTAGGACATTGGCCGGCACATAGTACGCACTTAACAAATACAGCAGTTATTATGATTGCTTCCATAAATGCTTCCCGGAGAATCTGCTGAAGTGGGGAAAACCCAATAGGCTCATATTTTTTCCGTAGAGGTTAAGCAACAGCGGGAAGGCCCGCCTGCCATCTTGAGGGTGAGGAGGTCTGTGAGCTCTAGACTGTGAGCTCGTTGTGGGCAGAAATGTGTCTGTTTGTTGTTGTACTCTCCCAAGCGCTTAGTACAGTAAGTGCTCAATAAATACGATTGAATGAATGAATGAGGACTGATTTTGGCCTGCTTTGTGCTACCCTGACTGGGCTCTGACATCCCTCCTTTCGCCGCAGAAATAATGAGTCCGGCAAAGGGTCGAGTGAAGAGTTGACCTGTGACAAAGATTTTTTTAAGAATGATATCTGTTAAGCATTTACTGTGTTCCAGGCACTGTACTAAGCACCGGGGTAGATACAAGCTAATCAGTTTGGACACAGTCCGTGTCCCACCCGGGACTCACATGAAGTACAGATGAGAGGTGTGGTGGTTTTCTCCTATGTCCAACGTCAGAGCAGGAACTTGACAACTTGCTCAAACAGTAAGTGCTCAATAAATATGATTAATTGATTGATTGATTGATTGAACTGCCCCAGATTCAACTCTGTACGCATCGTGGGTAGCCACTGATCCCAGACTGAAGTTATTTCCTCCTGCCGCGGCCCAATTGGACTCTCCATTCTCCCAGCCCCACCCTTAATTATTATTAACAATAACAATAATAATAATGATGATAATGATATTTGTTAAGCTTTTACTATGTGCCAAGCCCTGTTCTAAGCACTGGGGTAGATATGAGGTAATCAGGTTGGACCCAGTCCCTGTCCCACAGGGGGCTCTTGGTTTTAATCCCCATTTTACAGATGCGGTAACTGAGGCCCAGAGAAGGGAAGCGACTTGCCCAAACGCCGGAGCGGGGATTAGAACTCAGATCCTCTGACTCCCAGGCCCAGGAGCAGTAACGTGGCCTAGTGGAAAGGGAGACCTGGGAGTCAGAGGACCTGGGTTCTAATCCCGGCTCTGCCATTTACCTGCTGTGTGCCCTTGGGCAAGTCACTTCTCTGTCCCTCGGTTCCTTCGTCTGCAAAATGGGAATTCAATATCTGTTCTCCCACCTACTTATTTTTCAAGACCTATGTGGGATCTGATTATCTTTTCTCTACCCCAGGGCTTAATGCAGTGTTTGGCACCTAGGAAGCACTAAATGAATACCACAATTATTACGCTCTTTCCACTAGGCCACACAGCTTCTCAAGACCAGGAAGACCCAGATCAGGGTGGCTTAGTGAAAAGAGTCCATGCCTGGGTTCTAATCCCGACACTGACACAAACCTGCTAGACGACCTTGGGCAAGTCACACCTTCTCTGCCCCTCAGTTTTCTCACCTGGATAATGGCAGTAAGAGAGATTGAGAGTCTTGTGTGGAATGGGGATTGTGTCCGATCTCATCACCTTGGATCGTCCCTGCACTTAGCGAACAGAAAGGGCTTCATTCAATCAACCAGTGGTAGAGAAGCAGTGAGGCTCAGTGGAAAGAGCCCGGGCCTGGGGGTCAGAAGGGTCTGAGTTCTAATTCTGGCTCCACCACATGCCTGCTGTGTAACTTTGGGCAAGTCACTTCACTTCTCTGGGCCTCAAAGACCTCATCGGTTAAATGGGGATGAAGACTGTGAACCCCACGTAGGACAGAGACTGTGTCCAACCCGATTAACTTGTATCTACCTCAGTGCTTACAATAGTGCTTGGCATGTAATAAGCGCCTAACAAGTACTATTATTATTATTGGCATTTACTGAGTGCTTACTATATGCAGAGCACTGTACTGAACGCTCAGGAGAGTGCAGTTCAATAGAGTTCACAGACATGATCCCTGCCCTGAATAATAATAATGATGATATATGTTAAGTGCTTACTGGGGGAGATACAAGGTTATCAGGTTGTCCCACGTGGGGCTCACAGTCTTCATCCCCATTTTCCAGAATAGGTAACTGAGGCCCAGAGAAGTGAAAGGACTGGCCCAAAGTTACCCAGCTGACAATTGGCGGAGCCGGCATTTGAACCACGACCTCTGATTCCCAAGCCCGGGCTCTGGCTCTGCACATAGTAAGGGCTCAATAAGTAAGATTGACTGACTGACTGGCCTGAGGCGGTGGTGGGGAGGGAGGCTGCTGAGGAGGGGTGTGGTCTCCCCATCGAGGAAGTACCCCCCTCCCTCCCACCCCCAGGTTTCCAAGTGTTGATTCTGGGACAGAGCTGACCGTATCGGCACCTTTCATTCAGTCATTCAGTGGTACTTATTGAACGCTTACTGCGTGCAGAGCACTGTACTAAGCGCTTGGGATGAACAAGTCGGCAACAGATAGAGACGGTCCCTGCCGTTTGACGGGCTTACAGTCTAATCGACGGGCTTACAGTCTAATCGACGGGCTTACAGTCTAATCGACCATTCAGTGGTACTTATTGAACGCTTACTGCGTGCAGAGCACTGTACTAAGAGCTTTGGAGAGTACAGTTCAACGATCAACAGACACATTCCCTGCCCACAGGGAACTTACAGTCTAGAGGGACGAGTTTGCTCTTCACACCATCGGCTGCCAATCTGCTTCTGGAGATGTCGCTCTCTGGCTTTGGAGAAATGGGATGGGCCATGCTAAATGATAATAATAATAATGTTGATGGCACTTGTTAAGCACTTACTATGTAATAATAATCATTAATATTATATTATCTGTTAAGCGCTATGTGCCAGGCAGCGTACTAAGCACTGGGGTAGATACAAGCAAATCGAGTTGGACACAGTCCCTGTCCCACATGGGGCTCACGGTCTCGATCCCCTTTTTACAGATGAGGTCACTGAGGCACAGAGAAGTAAAGTGATTTGCCCAAGGTCACACAGCACACAAGTGGCCGATCCGGGATTAGAACCCATGACCTTCTGACTCCCAGGCCCGGGCTCTATCCGCGACCCCACGCTGTTTCCCACTGTAGTAAGCGCTGGGGGAGATACAAGTTAATCGGGTTGGACCCAGTCCCTGTCCCACGTGGGGGGCTCCCGATCTCAATCCCTATTTTGCAGATGAGGGAACTGAGGCCCGGAGAAGCGAAGCGACTTGCCCAAGGTCACACAGCAGACACGTGGCAGAGCCGGGATGCTTCTTCTTGGCACGGTACGGGGCACGGGCGCTACGGGTAACGAAGGTCAATACCCTTGTCGGATGTCCCCCGCCATCAGCCCCTTTCGCCGTGGCAGATAAAAAGCAGAAGGTGAGCGCCCAAGGGGAAGATCTAGCCGACGGAGACGCAGCGAGGATGATGGATGGAAAAAGGCCGGCCGGCTCCGTGGCCAGAGGTCAACTCAACTCCGCTTCTATTTCCAGCACACTAAAGGGAGGTTGCTTCAATTTTTCCTTTCGGTTTGGACATTTTCATGGTTTTTTAATGCACTAAACCCCCTCTGGGGTGGGCGTCTAGCTTTTCTATGGGCCACGAGTCTCACGGTTGCTTTTGCCCTTAATAATGATGATGATCATGATAATAATCACAATGTTATGACAATAATAATAATTTGTTAAGCACTTACTATGTACCAAGCACTGCTCTAAGCGCTGGGGGAGATACAAGGTAATCAGGTTGTCCCACATGGGGCTCGCAGTTTTAATCCCTATTTTATAGTTGAAGGAACTGAGGCCCAGAGAAGTGAAGTGACTTGCCCAAGGTCAAACAACAGACAAGTGGAGGAGTGGAATTAGAACCCAGGATCTCTGTCTCCCAAGCCCTGGCTCTCTCCACTAAGCCACGTTGCTTTTAAACCCACTAAACCTCCTCTGTTGGGGGGGGGTCTAGCCTTCTCCCATCATTGTCTTTGCCCTTAAAAATGATGACGATGATCATGATAATAATCATAATGTTATGATAATAATTATTATTATGGTATCGGTTAAGCACTTACTATGTGCCAAGCACTGTTCTAAGCACTGGGGTAATAATAATGTTATAATGTTGGTATTTGTTAAGCGCTTACTATGTGCCGAGCACTGTTCTAAGCGCTGGGGTAGACACAGGAGTTATCAGGTTGTCCCACGTGGGGCTCACAGTCTTCATCCCCATTTTACAGATGAGGGAACTGAGGCACCGAGAAGTTAAGTGATTTGCCCAAAGTCACACAGCTGCCAAGTGGCCGAGCTGGGATTCGAACCCATGACCTCTGACTCCAAAGCCCGTGCTCTTTCCACTGAGCCATGCTGCTTCTCTAAGATGATACAGGTAGATACAAGGGTAGATACAAGGTGATCAGGTTGTCCCACGTGGGGCTCACAGGTCTCAATCCCCATTTTACGGATGAGGTCACTGAGGCACAGAGAATTTAAGTGACTTGCCCAAGGTCACACAGCAGACACGTGGCAGAGGCATCTGCCTATACAGTACCAACCCCAGCACTTAATATTCAATTATTCATTCAATTGTATTTATTCAACACTTCCCGGGCGGAAAGCACTGTACTAAACACTTGAGAGACTACGATACAACTATAGAACAGACACGTTCCCTGCCTACGGTAAGCTCCCAGTCTAGAGCGGGAAACAGATATTAATATAAATAAATACATTTCAGATATGGATGTAAGTGCTGTGGGGCTGGGAGGGGGGGATGAAGAAAATGAGCAAGTTAGGGCAACGGAGAAGGGACTGGGAGAAGAGGAAAGGGGGTCTAAGTCAGGGAAGACGTCTTGGAGGAGATGGGCCTTCATTAAGGCTTTGATGTGGGAGAGAGTCACTGGATTTGAGGAGGGAGAGCGTTCCAGGCCCGAGGGAGGATGTGGGCGAGGGCTGGGTAGTGAGATAGATGAGATGGAGGTACTGTGAGCAAGCTGGCGTTAGAGGAGCGAAGCGTGTGGGCCGGGTTGGAGTAGGAAAGTGGTGAGGTGAGGAAGGAGGGGGAAAGGTGACTGAATGCTTTTAAGCGCTTGGGACTTTAATAGAGTGCTTGGCATAGAATGAGTGCTTAACAAATGCCACAGTTATTATTAATAATAATTCATAGAGAAGCAGCATGACCTTGTAGAGAGAACCCGGGCCCGGGAGTCAGAAGGACCTGGACTCTAATCCCGGCTCCACCGCTTTTCTGCTGGGTGACCTCGGGCATGTCGTTTCACTTTTCTGTGCCTCAGTTACCTCACCTAATGGGGATTAAGACTGGGAGCCCCATGTGGGACATGGACTGTGTCCAATTTAATTAGCTTGAACCTACCCAAATGCTTAGTGCGGTCCATGGCACGTGGTAAGTGCTTAACAGATGCCATTAAAAAAGAAAAAGTGAGCACTTTCTCCATGCCGAGTGCTGGGGTAGAAACAAGATAATCAAATGAGATACAGTTCTATCATACATGGGGGTCTGGGTCAAAAATAGTTTCTTTTCCTGGTAATCTTTGCATCTCTGGCTGTCTGGGGATACTGAGGAGGAGTGTTACTGTGGGCAAGGAAAGGGTCTGTTTATTGTTAAATTGTACTCTCCCAAGCGCTTAGTACAGTGCTCTGCTGGAAGTGCTCAATTAATATGACTGAATGAATGAATCTGGACTGAGACGCAGTCTCTCTAAGACTAAGCCCCCCTTTTCCCAGCTCCCCTTCCCCTCCCTGTTGCTCCGACTCATTCCCTTTGCTCTACCCCCCGCCCCATAGCACTTGTGTATATATGTACATATCTAGAATTGTATTTATATGAATGCCTGTTTACTTGCTTTGAAGTATATATATATATCTATAATTCTATTTATATCGATGCCTGTTTACTTGTTTTGATGTCTGTCTCTCCCTTCCTCGACTGTAAACCCGATGAGGGCAGGGAATGTATCTCTTTATTGCTGAACTGTACTTTCCAAGTGCTTAGTACAGCGCTCTGCACACAGTAAGCGCTGAATAAATACAATTGAGTGAATATTAAATTGATCGCTTACAGTGTGCAGAGCAACGGCGTACGTAGACCTGATCTCCGCTCTCAAAGAGGTTATAGTCTACTGTGCTCTGAGCACTGTACTGAGGGCTCGGGGAGTACAATAGAGTAGCTAGGCATGATCCCCGCCCTCAAGACCTTATGGGTAGAGAATTGAACTGAGCACTGAGCTGAGCCCTTAGAAAAGTTGTTTACCATCTACTGTGTGCGGAGCACTGCATTGGGCATTTGGGAAAGTACACTAGAGAAGATAGATATGGTTCCTGCCCTCAAGATTATAATAATAATAGCACTTGTTATGTGCTTACTATATGCCAAACACTGTTCTAAGCACTGGGGTGGACGCAAATTAATCAGGTTGGACACAATCCCTGTCCCACATGTGGCTCATACTCTGAATCCCCATTTTACAGACAAAGAAACTGAGGCCCAGAGAAGTTAAGTGACTTGCCCAAAGTCACACAGCAGATACGTGGCAGAGCTGGGATCAGAACCCAGATCCTTCTGATCCCCAGGCCCCTGCTCTATCAATTAAGCCTCAAATTGTTTACAGTCTTGTGTGTGCAGAGCACTGTTGGGAACATTTTGGAGAGGACAATGGAGAAGGTAGATATGGTCTCTGCCCTCAAGGAACTTTCATTCTAGCAGAATTCCTCTCCTCCCGGAGGAAGGGAGAGGATGAACAACTTGAAATCCCGCTGCTTCTCCCCTGCTGCAACACAGAGGAGAACAGGAGGAAGCCAGCGATAGCCCAGAATTGTCATCGTAGTAGTAAGAGCATTTATTGAGAGCTCACTGGAAGTAATGCTCTTCAATGATGATGATGATGATGATACTAACTGTAGTATTTGATAAACACTTACTATTTGCCAAGCTCTGTGCTAAACACTGGGATAGCTACAAGATCATCAGGTCCCCCCTCGGGTTCACGGTTTAAGTAGGAGGGAGAACAGGTTTGGAAGTCCATTTTGCAGATGAGGAAACTGAGGGACAAAGGAGTTCAGTGACTTGCCCAAGGTCACACAGTAGGTATGTGGCAGAGCTGGGATTAGAACCCAGGGCCTCTGTCCCCCAGGTCCAGGCTCTTTCCACTAGGACACTTTGATTCCTGTACTGAGCGGTTGGGAAAGTATGACCCTAACATGGTCTCTGCCCACTAGGAACTTATATTGCAACCGAGGAGACAGACTTCAAAAATATTTAAAACTAGAGCATCGGCATCACCATCGGTATTTACTGAGTGCTTCCTGTGTGGAGAGCACCGTACAAGTGCTTGGAAGAGTACAATACAGCAGAGTTGGTAGAAAAGCTTCCTGCCTACAGTGAATTTAGAATCTAGAGGAGGGGACAGCCATGAATATAAATGAATAATTTATAATTTAGAAATAGGTGCATAAATGGCGTGGGGTTGAAGGTGGGGCGAAGAGCAAATGCCCGAAGATCCCAGATTCCAGACCATAGGTGATGCATTAAGGAGAGAGAGCTGGGGAAGAGAGGGCTTCATCAGGGAAAGTGTCTTGGGCGAGATGTGACTTTTAATAAGGCTTTGAAAGTGCAGAGAGTGGAGGCCTGGTGTGTAATAATAATAATTATAATATTGGTATTTGTTAAGCACTTACTATTTGTAGGGTACTGTACTAAGCACTGGGTTGGATACCAGCAAATCGGTCTGGACACAGTCCCTGTCCCATGTGGGGCTCACAGTCTCAATCCCCATTTTACAGATGAGATCACTGAGGCCCAGTGAAGCGGAGTGAAGTGACTTGCCCGAGGTCACACAGCGGAAAGCTTGTTGTGGGCAGGGATTGTCTTTATTGTTGTATTGTACTTTCCCAAGTGCTTATTACAGTGCTCTGCACACAGTAAGCGCTCAATAAATACGATTGAATGAGTGAATGAATGACAAGTGGTGGAGCGGGGATTAGAACCCATGACCTTCTGACTCCCAGGCCCATGGAGTTCCAGGCTAGGGGGAGGATGTGCGTTGTGGTCTCAGTACAGTGCTCTGCATATAGTAAGCACTCAGTAAATACCATCGATTGGTTGATTAGGGAGGATTGTGGTATTGTCTACAGTGATGGAAAAGTCAGGGGGAGGACACGGTTCGGGTAGGAACATTCATTCATTCATTCAATAGTATTTATTGAGCGCTTACTATGTGCAGAGCACTGTACTAAGCGCTTGGAATGGACAAATCGGTAACAGATAGAGACGGTCCCTGCCCTTTGACGGGCTCGCGGTCTAATCGGGGGAGACGGACAAGGACAACGGCAATAACTAGAATCGAGGGGAAGAACATCTCATTAAAACAATAACAAATAAATAGAATCAGGGCGATGTGCAGCTCACTGACAAAATAAATCGGGTGATGAAGATATGTACAGTTAGGAGTATATATGAAGATAAGGAGTTTTGTCTTGGACGTGTTCAGTTTGAGGTGTCAGCAGTGAAGTAGAGACGTCCCGAAGGCAGGAGGGAATGTGAGACGGCAGAGAAGGAGAGAGATCAGGGCTGGAGACGGACACTGGGGAATCATCTGCATAGAGGTGATAGTTGTAGCCACGGGAACGAAAGGGGCTAGATGGAGAATTAAAAGGGGACTCAGATTGAACCTTGAGGGACTCCCCACTGTCAGAGGATGGGAGGCAAAGGAGGGGCTTGCAGAAGTGACCGAGAAGGATCCGTCAGAGAGATCGGAGGAAAACCAAGAGAGAACTGTGTCAGTGAAACCGAGGCGGGAAAAAGTTTCAAGGAGAACGGGGCCGTCTACAGTGTCGAAGGCAGCCGAGAGGTCTAGGCGGATTAGGATAGAGTAGACGCAGTCAGATTTGGTGGAAAGAAGGTCACTGGGTACCTTAGAGAGGGTTGTTTCTGAGGAGTGAAGGAGGCAGACACCAGATTAGGGGGGATCAAGTTGAGAATTAGAGGAGAGGAAGCCGAGACAGCGGGTATAAACAACTCTCTCAAGAAGATTGGCGAAGAATGGTAGGAGGGAGATGGGGCGATAACTGGAGGGAGTCACGGGGTTCGAGGGAGGGTTTGTGTTTTTTAGGATAGTGGAGATGTAAGAGCGAGAGGAGAGCAGATAGGTAAGTGGGATCAGAGCGGGGAGAGCTCTGGAGCCAGAGGAGACAAGGAGACTTGGATGACTATGTGACAGTAAGAGAGAAAACAAAGCCAGGTCTTCCAGTTAAACTCCTCTTGGCTGAAGAGGCCGATTTTGCTCCAAAAACTTCTCTGGAGTTTTTCTGGGAAAATCAGTTCAGGGGAGACGAGGGCTGGGTAAGGAGAACCCTTCCGGTCGTCTCTCTGGGTTGGTCGATTCACCGGGGAGGAGAGGCCCATGTCCTCCATCTGGGGAGGGGGACCCCCGAGGCGAATCGGAGACAGAGAAGGGAGACTAGTTCCAACATACCCAGATATTTTCCAGGGGGCTCATGGGCTCTGCACAACCCTTGAAGAATCTGGCAGGGAGTCGCCCCCTCCCGCCCCCCCTTAATTCTGAAACCCGTGGGGCAGATTAGAAGAAATGGAATCCGTATGTTTCTGATTCATTTACACTTAACTCATCAGAATGCTCTTTTTATGAGCTATTTGATGTCCAGAAAGCCTATTGAGTCAATTTTATAAGCCTTTTAAAGATTTTTCTTTAGAAACAGGCACTTTCATTTTGCCAAGAATAAACAAACCTGAACCTCAAAAGTCACTACCCCGCCCCCCCCCACCCCCCGACCCCCAAATCCGGAGCCTTTTTCTTCCCCACTTTGAAATCCTTCTAGCTCTCATTCACCATTCCCTTCTAGTCCTCCGTCCGTGTCTTTGCTATCCTCTCAACCCTCAAACCTTATACGCCTCATACCTCTAGAACGTAAGCTTGTTGCGGGCGTTCATTCACTTATTCATTCAGTCATATTTATTGAGCGCTTACTGTGTGCACAGCACTGTACTGAGCGCTTGGGAAAGTGCAGTACGACAGTGAAGAATGGTAATCCCTGCCCACAGCGAGTTCACAGTCTAGCGGGGGGAGACAGACATCAGTACAAATAAATAAAACGACAGACATATACATGAGCGGTGTGGAGCTGGGAGGGAGAGGGAGAAAAAAAGGGAGCAAGTCAGGGTGACGCAGAGGGGAGTGGGCGATGAGGAAAAGCAGGGCTTAGTCTGGGAAGGCCTTCTGGAGGAGATGAGCCGGGGAATGTGTCTGTTTTTTTGTCGTGTTGTACTCTCCCAAGCGCTCAGTACAGTGCCCTGCACACAGTAAGCACTTAATTATTACGACCGCCTGACTGATGCCTCAACTTCCAACCCTCTTACCCTTCTTTTCTGTCTAACAGGGGAGTTGGACACAAAATTCATTAACAGGTGGGAGGGCTGAAGGTGCAGTTGGGATATATAACATAGGCAGATGAATAATACTGATAATAGTGGTACTTGTTAAGTGCTTTTTATGTGTCAAGCACTGTCCTAAGTGCTGAGATAGATGCAAACTACTCAGGTTGGACACAGACTCTGTCCCAAATGGGACTCACAGTCTTAATCTCCACCTTACAGATGAGGTAGCTGAAGCGCAAAGAAGTGAAGTGACTTGCCCAAGGTCATATAGCAGACAAGTGGTAGAGCCAGAATTAGAATCCAGGTCCTTCTGACTCTCCGACCCCTGTTCTGTCCACTAGGCCCCGCTCCTTCCCTCACGAGGGATTAATCAGAGAAGGCTTCCTGGAGAAGATAGGCTTTGTAGACTGGGAGAGGAGTGGTTAATTAAATCAATCAGTGGTATTTATTGAGTTCTACTTGTCTGCTGTGTGACCTTGGGCAAGTCACTTCACTTCTCTGGGCCTCAGTTCCCTCATCTGGAAAATGGGGAGTGAGGCTGTGAGCTCCAGGTGGGTCAGGGTCTGTGTCCAACCCGATCTGCTCGTATCCACCCCAGTGCTTAGTACAGTGCCTGACACATAATAAGCACTTAACAAATAACATCATTATTACTATTAGTAGTAGTATTTTGGGAATATTGTGTTATCCATGCAATTGTATTTATTAATAATGTTGGTATCTGTTAAGCGCTTACTACGTGCGGAGCACTGTTCTAAGCGCTGGGGTAGATACAAGGGAATCAGGTCGTCCCACGTGAGGCTCACAGTTAATCCCCATTTTACAGATGAGGTGACTGAGGCACAGAGAAGTGAAGTGACTTGCCCACAGTCACACAGCTGACAAAATGGCAGAGCAGGGAATCGAACCCATGGCCTCTGACTCCGAAGCCCAGGCTCTTGCCACTGAGCCATGCGGCGCTTAGTGTGTGCAAAGCACTGTAATAAGTGCTTAGCACTGTATTAGGCACTTAACACTGTGTTCAGCGCTTGGGCGAGTACCATACAACCGAACTGGCAGACACGTTCCCTGCCCACAACGAGGTTAGAGTCTAGAGGGAGAGAGACATTTATATAAATGAGTAATTTAAATATGTAATTTAGAGATCTGTACATAGGAGCTGGTAAATTAAGGGTGGGGGGTGACTGTCAAATGGCTGATGAGAAGGGGGAGGGAGTTCCAGGAAGAAGGAAGGTGTGAGTGTGAGTTGAATGGCAAGAGAGACAAGAATAAGTGAGTAATAAGACGGTGAGTAGGTTAGCTTGAAGATCAAAGCTGGGGTGGAGTGGGAGAAGAGAGCGGAAATTGTAGTGGGAGGTGATTGATCGAGTGCTTTAAAGCCAATTCGTTCCCTCATTCATTCAGTTGTAATTACTGAACGCTTACTGTGTGCGAAGCACTGTACTGGTAAGGAGTTTCTGTCTGATGCAGTGATGCATGGGCAACCACTGGAGGTTCTTGAGGCAAGGGGAGGTGTGAACTGAATAGTTTTGTAGAAAAATGATGCAGGCAGCAGAGTGAAGTACAGACTGGAATGCGGAGAGCCAGGAGGTGGGGTGGTCAGCGAGAAGGCCGACGGGGCATTTGAGCTGGGAGAATACGAGCGGTTGGACAAGCACGATGGTCATTTCGACGGGAAGGAAGAGACGGAGTCTGGAAGCTTTGCAAAGGAAGACGGTGGCCCCACGTAGGACAACCTGATTCCCTTGTATCTTACCTAGCGCTTAGAACAGTGCTTGGCACATGGTAAGCACTTAAGAAATACCATTTAAAGAAAGAAGAGCTCACGAGGTTTAGTGACGGTTGGATCACGATGGCATTCGTTAAACCCTTACTGTGTGCCAAGCACCGTCCTAAGCACCGGGGTAGATACAAGGGGATCAGGTTGTCCCACGTAGGGCTTAGTCTTAATTCCCATTTTATAGATGAGAGAACTGAGACACGGAGAAGTGAATTAACTTGCCCCAAGTTTCGCAGATGACAAGTGGCGGAGTTGGGATTAGAACCCACGACCTTTGACTCCCAAGCCCATGCTCTCTCCACTAAGCCACGCTGCTTCTCGGTGGACTGAGTCTCTTGGAGTGGTAGGACCTGAAGGAGTCAAGGATCCGGTCGAGATTGTCCTCGATACGGGCAGGGAACGTGTCCGCTAATTTAAGCTAATTCGATCGTATTGGACCGGGAGCCCTCTGTGGGACAGGGACTGTTTCCAACCCGATTTGCTTGTAACCTCCCCAGGGCTTAGTATAGGGCATGGCACATAACAAACACTGTTATTATTATTATCATTATTATTAGGGGAGGTGATGCCTACCAAGATGGAGAGGGTGGCCTGGAAAAACTCAGAATTTCTGTAGACCAAATCCCCCGCTATGAGAAAACAGGACACAGAGGGAATCTCAGAGGGGGTGGGGGGAAACAATAAAAGGGAATAGTTCCTCACCCTGCCGACGACGGACCTACGGGAAACATTCCCACGGGACGCTGTGCAGGCTCAGAGAATCAGTAGGCTTGAGGGGGATTGGTTAATCCAACAGTGTTATTTGTCGAGCACCTACTGGGTACAGACACTGTACTAAGTGTCGATTGTCCGAGTTTGGTTCCTAGAGGAAGAGTCGGGGCTGTGGAAGCAGCATGGCTTAGTGGAAAGAACATGGGCTTGGGAGTCGGAGGTCGTGGGTCCTAATCCCGGCTCTGCCACTTGTCAGCTGTGTGACCTTGGGCAAGTCACTTCGCTTCTCTGGGCCTCAGTTACCTCCTCTGTAAAATGGGGATGAAGACTGTGAGCCCCACGTAGAACAACCTGATTACCTTGCATCTACGAGAAAATACAAGAAAATCGGATTGAACACAGTCATGATATCCACCCTCCTGAAGGGGACTAGTCCACCTAGCGTACCTACCTTTCCCTTCTAATTATAATAATAATGATGTCGTGGGTGTTCGTTAAGCGCTTACTATGGGGCAAGCACTGTTCTAAGCACTGGGGTGGATACAAGCCAATCAGGTTGGACACAGTCCCTGTCCCAGCTGGGGCTCACAGTTTCGATCCCCATTTTACAGATGAGGTAACTGAGGCTCGGAGAAGCAAAGTGACTTGCTCAGGGTCACAGAGCAGACAAGGGGCAGAGCCGGGATAAGGACCCATGTCCTCTGATTCCCAGGTCCACGCTCTAACCACTGCGCCACGTTGCTTCTTGATGGTTCCTAGCCCCGCTGAGGGCAGGGTGGGAGGACCACGGTAAAATGGGAGCTGCCATTTGGCTTTCGCGGGGGGCCGGTGGGGAAACTGGGAAGAAGAATCCATCGGCCGCTCGACCGACGGTACTGATTGAGCGCCACCCTTGTAAAGAGCACTGTACCGAGTGCTTGGGAGTAGGGGATGAAGACAAGGTAAGGAAGGAGGAAGAAGAAAAAGATGAAGAAGAGGAGGGGAGAGGAAGGAGGAAGAATCGGGACTAAGAGGAGGAAGGAGAAGAAAACGCGTGAGTGAAAATCACAATCACGCTAATAATAACGACAACGATAATGGCGGTATTTTTTGAGTGCTCGCCACGGCGCCAAGCACTGTATTAAGCACCGGGACCCGCTCAAAGCAATTAGGTCAAGCTCTTTGATTGGGAGAACCATCCGCCTGGGGAAGGCGAGATGTAAGCTATGGGAAGAGAAGAGAGTCTGGGAAAATGACAACTTTTTATTGGCGTTTCTTGGGGGGAAATGCATAAACTGGGCAACGTCCTTGTAAAGAGAGTTATTTGTAATGTCAAACTGACAATAGCAAGCTCAGCTGGAGTCACTTTTATCTGAAATCTTCCCAATGCTTTATAAGCATTAAGGAATTAACCTTAACGATCCCCTTGCCGAAATGGCCCCTCTCCTCACCAAGGATGAAACCAGGTTCAGCATGGCTCGGGGCTGTGGAACAGAGAATTCCCAGCGCTCTGTTCTCGCCACTCGAGAAGACGGCCTCCCTTCGCCGGCCAAGATTTATTTCTTCTACTCTCATTTGTCTGTTCGCTTTTCTAATTAATCTGGTGATGTGTTGATGGCTAATGTGCGTGCACTGGGGGTTTCTTTTTTTAATATGGAAGAGTGTTAGGGGGTATGAATTTATTAGCTCAAGGGGGTTCATCTCACTTTTCAGTGGCTGGAAAAGAGCAGGAGTGACCTCGGTCTTGGCTTTTCTTTTGCCGGTTCTTTCTCCCACAGCCTCTACAGAATCCGCCCCTTCTCCTCCGTCCAAACCGCCACCGTGCCGAACCAGGCGCCGGTCATATTCTTCCCTGACTCTTGCCTCCTTGCAGGCCTTCCTGCTTCCAGACTCTCCTTTCTCCAGTTCGTAGTCTCCTTATTAATGATGATCACGGTGTATGTCAGGCGCTTACGGTGTGGGAAGTACTGGAGAGATAATAATAACGATCGTGGTATTTGTTCAGCATTTATTATGTGCCAGGCACTGTACCGAGCGCTGGGGTGGCTAGAAGCGAATCGGGTTGGACACGGTCCCTGCCCCAAGTGGGGCTCCCAGCCTCAATCCCCGTTTTCCGGATGAGGGAACCGAGACCCAGAGAGGGGAAGTGACTCGCCCAGGGTCGCACAGCCGATGGTGGATACAGCACAGGCCTGGGAGGCAGAAGGTCATGGGTTCTAATTCCGCTCCCTCCACTTGTCTTTTCTGAGTTGCGGATTCAGTGGCCGAGGCTCCGCTGACTTTTCTGTCCGGGTGACATTGTGCACTGAGAACAAGGTGCCGGAACTGCGGTCCTGGGGTGGACCCCTCTCCTGGCAACTTAGGAGGGCACCTGCTCTTTCGGGGTGGGGATGTTCCTGTTTACTGTTATATTGTTCTCTCCCAAATGCTCGCTTCAGTGCTCCAGTACATAGTAAGCGCTGTGTGACTGTGGGCCAGTCACTTAACTCCTCTGTGCCCCAGTTACCTCATCTGTTAAATGGGGATTAAAAAACTGTGAGCACCACAAGGGATGACCTGATCACCCTGTATCTACCCCAGCCCTCAGAACAGTGCTCTGCACATAGTAAGCACTTAACAAATACCAACGTTATTACCGATACCATTGACTGACTGACACCAGGGTCTAGCAGGAGACCTGGGTTCTAATCCTGGCTTCGCCACTTGTCTGCTGTGTGACCTTGGGCAAGTCGCTTCACTTCTCTCGGCCTCAGTTACTTCATCTGTAAAGTGGGGCTCGAGCCGGTGAGCCCCACGTGGGACAGGGACTGCGTCCAACCTGATTCATCTGTATCCACCCCAGCGCTTAGTACAGTTCCTGGCGCATAGTAAGCGCTTAACAAATACCACAGAGCACTGCGATCAAGCAACCACTTGAATTTATTGAGCGCTTTCTGTGTGCAGAGCACTGTAGTAAGCGCTTGGGAGAGTATAACAGAGTCGCTAGACGTGTTTTCTGCCTACATGGAGTTTACAGTCTTATGGACCGAGCAGTTGGGAAAGGACAATCGAGTCAGTAGGCACGATCCCCGGCCTCAAGGAGCTTACAGGCTACTGTAGGCGGAACACTGTACTGAGCGCTTGGGAGAGTCCAATAGAGTTCAGAGGCTTGATCCCTACCCTCAAGGATCTCACTCTCATCTGTGTGCGGAGCGCTGTACTGAGTACCTGAGTGAGTAGACATAGTCCCTGCCCTCAAGGAATTTACATTCTTCTCTTGGCAGAGCAAGCAACCGATCGATCGATCCATGGTATTTATTAATAATAATAATAATAATAGTAATAATAATGCTATTTGTTAAGAGTAAGCTATGTACCAAGCATTCATTCAGTCATTCAATTGTATTTACTGAGTGCTTAGCGTGTGCAGAGCACTGTACTAAGCGCTTGGAAAGTGCAATTCAGCAACAGATAGAGACAGTCCCTGCCCTCAACACACTCGCAGTACTGTTCTAAGCACTGGGGTGGATACAAGGTCGTCAGGTTGTCCCACGTGGGGCTCACAATCTTAATGCCCATTTTACAGATGAGGCAACTGAGGCCCAGAGAAGTAAAGTGGCCTGCCCAAGGTCACACAATGGACAAGCGGCGGAACTGGGATTAGAACCCACCTCCTCTAACTCCCAAGACTGTGCTCTTTCCACTAAGCCACGCACGCTGCTTCTCTATTTTCTCTATTCTCTACTTTATTGAGCGCTTATTCATTCATTCATTCAATAGTATTTATTGAGCGCTTACTATGTGCAGAGCACTGGACTAAGCGCTTGGAATGGACAAATCGGCAACAGATAGAGACGGTCCCTGCCCTCTGGCGGGCTTACGGTCTCATCGGGGGAGACGGGCGGACGAGAAGAATGGCAATAAAAATGGCGATGGCTTACTGTGTGCAGAACACTGCACCAAACACTTGGGAGAGTGCAGTATAATATTCCCTACCCACAAGGAGCTTACGGTTTCCTGTGTTCAGAGTCCCGTATTGAGCGCTTGGGAGGGGCCGGTAGAGTTAGCGGACATGAAACCTCCCCTCATGAAGCTGAGTCTGTGTGCAGAACACTGTACTAAGGAAGTGGGAGAGGATAATAAAGTTAGTAATCACGATTCTTGCCTTCGAGGAACTTACCGTCTACTGGGTGCAGAGCACCGTACTGAGTGCTTGGGAGAGCACAATAGAGTAATAATAATAATGTTGGTATTTGTTAAGCGCTTACTATGTGCAGAGCACTGTTCTAAGCGCTGGGGGAGATACAGGGGAATCAGGTCGTCCCACGTGAGGCTCCCGGTTAATCCCCATTTTCCAGATGAGGTCACTGAGGCACAGAGAAGTGAAGCGTCTTGCCCAAAGTCACACAGCTGACAGGTGGCCGAGCCGGTATTCGAACCCATGACCTCTGACTCCCAAGCCCGGGCTCTTTCCGCCGAGCCACGCTGCTTAGGTGGACGCACTCCCAGCTCAGAGGGTAGGCGATGGAGTCGGACGCTAAAACCAACTTGTTGTGTATTCGGTTGTTTTGTTGCGCTTTATTGCCTGTCTCCCTCCTTCTAGACCGTGAGCCTGTCGTTGGGTAGGGATCGTCTCTCTCTGTTGCGGAATTGTACTTTCCAAGTGCTCGGCACAGTGCTCTGCTCCCGGGAAGCGCTCCATCAATACGACCGGATGAACGAATGAACGAGCGAGGAGCCGGCGTCCGGACGTGGGACTCTTCAGGGCCCCGTGAGTCCGGCCGCGACTCGTGTGGTCCCCGTTACCCGCCGGAGCCAAAATTCAAGTTCAAGTGCACCTCTCCGCCGGGCCGACGAGGCGGGGAATAAGGTCGGCGGGATTTTTGGAGAGGGGGACGGGAGAGGAGGCCGTGCAGCGAGGGCGAGCCGGAGAGGAGATGTTTAAACAGACGGGCTGGCTTTTAAGATCTTCAAAATCCCATTAAAGGCTTTTACCCCTTCATATAGTGGAGGCGTTTGATGAAAGGGGGTGGGGGGGTGGCCGGGAGGATGGTGCTGGGGAGGAGAGGAGGGGGGTCGTAATGGGTCTGAGGAGAGAGGCCTTAATTTCTGCCGTCTCCCCTGCCGGTAATGGTGTTGGATGTAAACAGCGCTGTGCTGGACTCTGGAGAGTGATTGCAGGGTGGCTGAAGGAAGGGGAAGTGCTTCGAAATCACCAGGAATGTAGGTCTTTGAAAGAGTTTTGGCTCTTCTCTCTCCCTTCTCCACTCTGTCTCCAAACCTAGCCCTACCTACCTCTTCCCCCCTTCTCTGCCCCTTATCCTCCTCCCTCACCCCATACCCTTCTCCTTCCTCTGCCCCTTATCCTCCTCCCTCACCCCACACCCTTCTCCTTCCTCTGCCCCTTATCCTCCCCCCTCACCCCACACCCTTCTCCTTCTCCCAGCTCCTCCCCGTCACCCCGTATCCTCCCCTGACTTTTTATGGTATTTGTTAAATGATTATCATGCGCCAGGGACTGTACTAAGCACTGGGGGTTGGTTACAAGCTGATCGGGTTGGACACAGTCCCCGTTCCACACTGGGCTCACCATCTTAATTCCCATTTTACAGATGAGATCACTGAGGCCCAGAGAAGTTGTTCTTGGGCTTTGTTTTAAATGGGATTTGTTAAGCGCTCACTATGTCCGGGCACTACTAAACGCTGGAGTAGAGACAAGCTTATCGGGTTGGACTCGGTCCCCATCCCACACGGGGCTCACCGTCTTAATCCCTATTTTACAAATGAGGTAACCGAGGCACAGAGAAGCTGTTTGTTGGGGTTTTTTTATGGTATTTGTTAAGTGCTTACGATGTCCCGGGCACCGAACTAAGTGCTGGGGGAGAGACAAGCCGATCAGGTTGAACAGAGTGAGTCCCACAGTCTTAATCCCTATTACACAGATGAGGAAACTGAGGCTCAGAGAAGTTAAGTGACTTGTCCTAGGTCATAGATCAGACAAATGGGGGACCCGGGATCAGAACCCAGATCTTTCTTACTCCCGGGCCTGGGCTCTATCCACTAGCCCCCTCTCCTTTCCCATCTCCTCTCGACCATCCTGTGTTATTATTATTATTATGGTATTTGTTAAGCGCTTTCTATGGGCCAGGCACTGTACTAAGCACTGGGATAGGTACAAACAAAATGGGGATTAAGACTGTGAGCCTCACGTGGGACAACCTGATTATCCCGTATCCACCCCGGCGCTTAGAACAGTGCTTGGCACGTAGTAAGCCCTTAACAAATACCATCAGCACCATCATCATCATTCATTCCATAGTATTGATTGAGCATCTATTGGGTACCGAGCCCTGGGTGGATGCTTGGGAGTAGAAAGAAGACACGGCCCCCGGCCTCGAGGAGTTTCCAGTCTAGAGGAGAAGACAGGCGGATATAAAACCGTAGATCTGCAGTGGCAAGTAAACCGTACAGCTACAGGCAGCAGGAGGCTGAAAAACCAGAAGCCGGAGGACGGAAAAGTCAAAAAGTAAATGGAGTCCATAATTCGGTGCAGGGTATCAGTGCTGAGGCAGGGGGAAGGACAGTTTTGGGGACAGAAGGGTTGGAGTCAATTGGAGAAGGGCTTCCCGGAGGAGGTGAATTCTCAAGACTTTCAAGTTGGGGAGAACTCTGGTCTGGGAAATTTAAGAAAGCGGGGAGTCATCACTGCCCTCAAAGGGCCGCCAGTCTACAGCGTGCAAAGCGCCGTACTACCCCCTGCAATAGATGTACATCTCCATCTCTCCATCTCCCCTGTTCTCTCTCCCTCTCTCCAGGCTCGCATCTCCTCCTGCCTTCAGGACATCTCTGCTCGGATGTCCTCCCGCCTCCTAAAACTCAGCGTGTCCAAAGCAGAGCTCCTTAACTTCCCTCCCGAACCCCGTCCCCTCCCGAACGTTCCCCTCGCTGTAAATGGCACAACCATCCTTCCCATCTCACAGGCCCACAACCTCGGTGTCATCCTTGACTCCGCTCTCTCGCATTCACTCCACACATCCGATCCGTCACCAAAGCCATCCTGTCTTACCTTCACGACGTCGCTAAGATCAATTTATTGCTATTGTTCTGTCCGTCCGTCTCCCCCGATTAGTCCGTAAGCCCGTCAGAGGGCAGGGACCGTCTCTATCTGTTACCGATTTGTCCATTCCAAGCGCTTAGTACGGTGCTCTGCACGTAGTAAGCGCTCAATAAATACTATTGAATGAATGAATGAATCTGCCCTTTCCTTTCCATCCAAACGCCTACCACGTTAGTACTGTCACCCATCCTCTCCCGCCTAGATGACCGCATCGGCCTCCTTGCTGACCTCCCAACCTCCTGCCTCTCCCCGTTCCAGTCCCTACTTCACTCCGCTGTCCAGATTATCTTTCTACAGACACGTTCATGGCAAGTCACCCCCCTCCCCCCAGATCTCCAGTGGTTGCCTATCCACCGCCACATCAAACAAAAACTCCTCACTATTGGCTTCAAAGTTCCCCATCCCACTGCCCCCTCCTACCTCACCTCCCTTCTCTCTTTCTCCAGCCCAGCCCGCCGCTCCGCTCCACTGGTGCCACTAACTTCCCCACTGTGCCTCCATCTCTCCTGTCTTGTCGCCGACCCCCGGCCCAGGTCCTACCTCTGGCCTGGACTCCCTCCCTCCTCAAATCTGTAAAAATGGGGATTTAAAAATGTGAGCCCCACGTGGGACAACCTGATTACCCTGTCTCTACCCCAGCGCTTAGAACGGTGCTCCGCACATAGTAAGCGCTTAACAAATACCACCATTATTATTATTATTATTAAATCCACCAGACAATCACTCTCCCCCACTTCAAAGCTCTACTGAAGGCGCACCACCTCCAAGAGGCCTTCCCAGACTAAGCTCCACTTTGCCTCATCTCCCACTCCCTTCCATGTCTCCCTGACTCATTCCCTTTGCCCTTCCCCCCTTTCCCCGCCCCACAGCACTTATGTATATATCTATAATTCAATTTATTTATATCGATGCCTGTTTATTTATCTTGATGTCTATCTCCCCCCTCTAGACCGTGAGCTCACTTTGGGGAGGGAGTGTCTCTCTTTATTCCCGTATTGTAATAATAATAATGATGATGGCATTTGTTACGAGCTTACTATGTGCCAAACACTGTTCGAAGCGCTGGGGGGGGGGGGATACAAGGTAATCAGGTTGTCCCACGTGGTGCTCACAGTCTTCATCCCCATTTTGCAGATGAGGTAACTGAGGCACAGAGAAGTCACACAGCTGACAGGCGGCGGAGCCGGGACCAGAACCCATGTCCTCGGACTCCAAAGCCCGTGCTCAAGCCACGCTGCTTCTAGTTTCTAGCAGGGAGAGAGATTGTCTCTCTTCATGGCCGTATTGTACTTTCTATGCGCTTAGTACAGTGCTTTGCACGCAGTAAGCACTCAATAAGTACGATCGAATTGACTGAATCAGTGAATACTGAGCACTTGGGAGAGTACATCAGAGTAAGTAGGCACGATCGCTGCCGTCAAGGAGCTGCCAGTCTACAGTGTGCAGAGCACTGTACTGAGCACCCGGGAGAGTTTATTAGAGCAAGCACGCGTAATGGCCGCCCTCCGGGAGCCGAGAGTCCAGCGGGTGGTATGAAGGAGCGGGACTGTGGATAGTGCAAAGGAGAGAGCCGGAGCAGCGTCGAAGCCACCCATCCTAAAGCGGCTTGGCTCAGTGGAAAGAGCCCGGGCTTGGGAGCCAGAGGTCATGGGTTCTAATCCCGGCTCTGCCGTTTGTCAGCGGTGTGACTTCGGGCAAGTCACTTCACTTCTCTGTGCCTCTGTTACTACCTCATCTGTAAAATGGGGATGAAAACTGTGAGCCCCACGCGGGACCATCTGATCACCCTGTATCCCCCCCAGCGCTTAGAACGGTGCTTTGCACACAGTAAGCGCTTAACAAATAGCACCATTATTATTAAAGCCTTCTCGCTCCTGGTGGCTAGCTCCTGACTCAGCCAGCTTCAGTACAGGTAGCATCCACCGCCCCGGGCAAACCCCAGGAATCCTAAATTATGCCTAGCAAGAGCCGAGGTGGTAATAATACTTGGCCCCTTCTCCGCCACCTTTCATCTAGGGGATCTCAAAGAACTGGGCCAAACACTAATTAATTTGGTCTCACAACACCCCTGCTATTATAATGCCCATTTTACAGATGAAGAAACTGAAGTATCAAGCGGCGATGGTCGCCCCATGGGCCAGTGGAGGAAGCCCTAACTGAATCTAGGCTGTCCAGCGCTCGAGTCCCGCAGCCCGTCCCAACCTGATAATAATAGAGAAGCGGCGTGGCTCAGTGGAAAGAGCCCGGGCTTGGGAGTCGGAGGTCATGAGTTCGAATCCCAGCTCTGCCACTTGTCAGCTGGGTGACCGCGGGCAAGTCACTTCACTTCCCTGGGCCTCCGTTACCTCATCCGGAAAATGGAGATGAAGACTGTGAGCCTCACGTGACGACCCTGTATCTCCCCCAGCGCTTAGAACAGTGCTCTGCACATAGTAAGCGCTTAACAAATACCAACATTATTATTATTATAATAATAGTGGTATTTGTTAAGCACTTACTACGGGCCAGGCGTCCTCTCAAGGTCGCACCTGGAGAGTTTCCGGGCCTCTACGGGTCTCGACTCCGGGAGGGAGAGTCAAGCAGAGGACTAACCGTTCCATTCCTAGCTCGGCCGGTGGCTAGCGAGCGGCAGGCCGTCGGCTACAAGTCAAAACTCACCCGTGCTGGGCAGCGGCGGCACGGGAGAGAGTCGAGGGCGGAGACTCAGGTTTCCGGCGTGGAAGGAGGCGATGGTAAACCACTTCTGGATTATCAGTTAGTCTTAATCTCCCTTTTACGGATGAGGTAACGGAGGCACAGAGAAGTTAAGTGACTTGTCCCAGGTCACACAGCGGATAAGTGGCGGATCCGGGATTAGAATAAATGAAATAAATAAACGGTGGTATTGGTTAAGCATTTACTAGGTGCGGAGCACTGTTCTGAGCGCTGGGGTAGATACAGGATAATCAGGTTGTCCCACGTGAGGCTCACAGGCTTCATCCCCATTTTACAGATGAGGTAACTGAGGCACAGAGAAGTTAAGTGAAGTTAGAGAAGCAGCGTGGCTCAGTGGAAAGAGCACGGGCTTTGGAGTCAGGGCTCATGAGTTCGAATCCCAGCTCTGCCACTTGTCGGCTGTGTGACTGTGGGCGAGTCACTTCACTTCTCTGGGCCTCAGTTCCCTCATCTGTAAAATGGGGATGAAGACTGTGAGCCCCACGCGGGACAACCTGATTCCCCTATGTCTACCCCAGCGCTTAGAACAGTGCTCGGCACATAGTAAGCGCTTAACAAATACCAACATTATTATTAAGTGACTCGCCCACAGTCACACAGCTGACAAGTGGCAGAGCCGGGATTTGAGCCCCTGACCTCTGACTCCCAAGCCCGGGCTCTTTCCACTGAGCCACGCTGCTTCTCCTATTTCTTAAGCGCTTACTATGTGCAGAGCACTGTTCTAAGCGCTGGGGTAGATACAGGGGAATCAGGTCGTCCCACGTGAGGCTCACAGTCTTCATCCCCATTTTACAGATGAGGGAACCGAGGCCCAGAGAAGTGAAGAGAGTTGCCCACAGTCACACAGCTGCCAACGGGCCGAGCCGGGATTCGAACCCATGACCTCGGGCTCCCAAGCCCGGGCTCTTTCCACTGAGCCACGCTGCTTCTCCCGTCCTCCGACTAAGCACTGGGGTAGACGTAACAGAAGCAGGTTGGACACAGCCCCCGACCCTACTGGGGCTCACAGTCTAAGTAGGGGGGAGAACAAGTATCGAATCCCCATTTTACAGATGGGGAAACCGAGGCCCAGAGAAGCGGAAGCGAATCTAGGACGTAAGGAAGGATTTTGATTGAATCTTGATTTCCACAAGGGCGGCAGTGGTTACGGTTGTTATGTCTGGCTGGGTCTAAAGCGTTCAGGTTGTCCAGGGATTTCAGTTCTTTGGACCTGTGGCGGGAGGAATTCAAGTGGTTTCTGGAAAAACGGCGTTTTTGCTTGCAATTTTCAGCCTGGTTTCTTTCATTCTTTTCTCTTTTTCTTAAAGGCATTTGTTCTGAGTCCGCGTCAAGCACTTTTATTAATAATGATGGCATTTGTTGAGAGCTTATTATGTGCAAAGCACTGTTCTGAGCGCTTGCTAGAGTCTTACTATGTGGCAAGCCCTGCACTAAGTTCTGGGGGTAGTTAGAAGCTAATCAGGTCGGGCACAGTCCATGTCCCTTGTGGGGCTCACGGTCTTAATCCCCAGTTGACAGATGAGGGAACTGAGGCGCAGAGAAGTAAAGTGATTTAGCCAAGGTCACACGGCACAAATCGGTGGAGCTGGGATTAGAACCCAGGTCCCTCTGACTCCCAGATCCGGGCTCTTTCCACTAGGCCATGCTCCTTCTTGAAATAGAGTCTTGAAGTGGAGTCTAAACCTTTCTTAAGACTGGAGGCAGAACTGGGTGGAAAATCAAAATCCCCAAATAATAGTGCAGCTTCAGAAGGAGCGTGACGGAATGGGTAGAGCACGGGCCTGGGATCCGGAAGGACCCGGGTTCTAATCCGACCTCCGCCACACGTCTGCCGTGTGACCGCGGGCAGGTCACTTAACTTCTCTGTGCCTCAGTTACCTCATCTGAAAATGGAGATTGAGATTGTGAGCCCTATGCGGGACAGGAATTGTGTCTATCTTGTACCTACCTCAGCACTGAGTTCAGTGTCTGGCACAGAGTAAGCACATGACAAAGATCATTTAAAAAAACCGTGTAGGCCTAACAGACCCTCTGGACTGTAAGCTCCGGCTCAGTGGAAAAGAGCCTGGGCTTCGGAGTCAGAGGTCATGAGTTCGACTCCCGGCTCTGCCACTCGTCAGCTGTGCGACCGTGGGCGGGTCACTTCACGTCTCCGTGCCTCAGTTACCTCATCTGGAAAATGGGGATTAACTGTGAGCCCCACGTGGGACGACCCGATTACCCTGTATCTCCCCCAGCGCTTAGAACAGTGCTCTGCACCTAGTAAGCGCTTAACAAATACCAACATTATTATTAATACAAATCAATCAGGTTGGACATAGTCCCTGTCCCACTTGGGGCTCATCCCCATATTCCAGATGCGACAACAGAGGCCCAGAGAAGTGAAGTGACTTGCCTAGGTTCACACAGCAGACAAGAGGGAGAGGCAGGACTAGAACCCAGGTCCTCTGACTCTCAGGCCCAGGCTCTATCCACTAGGCCATGCGAAGCCAGGTGAAAGGGAGCAGAGCTTCAATGCAGGGAGAAGGACAACAATCCAGAACTACATCGTTTGTGATCTTGTCAGGCTGTTTGATATTGAGTCTGGCCTGTCAGTGGCCCAGAAAGATAAGAATATTAATCAATTAATTCATTCATCCAATCAATCGCATTTATTGAGCACTAACCGTGTGCAAAGCACTGACCTAAGCACCCGGGGAAGTACAGCATGTGACCAGCGATGCTTTGCATGAGCTCCGCTGTCGACCCCAAGCGATCAGGAGCGGAATTCTGTCTCCAACTTTTTTCTTTTATGATATTTGTTAGGCGCTTACTATAACGCCAGGCACTGTTCTAAGCGTTGGGGTAGATACAAGATTGGACAAAGTCCCTGTCCCACATGGGACACCCAGTCTTAATCCCTATTTTCCAGATGAGGTAATTGAGCCCCAGAGAAGTGAAGTGATCCGCCCGAGGTCGCACAGCAGATATGTGGCAGAGCTGGGATTAGAACCCAGGTCCTTCTGACTCCCCGGCCCGGGTCTATCCGCTAGGCCGTGCCGCTTCCGCACCAACGTGGTGACGGGTTGGTAGGAGGAGCCCATGGTGAATACCCTGCTGGTCAATCAATCAATCAATCAATCAATCAATCAATCAATTTCATTTATTGATCGGTTACTATGCGCAGAGCTCTGTACTAAGCGCTAAATACAACAAAATTAGCGGACACTCTCCTAGCCCATAGTGAGGTTACAGTCTAGAGGGGGAGACGGACATTAATATAAATAAAACATAAATAAGTATGAGAAGCAGCATGGCTTAGTGGAAAGAGCCCGGGCTTGGGAGTCAGAAGTCGTGGGTTCTAATCCCGACTCTGCCACTTGGCATTCATTCATTCATTCATTCAATAGTATTTATTGAGCGCTTACTATGTGCAGAGCACTGTACTAAGCGCTTGGGATGAACAAGTCGGCAACAGATAGAGACAGTCCCTGCCGTTTGACGGGCTTACAGTCTAATCGGGGGAGACGGACAGACGAGAACGATGGCACTAAACAGCGTCGAGGGGAAGAACATCTCGTAAAAACCGATGGCAACTAAATAGAATCGAGGCGATGTACAATTCATTAACAAAATAAATAGGGTAACGAAAATATATACAGTTGAGCGGACGGGTACAGTGCTGTGGGGATGGGAAGGGAGAGGTGGAGGAGCAGAGGGAAAAGGGGAAATGAGGCTTTAGCTGCGGAGAGGTAAAGGGGGGATGGCAGAGGGAGTAGAGGGGGAAGAGGAGCTCGGTCTGGGAAGGCCTCTTGGAGGAGGTGATTTTTAAGTAAGGTTTTGAAGAGGGAAAGAGAATCAGTTTGGCGGAGGTGAGGAGGGAGGGCGTTCCGGGACCGCGGGAGGACGTGACCCGGGGGTCGACGGCGGGACGGGCGAGACCGAGGGACGGCGAGGAGGTGGGCGGCAGAGGAGCGGAGCGTGCGGGGTGGGCGGTAGAAAGAGAGAAGGGAGGAGAGGTAGGAGAAGGGAGGAGAGGTAGGACAGCTGTGTGTGAGAGCTTGGCAGCTGTGTGACTTTGGGCAAGTCACTTCACTTCTCTGGGCCTCAGTTCCCTCATCTGTAAAATGGGGATGAAGTCTGTGAGCCCCACACGGGACAAGCTGATTACCTTGTATCTCCCCCAGTGCTTAGAATATGCATGGCACATAGTAAGTGCTGAACAAATACCATCATCAATCATCATCATCATCATTACCCCAATGTTGAGAACAGTGCTTGGCACATAGTAAGTGCTGAACAAATGCCATTATTATTATTATTATTATTATTATTATTATTATTAAATGTTATTACATATCATTTAAAGATAGGTCCATAAGTGCTGATGGGCTGAGGGCGGGGAGAATAATAATTAATAATTATGGAACTAGTTAAGTGCTTATTATATGCCAAGCACTGTTCTAAGTGCTGGGGTAGGTACAAACTAATCAGGTTGGACACAGTCCCTGTCCCACCTGGGGCTCACAGTCTTAATCCCCATTTTCCAGATGAGGGAACTGAGGTACAGAGAAGTGAAGTGACTCGCCCGAGGTCGCACAGCAGACAGACGATTAGAACCCAGGTCCTTCTGATTCCCAGGTCCTTGCTCTATCCACTAAGCCATGCTGCTATGGACTCAGTGCTACTATAAACCTTTGAACTTCCATGGAGCTTGGGTCAAGTCATTTCATCTCGCTGGGACTCAGTTTCTGCAACCCTCAGAACATCTCCTCTGGCCTCTCGCACACCTCTGGAGACAAACAGGATGAGGGCGGAGACGACATTTGTAAAGAATAATAATAATGTTGGTATTTGTTAAGCGCTTACTATGTGCAGAGCACCGTTCTAAGCGCTGGGGGAGATACGGGGTAATGAGGTCGTCCCACTTGAGGCTCACAGTTAATCCCCATTTTACAGATGAGGTCACTGAGGCACAGAGAAGTGAAGTGACTCGCCCATGGTCACACAGCTCTGCCACTTGTCGGCTGTGTGACTGTGGGCAAGTCACTTAACTTCTCTGTGCCTCAGTTCCCTCATCTGTAAAATGGGGATTAAGACTGTGAGCCCCACGTGGGACAACCTGATTCCCCTATGTCTACCCCAGCGCTTAGAACGGTGCTCGGCACATAGTAAGCGCTTAACAAATACCAACATTATTATTATTATTATTACAGCTGACGAGTGGCAGAGCCGGGAGTCGAACCCATGACCTCTGACTCCCAAGCCCGGGCTCTTTCCACTGAGAAGCAGACAAGAGAGAAGCGGGGTGGCCTAGTGGAAAGAATTCTTATCCCAGCTCTGCCGCGTGTCTGCTGTGTGACCTTGGGCAAGTCATTTCACTGTTCTGGGCCTCAGTTTCCTTATCTGTAAAATAGGGAGCTCCATGTGGGACAGGGACTGTGTCCAATCTCATTGTCTTATATCTGATCTACCTCGTATGTGAGCCCTTCATTGGGCAGGGATTGTCTCTATCTGCTGCCAAATTGTACATTCCAAGCGCTTAGTACGGTGCTCTGCACATAGTAAGCGCTCAATAAATACGATTGAATATTGAATATTGTATCTATCCCAGTGCTTAGTACAGTGCCTGGCACATAGTAAACGCTTAACAGATACCACTGAAAGAAAGAAAAAACCTTCAACACTTAATAGTTACTGCAAAAAAGGGGGCGATTAATTACCCAGAGGACTATTGCTCTCCCTGGATCCTGCTTCCCTGGAGGGATTTTCTTCAGACTCTTTCTCAGAGCTGATCATGGCCCCCTGGAAGTGAGAGGATCTGGGTTCTAATCCTGGCTCTTCCAGTTGCCTGCTGTGCGACCTTAGGCAAGTCCCTTTACTTCTCTGGGCCTCAGTTTCCTCATCTGAACAATGGGGAATCATTACCTGTTAGCGCGGCGCAGTGGAAGGAGCCCGGGCTTCGGAGTCAGGGGTCATGGGTGCGACTCCCGGCTCTGCCCCTTGGCCGCTGTGTGACTGTGGGCGAGTCACTTCACTTCTCCGGGCCTCAGTTCCCTCATCTGGAAAACGAGGATTAACCGTGCGCCTCACGTGGGACGACCCGATGACCCTGTATCTCCCCCGGCGCTTAGAACAGTGCTCTGCACATAGTAAGCGCTTAACAAATACCAACATTACCTGAATCAGTCCCTCTCCTTAGTCTGGGAGCCCCATGAGAGACAGGGACTGTATCCAACCCGATTATCTTGTATCTATCCCGGAGCTTAGAACACTGCTTGGCACTTAGTAAGTGCTTAACAAATACCACAATTATTATTATTAAGACCCCAGCTGGGAGGCTATAATAACACTCCCCCTGGCTTTCCTAGGCCCTCAGGCAATTCCACTAAACAGCTTGACAATTTTCCCTAAGTGGCCAGAAAACAGTTCTTCTGAGGAACCGGAGGATTAAGAAACCCTTAAGCGGAGACATGACTCTGGTAAGCTCTCAGCAAGATCAAATATCCCAGAGGAACCCACCAGTACTAGAAATATCTATTTCATAAGACTCGGATTTTATGGACGAGGTTCAATCCAGGAATAGAGGCAGCGTTTTTTGTTTGGTTTTGTTTCTAAATCTTCCAGCCCAGGCTCCCAGTGAGGCAGAATTCCCGGAGGGTGAAGGAGGCCACTGCTAGCCGAAACTGGGCGGGATATGAGCAGGTTCAGGGTTCTAATCCCGGGCCTGCCGCTTGCCTGCCGTGGGACCTTGGGCGTGTCGCTTCCTTCTCTGTGCCTCAGTTACCTCATCTGTAAAGTAGGGATAAAATACCTGTATTCCCTCCCCCAGGCAGTGTGGTTTAGTGGCGAGATAAGCAGCAAGGTGTAGTGGATAGAGCCCAGGTCTGGGAATCAGAAGGTCATGTGTTCTAATCCTGGCTCCACCACTTATCAGATGTGTGACTTGGGGCAAGTCACTTCACTTCTCCGTGCCTCAGTTACCTCATCTGTAAAATGGGGATTGAGAACATGAGCCCCACGTGGGACAACCCGATGACCTTGTATCTCTCCCAGTGCTTAGAACAGTGCTTGGCACATAGTAAGCGCTTAACAAATACCACCATTACTGTTGTCGTTATAGCCGAAACTGTGCGGGATACGGGCAGGTTCAGGGTTCTAATCCCAGTTCTGCCGCTTGCCTGCTGTGTGACCTCGGGCAGGTCGCGTCATTTCTCTGTGCCTCAGTTACCTCATCTGTAAACTAGGGATCGAATGCCTTTTCTTCCTCCCCCTAAGACTGTCAGCTCCACTTGGGACAGATTCAAAAGCCTTATTAAAAACACATCTCTGAGAGGGCTTCTTCCTCAACTAAGCCCTGATTTCCTCCTCTCCCACTCCCTTCTGAGTTGCCCTTGCACTAGTATTCAGACTCTTTGCTCACCTCTCTCTCAGGCCCATAGCACTACCTTCATATCCATAATTCATTTAATTTATTATAATAATAATGATAGCATTTGTTAAGCGCTTACTATATGCCAAGCACGGTTCTGAGCGCCGGGGAAGAGACGGAGTCATCAGATTGTCCCACGTGGGCCTCACACTCTTCATCCCCATTTTACAGATGAGGTAACTGAGGCACAGAGAAGACAAGTGACTTGCCCGAGGTCACACAGCTGACAAGTGGCGGAGCGGGGATTAGAACCCATGACCTCTGAATCCCAAGCCTGTGCTCTTTCCACTAAACCGTGCTGCGTCTCTTGCAGCCATTTAACCACTTAATGTGGTTAATTTCTCTGGCCTCAGTTCCCTCATCTATAAAAGGGGGATTGAGACCGTGAGCCCCATGTGGGACAGCGATTGCGTTCAACCTGATTGTCTTGTATCTACCCCAGTACCTAGAATAGTGCTTGGCACATAGCACATAGTAAGCTTGGCACATAGTAAGCGTTTAATACCATAATTATTATTATTATTACTCTCCCAAGCATTTAGTGCAGTGCTCTGCACAAAGGAAGCACTCATTAAGTGATTGATTGATTGATCTTCTCCCTAATCTAATAATAATAATTATGCTATTTGTTAAGCATTTACTATATACCAAGCACTGTTCTAATTTTCTATTAGAGAAGCACCGTGGCCTAGTGGAAAGAGCTTGGGTCTGGGAGTCAGAGGACCTGGGTTCTAATCCCAGCTCCACCACTCGTCTGCTGTGTGACCTTGGGCAAGTCACTTTACTTCTCTGGGCCTCAGTTACCTCATCTGTCAAATGGGGATTAGGAGTGTGAGCCCCTCTGATGGACAGGAACTGTGTCCGACTTGATTAGCTTGTATCCACCTCAGCCCTTAGAACAGCATCTGGTACGTAGAATGCACCTAACAAATACTATATATATATATACTACTATAAATAGTACAAATATTCTTATACTATACTAATACTCTAATAGTACAAATACTATTATATATATATATAATACATATGTAATCCCAGTGTTTAGCACAGTGCTTGACACCAAGTAAGCACTTAGGAAATACCACAACTATCAGAAAGATCGCCTGAAATTTGGCCTCCTTGAGGGGTCCGGCTGACAGCTTAGTGAATACGTCATTTCCTTTTCTCAGATGGTATTTGTTAAGTGCTTACTCCGTGCCAGGCACTGTTCTAAGCAGTGGGGTAGATAGAAGTTAATAAGGTTGCACCCAGAACCTGTCCCTCTTGGGTCTCAGTCTTAATCCCAATTTCCAGATGAGGTAACTGAGGCCCAGAAAAATGAAATAACTTGCCCAAGGTCGCCCAGCCGACTTGTTTTGAGATCTATCTCGCCCCTTCTAGACTGTGAGCCCGTTGTGGGTAGGGGTTGTCTCTGTTGCTGAACTGAACTTTCCAAGCGCTTAGTACAGTGCTCTGCACACAGTCAGTGCTCTATAAATACGACTGAATGAGTGAATTGATGAAAGTGGCAGAACTGGGATTAGAACCAAAGGCCTTCTGACCCCCAGGGCCCGGACTCTATCCACTAGGCCACACTGTGGATGGATCCTTTGCATGGGCTTCCCCCTTGCTGGTGCTCATTCATCCATTTAATCGTATTTATTAAGCCCTTACTGTGTGCAGAGCACTGTGCTAAATGCTCGGGAGAGTACGAAATAACAAGAAACACACGCCTCCCTGCCCACAGTAAGCTTACGGTCCAGAGGGGGAGACAGACATTAATAGAAATAAAGAAATGACAGATATGGACATAAGTGCTGTGGGGCTGGGAGGGGGGGATGAGCAAAGGGAGCCAGTCAGGGTGACGCAGAAGGGAGCGGGAAAAGAAGAAAGGAGGGCTTAGTCAGGGAAGGCCTCTTGGAGGAGATGGGCTTTCAGTAAGATTTTGAAGCAGGGGGACAGGCAGTGCCCGTCGGTGTTGGAGGTGAAGAGCAGACCCTCCTTCCCTTGAGGTCTGACACCCTGTCTGCGCTCTGATGAGGCCCAGCTGAACGTCCAAGGGCCTGTTTTCCCGACACCTTTCAGTCTCCTTAGCAGGAAAGAGGTGATAATGGTGGCTCCTTCCCTGAGGTGTTGTGAGGATTAATTAAATGTGTGTAAAGGGCTTTGAGATTCCTCAGATGAAAGGTGTCAGCTGAGCTGGAGGGAGGTGATTATCCTTTAACTTAAGCTTTCCCCTCCTGGTCCTGTTTGCTTCCTTCTCTCCTCTCCCGGAGGCCTTCCACCCTTCCAGATTCTCAGCGACACCTCCCTTTCCCCCAGCTGGCGTTCCTAGGGAGGAACTCTCCTGCTTCCCTGGTCTGACTCACCTCTGGAATTCATCAGCCGAGATGGAGCCAGCACCCGGGATGTGAGATTCAGCTTTTAGAGAACTCCTGGACGTTTTTTCTTTTTACGGGATTTGTTAAATTCTTACTACGTGCCAGGCACCCAACTAAGCGCTGAGGTAGATACAAGATAATCAGGTTGGACAGAGTCCGTGTCCCACCGGGGCTGATAGTCTTAGTCCTCATTTTCCCAGATGAGGGCACTGAGGCCTGGAGAATGAAGTGACTTGCTCAAGGTCACACAGCAGACGAGGGGTGGAGCTGGGATTAGAACTCGTATCCTCTGATTCAGGAATCTGAAATAACCCCGAAACCCCCGACACCCTAGCCCCATCGCCCTTATCTGCATAACCTGCTCTCTCCCTCCCCCCTCATCACTAATTTATTTCGCTGTCCCCTCCTCTCCCTAGATTGAAAGCTGGTTGTGAGCAGGGAATGTTATTATTATCATTACGGTATTTGTTGAGTGCTTACTATGGGCCAAGCACTGTTCTAAGCACAGGGGTAGATACAAGGTAATCAGGTCGTCCCACGTGTCCCACGTGTCCGAGGGCCCCACATGAGACAGGGAACTGTGTCTGTTCTTATCAGGCAAAGCAACCCGACTTGCTTGTACCTCTCCCAGCTTAGTACAGTGCCCGGCACATAGTAAGCGCTTAACAAATACAATTATTATTATTATTATTATTATTATAGATTGAGGTCTATTGTGCACAGAGCACTGTATTGTTTGCAGAAGAGTAAGTAGGCAGTCTCTGCCTTCAGAGGGCTTATAATTTACCAAGTTCAGGGCACCGTACTAAGCACTTGGGAGCGTCCAATAAAGTATCAATAACCCTTGGGAAGCAACATGGCATAGTGGATAGAGCCCGGGCCTGGGAGTCCAAAGGTCATGAGTTCTAATTCCAGTTCTGCCACTTGTCTTCTGTGTGACCTTGGGCAAGTCATTTCACTTCTCTGGGCCTCAGTTCCCTCATCTGGAAAATGGGGATTGAGACTGTGAGCCCCACGTGGGACAGGGACCGCGTCCAATCCAATTTGCTAGTATCTACCCCAGCTCTTCGTACAATGCCTGGCACATAGAAAGCGCATGATAAATTCATAATTATTATTTATTAATAGACACAATCCCCGCCCTCAAGAAACTTGCAGTCTAATGTAGGCAGAGCACTACGTTGAGCTCTTGGGAGAGTCCAATAGAGTCAGTAAAGTGATCCCTGTCTGCAAGAAGCTTACCATATACTGTGTACAGAACACTGAAGCTCTTGAGAAGCAGCGTGGGTCAGTGGAAAGGGCACGGGCTTGGGAGTCAGAGGTCATGGGTTCGACTCCCGGCTCTGCCACTCGTCAGCTGTGTGACTGTGGGCGGGTCACTTCACTTCTCTGGGCCTCAGTTCCCTCATCTGGAAAATGGGGATTAACTGTGAGCCCCACGTGGGACAACCTGATGACCCTGTATCTACCCCAGCGCTTAGAACAGTGCTCTGCACATAGTAAGCGCTTAATCAATACCAACATTATTATTATTATTATTATTATTGTTATTATTGGGAGAGTCAGAGTTAGGAGCCCCAGACTTTGCCCACAAGGAGTTTACAGTCTAATGTGGGCAGAACACAGTACTAATCACTTGGGAGAGTACAGTAGAATTAGTAGACAGGATCACTGTCCTCAAGGAGCTGACAGTTTACTGTGGGCAGAACACTGTACTGAGCGCTTGGGAGAGAACGACAGAACTAATCGTTTCATGACTCTGTCCACAAGGAGCTCTCAGTCTACTGTGGGCAGAGAGCTGTAATGATAATAATAATTGTGGTATTCATTAAGCACTTACTATGTGCCAGGCATTTTACTAAGCTCTGGGTTGGATAGAAGCGAACTGGGTTGGACACAGTCCCTGTCCCACGTAAGGCTCGCAGTCTTAATCTCCCTTTTACAGATGAGGTAACAGAAGCACAGACAAGTGAAGTGACTTGCCCAAGGTCACGCAGCGGACAGGTGGCCGAGTTAGGACTAGAACCCAGGTCCTTCTGATTTCCAGGCCGGTGCTCTTTCCATCAGGCCATATTGCTTCTCAGGAGCTTGGGAGAGAACAGTAGAGTCAGTAGACCCAGCCCCTGCCCTCAAGGAGCTTCCAGTCTACTGTGGTCAGTACCCTGGCTGTACTGAGCACTTGGAAGAGAACGATGGTGTCAGAAGACCCGGCCCCTGCCCCCGAGGAGCTTTCAACCTAACAGACAAAACTGATACTCAACCCTCCTCGTCCCTGTTCCCCCAAATGGCTTTAGTTCGGAGCCTCTGCCCTGATCCCCTCGCTTCCTCGACCTCACGGGCTGGAATGCGGTGAGGCGGCCGGGTTTGTTAATGAATAATCGCGACCGACCCACAAACCATAAATGTCCCCACGGGCTCATTAGCGACATCGAACAACACACTGCCGCGGGTTAAGTCCCAGGCCTCCCCAGAGACCCCTTTGGGCCTACCGGCCGCCGAAAGCCGGAGGAAAGCTGAGGTGAGAGCCCTGAGATAGGTCAGATTAATACCGTCGATAATTCTGCCCAAACTCAATTAATAATTAACTGCTAATCAGCTTGGCCTAATGGAAGGAGCGCAGGCCTGGGAAGCAGGAGACCCAGATTCTAATCCTGGCTCTGCGCCTTGCCTCCTGGGTGACCTTGGGCAAGTGGCATAATAATGATAATAATAATGATAATTATGGTACTTGGCCCATAATTTAAGCTTACTTTGTGCCAAGCACTGTTCTAAGTGCTGGGGTAGATACAAGTTAATCAGGTTGGACACAGTCCCTGTCCCACGTAGGGCTCAAACTCTCATCCCCATTTTACAGATGAGGTAACTGAGGCACAGAGAAGCTAAGTGACTTGCCCAAGGTTGCACTGCAGACATCTGGCGGGGCAGGGATTAGAACCCAGGTCCTTCTGTCTCCCAGGCCTCTGCTCTATCCGTAAGCCTGGCTGCTTCTCGGTTTCCTCACCTGTAAAATTGTTACTACTGTAGTATTTGCTAAGCTCTTATTATGTGTCAAGCACTGTTTTAAGCGGAGGGGTAGGTACAAGATAATCAGGCCCCACGTGGAGCTCGTGGCCTAAATAGCAGTAGGAGGGGGAAGAAGCATGGCCTAGTCAAAACGTCCTGGGTTCTAATCCCCGCTCTGCTACTTGTCTGCTGTGTGACCTTGGGGAAGTCACTTCACTTCTCTATGCCTCAGTTACCTCGCCTGGAAAATGGGGATTAAGACTGAGCCCTGCGTGGGACAGGGACTGGGTCCATCCCAGCTATCTTTCATTTACCTCGGCGCTTAGAACAATGCCTGGCACACAGTAAGTGCTTAACAAATGCCATAATTATTATTGATTATTACTTGATACTTGTTCCCCATCCCTCTTTGCATCTTGAGGCTTTTGGAAGACAGAACTGCATCCAACTTGATTCTCTTGAGTCTATCCCAGTGCCTGGCACAGATTGAGCACTTCCCAAATACCGCGATCAATATTATTGTTAAGGGGAACTATTCTCCCCTCTAAGCTAAGGAAGTAGCAACATTCCCTAATGGTCCTGGGAGTCAGAAAGACCTGGGTTCTAATCTCCGCTCCACCACTTGACTGCTGTGCGACCTTGGCCGGTCGCTTCACCTCTCTGTGCCTCTTTTACCTCATCTGTAAAACGGGGATGAAGTCCGTGAGCCCCACGTGGGACAGGGACCGTGTTTGACCTGACCGGCTTGTAGCTACCCCAGTGCTTAGAACAGTGCCCGGCACACGGTAAGGGCTTAGAGAAGCAGCGTGGCTCAGTGGAAAGAGCATGGGCTTTGGAGTCAGGGCTCGTGTGTTCGAATCCCAGCTCTGCCACTTGTCGGCTGTGTGACTGTGGGCGAGTCACTTCACTTCTCTGTGCCTCAGTTCCCTCATCTGGAAAATGGGGATTAAGACTGTGAGCCCCACGTGGGACAACCTGATTCCCCTATGTCTACCCCAGCGCTTAGAACAGTGCTCGGCACATAGTAAGCGCTTAACAAATACCAACATTATTATTAACATTATTATTAAAAAATACCGTAAAAACAAAAAGAAAAAGCCAAAACCTCCAGTCGATTCGAAAACGCAAAAGAGTGCATTAGTTCCTACCAACTGCTTGGGATTAATCCTAAATCCAGTTACAGCCAGGCGTGCAGAAGAGGCCAAGGTGCTAGAAAGGCACGATGTTATTATGGCCGAGGGTTGCCATTAAAACTCTGTTTACAAAGCTAATGTGCCAGAGAATGGGTCAAGGAAAGAATTATTAGCAACAGAGCTATTTGATCTCTTTATGATCCAATGAGTCATATCGCTCCGTGCGCTAGAAAGTGAATAATGAAAACCTCAAGCCCGCTGATTTATACGTGGGCCTAGAATCCAGGGTTCTTTAACCTCAGATGCCCTCTTAAATGTGATTCATCCTAAATCAAATAGAAGATCAGATGCCCTCGCCCTCTCCCTCCTCGCCCCGGGTAATTGAAGAGGTGATTGGTGTTCCCCACCGAGGAAAATACCAGTTGGAAATGATGGATGGCTGGAGAGAAGAGGTCGAGGTTCAAGGGCTTATGGCGGCAGTTTAGTTTCTTCTTTCCCCGGGGCGGCGGGTATTTAGGGTTTGCCATTATTGTTTGTTTCTTAGGTTCTCCTGACTCCCTGAATGAGGGACGGACGAGGAGAGAAAGAGAGAAAGGTGGGGAGGCAGAGAGGACGGAGCACAGTCCTGGGGGTCAGAAGGTCATGGGTTCTAATCTCCATTCTGCCACTTGTCTGCTGGGTGACCTTGGGCAAGTCACTTCACTTCTCTGTGCCTTATCTGTCAAAGGGGGATTGAGACTGTGAGCTCCACATGGGACAGGGACTGTGTCCACCCTGATTAGGTTTTACCTACTCCAGGGCTTGGTAAAGTGCCTGGCACATAGCAAACCTTTAACAAATACAATTAAAAACAAACAAAAAAATCCCATTTATTCAGTGCTGTCTGTCTTTCTCCATCTCTGCGGCTCCGTCTCTATCTCTCTTCCTTTGTCTCTCTGTTTTGCTTGATTGTGGTAGAAAGAAAGGCCCTTGCTTCAACCTCCTGTCTTGGGTTGGCTGGGGAGGGGGAAGGAGAGAGCGATGGTTGCCCTCTCCCTAACCTGGCCACAGCGGGTAATAATTAATAATAATAACTGTGGTATTTGTTAAGAGCTTACTCTGTGCCAGGCACAGTACTAAGCACTGGTGGGGGAATAAATGTACTGATGTCTGTTGATTTATTTTTACATCTGTTTCCCCTCCTCCGGACTGTGACCTCGTTGTGAGCAGGGATTAGTGCTCTTTGTTCCTGCACTGTGTTTTCCCAAGCGTTTGGTACGGTGCTCTGCACACGGTAAGCGCTCAATAAATACAATTGAATGAATGAATGAACAAGCATATCTGGCCCTCGCCAGTTATTCCAGACATTTTACTCCCTCCTCAGGCCCCCTGTCTGCACTCCCTCCCTCCCCCAAGCCCCGGCCACCATCCCTTGCCCCCATTGAGCTGGTCATCTACTTTATTAAGAAAAGTAACACCAACAGGTGTGAGCTCCGAAAAATCCCTCCTGCCCCTCCTCAGTCTCTCCCCATTCCGGCCCCCTCTTGAACTCTTCTATCCTTCCCAGCACTATCTCCAGAGGAGATCTCCTGCCTCCTCTCAAATGTCACCCCCTCCACAGGTTCATCAGCCCCTATTCCTTGGCACCTTAGCAAACTCTCTCCCCCTTCCTCCTTCCCTCCCTAAGAGCCATCTTCAACCATTCACTCTCCAATGGCTTCTTCCTCACTGCCTTCAAATATGCCCATGTCTCCCCCATCCTTAAAAAACCCACCCTTGACTCCACGGCTCCCTCCGGGTATCGCCCCATCTCCCTCCTACCATTCCTCTCCAAACTCCTCGATTGTCTACACCCACTGTTGATCGTCTACACCCACTGTCTCAAATTCCTCTCCTCCAACTCTCTCCTGGACCCCCTCCAATCTGGCTTCCATCCCCTTCACTCCACAGAAACCATCCCCTCAAAGATCACCGCGATCTCCTTCTTGCTAAACCCAATGGCCTCTAATCCATCTTAATCCTCTTCAACCTCTCAGCTGCCTTGGACACTGTGGACCATCCTCTTCTCTTGGAAACGTTATCCAACTTTGTCTTCACTGACTCTGTCCTCTCCTCGTTCTCCTCTTATTTCTCTGGCTGTTCATTCTCAGTCTCCTTTGCAGGCTCCTCCTCTGCCTCCCACGCCCTCACTGTGGGAGTCCTTCAAGGTTCAGTGCTGGGTCCCCTTCTATTCTCCATCTACACCCACTCCCTTGGAGAATTCATTCGTTCCCATGGCTTCAACTACCATCTCTATGCTGATGACACCCAAATCTCCATCTCCATCCCCAATCTCTCTCTCTCTCTGCAGTCTTGCACCTCCTCCTGCCTTCAAGACATTTCTCCTTGGATGTCCTCCTTTCTCCTCAAATTTACCATGACCAAAACAGCTCCTTACCTTTCCACTCAAACCCTGTCTTCTCTCTGACTTACCCATCACTGTAGACAGCACCACCATCCTTCCCGTCTCACAGGCCTGTAACCTTGATGTAATCCCTGACTTCTCCACCTCAATTCAACCCACATATTCAATCCGTCATCAAATCCCGTCAGTCCCACCTCCCCAGCATAGCTAAAATCCACCCTTTCCTCTCCGTTCAAACTGCTGCAACATCCATACGATCACTCATTTTATCGCTCCTACATTGCTACACCAGCCTCCTTGCCGACGTCCCAACGGCCTGCCTCTCCCCACTCCGATCCATACTTCACTCGGCTGCCTGGATCATCTTTCTACAAAAACGTTCAGGACACGTCCCCCCCCTTCTCAAAAATCTCCACTGGTTGTCCACCCACCCCTTATCAAACAAAAACTCCTCATTGGCTTTAAAGCAGTCCATCGCCTTGCTCCCTCCTACCTCACCTTGCTTGTCTCTTTCTACAACCCAGCCCACACCTTTTGCTTCTCTAGTGCTAACCTTCTCACCGTGCTCCGCTCTCACCTGGCCCCTGGCCAACATCCTGCCTCTGGCCTGGAACGCCCTCCCTCCTCAAATCTGACAATCACTCAAGCCTTATTGAAGGCCCATCTCCTCCAAGAGGCCTTCCCAGACTAAGCCCCACTTTTCCTCATCTCCCACTCCCTTCCGCGTCGCCTTGACCTGCTCCCTTTGCTGTTTCCCTACCCCAGCCCCTCAACACTTACGCGTATATCTGTAATTTTATTTATCTGTATTGATGTCTGTCTCCCCTTCCCCCAGACTGTGAGCTCATTGCAAGTAGGTAAAGTAGGGAATGCAAGCAGGGAAGTAGAGAAGCAGTGTGGCTCAGTGGAAAGAGCATGGGCTTTGGAGTCAGGGCTCATGAGTTCGAATCCCAGCTCTGCCACTTGTCGGCTGTGTGACTGTGGGCGAGTCACTTAACTTCTCTGGGCCTCAGTTCCCTCATCTGTAAAATGGGGATTAAGACTGTGAGCCCCACGTGGGACGACCTGATTCCCCTATGTCTACCCCAGCGCTTAGAACAGTGCTCGGCACATAGAAAGCGCTTAACAAATACCAACATTATTATTATTATTATTATGTCACGGTTTATTGTTGTATTGTACTTTCCCATACGCTTAGTCCTGAGAAGCAGCGTGGCTCAGTGGAAAGAGCCTGGGCTTAGGGGTCAGAAATCATGGGTTCTAATCCCGGCGCCACCACCTGTCAGCTGTGTGACTTGGGGCAAGTCACTTCACTTCTCGGTGCCTCAGTTACCTCATCTGTAAAATGGGGATTAAGACTGTGAGCCTCACGGGGGGCGACCTGATGACCCTGTATCTTCTCCAGCGCTTAGAACAGTGCTTGGCACATAGTAAGCGTTTAGCAAATACCAACATTATTATTAAAGTGTTCTGCACACAGTTAGTGCCTAATAAATACTATTGAATAAATGAATGAATGACACAGTCCCTGCCCCACGTGGGGGGTCCCAGTCTTAATCCCCATTTCACAGATCAGGTAACTGAGGCACAGAGGAGTTAAGTGACTTGCCCAAGGTCACACTGCAGACAAGTGGCAGAGCTGGGATTAAAACCCGTGACCTTCTGACTCCCAGGCCCTTGCTCCATCCACTAGGCCATGCTGCTTTTTAGGGAAGAGGAAGCCAGGGAGAGAGGAATGATTGCCTCCTCTTTATAACCTGGCAACAGGGGGTGGTTCGTGAAAAAGAAGACAGTTTCAGCTGGAGGGATCCTCATGGAGGCTCCGGGCAGGAATGACGGATGATTCTCCATTCTGAGATGAAGGGATTGGGACCGTGTGGAGCACTTGACTCTAGCACTGGTGGTTGCCCAACAAGGGAAGGTAGTTTGGATAGGGAGGCTAAATGGGGCATTCTAAAATCTAAATTCTGTCCTGTTCCCCCAAAGAGAAGACTGATAATAATAATAATTGTGATGGTATTTGTTAAGCACTTACGTGCACTCTGTGCCAAGCACTGCTCTAAATGCTGGGGGGGGGGGATACAATGTAATCAGGTTGTTCCACATGGGGCTCACAGTCCCAATCCCTGTTTTACAGATGAGGTAACTGAGGCACAGAGAAGTGAAGTGACTTGCCCAAAGTCACACAGCTGACAATGACTAATGTCGGAGCCGCGATCAGAGCCCAGGTCCTTCTGACTCCCAGGCCCCTGCTCTATCCACTAGGCCACGCTGAGCGTCAGGTGCTGGGCGTCTCTTGCACTCTTGCAATATCTCTGGGTGAGTATCCCCTCTGGACGGGAAGCTCGTTGGGGAAGGGGAATGTGTTTATTGTTCTATTCTACTCTCCCGAGGGCTCGGTACAGTGCTCTGCACACAGTAAGCGCTCAATAAATACGATGGAGCGAATGAGTGAGAGGCGAGGGCCGGGTCTGTCTTCCCTTGCCCAGCCTGGAAAAGTTGGATGGAGGATGCCCCTTCTCCCTTCCCTTGCTCAGGCGACCCAACACATTTTTGAGGCTTATTTCTCCCGGACATCCTTCTCTCAGCCAAAAGTCTGACTAACAGTTCTGTGTGGACACACGGATTATAAAAACCGAGATGGCAAGACGCCTGCTTTCTCGCGAGGGGAAGAGCAGTTATTTCTGTGAGATCTTAATGAAACCAACGTTTAATAGCTCGAAAGTTTTTTATTGTCTTTTCTTCCTTACCACCAGTGGTCTTTACACGGCTTAGCCAGCTGCCGGATGTTAGAAACTAGACTGGGATCTCACACCGGCTCTCCCATAGCAGCTTTCACCTTGTGGGGCCTGTCAGCACAGGCAGGGTAGAAGCTAAACGATTAACTGTTGTATATTTGACTTGTAGGTGATTGGGAGAGAGAACAATTTCTCCTCAGAGTGAAGCCACTTGGCCTACAACTGGCTTCATCTGGAATGGTCTCTGGCCGTTCTGCTTGATGCCCCAGGGAGTCAGTGGAGAAATCAATCAATCAATCGACTGTATTGAGCTCTTACTATGCGCGGAACGCTGTACTAAGTGCTTGGGAAAGTACAATAGAGTGAAGTTGGGGGAGTTGTAGATGACTCACGGAAAACCTCTCCTGAGAGTCGTTCTCCTCCGCTCAGGCCCCCTGAATGAGCTCCCTCGGGACCGTCCTCCTGGAGGAACAATCCAATTCAAGATGGCAACCACCCAAACACTCAGAACCCACTGAGGCTCTCACCAAGACCCAGCGGTTGGATAGTTCAGTGAAGGGGCTAAGGGCCCATATTTAGAGTCAGGAATTTTACCCTCCTCTGTCCTTTGTTTTTTAAACTTTTTATTAATGGTATTTGTTAAGCACTTACTATTTGTCAAGCGCTGTTCTAAGAGCTGGGAGTTCCGACCTAAGAATCAGAGGACCTGAGTTAATGCTGTTGGCATTTGTTAAGCGGTTATTATGGGCCGAGCACTGTTTTAAGCGCTGGGGTAGACACAGGGGAATCAGGTTGTCCCACGTGGGGCTCACAGTCTTCATCCCCATTTTACAGATGAGGGAACTGAGGCACCGAGAAGTGAAGTGACTTGCCCAAAGTCACACAGCTAAGTGACAGAGCCGAGAGTCGAACCCATGACATCTGACACCAAAGCCCGGGCTCTTTCCACTGAGCCACACTGCTTCTCTGAGTCTAATCCCCCCGAGTAGACTGTAAACTCGTCGAAGGGCAGGGACCGTCTCTATCTGTTACCGATTTGTACATTCCAAGCGCTTAGCTATGTGCTCTGCACATAGTAAGCGCTCAATAAATACTATGAATGAATGAGTGCATAATCCCAGTTCCTTTATTTGTCAGCTACCAACTCTAATAATAATAATAATGATAATTGTGGCATTTATTAAGTGCTTACTATGTGCCAGGCACTGTACTAAGCACTGGGTAGGGTACAAGCAAATCGAGTTGGACACAATCCCTGTCCCACGTGGGGCTCCCAGTGTCAATCCCCATTTTACAGAGGTGGTGACTGAGGCCCAGAGAAGTGAAGTGACTTACCCAAGGTCACACAGCAGACCAGGGACAGAGCCGGGATTTGGAACTCTGTCGTACTGGACTCTCCCAAGCGCTTAGTCCAGTGCTCTCAAAGAGTATGAGCCCCATGTGAGACAGTGACTGTATCCAACCTAATTAACTCTATACCATCTACGTATCTACGCCGGCACTTAGAACGGTGACTGGCACATAGTAACGTACCAATATTATTACTGTTATTATGAATGTTAATGATTGATCGATTGATTAAGAGGAGGGGCGAAGAAGGGAAGGGGGCCCCCCCAAGTGGGTTCTGATTTCTGGTCCGACCCCTCTCTGCAAAGACTCCCCCTCGCCTGGAACTCTGAATTTTTCTCCCCTCCCTCCCTCCCTCTGATCTTCTGTCCTCCGCAAAGCGGTGGAGTAATAGGACCCTGGAATGTCTTGGCACAGTCAATGGGTCCAGGCCACTTGCTTTATTAGCTGTTTCCCGGGAAGAAAACTCTTGAGGCCAAACAGATATTTACAAATATTGGAAGCCCTGAGAGCTTAACCTCCGCCAAACTAGCCCCATCCAGAGATGAAAACTTCCTAGGTGGATTTTCCTTCGCTCCCCTCCTTCCTCCCGTTCATTCATTCCGCTTCTCACCCGGATCAGCCTGCAACTGAGAGCGACTCGGGGGTAGAAGGGGGGAGACATTCCTCAAAGCCCAGGGGGGTTCAGGAGCAGGGGACTGTGGATTTATTATCCCCGGGGACCCGGGCCTGAGACCTGGTTTTGTTCCGCCAGCTGGTAGCATTTATTAACGAGGCATTTCGGGATGGGGCCGGGGGAGGGAAACTTGCGATTTAAGAGCTTCTCGTGGAGGTCACGGGACGGAGCTCGATGAAACGGGATTCCAAGTTTACCCTCCAAAAATCTGTGAATTGCATATCCTCTCGAATCTTGACTAAACAACCAGTGCCTTGGGAACAACTGTGTCCCTCTCCTAACCCTCCTGGAAAAAGTCAAAGAAGGGTGAGAGAAAGGGCAGGCATATCTAATAACTCTACTGTACTCTCCCAAGTGCTTAGCACAGAGCTCTGCACCCATAGGTGCCCAATAAATACCATTTATTAGTTAGACTTTAAAGTCCTAGAAGGCCTAGAAGCAGCATGGCATAGTGGCTAGAGCACAGGCCTGGAAGTCAGAAGGTCATGGGTTCTTATCCCGCCTCCGCCACTTCTCTGCTGTATGACCTTGGGCAAGTCACGTCACCTCTCTGGGCCTCAGTTACCTCATCTGTAAAATGGGGATTGAGACAGGGACCGTGTCCCACCCAATTTAATTGTGTCCTCCCCAGTCCTTAATATAGTGCATGGCATAGAATAAACGCTTAGCAAAAACCACAGTTATTATTATTATTATTATTGTCATTCTTACTGTGTCTACATCGCTCAATATGGGCAGGGAATGTGTTTGTTAATTTCTATAATACTGTCCTCTCCCGAGCACTTAGAACAGTAGATGTTCTACCCCTTGACGCTGTTTATTGCCATTGTTCTCGTCTGTCCGTCTCCCCCGATTAGACCGTAAGCCCGTCAAACGGCAGGGACCGTCTCTATCTGTTGCCGACTTGTTCATCCCAAGCGCTTAGTACAGTGCTCTGCACAGAGTAAGCGCTCAATAAATACTATTGAATGAATGAATGAATGAATACTCAGCTCATAGAGAGCGCTCAATAGATACCATTGATTGATTGACTGATTAACTCTATTGTACTGTCCCAAGCACTCAGTTCAGTGTTCTGTACACGGAAGTGTATAAATTCCTTTAGGGCAAGGATCCTGTCTGCTAACCCTGTTGTACTCCCCTAAACATTCAGTACAATGCTCGGCACACAGTAGACTATAAACTTTCTGTGGGCACTGCTCATGTCTCCTAACACTTTTGTACTCTCCCAAGTGCTTAGCACAGAGCTCTGCTCTCAGTAGGTACTCAATAAATGCCATTTATTAGTTAGACTGTAAAGTCCTAGAGGGACTTCCCCTTCTCCTTCCTTCCTTCCTTCCCTTCCCTTCCTTTCCTTTCCTTCCTTCCTTCCCTTCCTTTCCTTTCCTTCCTTTTATTCCTTTCCTTTTCCTTTTCCTTTTCCTTTTCCTTTTCCTTTTCCTTTTCCTTTTCCTTTTCCTTTTCCCTTCCCCTTCCCTTCCCTTCCCTTCCCTTCCCTTCCCTTCCCTTCCCTTCCCTTCCCTTCCCTTCCCTTCCCTTCCCTTCCCTTCCCTTCCCTTCCCTTCCCTTCCCTTCCCATTTATTAAGCACTTACTGTGTGCAGAGCAGTGTACTAAGTGCTTGGGAAACTACAATACAAGAATGAAGAGTGACAATCCCTGTCCACAGCAAGCTCACAGTCTAGAGAGAGGGAGACAGACATCAATACAAATATATAAAATTACAGATATATACATATCCTCCTTCCTCCTCTTCTCCTCCTCCTCCTTCTTGTCCTCTTAGTTCTAGTCCTCGTCCTCCTCCTCCTTCTTCTCATTATTCTTATTGCTATTTCAGAGAGGGGGTTGCTGACCGTGAATGATTATAATTTGGCTGTGAGGAGGAGGGAATGGGGGAGCCTGCTATGCCCAAAGTAAGTGCTTAATAAACACCACTGCTTAATAAATACCACTGATTGATTCAGAGAAGCAGTGTGGCTCGGTGGAAAGAGTACGGGCTTGGGAGTCAGAGGTCTTGGGTCCTAATCCTGGCTCTGCTACTTGTCTGCTGTATGACCTTGGGTAAGCCACTTAACTTCTCCGTGCCTCAGTTACCTCATCTGTATAATGAGGATTAAGACCGCGAGCCCCACAGAAGGGGCAACCTGATTACCTTGTATCTACCCCAGCGCTCAGAATAGTGCTTGGCACATAGTAAGCGCTTAAATACCATAATTATTATTATTACTGATTGATTGATTGAGACCCTCTTAAGGGACAGGGACCCTGTCCAATTCCCACCTGTCTATTCTCTCTCAGTACTTAGTAGAGTGCTCTGCAAACAGTAAGCGCTGACTACATACTATTACCGAGATTACTTCTCTGTCTCCGATGGAAACCTTTCTTCTCTAGGCTCCAGGCTCCTTTCCTGGGTCACTGCTATGGGTCATGGGCTCACGCTCGCTTCGGAATGGGATCGTGGCCACTTAATTAGACCTAGTAGTAATGAAATTCGTAATACGGATAGTAGGAATAGCAGCAGCAGCAGTAGAAGTAGCTGTAGCAGTAGAAGTCAACGAATGACGGTATTCGTTAACTACTTACTACGTGTCTATTTTATTTCCAGCGACAGCGTATGGCTCCGACAGCCGGCTGGTGAAAAAACAGGAAAGAACATCGATTCCTTTGAAATGTGGTGTTGGAGAAGGCTTCTTGGACTGGCCCAAAGACAAACAAATGGATTTGGGAGCAAATTAAACCAAAGTGGTCTTTAGAAGGCCAAATGACTCGACTTAGATTAGCATATTTTGGACACATAATCAGGAGGATTAATTCTCTGGAGAAGACACTAATGCGAGGAAAAGTCCAGGATAAACGTGGAAGAGGCAGACCAGCAGCTAGATGGATAGAGACCGTAACAGTGATAAAAGAAGAACCATTAGAAAGGTTGCAGATTACAGGTAAGGACAGGATGTTCTGGAGAAAGTATACCCACAAAGTTGCTATGCATCGAAAATGACTCGATGGCATTTATAATAATAATACGATGTGTCAAACATAGTTTAGGGGTAAATACAACCTAATCAGGTTGGACACAGTCCCTGTCCCACATTAAGGCTCATTGCCTTAATCCCCACTTTTCAGTTGAGGGAACTGAGGGCCCTGAGAAGTGAAGTGACTTGGTCAAGGTCACACGGCAGACAAGTGGCAGCGCCGGGATTAGAACCCATGACCTCTGACTCCCAAGCCCATGCTTTTTCCACTGAGCCACGCTGCTTCTCTCCTACTACTCATTCAACCCCTACTGCTGTAACTACTGGGGAAGCAGCGTGGCTCAGTGGAAAGAGCCCGGGCTTCGGAGTCAGAGGACATGGGTTCGACTCCCGGCTCTGCCGCTTGTCAGCTGTGTGACCGTGGGCGAGTCGCCTCACTTCTCTGTGCCTCAGTTACCTCATCTGTAAAATGGGGATTAACTGTGAGCCTCACGTGGGACGACCTGATTACCCTGTATCTACCCCAGCGCTTAGAACAGTGCTCTGCACATAGTAAGGCTTAACAAATACCAACATTATTATTACTACTGTGGCTCAGTGGAAAGAGCCTGGGCTTGGGAGTCAGAGGTCGTGGGTTCTAATCCCATCTCCGCCGCTTGTCAGCTGTGTGACTTGGGGCAAGTCACTTCACTTCTCTGGGCCTCAGTGACCTCATCTGTATAATGGGGATGATGACTGTGATCCCCACATGGGACAACCTGATCACCCAGTATCCCTCCCAGTGCTTAGAACGGTGCTTTGCACGAGATAAGCGCTTAACGAATGCCATCATCATCACTACCACTAATACTCCTCTAACTACTTCTATTGAACTGTCTGCTTTCTAGGACTTTATGACCCGCTTTTTGGTGGTGAGGATGGTTTAGAAAAACATCTATTTGCAGGGAATTAATAGTGATAGCATTTTTTAAGTGCCTGCTGTTTGCCGAGCGCCGTACTAGCTACGGGGAAAGAGTATACAGTTGGGAATTAGACGTGGAAACATTCCTTGAAGTGTTACAATCTGCACCGCCAGCGACCTCGTGGCCAGGTCCTGCCTCCGGCCTGGAACATCTTCTCTCTTCATATCCGACGTACAATTAATTAAGTCTTCTCACCTTCAAAGGCTTATTGAAGGCCCATCTCCTCCAAGAAGCCTTCCCTGACTGAGCCCTCCTCTCCTCTTCTCCCACTCCCTTCTGCATCGCCCTGACTTGCTCCTTTTATTCATCCCCCTTCCCACCCTCACACAATTTACGTACATATCTGTCATTATGTTTGTTCGCCTTGATGTCTGTCTCCCCCTCTAGATGGTGAGCTCAATATAGACGGGGAATATTGGTATATTTTACTCTCCCAAGCGCTTAGTACAGTGCTCTGCACACGGTAAGCACTCAATAAATACAGCTGACTGACCACATTTTATCTCCAGGATTCTTCATTTTATCTCCAGGATTATTCCAGGATTCGAGAGAATAATAATGTTGGCATTTGTTAAGCGCTTACTGTGTGCAGAGCACTGTTCTAAGCACTGCGGTAGATACGGGGTAATCAGGTTGTCCCTCGTGAGAAGCAGCGTGGCTCAGTGGAAAGAGCCCGGGCTTAGGAGTCAGAGGTCACCGGTTCGAATCCCGGCTCCACCGCTTGTCAGCTGTGTGACTTTGGGCGAGTCACTTAACTTCTCTGGGCCTCAGCTCCATCATCTGTAAAATGGGGATTAAGACTGTGAGCCCCACGCGGGACAATCTGATCACCTTGGATCCCCCCCCCCCAGCGCTTAGAACAGTGCTTGGCATATAGTAAGCGCTTAACAAATGCCACTATCATCATTCTTGCCAGCTGCTTGAAATAACAAGGATGATGATGTTGATGATGATAACAGTAACATTTGCAAAGTGCTCAGTATGTGCCAAGCACTGGGACAGATACATGATAATCAGATCAGAGCTAGTCTCTGTCCCACATGGGGCTCACAGTCTGAGAAGAGAAAAGGTGTTTAATCCCCATTTTACCAATAAGGAAACTGGAGGCACAGAGAAGTTCAGTACTTTGCCGAAGTTTCCACGACAGACAAGCGGTGGAGGCATGATTAGAACCCGTGACCTCTGACTCCATGCCGCTAAGCCATGCCGTTCTCCTTCCCTCTCCTCCATTCTAGCTTCTAAGGAGATTGGTCATCTCCAAAATCAGGTAGGGGAAGTTGCATTACAAGAAACTACAGTTGTTTCATCATTCCACTCCCTTAAGTACCCGGAGCAGAGAAAGGTAGAAGCAGCGTGGCTTAGTGGAAAGATCCTGTGCTTGGGAGTTAGAGGATGTGGGTTCTAATGCCGGTTCCACCACTTGTCTGCTGTGTGACTTTGGGCAATCCGCTTCACTTCTCTGTGCCTCAATTACCTTATCTGTAAAATGGAGATGAAGACTGTGAACCCCACGTGGGACAACCTGATGACCTTGTATCGACCCCGGCGCTCAGAACAGTGCTCGGCACATAGTAAGCGCTTAATAAATACCACAATTATCATTCTTTACTCTACGACCTTGGGCGAGTTACTTAACTTATCTATGCCTCAGTTTCTTCAAATGTAAAATGGGGATTCAATATCTGTTCTCCTTCCTTCCTAGACTGTGAGCCCCATGTGGGACAGGGACAGTGTCTGACCTGATTTATTCAAATCTAGCCCAATGTTTAGAATGGGGTTTGGCACACAGTAAGTGCTTAACAAATACAGTAATGATGATAATAATAATGATGATGATAATAATGATTTTCTACGATCACCCAAGTTCATTCATTCATTCAGTAGTATTTATTGAGCGCTTACTATGTGCAGAGCACTGTACTAAGCGTTTGGAATGAACAAGTCCTCTACCTCCAATGGATGGTAAGTGAGGAATGTGATCCAGGTTTTTCCAATAATCAGGTGAGGGATATAATGGGGAGACGAGGGGAAGTGAGATTCTTCCTTAGCTGATTCGAGGCATTTATTCCATTTGCAGGATGTGCTGATCATCCTGGTCCTTAGAGGCAATGGGTGGAATTGAGAAAGCCACGCTGTTTTCAAATGGGAGAGGAGGGGGTTTTTGAGCAAGTTAAGTGAAATGGTGAAACATAAGAAGTATGTAGAGGGTGGAAATTGGGAAGAGAGTGAGGTAGAAAGAAAAATCTTGGTGTGGGGTGGGGAGTGAAGAAAGAGCATGATCTAGTGAATAAAGCCCAGGACTGAGAATCAGAGGACCTGAGTTCTAAGTTGGTTTTACCACTTGCCTGCTGTTTGAACTTTAGTAAGTCACTTCACTTCCCTGTGCCTCTATTTCCTCATCTGTAAGAGGGGAATTCAAGACCCCTTTTCCCTCTCGTTTAGATTGTAAACCCCATGTGGGGCAGGGAGTGTCTGACCTGATTTTAGGGCCCCTATCTTAGCATTTAGTACACTGCTTAGCATGTTAAGTGGTTAATGGGTTCTATTATTATTATCTGTAAAATGGGGATTAAGACTGTGAGCCTCACGTGGGACAACCTGATTACCTTGTATCTACTCCGGCGCTTAGAACAGTGCTCGGCACAAAGTAAGCGCTTAACAAATCTCATCATTATTATTATATGCCTCTTCTCAGCACCTGTTGTCCCTCTTAGACCTTGAGCCCCATGTGGGAACTGATTAGGTGGTCTCTGTCCCAGTGCTTAGCATGGCGCTGGCATATGGAAACCGCTTAATAAATTCCACCGTCAGTCATCATAGGTATTGAGACCCTTCATGGAATAGGGTTACATAGAATAAGCCAAGATTCGTTTCTTTCTCCAGGAATGCAAGAAAAAGCTGTTTCCTGTCCTCTGAAAACACAAATACAGCAGGTGCTTAATGGTTCCAGGAGGAGAACAGAGCTGGAGAAGAGGAAAAAGGTAGGTGAGCTGAGGAGTGGCTTGAGAAAGAGCCATCAGATCATCCTCCCTTTACTCTGTATCCCCTCCCTAGACTCTAAGGTCCTTATGGGTGGGGAACACCCAAATATTGTACTCTCCCAAGTGCTTAGTACAGAGCTCTCTACACAGTGACTACTCAAAAAATACCATCGAGTGGTTGATTTTCACAGGACTTTCTCCTTTTATCCTTCTCTATGTCCCTTGGGTGTAAGGTATGGCAGGAGTTATAATAATAATAATATTGTTGGTATTTGTTAAGTGCTTACTATGTGCAGAGCACTGTTCTAAACGCTGGGGTAGATACAGAGTAATCAGGTTGTCCCACGTGAGGCTCACAGTCTTAATCCCCATTTTACAGATGAGGAAACTGAGGCATAGAGAAGTTGTGACTTGCCCACAGTCACCCAGCTGACGAGTGGCAGAGCAGGCATTCGAACCCATGACCTCTGACTCCCAAGCCCAGGCTCTTTCCACTGAGCCATGCTGCTTTTCTAATAATAGTTATATACAATTATTATATAGAGATAATTAGAAATAATAATAATAATAATAATTGTGGTACTTGTTAACTGCTTACTATATGGCAAGCACTGTTCTAAGCACTGGGGTAGGTACAAGGTAATCAGGTTGTCCCACGTGGGGCTCACGGCCTTAATCTCCATTTTACAGATGAGATAACTGAGGTACGTAGAAGTGAAGTGACTTGCCCAAAGCCACACAGCTGACAAGTGGCGGAGCCGGGATTAGAACCCATGACCTCTGACTCCTAAGCCAGTGCTCTTTCCAGTAAGCCACACTGAGTTATCTTACCTATTGAAACACAGAGAGGTTAAGCAATAAGAGGTCACTCAGCTGGCCAGGGACAGAACTGATACTCAAACCAATAATATTTGCGGTATTTAAGTACTTGCTAGGTGCTAAGCACTGTGCTCAATACCGGGCTCGGTACAAGATCATCTGATAGGCGCAGTCCCTCCCTGTCCCATTCAGGGCTCACAGATGAGTAGAAAGGGGAGTAATTACTAAATTCACATTTCGAGGAAATGGAGGCATGAAGAAGTGAAGTGATTTGCCCCAAATCACCTAATGTTGGTATTTGTTAAGCGCTTACTATGTGCCAAGCACTGTTCTAAGCGCTGGGGTAGACACAGGGGAATCAGGTTGTCCCGCGTGGGGCTCACGGTCTTAATCCCCATTTTACAGATGAGGTAACTGAGGCACAGAGAAGTGAAGTGTCTTGTCCAAAGTCACACAGCTGACAAGTGGCCGAGCGGGGATTCGAACCCATGACCTCTGTCTCCAAAGCCCGTGCTCTTTCCACTGAGCCACGGGCAAGTGGCAGGGTAGGGATTAGAACCCAGGTCTTTGGGCTCCCAGACCTTGGCCCTTATCACCCCTTACCCTGCCTAGGAGGTCTGACGAGTTAGAGAAGGCAGCCTGGAACGATCAACAGAAATCGCTGGCATTTCCAGCCTCTTCGAGGAATGAAACGGGCATAGGGGTCGCGTTTGTGGATTGGCAGGGAATTTTCAAATCAGAGAGAATTTCTGACTCAGATGAGGAAGGGAGGAGGAATTCTGCCCATTGGACACCCAGAAGCCATCTTCTCCACCCTTTAGGAAACTGACCCGATCCACCGATCGGTGACATTTATTGAGCACTTACTTTGGGCAGACCACTGTAGTAAGCGGTCTGGGGGAGGACAATCGAGTTATTAGGCATGATTTCTGCTCTCAGAGATCCGGCGGGGGAGGCAGACAACACGGCTTAGTGGCCGGAGCGCAGGCCTGGGAGTCAGAAGGTCATGGGTCCTAATCCCGATTCCTCCTCGGGTCTGCTGTGTGATCTGGGACAAGTCACTTCACTTCTCTGGGCCTCAGTTACCTCATCGGTAAAATGGAGATTAAGAGTGTGAGCCCTATGTGGGACGGGGACTTCGTCCAACCTGGGTAACAGCTATCTACCCCAGCGCTTAGAGCAGCGCTTGACACATTGAAAGCCTTAACAGATACCATCGTTATCAATATTATTAAAATCTATTAGAGATAGATGCCTCAGAGGGTGATCAAACAATCATATTCGAGTCCTTGCTGTGTACAGAGCATCATACTAATTACTTAGGAGAGTACAATACGACAGCGAGCTTCCAGTCTAGAGGGTTGCTCGTTCTTAATGGTATTTATTGGGCGTTTACTATATGCAGAGCACTGTACTAAGCATTTGGGAGAGTATAGTACAATAAACAGTCACATTCTCTGCCCACAATAATAATGTTGGTAGTTGTTAAGCGCTTACTATGTGCAGACCACTGTTCTAAGCGCTGGAGTAGATACAGGGTCATCAGGTTGTCCCACGGGAGACTCACGGTTAATCCCCATTTTACAGATGAGGGAACTGAGGCCCAGAGAAGTAAAGTGACTCGCCCACAGTCACCCAGCTGACAAGTGGCAGAGCCGGGAGTCGAACTCATGACCTCTGACTCCGAAGCCCAGACCCTTTCCACTGAGCCACGCTGCTTCCCTAAGGAGCTTACAGTCTAGAGGAATCATCATTATCGGTGGCATTTTGGTCTAGTGGATAGAGCATGGCCTTGGAAAATAAATAAGATAAAAATAAATTGTGGTATCTGTGAAGCGCAGCGATTACTATGCGCAAAGCACTGTTCTAAGCGCTGGGTGATACAAGGTGATCAGGTTGTCCCACGTGGGGCTCACAGTTTTGCTCCCCATTTGACAGATGAGGCAACTGAGGCCCAGAGAAGTTAAGTGACTTGGCCAAGGTCACGCAGCCGACCGGTGGCGGAGCCGGGATAAGAACCCGTGACCTCTGACTCCGGAGCCCACGCTCTTTCCACTGAGCCATGCCGCTTCTCTAGTACAGTCAGAAGGAGCTGTACTAAGTGCTTAGGAGAGTACATTACAACAATAAACGTTCGTCCAGGGCTTGGAACAGCGCTTGGCGCATAGTAAGCGCTTAACAAATACCATCATTATTATTCAGTAGTATTTACTGAGTGCGTAGTAGGTGCTGTAGAAGCAGCATGGCCTAATGGATAGAGCACAGGCCTGGGAGTCATCGTGGGTTCTAGTCCCGGCTCTGCCACCTGTCCCCTGTGTGACCTTGGGCGAGTCACTTCACTTTTCTGGGCCTCAGTTCCCTCATCTTTAAAATGGGATTGAGACTATGAGCCCCACGTGGGACGGGGACCTCGTCCAACCGATCTGCTTGTATCCACCGCGGCGTTTACTCCGGTGCCTGGCCCGTAATAAAGCACATAACAAATGCCACAGTTACCGCTAAGCACTTGGGAGGGTACAGTACAACAGCGAACATTTATTCGGTCATATTTATTGAGCGCTTACTGTGTGCGGAGCACTGTACTAAATGCTTGGAAGAGTAGAGCACAACAATAGACATATTCATCCCTACTTAAAACTCACCTCCTCCGAGAGGCCTTCCCAGACCGAGCCCCCCTTCTCCCTCTACTCCCTCTACCACCCCCCCTTCACCTCTCCGCAGCTAAACCCTCTTTTCCCCCCCTCTCCCTCCGCTCCTCCCCCTCTCCCTTCCCATCCCCTCGGCACCGTACTCGTCCGCTCCACTGTATATATTTTCATCACCCTATTTATTTTGTTAACGAGCTGTACATCGCCTCGATTCTATTTAGTTGCCACTGTTTTTACGAGATGTTCTTCCCCTCGACTCTATTTATTTAGACCGTAAGCCCGTCAAACGGCAGGGACCGTCTCTATCTGTTGCCGACCTGTTCATTCCGAGCGCTTAGTCCAGTGCTCTGCACATAGTAAGCGCTGAATAAATACTATTGAATGAACGAACGTATTGTGTATATTAATGTCTGTCTCCCACTTTAGACTGTGACCTCACTGGGGGCGGGGAATGTGTCCGTTGCGTTGTCCTCTCTCAAGTGCTCAGTACGGTGCTTTGCACAGAGTAAGCGCTCAGCAGATACGATTGAATAAAGGAACACGTATCCCCGGGCACATTTCCCCTGACATCGCCTCGGTCCGTCTCCATCCTCGGCCTCACTCGGCCTTGTTCTTGATACCCTGGGTTTGCCCCAGCTTGGGAAAGCTGAGGAATCCTCTCCCCCCTCTGATAGCCCCGGGGGGCAAAGAAGGGGTGAGGGTGGGATCCCCACTGGGGTTTTCTCCAACGGGATAGAGCCCCGGCCTTGGAATCAGGAGGACTTGGGTTCTAATCCCGATTCTGTCACTTGACCGCTGTGTGACCTCGGACGTGTCCCTTCCCTCATCTGTAAAAAAAAAAGAGATTAAGACTGCGAGCGCCATCTGGGACGTGGATTGCGTCCAACTTGACGAGCTCTTGGAATAATGATGTTGGTACTTGTTAAGCGCTTACTATGTGCCGAGCACTGATCTAAGCACTGGGGTAGATACAGGATAATCAGGTTGTCCCACATGAGTCTCCACCCTCCTTTTACAGATGAGGTAACTGAGGCACCGAGAAATCAAGTGACTTACCCCAAGTCACAGAGCTGATAGGTGGCGGAGCCAGGATTAGAACCCATGACCTCCTTTCCACGGAGCCACGCTGCACACAGCACTTAGTTGTCAGTCATTTGTATTACTGAGAGCTTCAGCGTGGCTCAGTGGAAAGTGCCCGGGCTTGGGAGTCAGAGGTCATGGGTTCGAATCCCAGCTCTGCCACTTGTCGGCTGTGTGACTGTGGGCAAGTCATTTAACTTCTCTGTGCCTCAGTTCCCTCATCTGTCAAATGGGGATTAAGACTGGGAGCCTCACGGGGGACAACCTGATGACCCTGTATCTACCCCAGCTCTTAGAACAGTGCTCTGCACATAGTAAGCGCTTAACAAATACCAACATTATTATTATGGGAAGCAGCGTGGCTCAGTGGAAGGAGCCTGGGCTTCGGAGTCAGAGGTCATGGGTTCGACTCCCGGCTCTGCCGCTTGTCAGAGTTACCTCAGTTACCTCATCTGTAAAATGGGGATTAACTGTGAGCCTCACGCGGGATAACCCGATGACCCTGTATCTCCCCCAGCGCTTAGAACGGTGCTCTGCACATAGTAAGCGCTTAACAAATACCAACATTATTATTATCATTGCTATGTGCAGAGCACTGTACTAAGCGCTTGAGAGAGTACCTATGACGAATTCCCTGCCCACAGCAAACTTCCAGTCTAGAGGGGGAGATGGACATTAAGATTAATAAATTACAGTTCAGTGCCTGGCACAGAGTAAGCGCTTTCCAAATATCCAGAAAAAAAAAAGTGGCCCACTGTGGGTGTCGGGGTGGCTGGGTTGAGCGGTTTTTCTTGCAGCTGTTATGTGACCCCTCCGTGGTCTAAGAGACAGCAGGGAAATGTATACATGGCCTAGACCACCGGCCCCCAAACATCTTCATTGTTTGCTCAACAGGATATAGGCTTTCCTACTCCGTGTGCCAAACCATCTGTCCGAAGAATGGAAACCGAGTCTGCGTATACACGCGCAGACAGCCGTCCCCCTGCCCCCCTGCAATGAGTACCCAACTTCTTTAATAATGTTGATATTTGTTAAGCGCTTACTATGTGCCAAGCACTGTTCTAAGCCCTGGGGGATACCAGGTGATCAGGTTGTCCCACGTGGGGCTCACAGTTTTAATCCCCATTTTACAGATGAGGTAACGGAGGCCCGGAGAAGTGAAGCGACTTGCCCAAAGTCACACAGCTGGCAAGTGGCGCAGCCGGGATTCGAACCCATGAACTCTGACTCCCAAGCCGGCGCTCTTTCCACTGTACCACGCTGCTTCTCTATAGCATGAGGACTTCAGACCCAACTCCAGAGAACTGGAATTGACCCCCAAGCCGAGTCTGATCAGAGAATCAATCAATTAATCATTTATTCAATCGCATTTATTGAGCATTTACTGTGTGCAGAGCACTGTACTAAGAGCTTGGAAAGTACAATTCAGCAGCAAATAGAGACAATCCCTGCCCACAACGGGGCCAGCGTGTTTATGGAGCGCTCACTGTGTGCGGAGCACTGAACTAAGCACTTGGGAGAGCACAAAATAAGAGTCCGCAGACACTTTCTCTGCCCACAGAGAGCTTATAGTCTAAAGAAGCCGACCCCTTTAGTCAGTAGGTCATTTGTTGTATTTGTATTTCTTGTGTGCTTACTGTGTGCAGAGCACTGAGAAGCAGCGTGGCTCAGTGGAAAGAGCACGGGCTTTGGAGTCAGAGGTCATGGGTTCGAATCCCAGCTCTGCCACTTGTCAGCGGTGTGACTGTGGGCAAGTCACTTCACTTCTCTGGGCCTCAGTGACCTCGTCTGTAAAGTGGGGATGAAGACTGTGAGCCCCACGTAGGACAACCTGATGCCCCTGTGTCTACCCCAGCGCTCAGAACAGTGCTCTGCACATAGTAAGCGCTTAACAAATGCCAACATTATTATTATTATTATTATTACTGTACTAAGCCCTTGGGAGAGTATAAAATAACTGACACATTTGCTTGGGAGAGCATAATATGACACATTCCCCTCCCACAATGAGCTTACAGTCTAGAGGACTGTAGCCCCCGTTGGAACAAAGAAATTGGAAACAAGTTAGGGGCTCCCGATTCACACACACAAAAAGGCGCTCAGTACAGGGCTCTGCATATAGAAAGTGCTCAGTGCCATTCATTCCATCATGTTCAATCGAGCAAAGTACTTAGCGCTTGGGAGAGTACAACATTTGAAGGCAAAACCTGCTCATTCATTCAATCATATTTATTGAGCGCTTACTGTGTGCAGAGCACTCTACTAAGTGATCTGGCTGGGGTTACCCTTGAGCCCTTTGCTCTATTCGTGAATTGCACGGGTGGGCGGAATGTGAACTCTCCGCCGTGTGTAGGATGTCAGCCGTAGGACGCTATGCCGGGACCGACGCTCTCAGTTGGGGCGACGCGTGACCCTGAAGATCCGTTGAGGGAAAGGTCTTAGTTTTGTGGCACCGGGGTTTGTGCCAACCTGATTTGCTTGTACCCGCCCCAGTGCTTAGTACAGTGTCTGACACGGAATGAGCGCTTAATAAATACCACTATTATGATGATTCACCCCGGAAAGAGCTGTGCTAAACATGGTGGGTGAAACGCAGGTGGGGACGAGACGAGGCATCTCAGGATTCCAAGGTTGGAGGAAGTTTTGATGATTTTCCCTTATCTCACCGGCGACCTCCACCATTCCACACGGGAACTGGGTTTCCTGATGATCTCTAGGGAGGAGTCTTTCCCAGTCTTGGTAGGACTGAAATTCCCCTTTTTAATGGTATTTGTTATGAGCTTACTGTGGGTCAAACACTGTTCTAAGCTCTGGGGTAGATACAGGTAAAACAGGTCAGGCATAGTCCCTGTCCCAAATAGGACTCACAATCTAAATAGGGGGGAGAACAGTTATCCCATCCTCATTTTGCGTTGGAGAAAATATTAATGGTAATTATGGTATCTGTCAGGCACTTACGATGGGAAGCAGCGTGGCTCAGTAGAAAGAGCCTCGGCTTCGGAGTCAGAGGTCACGGGTTCGACTCCCGGCTCTGCCACTTGTCAGCTGGGTGACTGCGGGCAAGTCACTTCACTTCTCTGTGCCTCAGTTACCTCATCTGGAAAATGGGGATTAACTGTGAGCCTCACGTGAGACAGTGCTCTGCACATAGTAAGCGCTTAACAAATACCAACATTATTATTATTATTGTGTGCCAAGCGCTGTTCTAAGCGCTGGGGTAGATACAGGGTAATCCGGTTGTCCCACTTGGGGCTCTCAGTCTTCATCCCCACTTTACAGATGAGGTAACTGAGGCTCAGAGAAGTTAAGTGACTTGCCCAAGGTCACACAGAAAGAAGCTCACATTCTACCGTGTGTGGAGAACTTGGTAGGCTACACTAGAGTTGGTGAACTAGATCTATTAAGGAATCTATTAATTAATAGAAGATTAATAGAATTAAGAGAAGCAGCGTGGCTCAGTGGAAAGAGTCCGGGCTTTGGAGTCAGGGATCATGAGTTCGAATCCCAGCTCTGCCACTTGTCGGCTGTGTGACTGTGGGCGAGTCACTTAACTTCTCTGTGCCTCAGTTCCCTCATCTGTAAAATGGGGATTAAGACTGTGAGCCCCACGTGGGACAACCTGATTCCCCTGTGTCTACCCCAGCGCTTAGAACAGTGCTCGGCACATAGTAAGCGCTTAACAAATACCAACATTATTATTATTATTATTATCTATAATAAGATGAGGAATCTTGTCTATCCATTTTATTCTCTAGTCTCGGTAGGACTGAAATTCCCTTTTTTAATGGTATTTGTTATGAGCTTACTCATAACAAATCTATAATATAGGAATCTATAATGAAATGAGGAATCTTGTATGGGGGCTTTTTTGCTCGTTTTGTAGTTCTCCACAAACCTTGGGGAAAATGGAAGAGGCAGGTGTGTATTGCCCTGTTGGCTTAGAGTTCTCCGTGTGTTAAATCAATGCAATCTGTTACCACAGGAAGTGGGGCAAGCTGAAAATAGCAGTAGATCCAAGAAGGATTTGAATACATAAATCCATGGACAAGATGTTTGTAATAGGTCTCTAGAGAGAAAGTCGGTGATTTAGAGGGAAAGGGGAGGAAGCCTGGTCTAGAGGAAAGAGCACGGATCTGGGAGTCCGAGGATCTGGGTTCTAATCCCAGCTCCTCCACTTGTCTGCTGGGTGACCTTGGGCAAGTCTTCATTTGTCTGTGCTCCGGTTTCCTCTGGTCTGTAAGCTCCTTGAGGGTAAAGAACATGAATCTACCAATTCACTTATAGTGTACTCTTCCAAGGGCTCAGTGCTGTGTGGTTTAATGGATAGAGCACGGGCCTGGGAGTCGGAAGGTAATGGATTCTAATCCCGGCTCTGCTACTTTCATTCATTCTTTCATTCAGTCGTATTTATTGAGTGCTTATTGTGCGCGGAACACTGTACTAAGCACTTGGAAAGTACAATTCAGCAATAAAGAGAGACAATCTCTGCCCACGCGGGGTTTACTATCTAGAAGGGAGAAGACAGACATCAAAACAAATAAACGGGCATCAATGAAAATGAATAGAATTATAGTTACATACATATCGAAACAAGTAAACAGGCATAGATATAAATGAATAGAATAATTATAGATATATACACATCAAACCAAGTAAACAGGCATCAATATAAATAGAATTATAGATAAATATATACAAAAGTGACGTGGGGTGGGGAGAGGCGGGGTAGAGCAAAGGGAGCGAGTCGGGGCAATGCGGAAGGGAGGAGGAGCTGAGAAAAAGGGGGGCTTAGTCTGGGAAGACCTCGGGGAGGAGGGGTGAGCCTTCAGTAGAGCTTTGAATGGGAAACTGTGATTGCTACTTGTCTGCTGCGTGACCTTGTTCAAGTCACTTCACTTCTTTGTCCCTCAATTACCTCATCTGTAAAATGGGGATTAAGACTGTGAGCCCCATATGGAACACGGACCGTGTCCAACCAGACTACCTGGTATGTATCCCAGTGCTTAGAAGAGCGCTTGACACGTAGTAAGCGCTTAACGAATACCATCGCTATTATTATCACAGTGCTCTGCACACGGTAAGTGCTCAATAAATACAGTTGATCGATCTTCCTCATCTATAAAAGGAAGTATAGTACCTGTTCTTTCATCCTCTTAGGTGCTGAGGGATTACTCAATAGATTATATTAACTGAGGGCCTCTTACTTGCAGAGCGCTGAAATAGGTGCTTGCGAGAGTATAATAGTAATTGTGGTGTCTGTTAAGTGCCTAGCACTGTACTAAGCGCTGGAGTTTATACAAGCAAATTGGGTTGGACACAGTCCCTGTTTCACATGGGGCTTACACTCTTAATCTCCATTTTACAGATGAGGCAACTGAAGCACAGAGAAGCGAAGTGATTTGCCTAAGGTCACGTGGCATAAAAGTGCCGGACCGGAATTAGAACCCGTGACCTTCTGACTCCCAGGCCCGTGCTCTATCAACTATGCCATGCTGCTTTGACATTTAATTAATAGTTCGATATTTCCCTGTCTACAATGAATTTACAATGCAGAGGGACAGATATTAAAAGAAATTGTGGCTCTGTGCCTAAGTGCTGTGGAGCTGAAGGTGGGGTGAATATCACACGTAAAGGGGAAGAAATCTAAATTCCAGGGCAAAGCGGAAGGGAGAGACAGTAAGGGAAATGAGGATTTAGTTGTAGAAGGTCTCTTGGAGGAGTTCATGCAGTTATACTTATTGAGTATTTACTGCATGCAAAGGACTGTACTAAGTGCTTGGGAGAATACACTGTAATAGACAGACACATTCCTGCCCACAACGAACTCGCAGTCGGGAGCTCACAGTAGAGCGTTCCGATGTTAGGTTTTGAAGGTTTTGAAGAATAGTGGTATATTGGATATTAAAGTGGAGGGAGTTTCCAGCAAGAGGTCGTTGGTGAGACAGACAAATTTGGAATAGAGTGGGCTGGGCTGTAGTAGGAAATCAAGGAGGTAAAATAGGACGGTGAAAGGTGATTGAGGGCTTTAAAGGCATTAGAAAGGAGTTTCTGCCTGATGCAAAGGTGGATATGCAACCACTGGAAGTGTGAAATAATAATGTTGGCATTTGTTAAGCGCTTACTATGTGCAAAGCACTGTTCTAAGTGCTGGGGTAGACACGGGAATCAGGTTGTCCCACGTGGGGCTCACAGTCTTAATCCCCATTTTACAGAGGAGGCAACTGAGGCCCAGAGAAGTGAAGTGACTCGCCCACGGTCACACAGCTGACAAGTGGCCGAGCCGGAATTCGAACCCATGACCTCTGACTCCAAAGCCCGTGCTCTTTCCACTGAGCCACGCTGCTTCTCGTACGTGAGAGCCTATTTATTGCTATCGTTCTCGTCTGTCCGTCTCCCCGGATTAGACCGTAAGCCCGTCAAAGGGCAGGGACCGTCTCTATCTGTCGCCGATTTGTACATTCCGAGCGCTTAGTCCAGTGCTCTGCACATAGTAAGCGCTCAATAAATACTATTGAATGAATGAATGTGGACCGAATGAGGGTTTTTTCATTTGTTTTTTGTTTTAAGAAGATGATCTAAACCGCGGAGTGGGGAGGGACGGGAGGTAGGGAGGCTGATGCAGTGGTAAAGGTGGGATAGCAGCAAGAGCACAGCTCTGGAGTCAGAGGACATGGATTCTGATCCTGGCTCTGCCACTTGTCTGTTGTGTGATCTTGGGCAAGTCATTTAACTTCTCTGTGCCTCAGTTACCCCATCTGTAAAATGGGGGTGAAGACCGTGAGCCTCAAATGGGACAGCCTGATTACCTTGTATCTATTCCAGAGCTTAGAAAAGTACTTGACTCATACTAAGTGCTTAACAAATACCATAATTATCATCATCATTATTATTAATATTACCAGGTAATAGTTGGGAGAGGAATGGGTGGGTTTTTAGTGATGTTTTGAAGGTTGTGAAATGACAGAATTCAACAGGGATGAGTACAGGTCTGATCTGATTATCTTTGATCTACCCTAATTCCTAAAGATTATTCATATTAACAAATGCAGGTGTTGAATGGCCCATCCTTAACCATTAATCAAGCAGTGGTATTTACTGAGCACTTACTGTGTGCAGAGCACTGTACTAAGTGCTTGGGAGAGTACACTACAACAGAATTAGTAAGTGTGTTCCCTGCCCAAAATGAATTGTAGTCCAAGAGGCAGTTTTGAGGATGGACTTCCAGAAGGACAACAACAGTGGAGTGTTGCCTAGTGGATAGAGAACGGGCCTGGGAGTCGGAAGGACCTGGGTTCTAATCCCTGTTCCGCCATTTGTCGGCTGTGTGACCTTGAGCAAGTCACTTCATTTCTCTGGGCCTGTGTGACCTTGGACAGGTCACTTTTTTGTGCTTTGGTTTCCTCGATTGTAAAATGGGGATTCGATACCTATTTTTCCTCCTACTTATTGTGAGCACCGTAAGGGACCCAACCCAATCATCTTCAATCTAACTCTGCGATGAGAAGTGTTTGACACATAGTAAGCACTTAATGAGAAGTAGCGTGGCTTAGTGGAAAGAGCACGGGTTTGGGAGTCAGAGGTCATGGGTTCTAATCCCAGCTCTGCCACTTGTCGGCTGTGTGACTTTGGGCAAGCCACCTAACTTTTCTGTGCCTCAGTTCCCTCACCTGGAAAATGGGGATTCAGACTGTGAGCCCCACGTGGGACGACCTGATTACCTTGTATCTACCCTAGCGCTTAGAACAGTGCTTGGCACATAGTAAGAGTTTAACAAATACCATCATCATCATTAACAAATGCCATAAAAAAAGTCTCACAGCAACGGCTACAATTTAGACCCCCGTCATCCTGAAGTTGAAGAAAATTTATTCATTCATTCAATAGTATTTATTGAGCGCTTACTATGTGCAGAGCACCGTACTAAGCGCTTGGAATGTACAAATCGGTAACAGATAGAGACGGTCCCTGCCCACTGACGGGCTTACGGTCTAATCGGGGGAGACGGACGGACGAGAACAAGAACAATTTATGATTTGTGTATGTGGAATAGGGGACGTAAAAAGACCGTGCCTCATATTTAGAGAAGCAGCGTGGGTCAGTGGAAAGAGCACGGGCTTGGGAGTCAGAGGTCACGGGTTCTAATCCCGGCTCCACCGCTAGTCAGCTGGGTGACCTTGGGCAAGTCACTTCACTTCTCTGTGCCTCAGTTACCTCATCTGTCAAATGGGGATTAAAACTGTGAGCCCCACCTGGGGCAACCTGATCTCCTCGTATCCCCCAGCGCTTAGAACAGTGCTTTGCACATAGTAAGCGCTTTACAAATACCACAGTTAATTTATTTATTTATATTTCACAAAGACTACTGTTTCTAAAGCTGGAAGGTAAGAGTATCATCAGCGTGGTCAGGGAGGCCCTACAAACGGGAGCTATTTCATTTCATTCAAATCGTATTTACTGAGCGCTTACTGTGTACAGAGCACCGTATTTCATCAACTTCCCAGAAAATATTGCCGAAGCGAAAGAGCGATTCCCGTCTGTCTTTATGCCGCCTCCTCTTCTCATGTCTTTCTCTACAGTCTCATGAGATCTACTCTGGCCTCATAGACTGTCTCCCCCTCTAGTTTGTAAGCTCACTGTGGGCAGGACTGTGTCTGTTGTAGTGTGCTCTCCCAAGCGCTTAGCGCAGTGCTCTGCATCAGGTGAGTGTTCGCTAAATACGATTAACGGTTGCTACCTTTGCCTGACATTTGGAAGCTTCGGGGAAAGTTCTACGTCAACGGAAAGGGCTTTAATCATTCACCGGCATGAAGACAGAGGGCTGGACCAGATGACTTCTTCACTTTCCCTCTCTGGATTCTCTCTTCTTTACCCGCCCTTTTCAATGAGAAGTTCTGCTCCCGTTGAGATTCTCCGTTCAGATTCTGGTCTGCCTCTATGATCTGTATGGTTTATTGTTGGCATAATCGACGTTGATTATTTGTCTAGAGGAGCGTTATTTTCCCTTTGGCGGGCAGAGCCTAAGTTTAAGTGGAAGGGTTTCGGCAAGGCGGCAAATAGAGAAAACATTGATAGGACATGGACAAAGAACAGCGGAGACGAGGTGGGCAGTCGTTCCTCGTGCTTGGGACGTTTCAGATGGACTTTCATTTTGACAATAACTGTGGTACTTATTAAACACTTACGTGCCAGGCACCGTACTAAGTGCTGAGGTGAATACAGGCGAATTGGGTTGAACACAGTCCCTGTCCCATGTGGGGCTCACAGTCTCAATCCCCATTTAACAGATGAGGGAACTGAGCCCTAGAGAAGTGAAGTGATTTTTCCGAAGGTCACACGGTTGATAAGTGACAGAGCCCGGATTAGAACCCATGACCTTCTGACTCCCGGGCCCTTTCTCTCTCTCCACTAAGACATACCGATTCTTTAAAGTTATCTTTGGTCCATTTAAACTCCCAGAGGAAAATCGAGGGGGAAAGAATCAAAATATTTCAAACCCCCCCCACCGAAAAAAAAAAAAGGTTCCCAGATCGCTCTCATCGCTGGCCATGTTATTGGAGAGAGTTATGCCATTTGTCAAGGAGAATCCGAGGGGTGCCGTGTGAATCCGAAGTTGTTCATGGGTGAAACGTGAAAAATGGCCTTAATGGGCGTTGAAATTTGCTGTGCAATTTGATCCAGGTTACGGGTCAGTCAGGCTCTGGGTTGTTGAACTTCTCTCACCCCTGTTTGATTCCGGAGGTGGAGATGACAGGTTTCGTCATTAAAGGCCTCTCCTCGAGGATTCCCCGCCAGACAGAATGCCACATTTCCCAGGTGGCTTACTTGTTGTGGGCAGGGAATGTCTCTTTAAAAAATAATATTAATAATTGTGGTATTTGTTAAGTGCTTACTGTATGCCAGGTACTGTACTAGGGGAATACGTCTCTTTAATAATAACAACAATAATGATAATGATGATAATAGTGGTATTTAAGTGCTGATGTCCCGGGCACTGTACTAAGCACTGCAGGGGAATACAAGCAAATTGGCTTGGACACGGTCCCTGTCCCATGTGGAGCGCGCAATCTGCTCAACTGTATATATTTACATTACCCTATTCATTTTGTTAATGAAATGTACATCGCCTCCATTCTATTTAGTCGCCATTGTTTTTACGAGACGTTCTTCCCCTCGACTCTATTCACCGCCATCGTTCTCGTCCGCCCGTCTCCCCCGATTAGACCGTGAGCCCGTCAGACGGCAGGGACCGTCTCTATCTGTTGCCGACTTGTTCATCCCAAGCGCTTAGTACAGTGCTCTGCACGTAGTAAGCGCTCAATGAATACTATTGAATGAATGAATCCCCATTTTACAGATTAGGTAATTGAGGCGCAGAGAAATAAAGTGACTTGCCCAAGGTCACACATCAGACAAGCAGCAGAGCTGGATTTAGAACCCATGACCTTCTGACTTTCAGGGTGTGCTCTTTCCACTGGGCCCTGCTGCTTCTCAATGATAATAGTATTTGTTAAACGCTCGCTGTACTAAGTGCTGGCAGGGAGGGGGGAAATACAAGTTAAATTGGATCCTTGGCCCACATGGAGCTCACAGTCTTCACCCCCGTTTTACAGATGAGAGAACTGAGACCCAGAGAAGTGAAATGACTTGCCTAAGGTCACACAACACACAAGTGGCAGAGCTGGGATTAGAACCCACGACCTTCTGATTCCCAGGCGCTTGCTCTATCCACTAGGCCACTTTTTGTTATATAGTACTCTGACAAGCATTTAATACAGTGCTCTGCACACGACAAGCACGCAATAGATTTGATTGAATGATTTCAAAAACGCTGAAACTTAGGGTGCGTTACTCAGCGTGGCCTGGTGGCTAGAGCCCGGGCCTGGGAGTCAGAAGGCCATGGGTTCTAATTCCGGCTCCACCACATGTCCGCTGCGTGACCTTGGGCAAACCCCTTCACTTCTCTGGACCTCAGTTAACTGATCTGTAAACTGTGGGTTGAGACTGTGAGCCCTGTTTGGGACAGGGACTGTGTCCAACCCGATTTGCTTATATCCAACCCGGTGCTTAGTACAGTGCTTGGCACATAGAAAGTGCTTAACAAGTATCATTATTATTAACCTTGGGGGCCTTGGAAATAACTACTGATCTTGGGAATGGGGTGGGGAGAAATATTTATCGAGTGCCCGATGGAGGATGGGGAACTGTACTGTTCGAAGTATAAATCAATGGTATTTATTGATCAATTATTCGGTGTAGAGCACTATACGAAGTGCTTGGGAGAATACAACAGAATCGGTAGCATATTCTCTCAAGGGCTTACAGTCTAGATGGGGAGATGGACATTAATATGAATAAATGTCATTTATAATAAAAAAATTCAAAGATATGTACATAAGCGGGGGGGGGGGGGGTGTTGGGGTGAATATCAAACATCCAAATTTTACAGATAGAAGTGCGTAGATGACACAGAAGGGAGAGGGAGCTGGGGAAAAGAGGACTTAATCGGGGAAAGCTTTTTGGAGGAGATGTGGCCATAGTAATGCTTTCAAGGTGGAGAGAATGGTGGTCTGGCCAATGCAGCAGGGGAGTCCAAGTCGGAGGGAGAACGGATATTTAATCACCAATTTACAAGTGAGGAAACTGAGGACTAGCGAAGTGACTTGGCCAAGATCACACAGCAGACAAGTGGCGGATTAGAACCCAGATCCTCTGACTCCCAAGCGGGACCTCTTTCCACTAGGCCACACTACTTCTGCTTGTGGTCATTATCACCTTTAGGGATGTTTTTCCTTTTTGTACGGTATTTAAGCACTTACTCCGTATCAGACGCTGTACTAAGTACTGCGGTAATAATAATAACGTTGGCATTTGTTAAGCGCTTACTATGTGCACAGCACTGCTCTGAGCGCTGAGGAGGATACAAGATGATCAGGTTGTCTCACGTGGGGCGCACAGTCTTAATCCCCATTTTACAGATGAGGTAACTGAGGCCCAGAGAAGTGAAGTGACTCGCCCAAAGTCACACAGCTGACCAGCGGCGGAGCCGGGATTTGAACCCATGATCTCTGACTCCCCAGCCCGTGCTCTTTCCGCTGAGCCACGCCGGGGTAGACACAAGATGATCAGACTAGACAAAGTCCATGTACCACATGGGGCTCACCGTCTTAATCCTCCTTTTACAGCTGAGGGAATTAGGACAGAAAGAAATGAAGTGACTTGGCCAAGGTCACATAGCAAACAGCTGGCAGAGCTGGTATTAGAACCCAGCTCTTCTGACTCCCGGGCCGGGCCTTCTTCCACTAGGCCACGCTGCTTCTCTAAAATGATAGTAATTATTATTATTACTGTGGTATTAAGCGCTTACTTTATGCCAGGCTCCGTACTAAGCACTGGGGTAGATACGTGCAAATCAGGTCGGACGCAGTCCCTGTCTCACACGGGGTTCACGGCCTTAATCCCCATTTTACAGACGAGGTAACTGAGGCACAGAGAATCGAAGAAGTGACTTGCCCAAGATCACACGGCAGACAAGTGGTGGAGATGGGATTAGAACCCAGTTCCTCCAACTCCCAGCCCAAGCTCTTTTTACGGGTCCACACTGCTTCTAAGGGCTTTTTTCTTTACATGATGCCGTTTTCACTGGAGTTCCTCAGTGGTGCAGCAGAGGTTCATTCACTCAGTTGTTTTTATCGAGCATTTAGTGCGTGCAAAGCACTGTAGCAAGCACTAGGGAGAGGACGAAAGAATAAACAGACTTATTCCCTGCCCACCAGGAGCTGGCAGCGGACAAACTCTTGAAGGGGGAGGGTCTCTGCTGAGTACTCCCAGCATGGCGCTCTGCTTTCGATCAGGACCCGTCGTCTGCCGCTGACGGCAAAGGGGGTGTCGATGCTCCAGCCCTTCCAAAGGTGCCCGCTCCGCATCCTCTCCGAAAACGGGTGCCCCTTGGGCAGAAGCGGAAGATCCCTTGTTTTTAGTTTCCGACCGGGAGAGGGATGGCGGCTTTTTTACGTCGCATCCATCATTACTTTTAAAAATTTTTTTCATTTTGTCGTTTGTGTTTTTTCCCCTCCGAGGACCACCCTGTCCATATCTAATCAGGGACCGCTTCCTGTGTTTGTTCCCCACCGTTCATCCCGCGGGAGCGATTTTTATCATCAAACGGCATGAAAATAGACTGTTTGGAGAAGGCACCCAGAGAGTGGGCGGATGGGGCAGGAGGATGGACTGGATGGGGACCAAGCCTACCCGGTCACCTCAGGCGGTCGTGCGCTTGAGAGAGCGCCTTCGACGTCCTATTTCTCCCGGATCTACAAAAATAAGTCTGCTCGACTCCCCGCCCAGTGCTACACCCTTCCCTTTCACCGACGGGGTTGTGGTTTGTTTAAACCCGAGGACGTCCGTGTCCGGAAGCGGTAGACGGCTTCTTTTGGGAGAATGGAGGCTCCGTGTCTCGGTCCCTCGCCCGAGCACTCGGGAAAGGGGGGTCAGCGTCTGCCGGAGGTGTTCTTGGCTGGGTCCAGAAAGCCCACGTCCGGGAACGGGCCCAGACTCCTACTTCCTGAAGTGAGGGATGCGACACGGGCCCGTCGTTGGGTAGGGATTGACTCCATCTGTTGCCGAATTGTACTTTCCCAGTGCTTAGTACAGTGCTCTGCACGCAGTAAGCCTCAATAAATACGATTGAATGAATGAATCAATCAATGAACGTGTCCCCTGGTGGTTAGAGCCCAGGCCCGGAGTGAGAGGACCCGATTTCTAATCCTAGCTCTGTCACTTACCTGTTGTGTGACTTGGAGCAAGTCATTTCTTTTCTCCGTGCCTCAGTTCCCTCATCTGTAAAATTACTCTCCCCCCCGCCCTTCGAAGACCTACTGAAGGGCCCATCTCCTCCAAGAGGCCTTCCCTGACTAAGCCCTCCTTTCCTCTTCTCTCACTCCCTTCTGCGTCGCCCTGACTTGCTCCTTTCATTCATCCCACTTCCCATCCCCACACCACTTACGTCCATATCTGGCAATTCTTTATATTGATGTCTGTCTTCCCCTCCAGGCTGTAAGCTCGTTGTGGGCAGGGAATGTGTCTGTTCATTATTATATTGTACTCTCCCAAGCATTTAGCGTAGTGCTGTGCACACAGTAAGTGTTCTACAAATGCGATTGAATAAATGAATGATAATAATGGTGGTATTAAGCGCTCGCTATGTGCAAAGCACTGTTCTTAGCGCTGGGGGATACGAGGTGATCAGGTTGTCCCACGTGGGGCTCACAGTTTTAATCCCCGTTTTACAGATGAGGTAACTGGGGCACAGAGAAGTTAAGTGACTTGCCCAAAGTCACACAGCTGGCAAGCGGCGGAGCGGAGATTAGAACCCATGACCTCTGACGCCCGAGCTTTTTCCACTGAGCCACGCTGCTTCTCGTGGGAATGAAATGGGAACTCAATCAATGGGATGGATTGAGTGCTTACTATGCGCAGAGTACTGTACTAAGTGCTTGGGAGGGAATAAGCCGTCAGAATTAGTGGACACGTGCCCTGACCGTGACCAGCTTATGGTCTTGAGGGGGAGAATTCAATATCTGTTCTCCCTCCCGCTTAGACTGGGAGCCCCACGGAGGACTTGGTTATCTTGTACCCACCCCAGCGCTTAGAAATAAGCAGCGTGGCTCAGCGGAAAGAGCACGGGCTTGGGAGTCAGAGGTCATGCGTCCGAATCCCAGCTCTGCCACTTGTCAGCTGTGTGACTGTGGGCGAGTCACTTCACTTCTCTGGGCCTCAGTTACCTCATCTGGAAAATGGGGACTAAGGCTGTGAGCCACACGTGGGGCAACCTGATACCTTGTATCTACTCCAGTGCTTAGAACTGTGCTTGGCACTTAAGTGTTTAACAAACACCATCATTCTTCTTCTTCTTATTAGAAATAAGAATGGTATTTAAGTGCTCACTATGCATCAAACACAACTCTAAGCGCTGGGATAGAAGCTAAGTGGTGGAAGCAGCGTGGTTTAGTGGAAAGAACCCGGGCTTGGCAGTCAGAGGTCATGGGTTTGAATCCCGGCTCTGCCACTTGGCAGCTTTGTGACTGTGGGCGAGTCACTTCACTTCTCTGTGCCTCAGTTACCTCATCTGTAAAATGGGATTTAAGACTGTGAGTCTCACGGGGGACAATCTGGTTACCCTGTATCTACTCCAGCGCTTAGAACAGTGCTCTGCACCTAGTAGGCGCTTAACGAATACCAACATTAGGACACAGCCCCCGTCCCACATGAGCTCACAGTCTCCACCTCCATTTTACAGATGAGGTAACCGAGGCCCAGAGAAGTGAAGTAGCTTGCTTGAGGTCACACAGCCGACAAGCGGTGGAGCTGGAATTAGAACCCAGGTCCTTCTGACTTCCAGGCCCTTGCAATATTCCCCATGGTAAGGGTTTAACAAATAGCTCCCCCGATTAGACCGTAAGCCCGTCAGAGGGCAGGGACCGTCTCTGTCTGTTGCCGACTTGTACATTCCAAGTGCTTAGTACAGTGCTCTGCACATAGTAAGCGCTCAATCAATACTATTGAATGAATGAATGAATAGCTCTAATATTAGGGGCTGGGGAGAAGAGCACTATGCGGTGGGGGGGTTCACCATTCCTCTTGGCAACACTGGTCCCTGTAAGATGGCTACCGCTTCACGGTGGCTCTAAGCCGAGATCCTGGGCCACTAAGATAGATGGTCTTAGGGGCTGCCATGTGCACGTGTGTGCGGAGCGGGTAGGGATCACAGCACCGTGAAGCAGCGTGACCTCGTGGATAGAGCCCGGGCCTGGGAGTCAGAAGTTCATGGGTTCTAATTCCAGCTCTGCCACTTGTCCGCTGTGTGACCTTGGGCAAGTCACTTTACATCTCTGTACCTTGGGAGAAGCAGCGTGGCTCAGTGGAAAGAGCCCGGGCTTGGGAGTCAGAGGTCATGGGTTCGAATCCCCGCTCTGCCACTGGTCAGCTGTGTGACTGTGGACGAGTCACTTCGCTTCTCTGGGCCTCAGTTACCTCATCTGCAAAATGGGGATTAAGACTGTGAGCCCCACGTGGGACGACCTGATTCCCCTGTGTCTCCCCCAGTGCTTAGAACAGTGCTCTGCACATAGTAAGCGTTTAACAAATACCAACATTATTATTATTATCTGTAAAATGGAGATGAGCCCCACATAGAGCATAGTAAGTGCCTAACAAATGCCATAAGTATTATTATTATTATCCGTCTCTGCCCAAATTGAGGAATCCCAATCCTCATAATAAATCTAATAGCTGGGGTCTTTTGTTAACAGCTTACCATGTGCCAAGCACTAAGTAGTGTGTCTTAGTGGATAGAAGCACTTACTATGTGCCGGGCACTATACTAAACACTGAGGTGGTACCGGCAAATCAGGTTGGACACGATCCCTATCCCTCGTGGGGTTCACGGTCTCAATCTCAGCCTCAAGAGAAGCAGCATGGCTCAGTGGAAAGAGGCTGGGCTTCGGAGTCAGAGGTCACGGGTTCGACTCCCGGCTCTGCCGCTTGTCAACTGTGTGACTGTGGGCGAGTCACTTCACTTCTCTGGGCCTCAGTTCCCTCATCTGTCAAATGGGGATTAACCGTGAGCCTCACGTGGGACGACCTGATTACCCTGTATCTACCCCGGACATTAGAACAGCGCTCCGCACATAGTAAGCGCTTAACGAATACCAACATTATTATCCCCATTTGACAGTTGAGGTAACTGAGGCCCCCGGAAGTGAAATGACTTGCCCAAGGTCACACAGCGGACAGGTGGCAGACCCGGGATTGGAACCCACGTCTCCTGACTCCTAATTCGGGCATTTTCCACTAGGCTACTTCTATCCCCTCCCCTCTCAGGGTCACACCTGGAGAGTTTACAATCCTCTACTGGTCTCGGCTACAGGAGGGTGAGTCAAGCAGAGGCTCATCCGTTCCATTCCTAGCTCGGGCAGTGGCTAGTGAGTGGCAGACAATCTGCTACGAGTCGAAACACACCCGTGGTGGGCAGCAGTGGCACGGGAGAAAGTCGAGGACTGGCACTCGGGTTTCCTGCGTGGAAGAAGGCAGTGGTAAACCACCTCCAGATTTTTACCAAGAAAACTCTCTGGATTCACTACCAGAACGATTGCAGATGGAGAGCGGGACGTTCTGGGAGAGATGCGTCCGTGGTGTCGCTATGGGTCGGAAATGACTCGATGGCATAAGACAAGACTTCTATCCCCTAAAGAATTTTGAGGGATTTCCCCAGAAAATGTGGTCAGCAGCTGTACCACATGTGAATGCCAGATATTCACCGTCGACCCACCCAGCTCCATCCTAACCGACTTCTCGTCCCCCCACCCGGGTCCCCTCCCTTCTGTGTCACCTACAGATGTGGATCCTCTAGACCGTAAGCTCGTTTTGGGCAGGGAAATGTTTACCAACTCTGATGTACTGTACTCTCCCAAGCACTTAGTCAATCACATTTATTGAGTGTGTTTTGTGAATAGAGTATTGTATAGAGAATTAAATAGAGCAATGGGAGAGGTATTTATTTGTACTGATGTCCGTCTTCCCCGGCCTAGACTGTGAGATCGCTGTGGGCAGGGAATGTCACGTTTAACTTTTTTTTTTTGAATGGTATTTGTTAAGCGCTTACTATGGGCCGAGCACTGTTCTAAGCGCTGGGGTAGACACAGGGGAATCAGGATGTCCCACGTGGGGCTCTCAGTCTTAATCCCCATTTTACAGATGAGGTAACTGAGGCATAGAGAAGTGAAGTGACTTGCATAGTGAAGTGAAGTCACACAGCTGACAAGTGGCCGAGCCGGGATTCGAACCCATGCCCTCTGACTCCAAAGCCCATGCTCTTTCCACTGAGCCACGCTGCTTCTCTAACAACGTTTATTGTTGTACTGTACTTTCCCCAAGCACTTAGTAGAGTGCTCTGCACCCAGTAAGTGCTTAATAAATGCGACTGAATGAATGATATATAACAGGATAACAGATACATTCCTGCCCCTAAGGAGTTTATGGTCTAGAGAGGGAGACAGGCATTAATATAAACAAAAATATAGATATGGACATCAGTTTTGTGGGGCTGGGAGGGGGAATGAATAAAGGGAGCAAGTCAGGGTGATGCCAAAGGGAGTCGGAGAAGAGGAAAGGAGGGCTTAGTTGAGGAAGGCCTACTGGAGAAGATGTGCCTTCAGTAAGGCTTTGAAGCGGGGGAGAGAATCACTGTCAGATTTGAGGAGGGAGGGCGTTCCAGGCCCGAGTACACAGAAAGCACCCAACAAATACCACTGATGACGATGGACCTTAAGTGCTTGCTATTCAATTCACCCCAGCCCCATGGGATTTTGGTTCACATCCCTCTGCTCTGCCGTTTCCTTTGTCTGTAATTTCTTTTAATGTCTCTCTCCCCACACTGGACTGTAAGCTAGTTGTGGGCAGGGAACGTGTCTACCAACTCTGTCTCCCGATTAGTGTAGGGTTGTGTAGAGAAGGAGCTCTCTATAAATACCACTGACTGACCTCCTGGAAGCAAAGTGTTATAGAAAGAAAGGCACACTCTTCTAAATCTGAATGCCAAAAGGGGCAGATGACTGAGGCATAATTTATGCTGCTTTTTTATGGTATTTAAGCACTTACTGTGTGCCAGGAACTGTAATAAACTCTGGGGTAGATACAAGGTAATCAGGTTGGACCCGGTCCATGTCCCACATGGGGCTCATAGTCTTAACCCCCATTTTACAGATGAGGGAACCGAGGCCCAGAGAAGCGAAGTGGTTTGTCTGAGGTCACACAGCAGACAAGTGGTGGAGCAGGGATTAGAACCCAGGTCTTCTGTCTCCCGGGCCTTGGGAAGCTTTGATCTATCCCCAACCGTGGAGGCAACCAGCACACTGTTCCTCCAAACTTCCTGTTGCCACTGGGGTGGGGGGATGGAGTGTTGGGTGGGCTAGAATCCTGAATGGATGGCCCTCCCAGGGATGGTCAAAGGGACCCCAGCACTCCTAGCTCGAGACCACCCAAAGTCAGGGTCAGCTGCATCTTTCTTTCAAACATCCTTTCCCTCCTCCTCTCTTCTCTTTCTTTCCTCTCCTCTTTCTCTCCTCTTGTCTTTCTCTCTTGAACTTTATATTGAACTTCTATATTGAACTCTCCCAACCACTTAGTACGGGCCTCTGCAAACAGTAAACACTCAATAAATCCAACCGAATGGATGAATGGTGGATTTTAGCGACTTCGTAAAGGGAGAACCGACAGGATTTGGTGACATTAATGATGTAGGTTGAATGAATTAGATGAGTCAATCAAACATATTCATTGAGCACTTACTATGTGCAGACCATTGTTTTAAGCGCTAGGTAGAATACAATAAAGCCAAGTGGTAAACACATTCCCTGTCCACACTGATGCAACGTGGCTTAATGGACAGAGCAGAGACCTGGAAGTCAGGAGGACCTGACTTCTAATTCTCGATCTGCCACTTATCTGCTCTGTGACCTTGTGCAGGTCACTTAACTTTTCTGGATCTCAGTTACCTCATTAGGTGAAATGGAGATTAAGATTCTGAGCCCCACGTTGGACAGGGACGGTGTCCAACCTGATAAACGTGGATCTACCCCAGGACTTAAAACAGTACTTTGTACAGAGTAAGTGCTTAACAAGTCCCATTATTATTATTATTATTGTGGGCTTACAGTCTGTAAAGTGGGAGACAGACATAAATGTATAACCAGTCAATCAATGATATTTATTGAATCCTTGTTATGGGCAGAGCACTTACTGGGCACTTGGGAGAATACAATGCAGCAGAATTAGCAAACATTCCCTGCCCATATCAAGCATACAGTTTAGAAAGCGGGTATCAATCAATTTGTATTTATTTAGTGCTTACTGGAACAGAGCACGGTTATAAGCACTTTGGAGAGTACGGTATCATCAAGTTGGTAGACATATTCCCTGCCCACATGAGTTTATAGTCTATGGGGGAAATAGACATTAATAAAAAAATAATTTATGGATGTTTACAGACGTGTTGTGGGGTTGAGGATAGAGTGAAAACGGGGTGTGAATTCAAGTGCAGGGATGACACAGAAGGGAGTGGGAGAAGAGGAAACGAGGGCTTTGTCGGGGAAGACATCTTCGAAGAGATGTGCTTTTAATCAGGCTTTGAATCCAAGGATAACGCCGAGGTTATGGGCTTGTGAAACAGGGAGGATGGTGGTGCTACCTATAGTGATGGGAAAGTCAGGGGGAAGAGGTCACCTCCTCCAAGAGACCTTCCCAGACTGACCTTCCCCCTTTCCCTCTGCTCCCTCTCTGCTCCCCCTCCGCCCTCTGCTCCATCCCCCTTCCCTCCTTCACCTCCCCTCAGCTAAGCTCCCTTTCCCTCTGCTCCTCCCCCTTTTCCCTTTCCCTCAGCACTGTGTTCATTTGTATATATTTTTATTACCGTATTTATTTCGTTAACGAGGCGTCCATCCCCTTGATTCTATTTATTGTGAGTACGTTGTCTTGTTTTTGTCCGTCTGTCTCCCCCGATTAGACTGTGAGCCCGTCATTAGGCAGGAATTGTCTCTATCTGTTGCCGAATTGTACATTGCGAGCGCTTTGTACAGTGCTCTGCACATAGTAAGCGCTCAATAAATACTATTGAATGAATGAATGAAGGGGTTTGGATGGGAAGATGAGGAGTTGTTTTGGACATGTTCAGTGTGAGGTACAAGTAGAGATGTCCTGAAGGCAGGAAGAAATGCGAGACTGCGGAGAAGGAAAGAGATCGGGGCTGGAGATGGAGATTTGGGAATCCTCCGCATAGAGATGGTAGTTGAACCGTGGGACCGAACGAGTTCTCCAAGAGAGTTGGGGGGGGGGGGGGCGGAGAATAGAAGGGGATCCGGAACTGAACCTTGAGGTAGCCCCACAGTTAGGGGGTGGGAAGCAGAGGAGGAGCCCATAAAAGAGACCGAGAGTGAGTGGCCAGAGACACAGGAGGAGAGAACCAGGAGAGGAGAGCACCGGTGAAGATTAGACGGTGCTTCCCTGAGAACGTGGTGGTCGACGGTGTCGAAGGCAGCTGAGGTTTTGAGGAAGATTAAGATGAAGTGAAGACCATTAGATTGGTTTAGGATTGCCTTGATTCTACTTATTGCTATTGTTCTTGTCCGTCCGTCTCCCCCGATTAGTCCTTAAGCCCGTCAAAGGGGAGGGACTGTCTCTATCTGTTACCCATTTGTCCATTCCAAGCGCTTAGTACAGTGCTCTGCACATAGGAAGCGCTCAATAAATACTATTGAATGAATGAATTGGTGCCCTTCGGATTGTTTTTTGACACGAAGGGGGCAGAAGCCAGATAGAAGGGGTTCGAGAAGGGAATGAGAGGAAAGGCGGAGGCAGCAACTGTAGACAACTTGCTGGAGGAGTTTGGTGCTTGAATGGTAAGAGGGAAACGACTCCCAGGCGCGGAGTAACCCTCCCTAGACTGTAAACTCATTGTAGTCAGGGAACATGTCTACCGCCTACTTTCTCCACGTGGAAGTTGTCAGAGACAGCGTTGGGACAGAGGAGGGTTGTAAGCGTCAAAGGATTTACAGGAGGCGTCGCTAGGAGAGAAGTGTTTGCCACTGAACAGCTTCGGGGGAACCGCTAGCCCCAAAATACTTTGGGGTTCCAGTCAGGGGACTAGAGGAAGCTGGGCCTGGTAACCTTTGGCCTGGGGCTCGGGCGATGCCCTAGCACTGGGCAGAAAGTGAATTCTCGATCTCGAGAAGCAGCGTGACTTAGTGGCAAGAGCACAGGCTTGAGAGTCACAGGACGTTGGTTCTAATCCAGGTTCTGCCACTCGCTGTTTTGTGACCTAGGGCAAGCCACTTAACTTCTCTGTGCCTCACGTACCTCATCTGTAAAATGGGGATTAAGACCGTGTGCCCCATGTGGGATAACCTTTATGTTGGTATTTGTTAAGCGCTTACTATGTGCCGAGCACTGTTCTAAGCGCTGGGGTAGACACAGGGGAGTCAGGTTGTCCCACATGGGGCTTACAGTCTTAATCCCCATTTTACAGATGAGGTAACTGAGGCACCGAGAAGTTAAGTGACTTGCCCAAAGTCACACAGCTGACGAGTGGCCGAGCCGGGATTTGTACCCTTGACCTCTGATTCCAAAGCCCGTGTTCTTTCCACTGAGCCACGCTGCTTCTCTATTTATTACCTTGTATCTACCCCAGCGCTCAGAACAGTGCTTGGCACATAGTAAGCGCTTAACCCATACCGTAATTATTATTACCAACTCTTGTACTCTCCCGAGCACTTAATACAGTATTTATATAGTAAGCGCTCAATAATTACCACTGATTGATTGATCATCCTCCTCCCCTGAGAGCACTTATGTCCATATCTTAATACTCTGCTCCTTCTTCCCAGAAATTTCATCTGTTTCCAGTGCTAGACTGAATAATCTCTGAGGCAGGGATTGTGTCCACGAACTCTAGCGTATTGTACTATCCTACGTATTAGGTACAGTGCTCTGCACATAGTAAGCACTGCATAAATACCACTGACCACCAGCCCGGACTGTAAGCTCATTGTGGGCGGGGAATGTGTCCGTTTATTGTTGTATTATACCCTCCCGAGCTCTTAGTACAGTGCTCTGCACAGATTAAGGGCTCAATAAATACAACTGAATGAATGAATTGAACAACTATGGATCGATTTCGCAGATACAAGATAATCGGGTTGGACAGAGTCCCTGCCCCACAGGGGGCTCGCAGACTATAGGAAAGAGAGAACAGGTTTGGAGTCCCCATTTAAAGAAGGTGAAACTAAGTCACAGAGAAAGTGAGGGATTTTTCTTGAGCAGCGTTGCCTACTGGCAAGAGCACGAGTCTGGGAGTCAGAAGACCTGGGTTCTAATCCCGCCTCCGCCACTTGTCTGCTGCGTGAGCTTGGGCTAGTCACTTCACTTCTCTGTGCCTGAGTTACCTCAGCTGTAAAATGGGAATTATGACTGTCACCCCATGTGTGACAGGTACTATGTCCAATTTGATTTGCTTGCCTCTACCCTCTCACATAATAAGAACTTAAATATTACTATTATTATTATTATTAGCCAAGCATTATTAGAGAAGCAGCGTGGCTCAGTGGAAAGAGTACAGGCTTGGGAGTCAGAGGTCATGGGTTCGAATCCCGGCTCTGCCACTTGTCATCTGTGTGACTGTGGGCAAGTCACTTAACTTCTCTGTGCCTCAGTTACCTCATCTCTAAAATGGGGATTAAAACTGTGAGCCCCACGTGGGACAACCTGATCACCCTGTATCTACCCCAGCGCTTAGAACAGTGCACGGCACATAGTAAGCGCTTAACAGAAAATACAAGCATCAGAGTGGAGAGTCGAACCCAGTTCCCCAGATTCCCAGACCAATACCGCTTCCCAAGAAGATGGCCACATCTTGAGAAAAGACCCTCCCCTGAGCCCACCGCTGAACTCTGAGGGGAAAGAGGTGGCGAGATCTTCTTCACCGGCCCGACCGTCCAAGCCGACAGGGAGGGCTCCGTCCATCCCGCCAGCGATCTGGCTCCGGACGGGTCCTCCCGGCCCGAGGCCGACGGAGCCGGGGGGCGAGCTGCGAAAATCCCCCACTTCCTCATCCACCCCGCGCGCTCTCTCCCTCCGTCTGACTCTGCATAGTGTCGCATTGTTTTGTATCGGTTTCTGGTTTACCAGCTTTGCCGTAACGGAGAAACAAAGGCGTCTTCATGCAGGACAATGGAACACTGTTCTTGGTAATGAGGAACAGTTGAGAGGTGTGGAGTGCCACCCTCTCCGTGGGAGACGTGGGGTTGGGCACAGAGGGCTCCCGCCACTAATGAAGACCAGTTGAGGGGCATGAGCATCGTATGCCGGGCGGACATCTCATTTTTCAGACAGCTGGCCCCTCGAGACGCTCGGCTGGGGGAACGGGGAGGCGGGGGGAGACCCAGAAAGGGAGACGAGTTTCGGTTCATCTGTCTGTATGATGGCTCCTGACCCGGGCGACCCCTCGATCCGTGCCCTCTGACCTCTGAATTTGACCTCCTCAAAGAGCCTTTGGTATTGCACCAGAAGTTTTCTATTGACTACCTGCCAGCGGCCACCTGCTTAAGCAGCCCCTGAGAAATTAAAGCCACCAAATGGGTCACGGGGGACGGATACTCCGGCCTGGAGAGCCTTTAGAGTGGCGGGGGGTGGTTGGGGCGGGCATTGGAAAACCAATCTTCCTAATTATCTGTCAGAAGGATCTCTCATCTTTGTGTTGGGGTCTTTGGGTCCCTCTGTTTCTTTAGCCCATTAGCCTAATTTTAGTCTGAGGCCTGGAAGGCTAAGTATTGTGTGGGAGAGAGGGAGAGAGAGCGAGAGATTGAGGCGGGGAAGGCTAAGCGTTGTGTGGAGGAGAGAGAGTGAGAGATTGGGGAGGGGAAGGCTAAGCGTTGTGTGGGAGAGAGAGCCAGAGGTTGAGGCAGGGAAGGCTAAGTGTTGGGAGGGAGAGAGGGCCACAGAGAGAGATTGAGGCTGGGAAGGGCAAGTGTTGTGTGGGAGAGAAGGGGAGAGAGAGCAAGAGCTTGAGGCGGGAAAGGCTAGGTGTCGTGTGGAAGAGAGAGGGAGAGTCGGAGGGAGGGAGAGTGAGAGACTGAGGCAGGGAAGGCCAAGTGTTGTGTGGAGAGGAGGGAGAGTGGAGAGGGTAGTCGAGGGGTTGTCAGGAGGGTGGGAGGTTGCCCCCGTTTTCTGTTCTCCCTCAAGCGCTGAGCTGGTGAGGGCTGGATCCCCCTCAGTCCCCACCTGCCGATCTTTTAAGTCGGAAAGCTGATCTGAGACATCGGCACAGGCCTGACCGTGTGCTCTCCCCGTTATTCCGCCCGGACGGGATCGCCGGGGTCCAATCCGGCAACAAACTAACTGGATTAGCACAGATTGCGTCCTGCCTGAGGAAGGAGCCGGGGACTCTGTTCCTCATTTCCCTCTGGCCGCTCCCGCCCCGACCCCCTCCTTGCCGCCCCGCTGCCGGCTAATTTTACACAGCTGCATCGGTGACGTCCGAGCCCCTTCCTCGATCACGCAGTCTCATCCAAAGCCTTCCGCTTCCACTACCCGGAGACGACAACACTGTGTCATTCATTTGTTCAATCGTATTTATTACTATTAATAATAATAATGATGGTATTTGGTAGGCACTTACCATGTGCCAAGCACTGTTCTAAGTACTGGGGGAGAAATGAGGTTATCAGGTTGTCCAGGTGGGTCTCACAGTCTTAATCCCCACTTTATAGAAGGGGTAACTGAGTCACAGAGAAGTTAAGTGACTTGCCCAAGGTCACACAGCAGACAGGTGGCAGGGCCGGGATTAGAACCCATGACCTCTGACTCCCAAGCCCGTGCTCTTTCCATTAAGCCACGCTGCTTCTCCATTGAGCTTCTTTATTCTCTAATCAATTCTCTCAGCAACCCTTCACTGCTTCTTTATTCATTCATTCATTCATTCATTCATTCAATAGTATTTATTGAGCACTTACTATGTGCAGAGCACTGTACTAAGTGCTTGGAATATACAAATCGGCAACAGATGATAGAGACAGTCCCTGCCCTTTGACGGGCTCACGGTCTAATCGGGGGAGACGGACAGACGAGAACAGTGGCAATAAATAGAGTCAAGGGGAAGAACATCTCATAAAAACAATGGCAAATAAATAGAATCAGGGTGATATACATCTCATTAAACAAAATACACAAAATAAATAGGGTGGTGAAGATATACACAGTCGAGCGGACGAGTACAGTGCTGAGGGGGTGGGATGGGAGCGGGGAGGAGGAGAGGGAAAGGGGGGAGAAGAGGGTTTAGCTGCGGAGAGGTGAAGGCGGGGGTAGAGGGTGCGCTTACAGTGCAGAGCACTGTACTAAGCACTCGGGAAAGTAGAACAATAAAAAGACGCATTAAGGCCAGGAGGATGGTCCTCCTCAAGCTCTAATAATAATAATGTGGGTGGTTAAATGCTCACGATATGCCAAGCACTGTGCTGAGCGCTGTGGTATGCCCTTGGATCTGCTACTGCATTAATCCAGTCGCTCATCCTATCCACAGAATTGGAGATTGAGTAATTCTGTGTCACCTAAGCCCTTGAATATTCCCTCTACCACTAGCCTCGTTCCTTCCCCCTACTTGTCATTTAGCATTTACCTTCCCTGCTAGATTGTAAACTCCTTGAAGGCAAGGATCACTTCTACCAACCCTATGTCCCCACCCGAGTGCTCAGTTTTCTGCACCCCTAGTAGTAATATTAAGCACTTACTATGTGTCAAGCACTGTTCTAGATTCTAGAATACTAGAATATGTTCTAGTACGCTGTTCTGGCACTGTGGTAGATTCAAGCTAATCAGGTTGTACCCAGTCCCCGCCTCACGTGGGACTCACAGATTTAATCCCCATTTTACAGGTGAGGGAACTGAGGCACTGAGAAGTTAAGTCTCCTTTATAAAGTCAGTCGATTGTAATTACTGAGCGCTTACGGTGTGCAGAGCACGGTACTGAGCACTTGGGAGGGGACTATAGAACAATAGAACCGACACATTCCCTGCCCACAACGAGCTTACAGTCTAGAGATATTCCTGCAGGCCTCTTGAGGCACTGAGCTTCCACTGCTCTTTGAAGGTCGAGAGGGTTAGAGTAGTCGCTCCCAGGATCGGGATTTTCCAGTGCACCGGGCCACTTTATGTAAGTCGATCAATCCGTGGTATTTAGTGAAGGTTTCCTGTCTTCTGAGCACTGTACCAAGAGCTTGAATTCAGTCAGCCTGGATTAATCCTCCTCTTCTTTGCTCTTCTGCTGTCCTCTCCACACGCCGCCTTCTACCCCCTGGGCTGCCAGCGGTGTAAGAAACACTGGCCGAGGCAAAGGCCTGGCAAATCTGCCCTTTCCCTCGGAGGTTCTGTCGCCGTAGGAGTTGGTCGAGGCAGAGTTGGGCTGAGTCACCTCCCTCCGGTTGGCCGGGGTCAGCCGTCCGTCCGCTCGCCGGGGATCCTTCATCTCAACCTCATGCTACGGACGCTGGGCTTTGGGGTGACCCCTCCCGGGTGAGGGTCGGGGGGAAGAGGGGAGAATCGGTTTCCCCCATCCCAATCAGCAGAGCTGACCAGCCAGCCAGGGGAGTTGAGCTGGGCTGACATGTATTCTGGAGAGTCTGTGCCTTAATTACAATTCAGACTCTTATCCCTAAAGCAAACATCTTAATACCCTTTGAATGAACTGGTTTCAGGCCTAATGGTTTGGCAGCCGAGCCTTGCCAGGGTAGAGAACTCTTTTTGGGTCACACAGTCGTTAACTGTTTCTCTCCCTTGCCTCTGCCCACTCCCTTCTGCGTGGGTTCTGTCAGGAGTGTGAAAGCCCCTTCTGAGTGCTGGAATCCTTATATCTGGGCTGGGAGAAGTCTTCTCTTCCCGGCCCCCCCCGCCCTATACGCACAGTGCTAAGCACTTAGTACAGTGTTCTGCACCCAGTAGGTGCTCAGTGAGTACAATTGACTGACACACACAGACCCCCTATTCCTTGGCATTAACCCGTCTTCTCCAATCCTACAATGCATATGTGCTCGCTCTCTCTCTCTTCCCCCACCTCCAGAGCGATTCTTCAGCTCACCACAGCCCATAATTCTTGGGGAAGGGGATTAATATCAGTGATTTATTAGTCAACTTTTTCCGGAGAAGGTTGAGGAGAGGGAAGCTGCAAAAAAAGCCTGAAAACTGAGGAAGGGGGTGATCTCCCTCATACACTTTGCGATTAGAGTGGACACCCAGAAGGAGCGAAGATGGGAAGAAGAGTTACTTCATTTTTTTAAAATGGTTTTCAAAGGCTTACTATGGGCCAGGCACTGTTCTAAAAGTAAGGGCAGATACAAGCTAATCGGATTGGATGCAGTTCGCGTCCCACGTGGGGTTCGCAGTCTTAATCCCCATTTTACAGAGGAGATGACTGAGGCAGAGAAGCTTAGTGACTCGCCCAAGGCCACTCAGCAGATAAGTCTCGGAGCAGTCAGTTGCTGACTGGAGTTTGTGATTGGAGGAGGAAGCATATGAATCTCTTCCTCTCTAATTCCCCCAAAGCACAGGAATAAAAACCCCTTTCCAGGGCAATCACAATCACCTCCCTGCTAGACGACCCCCTCCCCCTTCTTCCCCTTCCTGGACAGCATCCAGTGCGTGAACCCAAGCAGGCTCCTCTGCTTTCTTTCAACAGCTCCCTCTGCCCTTAAGACCAGATGTTCAGGTCTTGGTGGTGGTTCTTTCCTGGAGTAATAATGTTCCTTTTCCTTTTGGAATGCTTGCCAAGAGGAGGATACACGGCCCGCTCCAGTGATAGAAATGGGGAGGGAGGAGGAGATGAGAGAGACGCTATGCCTGACCCAGGGGAAAAAACAGATTTGGGAGTCAGGATAACTGTCCTAATTCCGGCTTGGCCACTTGCCTCCTGTGTGCCTTTAGGCAAATTGCTTAACTTCTTCGTGGCTCAGTTTCCTCATCTGTAAAATGGGCATAAAATATCAGGCTCCCTCCCTGCTTAGATGATGAGCCTCATGTTCATTTGTTCATTCGTTCGGTCGTATTTATCGAGGGCTTACGGTGTACGGAGCACTATTCTAAGTGCTCGGGAGAGCACAGTCCATCGATAAGCAGTCACAGTCCACGCCCACAACAAGCTTACAGTTTAGAGGGGGGAGGCAGACAGTGCAAATAAATAAAAGGACAGATAAATACGTAAGTGCCGTGCGCCTGGGAGGGGGGAAGAGAAAAGGGAACAAGTCAGGGTGGTGTAGAAGGGAGTGGGAGATGAGGAAAAGTGGGGTTTAGTCTGGGAAGGCCTCTTGGGGGAAATGGGCCTTTAATAAGGCTTTGAGGGTGGGGGACAGACACCGTCTGTCAGATTTGAGGAGGGAGGGCGTTCCAGGCCAGAAGCAGGATGTGGGCTAGAGGTCAGTGGCCAGACGGGTGAGGCAGGTGAGATGGAGGCATGGTGAGAAGGTTAGCACTAGAGGAGCTCATCGTGGGCTGGGAATGCGTCTTTTATATTGTTTTGTTGTCCTCTCCTCAGCGCTCAGTACAGAGCTCCGCACACAGCGAGCTCTCAATAAATACGATTGACTATATTGTACCTACCCCAGAGTAACACATAACACAGCGATTATTAGGGAGGGAGAAAGAGTCCAAGAGAAGAAATACAACCTGGGCTCTGATCCTAAACAGGTGTTTGGTGATGATGGGGTAATGGGTGATCTACTGGAGTCTGGTCCAGGGTCACTTTTCCTTCTGTGGGGTGAGAATAAGGGAACGCCAGAGCACAGAGGTAAGTATGGTACTTATTAATAATCATGATAAAATAATAATAATGATGGTATTTGTTAAGTGCTTACTATGTGCCAAGCACTGCTGTAAATGCTGGGGTAGATATAAGGTGATCAGGTTGTCCCACATGGGGCTCACAGTTTTAATCCCCATTTTACAGATGAGGTCACTGAGTCACAGAGAAGTTAAGTGGCTTGAGCAAGACCGCACGGCAAGCAAATGGTAGAACTGGGATTAGAACCCACTTCCTCTGACTCCCAAGCCTGTGCTCTTTCCACTAAGCCACGCTGCTTCCCGGGGCTGTTAAGCGCTAACTATGTGCCAAGAAGTTGTTCGAAGAACCAGGGTAGATACAAGTTAATTAGGATGGACACGGTCCTTGTCCCACATGGAGTTGTAGAGAAGCAGCGTGGCTCAGTGGAAAGAGCACGGGCTTTGGAGTCAGAGGTCATGGGTTCGAATCCCGGCTCGGCCACTCGTCGGCTGTGTGACTTTGGGCAAGTCACTTAACTTCTCGGTGCCGGTTACCTCATCTATGAAATGGGGGTTAAGACCGCGAGCCCCACGTGGGACAACCCGATTCCCCCGTGTCTACCCCAGCGCTTAGAACAGTGCTCGGCACATAGTAAGCGCTTAACAAATACCAACGTTATTATTATTGTTAGTTGGCAGTAGAAGAATTAGGGTCAACCACCATACTTCAAACTTAAGAGTAGGTAGCTGTGATCCCTGCCTTCGAAGAGCTTACAGTTTATCGTGTGCAAAGCACTGTACTGAGCACCTGGGAGAGGAGGACGGAGTTAATAGACACGATCCCTGCCCTCAAGGAGCTGGCAGTCTACTATGTGCAGAGCACTATACTTCTGAACATTTGGGAGAGTACGTTAGAGTTAATAGATATGATCCCTGCCCTCGAGGAACTTACATTCTACTGTGCGCAGAGCACTGTACTGAGTGCTTGGGAGAGTACTATAGTAGGCATGATCCCTGCCTTCCAGGAGCTTAAAATCTAGCACAGGAGAAGGGCACTAAAATTACAGACAGGAGGAAGTAATTGAGTCTAAAAACACGTACCTAAGTGCTACGGTGTGTGTATTTAGGAGATGGGAGTTGGAGACGCAAGCGGTTAGGTAACTACCAAAGTTAGGTAGCTAAAAAAGATTGAGGAGGGGGAGGGAATGAGGGAGCAATCGAGGAAGGCCTCCCGGAGGAGAAAACCCCCGACCGGAGGGGGAAAGGGACGTTTTATAGAAAACCGCACCGCTTTTGCTGAGTTTCTAGGGTCGGGGTTGAACATTTCCCAAAACCACACGATCTTGGGGAGAGTCAAAAAGGAGGAAGAAAAGTGTTTTGTAAGATTCCTGGCTAGGGCTCTTAGCCCTTCCACGGTTCGCTTCTTTTCACTTTAAGCCGTCTCCACGTCCTCCTTGGAGGAAGGCTGATGAAACAGCAAGGGAAATCACTGCCATTAGCCCATCTGCTTTCATTCGCTAATCTTTTCTGTCAGGATCCTTGAACAAGGATCTCCTTTTATATCCCAGTTTTCATTTTGGAGTGGAGAATTCTCTCTTTCCCTTAAGTTACCACCTTGCTTCACAAATGTAGATTCAAGCAGCTGTTTGGGAACTAGAGAAGCAGCTTGGTTTAGTGGATAGAGCACAGGCCTGGGAGTAAGAGGAACCTGGGTTCTAATGTCGGCTCTGCCACTCATCTGCTGGGTGACCTTGGGCAAGTCCCTTCACTTCTCTGGGCCTCAGTTACCTCAACAGTAAAATGGGGATTAAGACCGCGAGCCCCACGTGGGACAACCTGATTATCTTGTATCTCCCCCAGTAATTATTATTATTATTATTATGTTGGTATTTGTTAAGCGCTTACTATGTGCCGAGCACTGTTCTAAGCTCTGGGGTAGATCCAGGGTCGTCAGATTGTCCCACGTGAGGCTCACAGTTAATCCCCATTTGACAGATGAGGTAACGGAGGCACAGAGAAGTGAAGTGACTTGCCCACGGTCACACAGCTGACAGGTGGTAGAGCCGGGATTCGAACCCATGACCTCTGGCTCCCAAGCCCGGGCTCTTTCCACTGAGTCACGCTGCTTCTCTTACTTAGAACACTGCTTGGCACATAGTAAGCACTTAACAAATACCATCATCATTATTATCATCTACCCCAGCGCCTAGTACTTTGTGTTTGCCTGCCACAAAATAAGCGCTCACGAATACCATAAAAATAGAAATTTCTGCTTCTAGGCTTGCTTTAATTGGCCAGTTCCATGAATTAGTTTGCTTGTTCTTGAACTGTAAAAGCCTCAGCTGACGAAAGAGATGGAGAAGGATCTGCCAGAGAGATAGGAGAAACATGGCCTAGTGGCTAGAACATGAACCTGAGAGTGAGGAGCAACTGGGTTCTAATCCCGGCTCCACCACTTGTCCATCATGAGGCCCTTGGCGAGTCACTTCACTTCTAGAGAAGCCGCGTGGCTCAGTGGAAAGAGCCTGGGCTTGGGAGTCAAAGCTCATGGGTTCGAGTCCCAGCTCCGCCGCTTGTCAGCTGTGTGATGTGGGCAAGTCACTTAACGTCTCTGTGCCTCAGTTACTTCATCTGGAAAATGGGGATTAAGACTGTGAGCCTCGTGTGGGACAACCTGATTACCCTGTATCTACCCCAGCGCTTAGAACAGTGCTCCGCCCATAGGAAGCGCTTACCAAATACCAACGTTATTATTCTCTGGGCCTCAGTGACCTCAGCGGCGAAATGGGGACTAAGACCGTGAGCCCCATGTGGGACCCGGACTGTGTCCAACCCGATTAGCTTGTACCTACCTCAGTGCTTAGTACAGTGCCTGGCACATAATAAGCTCTTAACATATACCATGAAGAGGAAAAAAGGAGAGCCAGGAGAGGACGGTGTCACTGAAGCCAAGGTTGGCCTTTCCCCAAGAAAGGGGGAGGTCCACAGTGTCAAAAGCAGCTGAGAGGTAGGCGAGGATTAGGATGGAGTAGAGGCCGTTGGATCTGGCAAGAAGGAGATCATTGGTGACCTTAGGGCGGTTTCCGGGAAGTGGAGGGGACAGAAGCCAGGTTGCAGGGGGTCGAGGAGGGAGTCGGAGGAGAGGATTTGGAGGCGGCAGGTGTAGGCGACTCATTCAAGGAGTTTGGATAGGAACCATAGGAGGGGGTGATAACTGGGATGCAGGGGCCTCAAAGGAGGGTTTTTTGGGGACGGAAGACACCTGGGGGGTGTTAGAAAGCAGAGGGGGGGAGCCCTCACAGAGTGAGGAGTTGAAGATGCTGGTCAGAGAGGGAAGAAGAGTGGGTGCGGGCGTTTAAATACGAGGTGCCCCCGTTTAGACTGTGAGCTCGTAGGCAGGGAACGTGTCTTTTTATTATTGTATTATACTCTTCCAAGCGCTTAGTACAGTGCTCTGCACACAGTAAGCACTCAGTGAATTCTACTGAATGAATAAAGATGCGAAGAGATGGCACGGAGGCCTGAGTTTTTTGGGCCGGGGGATAGATTTTTCAAAAGGAGCCGGGAGATTTCTTGAGAGACGGCCGGGAAGGATGACTCAGTGTGGGGTTTGGAGGGAGCCGGGGAGCTTTTAGAGGAGGTCACGCCGGATGGTTTTGATTTTTGGGAGCGAAGTAGTCGGCTGGGTCATCGGGGCGAGAGAAGGGGGAGGTGGGACACCGGGAAATGCCTTGCGGTGGTCAGTATTCCGGGAGGACGACGATGCTTTCATAGCAGGAGATTCTACTAGTCGTTCCAGCTTTTCAGTGGCGGGCGAAGGCTGGAGCCGGCAGGCAGGGCATTGGATTGGATTGAAAACTCAGAGTGTTTTGCCCGTCAGAGACCGGACTAGTGAAATTGGGCAGGAACCAGGAAACAATCAGGTCTGGAGAGCCAGAAAATCATGCCGTTCATTCAGGCCGCCGGGTAGATGCAGCCAGTCTGGGATAGGAGTATTAAGAATATATTAAATATAATTGAGATTCAAAAAAAAAATCCCTCTAGATTCTAGGGTCATCGTAGGCAGCGAACGTGTCTACCAACTCCATGGTCTTGTACTCTCCCAAGCACTTAGTACGGTGTCCAACACACAGAAAGTGCTCAATAAATACCATTAATTGATTGGATATTTCAGGTCAAAGAGTTTTTTTTTCAATTACCTTGGTAATTCACACCTAAGGTTTTGCTTGGAGCTTTGGTTATGTAGGTTATTATAGTTCCATTTTAAGTTCTTTTGAGGGCAGGGTCGTTTTGTGTGTTTTTTTAACTCCTACTGTATATTCCTTACCACCTAGCAGGGTGCTGTGCTCACAGAAGGTGCTCACCTACAATGCTCGACTCACACAAGATGCTTTTGTGGGGATGGGGTATTTGTTGAGGGCTCTGCCGTGTGTCACACACTGTACTAAGCACTGGGGTAGATAACCAGATGATCAGGGCAGACACAGTCCTTGTCCCACCTGGTGGTCCCTAGTGGATAGTCCGGTCCTGGGAGTCAAAAGGACCTGGGTTCTAATCCCAGTTCTGCAACTTGTCTGCTGTGTGACCTTGGACAAGTCACTTCACTTCTCTGTACCTCAATTACCTCCCTCCCCTCCTCCCACCCTCTTCTCTTCTCCCTTCCCCTCCCCTCAGCACTGTGCTCATTTGTATATATTATTTATTACCCTATTAATTTTGTTCATGAGGTGCATATCTCCTTGATTCTATTTATCTTGATGATGTTGTCTTGTTTAGTTCTGTTTTGCTTTGCTGTCCGTCTCTCCTGTGGAGACTGCGAGCCCGTCATTGGGCAGGGACTGTCTCTATCTGTTCCCGAATTGTACATTCCAAGCGCTTAGTACAGTGCTCTGAACATAGTAAGCACTCAATAAATATTATTGAATGAATGAATAAAATGGGGATTAAGCCTTTGAGCCCCATGTGGGACGTGGACCGCGTTCAACCTGATTACCTTGTATCTACCCCAGTGCTTAGTACAGTGCCTGGCACCTAGTAAGTGCTTAACAAATACCACAGTTATTATTACTAAAGGGAAGGAATGCCAAGTATTGAATCCCTGTTTTACAGAGGAGAAAACTGAAGCACAGAGAAGTAATGTGCCCAAAGTCATTCATTCATGCAATCATATTTATTGAGCCCATACTGTGTGCGGAGCACTGTACTAAGCACTTGGAAAGTATATTTCAGCAATAAAGACAGACAAGGTCAACTGTGTGACCTTGGGCAAGTTCTTTTCACAAAGGTCAGTTTCAGCCGAGATCCACCGAAATACAACCTGCACGTCTCCATCGGGTCCTCTCTTCTGGAGTCTGTCATTCCAAATCCATTGCAAGGAGAAATCGGCGTGTCATAACGGAAAGAGCGCGGGCCTGGGAGTCAGGAGACCTGGGTTCTAATCCCCGGACTGCCACTCATCTGCTGTGTGGCCTTGGGTAAGTCACTGAGAAGCAGCGTGGCTCAGTGGGAAGAGCACAGGCTTGGGAGTCAGAGGACGTGGGCTCTAATCCCGGTTCTGCCACTTGTCTGCTGTGTGACCTTGGGCAAGTCACCTCACTTCTCTGTGCCTCAGTTATCTCATCCGTAAAACGGGGATGAAACGGTGAGCCCCACGTGGGACACCTGATTACCTTGTATCTGCCCCAGCGCTTAGAACAGTGCTTGACACATAATAAGTGCTTAACAGATACCATTATTATTATTATTATTATTATTAACTTCTCTGGGCTTCAGTTTCTTCACCTGTCAGTTGGGGATAACATTCCTGTTCTCCCTCCCACTTAGACTGTGAGCCCCATGAGGGGACAGAGACTGTGTCTGACCTGATTGTCTTGTGTCTACCCCAGAGCTTATCACAGGGCTTATTACAGAAAGCACTGAACAATTATTATTATCTATTATTATATTATTATTATTATTGGAGAAGGGTCAGATCCCTGTTGCATATTCTCAACCCATTTGCCTTAATAGTAATTACTAATAGTAAGAATTATGGTTTTTAAGCACTTATGATATGCCAAGCGCTATTCTGAGCACTGAGGTAGATACAACGTGGCTCAGTGGAAAGAGCACGGGCTTTGGAGTCAGAGGTCATGGGTTCGAATGCCGGCTCGGCCACTTGTCAGCTGTGTGACTGTGGGCGAGTCACTTAACCTCTCTGCGCCTCGGTTACCTCATCTGTAAAATGGGGATTAAGACTGTGAGCCCCACGTGGGACAACCTGATTCCCCTGTGTCTACCCCAGCGCTTAGAACAGTGCTCTGCACATAGTAAGCGCTTAACAAATACCAACCGTATTATTATTACAAGGTTATCAGATTGGATACGGTCCCTTTTCACGGGGCTCACAGTCTTAACCCCCATTTTCCAGATGAGGTATTTGAGGCCAGAAAAATAAAGTGATTCACCCCAGATAACACAGCAGACACATGGCAGAGGCAGGATTAGAACCCACGTCCTCTGACTTCCAGGCCCGTACTCTTTCCGCCAGGCCACGTAGCTTCTCCCAAGCAAAATGAGGGATGCCATTTTTCAAGAAATCCAAAGACCACACCAGGTGAAATTCCTTCCTCCAAGTTGTCAGGGATGAGTTTCCATTTCCACCATTCAGGAGGTCGGAAGGGACGAGAGAGAGTGAAAAGAGAGAGAGAGATTGTCCACTGGAGTTTCCTGCACCACGAAGCAGTGGGAGCAGAGGCCGCTGCGAGCCCCGCTGTGTGCTAGTGGTTCGAGAAGATGGCGGGATTCCCCAGCGAATCTGGGCCAAGATCCTGGGGAAGGCCGACCGTTTCTGGATGAGAGCTGCTGAAACAGGAGCGAAGTCACCTTCTCTGGGCTCCCTTCTCTCTCAAAAACAACGCCTGAAAACAACTGAAAGCACACAGAGTAGAAAGCTTCTAGAAGGTCTGTTTACATTATCCTCAAAGGATCTGCAAGCCGGAGAACGAACAAAGGTCACCCCCAACTCTCTCTCTCTGTTACTCTTTCCATCTCTCCATCTCTCTTCTTTCTCATCTCTCTGTCTCATCTTCTGTTTCTTTTTTTGTCCTTCCATCTCTCTAGACTGTAAGCTAATTATGGGCAGGGAATGTGTCGTTTATTGCTGTTTTGTTCTCTTCTAAGTGCTCGGGACAGTGGTCTGCACACAGTAAGCGCTCAATAAATAATAATAATAATAATAATAATGTTGGTATTTGTTAAGCGCTTACTATGTGCCGAGCACTGTTCTAAGCGCTGGGGTAGACATAGGGGAATCAGGTTGTCCCACGTGGGGCTCACAGTCTTAATCCCCATTTTACAGATGAGGGAACTGAGGCACAGAGAAGTTAAGTGACTTGCCCACAGTCACACAGCCGACAAGTGGCAGAGCTGGGATTCGAACTCATGAGCCCTGACTCCAAAGCCCATGCTCTTTCCACTGAGCCATGCTGCTTCTCTACGACTGAATGAATGAATTCTCTGGTTCTCTTTTCCAGTCTCATTCTCTGTTTTCCTCTTCAATCTCTTTCTCTGTTTCTTCTCCTCCCTGTTTCTTCCCGCCTCTCTTCCTCTCTGTTTCTCTCTTCCCGCCTCTCCTTTCCTCGTCTCTCTCTTCCCTCCTTCCCTCGGACCCACACATCCCTGACTCTCGCTGCCTTTGTCTCTTCCATAAGGGAGGAGGTGAGTTTGGGTCCAAGGTAAACTCCCTTGGTGTAGAGAGAACATGATTTCCAAGAGCCCCCAGCTATCGAGGCCCGGGAGCCAGGGCCACCAGAGGGAAACAATGAAACGGCAACATTGTTCGGAGGGCACAAGCCCAACACCACACAGGCCAGTGCTGCACAACATAAAGGGACACGGGGATTCGTGTTGCCTCACGGTTTTGAAAGACATCTCTGTTTGAAACAGTTGGGTTTGTTTGTTCAACACCCGCCTCTCCGCCAGACAAGGTGTGAGCTTTTCACAGGCTCTTTTCCAAGATTTCACCTAGTCCGGCTCGCCAGAAGTTTGGGGTTGGGCGGGGAGCGGATACTATTTTCAGCCTGTCAGTGGGTCAGATGTATTTAGTGAGCTCTTGCTGTGTGCAGAGCACTGTGCTAAGCACCTGGAAGAGGAAAATAGAACAGTAGAACAGACACGTTGCCTGTCCACAGGGAGTTGAGAGGGCTAATCAGAATAGACACAACCGATTGTATTTACTGAGCACCGATTAGGCAGCGTGGCCTAGTGGCAAGAGCCCGGTTTGGGGGATCAGAGGTTGTGGGTTTTAATCCTGCCTCCCCCGCTTGTCTGTTGTGTGATCTTGGGCAAGTTGTTGCACTTCTCTGTACCTCAGTTACCTCATCTGTAAAATGGGGATTAAGACTGTGAGCTCCATGTGGGACAACCCGGTTACTTGTATCTACCCCAGGGCTTAGAACATTACTTGGTATATAATAAGTGCTTAACAAATACCATAATTAGTATTATTACAGAAGAGCACTGTACTAAATGCTTGGGAGAGTACGTTCGAATAATCGACATGTTCCCTCCCCACGACGAGTTTATAGTCTAGACAGGGAGACAGACAATATAAATAAATGACAGATATGTGCATCATCTTCTGTGCAAACGTGTTGTTGTGGGGCTGGGTCCCTTCACGCTTCTTTTTTTTTTAACTGACATTTGTTAAGCCCTGACTCTGTGCCAGACATTCTACTGAGTGCTGGGGTAGACACAAGCTAATCAGGTTGGACACAGTCCCTGTCCCAGGTGGGAATCAAATTTTTAATCCCCACTTTACAGTCGAGGGAACTGAGCCACAGAGAAATGAAGTGATTTGCCCCAGATCACACAGCAGACAAGTGGCAGAGCTGGAATTGGAACCCAGGTCCTTCTGACTCCCAGGCCCGTGTTCTTTCAGCTATGCCAAGCTGCTTCTCAGGTAGCTTAGATAGGTGGGGCGAGGGTGGGGGAATGTCATTTTGCATGGTTTGTCCAACTAGGGTTGAAGGGGATCTTGGAAAGAAGAACACTGCCCTTCCTGCTCTGTTATCCACGGTCATATTTATTGATCACCTGCAGCGTACAGAGCATTCATTCGATTGTATTTCAGCTCTTACCGGGTGTGGAGAATTGTACTAAGCACTTGGGAGAGTACACTACAACACTAAACAGACACACTCCCTGCCCTCAACGAGCTTATAGTCTAGAGCACGGCGCTTGGGGGAAAACAGTACGATAGAGCTGGTAGACACGTTCCCTCCCCATTACAAGCTTAGCGTCTAGAGGGGGAGAAGGACATCAACGTGAATACATTTTACGTACGGGCCTGTACGCAAGTGCCGTGGGGCTGAGGGAGGGGAGAATAAAGGGTGCAAATCCAAGTGCCAGGGTGACGTAGAAGGGAGTGGGAGAAGAGGAAAGGAGGGCTTGATTGGGGAAGGCCTCTTGGAGGAGGTGGGCTTTCAATAAGGCGCTCTTTGACACCATTGTCGATGAGGAGGCCACATGAGCAGTGAGGAGTTGAGGATGGACAAACTGATATTTAGTGGCAGCTGAGTTCTGCTCTGGAGACTGCGGACAAGTGACTTGGGTCTTGAGGCATCATGGCCTAGCAGATAGAGCAGGGGCCTCCGAGTCGGAAGTTCCTGGCTTCTAGTTCCAGCTCTGCCGCTTATCTGCTGTGACCTTGGGCGAGTCACTTCACTTCTCTGGGCCTCAGCTCCCTCATCTGTACGGTGGGGATTAAGTCGGTGAGCCCCACGTGGGAAAGGGACGGTGTCCAATTTGATCACTCTGTATCTACTCCGGTGCTTAGGGCAGCGCTTGGCACATGGTAAACACTTAACGAACACCACAATTTTTATTACTAATTATTATTATTATTGTCGATCCGATTCCTTGGAAACCCCAAAAGACTTATCTCACTTTGCTCAAATGCATACAGAAATGTTTCAGTGTCAATTTGCATCCTCCCCTGTCCCAAATCTTTTCTCTATTCCAAGGGAAGGGGCAGGAGGGATACCTCATCCTCTGCTGGTCAGGAGGGTGGGGACAGGGTTAGCAGGGAATAAGAATACGATTTGTTAAGTGCTTACCTGTGCCAAGCACTGTGTTAGATAAAAGGCAGTCGGATCAGCCACGGTCCCCTTCCCTCGAGGCGCTCACAGTCTAAAGTGGAGGGAGACCAGGTATCTCGTCCCCATTTTACAGAAGAGGAAACTCAAGCCCTGAGGAGAGAAGTGGCTTGCCTTAGGATCACAAGGCAGGATGCTGCTTCTTGCGCTTCGTCTGCCTCGGTTTTCCAAGCCCGACGAACGCCCTCACATCTGAAACCGGGCTCCGTTCACTAGGCAGAAGGGAACGGTTAGAATCGTCCAAGGAGGCCAAAGGGGAGAGGGTGACGCCCCGCTTGGAAAGCCTGAGAGGAGAGCCTGCTTTGACCTGCAATCAAAGGCAACGTTTCCTCTTTAACCACGCTTCTCCCGACGGGGCTCCGGAGGCTGCCTTCCCATCATTTCATTGTGTGCCAGAGGATAAACAAAATCCCCCGCTCCCCACATCTTGGGGAAGGATGCACTGTGAAGAGCCGTGCTCTTTATTTTCTCCTCCATCTTGTCTACCTCAAACCTCGTCCCCGGCTCGCGGCCCACAGGCCATTAAGGATGACTTCATTTTTGTGGAGAACAGATCTGCCGCCGTTGCCAACCACCCCCCCGGCTCCAGCCAGAGAAGAAATAAACTCCAGTGACCGAAATCATGTTTGGGAGTGGGAAAGGAAGGGAGAAGGAGCGGGAGAAGTGAGTTTGATATGGAGCGCTCCTGTCTAGTGTCCAGAGGGAGCGCCGGGTACTTCCTCCTTCCCTTCCTCGCCCCAACCCATCCTCTTGGCTCGTTTTTAGGTTGGCGTCTGACTCAGACCCCGGTTTCCCACTGGGTCCCCGCAGTCGCACGGTGCCGTCACACCCTCCCCACCGATCGGACGTTCGCTATGCCTGGCAAGGAAATTATTATTATTATTACGACGGTACCTTTTAAGTGCTTACTATGCGTCCTTCACTGTTCTCAGCACTGGGGTCGAGACGAGATGATCGGGTTGGACACAGTCCTACGTGGGGCTCCCGATCTTAATCCCCATTTTACAGATGAGGCCACTGAGGCCTGGAGAAGTGAAGTGATTTGTCCAAGGTCACACAGCAGGTATGTGACGGAGTGGGGATTAGAACCCAGGTCTTTCCGACTCCCAGGCCTGTGGTCCGTCCACTAAGCCTCGCTGCTTCTCTAAGGAAACCCACTTGGCTGCCTGGCAGCGTGGCTCAGTGGAACGAGCCCGGGCTTTGGAGTCAGAGGTCATGAGTTCGAATCCCAGATCCGCCACTTGTCAGCTGTGTGACGGTGGGCAAGTCACTTCACTTCTCCGTGCCTCAGTTCCCTCATCTGTAAAATGGGGATGAAGACTGTGAGCCCCACGTGGGACGACCTGATTCCCCTGTGTCTCCCCCAGCGCTTAGAACAGTGCTCTGCACGTAGTAAGCGCTTAACAGATACCAACATTATTATCCTACTCATGGAGTGCTTTCTAATCATCACGATGGTATCTGTTAAGCGCTTACTATGTGCCGAGCACTGTTTTAAGCGCTAGGGTAGATACAAGGTAATCAGGTAGTCTCACGCGGGGCTCGCAGTTTTAATCCCCATTTTCCAGATGAGGTAACTGAGGCCCAGTGCAGTGACTTGCCCGAAGTCACACAGCTGACAAGTGGCGGAGTCAGCATTAGAACCCACGACCTCTGATTCCCAAGTCCGTGCTCTTTCCGTTAAGCCACTCTGCTCCTCGTGCACAGCACTGTACTAAGCACTTGAGAAGGTACAAAATGATAGAACAGATACATTGCCTGCCCACAGTGAGCTTGCAGTGTAATAATAATAATAATAATGTCGGTATTTGTTAAGCGCTTACTATGTGCCGAGCACTGTTCTAAGCGCTGGGGTAGACACAAGCGCTGGTGTAGACACTGGGGTAGACAGTGCAGAGCTGTGTGGTCTGGTGGATAGAGCTCGGGGCCCGGGAGTCAGAAGGAGCTGGGTTCTAATAGCAGCGTGGCTCAGTGGAAAGAGCCCGGGCTTGGGAGTCAGAGGTCACGGGTTCGAATCCCGGCTCTGCCACTTGTCAGCTGTGTGACTATGGGCAAGTCACTTAACTTCTCTGTGCCTCAGTTCCCTCATCTGTCAAATGGGGATGAAGACGGTGAGCCTCACGTGGGACCACCTGATGACCCTGTATCTACCCCGGCGCTTAGAACAGTGCTCTGCACATAGTAAGCGCTTAACAGATACCAACATTGTTATTATTATTATTAATACTTGCTCTGCCACTTGTCTGCTGCGTGACCTTGGGCAGGTCACTTCACTTCTCTGGGCCTCAGTGACATCATCTGTAAAATGGGGATTAAGAGCACGAGCCCCATGTAGGATGTGGACTGTGTTTACCCCAGTGCTTAGTGCAGTGCCTGGCACACAGTAAGTGCTTTGCAAATATCATTTTTTTATAAAAAGACGGGGCTGGGTGTCAGGAGGGTTCTAATCCTGGCTTCACGGCCAATTTGCTGGGTGACCTTGAACAAGTCATTTACTTCATCTGTAAAGTGGGTATTAAGACCGTGAGCCTTATATAGGGCAGGGACTGAGTCCAACCTGACGATCTCGAATCTACCCCAGAGCTTAGTACAGTGCTAGACAGATAGCAAGGGCTTAACAAATCCCATTATTATTAGTGTTATTACTATTACCCTAAAGAGGCCTCAGCTTCCTCATCTGTAAAATGGGGATAAAATATCTGGTCGCCCACAGACCGTGAGTCCCGGCGGTGGTGACGGGGGACTAGGTCTCACCCGTCAAGCCTGAATCTAACCTCAGTGCTTGGCATAGTGCTTGACACCTAATGTGTGTTCAATAAATGCCACCGTGTGAACTCTCTTTGTTGAGCTAAAAGCGTAGTTCTTCCGGAACTGCCTTCCTGTCAGAGTTTTCCCCAACCTCCACTCCTGCTTCACGTCAGCTTTATTTCCCTCAAGGGCTGAAGAGCATCACTTGACGTCAGTCAAATATTCCCCGTGGCAGACCAGGGGCGTATTGCATTAAATGGCAGAGAAGCCCTTGTGGCAAGAGCCTGGGCTTGGAAGTCAGAGGACGTGGGTTCTAATCCCGGCTCCGCCCCCTGGCTGCTGTGTGACCTTGGGCAAGTCGATTCACTTTTCTGGGCCTCAGTTACCTCATCTGTAAAAAGGGGATGAAGATTGTGAGCCCCATCTGGGACAGAGGCAGTGTCCAATTGGATGTCCTTGTATCTACCCCAGCGCTTAGAGCAGTGCCTGGCACACAATAAGCTGTAAGTGCTAAGAGCGCTCTGTGGACTGAGCGTTGTACTAAGCGTTTGAGTCCGATCAAGCCGACGGAGACATTTCCCGCCCTGAGAAGCAGTGTGGCTCAGTGGAAAGAGCACGGGCTTTGGAGTCAGAGGTCATGAGTTCGAATCCCAACTCTGCCACTTGTCAGCTGTGTGACTGTGGGCAAGTCACTTCACTTCTCTGGGCCTCAGTTACGTCATCTGTATAATGGGGATTAAGATTGTGAGCCCCACGTGGGACAACCCGATTCCCCTGTGCCTACCCCAGCGCTTAGAACAGTGCTCGGCACATAGTAAGTAAGCTGGAGAAGCAGCGTGGCTCAGCGGAAAGAGCACGGGCTTTGGAGTCAGGGCTCATGAGTTCGAATCCCAGCTCTGCCACTCGTCGGCTGTGTGACTGTGGGCGAGTCACTTAACTTCTCTGTGCCTCAGTTCCCTCATCTGTAAAATGGGGATTAAGACTGTGAGCCCCACGTGGGACGACCTGATTCCCCTATGTCTACCCCAGCGCTTAGAACAGTGCTCGGCACATAGTAAGCGCTTAACAAATACCAACAACAACAACAAAAAAAAGTAAGTGCTTAACAAATACCAACATTATTATTATTATTATTATTAAATCAGGGAGAAAGGCAGACACAAATTATATACATTCAGTGGGGGCTGATGGGGGAAATGCTTTCCTTTCTTGCAACTTTTGCTAGAACCGTTAAACAAATCCCATAGAAAATGCCCATCCCTGGGAGACAAGTGGCATATTTTCTGGGATAGATAACAGCTATGCTATTAAAACGAAACAAAAAAAGCATAATAAGCACTTTAAAAATATCATTAGCCTCCCCCACCCCCCCGGCCCCAAAACAACAACAAAAAAAGGCAGGTGAGAGTGATGTGTTCATACAACCCTGGGGTCACATAAATTGGAGGCAACGTGGCCTAGTTGGAAAGAGCCCTGGACTGGGAATCAGGAAACTTGGCTGCTGGTTGACTGTGGGCCAGTCACTTCGCCTCTCTGAGACTCAGTTTCTTCCTCTGTAAAATGGGAAAAGCATTCCTGTTCTCCCTCCCCCTTTGCATGTGAACCCTGTGCAGAACAGAGATGGGGTCGGATCCGATTGTCTCTCATGCACCCCAGTGCTTTGTTCAGGGTTTGGCGCGTCGTCAACCCTTCACAGATATGATCACTTTTTGTTCCTGCCTTCTGGCCCTTGGCAGGAAAATCTAGACTCATTCATTCAATCGTATTTATTGAGCGCTTACTGTGTACAGAGCCCTGTACTAAGCGCTTGGAAACTACAATTCAGCAACGAATAGAGACAATCCCTACCCAACAACGTGCTCCCAGGTGTAATTATCCAGATCTCTCAGAATCCTTTGCAATCACTCCTAAACCTTTGGCAACCTCAGGCAAAATCTCCCATTTAGAGATCAGCCCTCATGAGAAAATTGAGTAAGACCCGGCGTGGTGATTGCTACGTCTTCCTTAGAACAGTCCCCTGCATGTAGTAAGGGCTCAGTGAATACTCTTGATTAATAATAATGATACAGTATTTGTTAAGCGCTTTATTTGTGCCAGTCACCGTACTAAGCGCTGAGATGGGAACAAGTAAATTGGGTTGGACTGTCCCTGTCCCACATGGTGCTCACAATCTCAATCCTCATTTTACAGATGAGGGAACCGAGGCACAGAGAAGTGAAGTGACTTGCCCGGTAGACAAGTAGCGGAGCCTGGATTAGATCTCTTTCAGACCTTATGGGGCCAGCTGGGATAAACCTCCCCCCCTCTATCAAAACTATTAAAACCTTTTCCCCCATTGCCAGGTTGAGGAGGGTGAAGTCAGTTCTAATGATCTGCTAATGGTTTTAATGTTTGGCTCCAAAAGAAAAAAAAAGGCGACCTTTTGTTTAGCTTTGTAAAATGTAGACCTTTACTTTAGTCCATTAGCTCTTTCAGAGTTCCAACGGAGCTCTTGTCCAAGTCCGAGAGAGCAACTGCCGGTGTGATTTCCCCCTCATCCTTCCAATAATAAGAATAATATATATAATTATTACTACGGTTGCACATTTACTAAGTGCCAAGCACTATACAAAGATAGCTCAGTTGGACACCCTCTAAGTAGGAGGGACTGGGATTGAATCCCCATTTTCCGGATGAGGAACCCGAGACCCAGATAAGCGAATGACTTGTCCAAGGTCACACGGCAGACAAATGGCCTTTTGTCATTAGAGGCCAGGTCCTTTTGACTGCCAGGCCCGTGCTCTAACCACTAGGCTAAGGTGTTGCCCATCAGATGGAATAGAAAGCCCAGATTCCCCTATGGGAGCCAAGTAGTATGATCTAGTAATTAGAATTAGGGTACAGTGCCTGGCACATAATATGTGCTTAACAAATACCGCTATTATTATTATTACTGTTATTATTATTATTATCCTTGACCTCGGGGAGCTGGCAGCCTAATGTATGCAGAGCACTTACTGAACACTTGGGAGAGTACAGTATAACAGACACATTCCCTGCCCTCAAGAGTTCACAGTAATGGCGGTTGTAGCAGGGAGGTAGACATAAATACGTGGAAATAAATGCCAGATATGGACAAAACTGCTGTGGAGCTGGGAGGGGGGGATGAATAAAAGGAATAAGTCAGGGAGGAGCAGAAGGGAGTGGAAGAAGAGGAAAAAGGGGCTTGGAAGAGTCCAGTAGAGTTAGTAGACGTGTTTCCTGTCCTTTTGGCGCTTTCGGTCTGGACCGTGAGCTCACTGTGGGCAAGGAATGTGTCTGTTGGTTGTTGTATTGTACTCTCCCGAGTGCTCAGTACAGTGCTCTGCGCACAGTAAGCATTCAATAAATAGGAGCCCACTCACCGATCCATTGCCAGCTTTAGACATTCTCTTCTCCAGGCTTCCCTAAGAGGCCTTTCCCAAATAAGCCCCTCCTTTCCTCTTCTCCCATTCCCAACTGCGTCGCCCTGACTTGCTCCCTTTATCCATCCCCTCTCCCAGCCCCACACCGCTTACCTCCATATCTGTAGTTTTATTGACATGTTAACGTCCGCCTCCCCCTCTAGACCCTAAGCTCGTCGTGGGCAGGAATTGTGTCTGGTACACTGTTCTAGAGAACTCTCCCGAGCGCTTAGTACGGTGCTCTGCACGCAGTAAGCGCTCGATAAATACCACTGACTGACAGGCCGACTCCAGTGGCCTCCGCCTGCTGCTGCCAACCCAGTCCAGAGCAGGGAGAGACGGAACTTCTGACGGAGAGGCGGAGGGGCCGGGGAGAGACATCCCTGCTGCTGGCCTCCCTTTATTCCGGGACTGGTGTTGGTTAATAATAATCGTGGCATGTTTTAACTGCTTACTGTGAGCCATTCATTCAGTTGTATTGATTGAGTGCTTACCATGTGCAGAGCGCTGTAACTAAGCCCTTGGAAGGTACAATTCAGCAACCAGTAGAGACAATCCCTGCCCACAGCGGGCTCACAGTCTAGAACGGGGGAGACAGGCATCAATAGCATCAATATAAATAAATAGAATTACGGATATATATACATTATTAATAGAAATAGATTTATAATATGTACCTATATACATAAATGCTGTTGGCGGAGAGGAGGGGAGAGCAAAGGGAGTGAGTCGGGGCAATGGGGAGGGGAGGGAGAACAGAGGAAAAGGGGGGCTTAATCTGCTAGGCACTTTGCTAAGCAGAGGGGCAGATACTTATAGGTAATTATTTATTTATATTAATGCCTATCTCCCCCTCTAAACTGTGAGCTTGTCATGAGCAGGTATGTGTCTATTTGTCGTCACACTGCCCTCTCCCAGGTGCTTAGTCCAGTGCTTTGCACCCAGTAGACCCTCAATAAATGAGAACGAATGAAATCTGCAAGTTTATCAAGTTGGACACAAGTGCCTGTACCCCATGGGGACAGTCTCAGTCCCCATTTTACAGATGAGGTAACCCAGGCACAGAGAAGTTAAATGACTTGCCTAAGGTCACATGGCAGACAAGTGGCTGAGCTGAGATTAGAACCCATGACTTTCTGACTCCCAGGCCTGGGCTTTATGCTGCTTCTAGTGTTTATTTTCATGTCCATCTCCCCCTCTAGATTGTAAACTCGTTGTGGGCGGGGATTGTGTCTTCCAACTTTATTGTATTGTGCTTTAAAGAGTAAAATAAATGATCACGGGTTCTAATCCTGGCTCCGCCGCTTGTCTGCTGTGCGACCTTGGACGAGTCGCTTGTCTTCTCTGGGCCTTATTTACCTCCCCTGTCAAATGGGTATCGGTCTGTGAGCCCCACATGGGACAGGGGCTTTGTCTTACTCGAATTGCTTGTATCCTCCCCAGTGCTTAGTACAGGGCCTGGCACATAGTAAGTGCTAAGCAAATGCCATCATCACCATCTTTATTATTATTATTATTATTAACTTGTACCTACTCCAGTGATTAGAACAGTGTGTCCGGTTGTCTCCCACCCCTAGCGACGCCATGGCTGCATCAGAGAAGCAGCGTGGCTCAGTGGAAAGAGCACGGGCTTGGGAGTCAGAGGTCATGGGTTCGAATCCCGGCTCTGCCGCTTGTCAGCTGTGTGACTGTGGGCGAGTCGCTTCACTTCTCCGTGCCTCAGTTCCCTCATCTGTAAAATGGGGATTAAGACCGTGAGCCTCACGTGGGACAACCCGATTCCCCTGTATCTCCCCCAGCGCTTAGAACGGTGCTCTGCACATAGGAAGCGCTTAACAAATACCAACATTATTATCTTTCCCAGAATGTCCCACCTCCATCTGCAATTGTTCTAGTAGCGGATCCACAGAGTTTTCTTGGTAAAAATATGGAAGTGCTTTACCCTCGCCTCCTTCGGTGCAGTAAACCTGAGTCTCCACCCTCGACTCTCTTCCACGGCCCCGCCGCCCAGCGCAAGTGAGTTTGGACTTGTTGCAGATTACCTTCCACGCGCTAGCCACTGGCCACGCTAGGAATGGAAATGCCTCTGCTTGACCCTTCCTCCTGTAGTCAAGACTGGTAGAGGACTTGAAACTCTCCAGGTGCGACCCTGAGAGGGGAGAACAGTGTTTAACACATACCAAACACTTAACGAATGCCATTAAACCCACCCCTCCCCCTCCCAAAACCCCTGTAAGTGCTACATTAGCATGGTATTAGCCCATTTTCTTAAAATCTTAGCCCACGAGGGAATATCCTACTTTTAATAACTCTGCTAACTCAGCCCGGTATCTGGGTTTTCTGGCCGTCTCATAACGGGACCGCAGAAAGAAACGGACTGAGGTGTTTCCCTCTTCCATCTCTTGGCCAGAGTGCCAATTCCCAACTAGAACGACAGCGAAATCTCCATCCTCTGCCCCTGTTCACGCCGCAAATCCGGCTAGATTTGGGATAAGCCGTAAGCTCAATATCCTCGCGTTCGACCGACGTCTGGGGACGTTTATAGGGTGCAGACTCCAGATTTTCATTCCTCTCACTAAGATGTATCGTCCAAATAAAATAAACGGAACTTCGGCCAGCCGATGTTGTTGTCTGGTGAGTTATGCCGGGCTTTGAGAGTCGGTGGTGTCTGTGGACCTCCGCTGTAGTAACCACCTGACAGCTGATTCTCCCCCTCCCGGGGAGATTTGTATCAGAGGAAAGGCTCTTTTTTTTCCCCCTTTGGGAGAGAGATTGTTTAGACTCATCCAAGGGCCATAATGGACAACCTTGGAGCCACATTCTTGTAAAGGAAAAATTTGACCGGAGCGGTAGGGCAACAATTTCACAATCATTCGGTGGACTCCACCTCCGTGATTCCAGCTGAGATTATGAAGGAGATTTCGACGGTCTTGGGCAACTTGGGGAGAGGTGAGAGATCACGGCTGGCTTCAAACCCATTTTTAAGATTTTTTTTTTTTCTGGGAGGCTCTGGGGCAAGTTCTAGAGGTGTCTGTGAATTTGGTGAGAGAAGCTGTTTGAAATGAATGTTGTAGGAGGAAAAGCATTTCTAAAGACGAGGGTGCTTATCTGGTCTTTGGACAAGGTGCCTTTCAGTCTGCTTCTTGCCCTTCTGCCCTGAGATTTTATCCCTGCCGTTCTCTTTGTTTGGGACAAATTTTTCACCTCTAAACTCTGCCCCTCCTCTTCCTCCTCTTCCCACCCCCTCTACCTCCTCTTCCTCTTCTTCCCCCTTCTCCAGTTCCCCTTTCCTTTTCTGTCCTCCTTTTCCTCCTGTCTTCCCCTCTTCCTCTTTCCTTTCCTCCTTTCCTCTTCCTCTATTTCTCATTCATTCTTTCAATCATATTTATTGAGCATTTACAGTGTGCAGAGCACTGTATTAAGCACTCGGGAGAGTAGAATTCAATAATAAACAGACGTTTTCCCTGACCGTAACGAGCTTGCAATCTAGAGGGGGAGACAGGCATGAATATAAATAAATAAATTACAAATATGTAACTAAGTGCTGTGATGCACATAGGTCCTGCACTGGCTTCTCGTCCCCCTTTTCCTTCCCCATCTCTTCCTCCACCCTCCTCCTTTTCCTCCATTCTTCCCCTCCTCATTTTCCCCTTCCTTCTCCTCCTGCCGTTCCTCTTTCCTCCTCCTCTTCTTTCTCTATTTCCCCCTCCTCTTCCCCCACTCTCCCCCTTTCCTCTCCCTCTATACCCCAGCAACGCTGGGAAGCAGCGTTGCTCAGTGGAAAGAGCCCGGGCTTCGGAGTCAGAGGTCATGGGTTCGACTCCCGGCTCTGCCACTTGTCAGCTGTGTGACTGTGGGCGAGTCACTTCGCTTCTCTGTGCCTCAGTGACCTCCTCTGTAAAATGGGGATGAAGACTGTGAGCCTCACGTGGGACAACGTGATGACCCTGTATCTCCCCCAGCGCTTAGAACAGTGCTCTGCACATAGTAAGCGCTTAACAAATACCAACATTATTATATCCTCGTCCTCCTCTTACTCCTCCTTCTCCGTCTCATAAAAAGGGAAGGGGAACGAGGCAGGGGATAAAAACAAAGGGAGATAGGTAAGCAGGGCTGCTGGGATACCCAAACAACTCTTGCACAGAGTGATCAAGCGGGAAAATATTTAGTGGGGAGTGCAAAGAAAGGAGAGATTTAAATATACAATGAAGCCGGGGTTGAGGAGAGAGGTGTGTATCAGAGGGACAGAAGCGGTGGAAAGAGCGGCCTGGAGAACAGCTCTCATGAATCGGGTGACTTTCTACCCACAGAGAAGCTTTGGGAAGGTTGTACTACTTGGAGGTAGGAACTGTCACGTCATAGCCATTCATTCATTCAGTCCTATTTACGGAGCGCTTACTGTGTGCAAAGCACCGTACTAAGTGCTTGGAAAGTGCAATTCAGCAACAGAGACCATCCCCGCTCACAACGGGCTCACAGTCTAGAAGCCATGACAAGCAGAGTGGCCTAGTGGAGAGACTGTGGGCCTGGGATTCACCAGACCTGAGTTCCAATCCTGGCTCGCCCGCTAGCCTGTTGGGTGACTTCGGCCAAGTCACTTCACTGGGCCGTACCTCAGTTTCCCAACCTGTAAAATGGGGAGTCGCTACCCTCCCACTTCGATTGTGAGTCCCCATGTGGGACAGGGACTGTGTTCTTTCTAATGATCTTGTATCTACTCTATTGCTGAGTTCAGTGCTTAGCGCATAATAAGCCCCCAGCAGATGCCACAGATACTATCGATATTAGCCAGGGGCAAACTTACTAACCCACCATGGGAAAGGGATTAGCAGGAGGTCCACATGAGTCTTATCAGACGTACCCTGATAAAAATCTCCCCACCAGGAGCCGTGTCTTCAAGCCCGAAAGGCAGGTATTTACACACCAACACACACACACACTCTCTCTCTCTCTTACACTTTTAAATGTCACCTTGAAGAAAGAGCTAAATAGAGAAGCAGCGTGGCTCACTGGATAGAGCACGGGCTTGGGAGTCAGAGGTCATGGGTTCGAACCCCGGCTCTGCCACTTGCCAGCTGTGTGACTCTGGACAAGTCACTTCACTTCTCGGTGCCTCAGTTCCCTCATCTGTAAAATGGGGATTAAGACTGTGAGCCCCACGTGGGACAACCCGATTCCCCTGTGTCTACCCCAGCGCTTAGAACGGTGCTCGGCACATAGTAAGCACTTCACCAATACCAACATTATTAGTTACTGAATAGGGACTTGAAATTAGCCTGTGAGGCCCATGGGGGCCAGGGACCGTGATCCATCTTGGTCGTCTTATCTCTTCCTTAGTGCTCAGCACAATGCTTGGCACCTACTTGGTGCTGTGCACAGTGACAGTGATGATTTGGCAATCAGAAACCAAAGGGACAGCAAAGGGGGGAGCACTTTATTATTTAATTATTTCTATTAACGTCTTCCTCCCCCTCTGGACTGTAAACTCAAAGTGGGCAGGGGATGTGACTGCTATATTGTTCACTCATTCAATCAATCGTGTTTACTGAGCACTTCATAATAATGTTGGTATTTGTTAAGCGCTTACTATGTGCAGAGCACTGTTCTAAGCGCTGAGGTAGATACAGGGTCATCGGGTTGTCCCTCGTGAGGCTCACGGTCTTAATCCCCATTTTACAGATGAGGGAACTGAGGCCCGGAGAAGTGAAGTGACTTACCCACAGTCACACAGCTGACGAGCGGCAGCGCCGGCATTCGAACCCATGACCTCTGACTCCCACGCCCGGGCTCTTGCCACTGAGCCGCGCTACCTCTCTGAGTAGCGGACGTGTCTGTTATATTGTTCATTCATTCAATCAGTCGTGTTTACTGAGCACTTGATAATAATAATAATGGTGTTGGTATTTGTTAAGCACCTACTATGTGCAGAGCTCTGTACTAAGCGCTTGGGAGAGTACGATGCAGCGATAAACAGACACGTTCCCTGCCCACAACGTGCTCACTGTCTAGAGAAGCAGCGTGGCGCAGTGGAACGAGCACGGGCTTTGGAGTCAGGGCTCATGAGTTCGAATCCCAGCTCTGCCACTTGTCAGCTGTGTGACTGTGGGCAAGTCACTTAACTTCTCTGTGCCTCAGTTCCCTCATCTGTAAAATGGGGATTAAGACTGTGAGCCCCATGTGGGACAACCTGATTCCCCTGTGTCTACCCCAGCGCTTAGAACAGTGCTCTGCACATAGTAAGCGCTTAACAAATGCCAACATTATTAGAGAACAGTATTATGCTATTGCCCTCTCCCAAGCGCTTAGTCCAGTGCTCTGCACATAGTAAGGGCGCGATAAATATGACGGGGGCTGACTGACCCACTTCGGTTTGCAGCACAGGTGTGGAAGGTGTGGCTTCCCAGCTCGTTCCCGGGAGACAGTTTGAATGGGAAGATTGGCAGAGAGCAGTGGGATCTGGAAAGGAGCCGTTCTTTTCCTGCCGAGGCCTTCGGAGGATCAGGAGACGGGGAGGCGGGAGGGTAAACCAAGTCAGGTGCTACGGACGGCAAACGAGACGGCACCACAAAGGAGCGTCTGTGTGTGGACTTAAAAATGCCCGGGATCTCAGGCCCCGTAATGCGCCGCTCAGGCAGGCTCCGGTCCAGAGGGCATCTTCCTGGCAGTGGCGCCGTCTTTAAATAAAATCAATCATCTTCTCTGGGCCTCAGTTATCTCACCTGGAAAATGGGGACTGAGGCCTTGAGCCCCACGTGGGACAGGGACTGTGTCAGGCCTGATTTGCTCGTACCCATCCCAGCGCTTGGTCTGGTGCCTGGCACGTAGTACAGTGCTCTGCACACAGTCAGCACGATCGAGTAAATACGGTTGAATGAACGTAGTCTCTGCTTAACGGATAATATTGTTATATATCTATAATTCTATTTATCTAATAATAATAATGATGTTGGTATTTGTTAAGCGCTTACTATGTGCCGAGCACCGTTCTAAGCGCTGGGGTAGACACAGGGGAATCGGGTTGTCCCACGTGGGGCTCCCAGTCTTCATCCCCATTTTACAGATGAGGTCACTGAGGCCCAGAGAAGTGAAGTGACTTGCCCACGGTCACACAGCTGACAAGTGGCAGAGCCGGGATTCGAACTCATGACCTCTGACTCCAAAGCCCAGGCTCTTTCCACTGAGCTTCACGCTGCTTCTCCTTATCTATCTTGATGGTATTGATGCCGTTCTACTTGTTTTGTTTTGTTGACCGTCTCCCCCTTCTAAACTGTGAACTCGTTGTCGGGTAGGGATTGTCACTGTCTGTTGCCGAGCTGTACTTTCCAAGGGCTTAGTACGGCGCTCTGCACACGGTAAGCGCTCAATAAATACAACGGAATGAATGAACGAATTATTATCGAGTGCTTACCGTGTGCAGAGTGCTGTACTAAGTGCTTGGGAGAGTATGACATATCAACCCAACTGACATACTCCCTGCATATACCAAGCTGGAAACTGGACTTGTTGTAGGTATGGAATGTGTCTGATAATAATAATAAGCCGCCTAGTACAGTGCTCTGCACATAGGAAGCATTCAATAAATACTATTGGGTGAATGAATGAATAATACCGATGGGGATTTATCAAGTGCTTACTATGTACCAAGCACTGTTCTGAGCACTGGGGGAGACACAAGTTAATCAGGTTGTCCCACGTGGGACTCCCGGTCTTAATCCCCATTTTACAGATGAGGTAACTGAGGCACAGAGAAGTGAGGTGGCTTGCCCCAGGTCACCCAGCAGAGCAGTGGAGGAGACGGGATTAGAACCCAGGTCCTCTGACTTCTAAGCCCGGGCTGTCTCCACTAGCTATTCTTCCAAGCGCCTGGTACCATCGTACTCTCCCAACCGTTTAGTCCAGTGCTCTGCACACAGTAAGCACTCAATAAATACGATGGATCGATGTGCTGGAGTAGTGGGGCCGGCTATAATAACAATAACAACAATAATAACAATTGTGGTATTGGTAAGTGCTTACTACGCTTACACTTATGTACATCGCCGTGATTCTATTTATTTGCTATTGTTTTAATGAGATGTTCATCCCCCCGATTCTATTTATCGCTACTGTTCTCGTCCGTCCGTCTCCCCCGATTAGACCGGGAGCCCGTCAGAGGGCGGGGACTGACTCTATCTGTTACCGATCTGTCCATTCCAAGCGCTTAGTCCAGTGCTCTGCACATAGTAAGCGCCCAATAAATACTATTGAATGAACTAGGAACCGATAATAATGATAACTGTGGTATTTGTTAATCACTTCCTATGTACTAAGCACTGGGGTGGACACATGTAAATTGGGTTGGACACGGTCCCTGTCTCACATGGGGCTCCCAGTCTTAATCCCCATTTTACAGATGAGGGAACTGAGGCACAGAGGAAGTGAAGTGACTTGCCAAGGTCTCACAGCAGACAAGCGGAGGGGCCGGGATTAGAACGCAGGTCCTCTGACTCCCGGGCTCGTGCTCTATCCACTAGACCGTCCTGCTTCCCAAGAACTGGGCTAAGCACTGGGATAGAAACGAGATAACCAGTTCGGATGTAATCAATCAGTCATATTAACTGAGTGCTTACTGTGTGCAGAGCACCATGCTAAGCTCTGGGGAGAGTGGCAATTGACAGAATCGGTAGACACGTGCCCTGCCCACAACAGGCTTACAGTCTAGAGAAGCAGCGGGGCTCAGTGGCTAGAGCCCGGGCTGGGGAGTCGGAGCTCATGGGTTCGAATTCCGGCTCCGCCGCTTGTCAGCCGTGTGACTGTGGGCGAGTCACTTCTCTGCGCCTCAGCTACCTCATCTCTAAAATGGGGATTAAGACTGTGAGCCTCCCGTGGGACAACCTGATTACCCTGTCGTGGCTCAGTGGAAAGAGCAGAAGCTTGGGAGTCAGAGGTCATGGGTTCGAGTCCCGGCTCTGCCACTTGGCAGCTGTATGACTGTGGGCGAGTCACTTCACTTCTCTGTGCCTCAGTTACCTCATCTGTAAAATGGGGATTAACCGTGAGCCTCACGTGGGACGACCTGATGACCCTGTATCGACCCCAGCGCTTAGAACGGTACTCTGCACATGGTAAGCGCTTAACAAATACCAACATTATTATTATTATTATTATTACCCCAGCGCTTAGAACAGTGCTCTGCGCATAGTAAGCGCTTAACAGATACCAACATTATTATTTTTGTTTTTCGGACACGATCGCGCTTGACGACGTTCTCTTCTTCGAAGCGACTTATCCAGTGAGGCGGGAGGAAAACCCAGTCTACATCTGCAGCCCGCAAACAGTTTTCAGATGTGTCCTCGGCTCGGAAGGCTGGCCCAGACGTTTGCAAACGTCAGGACGGATCAACAACCCCGGACGACGTTGCCCTCGGTTTGGGGAGTGGAGCCGTGTCTGCCGGAGAGCCTGGGAGGAGAAAACTGGCAGTCGATCCTATTTATGGAGTGTTTACTTGTGCAGAGCACTGTGCTAAGGGCTGGGGAAAGTATGCTGCAATAGAGTTAGGAGACACGATCCTGGCCCTCAAGGGGCTTAGAGTTTGCCTCTCCGATTAGAGCGTAAGCCCCGTGTGGGTTGGTGGGTTTCTTCACTCTGGATTTCCCCTGCATGTTGTACAGGAGACCTCATTTTGTGGGCTTTCAATACATGTTACTTCTAAATCACTGCCACTACTAAATAATAATAATAATACCGGTAACTGTGGTATTTGTTAAGCACTTACTATGTGCCAGGCACTGTACTAAGCGCCGGGGTGGATACGAGCAGCGTGGGGTAGAGAAGCAGCGTGGCTCACTGGAAAGAGCACGGGCTTGGGAGTCAGGGGTCACGGGTTCTAATCCCGGCTCCGCCGCCTGTCAGCTGGGAGACTTGGGGCAGGTCATTTCACTTCTCTGGGCCTCGGTGACCTCATCTGAAAAATGGGGATGAAGACCGTGAGCCCCACGTGGACAACCTGATCACCTCGTAACCTCCCAGCGCTTAGAACGGTGCTTTGCACAAAGAAAGTGCCCAAGAAATACCATTATTATCATTATGAACAAATTGGGTTGACGCAGTCCCTGTTCTTGACACAGTCCCTGTTCCTACTTGGGGCTCACAGTCTCAATTCCCATTTTACAGATGAGGGAACTGAGGCCCAGAGAAGGGAAGTGACTTGTTCGTGGTCAAACAGTAGGCAAGCGGATTAGAACCCACGACATGATGCTGCTACTGCTGCTGCTGCTGCTGCTATTACCGCTGCTAAATAACGATGGTGCTTGTTAAACGCTTCCTATGATAATGATGGTACTTGTTAAGCGTTCACTATGTGCCAAGCACTGTTCTAACTGCTGGAGTAGATACGAGCTAATCAGGTTGGTCACGGTCCCTGTCCCATGTGGGGCTCACACTCTTAATCCTCATTTTACTGACGAGGTAACCGAGGCCCAGAGAATAATAATGACGATGGTATTTGTTAAGCGCTTACTATGTGCAAAGCACCGTTCTTAACACTGGGGTAGATACGAGGTGATCAGGTCGTCCCACGTGGGGCTCACGGTCTCCACCCCCATTTTACAGACGAGGTCAATGAGGCCCAGAGAAGTGAAATGACCCGCCCAAAGTCACACAGCGGACAAGCGGCGGAGGCGGGATTAGAACCCGTGACCTCTGAGTCCCAAGCCCGGGCTCTTTCCAGTGAGCCACGCTGCTTCTCTACCCCACGCTGCTCATATCCACCCCAGCGCTTAGTACAGTGCCCGGCACATAGTAAGCGCTTAAATACCGCAGTTATTGGTATTATTATTATTATTTAGTAGTGGCAATGATTTAGAAGTAACATGTAGATAAGGTAACTGAGGCGCAGGGAAGTGAAATGACTTGCTCAAGGTCACACAGCAGACAAGTGGCTACTACTACTACTACTGCTAATATTACTCTCGCTACTACTACTGCTCCTGGTAGAAGCAGCGTGGCTCAGTGGAAAGAGCCCAGGCTTGGGAGTCAGAGGTCCTGGGTTCTAATTCCGGCTCCGCCACTTGTCGGTCATGCGACTTTGGGCAAGTCAGTTCTCTGGGCCTCAATCCCCTCATCCGCAAAGTGGCGATGAAGACGGTGAGCCCGACGCGGGCCAACCTGATTACCTTGCATCCACCCCAGCGCTTAGAACAGTGCCTGCCCCGTAGTAAGCGCCGAACAGATGCCGTTATTATCATTACTGCTACTGCTAATGCTACGACAAAGAGACAAGTCCATTTAATCTTGGAACCCGGAGAGCCCGGCCTGGAGGTCAAGAGGAGAGCATTTTCGAGCCTACTTTTCTGTGGCGAAACATCTGGAATGAAGGAGCGGGGCCTAGTGGAGAGATCCCCGGCCTGGGAGTCCAAAGGACCTGGGTTCTAATCCCGGCTCTGCCGCGTGCCTTTGGGCGAGTCACTTCGCTTCTCTCCGCCTCACTTCTCTCGTCTGTAAAATGGGGATTAAGACTGGGAACCCCACGTGGGACAGGAACTGCGTCCAACCCGGTTGTCGCATGTCTACCTCGGAGCTTAATTCGGTGTCTGGCACGTAGTAAGGGCTCAACGAATGACGGGGGCCACGTTTCTTCCGTCGGCAGTAGACGCCGGGGTACCGGGTGCCAGCAGGAGGGAGGGCAGGGCCGCCCGGCTCCGCTGTGGCTTCCTCTCGTCCGACGCAGTCTGATCTCCGGGGTTTAGCGGCCGCGAGAGCGTTTGAGAAGGAGGGCCCAACCAGGTCGTCTTTGAATTTCTCTTGTAAACAGAGGGAGAAAGAGTGGGTTTTCTTCTTTTTGGGAGCTGTGAGGGTTTATAAGCCAAGGAAGTCTACCGCCCCGAACGTCAAACAGACGGCGCAAGAAAACAAGCTGAGAAAGCACCATCGCGTAGCGCCCACCACAACAAACAACCGTCTGCTAGAAGCCACAACAATAGCCTCGCACCAGCATTCTCTCCCATCAGATGTCAGCCATCAGTCGCACAAGATCAACAACCAACCACAACAAACCGGCAACTGCAGACACAACAAGACACGGGGCTGACACGCCGCCAGCGCAGGCACACACGCACAGAGACCCACACGGGATGTTCCGTCTGCCTCTGCCTTCGTCCACCTCGTGATCACGACGGAGTTACTGGGCACCTTCTATCTACCCTGGCGCTTAGTACGGTGCCTGACGCACAGAAGAGTGGCCTCGTCATTCATTCAATAGTATTTATTGAGCGCTTACTATGTGCAGAGCACCGTACTAAACGCTTGGAATGAACAAGTCGGCAACAGACGGAGACGGTCCCCGCCGTTTGACGGGCTTACGGTCTGATCGGGGGAGACGGGCAGACGAGAACGATGGCAATGGATAGAGTCAAGTGGATAGAACACCGGCCTGGGAGTCAGAAGGACCTGGGTTCTAATCCTCGTTCTGCCGCTAGTCTCCTGTGTGAAAGCAGCGTGGCTCGGTGGAAAGAGCACGGGCTTTGGAGTCAGGGCTCATGAGTTCGAATCCCAGCTCCGCCACTTGTCAGCTGTGTGACTGTGGGCGAGTCACTTCACTTCTCGGTGCCTCAGTTCCCTCATCTGTAAAATGGGGATTAAGACTGTGAGCCCCACGTGGGACGACCTGATTCCCCTGTGTCTACCCCAGCGCTTAGAACAGTGCTCTGCACATAGTAAGCGCTTAACAAATACCAACATTATTATTATTATAACTTTATGTCTCTGTGCCCCAGTTTCCTCATCTGTAGAATGGGGACTAAGACCGTGAGCCCCATGTCTCTCCCCACAAACTGTAAGCCCGTTGTGGGCAAGGATTGTCTCTCTTTATTGCTGTATTGTACTTTCCAAGTGCTCAGTACAGTGTTCTGCGCACAGTAAGCGCTCAGTAAATACGAATGAATGAATGAATGAATGAATGGATGTGGGACAGGGACTTGTCCAACCTGATTATCATATATTTAATAAGAAGCAGAGAAGCAGAGTGGATTAGAGGAAAGACCCCCGGCTTGGGAGTCAGAGATCGTGGGTTTGAATCCCGGCTCTGTCACTGGTCACCTCTATAACTTTGGGAAAGTCACTTCACTTCTCTGTGCCTCAGTTATCTCATCTGTAAAATGGGGACTGAGACTGCGAGCCCCACGTGGGACATCTTGATTACTTTGTATCTTCCCCAGTCCTTAGAATAGTGCTTGGCACATAGTAAGTGCTTAACAAATACCTGAATCATTTCTCCCCCCACGGGTTCATTCGATAGTATTTCAGATCAAGCCTCAAATGGCTATTTAGTGACAGTTCCACTTAAAATCCCATCCTCTTCCCTGGCTTTGCCAATGCTGAATTTCACTAATAATAGCAATAATAACGATGATCGCATTTGTTGAGCCCTTACTACGTGCCAAGCACTGTTTAAGCACTGGGGTATATACAAGGTAATCACTTTGTCCCACGTGGGGCTCCCAGTCTTAATCCCCATTTTACAGATGAGAGAACTGAGGTCCAGAGAAGTGAAGTGACTTGCCCAAGGTCACACAGATGCCAAGTGGCAGAGCCGGGATTAGAACCCACGTCCTCTGACTCCCAGGCCCGGGCTCCTTCCACTAAGCCATGCTGTTTCTGTAGTAGACGTGATCACCGCCTATAAGGAAGCAGCGCGGCTCGGTGCAAAGAGCACGGGCTTTGGAGTCAGGGGTCATGAGTTCGAATCCCTGCTCTGCCACTTGTCAGCTGTGTGACTGTGGGAAAGTCACTTCACTTCTCCGTGCCTCAGTTACCTCCTCTGTAAAATGGGGATCAAGACTGCGAGCCCCACGTGGGACGACCTGATTCCCCTGTGTCTACCCCACCGCTTAGAACAGTGCTGTGCACGTAGTAAGCGCTTAACAGATACCAACATTATTATGATAAGGAGCTTACATTTCTGCTCTGTGCCAAACATTATACTAAGCGTTTGGGAGAATCCAAGGGCCTTAGGAGATACGATCCCTGCTCTCAAGGAACTTCCAATCTACTTTATGCAGAGTCCTGTACTGAGCATTTGGGAGAGTCCAATAGATTCACTGGACAGGATCCCTGCCTTCAAGGAGCTGACAGTTCGGGTGGATAGAGACAGACACTAAAACGAATTACAGGTAGGAGGAGGTAACGGAATATAAAGATATAAAGATATGGATGAAACTGCTAAAGCGAAGGCAGGCAGGGGTTGAGTAGTTGTACTCAACGATTAGTCACTGGATTCATTCATTCTTTCGATCGTATTTATTGAGCGCTTACTGTTGGCACTTATGTACGTATTTGTTATTTAATCTACTCATATTCATGTCTGTCTCCCCCTCTAGACTGTAAGCTTGTTGTAGGCAGGGAATGCGTCTGTTTATTTTTATATTGTCCTCACCCAAGGGCTTAGTACAATGCTTGGCAGACAGTAAGCACTCACTAAATGGAATTGAATGAATGGATGGATGAAAGAATGAAAACGTGCAAGGCACTGTACTAAACCCTTGAGAGAGAACACCATAACGGTGAACAGATACATTCCCTGTCTACAACGAGCTTACAGTCTACAGGGGTGACGTGGGGGAAGCCACTTCACTTTTTTGTGCCTCGTTTCCCTCATCTGTAAAATGGGGGTGAAGACTGTGAGCTCTATGAGGGACAGGGACCGTGTCCCACCTGATTAGGTTGTATCTACCCCAGTGCTTAATACAGTACTGTACCTGTACTAAGCACTGGGGTAGGTACAACCTAATCAGGTGGGACACGGTCCCTGTCCCACATAGGGCTCACGTTAGAGCAGCAGCGTGGCTCAGTGGAAAAGAGCATGGGCTTTGGCGTCAGAGGTCATGAGTTCGAATCCCGGCTCTGCCACTTGTTAGCTGTGTGACTGTGGGCAAGTCACTTCACTTCTCTGTGCCTCAGTTCCCTCATCTGGAAAATGGGGATTAAGACTGTGGGCCCCACGTGGGACAACCTGATTCCCCGTGACTACCCCAGCGCTTAGAACAGTGCTCTGCACATAGTAAGCGCTTAATACCAACATTCTTAATCTCCATTTTACAGGTGAGGGAACTGAGTCTCAGATAAGTCAAGCCACTTGCCCAAGGTCACGCAGCGGACGTTTGACGGAGGCTGGATTAGAATCCAGGTCCTTCTGACTCCCAGGCCTGTGCTTTATCCACCAGAGAACAGACACACACACACAGACACACACACACACACACGCTTGGTCCACGATGCTTTAGCCATACTTCATCTTGGGAGTCAGATGAACTGAATTCTAATCCTGACTCCACTACTTGTCTGCTGTTTGACCTTGGACAAGTCGCTTCACTTCTCTGGGCCTCAGTTACCTCATCCGTGAAATGGGGATTAAGACTGGGAGCCCGACCTGGGACATGCACTTTGTCTAACCTGATTAGCTTGTATGTAACAGCGATTAGTAAAAAATAAAAATGGTGGTATTTGTTAAGCGCTCACTATGTGCAAAGCACTGTTCTAAGCACTGGGGGATACAAGGTGATCAGGTTGTCCCACGTGGGGCTCACACTTTTAATCTCCATTTTACAGATGAGGTAACTGAGACACAGAGAAGTTAAGTGACTTGCCCAAAGTCACACAGCTGGCAAGCGGCGGAGCCGGGATTCGAACCCATGAACTCTGACTCCCAAACCCGGGCTCTTTCCACTGTGCCATGCTGCTTCTCAATAACCTTCTTATTACAGTATTTTAGAACAGTGCCTGGCACGTAGTAAGTGCTTAACAAATACTTTTAAAAAAATGGTACTTCTACTTTGCCTCCAAAACGCTATCAATTTAGTGTAAGACACAAACACACACACAAACATTTTTCTGAGCGGTTATTAATAACAATAATAATAATAATATTGGTATTTGTTAAGCACTTACTATGTGCCAAACACTGTTCAAGGCACTGGGGTAGATACAAGGTAATTTGGTTGCCCCACATGAGGCTCACAGTCTTTGTCCCCATTTTACAGATTAGGTAACTGAGCCTCAGAGAAGTTAAGTGACTTGCCCAAGGTCACACAGCAGACAAGTGGCGGAGCAGGGATTAGAACCCATTACCTGTGACTCCCAAGCCCAGGCACTTTCCACTAAGCCACAGTGCTTCTCAGTGAAATGCTAATCACAAGGTTTAGACGAAGAAACTATGTTTGGGGTTGGGAAAGCAGAGGTGGCAGGGGACACAGACAAGTCCTCCACCTTTTTATGCTTTGGACAATGACCTGCAGGTATTTATGGGTGAAACCTAAGGGCCCAGCGCTGTATAATGTCATCCTCCTTTATGGTCTTCCTGTTCCCCTGGGGAGCATCCATGAATTGGAAGAATATATATATTCATTTATTTTTATATATATATATATATATATAATATTGCTATTGTTCTTGTCTGTCCGTCTCCCCCGATTAGACCGTGAGCCCGTCAGAGGGCAGGGATTGTCTCTATGTGTTACCGATTTGTACATTCCAAGCAGTTAGTACAGTGCTCTGCACATAGTAAGCGCTCAATAAATACTATTGAATGAATGAATGAACATTTTAGGGTATTTTTTAAGCGCTTACTATGTGCCAGGCACTGTACCAGGTGCCAGGGTGAATACAAGCAAATCGGATTGGATACAGTCTCTGTCCATGTCCCACAAGAGGCTCACAGTCTTACTCCCCAATTTACAGACGAGGTAACTGAGGCGCGGAGAAATTACGTGACTTGCCCAAGTTCAGACAGCAAAGTAACAGAGTGGGATTAGAACCCAGGTCCTCTGACTTCCAGGCCCGTGGTCTTTCCACTAGGCCATGCTACTTAAACCCGGACCAGTGCCCCGAAGCCTGAGGACTGGGTAGATCCAGTGATTCTCCTGAGCCTTAGCGTAGAGTTTAGGAAAGAGTCAGAAAGATGGATGGAGAGGGGAGGGCAAAATCCATGTCGTTCCACACTGAGGTAAAAAATGGGGGGCAGGATTCAGGTGAGGGAAAAACTGGGGTAATTCCCAGCCTGCTGCCGGAGCCCCCTCTGTGACCGATTAGGTTACAAACTCAGGAGCTCATCAAAACTCTGCTGAATTAATAGGGGAGCCTGACACACAGTTTAGTCCATCAGGCCATCAATCAGTAGCATTTATTCAGCCTATATCCCGTGCAGAGAACTGTAATGCTCCTTTGGGAGAGTATTCATTCGTTCAGTCGTATTTATTGAGCGTTACTGTGTGCGGGGCACTGTATTAAGAACTTGGGAGAGATCAGTTCAGTAATAAACAGTCACATCCCTTGCTCAAAATGGATTTACAGTCTATTCATTCATTCAGTAGTATTTATTGAGCGCTTACTATGTGCAGAGCACTGTACTAAGCCCTTGGAATGGACAAATCGGTTACAGATAGAGACAATCTCTGCCCTCTGCGGGCTCACAGTCTAATCGGGGGAGTCGGACAGACAAGAACAATGGCAATAAATAGAATCAAGGGGAAGAACATCTCGTTAAAACAATAGCAAACAAATAGAATCAGGGAGATGTACATCTCGTTAACAAAATAAATAGGATGATGAAGATATATACAGTTGAGCGGATGAGTACAGCGCTGAGGGGATGGGCCGGGAGAGGGGGAAGAGCAGAGGGAAAGCGGGGAGAAGAGGGTTTAGCTGCGGAGAGGTGAAGGAGGGGTAGAGGGAGCAGAGGGAGAAGGGGAGCTCAGTCTGGGAAGGCCTCTTGGAGGAGGTGAGCTGTAAGTAGGGTTTTGAAGCGGGGAAGAGAATCAGTTTGGCGGAGGTGAGGAGGAAGGGCCTTCCGGGACCTCGGGAGGACGCGGCCCGGGGGTCGACGGCGGGACGGGCGAGAACGGGGGACGGCGAGCAGGTGGGCGGCAGAGGAGCGGAGCGTGCGGGGTGGGCGGTGGAAAGAGAGAAGGGAGGAGAGGTAGGAAGGGGCGAGGTGACGGAGAGCCTCGAAGCCTAGAGTGAGGAGTTTTTGTTTGGAGCGGAGGTCGACAGGCAACCACTGGAGGTGTTTAAGAAGGGGAGTGACATGCCCAGAACGTTTCTGCGGGAAGATGAGCCGGGCAGCGGAGTGAAGAATTGACTGGAGCCGGGAGAGACGGGAGGAAGGGAGATCGGGGAGAAGGTTGACACAGTAATCTAGCCGGGATATTACTAGAGCCTGTAGCGGTAAGGTAGCCGTTGGGGTCTGTGTCTACAGTAGGGGAGGCGGATGTCAATACCAATAAATAAAATGACAGATACGGACATAAGTGGTGTGGGGCTGGGAGTGGGGAAGAGCAAAGGAAGCAAGGCAGGGTGACGCAGAAGGGAGTGGGAGATGAGGAAAAGAGGGGTTTAGTCAGGGAAGACGTCTTGGAGGAGATGGACCTTCATTAAGGCTTTGAAGAAGGGGGGAAGCCATTGTCTATGGGATTTGAGGAGGGAGGACATTCCAGGCCAGGGATCGGGGTCGAGACAGGCGAGACGGAGGCCCAGTGAGGAGGTTGGCGGCACCAGAGGAGCGGACCGTGCGGGCTGGGTTGTAGAAGGACAGTATAATAGAGTTAGTAGACATGATCTTTGTCCACAAGGAACATACAGTCTACTGTGTGCAGAGCACTGTACTGAGTGCTTGGGACAGTACAATTGACTTAGTAGCCACGATTCCTGCCCTCAAGGAACATATACTCTACCATGTGCAGAGCACTGTAAGGTTCCAGTCAATCCGAATCTGAGGCTGAATTACAGAGAGGCCTACGTCTCCAAAAGCCCGTTTTCAACTAATAATAATAATAACGATGGTATTTGTTAAGCGTTTACTATGTGCCAAGCGCTGGGGTAGATACAAAGTTAGGTTGTCCAACATGGGGCTCGCAGTCGCAATCCCCATTTTACAGATGAGGGAACTGAGGCCCAGAGTAGTTAAGTGACTTACCCAAAGTCTCACAGCTGACAAGTGGTGGAGCTGGGATTAGACGAGGATACCATATCATTTTTGTAGCTGTCTGAGAAAAATGAAAATTTTAAAGTGAATGTCATTTTCCTCCTTTGTTTCCAGGGATTTTATCTTTCCCAGGTTCTCAGGGGGTCATATAAAAATGATGGTATTTGCTTTGCACTTACAAGCACTGGTTTGACTGGTAGATACAAGCTAATCAGGTTGGACTCAGTCCCTGTCCCACATGGGACCAACAGTCTTCATCTCCATTTTACCGGTGAGGGAAGTGAGGCCCAGAGAAGTTGCCCAAGGTCACATAGCAGACAAATGGCAGAGCTGCGTTTAGAACCCGGGTCCTTCTGACTCCCAAGCCCGTCTCTGAACTCTAGGCCATGCTGCTTCCATGAGTTGAGACTGATAATGAGGTCTTGCAACACAGATAATGAGGATTGTCATCTTTTCTTCTCAGGCACCCAGGGCAGTTGAGGAAATGCAGTGAGCGGTCAGGGGCCGGTGAGTTTTGATTTCTGTCCTGCTGATCTCCTCCAGCCTGACTCTTCCCCATCAGCGAAGGTGGTCCTGTCTTCCCCTCCTCCAGGGGTGAAATCTCCCGCAAGGTCATTCCTGATGTCAGAATGCACCGGGACGGGGTGGCCATCTTGAATGCTCCCCAGTTTGGGGGGCTGAGGGCACCCGGCCCCGCTGGTCTCGGCTCCGGAGGCGGGGAGAAGCGGTGATCCGGTCTCTTGGATGGAACGGGATGTCCCGGCCAGGATTCGAGGTCATCTTCTTATCTCCAGAACCGACGGAGTCATCTACCGGTCGGGGATTATTACGGTATTTGTTAAGCGCTTACTATGTGGCAAGCAGTGTTCGAAAGGCTGGGGTAGATACAAGTTAATCAGGTCAGATCCAGTTAATGAGATGTACCTCGCCTTGATTCTATTTATTTGCTATTTGCTACTGTTTTAGTGAGATGTTCATCCCCTCGATTCTATTTATTGCTATTGTTCTTGTCTGTCCGTCTCCCCCGATTAGACCGTAAGCCCGTCAAAGGGCAGGGACCGTCTCTATCTGTTACCGATTTGTACATTCCAAGCGCTTAGTACAGTGCTCTGCACATAGTAAGCGCTCAATAAATACCATTGAATGAATGACTCCTACCCGGGGCTCAACGTCTAAGAAGTGGGATGAAGTAAAGTGACTAAATCAGCTCTTGGCAGTTCAGCCTGGACCCAGGCTGAGGGCAGATTTGTTCCAGACTGGAGTCTCCAAAGCTCAATTCCATTTTCGCTCCTGTGTTTGAAAGTCAAACATTGTCCTGAACAATGAAGCCAACCTCGCAATCAAAGGGTTGAGAAGCAGCGTGGCGTAATGGTTAGAGCCTGGACCTGGGAGTCAGCAGGTCATGGGTTCTAATCCCAACTCACTTGTCTGCTGTGTGACCTTGGGCAAGTTACTTCACTTCTCTATGCCTCAGTTACGTCATCTGTAAAATGGAGATCGAGACCGTGAGCCCCAAGTGGGACAGCGACTGTGTCCAACCTGATTTGCTTGTATCCACCCCAGCGCTGAGTACAGTGCTTGACACATAGTAGGCGCTTAACAAATGAATACCATTATTATGATGACGATCATCATTAAGGGACGGTGAGTAAAATATCGACATCTTGAGCCGAAACTCCAGCTCCAATGCCTCCAGTCAGAAGCCGCGATGAAGACAAAGCCATCCCCGGGAATCTGGAGAAGGGAGCAACGGGGCAGGAGAGAAGCGGAAGCTTTAGATCTTCCCCGAAGAATGCAGCGCTAAATGAAAACCATTCAAGGCTCCACGGATTATGACGTGCAATTCCCCCTCGTCCAGTACGCAAGAGTTATTAAGTGTGTCCCCGACACTCCTGTTTTCCTTCATGTACGTGATTATTTTATCCAGGCAACTTCGGAAAGAGTTATAGGCTGAGATCCAGCCAAGAAACAGCGAGATGAACAGCGGGGAAAGGAAAAGGGCCTGCTTTTGACTGGACGGAAGCAGCCCACAGGAGTTATCTGTTGAGCGAAGAGCCTGGGGGATGTCTGTGGAAGCCCCCCTCCCCTGGAGGGTTAGAGGGTGCAGAAAGGTAGTTGGGGGCTGTGGGGGAGGACCAGACTGGCGAAGAGAAGCAGCGTGGCCTAGAAAAGCAGTGGGGACTAGGAGAAAGAGAATGGCGCCGATCAGAGGACCCGCGACTAATCAGCGCTCTGCCGTTTGTCTGCTGAGGGACCTTGGGCAAGTCACTTCACTGCTCTGGGCCTCAGTTTCCTCACCGTAAAAAGGGGGCACGTTACCTGTCCTCTCTCCTGCTTAGACTGTGAGCCCCATGTAAGGCAGGGACCGTGTCCATCCTGATGATCAGCGCTTAGAACAGTGCTCAGTGCGTAGAACATCATCATTATTATCGATCCATCATCAATCAGCTGTACTTACTGAGCACTTACTCTGTGCAAGGCACCGCTTTAAGCAAATGGGAGAGTACAACACAATATAGCAGACGCACACCCTGCCCGCCATGAGCTTATGCGACTGTGGGCAAGTCACTTCACTTCTCTGTGCCTCAGTTACCTCGTCTGTAAAATGGGGATGAAGACTGTGAGCCCCACGTGGGACAATCTGATGACCCTGTATCTACCCCAGCGCTTAGAACAGTGCTCCGCACATAGTAAGCGCTTAACAAATACCAACATTATTATTATTATGTTATAGAGGGGGGACAGACAGTGATAGAAATAAATAAATTACAGATTTGCACATAAGTGCTGTGGGGCTGGGGTGGTGAATATAGGGAACAGGTCAGGGTGAAGCAGAAGAGAATGGGAAAAAGGAAATGAGGGCCTAGTCCGGGAAGGCCTCTTGGAGGAGATGTGCCTTCAGTCGGGCTTTGAAGGAGGGGAGCGTCATTGTCGGATATGAAGAGGGAGGGTTTTTCAGGCCGGGGGCAGGACACGGGCGAGAGGTCGATGGCGAGATAGATGAGAGCGAGGTACGGTGACTAGGTTGGCAGTAGAGGAGTGAAGTGTGTGAGCTGGGTGGCAGTGGGAGAGTAGCGAGGTGAGGTAGGAGGGCGCGAGAGGATTGACTACTTTAAAAAGCCGATGGTAAGGAGTTTCTATCTGATGCGGAAGTGGAGGGGCAATCACTCGCGGTCATGGGTTCGACTGCCGGCTCTGTCACTCGTCAGCTGTGTGACTGTGGGCAAGTCACTTCACTTCTCTGGGCCTCAGTTACCTCATCTGTAAAATGGGGATTAACTGTAAGCCTCTCGTGGGACAACCTGATTCCCCTGTATCTACCCCAGCGCTTAGAACAGTGCTCTGCACGTAGTAAGCGCTTAACAAATACCAACATTATTATTAGAGGTTCTTGAGGAGTGGGGAAATGTGGACTGAACGTATTTGTAGAAAATATCTACCCCAGTGCAAGGCACATAGTAAATGCGTAACAAGGATAATAATGATCACAATAATAATCTTAACATATTGTGTTTACCTCAGGGATCGGGGCTTAATTATGGTATTTATTAAGCATTTACTATATGCCAAGGACCGTGCCAAGCAGTAGGAGAGATACAAGTTAATAAGGTCAGACACGGTCCCTGTCCCACATGGCGTGCACAGTCTAAATTGGAGGGAGTGGGCACGGAGAAGTTGAGTGACTTGCCCAAGGTCACTCAGCGGGCAAGTAGCAGCCTTGGAATTTGAACCCAGGTCTTCGGACTCCCAGGCCCGAACTCTTTCCACTGGGTCACACTGCTTCCCTGCTTGCACCCTGTTTCTAAAAGTGTTATCTCCAGAGGTTGGGAAGGTGGAGAATCTGGCTGGGCTTGGTGCCCTTTTCTCTCTCTCAAGATTCCTGACCACATCTGGAGTTTAGATTGTAAAATCCTCCAGGAATTCTACTTTTATCTTGTGCCCACAAGTGCCTGCTTTTGGTTTTTTTTTAAATGCTTATTTTTAAGAGCCTATTACGTTCCAGGCACTGTACTAGACACTGGGGAAGACACAAGCTAATCAGGTAATAATAATAATATTTGTTGAGTGCTTATGTGCCAGACACTGTACTAAGTGCGGAGATGGGTTCAACTAAATCAGGTATGGACAGAGTCCCTGCCAGAAGCAGCATGTAGCCCAGTGGATAGATCAGGGGCCTGGGAGTAGGAGATCATGGGTTCTCATCCCAACTCTGCCACTTGTCTGCTGTGTGAACATGAGCAAGCCGCTTCACTTCTCTGGGCCTCAGTTCCCTCACCTGTAAAATGATAATAATAATAATGATAATGCATTTGTTAAGTGCTTACTATGTGCCATGCATTCTAATCCCAACTCTGCCACTTGTCTGCTGTGTGACCTCGGCCAAGTCACTTCCCTTCTCTGTGCCTCAGTTTCCTCATCTGTAAAATGGAGATTGAGACTGTGAGCCTCACATGGGACAGGGACTGTATCTGACCCGATTCGCTTGCATCCGCCCCAGTGCTTAGTATACTGCATGGCACATAGTAAGCACTTAACAAATACATTATTATTATTTTACAGGTGAGGGAACTGAGGCCCAGAGAAGTGAAGTGGCTTGCTCACGTTCACACAGCAGACAAGTGGCAGAAGCGGGATTAGAACCCAGGTCCTTCTGACTCCCAGGCCCCGGGCTCTATCCACTGGGCTACAAAGTCCATCTCCAGCAGTGGCATCCAAGGGTCGTCAGTTCAAGGCTAATGTGAGGGAATTCCCTTTTAAGAATCAACTTAGCCCCCCACCAAGGCTCTGAGAATCTGGGGGTACAGAGCTCCTTTCAGGCAGATTGTAATAGATAAAAAAGCCATCACGCAATTAGGTTCACACTCCCAAGACTTGTCGCTGCCGATCCTCAAAAATGAAGAGTTGCCCAAACCGTTGTCGATCAGTAAAACTAAATCCAGTCCTCACCCTGACCCTTACCCTTTTGCTCTGAAGAGGGAGGGGGACCCAGGGGAGAGAGAACCTTCCAGTCCCTACTTTGCTCTGATGCCCTGATCATTTCTTTGAAAAAAGGTCCGCACACATAATAATAATGTTGGTATTTGGGAAGCGCTTACTATGTGCAGAGCACTGTTCTAAGCGTTGGGGTGGATACAGCGTAATCAGGTTGTCCCCCGTGGGGCTCACAGTTAATCCCCATTTTACACAGATGAGGTAACTGAGGCACAGAGAGGTTAAGTGACTTGCTCACAGTCACACAGCTGACAAGTGGCCGAGCCAGGATTCGAACCCATGATCTCTGACTCGTATGCCCGTGCTCTTTCCACTGAGCCATGCTGCTTCTCCAAAATAATAATGTTGGCATTTGTCAAGCGCTTCCTATGTGCAAAGCACTAAGCGCTGGGGAGGATCCAAGGTGATCAGGTTGTCCCACGTGGGGCTCACAGTCTTAATCCCCACTTTACGGATGAGGGAACTGAGGCACAGAGAAGTTAAGTGACTTGCCTAAAGTCACACAGCTGACAAGCGGCGAAGCCAGGATTTGAACCCATGACCTCTGACTCCCCAGCCCGTGCTCTTTCCACTGAGCCACGCTGCTTCGCAATCTCCCCACACCTCAGGAATCTTCAGTGGTTGCCCATCCACCCCTGCGTCAAACAGAAACTCCTCACCGTCGGCTTGGAAGCTCTCAATCACCTCACCCTTTCCCACCTCACCTCGCTCCTCTCCTATTCATTCATTCAGTAGTATTTACTGAGCGCTTACTATGTGCAGAGCACTGTACTAAGCGCTTGGAATGGACAAGTCGGCAACAGATAGAGACAGTCCACGCCGTTTGACGGGCTTACGGTCTCATCGGGGGAGACGGGCAGACGAGAACGATGGCAATAAATAGAGGCGAGGGGAAGAACATCTCATAAAAACTCCTACCCGTCCTACTCCTACCCAGTCCTCCCACTTGGCTCCCCTAACGTCAACCTACTCTCTGTACCGCGATCTTGTCTATCTCGCTGGCGACCCCTCGCCCACATCCTGCTTCCCTTCCGGCCCTCCGGCCCCTTCCATATCTAACAGACCACCACTCTCCCCAACTTTAAAACCTTAATTTAAATCACTTCTCCTCCAAGAAGCTGTCCGTGGATGATCTTTCATTTTCTCCCCTTATTTTCTCCCCCTCTGGCCTCACCTATGCACTTAGATCTGTACGTCTTATACGCTTTGATACTCACCGGACCTCCAGCCCCACACGATTTATGTTCATATCCTTAATGCTCTGCTGCTTCCCCTATCCGTAATTTATTTAAAAATCTATCTTCCCTACTAGCTTACTTCTTCCCCTGTGTCGAACACAGTGCTTAGCATCTAATGAATGTTTCATAAATACATACTTTCATTTCTGCTAAAATAGCCCAAGGTCATGTTGAGGATGGTTTTACGGGTTGATTTTTGTTTCATTTCTGCTCATCCTTCTTCTGTTGAGTTCCACTGTTGTCGTTTTATGCCGTCTCCACAGCGACTCCACAGACACATCTCCTCGATTCTATTTATTGCTGTCGTTTTAAAGAGCTGTTCATCCCCTTGATTCTATTTATTGCTATTGTTATTGTCTGTCTGTCTCCCCCGAGTAGACTGTGCGCCCGTCAGTGGGCAGGGACTGTCTCTATCTGTTGCCGACTTGTACATTCCAAGCGCTTAGTACAGTGCTCTGCGCACAGTACTGAATGAATGAATGCATGAACATCTCTCCCAGAATGCCCCAGCTCCACCTGCGGTCATTCTGGAAGTGGATCCAGAGAGATTTCTTGGTGAAAATCTGGAAGCGGTTTACCGCTGCGTCCTTCCTCGCCGTAAACCTGAGTCTCTGCCCTCGACTCTCTCCCGTGCCGCTGCTGCCCAGCATAGGTGAGTTTTGACTTGTAGCAGGTGGCCTTCCACTGGCTAGCCACTGGCCAAGCTAGGAATGGAATGGATATCCCTCTGCTTGACTCTGGTAGAGTACTGGAAACTCTCCAGTTGCGACCTTGAGAGGTATTCATTCATTCGTTCAATAGTATTTATTGAGCGCTTACTATGTGCAGAGCGCCGTACTCAGCGCTTGGAGTGTACAATTCGGCAACAGCTAGAGACAATCCCTGCCCTCCGATGGGCTTACAGTCTAATCGGGGGAGACGGACAAAAACAAGACAACCTAATCACGATAAATAGAATCAAGGGGATGGACCCCTCGTTAACAAAATAAATAGGGTAATAAAAATATATACAAATGATATACGAGTTCCATTAGATGGTCAGAAGATAAAGTGTCAGAACTGCTTCTCTGTGGGATACATCTATTGTTCTAACCAGATTCCTAATTTTTATTTGTGGTATTTGTTAAGCCCGTGCTATCTACCAGGCATAACGCTAAACACTAGGGTAGACACAAAGCAATCAGGTCGGACGTAGTCCACGTCCCATGTGGGGCTCGCGATCTAAAAGGAAGGGAGTCCTGGAATTTTATCCCCATTTTACAGAGGAAACTGAATCCCAGAAATGTGGAATAACTTGAACAAAGTTACACAAGCAGGCCAGTGGCCAAGCTGGGATTAGAACTCAGGTCTCCTAACACTCAATCCTGTGCTCCTTTAGCTGCTCTCCTACTATGATTCAGCCCCCACACTTCGGTCCTCTAATGCCAACTTTCTCCCTGTACCTCGATCTCATCTGTCTCACAGCCGACCTCCACCCACCTCCTGCCTCTGGCCTGGAACGGTCTCCCTCTTCATATCCGACAAAGACTCTCCCTCCCTTCAGAGCCTTTTTGAAGGCCCATCTCCTCCACGAAGCCTTCCCTGACTAAGCCCTCATTTCCTCTTCTCCCACTCCCTTCTGCTTCTGCCTGACTTGCTCCCTTTATTCATCCCTCTCCCAGCTCCATAGCATTTATGTCCGTATCTGTCATTTTATGTTATTCATTCATTCATTCATTCGATCGTATTTCTTAGGCGCTTACTCTGTGCAGAGCACTGTACTCAGTGCTTGGAAAGTACAAGTCAGCAATAATGAGAGACGATCCCTGCCCATAAAGGGCTCACAGTCTAGAAGCGGGGAGACAGGCATCAAAGCGCGTTAAACAAACATCAATAACATCACTATGTGCTGTTTATATTAATGCCTGTCTCCCCGTATAGACTATAAGCTCGTTGTGGGCTGGGAATATGTCCATTATATTGTTATATTGTACTCTTCAAAGTGCTTGGTACTGTTCTCTTTACACAGTAAACGCTTAATAAATACGACTGATTGACTGATTAAGCCAACTGCCTCTTGGTCCTGTCGTAAAGAACGTTTCAAGATTTCTCCTTCAGACCTTAGCGTTCTTATCCAAGTGATAAGCTAAAATCGTGTTCAAGAGTGACTCGATTTTACACAACATTTCTATGAAGCAAAGCGCTTAGCACAGCGCTCAAGGGCTTAGTTACACTGCTCTGCACAGAGTAAGCGCTCAATAAATACGATCGATTACGATTCAGTATGATCGAGAAGCAGTATGGCCTAGTGGATAGATAACAGGCCTGGAAGTCAGGAGGTCATGGGTTCTAGTTCCGGCTCCGCTACTTGTCCACTGTATGACCTTGGGCAAGTCACTTCACTTCTCTGTGCTTTGGTTCCCTCAACTGTAAAATGGGGATGAAGACCGTGAGCCCTATGTGGGACAGGGAACGTGCCCAACCTGATTATCTTGTGTCTACGCCAGCACTTAGAACAGTGCCTGGCACATAGTACAGCGTGGCTCAGTGGAAAGAGCACAGGCTTTGGAGTCAGAGGTCATGGGTTCGAATCCCGGCCCTGCCATTTGTCAGCTGTGTGACTGTGGGCAAGTCGCTTCACTTCTCTGTGCCTCAGTTACCCCATCTGTAAAATGGGGATTAAGACTGTGAGCCCCACGCGGGACGACCTGATTCCCCTGTGTCTACCCCAGCGCTTAGAACAGTGCTCTGCACATAGTAAGCGCTTAACAGGTACCAACATTATTATTATTATTATAGTAAGCACTTAACAAATACCATTGTTATTATTATTATTGAATGAAGAGAAAGATGTTCTTGTTGGGCTAAGAAGGAAACACCCCTCAGCCACACACAAACACACACACTCTCTCTCCCTATCTCTCTCTCCCTCCACTGGAAAAATGAAAAAGGCCAGCAGGAAAGAGAGCGTGAAATGAGGGGTGGAAAATAATGGGGCCACCAGCACTTCAGGGGAGGCTCCTCTGCTCCCTCTCCCCTCCCACGGCTTGAATTTCTCAGGACACCTTGGGTTCCACGTTGGGTCCGGACTGGTGTACCTTGACTATTTCTGAAACGCCTCATGATGAGAAATCTTCCCCTGGCAAGCCCGTGGTGGTGACCGACGCCGCAGGGACCAGGAGAACCGGGAGATGGGTTCCCTTGGTGGGAAGGGGAGGGTGGCGGGGAGAGGGTAAGGGGTGAATTGCAGAGCGTAGAAAATGAGATTTGTGTGTTCAAGCCTGGAGGAGGGAGAGGGTGAGGGAAGGGGCAACGCATGGGAAATTTTTATAAAAGGCAGAAAATTGCATGGCTCCGGTTGGGAAGAGCCAGATCACGGCCTTCTTGATTTCATGCCACTTTCCCCATCCCCGGTTTCTGGGGCTCTTATTCGACTGCCACAGAAACCCAGCCAGGATGTTCGCTGCTTTAAAGGAAGTGGCAGGTTTGCCGTGTCCGACCTGATTTGCTCGCGTCCACCCCGGTGCTTTGTACGGTGCCTGATGTAGTCAAAGCTTAACAGATACCACACCGGTTATTATCGTTATTATTATTTTTCTCGATGAATCGCAGGCCTCGCCTGGGCCGGTCCGGTGGCAGACCTGTCCAGAGAAGCAGCGTGGCCTAGCGGAGGATCACCAGCCTGGGAATCAGAGGACCCGGGTTCTAATCCCAGCTCCGCCACTTGTCTGCTGGGTGACCTCCGGCAAATGACTTCACTTCTCTGGGCCTCGGATTCCTCATCTGAAAAATGGGGATCCAATACCGGTTCTTCCTCCCTTCCTCTGGAGGAACCCCAGAGTTTTTTGGTTATTGTTTTCCTTTTTTAATGGTATTTGTTAAGTGTTTACCGTGTGCCGGGCACTGTACTAACAGCCAGGGTAGATGTGAGATAAATGGGGTGGATACAGTCCCTACCCTACAAAGGGCTCACAATCTTACTCCACATTTTACAGTTGAGGTAACTGAGGCACAGAGAAGTTAGGCAACTTTCTCGAGGTCACTCAACAGACAGCTGGCAGAACTGGGATTACAAACTAGGTCTTGAGAAGCGGCGTGGCTCAGTGGAAAGAGCCTGGGCTTCGGAGTCAGAGGTCATGGGTTCGAATCCAGGCTCTGCCACTTGTCAGCTGTGTGACTGTGGGCAAGTCACTTCACTTCTCTGGGCCTCAGTTACCTCATCTGTAAAATGGGGATTAACTGTGAGCCTCACGTGGGACGACCTGATGACCCTGTATCTACCCCGGCGCTTAGAACAGTGCTCTGCGCGTAGTAAGCGCTTAACAAATACCGACATTATTATTCCGACTCCCCGGCCTGTGCCCTTTCCACAAGGCCATGCTGCTTCTCATACCTGTTCTTCCTCTCTCTCAAACTCCAAATCCCAACTGACTGTCTAATCTATCTTGCATCTACTCCGGTGCTTAGTACTGCACTTGGGTCATAGTAGCACTTAATAAATACCATGTTTATCACTCTCCCAAGCGCAGAGGAAAGAGCCTGGGCTTCGGAGTCAGAGGTCGTGGGTTCGACTCCCGGCTCTGCCACTTGTCAGCTGTGTGACTGTGGGCAAGTCACTTCACTTCTCTGTGCCTCAGTTACCTCGTCTGTAAAATGGAGATTAACTGTGAGCCTCACATGGGACAACCTGATTACCATATATCTACCCCAGCACTTAGAACAGTGCTCTGCACATAGTAAGCGCTTAACAAACACCAACGTTATTATTAGTGGTAAGCACAGAGTAGGTGCTGCACAAATAACGACGATGATGATGTTAACGATGTTGTTGAAGATAGATCTGGGAGCAGGAGGCTAGTTATTTACTTACCTAATGACCTCATCTTGCTAAGTTCCCTACAGAAAGTACACATGACCCTTTGACTTTTTAAGGTGCACTCCAAACATACCTTGATCTTACAGATCTCTTCAAATGCTTATTTTTTCTTCCTTCTGATGGATGAGAGAGTCTTTTTTGTAGTTCTTGTATGTATTTAAGAAGCAGCGTGGACTAGTGGATAGAGCCCGGGCCTGGGAGTCAGAAAGATCTGGGTTCTAATCCCAGCTTTGCCTTTTGTCTGCTGTGTGACCTTGGGGGCAAGACACTTCATTTCCAATAATAATGTTGGTGTTTGTTAAGCGCTTACTAGGTGCAGAGCACTGTTTTAAGTGCTGGGGTCGATACAGGGTCATCTCTGGGCCTCAGTTACCTCATCTGTAAATGGGGATTAAGATCGGGAGTCCTGTGTGGAGCAGAGACTTTGTCCAACCTGATTATCTTGTGTCTACCCCGGTGCAGTGCCCGGCACACAGTAAGCTCTTAACAAATACCATAAAATAAAGTAAATTTAGTTTAATTGATTTTCTTTTTTCTTGCTTTTTCCTTGAGAGACCTTTTCTAGTCATCCTTAGATGCCCTTTGCTCACCAGGGCCAACCAGTGGATTTCTCATGCCAGAAGGGATGGGGCTATTTCTCCCAGGAGGTTTCTGGGAAAGTTGAAAGCTTTGAGTCCAGACCTACATCACTGGTAGCAAGGACTAAAAAGGACAACATATAACAAAACCCTGATGAATAATAGCACTTGGCTAGAGGAGGAAACATTGCTTGGCTTGTTATCCAAAAATGAAAAATCCAGGATCTGCTTTAGAGATTTTTTTTAAAGGATCTGATATTCCTTTAACCTGATACTGCCTTAATTTTCAAATAATAAGCGCTGTATTTTTTGGTGATCATCTCCAAAGTCAATCACACTGCTATTCACTTATTTATCCAACTAAAAGCTAATAAAAACATCAACTTTATAACTTGGACATATAATAGCACAGATAATGTAAGAATAGTAATTATTATAGCTATTATTGTAATAATCGTAGCACTTTCTACGCACCAAGCATTGAAGTGAAGCGACTTGCCCAAGGTTGCACAGCACGCAAGAGGTGGAACTGGGATTAGAACCCAAGTCCTTTAACTTCCAGGCCTGGGGTCTTTCCACTTGGCCATGAAGAGTAGCTATAAGCCTCTCCCCCAACTTCTCTTTTTTGCTTGATTTTTTTTCCTACACTCCTTTTTGCCTATAGGTTGTTTCAATTATTCAATAAATGCCCTGCTTTTCGCTCCCTTATTTTCAGCATTTTTAAAGTGCCTAGAAGGCTTTGTTCTTCTCTGCCGTGTTTTTCTAATATTTTGCTTGTTTCCTCTCTGAACTTTACATTCTCTTTGAAATCTGTAATTCCAACTGGCATGCCTTTCTGATCCCTCAGCAAATTCCAGAGGCAGCCTCTTTCCCATTCTGCTTCCTTTCCAAACTTACCTTTTCTTAGGGAAAATCCATTAGATAACAGCTCAGTTCTCCGCTTCACTCTGAGTATTTGTAAAAACTTCTATGTCCTTCTCCCCCATTAGAGGGGAAGATTCTTGGGGGTAGCAAATGAATCATTTTCTTACATAGTAATGGGAATAGCAGGGATGGTAATAGCAGTAGAAGCAGCAACGTAGTAGTTATTGCAGTAGTAGTACTAATAATAATCATGGTATTTGCTAAGCGCTTACTATGTGCCAAGCACTGTTCTAAGCACAGGGTAGACACAAGGTCAACAGGTTGTCCCACGTGGGGCTCACAGTCTTCATCCCTATTTTACAGATGAGGTAACTGAGGCACAGATAAGTGAAGGGCCTTGCCCAGTCACGCAGCTGACAAGCGGCAGAGCGGGGATTAGAACCCATGACCCCTGACTCCCAAGCCCGGGCTCTTTCCACTGAGCCACGCTACTTTTCTCGAAAAACGTAAAGGTATTTGTTAAGCTCTTGCTATTTGCCAAGCGCTGTTCTAAGCAATGGGGGAGACGCAAGGTCATCAGGTTGTCCCACGTGGGGCTCACAGGCTAAATCCCCATTTTAGAGATGAGGTAACTGAGGCACAGAGAAGTTAAGTGGTTTGCCCAAGGTCAGACAGCTGACAAGTGGCAGAGCAGGGATTAGAACCCACGTCCTCTGATTCCCAAGCCTGGGCTCTAACCACTGTGTCACGCTGCTTCTTCTTCTAATAGTAGTAGCATTGTAGTATTAGCATTAGTAGTAGAAGTAGTAATAGTAGTAATAATAATAATAATAATTGTGATATTTCTTAAGCACGTACTCTGAGCCAAGCACTGTTGTAAGCACTGGGGGAGACACAAGATAATCAGATCCCATGTGAGCCTCACGGGGTAAGTCCCAGAGAAAACTGGTGTTGAATCCCCATTTGGCCGATGAAGGAACTGAGTCGCAGAGAACTGAATAATGAAAGTATTTGTTAAGCGCTTACTATGTGCAAAGCACTGTTCTAAGCCCTGGGGGGAATACAAGGTGATCAGGTTGCCCCACGTGGGGCTCACAGTCTCAATCCCCATTTTACAGATGAAGCAACTGAGGCCCAGAGGAGAGACTTGCCAAAGATCACACAGCAGAAAGTGTCAGAGGCGGGATTAGAACCCAGATCCTTCTGAATCTCAAGCCCGGGCTCTATCCACTAGGCCATGCTGCTTCTTAGAGGAGGGAATGTCAAAGATCAGCAATTTTTTCGTTATTTAGTTTCTCCTGGCACTTTCCGGGTCTGTCAGGGGCCGTTTAGAATGAGAGAGGAGTGAGGCTGATGTAGCCACGCCGAAGACAGACACAGCGAAGAGGATGGGAAAATAGGCCAGGGAGACTCTGGGAATGAATCCCGGAATTTCTCTCTTTTTTGTGGCATTTTTTAAGTGCTTACTATGTGTCAAGCACTGTACTAAGCGCTGGACTGTATACAAGCTAATCAGGTTGGACACAGTCCCTGTTCCACACAGGGCTTACAGGCTGAATCCCCATGTTACAGATGAGGGAGAACAGGTATCGAATCCCCATTTTACAGACGAAGAAGCCGAGGCACGGCCGAGTAGAGCGACTGGTCCGAGGTCACACAACGGACAAGTGGCGGAGCTTGTGTCCTCTGACTCCCCGGCCTGGGTTCTTCCCACTAAGCCACACTGCTTCTCCGCACCCCTCGTTTGCCCGAAGAGAGGCCGCTCTGGGCTTTGGTTTCCCTTCCCACTTTCACGGCCCGAGGTTTTGCGTCCTCGACTTCGAGCTTTGGTTTCCGCCGCTCTGGGCTGGCTCCCGGTGGGCTCCAGGCGTCCTGAAGGTGTTCCAGAGCAGGGCTGTGGTATTTGTGTTGGCTTCTCCAGCGGCTTGGCTTCCCACCTCCCCCAGCCCCACCCTTCCCCGAGCCGAGCCCGCTGCCTTTCCCTCGCGAGAGACGACTTCGGGCCGAAGACCCGAGGAGAATCAATTCCTGTCGCTCGATTTCTTGCCCCAAGACCCCAGACGTTCCGGGCCCCTATGGCTCCGGAGTTGGCGGCCTCGGCGCAAGGGATCACGAGGCCGAACCGGAATGGCCACCCTCCCGGCTTCCTCCGCGGCGAGCGAGGCGGGCGGCTTTGGCTGCCTTTGTGGAAAAACAAATCCTCTCCCATCAATGAGTTGTTTCCACAGCCTGGAATTAGGGCTGGCGGAGACCCCTCCGAGTGGGGATCCTGGAAGCGGAGAAGATGGAGGGGAGGCGTGGGGCGGAGGGGCCCGGGGCGGACCATGAAAGAGAAGGAAGGACGCACGGGGGCGGAGGGGGAACCGACCGATTTGACGGGTTGCCAAGAGGCGGGGAAGTGGTGGTGACGGAAGTGAAGAGAAGCGGCGGGATCCAGTGGCTAGAGCCCGGGCCTGGAAGTCAGAAGGTCGTGGGTTCTAATTCAGGCTCCGCCACCTGTCTGCTGGGTGACCTTGGGCAAGTCACCTCAATTCTCTGAGCTTCAGTTACCTCACCTGGAAATTGGGGATGAAGACTGAGTCCCATGTGGGACAGGGACTGTGTCCCACTCGATTTGCTTCTATCCGCCCCAGCGCTTACTACGGTGCCTGGCACATAGTAAGTGCTTAACAAATACCATCGTCGTCATTATTACTATTATTATTAAGTCACCTCACGTCTCTGGGCCTCAGTTACCTCATCTGTAAAATGGGGATTGAGACTCTGAGCCCCATGTGGGACAGGAATGGTGTCCTATCCGATTTGCTTGTATCCACCCCAGCGCTTACTACAGTGCCTTGCATAGAGAAGCAGCGTGGCTTAGTGGAAAGAGCCCCGGCTTGGGAGTCAGAGGATGTGGGTTCCAATCCCGGCTCCTCAACTTGTCTGCTGTGTGACCTTGAGGTGCCTCAGCGACCTCATCTGTAAAATGGGGATTGAGACTGTGAACCCATGTGGGACAATCTCATTACTTAGTATCAACCCCAGCACTTTCATTCATTAATTTATTCATTCAACTGTGTTTAATGGGCGCTTACTGTACTAAGCGTACCAAGCGTACTAAGCACTTGGGAAGTACAATCCAGCTCAATAAGACAATCCCCGCCCACAACGGGCTCACTGTCTGGAAGTATAGAACAGTGCTTGGTATGTAATAAGGGCTTAACAAATACCATCATCATCATCATAATAATATAGTAAGCACTTAAATACCGCAATTATAATCATTATTATTATTAATAAGTTGGGAGGCAGGGAGGAAAGAGGCTCAGTGAATCCCCTCTATTGGACTCTAACCCCTTGACCCAATCCAACTCTGGAGATTTAGTCATTCAATCACATTTATTGAGCACTTGAGTGTGTGCAAATCACTGTACTAAGTGCTTGGGAGAGTACAGTGGAGAAGCAGCATGGCTCAGTGGAAAGAGCCCCGGCTTGGGAGTCAGAGGTCATGGGTTCGACTCCCGGCTCTGCCACTTGTCAGCTGTGTGACTGTGGGCAAGTCACTTCACTTCTCTGTGCCTCAGTTACCTCATCTGCAAAATGGGGTAACTGTGAGCCTCATGTGGGACACCTGACGACCTTGTATCTCCCCCAGCGCTTAGAAAGTGCTTAACAAATACCAACATTATTATTATTATTATTATTACAGTAGAACATCAGACACATTCCCTGCACTCAATGAGTTCACAGTCTAGAGGTGAGTGAGGTTTGTCTTTTCTGCTCAAAGAGAAGACCCCTCAAAGGGCGAAGAAGGCGGAGAAGACACACAACTGGGTATCATAGTGACCTGGCCCGGAAGGGAGACGTTAATCAATCGATGGTATCTATTAGACACTTACTATGTGCAGAGCACTGTACTAAGTACAAGGGAGAGTTCAACAGAATTAGCAGTCAGGTTCCCTGCCCATAATGAGCTTATTGTCTAGATGGACGAGCTTATATTTCCTCTAGACTGTAAGCTTGTTGTGGGCAGGGAATGCGTCTGTTTTATTGTTTTAGTGTAGTCTCCCAAGTGCTTAGTACAGTGCTTTGCACACAGTAAATGCTCAATAATAATCATGATTATGGTTCTTGCTAAGCACTTATTATGTGCCAAGCCCTGTTCTAAGCACTGAGGTAGATACAAGTTAATCAGGTTGGACCCAATCTCTATAATTTATTCATTCAATCGTATTTACTGAGCGCTTACTATGTGCGGAGCACTGTACTAAGCGCCTGGAATGTACAATACGGCAACAGAGACAACCCCTGCCCAACAACGGGCTCACAGTCTAAAAGGGGGAGACACGTAGGGCTCACACTCTCAATCCCCATTTTACAGAAGAGGTAAATGAGGCCCGGAGAAGTGAAGTGATTTGCCCAAGGTCGCACAGCAGACACGTGGCAGAGCTGTGATTAGAACCCATGACCTTCTGACTCCCGGGCCCGATAAATAAGATTGACCGACGGACCTTTACATTCATTCTTTCATCTAATCATTCATTTGATCATAATTATTGAGCCCTTACTGGATGCAGAGCACTGTACTAAGTGCTTGGGAGAGTACAACAGAGCAATAAGCAGACACATTCTTCTGTGAGCCCCATGTATGATGGAGACTGAGGTCAGCTTAATTATCTTGCACTTACTCCAGTGCTTAGCTCAGTGTCTGGTACATAGGAAGTGCTTAACAAATGCCACAAATAATAATAATCGTTAGTAATTATGGTATCTGTTAAACGCTTACTATGTGCCGGGTACCGTACTTAGCGCTGGGCTGGATACAAGCAAATCGGGTTGGACACGGTCCCTGTCCCATGTGGAGTTCACAGTCTCAATCCCTATTTTACAGATGAGGTCACCGAGGCCCGGAGAAGTGAAGTGACATGTCCAAGTGGTGGAGCAGGGATTAGAACCCATGACCTTCTGACTCCCAGGCCCGTGTTTTATCCACAGCGCCGTGCTGCTTCTAAGAAGCGGCTAATAATGATATTAGGGAAGCAGCGTGGCTCAGTGGAAAGAGCTCGGGCCGGGGAGTCAGAGGTCGTGGGTTCTAATCCCGGCTCCGCCGCTTGTCAGCTGTGTGACTTTGGTCAAGTCACTTCACTCCTCTGGGCCTCAGTTACCTCATCTATAAAACGGGAATCAGGACTGTGAGCCCCACGTAGGACAACCTGATAACCCCGTATCCGCCCCCAGCGCTTAGAACGGTAAACGTTTACAGATGCCATTATCTTATTATTATTATTGTTGTCATTTTTAGCCTCTTATTAGAGGGAGCATGGTGTAGTGGATAGGGCACGGGGCTGGGAGTCAGGAGGTCCGCTCCCTCAAAGCGGTTCTTGGACTTTCCTCTCCTCCATCCCTGTCTCCCGCACCGGTTCTTCTCCCCCGGAGACTCTTGCCCCCGCCCCCGCCCCCCCCCCCCCCAAATGCTGACCTTTCCTCCCCAGCCCCCTCCCCAATCAGCCAGGCCTGGCAGTTCAGGGGTTACTGGATGACATAATTGCAAGATGCATAAACAACGTTCCCCATTAAGGGATACTTTTAATGAGAAACAGAGCTGCAAGCAGAAGGCATCAAAGTGCCTAGCGGGAGGAAACCGCCTAGAATCAAACCCTACTTGATGCCCCAATTAATACGGGCCCTAATTCTATTTCCTGCACTTGCGGTCCCGAAACCGCCTCTCTCTAATTTCGTTCGGAGACGGAGAAATAAGCTGATGGGAAGGAAGGAACCTAGGATCGTGGAGTCTTCATGGCTGACTTGGTTCACAGGCAATGAGCAGATTAGGACAAATGAGGGAATTAAGGAAGAGGGGGGTGGGAGAGGAAGGAGGATTGTTGGAGGAAATGGCATCCCGAGTAATAGACTTAATTGAGACCCAACTCGGTCGCGGAGGAGAGAGGAGAGGGGTCCGGTGGCCTTTCTTTCCTGCAAGCGGGGTGTTTCTGGGTCAGGTGGGGTGAGGCCTTCCCCCCCCCCACCCCCGTTCACAGCCGTGGGGGTATTTGGGGGGACGGGGGGGCGTATGTGAGATGTCTCCTCTAAGAAAAATTCAAATTCGGAGCAGGATAACCTCATCTGGAAAATGGGGATTAAGAACGTGAGCCCCGTGTGGGACAGGGACAGAGTCCAACCTGATTAACTTGTATCAAGCGCTCGGTACAGTGCTCTGCACACAGCAAGCGCTCAATAAATGCGATTGAATTGAATGAATCTAGCCCAGCGCTTAGAATAATCCTTGGTACATAGTAAGAGCTTAACAAGTACGGTAATTATTATTGATTATGAACTAAGAAAACGCCTCCAAACAATCTATCCATCAATGGTATTGATGGAGCGTTTACTTTGTGGGCTGAGGTCTTGAACCTTCCCTGACCCTGGACTATCTAAAAGTCTGTTATATGGCATTCTCCTAAGCGCTTCATATAGTGCTCTGTAATAATAATAACGATGGTATTTGTTAAGTGCTTACTATGTGCCAAGCACTGTTCTGAGCGCTGGGGTTGAAACAGTAATGATAATAACGTTGGTATTTATTTAGCGCTTACCATGTGCAGAGCACTGTTCTAAGTGCTGGGGTAGATACAGGGTGATCAGGTTGTCCCACGTGGGGCTTGGTGACTTAATCCCCCATTTTACAGATGAGGGAACTGAGGCACAGAGAAGTGAAGTGACTCGCCCAAAGTCACACAGCTAAGTGGTGGAGCCGGGATTAGAACCCATGACCTCTGTTTCCCAAGCCCTTGCTCTTTCCACTAAACCATGCTGCTTCTCAGTAAGTACACAGTACACAGTACGGAGAAAGTGGTCAATAAATACCATTGACTAATTGGGAGAGTAATAATAATAATAATAATGTTGGTATTTGTTAAGCGCTTACTATGTGCCGAGCACTGTTCTAAGCGCTGGGGTAGACATAGGGGAATCAGGTTGTCCCACGTGGGGCTCACAGTCTTAATCCCCATTTTACAGATGAGGGAACTGAGGCACAGAGAAGTTAAGTGACTTGCCCACAGTCACACAGCCGACGAGTGGCAGAGCTGGGATTCGAACTCATGAGCCCTGACTCCAAAGCCCGTGCTCTTTCCACAGAGCCACGCTGCTTCTCTATGACTTCTCCTTATGACTCCCAGGCCTGGGCTCTACCTTCACGCTTGCTTGGGAGAGGACAATAGAGTTAGTAGACGTGATTCCTATCCTCGAGGAGCTTACTGACTAGCAAGGAAAACTGACCTAAATTAAAGGTAGAGGAAGCAACTTAGTTTAACACATAATATTAATAATAAATGATGGTATAAGTTAAGTGCTTACTATGCTTCAGGCACCGTCCTAAGCGCTGGGGTGGATACAGGCTAACCAAGTTGGACACGGTCCCTTTCCCACATGGGGCTCACAGTCTCAAGCCCCATTTTACAGACGAGGGAACTGAGGCGCAGAGAAGTGAAGGGACTTGTCCAGAGTCACACAGCAGGCGACATTCATAAGTGCTATTCAAGAGAATACCCAAGTGGTTAGCGAATGAATTCCCTTGTGGGTGGGTGACGTGGAAGTGCTGAAGGGACTTGGCAGGGAGGGAGAAATGAGCATGGAGGTCTCTTGGAGGAAGTGGGATCTCAGAAGGGCTTTGAAGGCGGAGAGAGCAGTGGTTTGTAAGAGGTGAATGGGGAAGAGGAGGAAGGAAGGAAGGAGGAGGCTTGAGCAAGGGGTTGGTGGCGCGAGCGATGAAAATGAGCCACGGTGAGGAGGTTGGCTTGAGAGAAGTGAGGGGTGTGAGCTGGGGTATAGTGGGAGAGGAGAGAAGACAAGTGGAGGGGAGAGAGCTGAATGCCTTAAAGCTGCCTAAACTTCTTCTTAATAATTACAGTACTTGTTAAGCGCTTACTATGTACCAAGCACTGCTCTAGGCACTGGGGTAGATACAAGTTAATCAGGTTGGACACAGTCCCTGTCCCGTAAGGGGCTCACACCCTCATCCCTATTTTATAGATGAGGTAACTGAGGCCCAGAGAAGTTGCAGTAACTTGCCCAAGATCACACAGCAGACTAGTGGAGGAGTGAGGATTAGAACCCAGGTCCTTCTGACTCCCAGGGCCAGGTTCTGTCCACTCAGCCACGCTTTCTGCGTCTACTTGATCTGGAAAAGAATAGGAGGAAGGGGGGAGGGAGAGAGAAAAAAGAAGGAGCGTGGCTCAGTGGAAAGAGCCTTGGCTTCGGAGTCAGAGGTCATGGGTTTGACTCCCGGCTCTGCCACTTTGTCAGCTGTGTGACTGTGGGCAAGTCACTTCACTTCTCTGGGCCTCAGTTACCTCATCTGTAAAATGGGGATTAACTGTGAGCCTCACATGGGACAACCTGATTACCCTGTATCTACCCCAGCGCTTAGAAGAGTGCTCTGCACATAGTAAGCGCTTAACAAATACCAACATTATTAGAGAGAGAGAGAGAGAGAGAGAGAGAGAGAGAGAGAAAGAAAGAAAGAAAGAAAGAAAGAAAGAAAGAAAGAAAGAAAGAAAGAAAGAAAGAAAAGAAAGAAAGAAAAAGAAAGAAAGAAAGAAAGAGAAAAGAGAAAGAAAGAATGAAAATGTGTGTACATGTCATTTCCTCATCACTGGATGGTTTTCTCCTCTAGATCCCTAGGAATGCAGGCACATCTTGTGAAAAACCTTTGTGGCACCTTTTGTTTTGATTGGCAGAGGAGACGTGCCAGCTCATCCAGGCAACGCCCAGGATTGGTGAGGGCCGCATGGTTAACTCTTGCCCAACATCGAGAGAGTCATAAAAGAGCGGAGCCATTAGCTGCCGAAAGGGTTCCCGTTCCCCCAGGCTCCTGTTAGATGTTTCCCTTTGCCTGAAAAAAATTCCCAAGGTGCTCCGGTTCGGGGTGCCGGGGGAGACCGGAAGAATCGAGCAAGCAATGGTATTTATTGAGCGCTTACCGGGTGCTGAATCCTGGACTAAGCGCTGGGGAGAGGAGAACTTGGGCTAGGGGAAAAAAAATGAATTTATTTAACACCTTCAGTGACTTCCAAACTGGATAGGTAACTGAGGGGTTAGAAATCCAACTGGCTTCTAATTGCCAGGGCCATATTGCCTTTTAGATATGTTATATCCACTTCCTTTAATTCTTCCATTGTAAGAGGACTAATAGTAGTAGTTGTGGACAGGGGGTGCGTCTACCAACACTCCCAAGCGCTTACTACAGTGCTCTGCACTCAGTAAGTGATCAAAAAATACAATTTATTGAGAGTAGTATTAGTAGTAGTCTTGTGGCCTGGAGGAAAACCGTGGGCCTGGGAGTCAGAGGACCTTGGATAATAAAAATAATAATAAGAAGAATTGTGGTATTTCTTAAGCACTTACTATGTGCTAGACACTGTCCTAAACATTGGGGTAGATGCAAGCTAAACAGGTTGAACACATTCCCTGTCCTACTTGGGGCTCACGGCCTTAATCCCCTTTTTACAGATGAGGGAACTGAGGCACAGCAGGGTGAAGTGACTTGTCCACGATCACACAGCAGACAAGTGCCGGAGCCGGGATTAGAACCCAGGTCCTTCTGACTCCCAGGCCCTATCCTTTATGCCAATCTAATTGTCTTGCCTGCTATGTGACCCTGGGCCTGTCACTTCACTTTTCAGTAAAATGGGGATTAACTTGTTATTTTTTCTACTTACACACTGAATCTGATGAGAGACGGGGACTAAATCCTACCCAATTAGCTTGTACCCACCCCATGCTTAGTACAGTGATTGGCACGTAGTACACCCTGTCCAAATACAATTATTAATATTAATTAGTAGTATTGGCTAAGCCCTGGAAAAAAATCCCCAGGGGAGAGTTAGGGTCTCTGGGCCTCCCCAAACTCCCATTTCAAGAGCAATAATAACAATGATATTTGTTAAACGCTTACCATATGTCGAGCACTGTACCTAGCAATGGGTTAGGAACAAGAGAATTAGACTGGACACAGTCTCTGTCCCACATGGGGCTCATAGTCTAAGAAGGAGGGAGAATTGAATTCTCATTTTCCAGATGAGGAAAGCGAGGCCCAGAGAAGTTAAATGACTAGTCCAAGGTCACACAATTGTCTCTCTAACACCCTCCCTCCTTCTTTATCTGTCTTTTCCCTGTCTCCCTCTCTCTGTATCCCTCCCTCTCTTCCCTCTCTCTCTCTTTTCTCTATTTCTGGCTCTCTCTTCTCTCTCTGAAATAATAATTATTGTACTTATGAGAAACAGTCCCTGTCCCCCAAGGGACTCACAGTCTAATGGAGAACAAATCTCGAATCCCCATTTCTGGATGAGGAAACTGAGGCCCAGAGAAGCTAAGCGACTTGCCCGCAAGCCACCCGGGAGTCAAGTGGAGGAGCCGGGAATAGAACCCAGGTCCTCGAACTCTTTCCGCTTGCCAGCCCCTCTTTCCTCTTTCTCTTCTCTCCCTCTCTCCCTCATCTCTCCTACCGTCTTTCTTCTTTCTGTTTCTCTCCGCCTACCTTCTCAATTTCTCCGTCTCTCTTCTCCGTCTCGCGTTCTCACGGGCTCCCTCTCTTTTATGTAGGCCTGTGTGTTCTGCTACAACATATTTTCATTCAAGGAAGCCGGCCAATGTCTGTAGAACTACTTCTGTTCAGGCTTCTCAGGAACCCAGGAACTTGGCTCGTTCTCATTTCATTAAAGGCAAATGGATTTCCCATTAGAGCTGGGAGGAGCAGGCCTCTTCCCCACAGCCCCTTCCACCATCCTTCTAGAAGCTCCCTGCTCAAAGCAACAACACAAGGCCCCTTCTGATCCTGGGAATTGTCTGGTTTGTGTCTCAGCCGAAGGAAAGAGGGAAGAAAGTAGCTTGTCTCTTATTTTTTATTTGCTCTCTCTTTTCCAGATCCCTCGTTGGGGCACCAGCTTACAACAGAGCAACAAATATTTACTAATTCTATTAACAGAATGCAATTTCTTTTTTCCACAGTAATCTGAAAAGCGCAAGTTTATTCCAGGCTCCCTCCTGCATCTCCACCCACGCACACAGTACTTATATATAGTTCAGGCGTACCATTGGCCCAATTTTTTCATAAGTTCAAGACGAGTTGAAGGGTCAGAAAGGCAAAGGGTGTTTAAGAAGTTGAACAGACAGCATTTAGTAAAAGAAAAGGAGGGAGAGAAAGAGACGGGAAAGGAGTGGACAGAGAGAGAGAGAGAGAGAGAGAAAGCAAGGAGAGAGACCAGGGAGAGAGAGAGAGACCAAGAAGAGAGAACAAGGAGGGCCAGAGAGAGAAAGTGAAAAAACAGAGAGAGACCAGGGAGAGACACCAAGGAGAGAGAGGGAAGAGAGAGACCAGGAAGAGAGATCAAGGAGAGAGATGAGAGAGAGACCAGCGAGAGAGAGAGAGGAGAGAGGCAGAAAGAGAGAGGGAGGAGAGAGACTAGGGAGAGAGAGGGGGAGAGGAGAGAGAGGAGAGACTAGAGAGAGAGATGAGAGACCAGATAAGAGAGATGAGGGAGAGAGAGAGACTAGAGAGACAGAGAGAGACTAGAGAGAGAGATGAGAGACCAGAGAGAGATGAGAGACCAGAGAGAGATGAGAGACAAAGAGAGAGATGAGAGACCAGAGAGAGAGAGACCAGGGAGAGAGAGAAGAGAGATGGGGGGAGAGGAGAGAATGAGACCAGAGAGAGAGACCAGGGAGAGAGAGGGAAGAGCCCAGAGAGAAAGAGATGAGAGAGAGACACCAGGGAGAGAGACTGGAGGAAGAGAAAGAGACTGGAGGGAGAGGGAGAGAAAGAGACCAGGGAGAGAGAGAGAGAAGAGAGATGGGGAGAGAGGAAAGAGTGAGACCAGGGAGAGAGACTGGAGGGAGAGAAAGAGACTGGAGGGACAGAAAGAGACCAGAGAGAGAGAAGAGAGATGGGGAAGGAAAGAGAGAAAAAGACCAGGGAGAGAGAAGGGAGAGCCCAGAGAGAGAGAGAGATGAGAGAGACACCAGGGAGAGAGAGAAAGGGAGAGACCAGGGGGAGAGACTAAGGAGAGAGAAGGAGAAACACCAGGAAGAAAGATCAGGGAGTGAGAGGGAGGGAGGGAGGAAGAGAGAGAAAGAGAGAAAAGGAAAGATTCTGGCTCACATTAAGAGAACAGTTCCAAGTATCCATCCTCTCTGGACTTGTAATGTGTTTAGGTTTTTTTCCTTACTATGGTTTATTCATGAAATCTTTCCTGAGCCAAGAACTGTAGTTTTGTCCTTGATTCCTTCTGTCCTCCGCAGCGGCGGCCCTGACCGCGGCCACGGCCGGCTCCGACTTGGCCGCGGGGAGATCGGCTCCCGTCATTTTCCCGAGCGGTGGCTCAGCACGCGTGTGAGGGGAAACCAAGCCGGAAGCACAGGCCAAGGGTCTCACGGGCCAAGAATCATTTCCTGTCCTGGATAACGTCTCTTCAATGACTGCAACTCGATGAGCCTGCACTGAGGCAGCTCGGCCTAGTGGACAGAACCCGGTGCTGGGAGGCGGAGGACCTGGGTTCTAATCCTGGCCCCGCTACCTGTCTGCTGGGTGACATGGGGCACGTCACTTCACTTCTTTGTGTCTCAGTTACCTCGTCTGAAAAGTGACGATTGAATATCAATCTGTCAGTCGTATTTCTGGAGCGCGTTCATTCATTCATTCATTTAATCGTTTTTACTGAGCATTTACTGGGTGCAAAGCACTGTATTAAGCGCTTGGGAGAGTACAATATAACAAGCACAAGACACATTCCCTGCGCACGAGTTTATAGTTTAGAGACGGAGACTGACATTAATAGAAATAAATAAATGACAGATATGGACATAAGTATTGTGGGGCTGGAGGCAGGGTGAATATCTGTTCTCCTTTCCCCTTAGTCTGTGAACCCCATGTTTCCAAATTGATTATCTCGTATTTACCCTAGCAATCAGCATATCGCTGGGCATATAGGAAATGCTTAACAAATACCATTATTATTTTGAGAGATGAGAATGAAGCCCAGTGAGTAGGATGGAGTGAAAGGAATTAAACTGGGCTCTAATGGGAGAGGAGAGAGGTTACTTGGTTTATTATCTTGAGGCGGCTGTCCCGAGTTTCTGTTTCACGCGGGGATATTGTTATAAATATTGTTATATTGTATTCTCTCAGGTACTGGAGAAGAAACATGGCGTAGTGAACAGAACACGGGCCTGCGAGCCAGAAGGTCATGGTTTCTAATCGCGGCTCCACCACTTGTCCGCTGTCTGGGCTTGGGCAAGTCACTTTGCTTCTCCGTGCCTCAGTTACCTCATCTGTAGGTGAGAATTAAGACTGTGAGCTCCATGTAGGACGGGGACTGTGTCCCACCCGATCTGTTTGTACCGATCGCAGCGCTTAGTACAGTGCCTGGCACATAGTAAGTGCTTAAGAAATGCCACAGTTATTATTAGTAGTAGAGGTACAGTGCTCTGCACACAGTAAGCGCTCGGTAAACATGATCGACTGACTAACTCTGGGTCTTGAAATGAGACCAGAGAGGGCCCGCCGATTCACTAGTAAACACAAACATTTTCCAAGACAGCCACCCCAGTGGTTCTTGCCATCATTAAGATTGGCTTTGTTGCCATGTTTGAGAGGGTTGAGATTATCCCCCAGGGGACGTGGATAGAGCACAGGTCTGGAAGTCAAAAGGACCTGACTTCTAATCCCACCTCTGTCACTTGTCTGCTCTGAGACCATGGGTAAGTCTCTTCACTTCTCTGGGCCTCAGGTACCTCATCTGTCAAATGGGGATTGAGACCGCGAGCCCCGTGTGAGACGGGGACTGTGTCCAACCCGATTTGCTTGTATCCCTCCCAGCACTTACTTCAGTGTCTGGCACACAGTAAGCACTTGACCAATACCATAATTATTATGATTATTTGTCCTAACCCAGATGGAGGCAGGATCTTTGACTCCCATCCCAGCCCTGAAAGAAAGCCTGAAAAACGGACCCTTGGAGGAGAACTCCTTCAAAAGCTTTCCTCGGAAGAATTTTTTTTTAAAAAAAGAAAAGTCACCGCACACCACCACTTTAATATCACCTTCCAGTTTCCGTGGTGTGAAATTTCCCCACGACGCTTCCATGGCACAGAGACCTCGGGAAGCTTTTAGTTGCTCTGGCGGGGTCTGTCCAGACAAGGGATGGAGGATGGGGGTGGGGAGTGGGAAGGGCTGGGGGGTGGGAGAGGACCACGCTTGGAGAGAGCTTAAGCACATAAGCAGCTGCATCCCCGGCCAAGAAGCTGACATGTCAAGGTTTCGGCTCAGAGTATGAGACGCAGACAAACAGATTTCTCCCCGGCCCTCCATCCAAAATGGAGAAACGGTTTCCTCCTGGGGCTCGCGGTCTTGGAGGCCTCGGCGGCCGCGGGCAGATTCCGGACGGTCAAGGTGGCGGGGTGGGCGGTTGGAGCCTCTGCCTCGGAGGATCTGGCTCTTCACGTTGGATTTTTCCAAATGATTCATCCGTCCCATCGGCCCAGAATTGAATTCTTGTTTCCGGCGCTGGCTGGGAGTTGTGTGGGGCCCGACTGCCTTGGTTCCCCCTCGGCGAAGACGGGCTCCACTTGGGAGAAGCAGAGAACTGGAAGTTACAGCGACCGGGTCCTAATCTCCTCTCCGCCGCTTGCCTGCTGTGTGACCTTGGGCAAGTTCATTCATTCATTCAATCGTATTTATTGAGCTCTGTGTGCAGAGCACTATACTAAGCGCTTGGAAAGTACAATTCGGCAACAGGTAGAGACAATCCCTACCCAATAATGGGCTCACAGTCTAGAAGGGGGGGAGACAGACAACAAAACGAGTAGACAGGCAGTCACTTCACTTCTCCGTGCCTCAGTTCCCTCATTTGCAAAATGGGGATTCGATCCCTGTTCTCCCTCCTACTTAGACTGTGAGTCTCACGTGGGACCTGATTCTCTTGCATTGATCCTAACGCTTAGTAAAGTGCTTGGCACATAGGAAGCTCCTAACAAATACCTTTATTATTGGTGGAAAGAGCACAGGATTGAGAGTCAGAAGACCTGGGTTCTACTACTACTACTATAACTGTGATAATTGTTAAGCACTTACTATGTGCCGAGCACTGTTCCAAGTGTTGGGGGTAGACACAAGGTAATCAGGTTGGACACAGACTTGGTTCCAAACGTCAGTCTTAAATCCCCATTTTACAGATCCGGGCCTGGGAATCAGAAGGACCTGGGTTCTAATCGCGGCTTCGCCACTTGTCTGCCGAGTGACCTTGGGCAAATCACTTCACTCCTCTGGGCCTCGGTTACCTCATCTGTAAAATGGCGATTAAGAGTGTGAACCCATGTGGGAAAGGGACTGTGTCCAATCCGATTAATTTGTAGCTACCTCTGTGTTTAGAACAGTGCTTGGCACATTGTAAGCGCTCAACAAGTACCGTCATTTTTATTAGACACTTAAGAAAGAAAGAGCACTAGGATTATGATGGTTGAGAGATTTGGAAACTATCCTAAGACGGGAGGCTCTTTAATCTCTATTCCCCTCACTGCCTCTATGAAAGGAATTTTCACCTGTCTGGCGGATGAGCAGCGAATACCGAGGGTTGTTTCTGCTCCTGACTTCCTGTGGAAGTGGGATATTCATTCCCCTCCCCCACCTTCCCTGACAGGGTCCTCCCTAAGAATAATAATTATGGCATTTGTTAAGTGCTTACTATGTGCCAGGCACTGTACTAAGCGCTGGGATGGCTACAAGTCAATCGGTTGGACAAAGTCCCTGTCCCACGTGGGGCTCACGGTGTCAATCGTCATCTTGATTCTATTTATTGCCATCGTTCTTGTCTGTCCGTCTCCCCCGATTAGACCGTAAGCCCGTCCAAGGGCAGGGACCGTCTCTATCTGTTACTGATTTGTACATTCCAAGCGCTTAGTACAGTGCTCTGCACATAGTAAACGCTCAATAAATTCTATTGAATGAATTAAATACTATTGAATTTTACAGATGAGGAAACCGAGGCACAGAGAAGTGAAGTGACTTGCAAAAAGTCACACAGCCAAGTGGCATAGCCGGGATTAGAACCCATGACTTTCTGACTCCCGGGCCTGGGCTCTATCCACCGAGGCATGCTGCTTCCCACTATGCCGTGCCGCTCCCTGCGAGGTAAGAATGAAGAGCAAATGTTCAAAAAATCCCACTGATTAATACGACTATATCTACTACCCTCTTCCAGGAAGGAAACCTGAGAAATCAACTGGTAATAATAATAATAATAATGTTGGTATTTGTTAAGCGCTTACTACGTGCAGAGCACTGTTCTAAGCGCGGGGGTAGATACAGGGTAATCAGGTTGTCCCACGTGAGGCTCACAGTGAATCCCCATTTTACAGATGAGGTAACTGAGGCCCAGAGAAGTGAAGTGACTTGCCCACAGTCACACAGCTGACACGTGGCAGATCCGGGAATAGAACTCATGACCTCTGACTCCGAAGCCCAGGCTTTTTTCCACTGAGCCACGTGTATTTATTGCATGCTGACTGAGTGCAGAGCACTGCATTGAGCACTTGGGAGAGTACAATGATAATAATAATAATAATAATGATAATAGTGGTATTTGTTAAGCGCTTACTCTGTGCCAGGCAGTGTTCTAAGTGCAGGGGTAGATAGAAGGTAATCAGGTTGGACACAGTCCCTGTCTCGTACAGAGCTCCCAGTCTTCATCCCCATTTTACAGATGAGGGAACTGAGGCACAGAGAAGTGACTCAACCAAGGTCACAAGGCAGACAGGTGGCAGAGCGGGATTAGAACCCGGGTCCTTCTGACTCCCATGCCCTTGCTCTGTCTGCTAAGCGATACAGCTTTTCACTGTTACGGTTTCTATCCATCTAGGTGCCTTTCTGCCTCTTCCATGTTTTCCCTGGACTTTTCCTAGCCTTAGTGTCTTCTCCAGAGAATTAGTTCTCCTCATTATGTGTCCCAAATATGCTCGTCTAGGTTGAGTCATTTGGCCTTCCGAAGACCAAAGACCAAAAACCAAAGGTCTGGTCCTTAGCAGCGTGGCTAAATGGGAAGAGCACAGGCATGGGAGTCAGAGGTCGTGGGTTCAAATCCCTGCTTTGTCACTAAATAGCTACGTGACTTTGGGCAAGTCACTTCACTTCTCTGTGCCTCAGATACCTCATCTGTAAAATGGGGATTACGACTGTGAGCACCACAAAGGACAACCTGATGACCTTGTATCTACCCCAGTGCTTAGAACAGTGCTTGGAGCATAGTAAGTGCTTAATAAATACCATCATCATGATTATTATTATTAGAAGATACCAAGGGTCCAAGAATGGAGGCTTTGAGGAAATTGGCATCCCCCAAGAGTGAGAAGGGAGAATAGCCCCAGTCCTTTCCGTCTCGGAATGTCTCTCGGGCCAGTCTGGTTTTCCCATTCATTCATTCATTCATTCATTCATGAAATTTGTATTTATTGAGCATTTACTATGTCCACTGTACTAAGCGCTTGGGAGAGTACAATATAACAATAAACAGACACATTCCCTGTCCAAAATCTAGAGGGGGAAAGTCACAAAAGACACTAGTCCCTACCTCTCTGAGTAAAACCCCATCCATAGTGCAGTGGGTAGAGCCCGGGCCAAGGAGTCAGATAGGTCATGGGTTCTAATCCCGGCTCTGCTGCTTGTCTGCTGTGAGACCATAGGCAAGTCGCTTCACTTCCCAGTGCTTAGTACAAAGCCTGGCGCGCAGTAAGCACTTAACAAATACCATCATCATCATCATCATCATGTGCCAGGCACCGTACTGAGCTCTGGGGTGGATATAAGCAAACTGAGTTGGATACAGTCCCTGTTTCATGCAGGGCACACAGTTTCAATCCCCATTTTACAGATGAGGTAACTGAGGCCCAGAGAAGTGAAGTGACTTGCCCAAGGTCACACAGCACAGGTATTTCATCCCCATTTTACAGATGAGGAAATGGGGGCAAAAAGAATAATAATAATGATAACGGTATTTGTTAAGCACTCACTATGCGCAAGACACTGTACTAAGCACTGGGGTGGAAAAAAGCAAATCGGATTGGAAACATTCCCTGTTCCACGTGGGGCTCATAGTCTCAAGCCCCATTTTACAGATGAGGGAACTGAGGCCCGGAGAAGCAAATCGACCGGCCCCAATCATACAGGAGATGAGCGGCAGGGCCGGGATTACAACCCAGGTCTCCTGATTCCTTAGCCCGTGCTCTTTCCACTAGGCCACGATCTCTCCCCCGGGGACTCGCCCCCATCGCCGAGCCGATGATCTGAAAGCCAACCGAGCCGACCAGCGAAACCATCCCCCGGGCTGCGAATCAAATCACATCCAGTCGCGCGGATTTTATTTTCCTCCCCCCTCACCCGGCTTTCATCGTACATTTTGGAAATGGCCCCTCTCCCTGTGGTTTCTCCTGTTTCTCCCTGCATCGCCCATCTAACGGAACCCAAACCCCAACTGGAATGTGGAAACAACTTGTCATCAGAAAAGAGGGCTGAGGTATCGCCAGCAGGCCTGGGCGCTGAAAGCGCGGCCCAGGATACTTTGCACCGAGCGTTTCATCGGGATGAGATCGGGAGAGGACCGAGATTGCGGTCGGTTACGCCGTCTTTTCTGAAATGAGACCTCCGAGGGACTGTCAGGTCGACTCTCCATCTAACTTTTCTGTCCGTCTCTAACTTTCACCTTCCGCGGGGCGGTTGGCTTGAAAGGGAGATATTCGAAACAATTATTTTAAGAGCCGCAAAGGATGTACTTTGGACAAAATCCCGCCTCGGTCATAATGACCTAATGGGTCTTTGTTTTGTTTTTTTTCCTCCCGCTTTCTGCTCCTTGGGCCGGGGAGTAGACTGAGCTATCAGAATCCCAGCAAATGCTATAATGAAGTGCAGTTATAATGGAGGTTTAATGGAACTGGGAGGCTAACTTATAACCAAAGAGCCTTAAAACAGGGGAGAACGTATAATTTATTAACTGTAATATATGGAGCAAGGAGTCTGCAACATTTATGAGAGGAGGAAATATGACCTTGTCTGGGATCCAAATTTCTGTGGATCGTGCTGTCCTTTTATTTTTTAAATGGCATTTATTAAGCGCTTACTCTGAGCCAGATGCTGTACTAAGCGCTGGGGTAGATACACACTAATCAGGTTGGACACAGTCCGTGTCCCACGTGGGGCTCCCAGCCTTAATCCCCATTTTACAAATGAGGTAACCGGGGCCCAGAGAAATTACATTTTTTTTTTTAATGGTCTTTCTCAAGTGCTTACTATGTGTCAGGAACCGTACTAGCACTGGGGTAGATTCAAGCTAATCAGGTTGGATCCGGTCCAAGTCCCACGTAGGGCTCACAGTCTTAATCCCCATTTTACAGATGAGGTAACCGAGGCCCAGAGAAGTAAAGCGACGTGGCCAAGATCACACAGCAGACAGGTGGTGGATCCTGGATTAGAACCCAGGTCCTCTGACTCCCCGAAGACGCTCATTCTTGTTTTCTTAATGACGTCTTGCTTTCCTTCCTACCTGCCTCAGGGGTTTGGTGCTTTCACCTGAGACCTCTCCAGCTAAACAAACAAAGAATCTGTCCTTCCAGATGGATTAGGAATTCTCTCGTCCAAGACAAGCGGCGTGGCCTAGTGGAATAGAGCACGGGTTTGGGAATCAGAAGGATCTGGCTTCTAATCCCAGTTCCGCCACTTGTCGGCCTCGTGCCCTTGGGGAAGTCACTTGAGTTTTCTAATAGAAATAATAATAGCATTTGTTCATTCATTCATTCACTCAATAGTATTTATTGAGCGCTTCCTATGTGCAGAGCACTGAACTAAGCGCTTGGAATGTACAAATCGGTAACAGATAGAGACGGTCCCTGCCCTCTGACGGGCTAGCGGTCTAATCGGGGGAGACGGACGGACAAGAGCAATAGCAATAAATAGAATCGAGGGGATGACCGTCTCATTAAAACGATAGCAAATAAATAAAATCAAGGCGATGTACATCTCATTGACAAAATAAATAGGGTAATGAAAATATATACAGTTGAGCGGACGAGCGCAGTGCTGAGGGGAGGGGAAGGGAGAGGGGGAGGAGCAGAGGGAAAGGGGGGAAAAGAGGGTTTAGCTGCGGAGAGGTGAAGCGGGGGGGGGGGGGGGGGAGGGAGCAGAGGGAAAAGGGGAGCTCAGTCTGGGAAGGCCTCTTGGAGGAGGTGACCTTTAAGTGTCTCCTAGGTGCCTAGCACTGTACTGAACGCTGTGAAGTGAGTGTGTGTTCCAGGAAGGACCTGAGCAAGGGGTCGGTAGAGATGATAGAGAGGAGACTGAGGCACAGTGTGTAGGTTGGAGCTGGAGGGGAGAAGTGTGAGAGCTAGGGGGTGTAGGAGAGGAGGGAGGTTTGCACCCCCAAAGCAATGACCCCTGAAAGCCATGATTCTGGGGCTCTCTGCTCTCTCAGGAATTCCCTCCTAGAACCTAAATTTTTTAAATGCACTAGTTAGGTGGTGTACCATACTAAGCGTCAAGATAATCAGGCTGGATACAGTCCCTGTCCCACATGGGGCCGACCGCCTTCCAAGCGCTTAATACATTGCTCTGCACACAGCAAGCACTCAATAAATACCATTGAATGAATGAATAAGTAGGAGGGAGTAGGGTGGGATCCCCATTTACACGCAATTCCGCTGCCTGGTTTCTGAGACAAATCGCTCGGACAAGGACCCATCTTGAGCCTCAAACTTTTCTGTCTAATACCCGGAGTGGGGGACCGTGAAACTAACTGAACTGGTTCTTCCTTTACCCTTGACCCGGGGTCCGGCCGTATCCGCCTGCCAGGTAATCTCTCCTTTATCGATATTTTCCATTTCCCGAAAACCTCATCTTAGAGTTTCCCAGAATCGCCCCCAAATCCTGCCGGAGCCAGACTCTTCTGCACTTTCCAACTCCGGCCTGGCAGAGAAACATCGAGGGACGGTCTGCCTTTAAGCCTTAGTAGGTCAGAAGAAGCCAAGGGTCATTAACTTTTTGAAGGCACAGGAGATCGCTTGGGTCTGAGCAACAAAAATAGCCCGGCTTTTAAAAAAGGGGGTGGGAGGGAGTCGTACCTGTCTTTACCCTTTGCTGGTAGCAAATTGGGGGAGCGGAGAGGGGCTGCTTTTTCAGGGAGGTCTTACAGGAGTAGAGGTAGAATCAGTGTAGTTTAGCGGAAAGAGTCCAGGCCTGAGAGTCAGAGGTCATGGGTTCGACTCCCGGCTCTGCCACTTGTCCGCTGTGTGACTGTGGGCAGGTCACCTCACTTCTCGGTGCCTCGGTTACCTCATCTGTAAAATGGGGATTAAGACTGTGAGCCTCATGTGGGACAGTCTGATTACCCTGTATCTACCCCAGCGCTTAGAACAGTGCTCTGCACATAGTAAGCGCTTAACAAATACCGACATTATTATTAATCCCAGCTCTGACACATCTCTGCTGTGCGACCTTGGGTGAGTCACTTCGCTTCTCTGTGCCTCGGTTACCTCATTCTAAAATGAGGATTAAATCCTACTCCATCCAATTTGGGTTGTTAATCAATGTGGAACAGGGACTGTTCCCAACCTGATTCTCTTGAATCTACCCCACCGCTTAGTACAGTTCATGGCACATAATAAGTGCTGAACAGATACCATAATTTATTCTTTAGCATAACACAGAAGCAGTACTAGTCCTAATAATAGCAGCAACAGCAGTATTTATTGAGCACACCCACCAGATATAATGCCCAGTAAGGAAGTAGTGTGGGCTAGTGGGCAGTGCACAGACCTGGGAGTCGGAGGATCTGAGTTCTGATCCTGTCTCCGCTACTCGTCTGCAGTGTGACCATGGCCAGGTGTCTTAATTTCTCTTTGCCTCTGTTACCCGTTTGTAAAATGGGGATTCGGTACCCATTCTCCCTCCCACTTAGTCTGTGAGTCCTTACAGGGATTGTGTCCTACCCAAATGTCCTGTATCTCTCCCAGAGCTTAATACGGAAAATGGCACGTAGTGAATGCTGAGCGAATGATCAGTTAATCAATCATATTTCTTGGGTGCTGTGTGCGGATTAAGAGCTTGGGAGAGTCCAAAATAGCAAAGTAGGTAGACACATTCCCTGCCCACAACAAGCTGAGAAGCAGCATGGCTTAGCGACGAGAATCCGGGCTTGGGAGTCAGAGGTCACGGGTTCCAATCCCGGATCCGCCACTTGTCCGCTGGATGACTTTGGGCAAGTCGCTTAACTTCTCTTTGCCTCAGTGTCCTCATCTGGAAAATGGGGATGAAGACTGTGAGCCCCACGTGGGACAACCCGATTACCTTGTATCTACCCCAGTGCACTACTTATTGGCTGCGTGACCTTGGGCAAGTCACTTCACTTCTCTGGGCCTTAGTTACCTCACCTGTAAAACGGGGATTAAGATCGCGAGTCCCATGTGGGACAGGGACGGTGTCCAACCCGATTTGCTTGTGTCCGCCCTAGTGCAAGGCACTTAGTAAGTGCGTAAGAAATACCATAATTATTATTATTATGATTACTACTGCTAATTTACTACTAGTACCGCTCCTCTCCTTGAGGCCTGCCAGCAGAGGGGACAGAGAAAGGTCCAGGCCTCCTCCCCAGAACAGATTTACGCAACAAGAAGGCCTCTCCGCTGACCCAGCCAGCCGAGGCCGAGTAAAGTGTGCCTAATCGTGGCACGGATTTTTTTTTTTCCTGGTTGTTTTTCTTCACGCTGCTCTTGAAGCCAAAGGGCCTGTTTGTTTCCCTGTAGCTTATCAGCCGCTTTATTTGCCAGGGCCGTAGAGGAGCGGACAGGGCCAGCGATGGAGAGGTAGAGGACGAGCGGCGGTGGGTTGGGGGAGATTCCATAGCCCAGAGGGCGGAGAAGCGCGGTGAATCGGGAACAAAATGTCTTTAGTCCCCGGCGGGTCCATATGCTACGCGTCCCGGGAGGTGGAAGGTCGTTGCTGATCACGACCGGCTGTGAGAGGTTCCATCAGGTACTGGTCAGGTCCTCCGGAGAGGGAGACGGGACCCGGAGCCAACCGGGGGCATTTCCGACCAAGTGCATATTTGATCAGAGCATGGAAGCAGGGCCGGGGACTCGGGGAAAGGGTTGGACCGGGTGGGGGGAAATCTCAGATCTCCGGGACCCTACGAGAAACGGGGACGAAGCTTTGATTTCCCTCAGAACCCTTCCGGCGGTTCCACGTTCTTATCGTCTTTTTTCTTTTTTTTCCGCGAATTAAAGCCCAGGAATTCACTTGTTTGTTATTGCTTGTGTTACTAAATATCCATGAAACGTAAAATGGCACCATGAACTAATTAGGCATTAACCCTGCCTTATTGCTGCACATCAACCATGAAAGCAGAGCTTTCTTGGCCAGGGACACTGAGAGGAGATTTAGGAAATATTTGAGGCTCGGGAAAGGAAAGATGGGAGTCGATGGGGTTTGGGATTGGGGGGTCTGGGGAGGTATCCGAGGAGGGGAGTTGTTCCGTCAACTCCGGGAGCTCGGCCAGAGCTCGGTTCCGAGCTGAGAGGGTGAAGGAGAAGATGGGTAAATCTCAAGATTCTGCCATAAGAGAGATGTGATCTCGAAGGCTCTCTACAAGCACCAGAGCTACCGTGGGGTTTAGTGGCTAGAGCACCGGCCTGGGAATCAGAAGGACCTGGGTTCTAATCCCGGCTCCGCCACGTGTCTGCTGCGTGACCTTGGGGAAGTCATTTCACTTCTCTGGGACTCACTTCTTCTGTAAAATGGGGATTAAGAGTGTGAGCCTCAAGTGGGACAGGGACTGTGTCCAACCTGATTACTTGTATCTACCTCAGAGCTCAGAACAGTGCTTGGTACATAGTAAGCATTTTACCAGTACCATAATTAATAATAATAATGATGGCATTTGATAAGCGCTTACTATCAAATCACCGTTCTAGGGGCCAGAGAGGATACAAGGTGAGCGGGTTGTCCCACGTGGGGCTCACAGTCTTAATTCCCATTTTACAGATGAGATAACTGAGGCACAGAGAAGTGAAGTGACCCGCCCAAAGTCACACAGCTGACAAGCGGCGGAGCTGGGATTTGAACCCATGAACTCTGACTCCCAACCCCGGGCTCTTTCCACTGAGCCATGCTGCTTCTCTAATTATTATTATTACTTCAAGATATTGCTTGGGAAGCAGTGTGGCCTAGAGGAAAAAGCCTGGGCCTGGGGAGTCAGAGGACCTGGGTTCTAATCCTGGCTCTTTTGCTTGCCTGCTGCATGATCTCGAGCAAGTCACTGCACCTCATTTTCCTCACCTGCAAAATGGGGATTCAGTACCTGTTCCCTGTCCCATTTAGATCATGAGCCCCGTGTGGAACAGGGACGGTGTCTGGCCTGATTATTTTGTATCTACCTCACACGCTTTTCACCCCGTCAGTGCTTTACAAATGCCACAATTATTATCATTATTACCCTGTGAGAGTTCTCTCCATCCCCGCTCCCAGCCCTTCTTGGATTCCATAAACCTGCTGCTTTCATGTTTCCAACTGGCTTTTCATTCATTTATTCATCCATTAATCATATTTATTGAGCACTTACTGGGTACAGGACACTGTACTAAGCCCTTGGGAGAGTACAGAAACAGCAAGGCTTAGTGGATAGAGCACGGGACAGGGAGTCAGAAGGTCAGGGGTTCTAATCCGGGCTCCGCCACATGTCTGCTCTGTGGCCTTAGGCAAGTCACTTCACTTCTCTGTGCCTCATTTACCTCATCTGTAAAAAGGGGATTAAGACTGTGAGCCTCACGTGGGACAGGAACTGTTTCCAACCCAATTTGTTTGTAAGCACCCCAGGGCTTAGTACAGTGCCTGGCACATAGTAAGTCCTTAACAAATACCAAAGGTATATACAAAATAACAATAAACAGACACATCCCCTCACCACAACGAGCTCACTATCTAGAAGGGGACACAGAGATCAGTAGAAATAAATGACAGATATGGACATAAGTGCTGTGGGGTTGGAAGGGAGGATGAATAAAGGGAGCAAGTCAGGGTGACGCAGAAGGGAGCGGGAGAAGAAGAAAGGGAGACTGAGTCAGGGAAGACCTCTTGGAGGAGATGGGCCTTCGCTAAAGCTTTGAAGTTGGGGAGAGTCATCGTATGTTCGGATTTGAGGAGGGAGGGTGTTCCAGGCCAGAGGCGGGACGTGGTGGAGGGGTCGGCGGTGAGATGGACGATATGGAGGCACGGTGCGAAGGTTAGCATTAGAGCTTCCTCTCCCCAAAGAGTAAACAGCTCAGGTCAGGCCAGAGAAATGAACATAGTTCTCCCTGTCATCTCTGTCAGGAAGCCAGACATCTGAGGCACCGGGGGGTTCTGAAAATTTAGTTGCTGGCTGGAGTCCAGAAAGCCCCGGTCAGTTAGTCAGGCAATTGGATTTATTGAGCGCTTACTGTGTGCGAGCACTGTACTGAGGGATTGGGAGAGTCTTGTCTGGTCTTATGCCGACCATTCGTTTCTGACCCATAGCGACACGTCACTCCCAGAACCCTACGCTCTCCATCTGTGATCGTTCCGGTAGTGGATCCATAGAGTTTTCTTGGTAAAAATCCAGAAGTGGTTTACCATTGCTGCCTTCCACGCAGTAAACTCGAGTCTTTGCCCTCGACTCTCTTCCCTGCTGCCGCTGCCCGGCATGGGTGAGTTTTGACTTGCAGCAGTTGGCCTGGCACTCGCTAGCCACTGCCCTAGCTAAGAATGGAAAGGGCAGGCCTCTGCGTGACTCTCCCTCCCATAGCTGAGACTGACAGAAGACCGGAAACTCTCCAGGCGCAACCCTGAGAGGGGACTGGGAGAGTTCCCTGCAACAATTGACAGACATTCCCCGGCCACCTTTCAGCTGAAGTCGCGGGATCTATCGTTCTAACGGAACCCGGGTTCTAATCCCAGATTCCCCACCTGTCTTGTTGTGTGACCTTGGACGTGGCTCAGTGGAAAAGAGCCTGGGCTTCGGAGTCGGAGGTCATGAGTTCGACTCCCGGCTCTGCCACTCGTCAGCTGTGTGACTGTGGGCGAGTCGCTTCACTTCTCTGGGCCTCAGTTCCCTCATCTGTAAAATGGGGATTAACTGTGAGCCTCACGTGGGACGACCCGATTGCCCTGTATCTCCCCCAGCGCTTAGAACGGTGCTCGGCAGATAGTAAGCGCTTAACAAATACCAACATTATTATTCACTGTTCCGTGCCTCATTTCCCTCATCTGCAAGCGGACATTCGATAACTGTTCTCCCTCTTAGACTGTGAGCCCCATATGAGACAGGAACTCATGAGGAGCAGCGTGGCTCAGTGGAAAGAGCACGGGCTTTGGAGTCAGGGCTCATGAGTTCGAATCCCAGCTCTGCCACTTGTCGGCTGTGTGACTGTGGGCAAGTCACTTCACTTCTCTGCGCCTCAGTTCCCTCATCTGTAAAATGGGGATTAAGACTGTGAGCCCCACGTGGGACAACCTGATTCCCCTGTGTCTACCCCAGCGCTTAGAACGGTGCTCGGCACATAGTAAGCGCTTAACAAATACCAACATTATATTATTAACTGGGTCTGACCTGATTATCTTGTATCTCCTCAGGGCTTAGAATAGTGATTGACCCATAGTGAGCGCTTAACAAATGCCATAATTATGACTAGCCTTTGGCCTAGAAGACTCCTTCAGAGATCACTGAGCCCTTTCCCCTGTCTACTCCACCAGTGCTTAGCACAGAGTAAGCCCTGGCAAGTGCCATCATCATCGTCATTATCATCATCACAGTCACTCCTGGAATAATCTACGCAGTGGCAGACAGACTGGTGGGATTGTGGAGGCCATCAGGTCCTTCCTCTGGAATGCCCTCCCTCCTGAAATTCCACAGACCATGACACCCCCTCTCCAAAGCCTTATCGAAGACCCGTCTCCTCCAAGACGGCTTCCTAAAACCCACCTTTCCTCATCTCCTACTCCCTTCTGGTCTCCCTGACTTGCTCCCTTTGCTCTTCCCCACCCCCAGCCTCACAGCACTTATGTCCATATCTGTCATTTTATTTGTATTTATATTGATTGCATTGTAATTTGTATTGATGTCTCTCTCCCCCGCTCTAGACCATAAGCTCACTGTGGACAGGGATTACTGCTGTTTATCGTTATATTGTACTCTCCCAAGTGCTTAGTACAGTACTCGGTAAACAGTAAGTGCTCAGTAAATATGACTGAATTATTATTTTATTTTATTTTATTAATGAAATGTACATCGCCTTGATTCTATTTAGTTGCCATTGTTTTTACGAGATGTTCTTCCCCTTGACTCTATTTATCGCCATTGTTCTTGTCTGTCTCCCCCGATTAGACCGTAAGCCCGTCAAACGGCGGGGACCGTCTCTATCTGTTGCCGACTTGTTCATTCCAAGCGCTTAGTACGGTGCTCTGCACATAGTAAGCGCTCAATAAATACTATTGAATGAAAGGAAAGAATGAGGGTTTGGTTCACCTTGCTCATCAGGCCCTATCCCAAGGGACAAAGCCACCAGGACCCTGGAGTCCCCAGGCATGGGCACCTTTAAACATCGGAGGCCCCAGGACCCTGAAGACTTAATAATGTTGGTATTTGTTAAGCGCTTACTATGTGCAGAGCACTGTTTTAAGCGCTGGGGTAGATACAGGGTAATCAGGTTGTCCCACGAGAGGCTCACAGTTAATCCCCATTTTACCGATGAGGTCACTGAGGCACAGAGAAGTGAAGTGACTTGCCCACAGTCACACAGCTGACGAGTGGCAGAGCCGGGATTCGAACTCATGATCTCTGATTCCCAAGCCCATGCTCTTTCCACTGAGTCACACTGCTTCTCAGAAACTGGAGCCCCCAGAGAGGAAGCGGTATGGCTTAGAGGCAAGCGCCCAGGCTTGGGAGTCAGAGGTCGTGGATTCTAATCCCACCTCCTCCACCTGTCTGCTGAGCGACCTTGGACAAATTGCTTCACTTCTTCAGGCCTCAGTTACCTCATCTGTAAAGTGGGGATTGAGACTGTGATCCCCACAGGGGAAAACCTGATTACCTTGTAACCACCCCAGGGCTTAGAACAGTCCACTAAGACCTTGGGCAAGTCACTTCACTTCTCTGTGCCTCAGGTACCTCATCTGTAAAATGGGGATGAAGACTGTGAGCCCCACGTGGGACAACCTGATTCCCCTGTGTCTACCCCAGCGCTTAGAACAGTGCTCTGCACATAGTAAGCGCTTAACAAATACCAACATTATTATTAACAGTGTTTGGCACAAAGTGCTGAACAAATACCATCATCATTATTATTATCAGGGCGCCCAGGACCCCCAAACCCCAAACATTGGAGCTACCAGTATTCCAGAGCTCCCAAATATCAGACACCCCAGATCCCAGAGTCCCAGACTTCATAGAGAAGCAGCGTTGCCTAGTGGGTAGAGCCCGGGCCCGGGAGTCAGAAGGTCATGGGTTCTAATCTAAGCTCTGTCACTTGTCTGTTGTGTGACCTTAGGCGAGTCACTTCACTTCTCTTTGCCTCAGTTCCCTGATCTGTAAAATGGGAATGAAGATCGTGAGCCCTATGTGGGGCAGGGACTGTGTCCAACCTGATTTGCCTGAATCGACCCGAGCGCTTAGAACAGTACCTGATATAGAGTAAGCCCTTAACAAATACCATGATTGTAATTATTTTTATTTTTGGTATTTGTTAAGCGCTTACTATGTGCCAATCACTGTTCCAAGCGCTGGGTAGATACAAGGTCATCAGGTTGTCCCATGTGGGGCTCACAGTCTTCATCCCCATTTTCCAGATGAGGTAACTGAGGCACAGAGCAGTGAAGTGACTTGCCCTAAGTCACACAGCTGACAAGCGGCGGAGGCGGGCTTGGAACCCACGATCTCCGACTCCCAAGTCCGTGTTCTTTCCACTGAGCCATGCTGCTTCTCTCTTATTCTATTATTCTCTATTATTAATTATTATTATTATCATCAGAGACCCCAGGATCTCGGAGCCCCATGATTCTGGAGCCACCTCCCCGCCAGAATCAGCCCAGGACCCTGCATTCCCTAGGATCTTAGAGCCTTCAGGACTCCTGAGCTTCCAGATCCTGGAACCCCGGGGCCCCATAGCCCCCAAACACCGGTCCTCTACTCTGATTACAAGGTAGTCAGGTCGTCCCACGTGGGGCTCACAGTCTCAATCCCCATTTTACAGATGAGTTAACTGAGGCCCGGAGAAGTGAAGCGACTTGCCCAAGGTGACCCAGCAGAGAAATGCGACCCCGAACCCTCGCCCTCTGACTCCCAAGCCCGGCCTCTTGTCACCGGGCCGCTTATCGCTTGTCATGAGAAGCAGCGTGGCTCAGTGGAAAGAGCACGGGCTTGGGTTGGAATCCCGGCCCTGCCACTTGTCAGCCGGGTGACTGTGAGCAAGTCACTTCACTTCTCTGGGCCTCAGTTCCCTCATCTGGAAAATGGGGATTCACTGTGAGCCTCACGTGGGACGACCTGATGACCCTGTATCTCCCCCAGCGCTTAGAACGGTGCTCTGCACGTAGTAAGCGCTTAACAAATACCGACATTATCATTATTATTATTAGGCCATGCTGCTTCCTGTCAGGAGGCTCCAGCGTCTGGCCTGGATTTCTGTGGGAGGCCCCGGCTTAACCGCTTCCCTCCTCCACAACCCTGGCCCTAACGGGGTGGATATTAATACTTCCCAGCCCCGGGGGGGGAGGGGGGAATGGGGCGGGAGGAGGGATGGGGGGGACGAAGACTGTGTGGGCGGATTGTAAAGTGCTTTGATGATGTGTTAAGTGCCATTGTTTAATGGACTGTCGCGCGGAATGCTGATGGAGGAGACCCAGGCCCTTCCCTCCATCTCCCCCTCCTCTAATTAATCAAAGTCATCACCTAAGGGTGTAGCCGTACCTCTCCCCCGGGGCCGGCCCACGCACCCTGACTTCCTATCCCACGGCTGCCCCCGTCCCCGAGCCCCCCAGGCCCAAATCGGGGCATCACCCCGACTTCCCGTCTCCCTGCTCTGACGGTCACCCTTGCGGTCTTGATGGGAGGTCTCTTCCCCGCTACCAGAACGGCACGATTAAAGCCAGACGGGATGGATTAAAGCAGAAACAACAGGTTCCCTAAAGTGACCAAGGAACACGGAGTAATGGTTCAGGACCCGGGCGGGGGGCCGGGGCGGGGGTCCCCCACAGATTCCCGCTCCCACAGGTGACACGAGCGGCCAGGTGGGGAATAGGGCAAGGCCGGTCGGCGGGAGGCCGAAATCGTTCCCTCCCGTCAGGGCCGAACGGTCCTTGACCCGTCAATCCAGATCCGGACTTCAAATCTCCCGGACCTTTCCCGGTTTGTTCCTTTCTTTTCTTTGTTTGATAATAGTGTTGGTATTTGGTAGGCGCTTACTAGGTGCCGAGCACTGTTCTAAGCGCTGGGGGAGATACAGGGTCATCGGGTTGTCCCACGTGAGGCTCACCGTCTTCATCCCCATTTTGCAGATGAGGGAACTGAGGCACAGAGAGGTTAAGTGACTCGATCAAAGTCACACAGCTGACAAGTGGCAGAGTGGGGATTCGAACTCAAGGCCTCTGACTCCCAAGCCCGGGCTCTTTCCGCTGAGCCACGCTGCTTCTCTAACAATCGTGGGAATTCTTAAGCGCTTACTACGTGCCAGGTGATGTTCTAAGCACCGGGAAAGATACAAGGGAATCGGGTTGGACACAGTCCAAGTCCTACATGGGCCTCTCAGTCGTAGTCCCCATTTTACAGGTGAGTGAACGGAGGCACAGAGAAATGAAGCGACTTGCCCAAGGTCACGCAGCAGACAAGTGGCAGATCCAGAGCTAGAACCCAGGTCCTTCTGATTCCCAGGGCCGGGCTCCATCCACTAGGCCTTGCCGCTTCTTATTAGCTCCAGTCCAGGAGCCTCTCCCATCAGCGCCCCGTGTGCGTATCCACACGCACAAATTCACACGTGCAAACACGGTTCCTTCATCTGTAAAATGAGGATGAAGACTGTGAGCCCCATGTGGAACGGGGTCTGTGTCCAACCTGTTAACTTTGTAACGATACGAGATCAACGCTAGAGGAGCAGCGCGGCTCAGTGGAAAGGGCCTGGGCTTCGGAGTCAGAGGTCATGGGTTCGACTCCCGGCTCTGCCACTTGTCAGCTGTGTGACCGTGGGCAAGTCACTTCACTTCTCCGGGCCTCAGTTCCCTCATCTGTAAAATGGGGATTAACTGTGAACCTCACGTGGGACAACCTGATTACTCTGTATCTTCCCCAGCGCTTAGAACAATGCTCTGCACCTAGTAAGCGCTTAACAAATACCAACATTAAAATGGGGATTAAGATCCTGAGCCCCGCGTGGGACCTGATTACCCTGTATCTACCCCAGCGCTTAGAACAGTGCTTGGCACATAGTAAGCGCTAAACAAATACCAACATTATTATTATTATTATTGTTATTATCAGTGGCTGGCACAGAGTAAGCACTTAGGAGAAGTAGCGTGGCTTTAGTAGAAAGAGCACGGGCTTGGGAGTCAGAGGGTGTAGATTCTAATCCAGGCTCCACCATTTATCAGCCATGTGACCTTGGGCAAGCCACTTCATTTCTCTGGGCCTCAGTTACCTCATTTGTAAAATGGGGATGAAGATGGTGAGCCTCATGTGGGATAACCTGATTACCTTATGTCTACTCCAGTGCTCTGAACAGTGCTTGGCACATACTAAGCGCTTAACAAATGGCATAATAATAATAATGATGATGATGATGGTATTTGTTAAGCACTTACTATGTGCCAAGCACTGTTCTAAGCACTGAGGTAGATACAGGGTAATCAGGTTGTCCCATGTGGGGCTCACAGTCTTACAGAGAAGCAGCGTGGCTCAGTGGAAAGAGCCCGGGCTTGGGAGTCAGAGGTCATGGGTTCGAATCCCAGCTCTGCCACTTGTCAGCTGTGTGACTGTGGGCAAGTCACTTAACTTCTCTGTGCCTCAGTTCCCTCATCTGTAAAATGGGGATGAAGACTGTGAGCCTCATGTGGGGCAACCTGATTACCCTGTATCTACTCCAGTGCTTAGAACAGTGTTCTGCATGTAGTAAGCTCTTAACAAATATCAACATTGTTATTATTATTATTATTATTGTTATTATTATTCCTCCCCCTTTTCCAGATGAGGGAATTGAAACACCGAGAAGTGAAGTGACTTGCCCGAAGTCACACAGCTGATAAGTGGCGGAGCCTGGATTAGAGCCCATGACCTCTGACTCCCAAGCCTGTGCTCTTTTCACTAAGCCACGCAATAATAATAATTATTATTAGTAACAAATATCATTAAAAAATAAAAAACCCTGTGTTTGGGGGTTTCTTTTCCCCAGATATCAGAGGTTAGTGAGGGAGAGGGTGTCATAAAAAGATGGGAAAGGTTATCTGGTAGTAAATGGACTTTGGACTCTTAGGGTGCCTGGTGACAGGATGGAATTTTTTTATGGTATTTGTTAAGCCTTACTGTGTGCTCTGCACACAATAAGCACTCAGTAAATAGGATTGATTGATTAATGTGTCAGGTACTGTACTAGGCATGGGGGTAGATTCAAGCTCATCAGGTGTGACCTAGTGCTCTAATAGATCTGGGAGTCAGGAGAACCAGGTTCCAAACCCAGATTTTGGACCAGTTGCTTAGCTTTCTGAGCCTCAGTGTTCTCATCTGGAAGATGGGAATAAGATCCTTGGTCTACCTCCTCCTTAGACCGTGAGCCTTGGGTGTGGCAGGGATTTGTGGCGTAGTAGAAAGGATGCGGACCTGAGAGTCAGAGGACCTGGGTTCTAGCACTTATCTGCTGTATGACCTTGGACAAGTCACTTCACTTCTTGATTCTATTTATTGCTATTGTTTTTGTCTGTCTGTCTCCCCCGATTAGACCGTAAGCCCATCAAAGGGCAGGGACCGTCTCTATCTGTTACCGATTTGTACATTTCAAGCGCTTAGTACAGTGCTCTGCACATAGTAAGCGTTCAATAAATGCTATTGAATGAATGAATGAACTTCTCTGTGCCTCAATAGCCTCATCTGTAAGATGGGGATGAAAATTGTGAGACTCATGGGGGATATGGACAATGTCCAACCTAATTAGCTTATATCTACCCCAGCACTTAGTACAGTGCCTGGCACGTAGTAAGCGCTTAAAAAAAGAATAAACCCAGGGTCCAGGGTGATTCAACAGAAGCAGAATGACCTAGTGGATAGAACAAAAGTCTGGGACTCACAGGAGTCCAGTTTCTAATCCTGGCTCTTCCACTTGTCTGCTGATTGTCCTTGGGCCTGGAAGTCAGAGGACCTGGGTTCTAATCCCACCTCTACCATTTATCTGCTCTGTGACCGTGGGCCTCTCGCTTCACTTCTCTGTGCCTCCGTTCCCTCATCTGTGAAAGGGGGATTGAGACTGTGATCCCCATGTGGGACAGGGACGGCGTCCAACCTGCTTCGCTTGTCTCTGCCCCGGTGCCCAGCGCATAGTAAGCCCTTAACGAATGTCGGAAAAAATAAAAAAAATCTGATGGTCTTGTATCAGACCCAAAGCCTGGCACAGAACTACCATCTTGTAAATTCCCTAATTATTATTATTTATGACTTGAGCGTTTTAAAGGCAGTGATGATGACTTCCTAGGTTCATTCTGAAAATTGCTCAAGGCTTGTTGGATGTCATTTGTCACTTCAGTGTTGGGTAATATCTGAAACACGTTGTTGCTGTTGACAGGTGCGTACATGCAAACTCCTAGAGAGGACACACACGTGTTGGTACAGAGACCCCCCTCCCCCCATTCTCCCTTGTATTTGGAGTTTATTCAATAGTATTTATTGAGCGCTTACCATGTGCAAAGCACTGCACTAAGCGCTTGGAATGTACAAATCGGCAACAGATAGAGACAGTCCCTGCCCTCTGACGGGCTTACGGTCTAATAAGTTTATCCAGTTTATCCAGTCCAGTTTATCTATGGATGCAAGAGGAACTCCCCACTTCTAGACTGCGAGCCTGTTGTTGGGTGGGAACTGTCTCTATTTGTTGCCGAATTGTACTATCCGATGGCTTAGTACAGTGCTCTGCACACGGTAAGTGCTCAATAAATACGATTGAATGAATGAATGAATGAAAAGGTTAATTTGGGCTGAAAGTCCCACCTCCAGTGTGTAACAATAATAACGATAATGATGGTGTTGATGATAATAACAACAATTATAGAATTTGTTAAGCTTTTACCACGTGCCGGACACTACGCTAACCACTGGCTGCCGTCCCCTTCCCTCCACTGAAACTACCCTCTCACAGGTCGTCAGAGATCTCCTTCTTGCCAGATCCAACGGCCTCTACTCCACCCTAATCCTCCTCGACCTCTCAGCTGCCTTAGACACTGTGGACCTCCTCCTTCTCCTGGTAACATTATCCTCCCGTGGCTTCACTGACCCTGTCTTCTCCTGGTTCTCCTCCTGTCTCTCTGGCCACTCATTCTCAGCCTCTTTCAAGGGCTCCTCTTTTGCTGCCCACCCCCTACCTGTGGGGGTCCCTCAAGGCTCGGTTCTGGATCCCCTTCTTTTCTCCGTCTACACCCATTCCCTGGGAAAACTCATTCGCTCACATGGCTTCAACTACCGCCTCTATGCTGATGATGCCTAAATCCGGGCCTCTAGCCCTGACCTCCCTTCCTCTCTGCAGTCTTGCATTTCCTCCTGTCTTTAAGACACCTCCACTTGGATGTCCTCCCATCGCTGCAAACTCGATATAGCTAAAACTGAACCTATCTCCCTTCCAAACCCCGTCCTCTCGCTCACTTTCTCATCACTGTTGATGGCACCACCATCCTTCCCGTCTCACAAGGCTATAACCTTGGCGTTAGTCTTGATTCCTCTCTCTCGTTCAACCCGCGTATCGGAGCCATCACTAAATCCTATCAGTTTTACCTTCACGACGCGGCTAAAATCCACCCCTTCACCTCCATCCAAATTGCTACCACATAAATGCAAGTATTTATATCCTATCCCAACTTGGTTACTGTGTCAATTTCCTTGCTGACCTTTCTGCCTCCTGCCTCTCTCCAGTGCAGTCCATACTCCACTCTGCTACCCAGATCATTTTCCTTCAAAGATGTTCAGACCGTGTTTCCCCGCTCCTCCAGAAACTCCAGTGGTTGCTCATCTACCTCCACGTCAAACAAAAACTCCTTCCCTTAGGCTTTAAAGCACTTTACCACCTTGTCCCCTCCTACCTCACCTCAATACTCTTCTACTACAACCCAGTCTGCACACTTCGCTCCGCTATTGCTGACCTTCTCACTGTACCTTGATCTCGTCTCTTTCGATGTCGACTTCTCACCCACATCCCAGGTCTGGCCTGACGTGCCCTCCCTCCTCGTATCAGACAAATAATTGCACTCCCCCAAAGCCTTAGTGAAGGCACGTCTCCTTCAAGAAGCCTTCCCTGACTGCACCCTCCTGTCTTCTTCTCCCACTCCCTTTTGCATCGCCCTGACTGGTTCCCTTTATTAATCCTTCCTCCCATCCCCATAGCACACATGTATAGATCTGTACTTTATTTATGTATATTAATGTCCCTCTCCCCCTTTAGACTGTGAGTTCTTTGTGAACAGGAAATGTGTCCATTTCTTGTTGTGTTGTACTCTCCCAAACGCTTAGTATAGTCTGCTGCACATAGTAAGCACTCAATAAATACAATTGAATGAATAGGGAGCTACAAGATAATCAGATTGGGCACACTCCTTGTCCCCCAGGGGGCTCAGAGTCCAACGGGGAGGGAGAACTAGTATTGAATCCCCATTTTACAAATGAGGAAACTGAGCCACAGAGAATAAGTTTGGTCTAGTGGATAGAGCACGGGGCTGGGATTCAGAGAGAACTGGGTTCTAATCCCCACGTTGCCACTTGCCTCCTGCATGACCGTGGGCAAGTCACTTCATTTGCCTCGGTTGTAAAATAGAGATTAAGACAGTGAGCCCCTTGTGGGACAAGGACTGAATCCATCCTTATTATCTTGTATCTACCGCATCATCATCCACCTTCCCCTTTTCAAAACCCTGCTTAAAGCTCACCTCCTCCAAGAGGTCTTCCCAGACTGAGCTCCCCTTTTCCCTCTGCTCCCTCTGCTCCCCCTCTACCCCCCCCACCTCTCCTCAGCTAAGCCCTCTTCCCCCCCTTTCCCTCTGCTCCTCTCCCTCTCCCTTCCCCTCCCCTCAGCACTGTACTCGTCCACTCAACCGTATATATTTTCATCACCCTATTTATTTTGTTAATGAGATGCACATCACCTTGATTCTATTTATTTGCTATTGTTTTAATGAGATGTTCATCCCCTCGATTCTATTTATTGCCATTGTTCTTGTCTGCCTCCCCCGATTAGACTGTAAACCCGTCAAAGGGCAGGGACTGTCTCTATCTGTTACTGATTTGTACATTTCAAGCGCTTAGTACAGTGCCCTGCACATAGTAAGCGCTCAATAAATACTATTGAATGAATGAATGAACCTCCCAGACGGGTAGTTTGCTTGTACAGTCTTCAATTCACCAACCAACCCAATCTTTTCTTCATTAAAACTCAGCCACTGCAGTCTTTTGGAGAGCAAAACCTGATCTGGAGTCAAACGATCCGGTGCCAGTTCAGAAGGAATAATAATAATTATTATGGTATTTGTTAAGTGCTTACTATGTGCCAGGCACTGTACTAAGCACTGGGGTGGAAGACATCTCTTGAATAATAATAACGAGAATTGTGGTATTTGTTAAGCACTTACTCCCAGGCACTGTAGTAAGCACTGGGAAAGAAGCAAGCTATTAGATTGGATATATTCCCGTGGGGGTCACAGTCTTAATCCCCATTTTACAGATGAGATAACTGAGGCATGGAGAAGTGAAGTGAGTTGCCCAAGACCACGCAGCAGGCAATTGGCGGAGCCAGGATTACAACCCATGACCTTCTGACTCCCAGGCCTGTGCTCTGGCAAGACCTGGAAGCATTTCATGGACGGGGAACACAGAGAAACGAAACCAGTCCATCTCGAGGTCAGCGAGAGCCAGACAGATGGGGAGAACCTCAATTAGAGAGCTTTTCTCAGCTTGGCTTCTCGGAGCCTTTGTAAACACGCCGGTGGCTCTGGACTTTCAGGGAGATAAAATCAGAAGGCTTTGCTCAGTGCCTTACAGGCACAGGAAATAAGGAAGGTCCTGAACAAATGTTTTGGATGGATTATTTATTCACCCTCCCCCCCAACCTCTCTCTCTCTTTTTTTTTTTAAAGAATTTCCTTGCTGCCTTGCTTTGGGCTTTCTTCCCAAAAGAGAAAGAGGAACACCAGAACCCCGAGCGGCCACTCCGAAGGAATCCCAAAGGAGGAAGTGGGAAGCAGGGAAGGGACGGGTGCCATCTTGGATACGAGCAGCTTATCAGAGTTGAAACCATCACCTCATTCACCTGAGGCTGGTCTAGCCCCCAGCCCTCCCCTTCCTCCCCCCAACAAACTCCCCTGGTCTGGGCCTCAAGAACTTGTTAAAAATCTTTCCTGTGAGCTGACAGCTGAAGGGTGAAAGCTCCACCTCGTTCCCCTCTTCCCACCTAGCTTCCGAGAGGCCTGATGTGCGGCCAGCCAATACCATGTGCATCGCGGGGTGATGGCGACATGGCTTCGATTGGACCATGAAATTTTCATGAGCCGCCCTCACCATGCCCGGAGACCGGCGGCTGACTGTGATCTAACTGGTTTCTCTTAGCCCTGCCCCGGTTTGGCTACAGAGACAAAGTGGAGAAAGCCCGGCGGATGTGTCGAGAGGGTTGAGCACTGCTGTCCTGAGGGAAGGTTTTAACGGGGATGACAGCAATAAGATGCTAGATGATGGGGGTCGGGGGTGAGATGGGAGGTTCATGCTGGGAATGGCTCTATATCTGTCCGTTGGCTACCCTCGATGGTGTTCGATCATTCTCCATGTGTGTTTGTGCGTGTGTACTTGTGTGTGTCTCTTTGCTCTTCCTCTCTCTGTGTGTCTCTCCTTGTCTCTTCTCTCTGTGTGTCTCTAGGTCTGTCTCTGTGTGGATGTCTCTGTGTGTGTGCATGTGTCTCTCTGTCTCTTTGCTCTTCCTCTCTGAGTGTCTCTCCCTGTCCCTTCTCTCTGTGTGTCTCTAGATCTGTCTCTGTGTGGATGTCTCTGTGTATGTGTCTCTCTGCCTCTTTGCTCTTCCTCCCTGTGTGCGTCTCTTCCTGTCTCTTCTTCTCTCTGTGTGCCTCTAGGTCTGTCTCTGTGTGGATGTCTCTGTGTATGTGTGTCTTTGTCTCTTCCTCCCTTCCTGTGGTGTTCAGTCTCTCTTTGTGGGTCTCTCAGTCGCTACCGCTCTCTGTGTCTCTTCCTCTCTCTGTGTGTTTCTATGTCCATCTCTTTCTCTCTGTGTAGATTTCTTTCTGTGTTTCTCTGTCTCTTTGTCTCTCCCCGCTTTTCTCTAAATGTCTCTGTTTTTGGCACTGTCTCTTTGTCCCTCTCTGTCTCCTTAGGTGTATGGCTCTTATCTCTGACTCTCTGATTATATCTCTCTGTTTCTTTGCCTCTCTGCCTATTTTGTACTCCCCCCTCTGCCTGTCTCTTGGTCTCTTTCTGCCTCTCTGCGTCTCTTTCTCTTTCTTCTCTCATCCTCTCTCAGTTTCTGTGTATCTGTCTGTCATTCTTTTTTCTCTCTTTTCAACTTTATTGAGTAAGAGAAGGTTATCTTGAACACCAAGTGTTCATCATCAATCGATCGGATTTATTGAGTGCTCACTGTGTGCAGAGCACTGTTCTAAGCAATTGGGAGACTACAATACGACACATTGGTAGACACGTTCCCCGCCCACGATCCCTGTGACAACTGACTTTGATAGAAATTTTAGGTTCATTGGCTTCTGTGGTCTTGGTAAATGCACACACTGGGGATAAATATATTTATTTATATACATTAATGTCTGTCTCTAGACTGTGAGCTCGTTGTGGGCAGGAAAGTGTCTGTTGTTATAGTATACTCTCCCAAGCGCTTAGTACAGTGCTTTGCCCACACTAAGTGCTCAATAAATACACAACAAATTTCCTCCCATGTTGATCTTGCCAGGTAGGTTGTGCCTTTGAGCTCCTGAGGGACAGAGACTGTGTCTGACCTGATGTTCTCGTACGTGTCACCCTTAGCATAGTACTTATCACAGAGTTAGTGCTGAACAATACCACCGTTATTATCCGTAGTTACCCAGTCGGGCCAATGCGACGGTGACGATGACATTTGCTATGCACTTACTATATATCGAGCACCGTTCTAAGCGTTTGGAGTAGACACAAATCAATCAGGTGGACACAGTCCCTGTCCCACAAGGGACCCAGCATCTAAGGAGGAGAGAGAACAGGTATCAAGTCCCCATTTTACGGTAGAAGAAACTGAGGCATAGAGCGGTGATCTCCCCAAGGAGTCTTCCTTAGATCGCTCCTGACCCATCCCTCTCCTCAACACGTCGTGGAAATTCGTAGGGTCCTTTGAGTGCAAGACAGCCAACCGGGAGGACATTCGCTCCAGTCTCCTTGGACTTCCTTGGGGCCTCTCTTTGTCCATCCCCAGGTCCCTCGTCCACTCCACCAGGATCCGGGATAGCACTTCCGGCAATGTCTTCCGGAGTTTTCTGGGATGATGGGGTCGGGGTGGGGGGTCCCTCTTACTCTGCCCCCATCCTCGTGAGCAGATAGGTGTCTGGGGTCATGTATGGGTGAGGGAAAGGAAGAGGATCCAGCTAACTGAGGCACTACATCATTCCTCCTCTACCCTAACTCCTCCAAATGAGGCCCATTGATCAGTCAGTCGTATTTATTGAGCGCTTACTGTGGGCAGAGCGCTTGGGAGGGTCTAATGGAACAATAAACAGAGGCCAGTGGGGAGCACGGGTAGAGCTTCGGTCAAGGGGAAACAATGCCCAGGATGCAGCAGAATACCTCACTCGAGCAATCATTCAGAAGTTTGGCTTAGTGGAAGGAGTGTGGCCTAGTGGATAGCACGCAGGCCTGGGAGTCAGAAGGACTGGGTTCTAATCCCGGCTCCTCCACCACCTAGCGGTTAGAGCATGGGCCTGGGAGGCGGAAGGTCATGGGTTCTAATCCCGGCTCCCCCACTTGTTTGCTGTATGACCTTGGGCAAATCGCTTCTCTTCTCCGCGCCTCAGTTACCTCATCTGGAAAATGGGGATTGAAACTGTGAGCAACAAGTAGTATAGCAATTGTATCCAAACCTTTTTGCTTTTATCCACCCCAGCACTTAGAACAGTGCCTGGCACAGAGTAAGCGCTTAACAAATACCATAATTATTATTATTATTATTGTCCACTGTGTGACCTTGGCCTACTCACTTCACTTCTCTGAGCCTCAGTTCCCACATCTCTAAATTGGGGAATAAGACTGTGAGCCCCATGTGGAACAGGGACTATGTCCAAACTGATAAGCTTGTATGTACCCCAGTGCTTAGTACAGTGCCTGGCACGAAGTAAGCACTTAATAAATACCACTAAAAAAAGGGAACTGTAAAGAGCAATTGGGGATATACTGTATGATAAAGTAGGTAGGCACGATCCTTGCCTTCAAGGAGCTTACAATCCTACTACATTTGATTTCTTGGTATGTACAGAGACTAGATAATAATAATGATAATAATGGCACTTTATAAGAGCTTACTATGTGCCAAACACTGTTCTAAATGCTGGGGTAGATACCGGTTAGTCAGGTTGGACACAGACCCTGTCGTTCATTCATTCAATCGTATTTATTGAGCGCTTACTGCGTATGGAGCACTGTACTAAGCACTCGGGAAGTACAATTCGGCAACAGATAGAAGCAATCCCTGTCCACCAAGGGCTCACGGTCTAGAACCGGGGGAGACAGACATCAAAACAAGTAAACAGGGATCAGGAGTGTCAATATAAGGAAGTAGAATTATAGATAAATACACATCATTAATAAAAATAGAATTATAATTACCCCAAATGGGGCTCTCAGCCTCAATCCCCATTTTACAGATGAGGTAACCTGTGTCTCCCCCAGCGCTTAGAACAGTGCTCTGCTTACTAGTATGTCCCACTTACTGTGGGACAGGGACAGTGTCCAATATGATTACCTTGTAATAATGTTGGTATTTGTTAAGCGCTTACTATGTGCAGAGCACTGTTCTAAGCGCTGGGGGAGATACAGGTTAATCAGGTTGTCCCACATGAGGCTCACAGTTTTAATCCCCATTTCACAGATGAGGTAACTGAGACACAGAGAAGTGGAGTGACTCGCCCACAGTCACACAGCTGACAAGTGGCAGATCTGGGATTCGAACCCATGACCTCTGACTCCCAAGCTCGGGCTCTATCCACTGAGCCACACTCCTTCTCTAAAGCACTTACTGTGGGCAAAGCACTGTTCTACACGCTAGGGAGGATACAAGGCGATCAGGTAGTCCCACGTGGGACTCACAGTTTTAATCCCCATTTTACAGATGAGGTAACTGCCGAAGTAGCACCAGCAGGATTAATACTACCAGTAGTAATAATAATAATGATGATGATGGCATTTGATGATGTTGGTATTTGGTATTTGTTAAGCGCTTACTAGTAACAGGTGCTACTTCGGCAGCTACTACTAAGTGACTTGAGCAAGTCGCTTAACTTCTTTGCGCCTCAGTTGTCTTACGTCGTCGAGTCGGCTCCGACCCAAAGCGACGCCATGGACACATCTCTCCCCGAACGCCCCCGCTCTCCACCTGCGATCGTTCCGGTAGTGGATCCAGAGAGTTTCCTCGGTAAAAATCAGCAAGTATCGCCTCCTTCCAGGTGGTAAACTGAGTCTCCGCCCTGGGCTCTCTCCCGGGCTAAAGTGAGTTTTGACGTGTAGCAGACGGCCCGCCACTCACTAGCCACTGGCCAAGCTAGGAATGGAACGGACAGGCCTCTGCTTGACTCAGGGGAAAGAGCGCCGGCTTGAGAGTCAGAGGTCGCGGGTTCTAATCCCGGCTCCGCCGCTAGTCAGCTGTGTGACCTTGGGCAAGTCACTTAACTTCTCTGTGCCTCAGTTACCTCATCTGTCAAATGGAGATTCAAACTGAGCCCCAAGTGGGACAACCTGATCACCTTGTATCCTCCAGCGCTTAGAACAGTGCTTGGCACATAGTAAGCGCTTAACAAATACCACAATTTATTTATAGTCGAGACTGGTAGGGGACTGGAAACTCTCCAGGTGCGACCCTGAGTGGGGGTGCCTTAGTTCCCTCATCTGAAAATGGGGATTAAGACCGTGAGTCCCATGTGAGACAGGGACCGCGTCCATCCCGATCAGCTTGTAATAATGATGTTGGTATTTGTTAAGCGCTTACTACGTGCCGAGCACTGTTCTAAGCGCTGGGGGAGATACAGGGTAATCGGGTTGTCCCACGTGAGGCTCACAGTTAATCCCCATTTGACAGATGAGGTAACTGAGGCCCAGAGAAGTGAAGTGACTTGCCCACGGTCGCACAGCTGACAAGTGGCAGAGCAGGGAGTCGAACTCATGACCTCTGACTCCGAAGCCCAGGCTCTTTTCCACGGAGCCACGCTGCTTCCCCGACGCTTATCTATTAATGCTTGTATCTACCCCAGCTCTTAGTACAATGCCTGGCACATATTAAGCACTTAACCACCACATTTATTATTATCATTATTATTACTAGTCCCTCTCCCTTCCCTTGTCTTTCTGCTTTTCCCCCAACCTTCGCATCTCCCTCCTCCCATCTTCTTCCCCCTTTTCATCACCATCCTTCCCTTGCCTTCCTCTCTGGGATGAGGAAAGAGTTAAAGAGACTCTCAGGCAGTGGCTAATGAGAGCTGGCTGGAGGTGGAAGGAGATCAGTTCATTTGGTGACAGCTTCTGTACACAGACAAGGGAAAAGTGAAGGGCAGCAGGAACAAAAAAGAAACACAAAAAGCAGCTTGATGGACAGTGGAACTCGCGGAGGGTGAAATCAATTAAAGGACATCAAATCCAGAATTCATGCTTTTTCAAAGTGACAAATCTGGGCTGGAAACTGAGAAAGATGAAGGGAGAATAATATCTTTGACCTCTCGGAGCCCGCCCGTTCCTTCCGACAGAGGAGCCTGGGCCCGAGCTGGATGAGTTCGTGATAAATTATAGCAGCCAGACAGCCACCTTCAAAAAAAGGACGAGGTGAAAAGGTTACCAAGGGACCCAAAATGCAAGGAATTCAACCAAACATCAAGATAAATCAACTCAGCTCCTGGTGAAAAGGAGACCAGGCTAGTGTTGGGCTGCTCTGTTTAGATCGGGGTTGGAAGTGTGAGACAGACAGACGTACACATGCACACACAAACACACACACAAACAACACTTGTAATCCCAGGGAGCCGGAAAGGCTAATATCCCTGACCCCCGGGGGCGAGGGGAGAAATTCGGGCAAAGGTTAGAAAGGTGCACAAAACAAGGTTCAGCTCCCAGCCTAAACTGCTTCATGGCAATTCGGAGTTACTTCTATGTGGCCGGGAGGGTCACTTTGGTGATTTGTAAGAACTGGGCGAGCTATTTCTCCTCCCGATGTTTTTTGGAGGAAATAAGCCACGGACTAGTCCGTCACTGCCTGAGCCCGGAGCTGGGTCTGGGTCCGCCAGGCCCAGCGTGATACTCGGACTCCTAGACGTTCGTTAGTTCAGTCGTATTTGTTAAAAATAATTACGGTATTTGTTAAGCGCTTACTATGTCCCAAGCACCGTTCTAAGTGCTGATGCTTTCTGTGTGCAGATCGCTGTACTAAGCACTTGGAAAGTACAATTTGGCAACAAATAGAGACGATCCCTACCCAACAACGGGCTCACGGTCTAGAAATCTGCCCTCATGGCTAGGGGTGTGCCATCCAATATCCCCAGAGTTCTTGCGGATAAACTTTCCTCCATGAAGCCACTCATCAAATTCACTACCCTTTGGCCAAGAAACTCTCCCAAAGCACAAATTCAGACCCAAGAGCAACCAAAGTGACAAATCGCCTCAAATTCCTATTGAATTGGAGAAGTTGAAGTAGTGAGAAATGAGAAGTTCTGTGTCCTCGGCTCATCTGAAATCTGTTTCCCCTCTCGCTCTGCATCTCTCTATCTCTTTCTCCCCTCCCCATCTGCCTCTCTCCCTTTCTCTCGCTCTCTCTCAGGGTCTCCGACTTCTCTTGATCTCTCATTCTGACCCTTCTTCTCTCCCCTCTCTTGTCATCTCCTTTCCTCTTTTTTCTCTATCTTTCTCTCCCTTTTCCTTTCTTTCCCTTGCTGTCTCTATCTCCCTTTCTCCTCCTTCTCTTTGTTTCTCTCAGTCTCTCTCCCTCTCTCTGTCTCTCCTCTTCTTTTTCTCTTTCTCTTCCTCTCCCCCATGCCCCTTTCTCTCTCTCTCCATCTTCCTATCTCATTTGCTCTTTTGGTTTTTCTCTCTCTCTCTCTTCCTCTTTCCCTCTGTCTCTATCTCCCCTCCTCATTCTCCGTTTCTCTCAGTCTGTCTCTTATCCTCTGTCTCTCTCTCTTCCTCCCAGTCATTCAGCAATCCCAAGAGGGATATCAGAGATGGGTAGTTGGTTACGAGCTCTTTGAGGGCTCCTGCCTGGGCTGTCAGTGCTCCCTTTAACCATACTCCGTGAGCACTTTCTAAATACTTTTTGCCTGACTACCCGTCCAGAGATCAGGTTCCCCCCTGCCCCCACCACCCTCTATTCATTCATTCATTCATTCAATAGTATTTATTGAGCGCTTACTATGCGCAGAGCACTGTACTAAGCGCTTGGAATGTACAGATCGGTAACAGATAGAGACAGTCCCTGCCCTTTGACGGGCTTACAGTCTAATCGGGAGAGACGGACAGACAAGAACAATGGCAATAAATAGAATCAAGGAGATGAACATCTCATTAAAACAATAGCGAATAAATAGAATCAAGGCGATGTACATCTCATTAACAAAATAAATAGGGTAGTGAAAATATATACAGTTGAACGGACGAGGACAGTGCCGAAGGGATGGGAAGGGAGAGGGAAGGAGCAGTTGGAAAGGGAGGAAAAGAGGGTTTAGCTGCGGAGAGGTGAAGGGGGGGTAGAGAGAGCAGAGGGAGAAGGGGAGCTCAGTCTGGGAAGGCCTCTTGGAGGAGGTGAGCTGTAAGTAGGGTTTTGAAGAGGAGAAGAGAATTAGTTTGGCGGAGGTGAGGAGGAAGGGCCTTCCGGGACCACGGGAGGACGTGGGCCGGGGGGTCGACGGCGGGACGGGCGGGAACGGGGAACGGTGAGGAGGTGGGCGGCGGAGGAGCGGAGGGTGCGGGGTGGGCGGTGGAAAGAGAGAAGGGAGGAGAGGTAGGAGGGGGCAAGGGGATGGAGGGCCTTGAAGCCTAGAGTGAGAAGTTTTTGTTACCTTTCCTAATAATATTACCTTTCCTAATAATAATAATTGTGGTATCTGTTAATCACTTACTATGTGCCAGTCAGTTTTCTAACCCCTGGAGTAGATGCGAGTTTATCAGGTTGGACACAGTCCTTATCCCACATGGGTCTCACGGTCTCGATCCCCATTTTCCAGATGAGGAAGCTGAGGCCCAGAGAAGTGAAGTGACTAGCCCAAGGTCCCACAGAATACAAGCGGCGGAGTTGGGATTAGAACCCATGACCTCCTGACTCCCACGACCATGTTCTCTCCACTCTGCCATGCTGCTTCCCACTTCAGAAAGCTTCTAACCGCCATATTTTCCAAGAAGTCTCCTTCTCTTCGGTTTTGCAACCCATGTGGATTTTAAGGGAAACGTAATCCACATGTTTCTGATTCATTTACACTTAACTCATCAAAATGCTCTTTTTTTTCCTTTTATGAGCCGTTTGATGTCCAAAAAGCCTTTTGAGTCTCCTTTATAAGCCTTTTAAAGACTGGTTCCTCTCCGAAACAGGAAGCCACTTTGGGCCCGGGGTAAACAAAGTCGAAGCCTAGCAGGCGTGACCTCAGTAGAGATGGGGAGAGGCCTCTCCCGCCTCTCAGCACGTCTCCCGCAACCTGTGGGCATATCTCGGCTGATCTCTGGGAACATTCCAGAGGGAAAGGTGTGGATGAAGGTTCTGACGTCGGGCTCCGGGTGGCCCCTTAGCAGGTTCACTCCCCCGCCGCCCACCGGACAGGACCACGTTGAATGGTATCCTCCGTGCTCACGTGAGACGGTCTTCCTAATCTGGCCAAGAGAAGCAAGCGGCTTGGCCTAGTGGATAAATCCCGGGCCTGGAAATCAGAAGGCCCTGGCTTCTAATCCCGGCTTCGCCGCTCGTCGGCTGTGTGACCTTGGGCAGGTCGCTTCACCTCTCTGGGCCTCAGTTACTTCATCCGTAAAACAGAACGTGAGCCCCACCATGGGATATGAAGGGTTTCCAACCTGATTAACTTGTGTCTACCTCGAAACCTACTCTAGTGCCTTGCACAGAATATGTTTTAAATAGATACCTTTTCTTTTAAAAGAAATCATCACTTGATGCTAAATGTATTCTCGTCCTGGAGTGAGTGAATTAGTCTATAGAATTTTCAGAGCACTTACTGTGTGCAGAGCACTGGATTAAGCTCTTGGGAGAGTACAGTATGACAGAGTCGGTAGGCATGTTCCCTGCCCACAAAGAGGCCTGACCTTTCGGGAGGTTTTCTAATAATAACTGTAGTATTTGTTAAGTGCTTACTATGTGCCAGGCACCGTGCTAAGCTCTGGGGTGGATACAAGAAAAATCGAGTTGGACCCAGTCCCTGTCCCACATGGGGCTTTTGGCTCGGTGGAAAGAGCCCGGGCTTGGGAGTCAGAGATCATGGGTTCGAATCCCGGATCTGCCACTTGGCAGCTGTGTGACTGTAGTCACTTCACTTCTCTGTGCCTCAGTTCCCTCATCTGGAAAATGGGGATTGACTGTGAGCCTCACGTGGGACAACCTGATTACCCTGTATCTACCCCAGTGCTTAGAACAGTGCTCTGCACATAGTAAGCGCTCAACAAATACCAACATTGTTGTTATTATTAATTTCAATCCCCATTTTCCAGATGAGGAACTTGAAGCCCAGAGAAATGAAGTAATAAGTAATTTGCCCAAGGTCACCCAGTGGACAAACGGAGGAGCCACAATTAGAACTCATGGCCTTCTGATTCCCAGGCCTGTGCTTTCAATGAGATCCAGGGTCCGTGGGCACGGGTGTTCACATGTGTACAACATGGTGCACTTGATGAGTACCACAGCGTGGACTCCCTTCAAGGGGGCGGTAGGAGAGCTCGGGGGAGGGGGAGGGGCGATGCTCCAGACATCCTGCACCCCCCCAATCAGAGCGCTGTGATGGTATTATTCTACTGTCCTCTCCCAAGTGCTTAGTACAGTGCTTTGCACACAGTAAATGTTCAGTAAATACGATTGAATGAATGAATGAATGACCTGTTTGCTTCTCCTCAGACCCAAAGCAATTCAATTCAATTCAGTACTATTTACTGAGCGCTTACTGCGTGCAAAGCACTGTCCTAAGCCCTTGGGAGAGTACAATATAGCAACAAACAGACACATTCCTGACCACAATGAGCTCACAGTCTAGAAGGGGGAGAGAGATGTCACTATAAATAAACAGATAAATAAATACATAAATGACAGATACATACAGATATACGCCCATGTGCTGTGGGGATGGGAGGGAGAATGAATAAATAAGAGTGGTGCCGAAGGGAATAAGAGCAGAGGAGAGGCAGGCTCAATCAGGGAAGGCTTCTCGGAGGAGATGGGCCTTCAATAAGGCTTTGAAGGTTTTCAATAAGGCAGGAGGGGCTACCGGGGCTCCGAACCGACAAGTCCGCAGCTTGTGGGTTAGCTCTGGGCCCCGGGGTGGGCGGGAGGGACCGAGGGTCCTTCCCGCTGGATACGTGGGGTGGGGGTAGGGACGGGACACAGGGTCGGGGAGGGAGGGTGGTCCCCGGTGGCCTTGGTCGTGGGCGGGGGGTTGCCACCCGGGGATGGTGGGGTGAATTTGCGAGGACCTAGAGAGAGGATCAGGCCTGTGGATTCGGGGGGCATCGCGAGGCTTATCTGCCTCCCAACACTGGAGAAGCAACGTGGTGTTCATTCACTCATTCAGTCCTATTTATCGAGCGCTCACTGTGTGCAGAGCACCGTACTGCTGTAGTGGATAGAGGCTGGGTCTGGGAGTCAGGAGGTCGTGGGTTCTAATTCTGGCTCCGCCGCTTGTCTGCTGTGTGACCTTGAGCATGTCACGTCACTTCTCTGGGCCTCAGTTCCCTCATCTGGAAAATGGGGATGAAGACTATGAGCCCTGTGTGGGACAGGGACTCTATCCAACTTGATGTGGCTTGTATCCACCCCAGTGCTTAGTACAGTGCCTGGCACACAGTAAGTGCTTAGCAAATACCATAACTATTACTATTAACATCCCTTTCCTCCCTCCCTTTCTCCACCCTCAGGGAGCCCCCCTTGTTCTTTCTCTACCCCTTCTCTCACTGTTTATTTATGGAACTTTAAAAACTCCAGACTTCTGGGACAAACAGGAGTTTAGTGAGTCACTCAGTGATTCACTAAGACCGTGTTCATTCATTCGCTCAATTATATTCATTAAGCACTAGAATGGAAGAGTTCAACATAACAATAAACAGACACAGTCCCTTCCCATACCGAGCTTATAGTCTAGCGTTAATGTTGGTATTTGTTAAGCGCTTACTATGTGCCGAGCACTGTTCTAAGCGCTGGGGTAGACACAGGGGAATCAGGTTGTCCCACTTGGGGCTCACGGTCTTAATCCCCATTTTACAGATGAGGGAACTGAGGCACCGAGAAGTTAAGCGATTTGCCCGAAGTCCCACAGCCGACAAGTGGCCGAGCCGTCATTCGAACCCATGGCCTCTGACTCCAAAGCCTATCCACTGAGCCACGGTTCTTCAAACACTTCCCCCTTTGCCACTGGCTCAGGACCACTGGGGTGGAAAGAGCCCGAGGCCTGGGAGACAGAGGACCTGGGTTCTAATTCCGGCTCTGCCAAGTGCCTGCTGTATGACCTTGCGTGAGTCCTTTCACTTGTCAGTGCCTCACTTCCCTCACCTGTAAAAGGGGGGTTTAACCCCTTTCCTCCCCACCCCCTCCTACTTAGACTGTTAGCCCCAAGTGGGACCTGATTATCTTGGGACTACCCCAGTGCTTAATACGGTGCTCAGCACATAGTAAGTGCTTAACATTATTCTCCTTGTTATTATCAGGGGGCCCAGCCTGGGCAGAACATGCATGTGGCTTGGGAGTTTGTGGTGCCGGGGTCCTGGGCGGGAAAAGGCGTTAACTGCAAAGCCCACTTTCATCCTGCGTGGCTCAGTGGAAAGAGCCTGGGCTTCGGAGTCAGAGGTCACGGGTTCGAATCCCAGCTCTGCCACTCGTCAGCTGTGTGACTTTGGGCGAGTCACTTCACTTCTCTGTGCCTCAGTTACCTCATCTGTAAAATGGGGATTAACTGTGAGCCTCACGTGGGACAACCTGATTACCCGGTATCTATCCCAGCGCTTAGAACAGTGCTCTGCACATAGTAAGTGTTTAATAAATACCAACATTATTATTATTATTTTTATTATCCTATGCCAGGGTTGAGGGAAAAGATCAGACCACCCACCCTTCGGAATACAAAAGCTGAAAAAGCCCCAGCTCAATCCGACCGTGTTCACCCGTGCTCCCCCTCAAAAAACGCTTAGTACGGTAGAGTGCACTCAGCGGGTAATAATAATGTTGGCATTTGTTAAGCGCTTACTATGTGCCGAGCACTGTTCTAAGCGCTGGGGGAGATACAGGGGAATCAGGTTGTCCCACGTGAGGCTCACAGTCTTAATCCCCATTTTACAGATGAGGTCACTGAAGCCCGGAGAAGTGAAGTGACTTGCCCACAGTCACACAGCTAAGTGGTGGAGCCGGAATTCGAACCCGTGACCTCTGACTCCCAAGCCCGGGGTCTTTCCACTGAGCCACGCTGCTTCTCTAATGTTTTGACTGCTACTGCTCCGGCCCTTGCATTTCTGCCGAGCTCTTAGAACAGTGCATTACATCTGGTGGATGCTCAATAAATGGTTTCGTCGCTACGACGGTCACATTTTCCCTGGGTGCTTAGTAATATTATTAATAATAAATTATGGTACTTGTTAAGGGCTTACTCTGTGCCAAGCACTGTTCTAAGCGCTGGGGTAGATACAAGGTAATCGGGTTGGACACAGTCTCTGTCTCACACGGGGATCGCGTTCTTATCGCCATTGTACGGATGAGGTAACCGAGGCCCAGACAAGTGACTTGCCCAAAGTCACATAGGACCTTGGAGCGGGGATTAGAACCCAGATCCTTCCGACTCGCAGACCCCTGCTCTATCCACTCAGCCACACTGCCTCTCTAACGGTGCAGTGCGTTGCCCCCATCGGGCACTCATTTCTAGTAAATGCCATTGCTACCATTTGTCTGCTGTGCGACCTTAGGCAAGTCATTTCCCTTCTCTGGGCCTCATTGATCTTATGTGTTCAATGGAAATTGAGAGTGTGAGCCCACGTGGGACAGGGGCTATGTCCAAACCTGTTACCCATTTGTACGTTCCAAGCGCTTAGTGCAGTGCTCTGCACATAGTAAGCGCTCAATAAATACTATTGAACGAATGAATGAACCCGATTTGCTTGCATTCGTCCATTCGATCGTATGTATCGAGCACTTACCGTGTGCAGAGCACTGAACTAAATGCTTGGAAAGTACAGTTCAGCAATAAAGAGAGGTAATCCCCGTCCAAACCGGGCTTCCCTCCACCCCAGCGCTTAGCACAGTGCCTGGACATAGTAGGTGCTTAACGAATACCTTCGTTATTAATCACCCCAGCCCTTAATACAGTCCTAGCACCTAGAAAGCGCTTAACAAATACGGCAGTTATGATTATTATTATTATCACACCTGCTACGGAGGAGAACGGGAAGGCGGCGGCCTCATGCAGTCCCTCATCTTTCCGCTGCTGCTATTTTTTCTCGGCCCGCTCCTGCGGGGAGTGGGGAGGAGGGTCAAGAGACCAGCAGCGGGGTGTGAGTGTGTGTGAGTGTGATCGTGTGTGTGTGTGGAACGGCATGATTTTCCCGGGAAGAAGTTGCTCCTGACACGGCCGCCCCGGGCCTTCCCTTCAGATCCCATTCCTCCTGACGGCCCCCTAGTTAACGCTCCCCCTTGGTTTTTCAGACCCCTCTCCGGGCGCTTCCCCACGACGTCTGTCAGAAGGTCTCTTCTGCCGAGGTCCGGCGACAGCTAAGGCCCGATCTACTTCCCGGGGAAGATGTCAACACGGTCAGCCGTGGCGCTGAGACGTTGGGGACAGCCGAGCCCTTCTCTGTCACCCTGACTCGCTCCCACTGTTCATCCCCCCACTTCCAGCCCCACAGCACTTATGTCCGTAATAATAATAATAACGATGGTGTTTGCTAAACGCTGACAATGTGCCAAGCACTGTTCTAAGCGCCGGGGTAGATACAGAGTAATCGGGTTGTCCCGCGTGGGGCTCACGGTCTTCATCCCCATTTTACAGATGAGGTAACTGAAGCCCAGAGAAGTGAAGTGAATTGCCCGAGGTCACACAGTGGTCAAGTGGTGGAGGCAGGATTAGAACCCCTGACCTTCTGATTCCCAGGCTTATGCTCTATCCACTACACCCCGCTGCTTCTCTATCTTGTATCTTGTATCCGTATCTTATATCTAAATTACTGATCATTTTGTATCTACACTAGCGGTTAGAACAAAATAGGCATTCAAATACCACAATTATTATTATTCTTCACCAACACCAGAATTATTTTCCTGGGAAAGGCAGCCGGCCCCGCTCCTCCGTCGGCAAAATCCACAGGCCGCCACGATGGAGCGCGGGACAATGGACGTTAAATGCCTCCCTCCTTCTCACCTGCTTTCTTTCCTCCCACAGCTTTTCCTCTGGCCCCAGCCCCTCCTCCTCCCCCACAGCGGGGCCCTAAATCTTTCGCTTCCCGTTCTCTCCCGGTTGGGAAGGATACGGATTTCGTAAACCTCGGGATGCGTGACATATGATGGGAAGCAGGGACCGAGATGACCTGCTTTTGCAAGGAGCCCGGCAGCCCAGAAAGTGAGGATGGGAGAGCGGAGCCGAAACGGATCCGTCTCCCGGGCCCTGAGCTCTGGCCGGGAGAGGCCGCGTGGCCTGGTGCTCAATAAGTAGCCGGGGATCGATGATTAACGAGGTTTCTTCCCAGAGCCCCTCGCGAGTGGATTCTGAAGGCTCCCAAGGGCCGATCGAGTGGTCGCTGCCCGGTGGCGTTAGAACACCACCCTCGGTTCGCATCCATCCATCTGGTTTGTGTATGCGGAATGAGCTGTTAAAGTGTCAGGACTTAGAGTCTCTGAAACCGAGGAAGTCTCATGAGGTTTTATGGAGCAGTTAAGACCGAGGCGAACTTCTCTGACCGGTCCCGTCTCTCTGATCCGCCTCTGCTGGAAACGGGGGTCAGGGCTGGGGGGGTTTCCCCAGTTGCCACCACCGAGGGAGGGCTAGGACTCCAGAGGGAGAGCTACCGGGTGAGAGGCAGCGTGGCCAGGCGGATGGAGCCCGGGCCTGGGAGTCGGAAGGATCTGGGACCTGATCCCGGCTCCGCCACTGGTCCTCTGTGTCACCGTGGGCGAGCCACTTCCCTGTGCCGTCTCCACCTGGATGTCGGCCCGCCACCTAAAACTCAACATGAGCAAGACTGAGCTCCTCATCTTCCCTCCCAAGCCCGGTCCGCTCCCAGACTTCTCCATCACCGTGGATGGCACGACCATCCTTCCCGTCCCGCAGGCCCGCGATCTCGGTGTCATCCTTGACTCGTCCCTCTCGTTCACCCCACACATCCTATCCGTTACCGAGACCTGCCGGTTTCACCTCTTCAATATCGCCAAGATCCGCCCTTTCCTCTCCACCCAAACGGCTACCTTACTATTACGGGCTCTCGTTATATCCCGGCTAGACTACCGTGTCGGCCTTCTCTCTGACCTCCCTTCCTCCTCTCTCGCCCCGCTCCGGTCTATTCTTCACTCCACTGCCCGGCTCATCTTCCCGCAGAGACGATCTGGGCATGTCACTCCCCTTCTTAAACAACTCCAGTGGTTGCCTATCGACCTCCGCTCCAAACAAAAACTCCTCACTCTAGGCTTCGAGGCTCTCCATCACCTCGCCCCTTCCTACCTCTCCTCCCTTCTCTCTTTCCACCGCCCACCCCGCACGCTCCGCTCCTCTGCCGCCCACCTCCTCGCCGTCCCTCGGTCTCGCCTATCCCGCCGTCGACCCCCGGGTCACGTCCTCCCGCGGTCCCGGAACGCCCTCCCTCCTCACCTCCGCCAAACTGATTCTCTTTCCCTCTTCAAAACCTTACTTAAAAATCACCTCCTCCAAGAGGCGTTCCCAGACCGAGCTCCTCTTCCCCCTCTACTCCCTCTGCCATCCCCCCTTTACCTCTCCGCAGCTAAAGCCTCATTTTCCCCTTTTCCCTCTGCTCCTCCACCTCTCCCTTCCCATCCCCACAGCACTGTACCCGTCCGCTCAACTGTATATATTTTCGTTACCCTATTTATTTTGTTAATGAATTGTACATCGCCTCGATTCTATTTAGTCGCCATCGGTTTTTACGAGATGTTCTTCCCCTTGACGCTGTTTAGTGCCATCGTTCTTGTCTGTCCATCTCCCCCGATTAGACCGTAAGCCCGTCAAACGGCAGGGACTGTCTCTATCTGTTGCCGACCTGTTCATCCCAAGCGCTTAGTACAGTGCTCTGCACATAGTAAGCGCTCAATAAATACTATTGAATGAATGAATGAATGAATGAATGAATGAATGTGCCTCGGTTCCTTCATCTGTACGATGGGGATTAAGCCCGTGGGACACGGACCGTGGATACAACCTGATCAGCTTGTATCTGTACCCGTAATTTATTCATTTAAGGTATGGATCCGAAAGCCGGACGGTGAAAAACAGGAGAGAAAGAACGCCGATTCTTTGGAAATGTGGTGTCGGAGCAGATTTTTGCAAATACCCTGGAATACCCGAAAGACAAACAAATGGATTTTAGAGCAAATTAAACCAAAGTGGTCTTTGGAAGGACAAATGACTCAACTTAGATGAGCATATTTGGGGTACGTCATCAGGAGGACTAATTCTCTCGAGAAGACACTAATGCTAGGAAAAGTCCAGGGAAAAAGTGGAAGAGGCAGATCGGCAGCTAGATGGATAGAGACAATAGCGGAAGAACCATTAGAAGGGTTGCGGATTATGGCAGAGGACAGGACGTGCTGGAGAAAGTACATCCGTGGAGTCTCTACGAGTCGGAAATGACTCGACGCCACTTAAAAATAATACCTGACTCATTTAGTCATTCATTCAGTCATATTTATTGAGTGCTTACTGTGTGCAGAGCACTACGCTAAACTCTTGGGGAGTACAATAGACACATTCCGTGTCCACACCGAGCTTACGGCCTAGAGAGGGATACAGACGATATAAAGAAATCAATTACAGATATGGACAACAGCACTGTGGGGTTGGGAGGGGGGACAAAGAAAGGGAGCGAGTCAGGGTGACAGCAAAGGGAGTGGGAGAAAAAGAAAGGAGGGCTTAGTTGGGGAAGCCCCTTGGAGGAGATGTGCCAGAAGCAGCGTGGCTCAGTGGAAAGAGCACGGGCTTCGGAGTCAGAGGTCATGGGTTCGAATCCCGGCTCTGCCACTTGTCAGCTGTGGGACTTTGGGCAAGTCACTTCACTTCTCTGTGCCTCAGTTCCCTTATCTGTCAAATGGGGATGAAGACGGTGAGCCTCATGTGGGACAAGCTGATTACCCTGTATCTACCCCAGCGCTTAGAACAGTGCTCGGCACATAGTAAGCGCTTAACAAATACCAACATTATTAACATTATTATAAGGCTTTGAAGGCTGGGAGAGAAATTGTCTGTCGGCTATGAGGAGGGAGGGCGTTCCAGGCCAGAGGCAGGACGTGGGCGAGGGGTCAGTGGCGAGATAGGTGAGATGGAGGTGCAGTGAGAAGGTTAGCACTAGAGGAGTGAAGTGAGTGAGTTGGGTTGTAATAGGAGAGTAATGAGATGAGGTAGAAGGGGGCAAGTTGATTGAGTGCTTGAAAGCCAAAGGTGAGGAGTTTTTGTTCGATGCGGAGGCGGATGGGCAACCACTGGTGTTTCTTGAGGAGGGGGGAAAGACATCCTGAACGATTCTGTAGAAAAACGATCCAGGCGGCGATGTGAAGTATGGGCTGTAGTAGGGACGGGGCGGTTGGGAGGTCACAAGGAGGCTGATTGGGAAATCAGTAATTTATATTAATGTCTGTCTCTCCCTCTAGACTGTAAACTTGTGCGGGCAGGGAATGTGTCTCCTATTATTGTATTATACTCCCCCAAGTGCTTAGGACAGTGCTCTTGTGGCCTGGTGAAAAGAGCGTGGGGCTGGGAGTCAGAGGATGTGGGTTCTAATCCCCTGCTTCACCACATTTCTGCTGTGTGACCTTGAGCAAGTCCTTCCCTTCTCTGGATCTCAGTTACCTCATCTGTCAAATAGGGATTAAGACTGTGGGACGGGGACAGTGTCCAATATGATTACCTCGTAATAATAATAATAATAATGTTGGTATTTGTTAAGCGCTTACTATGTGCCGAGCACTGTTCTAAGCGCTGGGGTAGACATAGGGGAATCAGGTTGTCCCACGTGGGGCTCACAGTCTTAATCCCCATTTTACAGATGAGGGAACTGAGGCGCAGAGAAGTGAAGTGACTCGCCCACGGTCACACAGCCGACAAGTGGCAGAGCTGGGATTCGAACTCATGAGCCCTGACTCCAAAGCCCGTGCTCTTTCCACTGAGCCACGCTGCTTCTCTGTAATAATGTAATAATAATAATAATAATTTCTCCCCTCCTCAAGTGGCGGAGCCGGGATTCCACCCCAGTGCTCAGAACAGTGCTTGGCATGTAGTAAGTGCTTAACAATAGCACAATTATCATTACTATTATTACAGTGTGTTCTTTAAATATGATTGACTCTCTACCCCAGCATTTAGACAGTGACTAGCACATAGTAATAATAATAATAATAATGTTGGTATTTGTAAGCACTGACTATGTGCAGAGCACTGTTCTAAACCCTGGGGTAGATACAGCGTCATCAGGTTGTCCCACATGAGGCTCACAGTTAATCCCCATTTTACGGATGAGGTAACTGAGGCCCAGAGAAGTGAAGTGACTTGCCCAGAGTCACACAGCTGACAAGTGACAGAGCCGGGGTTCGAACCCATGACCTCTGACTTCCAAGCCTGGGCTCTTTCCAATAAATACCATTAAAAAAATGGAGATGGCTAAGGATATCATGAGTCCCTTCATCTGACAAATGGGGATGGAGACCGTGAGCCCCACCTGGGACAACCTGATTACCTTGTATCTACCCCAGTCAGAGCCGCACTTGGCACATAGTAAGCGCTTAACAAATACCAACATTATTATAATTATTATTATTATTATTATTATTTGAGGCAGGAAAACCCTTTGGCTTGAAACATCGGGCTGTAGCCCTCCGCAAGACAATGAGAATATCCTCTAAATACCACCAAGCCTCTACCTCAGTCAGGATTCATGGAATAATAAAAATGATTGTGGTATTTTCTGAGTGCTTACTATGTTCCTGGCACTGAAATAGATACAAGACATTCTGGTTGGAAGCAATCCCTGCCCCACATGGGGCTTATAGTCCTAAACGAGGGAGAACAGGTTTTGAATCTTCATTTTACTGATGAGGATACTGACATCCAGAGAAGTGAAGTAAGTCAGGGGCTTAGTACAGTGCTTAGCATAGTGCTCTGCACACAATAATTGCTCGATGAATATAATCGATGGATTGATTGAAGTGAATCGCCCAAGGTCACACAGCAGACAAGCGGCGGATGCAGGATTAGAAAGCAGGTCCTCTGACTCTCAGGAATGGGCTTTAAAAAAAAAAAAAGGGTATTTGTGAAGGAGGTGAAGAGGAAATGGCAAGTAGCCAAAATCAGAGCAGGTTTACACCCAGGGAGCCTTCCAGAGGTTCGAGTTAAAAATTGATTTCAAAATGAGGAGTGCGGTTTGGGGTATAGAACCCACGTGGCTCAGTGGAAAGAGCCCGGGCTTGGGAGTCAGAGGTCATCGGTTTGAATCCCAACTCTGCCACTTGTCAGCTGTGTCACTCTGGGCAAGTCACTTCACTTCTCTGTGCCTCAGTTACCTCATCTGTCAAATGGGGATTAACTGTAAGCCTCATGTGGGACAACCCGATTACCCTATATCTACCCCAGCGCTTAGAACAGTGCTCTGCACATAGTAAGCGCTTGACAAATACCAACATTATCATTATTATTAATAATATTATTGGGAGTCAGAAAGACCTGAGTTCTAATTTGACTCCGCCACCCGTTTGCTGTGTGACGTTAGCCGAGTCGCTTCACTTCTCTGTGCCTCAGTTACCTCAGCTGTAAAATGGGGATAAGAGTGTGAGCCCCATGTGGGACAGGGACAGTGTCCAACCTGATTAACCTGTACCTATCCCAGCACTTAGAGCAATGCTTAGCAAATAATAAGCGCTTACCAAGTACCATAATTATTAATCGGACAATCACAGCCTCTTTTTCAAGTTCCAACTTCTTTTGTTTTCCAGCCTCATGGAAAACTCCATTATTTCTGTCCATTTTCAGGGATCTTTTTAAAGAGAGCTTTGTTTTTCAGAAGATTCTGGCCAGGATCCAGCAAACCCAAACCCTAAGCTTTGTCCCAGACTTTCAGCTTGGCCTTGTGGAGATCCCGGATCCCTATTAGAGGGGTTGAGGAAGAGTCTTACCTCACGGGGGTGTTGAGTAATTAGCAGATGGGTGTAAAAAGCTTTGAAGATGAAGAGCTGAGAGCAGTTTTTTTATTTCTCTCTCCACCCCAAGGCCTTTTAGGTGTTTTGTGGCACATGCCCAGCCAGGTGGGATTCACCTGGGGGAAAGGAAGTTTATAAACAGTGGGTTTTCTTTAGGAGGACATCTTCCAGATCGTTGTCTCCTTCAGGCTCTCTGTGACACTGGAAACTCCCAATTAAATGGGAGGGCCAGTAAGTTGTGGAGAGGAAGAGCATGGCCTGGTGGAAAGAGCATGAGCCTGGACGTCAGAGAACCTGGGTTCCAACTTCCAGCTCTGCTGAATGTTTGCTCTGTGACCTTGGCGAGTGACTTAACATCTCTGTACCTCAGTTCTCTTCATCTCCCTGCTACTCAGACTGTTAGACCCATGCAGGTCAGGGACTGTATCCAACCTAAAGAAGCCAGCTTTTAGAACAGTGTTTGACGCATAGTAAACGCTTAACAGATATCATCATTATTATTACTCAGAACAGTGGTAAGTGCCTAACAAATGACCCAAAAGAAGCTTCAGAAGCCAGAAGCTGGCAGAGGGGGCCGGAACAGAGAAGGAGCTCTGCGTGACCTCGGGCAAGACCCCTCCCCTCTCTGAGCCTCAGTTTCTCCACCTGGAAAATGGGGCAACAATCCCGCCTCCTTTCGGCCCAGGGACGTTGTGAGAATGACGGAGGGCGTGTGGGTGAAAATGCCCCGAGCTCTTGAGAGAAAGATGCCCTATAAACGAAAGCTGTTATTATTGTTAGAAATCCCATAGGTTTGCAGGGATAAGAGTCCAACGTGGGTTTTGGCTAAGATCCACCCCCGCCTTGAAGGACAGAGGGGAAGCAGCCTGGCCTAGTGGTAGGAGGCCGGGCCTGGGAGCCCAGCTCTTCCGCACGTCTGCTCTGTGACCTTGGGCAAGTCATCCTAAGGCCCATCACCTCCAAGAGGTCTTCCCTGACTGAGCCCTCATTTCCTCTTCTCCCACTCCCTACTGCACCATCCTGGCGATTGGATTTGCTCCCTTGACTCACCCGTTCCTCAGCCCCACAGCCCTTAGGCGCTTATCCTGTCATTTATTTCATTCACAGCGTGGCTCAATGGAAAGAGCCCGGGCTTTGGAGTCAGAGGTCATGGGTTCGAATCCCTGCTCTGCCACTTGTCAGCTGTGTGACTGTGGGCGAGTCACTTAACTTCTCTGTGCCTCAGTTCCCTCATCTGTAAAATGGGGATTAAGACTGTGAGCCCCACGTGGGACAACCTGATCACGCTGTATCTCCCCCAGCGCTTAGAACAGTGCTCTGCACATAGTAAGCGTTTAACAAATACCAACATTATTATTATTATTCTCATTAGTATTTATTGAGCGCTTACTATGTGCAGAGCACTGTACTAAGCGGTTGGAAGGTACAAATCAGTAACAGAGACAGTCCCTGCCCTCTGACGGGCTTACGGTCTAATCGGGAGAGACGGACAGACAAGAACAGTGGCGATAAATAATTTCTATTCATGTCTTTCTCCCCCTCTAGACTGTAAGCTTGTGGTGGCACCTCTGTTATACTGCAGTACAATGCTCTGCACACCTTAAACACTTAATAAATACAACTGATTGATTAATTGATAGATAAATGAATAAGATTGATCGACTGCTCAGCCACCAGCTCTCTACATCTAATGATTCGGCTTTAATGACAATGACAATCATACGGATGATAATAATTGTGATATTTAATAATAATAATGTTGGTATTTATTCAACGCGAACTCTGTGCCAAGCGCTGTACTTAGTAGGTACAAGATAATTAGATCAGACACAGTCCCTGTCCCACATGGGAGTCACAGCCTAAGAGGGAGGGAGAGCAGGTATTGAATCCCAGTTTTACGTAGGTGGTGAGTGAGGCCTAGAGAAGTGAAATGACTTGCCCAAGGTCTCACAGCAGATAATAATAATAATGCTGGTATCTGTTAAGCACTTACTATGTGCAGAGCACCGTTCTAAGCGCTGGAGTAGATACAGGGTCATCAGGTTGTCCCACGGGAGGCTCACAGTTAATCCCCATTTTACAGATGAGGTAATTCAGGCACAGAGAAGATAAGTGACTCGCCCACAGTCACACAGCTGACAAATGGCAGAGCCGGGAGTCGAACCCGTGACCCCTGACTCCGAAGCCCGGGCTCTTTCCACTGAGCCACACTGCTTCCCCTGATGACTGATGGAGCTGGGATTAGAACCCAGATCTCCTGACTCTCAGTTCTGTGCTCTCTCACGAGGCTGAACTGCTTTTCACGGTTCTCTGAGTCATGTTCCGTCTACTCCACGGAATAGCTCTGTGTCTCCTCCCTCCTCGTCCCCATCAGCCCCACACACTTCTGGATACAGGATCGGTGCACCAGAGAAGGGTTTCATCCCTCATGTCTGTCCGTTACTTGTTGTCTCCCCGTTGCAGTGAAATCACTTCCCTGACCGAGATAATTATAATAACGATGGTATTTGTTAAGCGCTTACTATGTGCCAGGCACTGTATAAGAGCTAGGGTGGATACAAGCAACCGGAGTTGGGCGTAGTCCCTGTCCCGGGACTCACAGTCTCAATCTCCATTTTCCAGATGAGGTAACTGAGGCCCAGAGAATTGAAATGACTTGCCCAAGGTCACACAGCAGATACATGTACTTGGGGGAGGACAATAGATGCTGCTTCTCCAGATGAAGCAGCTTGGCCTACTGGATAGAGCCCGGACCTTGTGAATCAGAAGGCACTGGGTTCTAATCCTGAGCCTACCTCTTGTCTGCTCTTTGACCACAGGCGAATGACTTCACTTATTTGTGTCTCAGATCCCTCATCTGTAAAATGGGGATTAAGACTGTGAGCCTCACATGGGACATGGATTGTGTTCAACCTGATTACCTTGTATCTACCCCAGACCTTAGTACGGCGACGGGCACAGAATAAGTGCTTCCCAAATACCCCAGAAAAACCCACGAAAAAGCGAGGTACTGACTGTGTGTAGAGCACTGTACTAAGTCGAGTGACCTGCTCAAGGTCACACAGCAGACAAGTGACTTTCCCCAATCAATCAGTCCGTGGTATTTATTGACAATCTGATCAGATTCAGTCTTTCTCCCACACGGGGCTCAAAGTCTATTTAGAAAGGAGAACAGGTACTGAATGCCCATTTTACAGACGAAGTAACTGAGGCCCAGAGAAGCGAGGTGACCTGCTCAAGATTGTGCAACAGACATGCAGGAGAGCCGAGATCAGAACCCAGGTCCCCTGACCCCAGAGCCCAGGCTTTCTTCCGCTAGACCGGGCGAATTCTTTCAAACCAAATCTGCCCTCTCCCATCCTGTCGCAGAGGGCATGTAATAAGTGACACATGGTGCTGACTGAGACATCCAGACCCTGGTGGGAGGACACGCCATGAACATATGTGCTCCCACATGCTCTAATCCTGCTTGTAAACTCCTGTGGGCAGAGATTCTATCAACTCTATTGTAATCCACCAATCACTCAGGACAGTGCTCTGCACACAGCAGACTGTAGGGTCATTGTGGGCAGATATTTAATAATAATAATAACAATACCATCATTATTATTATTATTTTACTAGGCCTACTAACTCTGTTGTACTCCCCCAAGTACTCACTACAGTGTTCTGTTCACTGTAGACTGTAAGCTTCTTGTGGGCAGGGATCATGTGAATTACCTCTATTGTCCTATTGTGCATTGTCTACTGCCTAGGAATCAGAAGGACCTGGGTTCTAATTCTGATTCACCACTTGTCTACTGTAAGACCTTAGGCTAGTCACTTCACCTCTCTGTGCCTCAGTTACCTCATCTGCCAAATAATAATAATAATAATGTTGGTATTTGTTAAGCGCTTACTATGTGCAGAGCACTGTTCTAAGCGCTGGGGGAGATACGGGGTCATCGGGTTGTCCCACGTGAGGCTCACAGTTCATCCCCATTTGACAGATGAGGGAACTGAGGCACAGAGAAGTTAAGTGACTTGCCCACAGTCACCCGGCTGACGAGTGGTAGAGCCGGGAGTCGAACCCATGGCCTCTGACTCCCAAGCCCGGGCTCTTTCCACTGAGCCACGCTGCTGTGAATTACCTCTACTGTCCTATTACGCATTGTCTATTGCCTAGGAATCAGAAGGACCTGGGTTCTAATTCCGATTCACCACTTGTCTGCTGTAAAACCTTAGGCAAGTCACTTCACCTCTCTGTGCCTCAGTTACCTCATCTGCCAAATGGGGATGAAGACTGTGAGCCCCAAGTGAGAAGGGGAAGTGTCCGATCCTAACTGCTGGTATCCATCCTAGTGCTTAGAACGGTGCTCGGCACATGGTAAGCGCCTAACTTGTCTTATCCGTTGAGTCGTTTCCGACCCGTAGTGAGACCATGGACGCATCTCTCCTAGGAGGCCCCGCTCTCAATCTGCAATCATTCCGAGAGTGGATCCACAGAGTTTTCTTGGGAAAAATCCAGAAGTGGTTTACCACCGCCGGCTTTCCGCGCAGTAAACTCGAGTCTCAGCCCTCGACTCTTTCCCGTGCCGCCGTTGCCCAGCACGGGGGAGTTCTGACTTGTAGCAGACGGCCTGCCACTCGCTAGCCACTGGCCGAGCTAGGAATGGGATGAATAGGCCTCTACTTGACCCTCCCTCCCGTAGCCGAGACTGGTCCAGTACCAGAAACCCTCCAGGTGCGACGTCGAGAGGGGAGGCGCTTAAGAGATAGCACAATTTTCTTTCTTTATTTTTTTACAATGTAACAGTAAACAGGCACAGTCCCTTGAGTAACACAGAGGAGCACTTGGGCATTGACCTGAGGCAGCGTCAGTGGTATTCTTCTTCCTTCTCCTCCAACCTCTTCATGAAGCTTTCTCCGTGGGCTCCGGACTCAGAAGGGCTCCACTCCCCGGCTCGTGTTTCATTCATTCATTCAATCCTATTTACTGAGTGCTTACTGTGTATTTATTTATTATATATATTATTATACATATTATTTATTTATCAGGCATATTATTATACATATTATTATGCAATCGTATTTACTGAGTGCTTACTTTCCACAATCCTCTCTCCTCTGACGGCAAAAAGGAGCTGCTGGGTTGCGAGCACTGAATGATGATGATGGCCTTTGTTAGGCGCTTACTATACGTCAAGCACTGTATTAAGCGCTGGGGTAGATACAAGCTAGTCAGGTTGGACACGGTCCCTGTCCCACATGGGGCTCACCATCTTCATTTGGGCAAGTCACTTCACTTCTCTGTGTCTCGGTTACCTCATCTGTAAAATAGGGATTAAGACCGTGAGCCCCTCGTGGGACGACCTGATCACCTTGTATCCTCCCCGGCTCTTAGAACAGTGCTTTGCACATAGTAAGCGCTTAACAAATGCCAACATTGTTGTCCCCATTTTACAGATGAGGTTATTTAGAAGTGAAGTGACTTGCTTCACTTCAGCAAGCAGTCTAAGTGACCGCTTAGAGAAGCAGCAGTCTAAGTGACTGCTTAGAGAAGCAGCGTGGCTCAGTGGAAAGAGCGTGGGCTTTGGAGTCAGAGGTCATGAGTTCGAATCCCAGCTCTGCCACTTGTCAGCTGTGTGACTGTGGGCAAGTCACTTAACTTCTCTGGGCCTCAGTTACCTCATCTGTAAAATGGGGATTAAGATTGTGAGCCCCATGTGGGACAACCTGATTCCTCCGTGTCTGCCCCAGCACTTAGAACAGTGCTCTGCACATAGTAAGTGCTTAACAAATACCAACATTATTATTATTATTATTGCTCAAGGTCACACAGCAGACGTGTGGCGGAGCTAGGATCAGAACCCGCGTCCTCCTGAATCCCAGGCCCATGGTCTATCCACTGGCCTGCCCCATCGATTAGACCGTAAGCCCGTCATAGGGCAGGGACTGTCTCTATCTGTTACCGATTTGTACATTCCAAGCGCTTAGTACAGTGCTCTGCACATAATGAGCGCTCAATAAATACTATTGAATGAATGAATGGCCACCAGCGGCCATAGCCAGGCAGGGGCCAGGGTATGTGGAGGCTACTTAGAGCCCATGATTTCTCGGGGTAACAGTTGACAGCCGCAGGAATCTCCACCACCACGGCTAGCGTCGAAAGTTAGGGGGTCCCCAGTAGGAGGAATCCCCTCTGTGAACCCCCCAGATGGAGATCTTTCAGGAAACCATTAAAGAGGTAAGTAACACATTACAGTCAGGGGAAGAAAAGAATCAGAGAGAACATTTCAGTGCGTGCAAAGAGAAGCTGTGGTTCGGAGAGAGATTTTCCATCCCGGAGGAATAACATCCCCAGGTGCCTTGTGGGGGATTTCCTCGGCCCTCGGAATGGGAGGCCATTGGCTTTTGGTGAAGATCGGCTTCTGGGCCGGTGACCGGATGGTTTCGTTGCTGCTCCGAAAACGTTTCCCTTCCTCGTGCTGGGATCCATTGGCCGCGCTCATTCGCATTTGGGAAGACAACTCCGATTCCTTCCTAAATCAAAAGGAGATGGCCTGAAGCATTTCGATCATTAGAGATTTTTTTTTCCTTTTTTGCAGTGGAGAAACCCAAGGGGGTGGAGGTGAACGAAAGCGAGGTGGGATTTAATTGAAGGATTTTTTGTTGTGGTCGTTTTTCGAAGAGCTAGGTAAAGGCAGGCCCCGGTCTGCGTTCCTGTCTTCCGTTGCCTGGGTCACTGTGGGCTTCCACTGATGCTTTTGGAGAAAAGGAGGTTGAGATGGCTAGCAGATGCTTGTGGAAAGTCACCCAATTCCCATTTATTTCCCGTGGGAAAATCGGAGAAGATGAGCTTCAACTGGTGGCCAGATCCGCCTGCTGCTTTGGCTGATTAACCGGCCGCCTGGCTCGGGGCTGGTCTGAGCGTGTGACGCAGGGTGAGCGTGTGCCGCGTTTCCCGGCCGGGGACCCGTTGCCTCATGGGAGGATCCCAGAAGAGAAGCCGTGTGGCCTAGCGGATGGAGCCCGGGCCTGGGAGTCCGAAGGACCTGGGCTCTTAACGGCTCTGCCACTTGTCTGCTGGGAGGTCTTGAACAAATCATTTCACTTCTCTGAGCCTCAGTTACCTCATCTGTCAAATGGGGATGAAGACTGTGAGCCCTCTGTGGGACACGGACAGTGTCCAACTTAATAATAATAACAGTGATGATGGTATTTGTTAAGCGTTTACTCTGTGCCAAGCACTGTTCTAAGAAGTGGGGTAGATACAAGGTAATCGGGTTGTCCCACGTGGGGCTCACATCATATATATTTATATCCTCCTCCTCCTCAATATAAACAAATAGAATTATAGATATATACACATCATTAATAAAAATAAGTAGAATTATAAATATGTACAAATATACACAAGTGCTGTGGGGCAGGGAGGGGAGTAATAGTAATGTTGCTATTTGTTAAGCGCTTACTATGTGCAGAGCACTGTTCTAAGCGCTGGGGTAGATACAGGGTCATCAGGTTGTCCCACACGTGAGGCTCACCGTTAAACCCCATTTTACAGATGAGGCAACTGAGGCACAGAGAAGTGAAGTGACTTGCCCACAGTCCCACAGCTGACAAGTGGCAGAGCCGGGATTAGAACGCATGACCTCTGACTCCCAAGTCCGGGCTCTTTCCACTGAGCCACGCTGAGTGGAACAGAAGGAGGGAATAGGGACGATGGGGTGGGGAGGGGGAGCAGAGGAAAAGGGGGGCTTAGTCCAGGAAGGCCTCCTGGAGGAGGTGAGCTTTCAGGAGGGCTTTGAAAGGGGGAAGTGAGCTAGTCTGGCAGCTGTGAGGAAGGAGGTCAGCCCAGGCCAGAGGTAGGACGTGGGCCAGGGGTCAACGGCGGGACAGGTGAGAAGGAGGCCCAGTGAGGAGGTTAGTGGCGCCAGAGGAGCGGAGTGTGCACGCTGTGATGTAGAAGGAGAGAAGGGAGGTGAGGTAGAGGGTAAAATGACCTGCACAAGGTCACACTGCCGGTACGTGGAGGAGCAGGGATTAGTACCCAGGACTTCTGCTGCCCGGGCCTGGGCTCTATCCACTAGGCCATGCTGCTTTTATAGTCGAAAGGCTGCAGTGTTCCCCTCTTTCAAATCCCTCCTACAATCCCACCTCTTCCGGGCAGCCTTCCCAGACTGATTTCCCAGTCCCCTGAGCCATATCATCTTTCCCAACTCCTGCACTTCGGAATTTCTTTATTGCCTCCTCGGAGCTCACGTATAACTGCATCCTGACTGATTTTTTTTGTGATCCTTAGACTTCTCAATATTTTCCTGTCATCCCCCGTTAGAGTGGAAGTTCCTCTGTGAGCAGGGAATTCATTCATTTATTCAGTCATATTTATTGGGTGCTTCCTGTGTGCAAAGCACTGTACTAAGCAATTAGAATGCTTTGCTCTCTTATTCTGTTCTTCCCAAGCGCCTAATACAGTACGCCACATCAAGTGGGTACATGATAAATGCTACGACTACTACTAATAATGGTGGTATTTAAGCGCTTACTATGTGCAAAGCACCGTTCTAAGCGCTGGGGGGATACAAGGTGATCAGGTTGTCCCACGTGGGGCTTACAGTCTTAATTCCCATTTTACCGATGAGGTAACTGAGGCACAGAGAAGTTAAGTGACTTGCCCAAGGTCACACAGCTGACAAGTGTGTGGCTCAGTGGAAAGGGCCCGGGCTTGGGAGTCAGAGGTCATGGGTTCGAATCCCAGCTCTGCCACTTGTCAGATGTGTGACCGTGGGTGAGTCACTTAACTTCTCTGTGCCTCAGTGACCTCATCTGTAAAATGGGGATTAACTGTGAGCCTCACGTGGGACAACCTGACTACCCAGTATCTACCCCAGCGCTTAGAACAGTGCTCTGCATGTAGGAGGTGCTTAACAAATACCAACATTATTAAGTGGCGGAGCTGGGATTACTAACTTCTACTACTACTACTACTAGTAATAATCCTGATTTTTGTTAAGCGTATACTATGTACCAAGCCCTCCTGTACTCTCCCAAGTGCTTAGTACTGCGCTCTGCACAAGGTAAGCCCTCAGTAAATATGAATGAATAAATAAATATGAGTTATTCAGGTCCCACAGAGGGCTCACAGTCTAAGTAAGCGAGAGAAGAGGTTTGAAACCCCATTTTTCAGTTGAGGGAACTGAGGCCCAGAGAATTTAAGTGACTGGCCCAAAATCACAAAGGAGACAAGTGGCACAGACAGCATTAGAACCCAGATCCTCTGACTCCCAGGTCCAGGTTCTTTCTCCAAAGCTTCACCGCTTCTATACTACTTCCTCTACCACATCCTCCTCCTCCTCCTCTTCCTTTTCCTCCTCCTTCTCCTCCTCCTTTTCCTCCTCTTCGTCGTCCTCCTCCTCCTATTCCTTTTCCTCCTCCTCCTCCTCTTCCTTCTCCTCATTTTCCTCCTCCTCTTCCTCCTCCTCTCCACTTCCTCCTTCTCTTATTAGCAAGGACATAGTAGCTAGTAAGGAGAATGTGTCGGGATGAAAAACAAGCCCTTGCACTTCGATTTGCTCCCCCTGTTCACCCCTCCCTCAACCCCACAGCTCTTATGTCCATATCCGTCTTTTATTTCTATTAATGTCGGTCACCCCCTCTAGACCAGAAGCTCGTCGTGCCCGGGGAACGTGACTACCAACTCTGTCGTATCGGCCTCTCCCAAGCTTTCGGCCCAGTGCTCCGCAAACAATGCACGCTCCATAAATCTGATTGACTGACCGCCGGCGACCAGCTGGAGAAGGAGATGTGTAAAAAATTTCACCTCTCCCTTCTCAGGATCCAACAGAGGCACCATTCTTGGAGCGGTCTAAGAGACGGGGAACTAATTTGAGCTTTATTTTATGAAGCGGTTTTACAGTGAAATATATCTGCCTGGAAGGAAATGGATCGAATCAGACACTCCAATCCAGCAGGGAGAGGGGATGGGGGGCTTCGGGAGGGGGATGTGAGTTGGGGGGGCTCAGAAACCATCAGTTTTGATTTCCCGCTCTCGTCTAACCCACCCTCAAGGCCCCGGGTGCGCTGAAACCGGGCCCCGGATGAAGCGACCCCGGCTGAGCCCTTGGCGGAACACACCGATGCGACCACCGCTTGTCTGCTTTGTGACCTTGGACAAGTCGTTTCACTTTGCTGGGCCTCAGTCATCTCATATGGAAAATGGGGTTTAAGAGGGTGAGCCCCAGGTGGGACAGGAACTGTGTCCAACTTGATTACCTTGTATCTATGCCAGGGCTTAAAACAGAGCTTGACACACAGTAAGTGTTTAACAAATACCGTAAGTATCATTAGTATTATTAGACCTCCCTGCCCGCCACGACCCCAATCCATACTCCATTCTGCTGCGTGAATAATTTTCCTTCAAAAATGTTCTAACCACGTTTCTCCGCTCCTCAAGAACCTCCAGTGTTTGCCCATCCACCTCCACATCCAGAGAAGCGGCGTGGCTCAGTGGAAAGAGCCCGGACTTGGGAGTCAGAGGTCATGGGTTCGAATGCCGGCTCTGCCACTTGTCAGCTGTGTGTGACTGAGGGCAAGTCACTTCACTTCTCTGGGCCTCAGTTCCCTCATCTGTAAAACGGGGATTAACTGTGAGCCTCACCTGGGACAACCTGATTACCCTGTATCTACCCCAGGGCCTAGAACATTGCTCTGCACATAGTAAGCGCTTAACAAATACCAACGTTATTATAGAGAAGCAGCGTGGTTCAGTGGAAAGAGCATGGGCTTAGGAGTCAGAGGTCATGAGTTCTAATCCTGGCTCTGCCACTCGTCAGCTGTGTGACTGTGGGCAAGTCGCTTAACTTCTCTGTGCCTCAGTGACCTCATCTGTAAAATGGGGATTAACTGTGAGCCTCACTTGGGACAACCTGATTACCCTGTATCTACCCCAGTGCTTAGAACGGTGCTCGGCACATAGAAAGCGCTTAACAAATACCAACATTATTATTATTATTATTACATCCAACAAAAACTCCTCTCCATTGGCTTAAAGCACTTAATCACCTTACCCTCTCCTATCTCACCTCGCTACTCTCCTACTACGACCCAGCCCGCACATTTTGTTCCTCTAATGCCAACCTACTCATGTACCTCGATCTCATCTATCTCACCATCGATAATAATAATAACGGTTCTGGTATTTTTTAAGCACATACTGTGTGCCAGGCACTTGTACCAAGCGCTGGGGTGGATACAAGCAAATAGGGTCGGACACAGTCCCTGTCCCATGTGGGGCTCACATTCTTAATTCCCATTTTACAGATGAGGAAACTAAGGCAAGAGAAATGAAGTGACTTGCCCGAGGTCACACCGCAGACAAGTGGCAGAGCCTATCTGTTGCCCACCGGCTACTTCTGGTCTGGAACGCCCTCCTTCCTCATATCAGACGGATAATTGCTCTATCCCCACTTCAAAGACTTACTGAAGACCCATCTCCTCCAAGAAGCCTTCCCTGACTAAGCCCTCCTTTCCTCTTCTCCCACTCCCTTCTTCGCTGCTCTGACTTGCTCCTTTGTTCATCCTCCCTCCCATCCCCACAGCACATAATTTGTCTGTTCATCTATTTAGTTGCATTAATGTCCATCTCCCCCTCTAATAATAATAATAATAATAATGGTATTTGTTAAGCATTATGTGCCAGGCACTGTATTAAGAGCTGGGTGGATACAAGCAAATCAGGTTGGACACAGTCCCCGTCCCACATGGGGCTCACGGTCTCAATCCCCATTTTACAGATGAGGTAACTGAGGCAAAAGGAAATGAAGTCGTGGGTTCTAATTCCGGCTCCGCCACTTATCAGCTGTGTGACTTTGGACAAGTCACTTAACCTCTCTGTGTCTCAGTTACCCCATCTGTAAAATGGGGATTAAGACTGTCAGCCCCACGTGGGACAACCTGATCGTATTGTATCTACCCCAGCGCTTAGAACAGTGCTTAGCACATAGAAAACGCATAACAAATACCATCATCATCACCATCAAATGAAGCGACTTGCCCAAGGCCACACAGCAGACAAGTGACAGAGCCAAGATTAGAACCATGATATTCTGACTCCCAGGCCCGGGCTCTATCCACTAGGCCACGCTGCTCTCCTCACTATGGGCAGGAATGTGTCTGTTTGTTCTTATACTGTATTCTCCCAAGCGTTTGGTACAGTGCTTTGCACACAGTAAGCACTCAATAAATATGACCGACTGAATGACTGAATGAATGAATGAATGAGAATCCCTTCCAGACAACGGATCCTTTCGAGACTTTTTACCGGAGGATCCGAAGCCGGATATTTCATCAGGGACTTGGGTGGGTTTAGGGAGATTGGCTCTCTGTTCCCAAGGCCCCCCCTCCTCAGCCGCTTCCATGAGGACCGCTTGCCTCCTTCATGCTGTCTGATGCCCGAGGGCGGAACGCCCACCCGCCATCTTGAAGGGGAGAGACACCCACTTCAGTCAATCCATCGTCGGTATTTATTGAGCACTTAGTGCACGCAGAGCACCGTGCTGAGCTCTTGGGAGAATACGATCCATCTGGTAAACTGTTCGTTTGTCGCGGGCAGGGGATGTGTCTGCTGATTCTGTTGTATTGGACTCTCCCAAGAGCAAGCAAAGACTCCTCACTCTTGGTTTCAAAGCCGTCCATCCCCTCACCCCTTCTCACCTCACCTCCCTTCTCTCCTTCTCCGTCGCAGCCCGCACACTCCGCTCCTCTGCCGCCGCTCACCTCCTCACTGGGCCTCGTTCCTGCCTGTCCCGCCGTCGTCCCCTTGATTCTATTGATTCCCCTTGATTCTATTGATTCCCCTTGATTCTATTTATTGCTATTGTTCTCGCCTGTCCGTCTCCCCCGATGAGACCGTAAGCCCTTCAAAGGGCAGGGACGTCTCTATCTGTTACCGATTTGTACATTCCAAGCGCTTAGTACGGTGCTCTGCACATAGTAAGCGCTCAATAAATACTATTGAATGAATGAATGAATGACCCCTCGCCCACATCCTACCTCTGGTCTGGAACGCCCTCCCTCCTCACAGCCGTCAAACTAGCTCACTTCCCCCTTTCAGAGCTCTACTGAAGATTCACCTCCTCCAGGCGGCCTTCCCAGACTGAGCCCCCCCCCTTTTCCTCAGTTCCCCCTCTCCCCCATCTCACCCTGACTCGCTCCCTCTGCTTTCCCCCCTCCCTGCCCCACAACACTTGTGTATTTGTGCACATATCTAAAATTCTCTATATTTATATTAATGACTGTTTTACTTGTTTTGATGTGTATATATATATATCTAATTCTATTTATTTATATTGATGCTATTGAAGCCTGTTTACTTGTTTTGATGTCTGTCTTTCAAAGCCCTACCAAGGCTCACCTCCTCCAGAACGCCTTCCCAGACTGAGCCCCCCTTTTCCTCTGCTCCCCCTCCCCATCGCCCCAACTTGCTTCCTCTGCTCTACCCCCCTCCCCACCCCACAGTATTGGGGATAAATGTACATATTTATTATTCTATTTATTTTATTCATGATGTGTATATATCCATAATTCTATTTATTTATATTGATGCTACCGATGCCTGTGTATTGTTTTGATGTCCATCTCCCCCCTTCTAGACTGCAGCGTGGCTCAGTGGCAAGAGCCCGGGCTTGGGAGTCAGAGGTCATGGGTTCTAATCCCGGCTCTGCCGCTCGCCAGCTGTGCGACTTTGGGCAAGTCACTTAACTTCTCTGTGCCTCAGTTCCCTCATCTCTAAAATGGGGATTAGAACTGTGAGCCCCACGTGGGACAAACTGATCACCTTGTATCCCCCCAGCGCTTAGAACAGTGCTCTGCACATAGTAAGTGCTTAACAAATACCAACATTATTATTATTTAGGCGAGTAGAATCCAGTTGATTGAAATGATCCCTACCCTCAAGGAGCTTCCTGACTACTGTGTGGAGAGCACTGTGCTGAGCACTGGGAGAGAACAAGAGAGTATTCATTCATTCAATAGTATTTATTGAGCGCTTACTATGTGCAGAGCACAGTACTAAGCGCTTGGAATGTACAAATCGGTAACAGATAGAGACGGTCCCTGCCCTATGACGGGCTTACGGTCTAATCGGGGGAGACGGACAGACAAAAACAATAGCAATAAATAGACTCAAGGAGATGAACATCTCATTGAGACAATAGCAAATAAATAGAATCAAGGCAACGCACATCTCATTAACAAAATTAATAGGGTAATGAAAATATATACAGTTGAGCGGACGAGTACGGTGCTGAGGGGATGGGAAGGGAGAGGGGGAGGAGCAGAGGGAGCAGGCATGATCCCACCCTTCAAGGAGCTTACATTCTAATGGGGGAGACAGATGCCAACATAAAGTTCAGTTATAAGAGGCAACCGAGTGTAGGGATATAATAACCGTGGTATTTATTCATTAAGTGCTTACTATGTGCCAGGCACTGTACAAAGCGCTGGGGCAGTTAAAAGATAATCAGGTCCCACTGGAGACTCCCAATCTAAGTAGGAAGGAGAACAGAAAGCGAATCCCCATTTTGCAGATGAGGTGACTGAGGCCCAGAGAAGTGAAGTGACATGCCTAAGGTCACCCAGCAGGCCTGTGGGATTAGAACCCAGATCCTCTGACTCCCAGGCCCATGCTCTTTCCGCTAGATCTTGCTGCTTCTCGTGGTCCGTAGCAAACCAGGGGACGGGTGTCTGCCCCAGGTTAAAGCTTTGAGGTCATGCTGAGCCTTTTGACTCTAGTAGGCTCAAGGATCCTGATGTTCCCATCGGAGACAGAATCCTCCTCTGGGTGGAATAATAATCATCATCACTGCGGTACTTGTTAATAATAATGATAATGTGGGTATTTGTTAAGCACTTACTATGTGCAGAGCACTGTTCTAAGCGCAGGGGTCGATACAGGGTAATCAGGTTGTCCCACATGCGGCTCACAGTTAATCCCCATTTTACAGATGAGGGAACTGAGGCCCAGAGAAGTGAAGTGACTCGCCCACAGTCACACACAGCTGACAAGTGGCAGAGCCGGGATTCGAACCCATGACCTCTGACTCCCAAGCCTGGGCTCTTTCCACTGACCCACTATGCTTCTATGTATCAGGTACCCTCCTAAGCACTGGTGTGAATACAAGCAAACTGGTTTGGACTCAGTCCCTGTCCCGTATGGGGCTCACGGTCTCAATCCCCATTTTAAAGATGAGGGAACTGAGGCCTAGAGAAGTGAAGTGACTTTTCCAAGGTCTCCCAGCAGACAAGTGGCGGAGGCGGAATTAGAACCCAGCTCTTTCTGATTCCCAGGCCCGGGCTCTAGCCGCTATGGTCACGGCTGCTAGGAACAGCCTGCTTCATGGAATTAAAGTTAGTTGCCTTTCTTTCTAATAATAATGATAACGTTGGTATTTGTTAAGCGCTTACTACGTGCCGAGCACTGTTCTAAGCGCTGGGGGAGATACAGGGTCATCAGGTTGTCCCACGTGAGGCTCACGGTTAATCCCCATTTTACAGATGAGGTAACCGAGTCACAGAGAAATTAAGTGACTTGCCCACAGTCACCCAGCTGACAAGTGGCAGAGCCGGGATTCGAACTCATGACCGCTGACTCCCAAGCCCATGCTCTTTCCACTGAGCCATGCTGCTTTCTCGCAGGTAAACACACACATTGGTCCCCAAATCTGTCTCTCCCAGGCCCTCATTTGCCACCCCCCTCCAATCTAACTTTTCAAAGTCAGTCGGAACGGAGATGGCTCTCGGGTTGATTCGTAAACTGAGATCGAAGCCGGGGGCACGAGTAGGAGCTCGAACCTGATATATTTGCCGATTTCATTGTTAATGAATGCAGGGGGCGGAGGCGGGAAATCAATTCCATCCGACCAAGATGGGTTTGAAATATTTCATTCCAGTTTGACTCTTCTTTCTAAAAGAACCGAAGGAACCGGTGGGGGTGGGGATAGGACTGGGGGTGGGGGAGGAAGAAGTTACCGCGATTTAATTTTTCAAGTAACACTGTTCAAATCAAAATACATTTGTCCGAATGAGATTGCCCTGAAACAGTGTTTGCATTGATGGCCTTTGTAGTAATTCTATTAAGCTGAAGCGTATTTTTCATTGCAAGGACTGAGGGAAAAAAAAAATAAAGAAGAAAAAGTGAAAGAATACGAAACTGCAGAACGCGGAGGGCTTTAACCCGTTTCTAACTCTGCGTCTCGGTCCTATCCCAAGGAGGGAGGCAAACCCATCCTCCTGGGCGCATCACCCCGCAACGGCTCCTCGGAGACAAATCCCGTGAAGAAACGTGGAGTAGCAGAGAAGCAGCGTGACCTGATGGTTAGAACCCAGGCCAGGGAGTCGGAAGGACCTGGGTTCTAATCCCTGTCAGCCACTTTGCTGCTGTGTGACCTTGGGAAAGTCACTTCTCTTCTCTGGGCCTCAGTTACCTCAGCTGTAAAATGGGGATTAAGGCTGGGAGCCCCAGGGGAGACATGGACTGTGTCCAACCTGATTAGGTTGGATCTACCTTGTGCTTAGTGCAGTGTCTGGCCCCAAATTGGCGCTTAACAGATGCTATTTAAAAAAAAAAAGCAGATGAAGCGGTGTAGTCTAATAATAATAATAATGTTGGTATTTGTTAAGCGTTTACTATGTGCAGAGCACTGTTCTAAGCGCTGGGGGAGATCCAGGGTGATCAGGTCGTCCCACGTGAGGCTCACAGTTAATCCTCATTTTACAGATGAGGGAACTGAGGCCCAGAGAAGTGAAGTGACTTGCCCACAGTCACACAGCTGACAAGGGGCAGAGCTAGTCTAGTGGATAGGGCACGGGGCCTGGGGAGCAGAAGGGCCTGGGTTCTAATCCCTGCTCTGCCACGTGTCTGTTGTGCGATCTTGGGCAAGTCACTTCACTTCTCTGGTTCTCGGTTACCTCTCTGGTAAAATGGGGATTCAGAGTGTGAGCCCCATGTGGGACAGGGACTGTGTCCAATCTGATTAACGTGTAGCTACCGCAGTGCTTAGAACACTGCTTGGCACATAATAAGCACTTAACGGGTACCACAATTATCATTATTATCGTGGAATCTCCAAATATACAGGGTATGGAGAGACTACCCACCTTCCCCCTCCCCACCTACTGAATCCACCCCAGTGCTTAGAATAAATGTTTGGTACATAATCAATCAATCAATGGTACTCATTAAGCCCTTACTATGTGCAGAGCACTGTACTAAGCACTTGGGAAAGTACAATACAGCATAATTAGTGGACCTGTTCCCTGCCCATAACAAGCTTACGGTCTAGAGGGATAGCAAGCATTTCACAAATACCACAATTATTAAGTAGTAGTATTTTATTATTCAAGTCATTCATAATAATAACATTAATAATAATGCGTTCTAAATACTAGCCTAGCGTAGATACTAGGTAATCACGTTGGACACAATCCCTGTCCCCCATGAGACTCCCAATCTTAACCTCTTTTCCAGATAAGGTCATCAGGGCCCAGAGAAGTGAAGTGATAATAATAATAAATTGGGTATTTAAGCGCTTACTACGTGCAGAGCACCGTTCTAAGCGCTGGGGTAGATACAGGGTCATCAGGTTGTCCCTCGTGAGGCTCACAGGATTAATTCCCATTTTCCAGATGAGGTAACTGAGGCACAGAGAAGTTAAGTGACATGCTCAAGGTCACGCGGCAGACAAGTGGCAGAGCCGGGATTAGAACCCGTGTCCTCTGACTCCCAAACCCATACTCTCCCCACTTGAAGAAGCGTCGCTTAACGGAAAGTACCCGGGCTCGGGAATCAGACGATGTGGGTTCTCATCTCAACTCTGCCACGCGCCTGCTGTGTGACCTTGGGCAAGTCATTTCACTTCTCTGAGCCTCAGTTCCCTCATCTGGAAAATGGGGATAAAGACTGTGAGCCCTACTTGGGGCAAACTGATCATCTTGTATCTCCCCCAGCGCTTAGCACAGAGTAAGTGCTTGACAAATACCATCATTATTCTTCTTATTGTGGCGTCCTCCTATTTTGGAACCTTCAACTCAGGGTGAAAAGCTTGGCCTCGCTGCACCCCACACTTCACCTTCCTGTGGCTTGGGAGCCAGAGATCATGGGTTCGAATCCCTGCTCTGCCACTTCGCAGCTGTGTGACTTTGGGCAAGTCACTTAACTTCTCTGTGCCTCAGTCACCTCATCTGTAAAATGGGGTTGAAGATCGGGAGCCTCGGGTGGGACAACCTGATCGCCCTGTATCTCCCCCAGCGCTTAGAACAGTGCTCTGCACATAGTAAGCGCTTAACAAATACCAACATGATTATTAGACTGTGGGCCAGGGATGTGTCCGTTAATTTTTTATTGTCCTCTCCCAAGCGCCTAGTCCAGGGTTCCGCACACGGTAAGCGCTCACTAAATAGGGCTGAATGAAGGAACGAGTGTTTTGCACCAGTTCTCTGGGATTAAGCGTCCCCTGGAAAAAAAGTTGTCCCCTCCGGCCCCTCTGGCGTTTGAAGTAGCCGCCGCGATGGCGATGGGCCCGGTGGCGGCCTCTCTGACAGACCCACATCAAACGCCCGACCTGCCGGCCGAGGGGCCAAGGGTCAGGACGCCTGGGTCCGGGAGACCGACCTCGGCCCGTCGGCCTCTCCGGAGCCGTGGATCCGATCCAGGACCGGGGTGTGACCCGCGAGCGGACCGTCCGTCCCCTCGGCCGTCGTCCGCCGGGGGCGGGCGGCACCGCCGTTTGAACCCGGGCCCGGCCTCGGCCGACTTCAAACCCGGACGTGGGGTGGACGGACGGGCGGAACGTGGCCCCGACCGAAAAGAGGTTCCAAATCAAAGAGAGAGGGTCAATAAGGCCCGGGAGGGGAGAGGACACCCTTGTCACAAGGCGGGGAGTTAACTCCTGCCTCTCTGAGACGGCCTTGACGGACTTCCTCAATCCATCGGTCAATGGATGTCATCTACGGAGCACCTGCTGTAGGTGGAGCGCTGTACTGAGCGCTTGGGAGAGCATAATACGGTTGGTCGGCGCGTCAGCTCTGTGTAGAGCACTGTGCACTGAGCGCTTGGGAGAACGCCGTAGAATTAGAATTAATAGACAAGCAGCAGGGCCTAGTGGATAGAGTAAGGTGTGGGAGTCAGAAGGACCTGGGTTCTAATCACGGCTCCACCGCTTGTCTACTGTGTGACCTCGGGCAAGTCACTTGGCTTCTCTGGGCCTCAGTGACCTCATGTGGAAAATGAGGATTAAGACTGCGAGCCCCATGTGGGACAGGGATTTTTTGTTCAACCTGATCTGCTTGCATCTACCTCAGCTCTCCCTTCTCAGGGTGGCACCCGGAGAGTTTCCGGTCCTCTACCAGTCTCGGCTACGGGGGGGAGCGTCAAGCGGAGGCCCGTCCGGTCCATTCCGAGCTCGGGCAGTGGCTAGCGAGCGGCAGGCCGTCGGCTACGAGTCCAAACTCCCCCGCGCTGGGCAGCAGCGGCACGGGAGCGAATCGAGGGCGGAGACTCCAGTTTACCGCACGGAAGACAGCAGTGGTAAACCGCTTCCGGATTTTTCCCAAGAAAACTCTACGGATCCGCGACGGGAATGATTGCGGATGGAGAGCGGGGCGTTCTGGGAGAGTTAATAATAATGTTGGTATTTATTAAGCGCTTATTATGTGCAGAGCACTGTTGGAAGCGCTGGGGTAGATACAGGGTCATCAGGTTGTCCCACGTGAGGCTCACAGTCTTAATCCCCATTTTACAGATGAGGGAACTGAGGCACGGAGAAGTGAAGTGACTTGCCCGAGGTCACACAGCTGGCAAGTGGCAGAGCCGGGATTCGAACCCATGACCTCTGACTCCCAAGCCCGGGCTCTTTCCACTGAGCCACGCTGCTCCCCGTAAGCAGCGTGTGTCCGGGGTGTTGTGTCCGTTGTGTTGTGTCCAACAAGAGAGTTGTGTCCGTGGCGTCGCTTTGGGTCACTATGTTGTCTACATCATAAGACAAGACAAGATCTCAGCTCTAAATACAGTGCCTGGCACCTAGTAAGCGCTTAATAAATAGCACCACTATTATTATCATTATTATTACTATTATTAGACCCAATCCCTGCCTTTAAGCAGCCAAAGTCTACCGTGTGCAGAGCACTGTACCGATTGCTCGAGAGAGCACGGTACAGTTGGAAGACCCGATCCCTGCCGTCAAGGAGCTTACACTCTTCTCTCCGTAAAACACTGTACTGAACGCTCGAGGGGACCCAACAGAGGTAGTAGACACGATCCCTACCCTCGAGGAGCTTACATTCTACCGGGGGAAGCAGACGCTGACGTAAATTACAGATGAGGGAACGTGTTCGACGCAGATGCCGAGGTGGAGAGAGGTGTTCTTAGGTGACGGAGATGTGCTGAAGTAGCATTAGGTGGGGAAATTGGGTGGGGAGATGAGAGATTAATTTGGGAAACCTGCCTGGAGATGTGATTTGAGGAAAATAAGGTGGGGAGATGAGAGATGAATCAGGGAACAGATCATACGTATTCATTAGCAGGGACCGAGTTGTGTATGGAGTTTCTTAAGCGCTTACTATGTACCAGGTGCCGAATGGAGCGCTGGGGTAGGTACACGATAATGGGGTTGGACGCTGTCCCCGTCCCACATGTCTCCATCTCCATTTTACAGTGTGGGACGGGGATTGCGTCCAACCCCATTTGCTGTATTCATCCCAGCGCTTAAGACAGTGCCTGGCACATAGTAAGCGCTTTACAGAGACCACAGTTATTATTATTGTTATTAAAAGCCCTCGTGGGCTCCCACACCCCGCTCCCACACTTCTCCACTCACGCACAAACACATGCTTAGGCGCTTACATTCACACCCGTGCGTGTTCACACATAGTCACACGCAAACACACTCATGTACTAATACCCCTCCCTACTCACACGCACGCACGACACGGACATTCCCCCATGTGCACGCACGGCCCCTCAAACCCATCTGCCACTCACCCAAACACACACTTAGAATAATAATCGTAATAATAATAGTTCTGGTATTTGTAAAGCGCTTACTATGTGCCAAACGCTGTTCCGAGCACTGGGGTAGATACAAGGTAGTCAGGTTGGACACAGTCCCTGTCCCACATGGGGCTCACACTCTTGATCTCCATTTTGCAGATGAGGGAACTGAGGCACAGAAAACACAAGTGGATCATCCAGGGTCACCCAGCACAGATGAGGGAACTGAGGCACGGAGAAGTTGAGTGGCTCACCGAAGGTCACCCAGAACAGATGAGGGAACTGAGGCACGGGGAAGTCAAGTGGCTCACCGAAGGTCACACAACGGACAAGTGGCAGAGCCGGGATTAGAACCCACATCCTCTGACTCCCAAGCCCGGGCTCTTTCCACTGAGCCACGCTGCTTCTCTAAGACACACTTCTCTGTAAGACACACACACTCCAACGCTCTCCCACCCACGCATCGGCCAGCTCCCTCCAGACCGTGGGCTCGTCGTGGGCAGGGACTGTGTATGTTTATTGTTAGATTGCACTCTCCTTAGCGTTTAATCATAATCATAATGTTGGCATTTATTAAGCGCTTACTATGTGCCAAGCACTGTTCTAAGCGCTGGGGTAGACACATGGGAATCAGGTCGTCCCACGTGGGGCTCACAGTCTTAATCCCCATTTTACAGATGAGGTAACCGAGGTCCGGGGAAGTGAAGTGACTTGCCCCCAGTCACAAAGCTGACAAGTGGCCGAGCCGGGATTCGAACCCATGACCTCTGACTCCAAAGCCCGGGCTCTTTCCACTGAGCCACGCTGCTTCCGTGTGCACAGCAAGCTCTCAATAAATTGGATTGACTGACTACATCTCGGCCCCCTTCGACGCCTCCGCCTTCCGCTACCTTCTAAGACTTTTTCCCGGGCCTTCCCCCACACCCCATCCCACCTCCCCGCTCCATGCTCCTGCTCACGTCCAGCCAAGCGAAGGGTTTGAGGTTGCCAAATATTTGCTCGGCGGCCGGGGCGAGACGGGGCACTGCCCCTCCGGAGGTCCGGAGTTTATGGCCGAACAACAAACCGGGTGGAAGAGCCGGGGCTTGGGCGAAGCCGAGCTGATAAGATGAAAGGCCCCGGCCACCCCGGAGACGGAGCCCGGGCCAGAGAGGCCGGCGAGATAGCACGGCGCGGGGGAGGGGGGGGAGTCGTCTCAGCAAATAATAATCATTAATAATAATAATGTTGGTATTTGTTAAACGCTTACCATGCGCAGAACACCGTTCTGAGCCCTGGGGGAGATCCAGGGTCATCTGCTTGTCCCACGTGAGGCTCACAGTCTTCACCTCCATTTTCCAGATGAGGTCACTGAGGCCCAGAGAAGTGAAGTGACTTGCCCACGGTCACCCAGCTGACAAGTGGCAGAGCTGGGATTCGAACCCATGACCTGTGGCTCCCAAACCCAGGCCCTTTCCACTGACCCACGCTGCTTCTCTTGCTGCTTAATAATGATGGTATTTGGTAAGCGCTTACTATGTGCCCAGCAGCTGTTCTAATCGCTGGGGTCGATACAAGGTTGTCCCACGTGGGACTCGGGGTCTTCAGCCCCGTTTTAGAGACGAGGTCACTGAGGCACCGAGAAGCTAAGTGACTTGCCCAAGGCGTCACAGTTGATAAGTGGCGGAGCTGGGATTAGAACCCACGACCTCTGAGTCTTTCCACTAAGCCACGGGGTGGCCCAACAAGCGGTCGACAGAGTCGGGATTAGAACCCAGGTCCTCTGACTCCTAGGCCTGTACTCTTTCCACTAGGCCATGCTGCTTCTCCACTTCCCCACCTGGGTTCTAATCCCGGCAGGGACTAAGTGTGGTATTTAACTGTGGTATTTGTCAAGCACTTACTATGTGCCCGGCGCCGTTCTAAGTGCTGGGGTAGATACAATGTCGGTATTTGTTAAGCGCTTACTATGTGCAGAGCACTGTTCTAAGCGCTGGAGTAGATACAGGGTCATCAGGCTGTCCCTCGTGAGGCTCACGGTCTTCATCCCCATTTTACAGATGAGGTCACTGAGGCACAGACAAGTTAAGTGACTTGCCCACAGTCACACGGCTGACAAGTGGCAGAGCCGGGATAATAATAATAATAATGTCGGTATTTGTTAAGCGCTTACTATGTGCCGAGCACCGTTCTAAGCGCTGGGGTAGACCCGGGGGGAATCGGGTTGTCCCTCGTGTTGCTCACAGTCTTCATCCTCATTTTACAGACGAGGTCACTGAGGCCCAGAGAAGTGAAGTGACTTGCCCAAAGTCACACAGCTGACAAGTGGCCGAGCCGGGATTCGAACCCATGACCTCTGACTCCAAAGCCCGGGCTCTTTCCACGGAGCCGCGCTGCTTCTCTAAGATAATCAGATACGAGATACAAGATAATCAGGGTCCACCACTCGTCTGTTGTGTGACCTTAGGCAGGTCACTTCACTTGTCTGTGCCTCAATTACTTCATCTGTAAAATGGGGATGAAGACTGAGAGCTCCACTTTGCTTTTATCCAACCCATTGCTTAGTACAGTGCCTGGCACATAGTAAGTGCTTAACAACTACCATTTTCCACCCGGATCCCCCCGCGTCACAGGCAGGCTACGGAACTCCCGTACGGACCAAGTCCAATGCCGTGACCGCAACGTGGTTTTCTGGATGGAGCCCGGGCCTGGGAGTCTGAGGATCTGGGTTCTAATTCTGGCTCCGCCACTTTGCTGTGTAGCCTTGGGAAAGTCACTTGGCTTCTCTGGGCCTCAGTTCCCTCGTCTGTAAAACAGGGATTAAGACTGTGAGCCCCTCGTGGGACATAGAACTGTGTCCAACCCGATTAGTTCATGTCTACCCCAGCGCTTAGAACAGTGTTCTAACAAATGTTATTATTATTATTATTATTATTATCATTACTAGAGAAGCATCTTGGCTTAATGGAAAGAGCCCGGGCTTGGGAGTCGGAGGACGTGGCTTCTAATCCCGACTCTGCCATTTTGTCTGCTGTATGACCTTGGGCAAGCCGCTTCACTTCTCTGTGCCTCAGTGACCTCATCTGTCAAATGGGGATTAAGACTGTGAGCCCCAGGTGGGACCACCTGACTACCTTGTATTTCCCCCAGTGCTTAGAACAGTGTTTGGCACAGTAATGCTATTATAATAATAATAATATTGGTATTTGTTAAGCCCTTACTACGTGCAGAGCACCGTTCTAAGCGCTGGGGGAGATCCAGGGTCATCGGGTCGTCCCACGTGAGGCTCACAGTGAATCCCCATTTGACAGATGAGGGAACTGAGGCCCAGAGAAGTGAAGTGACTTGCCCAAAGTCACACAGCTGAGAAGTGGCAGAGCAGGGATTTGAACGCATGACCTCTGACTCCCAAGTCCAGGTTCTTTCCACTGAGCCACGCTGCTTCTCTTATTATTATTATTAATATTGCCGATTTGTACATTTCAAGTGCTTAGCACAGTGGTCTGCACATAGTAAGCGCTCAATAAATACTATTGAATAAATGAATGAAATTATTACCATTACAAGTCTCCCCCGCTCAAACTCTCTACTCCCTCCTGACTCTCTGTGGGACAGGGACAGCGTCCAACCTGGTTATTCTTTCATTCAATAGTATTTATTGAGCGCTTACTATGTGCAGAGCACCGTACCGAGGGCCTGGCATGGACAAATCGGTAACAGATAGAGACGGTCCCTGCCCTTTGCCGGGCTTACGGTCTGAGTGGGGGAGATGGACTGAGAACAGCGCTCGGCACAAAGTAAGCGCTTAGGGAATGATATCATTACTGTTATTATTATTACAAGTCCCCGCTCCCCCCGCCCCCCCGCCAAACCCTTCCCTCCCTTCTGACCCCGCTAAACTCACCCCTTCTCAAATTGCTACCGACACTGGTTCTGCCCGCAGGTGGGGTGAGAAAAGCTTCAGGGGCCAAGAGTGGGGCTGGACTATTTGACCTCTTTAGCGTTAACAGGCCCAGTTTATTTATACGCAGCTTTTCATCTCGGGACGCTTCCAAAGCCAGTAAAAATGCCACAAGACTTTTCCAGACTCGGGGTCACGTGGACCAGGAATTCCCTCGGTTGGGTCATTCATTCGTTCAATAGTATTTCTGGAGCGCTCACGGTGTGCAGAGCGCTGTACTAAGCGCTTGGAATGGATAAATCGGTAACAGATAGAGACGGTCCCTGCCCTGTCTTACAGTCTAATCGGGGGAGACGGACAGACAAGACCAATGGCAATAATTAGAATCGAGGGGAAGAACATCTCATTGAAACAATGGCAACTGGATAGAATCAAGGGTCGACTGGGCTGGATCCACGCCTTCCCGGATCCCGTCCGGTGATATCGGCCCCCATATCGACCGATGACATCGTCCTTATTGTAGGCCGGTGATATTTTCCTTGTTGTGGACCGATGATATTTTTCTTGATATTGTCTGGGGATATTGACCGGTGATATAGTCCTGGATATTGTCCAGTAATATTGACTGCTGATGCTTTTCCGGATATTATCCACTGATAATAATGTTGGTATTTGTTAGGCGCTTACTATGTGCAGAGCACTGTTCTAAGCACTGGGGTAGACCACACAGGGGAATCGGGTCGTCCCGCGTGGGGCTCACAGTCTTAATCCCCATTTTACAGATGAGGTAACTGAGGCCCAGAGAAGTGAAGTGACTTGTCCACAGTCACACAGCTGACAAGTGTGTTGCCATTGTTCTCGTCCGTCCATCTCCCCCGATTAGACCGTAAGCCCGTCAAACAGCAGGGACCGTCTCTATCTGTTGCCGACTTGTTCATCCCAAGCGCTTAGTACGGTGCTCTGCACATAGTAAGCGCTCGATAAATACTATTGAATGAATGAATGAAAGTGGCAGAGCCGGCATTCGAACCCATGACCCCCGACTCCAAAGCCCATGCTCTTTCCACTGAGCCACACTGATATTGACCGGTGATATCGCCCTGGATATTGTCCCCCTTCCCTGCCCACAGCACTTGTGTCTATATGTACATATTTATTATTCTATTTTATTAATAATGTGTACTTATCAATAATTCTATTTATTCATATTGATGCCTGTTTACTTGTTTGGATGTCTGTCTCCCCCCTACTAGACTGTAAGCCCATTGTTGGACAGGAATTGTCTTTATGCGTTGCTTAGCACTTGTGTAGATATGCATATATTGGTTATTCTATTTATTTTTATTAATGATGTGTATATATCTATAATTCTATTTATTTATATTGATGCTATTAATGCCAGTTTACTTGTTTGGATTTCTGTCTTCCCCCCTTCTAGACTGTGAGTCCGTTATGGGGCAGGGATTGTCTCTGTTGGTTGCTGAATTGTACTTTCCAAGGGCTTAGTACAGCGCTCTGCACACAGTAAGCGCTCGGTAAATACGATTGAATGAATATTGTCCTGAAATAACATCCGGGGATATTGACTAATGATACTGTCCTGGGTATTATCAAGTGATACTGACCGACGTTACGGTCCTGGATATCGTCCAGTAATATTGACTGCTGATATTTTCCTCGTTATCGTCCAGTGATAGCGTCTTGGATTCCGACCAGTGATATTTTCCAGGATATTGTCCAGTGATATTGAGCAATGATACTGTCTTGGCTATTGACCAAAGATATTGTCCTGGATATTGTTCACTGATATTGCCCGATGATATTGCCCTAGATAGCGACCAATCATACCTATAGATTATATTGGTTTGGATTTTGACCAATGATATCTTCCTGGATATTGCCCGGTAATACTGACAACTGATATTATCCTGCGTATTCTCCACTGATATTGACTCGGGATACTACACGGGATATTGTCCGGTGATATTCATTCGATCGTATTTATTGAGCGCTTACTTTGAGCACGTAAGCCCGTCAAAGGGCAGGGACTGTCTCTGTTACCGATTTGTACAGTCCAAGCGCTTAGTACAATGCTCTGCACATAGTAAGCGCTCAATAAATACTACTGAATCAATGAGTAGAGCACTGTACTAAATGCTTGGGAAGTACAGTTCAGCAACAGAGACAATCCCTGCCCACAGAGCTCTCACTATCTAGAAATTGTCGGTAATATCGACCTATGATATTGTCCTGGATATTGATTGATGATATTGACCTTGATATCCACCAACTCTATTTCTTTTAATGTCTGCCTCCCCCGCTCTGGCCTGTGAGCTCGTTGTGGCCAGGGAACGTGTCTGGTTATTGTTGTATCGTACTCTTCCGAGCGATTAGTACAGTGCTCTGCATATGGCAGGCGCTCAATAAATAGGCTTGAACGAATGAACTTTGCTGTATTGTACTCTCTCAAGTGCTTAGTACGGTGATCTGCGCACAGAGAGTGCTCAATAAATACTATGGATGATACCGTCCTTTTTATCGATCAAAGATATCGTCCCGGATGCTGGTCAGTGTTATTGATCAATGGCATCTTTTTTTATATCGGCTGATGATATTGTTCTTGATAGATCCTTGTTTTTTTTTTTTATATTGACCACGTTCTTGGTCTTATCCTTGTCTTGGATCGGTGAAATTGTCCCTGATATTGACTGATTTTAATTAACAGACTATATCGTTTGTGATAACGACTGATGATATTATCCTCGACCTTAACTGATGATATTGACCAATGAAATTGTCCTGGATATGGACCAATCAGCGGCGTATTCGAGCGCTGACTTGGGCCGAGCACTGGTACTGAGCGCTGGGAGAGGACATAGGGTTAGTAGACCAGCCCCCTGTCCTTCCAGCGCTTAGAACAGTGCTTGGCACATAGTGAGCGCTTTAACAAATACCATAACTGTTATTATCGATCTATTTTGCGCAGAGCACTGTCCTTGAGCACTCGGGAGAATTCCATTAAAAAAGATCATAGACATGATTCCTGCCTTCAAGGAGTTTACAATTATATCTGATTTATATTTACTTATATTAATGTCTGTCTCTCCCTCTAGATCGCAAACACCCTGTGGGCGGGGAACATATCTACCAGCTCTGCTATGTCGTACTCTCCCAAGTGCTTACTCCAGTGCTCTGCACAAGGTAAATGCTCAATAAATGTGATCGATTGGTATATTGCATCTGGAGCCCATCCCTGTAGGTTGTAAACTATTCTGTGGTCGGGGACCACAAGAGAAGCCGTGTGGTTCAGTGGAAAGAATCCGGGCTTGGGAGTCAGAGGTCGTGGGTTCTAATCCCAGCTCCGCCACCTGGCTGCTGAGTGACCTTGGGCAAATCGCTTCATTTCCCCGGGACTCAGTTACCTCATCTATAAAGTGGGGATGGAGATTGTGAGCCCCACGTGGGAAAACCTGATTACTTTATATCTCCCCCCAGTGCTTAGAAGAGTGCTTGGCACATAGTAAGCGCTTAACAGATGCCATCATCATCATCATCAACTCTATCAGCGCTGGTGCATTTTACTTTTCCAAGTGCTCAGTACAGTGTTCTGCACCCAGTAGACCGTCAGGTTCTTGAGGCCGGAGATCCTGTCTACCTTACTGCACTCTCCCAAGTACTTAGTTCAGCGCTCAGTCGGTCAGTTGTATTTACTGAGTGCTCACCGTGTGCAGAGCGCTGTACTAAGCACTTGGGAGAATACAATATAACAATAAACAGACACAGTCCCAGCCAGTAATGAGCCCTGCGCAGTAAGCGCTCAATAAACACCATCGATTCCTTTATCGATTAAGACCTGAGACGCGTCTTGAAAATACTCCACCTGCATAGATACAGCCAATCAATTAACCGATTGTCCTTCCCAAGCGCTTAGTACGGTACTCTGCACACAGTGAGCGCTCAATAAATTCGATTGAATGAATGAATGATTGCTCTGCCCGCAGTAAGCGCTCAATAAATGCCATTGAATGAATGAGCCGATGCTATTTATTGTTGTTATTGTCGTATCATACTCGGCCAAACACTGTACTAAGCGCTCTGTACTTTATTATTACTGTGCTACAAGAAGTAGTACAGTGCTCTGCACACGGGAAGCGCCCGGCAGATCCGACCGGATGAAAGAATGATGAATATTTATTGGGAGCACTCGCTACGTGCAGAGCACTGTAGTGAGCACTTGCGAGGGGAAAATAGAGCGGGAAGACCTGCTCCCTGCCCCCAAGAGAAATCTCACAATCTAGCGACCCCCTAGGACCACCTGTTTCTCCTCGTCCCACCCAAATTAGGAGAATCCAAGCCCCAGTCCCCCACCTGACTGCGGGCTTGGCCATCCCCCCCGTTTCCAGTGGCCTCGGGCCGCCCAAGGACACCCCGGGCCGCGGCCCGCTTGGTCTGGTGGGTAATTAACGAGCTTCCCGGCAAGGCGAGGGCCGCGGCAGCCTCCGGGCCTCGGCGGGGCTTGACCCGCTTCCAAGCGCTCTCGTAAAGCGACACCTGACACAGCCCTGGGAACTGTTCTCCCACCCAGAAGCCTCGGCGGCCCTGTATCGCCAACATCTGAGGGGGTTTAATTAAAGGGAGAAACCTTCAGAGGGAGAACGAAAGTCTCCCAGGTCAGAGGGAAACTGCCCCAGGAATGCCTGTGCCGAGAGAGGGGAGGGGGTGAGACCTTGGGGAAGTCACTTTTCTTCTCTGGGCCTCGATTTCCTCATCCGTAAAATGGGGATTCCATACCTGGTCTCTCCGGCCCTTGGAATGCGACCCCCCGTCCGAGACGGGGATGGTGTCTGACCTGATTACTAATATTCGTTCATTCCTTCGTTCGATAGTATTTAATAATAATAATAATGTTGGTATTTGTTAAGCGCTTACTATGTGCAGAGCACTGTTCTAAGCGCTGGGATAAACACAGGGGAATCAGGTTGTCCCACTTGGGGCTCACAGTCTTAATCCCCATTTTACAGATGAGGGAACTGAGGCACAGAGAAGGGAAGTGACTTGCCCACAGTCACACAGCTGACAAGTGGCAGAGCTGGGATTCGAACTCATGAGCCCTGACTCCAAAGCCCGTGCTCTTATTTACTGAGCGCTTACTACGTGCAGAGCACTGTACTGAGCGCTTGGAATGTACAATTTGGCAACAGATAGAGACGATTATTAATAATAGTAACGTGGGTATTTGTTAAGCGCTTACCACGTGCCGAGCACCGTTCTGAGCGCCGGGGTAGACACAGGGGAATCAGGTTGTCCCACGTGGGGCTCACGGTCTCAATCCCCATTTTACAGATGAGGCAACCGAGAAGTTAGGTGACCTGCCCAAAGTTATTAGAGAGGCAGCGCGGTGTAGTGGATCGAGCACTGGCCCGGGGAGGCGGAAGGTCGCGGCTCCCTTCGAGCTCTGCCGCTCGTCTGTTGTGTGACCTTGAGCAATCCGCCTCACTTCTTTGTGCCTCGGTGACTTCATCTTTAAAGTGGGGATTGAGACCGTGAGCTCTACGAGGGACAGGGACCGAGTCCAACCAATCTGCTTCTATCCAGCCCAGCGTTGGGTACGGGACCCGGCACCCGGTCCGTTCTTAACAAATACCGCTATCGTTATTATGAAGCGGAAGGCGAACCTCCCCACCTCTCCGGTACGGCGGGAGCGGCAGCCAGAGAGGATTCCGGAGGACGAGCAGATCGGGGCGCCCACACGGCTGCCGGCTCCCAGAGATGGCTACGGCCGTCCCGGACGTGGTCTCAGGCTCGGAGGCGGCTCGGAGGCAGGGAGGGAAACGGCAACCGGCTCTGATTTCTGCTCGAAGCCATGAGCGTCACACCGGGGAGGGTGTCAGATCCAGAGAGAGTCAGGGCAGCTGTCGGGCTGGGCTGTCACCGAGAGACACGGCTCTCCGGACCCGCGCCCCGCTCTCCGGGCCGGGAGGAGGGGCTGGCCCGCTGGGGCGGTGCCGGGGACTCGGGGGAGGGAATGATGATAATAACTGTGGTGTTTATTAAGCGCTTACCACGTGCCAGACGCTGTACTCTGGAGTCAGAGGTCATGGGTTCGAATCCCGGCTCCGCCACTCGTCAGCGGTGTGACTGCGGGCAAGTCGCTTCACTTCTCTGGGCCTCAGTGACCTCATCTGTCAAATGGGGATTGAGACTGTGAGCCCCACGTGGGACAGCCCGATTCCCCTGTGTCTACCCCGGCGCGTAGAACGGCGCTCTGCACATAGTAAGCGCTTAACAGACACCAACATTATTGTTATTATTATTACTAAGCTCTGAGGTGGTTACAAGCAAATCGGGTTGGACGCCGTCCCTGTCCCATATGGGGCTCACCGTCTCAATCTCCATTTTACAGATGAGGTAACTGCGGCCCGGAGAGGTAAAGTGACTCGCCCAAGATCACACGGCAAACACGTGGCAGAGGAGGGATCAGAACCCATGACCTCTGACCCCCAGGTCCGAGCTCTATCCATTACGCCACGCTGCTTGGTCAGAGGGCTGCATCTGGACTCCCCTTTTGACTGTGAGCTCATTGTGGGCTAGAAATGTGCCTGTTTATTGCTGTATTATGCTCTCCAAGTGCTTGGTACAGTGCTCCGCGCACAGTAAGTGCTCGATAAATACCACTGAGTGAATGAACGACTGGCCGTCTCTCCGCCTCGGCCTGGGTTTGGGATCCAGTCCAAAGATCTCATCCGAAGGGCCGCCGCTCTTCCCGGTTGCCCATGCTGGGGCACATGGAAAAGTAGCTTGGGCAATTCATAGTCTCCCGAGTAGTATTAGTAGTAGTAATCAATCAATTAATCGCATTTATTGAGCACTTACTACGCTCAAAGGACTGAACTAAGGGCTTGGGAGACTACAATCCAACTGAACTGGCAGACGCTTTCCCTGCCCATAACGAGATTAGTGATGATGATGGTATTTGTTAAGCGCTTACTCTGCGCCAAGCACAGTTCTAAACGCTGGGGTAGACGCAAGGTCATCAGGTTGACCCACGTGGGGCTCGCAGTCGTCATCCACATTTTACAAAGGTGGTAACTGAGGCCCAGAGAAGTGAAGTGACTTGCCCAAAGTCACACAGCTGATAAGTGGCGGAGCTGGGATTAGAACCCATGACCTGTGACTCCCAGGCCCGGCCTCTCTCCCCTAAGCCTTGCTGCTCCCTCGATTACTGCCCACAACAAGCTTACCATGTGCCAAGCACTGTTCTAAATCCCAGCTCCGCCCCGTGTCGGCTGTGTGACTGTGGGCAAGTCACTTCACCTCTCTGGGCCTCAGTTACCTCATCTGTTAAATGGGGATTAAGACCGGGAGCCCCACGTGGGACAACCTGATTCCCCTGTGTCTTCCCCGGCGCTTAGAACAGTGCTCTGCCCATAGTAAGCGCTTAACAAATACCAACATTATTATTATTCTAAGCCCTGGGGGAGATACAAGGTTGGCCAGTACTTCTAGAGGGGGAAGTGGTCGTGATGATAAGTAGAGCAGGGTGGTCTAGTGGATAGAGCATGGGCTAGGAGTCAGACGAGTCAGATCCCGGCTCCGCTCCCGTCTGCTGTGTGACCTTAGGCGAGAAGCAGCGTGGCTCAGTGGCAAGAGCCCGGGCTTGGGAGTCAGAGGTCATGGGTTCGAATCCCGGCTCTGCCACTCGTCAGCTGCGTGACTGTGGGCGAGTCACTTCACTTCTCTGTGCCTCAGTTCCCTCATCTGTAAAATGGGGATTAACTGTGAGCCTCACGTGGGACGACCCGATTACCCTGTATCTACCCCGGCGCTTAGAACGGTGCTCGGCACATAGTAAGCGCTGAACAAATGCCAACATTATGATTTCACTTCTCTGGGCCTCAGTTACCTCATCTGTCAAATGGGGATGGAGACCGTGAGCCCCACATTGGACAGGGACCGTGTCCGACCCGATTTGCTGGTACCCACCCCAGGATTTCGTACAGTGCTTGGTGCATCGTGAAGCACTCAACAGATACCATCATCAGAGTTGTGTCCGGGATGCTGGTAGTTGGGGAATTGGGACCGGTGATGACGATGATGATGGCATTTGTTAAGCGTCTACTATGTGCCAAGCACTGTTCTAAGTGCTGGGGTGGATACAGGGCAATCAGGTTGTCCCACGTGGGGTTTCCAGTCTTAAACCCCATTTTACAGATGAAGTGACTGAGGTTCGGAGAAACTGTGACTGGCCCAAGGTCACATAGCAGACAAGACACAGAGACGGAATTAGAACCCACGTCCTCTGACTCCCAAGTCCGGGCTCTTTCCACTAAGCCACACTGCTTCTAAATGTGGTGGCAATAGTGAAGGTAGGCATAAAGCAGCGTGGCTCAGTGGAAAGAACCTGGGCTTGGGAGTCAGAGGTCATGGGTTCAAATCCCCGCTCCACCACCTGTCAGCTGTGTGACTGTGGGCGAGTCGCTTCACTTCTCTGCGTCTCAGTTCCCTCATCTGTAAAATGAGGATTAAGACTGTGAGCCTCACGTGGGACGACCTGATGACCCTGTATCTACCCCGGCGCTTAGAACAGTGCTCTGTACATAGTAAGCGCTTAACAAATACCAACATTATTCACATTATTATAACTGTAATTTCATAGAGAGACAGCCTGGCTTAGTGGAAAGAGCAATGGCTTGGGAGTCAGAGGTCATGGGTTCTAATCCTGCCTCCTCCACTTGTTAGCTGTGTGACTTTGAGCAGGTCACTTGACTTCTCTGGATCTCAGTGACCTCATCTGGAAAATGGGGGTGAAGACTGTGAGTCCCATGTGGGAACACCTGTTAACCTTGTATCCCTCCCAGCACTCAGAATAGAGCTTGGCACGTAGTAAGTGTTTAACAAATACCATCATCATCGTGGGATGACCTGATGACCCTCTATCTACCCCAGCGCTTAGAACAGTGCTCGGCACCCAGTGAGCACTGAACAAATACCAACATTATAATTATTGATAAAATTGACAACATCGGGCATGGTCTCCCTAGAATTTCTCCTGCTTCTCTCTAGTAAGCACTTAACAAATACCAACATTATTATTATTATAATTACTGATAAAATTGACAACACCGGGCATGGTCTCCCTAGAATTTCCCCTGCTTCTCTCCAGTCCCACTCTCCTCCTGCCTCTTCTTTGACTCTCTCATCTCTCCTAGCAGTATCGCCAGAGGAACCCTCCTGTTTCTCTAAATCCACACCGTCCCCCTGTGCTTCCAAACCCATCCCTTCCTACCTTATGAGAACACTTCTTCTTCCCTTCCTGACAGAAGCCAACTGTTCACTCTCCGATAGCTCCTTCCCCTCCACTTTCAAACATTCTCATGTCTCCTCTATCCTAAAAAAAACCCCCTCTCCTTGCCCCCCACGGCTCCCTGCAGTCATCACCCCATCTCTCTTCTACCGTTCCCCTCCAAACTCCTTGAGAAAGTTATCTTCACCGGCTGTCTCAAATTCCTCTCCTCCGATTCTCTCCTTGACCCCTTCCAACCTGGAAACCGCCCTCTCTAAGGTTATCGATGACCTTGTTCTTGCCCAGTCCAGCGGCCTCTACTCCACCCTCATCCTCCTTGACCTCACAGCTGCCTTTGACACCGTGAAAACCCCCCTTCTCGTGGAAACGCTATCTAATCTTGGCTTCGCCCACTCTGTCCTCTCCTGGTTCTCCTCCTATCTCTCTGGCTGCTCATTCTTTGTTTCTTTCGCCGGCTCCTCTTCCGCCTTCCACCCCTTAACTGTGGTGATCCCCGAAGGTTCAGTTCTGGGTCCCCTTCTATTCTCCGTCTACACCCCACACTCTTGGAGGACAATCCTATCCAGCACATTAGCAGATACGCCCATAACGAGCTTAAGGTCCAGGGAGGGAGGCAAACATTAATATGAATAAATCAATTATTTATAATACATAATTCAAAGATATGTACAGATGCACAGAAGATTTACGCCACCATCTTCCCTTTCTCACAGCCCTGTAACCTTGGCATTGTCCTTTACTCATCTCTTTCACTCAAGCAGCGTGGCTCAGTGGAAAGAGCCCGGGCTTGGGAGTCGGAGGGCATGGGTTCGAATCCCAGATCTGCCCCTTGTCAGCTGTGTGACTGTGGGCGAGTCACTTCACTTCCCTGTGCCTCAGTTACCTCATCTGTAAAATGGGGATCAACTGTGAGCCTCCCGTGGGACAACCCGATGACCCTGTATCTCTCCCAGCACTTAGAACGGTGCCCTGCACGTATTAAGTGCTTAACAAATACCAACATTATCATCCCAGTTTGTCATTAAATCCTGTCAGGTCTACCTTCACAATTTTTCTAGAATCTGCCCTTTCTTCTCCAACCAAACGGCTACCGCACTGATCCAGGCACTTATAATGACGATAATATTAATAATAATGGTATCTGTTAAGCATTTACTCCGTGCCCACCGCTGTTCTAAGCACTGGGGTAGATACAAGATAATCAGGTTGGACGGTGTCCTGGTCTTACACGGGGCTCCCAGACTTAATCCCCGTTTTACAGATGAGGTCACTGAGGCACAGAGAAGTTAAGTGACTTGCCCAAGGTCACTCGTAGCTCACTCTGTTGTCTGGATCGTTTTTTCATAAAAACATCCATTACCTGTTTTTCCACTCCTCAGAACTTCCTGTGGTTGGCCACCCACCTACTCATCAAACAGAAATCCTAAACATTGACTTTAAATTACTCAATCGGCTTGCCTCCTCCTTCCTTTCTTTGCCGATTTCCTAATACAATCCAGCCTCCGCACTCAGTTCTCTAACGCCAACCTACTCACTCTACCTCAATCTCGTCTATCTCCCTACTGACCCTTCGCCCACAACCTCCCTCTGGCCTGGAACGCCCTCCCCCGTCAAATTTAAAAGACGATCACTCTCCCCACCTTCAAAGCCCTCCTAAAAATCACATCTCTTCCGAGAAGCCTTCCTTGATTAAGCCCAGATTTCCCCTTCCCACTCTCCCTTGTGTATCACCTAAGCATTTGGATCTCTGTCAGTTAAAGCACTTGCTAGTCATCCCACCCTCAGCCACACAGCACTTATGTACATATATTTTTTTAAATAATAATCATAATAATGTTGGTATTTGTTAAGCGCTTACTATGTGCAGAGCACCGTTCTAAGAGCTGGGGTAGATACAGGGTAATCAGGTTCTCTCACGTGAGGCTCACAGTTAATCCCCACTTTACAGATGAGGTAACTGAGGCACAGAGAAGTGAAGTGACTTGCCCACAGTCACATAGCTGACAAGCAGTGGAGCTGGGATGGTATTTGGTATTAAATGGTATTTGTTAAGCTCTTGCTGTGTGAAGCACTGGGATAGATCCAAGCTAATGGGGTTGCACACAGTCCCCGTCCAACATGGGGCTCACGCTCTGAATCCCCATTTTACAGATGAGGTAACAGCTCTAGAGGAAGTGAAGCGAAGTGGAGCTGGGATTAGAACCCGGGCCCTTCTGACTCCCAGGCCTGTGCTCTGTCCACGAGGCCACGCTTCTTCCCACTTATACTCCGCCATTCCCCCTATCTGCAGTTTAATGTCTGGGAGTCCATGATGGGAGTGTGATTTGCACGAGAGGCGTTTGGTCATTCTACGAAGGAAGTCAAGTCTTCAGAGCCTTATGGAAGGCCCATCTTCTCCGAGAGGCCTTCCCCGACTAAGCCTCATTTCCTCTCCTCCCACCACCTTCCGCGTCACCCTTGCACTTAGATTTGCTCCCTTTATTCACCCCTCCCTCAGCCCCACAGCACTAACGTACGTATCCTTAATTTCTTTATTCGTAGGAGCATCTGCCTCCCCCTCGAGACTGTAAACTCGTCGTGTGCGGGGAACGTGTCCGCCAACTCTGCTTTATCGTCCTCTCCCAGGCGCTTAGTCCGGCGTTTCGCTCACGGTAAGCGTTCGATAAATACGATCGATCGCTCGATTAGAACCCAGGACCTCTGACTTCCAGGCCGGAGCTCTTTCCACGAGGTCACACTGCCCAGGTTTTCCGCTCCCCGTGGAAAATCCAAATCCCTTCCCCATGGAGGAAACCCAGATCTCTGGGTGTGGGGGGAAGAGATTAATTCAGAGGATAATCTCCAGCAGGATATAATTAGTTCACGGTTCAGCGGATCCCACTAAGACCCCCGTCCCTTGATCTCGTCTCCTTTAAACGACGCAGACTGTAAAACCGAAACAGAGACATGCCCGCTATTACACTCTTATTGAATCTGGATTCTCTCCAGGGTGAGAAGTCTTCAGATCTGGAGGCGATCCAGTCGTAGGACGGAAGGGAGCCTCAGACTCGGAATATCCAGCAGCCTGAGGATTTTGGGGATGTAGAGGCACGTGGGGGCCTCTCTTTTCTCTGCCTCTTGAAGAATCTTCGTCTGCGGATCCTTGGGGGCCGAGGGGAGGGGTTTTGATGTCCAGGAACATCTGAGAGAAACCGCTTGTCCTGTCGGCCGCCGGCACCTGGCAACGGAGAAATCTTCAGACGGAGGCCTGACGCAGGGATCCCAGATCAGTGGTATTTATTGAGCGCTTACTGTGTGCAGGGTACTGTATTTAGCGCTTGGGAGAGTACCATAAAACAGAGCTTTGTTTTGTATTTATGGTATTTGTTAAGTGCTTACTATTGCCAGGCCCTGTTCTAAGCGCTGGGGTAGATACAAGGTAATCAGGTTGGACACGGTCCGCGTCCCACGTGGGGCTCAATCTTAATCCCTATTTTCCAGATGAGGTAACTGAGGCCCAGAGAAGTGAAGTGACCTGTCCAAGGTCACACAGCAGATATGCGGAGAATTGGAGGATTAAAACCCAAGTCCTTCTGAGGCCCGGGCCTGCGATCTATTCACTTGGCCATGTTGCTTCTCCAGCACGTTCTACCAACGGAATTGGTAGATACGATCCCTGCTCACAAGGAGCTTACATTCTAGAAGGGGAGACGGATGTTAGTGTTAATTATGGATATGTTCATAACCCAAACCTGAGGAGTCGTAATGGGCCTAGAAAGTGGTGAGATCTCATCTCTCCCACCCCTCCAGGTCCCATCCCATCCTGGAGAGCTGAACGATGCCTAATAATAATGATAATAATGCTATTATGCACTTCAAACTCAACTACATATTTCAACCTCGTCTATGCACTTCGATCAAATCACCTTTGGAGATTTGACACTTGATATTCGCCCCACCCCCAAACACTAAGCACTTATGTACATATCTTTAAATGGGGAAGCAGCATGACAGAGTGGTTATAGCACAGGCCTGGGAGTCAGAAGGTCATGGGTTCTAATCCCTGCTCTGCCACTTTGGTTCAATCGTATTTATTCAATTGTATTTATTGAGCGCTTACTGTGTGCTGAGCACTGTACTAAGCACTTGGAAAGTACAATACAGCAATAAAAGAGAGACATTCCCTGCCCACAACGGCTCACAGTCTAAATGTGTTAAAGTCCCGTTCTTTACAAGAATCAGGCAATCAATCAGCCAATCAGTGGTATTTATTGAGCCCTTACTGTGTCCAACCTGCTTAATTTGCATAATAATCATAATAATGTTGGTAATTGTTAAGCGCTTACTATGTGCAGAGCACTGTTCTAAGCACTGGGGTAGACACAGGGGAATCAGGTTGTTCCACGTGGGGCTCACAGTCTTAATCCCCATTTTACAGATGAGGTAACTGAGGCACCGAGAAGTGAAGTGACTTGCCCACAGTCACACAGCTGACAAGTGGCAGAGCTGGGATTCGAACCCATGACCTCTGACTCCAAAGCCCGTGCTCTTTCCACTGAGCCATTTGCATCTACCCCAGTGCTTAGAACAGCGTCTGGCACATAGTAAGTACTTAACAAATGCCATTACTATTATTGCTTACTGTGTGTAGAACATTGCACCAAACACTTGGGAAAGAATAATGTATACTAGAGTACACTTGTGACCTCTGGCAAGTCACTTCGCTTTTCTGTGCCTCAGTTACCTCATCTGGAAAATGGGGATTGAGACTGTGAGCCCCACGTGGGACAGGGACTGTGCCCAACTTGATTTGCTTGTATCCACTCAAGCACTCAGTACAGTGCCTGGAACATAATGAGTGCTTAACAAATGCTATCGTTATCATTTAAATTATGTAGTACCAATTACCGCTTTCTTCATATTAATGTCTGCCGTCCTCTCTAGACTAAAAGCTCGTTGTGGGCAGAGAATAGGTCTGGTAATTCTCTCTGGGACTCAGTTTCCTCATTTGGAAAATGGGGATTCAATACCTGTTCTCCCTCCTACATAATAATAATAATAATAATAATAATAATAATAATGATGATGATGGCACTTGTTAAGTGCTTACTATATGCAAAACACCGTTCTAAGCACTGGGGAGGATACAAGGTGATCAGGTTGTCCCACGTGGGGCTCACAGTCTTCATCCCCATTTTACAGATGGGGTAACTGAGGCACAGAGAAGTTAAGTGACTTGCTCAAAGTCACACAGTTGACAAGTGGCAGAGGCGGGGTTTGAACCCGTGACCTCTGACTCCCAAGCCCGGGCTCTTTCCACTGAGCACGCTGCTTCTCTGCTTAGTTAAGCTGTAAGCCCCATGAGGGACAGGGACCTGATTATCTCATATCTACCCCAGTGCTTAGTACAGTGTTTGGCACCTGAAAAGTACTTAAACGTTGCTATTATTATTATTATTGTTGAGGGATGTGGGAGGATGCCAGCTTTCACCCAGCAAAATAGCAGGTGGGTGGGAGGAGGGAGAGAAGGCCCAGGAGGATGTGTAATAACTCTTTTTAATGGTATTTGTTAAACGCTTACTAATGCGCCAGACACTGGACTAAGCGCCGGGGGTAGGTACAAGTTAATCAGCTTGGACACAGTCCCTGTCCCACATAGGGCTCACAGTCTTAAACTCCATTTTACAGATGAGGTCAGTGAGGCACAGGGAAATGAAGTGATTTATCCGAGGTTACAAAGCAGACAAGTGACTTTCCCAGGCAATCAGTGGTATTTATTGAGCGTTTACTGCGTGCCTAGCACTGGACTAAGCGCTTGAGAGAGTATGCTAACCCAGAGTTGCTGCCTACAACGAGCCTAAAGTCTAGAGGGGTTTTACAGCGACATGTCAACCGCGGGTACAACTTTGTGATAATTGAGCAGGACAGTAAGAGGTCTCAGCTAAACTGTGGCTTAGGAAAGAAATCAAAACTGCCACGGCACATGTGCAAGAAATTAAAATTAGGCTTAGACTCATCTGAAGAACAGCTCTGACAGTTCCATATGGTGGCGTGAAGGCACCCAAAGCTTTATGGATTTGGCAAACATCTTAAACTGTTTTTCAAATGATTTAGGTTCAGCACAACCCAAATTGTATTTTTGCCTCTGGTACCTTTTCTGCTTAATTTTCCACCCTAGAGAATTGGGAGAGGGAATTGTAAGTCCACATATGTTCTCCATTCATTTACACTTAACTCATCAACATCTTGTTTTGGAAGAACTGTTTGATGTCCGAGAAGCTTTTTAAGCCTTTTTATAAGCATCTTAAAGTCCTTTTTCCTCAGAAACAGGAAGTGCTTCCCCCCATCCCCTCACCCCTCCCTTGGCCAAGAACGGGTGAACGCAAAACACCGGAGAGTTGGGAATTGTCAAATAAGCATCCGCTCTGTCCTAAACGTGTCCCGCTCACCTTCAGTCGGTTGTATTTACTGAGCGCTGACTGTGTGCAGAGCACAGTACTAAACGTTTGGGAGAGGAGAATTTTAAAATAAACAGAGACATTCCTTGCTCAGGGTGAGCTTACAGTCTAGAGGGGGAGAAAGACATCAATAGAAATACATAAATGACAGATATGGACAAAAGTGGTGGGGGCTGGGAGGGAGGATGAGTGAAGAGAGCAAGTCAGGGTGACGCAGAAGGGAGGGGGAGAAGAGGAAAGGGGGGCTTAATCAGGGAAGGCCTCTTGGAGGAGATGGGCCTTCAGTAAGGTTTTGAAGAATGGGGAGAGTCACTGCCTGTTGGATATGAGGAGGGAGGGCATTCCAGGCCAGAGACGGAACGCGGGGAGAGAGCTGGCGACGAGAGAGATGAGATCGAGGCCCATTGAGAAGGTTGACCGAGAGGGCACTGAAGCTGGCAATGCCAGGATAATAATCGTGGTATTTGTAAAGCGCTTACTATGTACACAGCATTCATTCATTCATTCATTCAATAGTATTTATTGAGCGCTTACTATGTGCAGAGCACTGTACTAAGCGCTTGGGAAGAACAAGTCAGCAACAGATACAGTCCCTGCCGTTTGACGGGCTTACGGTCTAATCGGGGGAGACGGACGGACAAGAACAATGGCAATAAATAGAGTCGAGGGGAAGAACATCTCGTAAAAACCGATGGCGACTAAATAGAATCGAGGCGATGTACAATTCATTAACAAAATAAATAGGGTAATGAAAATATATACAGTCGAGCGGACGAGTACGGTGCCGTGGGGATGGGAAGGGAGAGGTGGAGGAGCAGAGGGAAAGGGGGAAAAAGAGGGTTTAGCTGCGGAGAGGTAAAGGGGGGGTGGCAGAGGGAGTAGAGGGAGAAGAGGAGCTCAGTCTGGGAAGGCCTCTCGGAGGAGGTGAGTTTTAAGTAGGGTTCTGAAGAGGAAAAGAGAATCAGTTTGGCGGAGGTGAGGAGGGAGGGCGTTCCGGGACCGCGGGAGGACGTGACCCGGGGGTCGACGGCGGGATAGGCGAGACCGAGGGACGGTGAGGAGGTGGGCGGCAGAGGAGCGGAGCGTGCGGGGTGGGTGGTAGAAAGAGAGAAGGGAGGAGAGGTTCTAAGAGCACTGTTCTAAGTGCTGGGGTAGATACAGGGTAGTCAGATTGTCCCACCTGGGGCTCACACTTCTTAATCCCCATTTTTACAGATGAGGTAACTGAGGCCCAGAGAAGTTAAATGACTTGCCTAAGGTCAAACAGCAGACAAGTGGCGGAGCCGGGATTAGAACCCACGGCCTCTGACTTCCAAGCCCGGGCTCTTTCCACTAAGCCACGCTGCTTCTCTAATCAGGAGATGGTCAGGATGTCTCTGATCTCCTTGGGCTCTCCCGGTTGGGGGAGGAGGGAATGAGTGTAGTGGGGGCTCAGTGGTGATGGTTCTGCCAGGAGGAAGGGCGTGAGCTACCCAGGAACACCTAATAATAGTAATAAAGTTGAGGAAGTGCTGACTGTGTGCAGAGCACTGCCTGGAGCACTGAGCAAAGCACTGTACCGAGCACTGGACTGAGCACCGTGCAGGACACCGCACGGAGGCTCCATACTAAGCTTGGGATTAAGTACAAGTTATTCAGATTGGACATAGTTCCTGTCCCAAATAGGGGTCATAGTCTTAATCCCCATTTTACAGATGAAGTAGCCGAGGCACAGAGTGTGGAGGGAAATCCACGAGGAAGGGATAGACGTGGTCCCGGGCCTTCATGGAGCTCCCGATTGGAGAATTTGGGAGGAGAGAGGGGACGGGCGACAGACAGGCAAGGAAAGGCGAAACAACTAAAACCCAAAAGCAGCATGAAAGACTAGGACCATGGTGTAGACTGCAAGAGGGGCAGGTGCTGTGGCAGCGTGGCTCAGTGGAAAGAGCCTCGGCTTCGGAGTCAGAGGTCATGGGTTCGACTCCCGGCTCTGCCACTTGTCAGCTGTGTGACTGTGGCCGAGTCACTTCACTTCTCTGGGCCTCAGTTACCTCATCTGTAAAATGGGGATTAACTGTGAGCCCCGCGTGGGACAAACTGATTACCCTGTATCTCCCCCCAGCGCTTCGAACGGTGCTCTGCACATAGTAAGCGCTTAACAAATACCGACATTATTATTATTATTAGAATTCTGAGCTAAATATAATCATAATGACTGTGGTATTTGTTAAGTACATAATGCTAATGGTATTTGTGAAGCGCTTACTATCTGCCAAGCACTGTTCTAATTGCCGGGGTCTTGTCTTATGCCGTCGAGTCATGTCCGACCCATAGCGGCACCACGGACCCATCTCTCCCAGAACGCCCCGCTCTCCATCTGCAATCGTTCCGGTAGTGGATCCACAGAGTTTTCTTGGGAAAAAGCCGGAAGTGGTTTACAGTTGCCTCCTTCCGCTCGGTAAACTCGAGTCTCCGCCCTCGAATCTTTCCCACGTCAGTGCTGCCCAGCACGGGTGAGTTTCGACTCGTAGCAGATGGCCCGCCCCTCGCTAGCCACTGCCCAAGCTAGGAATGGAACGGTTAGGCCTCTGCTCGACTCTCCCTTCCGTAGCAGAGACTGGCAGAGTCGTGGAAACTCCCCAGGTGTGACCCTAAGAGGAGGAATCGCCGGCGTAGATACAAGCTATTTAGGTTGGACGAAGTCCCCGTCTTACATGGGGTTCACGGTCTTAATCCCCATTTTACAGATGAGATAACTGAGGCCCAGAGAAGTGAAGTGACTTGCCGAAGGTAACGCCGCAGTCGTGCGGTGAAGCTTGATTTAAAAGCCTCATCCCTTGACTCACAGGTCAGCGCTCTTTCCACTAAACCACCTTACTGTGTGCCATTCATTCATTCAGTAGTATTGAGCGCTTACTGTGTGCAGAGCACTGTACTAAGCGCTTGGAATGTACAAATCGGTAAAAGATAGAGACAGTAGCACTGGACTAAGCGCTGGGGTAGATACAAGCTTATCAGGCTGGACACAGTCCCTGTCCCACATGGGGCTCCCGCTCTTAATCCCCATTTTTCAGAGGAGGTAACTGAGGGCCGGGGAAGTGAAGTGACTTCCCCAAGGTCACACGGCAGACAAGCAGCAGCAGGATTAGAACCCAGGTCTTTCTGACTCCCGGGCTCCATTCACCAGGCCACGCTGCCTCTCGACGTCTTTGAGTTTCTCATGGCTTATACGTCCACGTTCCGGAAGTCGAGAAGGACTCCAGTCCTGTGACACCCCTCAGGGAGAGCTGATGAGGTGTTGGGGGGTGAATATTCTCAGTGAATTTTCTCACCTGTCCCACCGTCGACCCCGGCCCACGTCCTTCCTCTGGCCTGGGATGCCCTCCCTCCTCACATCCGCCAAACTAGCACACTTCCCCCCTTCAAAGCCCTCCTGAGAGCTCACCTCCTCCAGGAGGCCTTCCCGGACTAAGCCCCCCTTTTCCTCTTCTCTCCCCCCCGGCCCACTGCTCCAACTCCCTCCCTTTCCTCTCCCCCTCTCCCCATCCCACAGAACTTGCGCATATTTGTACATATTTATAATTATAATTCGATTTTTATTAATGATGTGTATATAGAGAAGCAGCGTGGCTCAGTGGAAAGAGCCCGGGCTTAGGGGTCAGAGGCCGTGGGTTCTAATCCCGGCTCTGCCGCCTGTCAGCTGTGTGACTCTGGGCCAGTCACTTCACTTCTCGGTGCCTCAGTTACCTCATCTGTAAAATGAAGATTAAGACTGTGAGCCTCACGTGGGACAACCTGATTACCCTGTATCTACCCCAGCTCTTAGAACAGTGTTCGGCACATAGTAAGCGCTTAACAAATGCCAACATTATTATTATTATTATCTATAATTCTTTTTATTTATAATAATGCTACTAACTATTCCCTCTGCTCCCTCTACCCCCCACTTCACCTCTCCGTAGCTAAATCCTCTCGTCCCCCCTTTCCCTCTGCTCCTCCCTTTCTCCCGTCCCCTCAGCACCGTACTCGTCCGCTCAACTGTATATATCTTCATCACCCTATTTATTTTGTTAATGAGATGTGCATCGCCCTGATTCTATTTATTTGCTATTGTTTTAATGAGATGCTCGTCCCCTCGATTCTATTTACTGCCACTGCTCTTGTCTGTCCGTCTCCCCCGATCAGATTGTAAACCCGTCAAAGGGCAGGGACCGTCTCTATCTGTTACCGATTTGTCCATTCCAAGCGCTTCGTACAGTGCTCTGCACCTAGGAAGCGCTCAATAAATACTATTGAATGAATGAATTTACTTGTTTTGATGTCTGTCTCTCTCCTTCTAGCCTGTGAGCTCCTTGTGGGCAGGGATTGTCTCTATTTGTTGCTGACCTGTACTTCCCAAGTGCTTAGTACAGTGCTCTGCACACAGTCAACGCTCAATAAATACCATCGAATGAACGAATGAATGAATGAACCCCACGGAAGATCTCTCCACCCCTCCATCCTCCCCCTCCTGCTGCTTCTAAGAGCAGAAGAGCCTCTCCGGGCTTCTCCCAAGCCAGAGGACGGAAAGAGTAGCCCTGCCATTTCGGGTTCAAGACTCCTGGTCCACTCTGGCCAGTGCTCGGTCGCCATTCATTCGTTTATTCGTATTTACTGAGCGCTTACTGGGTGCACAGCACTGTCCTAAGCGCTTGGAAAGTACAATTCAGCAGTAAAGAGAGACATTCCCTGCCCACACCGGGCTTACGGTCTAGAAGGGCGAGAAAGGTGTTGCAGTCTAGTCCGCAGGGTCGACGCACAGTCATCATTTATAATCATAACTGTGGTTTGTTAAGTGCTTACTATGTGCCGAGCACTGTACTCAGTGCTGGAGTGGAGACAAGTTAATCAGATCCCACATGGGGCTCACAGTCTACGTAGGAGGGCAAACGGGCTCCGAATCCCGCGGAATCCCTATTTTATAGGTGAGGAGAGGGAGGCCTGGAGAATCAGACCATCAGTGATATTTATTGAGTGATTACAGGGTGCAGAGCGCTATATTAAGCGCTTGTGAATACAAGAAACATGGCTTAGTGGATAGAGCTCAGGGCTGGGCGTCAGAAGGACCTGGGTTCTGATTCCGACTCCGCCACTTGTCTGCTGTGTGACCTAGGGCAAGTCACTTGATTTCTCTGGGCCTCTGTTACCTCATCTGCAAGATGGGGATTGAGACGGTGAGCCCCACGGGAGACAAGCACTGTGTCCACCCCGATTTACTTGGATCCACCCCAGCGCTTAGTACATAGTAAGTGCTTAACAAATGCCACTGTTATTCTTATTATAGAATGTTTGTTCCTCTCGAAGCTGCCCTGACGATTCCTTTCCATCTTGGTCATGCCACTCCAACTGTCACCCTGAACATTTATGTAAATACCGGTTTATTAATTTCATTAATGGATCACCTCCTTCAGGCTTACTGACCTACCTCTCCGCCCTTACTCTCCTAAATTAATCAATTCTGGTATTTCTAAAGCACCTACTACGTGTCAAGCACTGGGATAGATTGACGATAAGTAGCCCGACTCAGTGGCTAGAACACGGGCCCGGGAGTCAGAAGGACCTGGGTTCTAATCCCAGCTCTGCCACTCGTCGGCTGTGTGACCTTGGGCAAGTCACCTCACTTCTCTGGACCTCAGTTAACTCATCTGTAAAATGAAGATGAAGACTTTGCATCCATCCTGATTAACTTGAATCTACCCCAGGGCTTAGAACAGTGCTTGGCACATAGTAAGAGCTTAAAAAGTGCGATAATTATTGTGCTATTCATGCTAGAAGAGGAGGAAGAGGAGGAGGCAGAAGAGAACCCGGAGGAGCACCGGGTTTTTTTCCCCCAGCTCGAAGCACACGTCCACACCAGGGAGCGTGAAATTCTTATGTAATAACTGTGGTATTTCATTCATTCATTCAATAGTATTTAATGAGCGCTTACTATGTGCAGAGCACTGTACTAAGCTCTTGGAATGGACAAATCGGTAACGGATAGAGACGGTCCCTGCCCTTTGACGGGCTTACGGTCTAATCGGGGGAGACGGACGGACGAGAACAATAGCAATAAATAGAATCAAGAGGAAGAACATCTCATTAAGACAACAGCAAATAAATAGAATCAAGGTGATGTACATCTCATTAACAAAGTAAATAGGGTAATGAAGATGTGCTTACTCTGTGCCCAGCACTGTTCTAAGCCCTGGGGTAGGTACAAGCTGATCAGGTTGGACACAGTCTCTGTCCCACATGGTGCTCACACTCTTAATCCCCAATTTACAGATGAGGTAACTGAGGCCCAGAGAAGCTATGTGACTTGGCCGAGGTCACCCAGCGGGCATGTGGCAGAGCCGGGATTAGAACCCAGGTCCCCTGGTCCTCTGACTCCCAGGCCCGTGCTCTTTCCACTAGGCCAGGCATGGGTTCGAATCCCGGCTCTGTCACTCGTCAGCTGTGTGACTGTGGGCAAGTCACTTCACTTCTCGGTGCCTCAGTTACCTCATCCGTAAAATGAAGATTAAGACTGTGAGCCTCACGTGGGACAACCTGATTACCCTGTATATACCCCTTTTTACGCAGCTCGGCTCAATGGAAGCTCAGAGAAGCAGCATGGCTCAGTGGAAAGAGCACGGGCTTTGGAGTCAGAGGCCATGGGTTCGAATCCCAGCTCTGCCACTTGTCAGCTGCGGGACGTTGAGCAAGTCATTCACTTCTCTGTGCCTCAGTTACCTCATCTGGAAAATGGGGATTAAGGCTGTGAGCCCCACTTGGGACAACCTGATTACCTTGTATGTCCCCCAGTGCTTAGAGCAGTGCTCGGCACATAGTGAGCGCTTAAGAAATACCGTCGATATCATTATTATCCCCGCCTTGAAGGATCGTAGATCTACAGGAGGAGACAGACATAGAAATACAATTCAGATAAGGGAATCAGCAGCGCATAAGGATGTGGGCCTATGCACTGTGGAATTGGAGTGAGTTTTAAAGCTTTTAAGGGATACAGACCCATAGGTGATGCAGAGGAGCAGCATCACCGTAGCTACAGCACCAGCCTGGGAGTCAGAAGGACCTGGGTTCTAATCCCAGTTCTGCCCCACATCTGTGTGACCTTGAGCAAGTCACTTCACTTCTCTGGTCTTCAGTTACCTCATCTAGAAAATGGGGATTTTAAGAGGGTGAGGTCCACGAGGACTGTGTCCAACCTGATTGATTTGAATCTACCCCAGCGCTTAGAACACGTTTGGGCAAATAGTAAGTGCTTCACGATAATAATAATGGTATCTGTTAAGCGATTACTAAGCACTGTTCTAAGCACTGGGGTAGATACAATGTAATCAGGTTGTCCCACGTGGGGCTCACAGTCTTACTCCCCATTTTCCAGATGAGGTAACTGAGGCCCAGGGAAGTGAAGTTCATTCATTCAATAGTATTTATTGAGCGCTTACTATGTGCAGAGCACTGTACTAAGCGCTTGGGATGAACAAGTCGGCAACAGATAGAGACAGTCCCTGCCGTTTGACGGGCTTACGGTCTAATCGGGGGAGATGGACAGACGAGAACAATGGCACTAAACAGCGTCAAGGGGAAGAACATCTCGTAAAAACAATGGCAACTAAATAGAATCAAGGCGATGTACAAAGAATCAAGGCGAAGTGAAGTGACTTGCCCAAAGTCACACAGCTGACAAGGGGCGGAGCCGGGATTAGAACCCACGACCCCTGACTTCCAAGCCCGGGTTCTTTCCACTAAGCCACGCTGCTTCTCCTGTTACCATAACAAGTACCATAGTAATTGTAATGATAATGATAATAATAGTGAAAATAATTATTAGAAGGGGGAAAGACTAGGGTGGGGAGATGAGAGGTTAGTCAGGGAAGGCTTCCTGGAGGAGGTGGGATTTTTTTTTTTTTTTTTTAGTAGGAAAGGGTTGGAGGTCCATTCTCTAAGGGAGGGGATGGACAAGCCCCCCACCCTCCGGCCTTATGTTTTCCCGAGACGGTCCACCACCCACGCCCTCTCCTCCCAACGCTCCCACTCCACTTTGGACCGTCCAGGATGTTTGGGTTGGTAGATGGAGAATTCTGTGCTGTAATGGCTGATGAGTTTATGAGGCTCAGAGCATTTCCCAGCCTGATTATCCATCAACCAAATAGCCAACAAACAAGTAGGTCCTCAGCGCTATTTCCTGGAAAGAATTGGTAAATGGAAATGAGCTTGCCTTATAGAAGTGAAGGGGAGAGATTTCTCATAAGATTAAATTTCTCATTTATCCAGTGCAAGGATCACAAGCAGGAATCTCTTTAGCAAAACAAAACCAGGCAGACAGCCTGAGATGGGAGATTAAAACCCTGGGGGGCAAGGGGGTGGGAGGGGATTTGAAGAGGGGTGAGCTGGGGGGGGGGCACAGGGTAGGGAGGGAAGGTAGGGGTCGGGGGAGTTGTCCAGGAGCAGGGGAGGGAATGGGAATTTTTCAAGGAAAGATATGTGGTGTCTTTTAAGTGCTCACTATGTGCCAGACACTGTACCAAGCCCTGGGGTGGATACAGGCAAATCGGGTTGGACGCAGTCCCCGTTCCGCATGGGGCTCGAGGTCTTAATTTCTGTTTTACGGATGAGGTAACTGAGGCACGGGGAAGTGAGTGATTTGCCCCAGGTCACACAGCAGGGACATGGTGGAGCTGGGATTGGGACCCAGGTCCCAGGCCCGGGCTCTAACCACTAGACCCTGCTCTCTCCCCCTTGTTGTCAAGAGATCTTTGTTAGGCCAATGAATTACACAGACGGAGCGCATACTGTTGGAAGGGCAATCAATTAATCAATCAGTGGTATTTAGCGGCAAGCTGTTCTCTTTCTCCAGAAACGTTCTGGGCATGTCACCCCCCTCCTCGAAAATCTCCAATGGCTGCCTATCAACCTCTGTATCAAACAAAAACTCCCCACTACTGTCTTCATAGCTGTCGGTCGCCTGATGAAGCAGCGTGGTGCAGTGTGAATCCCAGCTCTGCCACTTGTCAGCTGTGTGACTGTGGGCGAGTCACTTCACTTCTCTGTGCCTCAGTTCCCTCATCTGTAAAATGGGGATTAAGACTGTGAGCCCCACGTGGGACAACCCGATTCCCCTGTGTTTACCCCAGCGCTTAGAACAGTGCTCTGCACATAGTAAGCGCTTAACAAATACCAACATTATTATTATTATTATTATTATTATCCTACTTCACCTCCCTTCTCTCCTTCTCCATCGCAACCCACACACTCTGCTCCTCTGCCCCCATCACCTCCTCACTGGGTCTCGTTCTCGCCTGTCCCGCCGTCGACCCCCGGCCCACGTCCTCCCTCTGGCCTGGAACGTCCTTCCTCCTCACCTCGGCCACACTAGCTCATTTCCCCCCTTCAAAGCCCTACTGAAAGCTCCCCTCCTCCGGGAGGCCTTCCCGGACTAAGCTCCGTTTTTCCTCTGCTCCCCCTCCCCTCCCCATTGCCCCCACTCCCTCCCTCTGCTCTCCCTCCCTTCCCGCCCCATAGCAATTGTGTATATATGTACATATTTATAATTCGATTTATTTAATCAATGACGTGTATATAGCTATAATTCTATTTATTTATATTAATGCTATCGATGTCCGTTTAATTGTTTGGATGTCTATCTCCCCTCCGCCCCTTCGAGACTGTGAGCCTGCTGAGGGCAGGGATTGTCTCTATTTGTTGCTGAATTGTACTTCCCAAGCGCTTAGCGCAGTGCTCTGCACACAGTAAACACTCAATAAATACGACTGAATGAATTTACCCAAGGTCACACAGCAGACAAGCGGTGGAGCTGGGATTAGAATCATAATAATGATAATAATAGCGGTATTCGTTAAGCGTTTATTATGTGCCAAGCACTGCTCTAAGTGCTGGGGTAGATACAAGGTAATCAGGTTGGACACAGTCCCTGTCCTATTTGGGGCTCATAGTCTCATTTTACAGATGAGATAACTGAGGTGCAGAGAAGCGAAGTGACTTGTCTAAGGTCACCCAGCAGACAAGTGGTGAAGCCGGGATTAAAACCCATGAGCTTCTGACTCCCAGGCCTGTGCTCTATCCAGAACACCGCACTCCTTCCCTGTCCCGAGCAGTTGGGAGAGTACATTTGTTCATCGCCCCCCTCCCAGCTCCACAGCAGTTATGTACGTGTCTGTAATTAAATTTATTTATATTAATGTCTGCTTCTCTCCCCCCTCCTAGACTGTAAACTCGTCCTAGGCAGGGAATGTGTCTTGTTTATTGTTGTTTTGTAATCTCCCGAGAACTTAAGTAGGGGTGCTCTGCACACGGTAAGCGCTCAATAAGTACGACTTAGGAATGAATACAATATCATTAGTAGACAGTACCCTGCCCTCAAGGACTTAGAATCCAGTGAGGGAGGGAATCCGGTGAAGTAAATGGTAGGCAAGGGGAAGCAATCCATCCATGCATCAATCAATCATTCAGTGGTATTTATCAATCAATCAGTTGAATTCCTTGAGCACTTTCTGTGTGCGGCGCACTGTGCTACATGCTCGGGAGAGTACAGTGGAACAATATATTAGAGTTGTTAGCTCGGTCCCTGCCCCACAAGGAGCTTACATTCTAGAGGGGGAGACGGGCATGAATATAAAGAAATAAATAACAGATAATAATAATAATAATGTTGGTATTTGTTAAGCGCTTACTATGTGCAGAGCACTGTTCTAATAATGTTGGTATTTGTTAAGCACTTACTATGTGCCGAGCACTGTTCTAAGCGCTGGGGTAGACATAGGGGAATCAGGTCGTCCCACGTGGGGCTCACAGTCTTAATCCCCATTTTACAGATGAGGGAACTGAGGCACAGAGAAGTTAAGTGACTCGCCCACGGTCAAACAGCCGACAAGTGGCAGAGCCGGGATTCGAACTCGTGAGCCCTGACTCCAAAGCCCGGGCTCTTTCCACTGAGCCACGCTGCTTCTCTAACAGATCTCTACATGAGTGCTGTGGGGCTGAAAGCGGGATGAATCAAGGGTGTAAATCCCAGTGAAGAAGGAGAGGAATCGGGAGAAAGGAAGACTTAGTCAGGGAAGGCCTCTCGAAGGAGGTGTGATTTTAATAAGGCTTTGAAGGTGGAGAGAGACGGTCTGTCGGATGTTAAGAGGGAGCGCGTTCCAGACCAAAGGGAGGAATCGGTTGTTAGCGAGATAGATCAGATGGAGGTACAGTGAGAAGGTTGGCAGAAGAGGAGCAAAGTTTGTGGGCTGGGTTGTAGTAGAAAAGTAGCGAGGTAAGGTTGGAGGGGGCGAGGGGATCTGACCGCTTTAAAGCTAATGGTGACGAGTTTCTGTTTGATGCGGACGTAGATGGGAAACTACCGGAGGTTCTTGAGGAGTGAGGAGATAGAGACTGGATGTTTTTGTAGAAAAATGTTCTGGGCAGCAGAGTGAAGTAAGGACCGGAGCGGGGAGAGGCAGGAAGCGGGGACAATAATGAGACAGATGCAGTAATCGAGGCAGGATAGAATCAGAGCTTGGATCAGCAAGGTAGCAGTTTGGATGGGGAGAAAAGGGCGGATTTTAGTGATGCCGGGTAGGTAGGATCAACGGGATTTGGTGACAGATTGAATATTTGGGTTGAATGAGGGAAATGAATTGAGGATAATGCCAAGGGTACGGGCTTGTTAGACGGGGTACCGTCTACAGTGATGGGAAAGTCACAGTTAGAACAGGGGGAGGACGGAAAAGGAGTTTGAAAGATATAATGATAATAATGATGGTAATAATAATAATAATGTTGGTATTCGTTAAGCGCTTACTATGTGCAGAGCACTGTTCTAAGCGCTGGGTAGATACAGGGTAATCAGGTTGTCCCACGTGAGGCTCACAATTAATCCCCATTTTACAGATGAGGTAACCGAGGCACAGAGAAGTGAAGTGACTCGCCCAGAGTCACACAGCTGACAAGTGGCAGAGCCGGGAGTGGAACCCCTGGCCTCTGACTCCCAAGCCCGGGCTCTTTTCCACCGAGCCACGTTGCTTCTAGGAAAGGGTGGAGATGCCGGGGATTTGTTAAGCACTGACCATGTTCTAAGCGCTGGGGTAGGTACAAGCTAATTAGGTTGGAAGCAGCCCATGTCCCACTTGGGGCTCACAGTCTTAATCCCCAATTTACAGATGAGGGAACTGAGGCCCAGAGAAGTGAAGTGACTTGCCCAAGGTCACACAGCAGACAAGCTGCGGAGCCAGGCTTAGAACCCAGATCCTTCAGACTCCAAGGCCCTTGCTCTCTCCACTTGGCCACGTTGCTATGTACCAAGTGCTATTGGGATGGAAGGCATGTGTGATTCCTGGTGCTAAAGTTGTGTGGAAACTTTATGGAAAGGCAAAAGCAGGAGAGAGCAAATCTGGCATCTCTCAGCCCGAGCCAGGCCCCAGGACAGATTCCATCGATACAGGCTCCGATCGCCCCATATCATTAGCAGACAGTTCCACAGGTTTGAGAGTTAATTTATGATTTTTAGATTGCCAACTGGGACATAATTCACTCTGCAGTAAGGCCGGGGTCAATATATGTTTAAGTAAAAAGGTTTTCCAAAACCCTCGGGGGTCAATCAGGAAAAACTGCAGTGATTGCTTGGCCTGGGAGAATGAGAGGGAGAGAGGAGAGACGTGAGGGGAGAGAGATGTGGGTGAGGGAGAGAGAGAGAGAGAGATGTCAGGATGAGAGAGAGGGACATGAGGGAGAGAGAGAGATAGATGAGGTACGGGAGGGTAAAGAGAGGAGGTTATGTGGGAGAGAGAGAGAGATGATGTTCATGAGAGAAAGGAGAACTGTAAGAGAGAGATGTGGGTGAGAGAGAGGAGATGTGAGAGTGAGAGAAAGGGAAAGGAGAGATGGGAGGGAGAGAGAAGAGTGATGTGAGAGATGAGGGAAATGAGGGAAAGAGAAGAGAGATGTGGGAGAGACATGAGAGAGAGGACAGACATGAGAGAGAGGAAAAGTCTGAGGGAGAGGGGAAATGTGAGAGGGGGAGAGAGGTGGTATTTGAGGAAGGGAAAGAGGAGAGATATAAGCGAGGGAGAGAGGAGAGACACGGGAAGGAGAGACATAATGGAGAGAGGAGAAGTAAGAGGAAGTGTGATGTGAGGGAGAGAGAGAGAAGAAACAAAAGTGAGGGAGAGGAGATATGTGAGGGAGGGAGAGAAGAGACATGAGGTAGAGATGTGAGGGGGAAAGAAAAGAGAGATGTGAGGTGGTGAGAGATGTGAAGGGGATGGAGAGAGCAGAGACACTAGGGAAGGAAAGCCATGAGAGAGATGTGAGGGAGGGAGATTTGAGGGGGAGAGGAGAGGCACGAGAAAGTTAATAATAATAATTATGGTATTTAAGTGCTTACCGCGTGCCAAATGTTGTTCTAAGTGCTGGATGTGAGGGAGAGATGTGACGGAGAGAGGAGAGACATGAGGGAAAGAGAATGTGAGGGAGAGAAGAGAGGCATGAGGGAGAGAGATGTGAGGGAGATAGGAGAGACTTGAGGGAAAGAGAGATGAGAAGGAGAGAGGAGAGGTACGAGGGAGAGAGAGATACATGAAGGAAAAAAAAATGAAGGAAGGGAGAGACATGAGGGACAGAGAAAGAGAGACAGAGAGAGCGAGATGGAGAGGGTGCATCCATGGAGCCCTCTCTGAGGCATAAATAAGCCAGTTTTATTGCTAACGTGCAACGGTGAAACCAGGTGAGATCCTGTCGGATCGACGCATTTGCAATTTGGAGGCCTTTCCGTCTCCATCCGTCCGTCCCTCGCGCCGGCCTTCCTGCCGCCTCCCCGCCTTGCCCGTCCCTCGTCAACTAAAAATAACCCAGATTGATCGGACGCGGGCGGGAGGCCCGGGGGTCGGAGTTGGGACAGGAAGGAAGGAAGGTCGGTGGGCAGGCGACGGTGCCCCGGGCTGGGGGATCCAATGCCCCACTGGTCAGCTCAGCAAACTGAGGCTCCCCTGGCCTCGGGGCTTCCACATCCACCTGGTCCTTGTGTTGGGAAACAAGTGTTCAGCAGCTAGGACCCTCCCCTCCTCTCCCGGACCCCAGACCCCCCTCAACAAACACACCATGAAAGAAGCTGTGCAGACGAGGGGAAAGACCACAGGCCTGGAGTGAGGACCTGGGTCCTAATTCCGCCTCTTCCACCTGTCAGCTGGGTGACCTTGGGTAAGTCCCTTTTTCTTAAATAGTATTCATGCTCACTATGTGCCAGGCACTGCATTATGCGCTGGAGTAGATACAAGGTAATCTGGTTGGACACAGTCCACGTCCCGCTTGGGGCTCACTGTCTTTATCGCCATTTTACAGATGAGGTCTCTGAAGCCCAGAGAAGTGAAATGACTTGTCCAAGGTCACACAGCAAACGAGTGGTGGAGCCGGGACTAAAACCTAGGTCTTTCACTTCTCTGTGCCTTAGTTATCTCATCTGTAAAATGGGGGTTCAATATTTGCCATCTCTCCTGTTTAGGCTGGGAGCCCTATGAAGGACGGGAACCGTGTCTGACCTGATGATCTTATATTCATTCATTCATTCATTCAATCGTATTTATTGAGCGCTTACTGTGTGCAGAACACTGTACTAAGCACTTGGAATGTACAATTCGGCAACAGATAGAGACGATCCCTGCCCAACAATGGGCTCACAGTGCTTAGTACAAGCCTTGGCACATAGTAAGTGTGTAACAGATACAATAAAACTAATACTATGAATAATTACTGTTATTACCATGAAAGATGGGAGGCAATGTGGCCTCCTGGAAAGCACAAGGGCCTGGGAGTTAGGAGATCGTCACCAAATCCTGCCGGTCCCATCGTGGCTAAAATCCGCCCTTTCCTCTCCATCCGAACTGCTTCTGGGTTAATACGATCAGTCACCCTCTCCCTCCTGGATTACTGCATCAGCCTCCTCGCTGACCTCCCAGCCTCCTGCCTCTCCCCGCTCCAGTCCAAACTTTACTCTGCCGCCCGCATCATTTTTCCACAGAAACGTTCAGGATGTTCCCCCTTTCCTCGTCTCCGACTCCCTTCTGCATCGGCCTGGTTTGCTCCCTCTTTTCTCTCCCCTCTTCCAGCCTCACAGCACTCGTCCATATCTGTCACTTATTTATATTGATGTACAGTACTCTACACACAGCAAGCGCTCAAGAAATACAATTGAATGAATGAATGAGTTTTGGGTTGTAATCCCAACTCCACCACTCGCCAGCTGTGTGATCTTGGTGAAGTCACTTGACTTTTCTTTCTCTCTGTTCCCCCATCTAATAAAATGGCGATTAAATGTCCTCTCTCCCTCCCCTTCGATGGTGAGGAGGTTTGGGAAAGGCCTTTATCTAATAATTATGGTGCCTGTTAAGCGCTTACTATGTGCCAAGCACTGTTCTAAGCACTGTTTAGATATAAGTTAATCATTGGACACAGTCCCTCTGTCACAAGGGGCTCACAGATATGATTTCTTTTGGCCTACCTCCGTGCCCGGGACATCGTAAGCACTCAACGCGTACTATTATTATTACTCTCACTCCTATGAAAAATTAACAAATCACCATTAAAGAAAAAACTAATCCATCAATGCCATTTATTGAGCGTTTACCTCAATTCTTTTATGTAACGCCAAAGAGAGGCAAGCACCACTCCCAAACCCCGGGCCTCCTGGCCCACTTCCTCTTCTCCGTCGACTTCTCGGAGAAAGCTTAGATGGGAATCCCTCTAATTGCCCTGTGCCTCGGTTTACCCCTTTAGCCAAGGCGGGGCTCGAGCAATTAACCCATAATTAGGCTCTTTGAGAGGCTCAGGAAACCGAGGCTCGGTATCAGTGAAGCCGGGGATAATTGGGCAAACGCCCTAAACCTCTCTGTCCTCACTGCATGCCAGGGAAGACCAAGCCCAGCCCAGCGTGGCCTACCCTCTTGGCCAAGGGGACTTGGTGGGGAGTCCTAATAATGTTGGTATTTGTTAAGCGCTTACTATGTGCCAAGCACTGTTCTAAGCGCTGGGGTAGACACAGGGTCATCAGGTTGTCCCACGTGGGGCTCACAGTCTTCATCCCCATTTTACAGATGAGGTAACTGAGGCACCGAGAAGTGAGGTGACTTGCCCAAAGTCACACAGCTGACAAGTGGCCGAGCGGGGATTCGAACCCATGACCTCTGACTCCGAAGCCCGTGCTCTTTCCACAGAGCCAAACTGAGTCCTGTCTCCGTTCCCTCCTCCGAGCTCCGGGCGGTTGTCTCCCGGGCGTAGCCCCCCGCCCCCCCCCAGATCTAGCCAGAGAAACAGAGGCTCTGTCAAGGCCCGGGGTGGTGGGGGGGAATAAACGTTCCCACGGATTCAATCTATCGTATTTATTGAGCACTTACCGTGTGTCGAGCACTGTAGTAGGAGCTCGGGAGAGTACAATGTAACGGAGTTGGCAGATAGGTTCCCCGCCCGCAGTGAGAAGCAGCGTGGCCTACTAGAAAGAGTGAGAGGCTGGGAGTTGGAAGGATCCGGGTTCTAATCCCGGCTCCGCCACTTGTCTGTTGAGTGACCCTGGGCAAGTCCCTTCATTTATTGGGGCCTCAGCTCCCTCACCTGTAAAATGGGGATGAAGACTGTGAACTCCACATGGGACAGGAACTGTGTCCAATCTGATTCGTTCTTTACTACCCCAGCGCTTAGTACGGTTCTTGGCACAAAGTAGGGGTTTGACGGATACTGTTAAATAAAAAATCCAGCTCTGCCACTTGCTTGCTGGGTGACTTTGGGCAAGCTTCTCTGTTCCTCGGTTTCCTCAGCTGCAAAATGGGGATTCGATGTCTGTTCTCCCTTCTGCTTCGACTGTGAGCTCCATGTGGGACAGGGGCTGTGTCCAACCTGATTAACTCGTATCAACCCCAGCGCTCAGAACTCAACAAAGACTATTACCGTTATCATCATCATCATCATTATTATTATTATTGTCACGGTCGAGGTTACAGTCTAGAGGGGGAGACAGACTCCTTCCGTGTCCCATCTCTCCTGGGCCCTGCCAGTGGACATCGACTTCTTCCCTGGCCCCAGGAGATCTGAGGTCCTGCTTAATAATAATATTAATGTTGGTATTTGTTAAGCGCTTTCTAGGTGCCGAGCGCCGTTCTAAGCGCTGGGGGAGATACAGGGTCATCGGGTTGTCCCACGTGGGGCTCACACACTTTTAATCCCTATTTTACAGATGAGGGAACTGAGGCGCAGAGAAGTGAAGTGACTCGCCCACAGTCACACAGCTGACAAGCGGCAGAGCCGGGAGTCGAACTCATGACCTCTGACTCCGAAGCCCAGGCTCTTTCCACTGGGTGCACGGCCTAGTGGCAAGAGCATAGACTCGGGAGTCAGACGTCATAGGTTCTAATCCCAGCTCGGCCAGTTGTCTGCTGTGTGACCTTGGACGAGTCACTTCACTTCTCTGTGCTTCCATGACCTCATCTGTAAAATGGGAATGAAGACTGGGACCCTCATGTGGGAGAGGGACTGTGTCCAACCCAATTACCTTGTATCTACCCCAGCACACAGAACAGTGCTTGGCCCATAATAAGCGCTTCACAAATACCATAATTCTTCTTCTTCTTCTTCTGGGATTGCTAGAGGGAAGTGGATCTCCTAGCTGGATCCTTGGTTTCAATCAGTCAATCAATCAATGGGATTTATTTAGCACTTAGAGAAGCAGTCTGGCGTGGTGGATAGAGCACGGGCCTAGTAGAAGGTCAAGGGTTCTAATTCTGACTCCGCCTGGCTCTGCTGTGTGACCTGGGGCAAGTCACTTCACTTCACTGGACCTCAGATACCTCATCTGGAAAATGGGGATTGAAACTGTGATCCCCACGTGGGTCAGGGACTGTGTCCAGCCGTACTTGCTTGTAACCACCCCAGCGCTTAGTACAGTGTCTGACACGTAGTAAGCTCTTAACAAATACCATAACAATAATTATTATTATTATTATTGTTACTGCATAAAGAGCACAATACTGAAGGCTCGGGAGAGTACAATAATATTAGTAGACAAGGTCCCTGCTCTCCGAGAGCCGACAAGCTACCTTGTGCAGGGCATTGTTCGGAACACTGGGGAGGGGTCAATTAGTAGACACAGCTTGGCTCAGTGAAAAGAGCCCGGGCTTGGGAGTCAGGGGTCATGGGTTCGAATCCCGACTCTGCCCCTTGTCAGCTGTGTGACTGTGGGCAAGCGACTTCACTTCTCTGGGCCTCAGTGCCCTCATCTGTAAAATGGGAATGAAGACTGTGAGCCTCACGTGGGACAACCTCATTCCCCTGTATCTACCCCAGCGCTCAGAACAGTGCTCTGCACGTAGTAAGCGCTTAACCAATTGATTCTATTTAGTTGCCATTGTTTTTACGAGACGTTCTTCCCCTCGACTCTATTTATCGCCACTGTTCTCGTCCGTCCGCCTCCCCCGATTAGACCGTGAGCCCGTCCAACGGCAGGGACCGTCTCTATCTTTTGCCGACTTGTTCATTCCAAGCGCTTAGTACAGTGCTCTGCACATAGTAAGCGCTCAATAAATACTATTCAATGAATGAACCAATACGGACATTATTATTAGACACAATCCTTCCACTCGAGGAACGTACAACCTCTTATGTACGGAGCTCTTTTCTGAGCACTTGAAAGAGGACAGTAGAGTTAGTAGACCCGATCCCCGCCCTCAAGGAGGATACGGTCCACCGGGTGTAGAGCACTGTACTGAGCACTTGGAAGAGGACAGTACAAAGGAGTTAGTAGACACAATCCCTGCCCTGAGGAGCTTACAATGTAGCAGGGAAAACAAACCCTCATTCATTCATTCATTCTTTCCTTCAGTCCTATTTATTGAGGGCTTACGGTGTGCAGAGCACTGTACTAAACACTTAGAGAGTACAATTCGGCAACAAATAGAGACCATCCCGACCTAAAGGGCTCACAGTCTAGGAGGGGGGGAGATAGATTCGAAATGAATTTCAAATAGTGGCAGCAAGCACCCATAAAGCTATTGTCCTACGACGCGCTCGGGGGCTGGTTTAGCCCCGAGATCCAGGGGATCCTACTTAACGTCCAGTCGGGAGCTTACTTGTTCGTTTCAGATGCTGGAGAATCTGAAGAACTCTGTGCAGGGCACTCCCAAGCAGCTAGTACAGTGCTCTGCTAGAAAGCAGTCCATCACCTCCTCGCCTCCCGTCTCACCTCGCCGCCCTCCTTCCACAGCCCAGCCCTCACACTTGGCTCCTCTGATGCCAACCTTCTCGCTCTGCCTCCGTCTTAACAAATGCCAATATTACTATTTGTCTGCTGTGTGATCTCGGGCGAGTCACTTCACTTCTAGGTGCCTCAGTTCCCTCATCTGTAAAATGGGGATTAAGACCGTGAGCCTCACGTGGGACGACCCGATGACCCCGTATCTCCCCCAGCGCTTAGAACGGTGCTCTCCACCTAGTAGGCGCTTAACAGATACCAACATTATTCCTGTGTACCGAGCACTGTTCTGGGGGCAGATACAAAGGTAATCAGGTTGGACGTAGTCTCCGTCCCACATGGTGCCCCTAGTCTCCATCCCCATTTTACAGATGACGTAACTGAGGCCCAGAGAAGTGAAGTGATTGCCCAAGATCACCCAGCAGACGAGTGGCGGAGCCGGGATTAGAACCCACCACTTCTGATTCCCAAGCCCGGGCTCTTGCCACTGGGCCAGGCTGCTTATGGAGAAACAGCGGGGCTCAGTGGAAAGAGCACGGGCTTTGGAGTCAGGGCTCATGAGTTCGAATCCCGGCCCTGCCACTCGTCGGCTGTGTGACCGTGGGCAAGTCACTTCACTTCTCTGGGCCTCAGTTCCCTCCTCTGTAAAATGGGGATTAAGACGGCGAGCCCCACGTGGGACAACCCGATTCCCCTGTGTCTACCCCAGCGCTTAGAACAGTGCTCGGCACATAGTAAGCGCTTAACGAATACCAACATTATCATTACCACTCGTACGCCAAGCCGCCGACTTCCCCTTGATCCACGGCTAGGATGGGAGAGGAGGAAGCGGGAGAAGGAGAAGGCCGGTGCCCCATCCGGGCCACTCGAAGCCAACGATAATCCTCGTTTGGGTGGAGCCGGGCGGGGCCGGGCCAAAGGACTTGGGAAGAAACATCTCAGTAAAGCTTTACCCGCGTTTTCTTATTAATCACAAGCCATTAGCCGAACAACAACTACGGACGGCAACCTCTAAACCCACTGGCTTCCTTTTTCCTGGGACGCCTCTCCCAAAGCCCGGATGCTCCAGGACAGCGTCCTCCACTGGCCCGCACCGCTGTTGTGATCCATCTTAGGAGAAGCAGCGTGGCTCAGCGGAAAGAGCCCGGGCTCGGGAGTCAGAGGTCATGAGTTCGAATCCCGGCTCGGCCCCTTGTCAGCTGGGTGACTGGGGGCGAGTCACTTCACTTCTCTGGGCCTCAGTTACCTCCTCTGTAAAATGGGGATTAACTGTGAGCCTCACGTGGGACAACCCGATGACCCTGTGTCTACCCCAGCGCTTAGAACAGTGCTCTGCACGTAGTAAGCGCTTAACAAATACCAACGTTATTATTATTGTTCACTTCTCTGGGCCTCGGTTACCTCGACTGGAAAATGGGGATGAAGACTGCGAGCCCCACGGGGGCCAACCTGATTATCTTGTATCTACCCTGGAGATTAGAACAGTGCCTGGCACATAGTAAACGCTTAAGAAATACTGCAAGCATTATTATCTTAAGGATGTCTTCTGTGTGATCTTGGGCAAATCCCTTCACTGCTTTGTGCCTAAATTACCTCATCTGTAAAATGGGGATTGAGACCGTGAGCCCCACTTGGACCTCAAGTTGGACACGGTCCCTGGCCCACATGGGGCTCACAGTCTCAGTCCCCATTTTGCAGATGAGGCCACGGAGAAGTGAATTGACTTGCCCAAGGTCACACAGCAGCTAGGTGGCAGAGCTGGGATTCACACCCTGGTCCTTCTGACTCCCAAGCCCGTGCTTTATCCGCTACACCGAGCCGCTACTACGAGGTAGGCGCTGTGCTAGGCTCTGGGATAGATTCACTCATTCATTCAGTCGTATTTATTGAGCGCTTACTGTATGCAGAGCACCGTACTGAGCGCTTGGAAAGTACGATTCGGCAACAGATAGAGACAATCCGTATCCAACAACGGGCTCACAGTCTAGCAGATCGTCAAGAGGGTGAGGTCACTGTCTCTGCCTTACATGCAGCTCAGAGCCTGAATAGGGGGGAGATCAGCTATATTACCCCCATTATTCAGATGGGGAAACTGTCCAAGCCCTACTGAGAGCTCACCTCCTCCAGGAGGCCTTCCCAAGACTGAGCCCTCCCTTTCTCTCTGCTTCTCCTCCCCTCCCCGTCGCCCCGACTCCCTCCCTCTGCTCTACCCCTTCCCCTCCCCACAGCACTTGTGTATATTTGTGCATATTTATTGCTTTATTTATTTTATGAATGATGTGCATTTATCTACGGTTCTATTTATTCTGATGGTAGCGATGCCTGTCTACTTGTTTTGCTTTGCTGTCTGTCTCCCCCTTCTAGATCGTGAGCCCCTTGTTGGACAGAGATTGTCTATCTGTTGCCGAACCGTACTTTCCATGCACTTAGTACGGTGCTCTGCACACAGTAAGCGCTCAATAAATACAGTTGAATGAAGGAATGAAACTGAGGCCCAGAGAAGTCAAGTGACTCGTCCAAGATTCTACAGGAGGCCAGTGGCAGAGCCGGGAATAGAACCCAGGTCTCCTGATTTTGTGGCTCTTGCCGCCGACCCGCCTGCCTCTTCGCTGGAACTCCCTCCCTCTTCCTAGATGACGGGCAATGACTCTCCTCCCCTTCAAAGCCTTAGCGAAGGCCATCTCCTCCAAGAGGCCTTCCCGGACTAAGCCCTCATTTCCTCTTCTCCCATTCCTTCTGCGTCGCCTTTGAGCTTGGATTTGCTCCCTTTAATCACCCCTCCCTCAACCCCACAGCACTTATGCCCATATCCGTAGTAATTTATTCGTTCGTTTCATTGTCTGTCTCCCTGTCTAGCCTGTGAACTCACGTGGGCAGAGAACATGTCTACCAACTCTTATTATATTCTCCAAAGCGCTTAGTGCAGTGCTTCGCATACAATCAAAGAATGGTATTGACTGCTTACTATGTACTAAGCGCTTGAAAAAGTACAGTGCAACAGAATTAGCCAACATATTCCCTGCCCGTAAGGAGCTTAAAGTCTAGAAGGGGAGACAGATATTAATATGAATAAATACAAGATGTAAACTGTAAGTGCTCAGTAGGTACTAGAAGCAACATAGCATAGTGGATGGAGCCCGGGCCCGGAAGTCGGAAGGTCATGGGTTCTAATTCCAACTCCATCACTAGTCTACCGTGTGGCCTCGGGCAAGTCACTTCACTTCTCTAGGCCTCAGTGACCTCATCTGTAGATTGGGGATTGAGACTGTGAGCCCCACATGGGACAGGATCTGTTTGCAACCCGATTTGCTTGTATTCACCCCAGCGCTTAGTGCAGTGACTGGCACATAGTAAACGCTTAACAAGTACTAAAATTATGATTATTAAGGAAGCGGCGTGGCCCAGTGGCAAGAGTACAGGCTTGGGAGTCAGAGGACGTGGGTTCTAATCCCGGTTCCTCCATACCCTAGCTCTTAGAACAGTGCTCTGCACATAGTAAGCGCTTAACAAATACCAATATTATTATTTGTCTGCTGTGTGACCTTGGACAAGTCACTTAACTTCTCTGAACCTTAGTTACTTCAACTGTAAAATGGGGATGAAGACTGTGAGCCCCATGTGGGACAACCTGATTACCTTGTATCTATCCCAGGGCTTAGAACGGTGCTTGGCACATAGTAAGCGCTTAATAAATACAATCGTTTAATTGCTCCTCAGTCCCAGACCCTGCCTTTTCCACTGTGCAACAGGAAAAGAGTCAGAGATCCCTTTGGGACAAGTCATCCTCACTAACTTTAGTTCTCTCGAATCAAATAACGGAGCGGGATTTTGGCCAATCCAAGTGAAGGCCCCTAGAGAGTTCTGACCCAATCCCCTCTTCATCTAGACCACCGCGTCCAATCCGAGGACACGTTGCCTGTCGGAAAAAGTCAAACTTTTGGAAATTCTCTTGCAAATGGATTCAGGGATGCTCCGTGGGTGATGAATGGTGGTCCGAGGATCCGGGCTTCTGGTTGGTTGGCCGGATTTTCTATAGCCTAGACTTTTCCGCCCAAATCGCCAGGCACCGAAACGTCCTGGAGAATTTCCCTGGGTTTCTAATTTGCGGGAAACCTTATTATCAGTAGGGCATCCTTTTAACAGTAACCCAAAGCATTAACTGTTAATATTTAATGTATTTCTGAGGCTCTTGGAGACCAAAGTGAGAAATATCCCGTAAGACTCGATCAGTGTTAATAAAATACCATGCAACAGGTCGGCCATTATCAGCAATTAAAGTGTTCGGGTCGGCTGCGTAGCTCCTCGAGATGATTTGTGCGGCTTTTATTTCTTCTCTTTTTCATTTTTATTATTAAAGTTGGTTGAGGGTGGTTGGCAAGGGGGAGGGGGAATCTTGCCTTCCAGCTAGTGAATTAGGGCACTGATGAGGTGTTTATTCTTCATCACTGATGTGTGAAAGACCAAACCCCCCACTCCCCAATCACACCTTCCAGTTGATAGCCGGGAATTGCCCTGCATTAAGATGCCGGTGGCATCAGAGTCTCCCTCTAAAAGGAGTTCTCTTACACCTCCTTCTGCCCTCTTGTCTGGAAGGGGAGGAGGGAAAGAGGGAAGAAAAGAAGGAAGGAAGGAAGGAAGGAAGGAAGGAAGGAAGGAAGGAAGGAAGGAAGGAAGGAAGGAAGGAAGGAAGGAAGGAAGGAAGGAAATGAGAGAGGGAAGGGAGGAAGGAAGGAAATGAGAGAGGGAAGGGAGGGAGGGAGAGAAGGAAGGGAGGGAGAGAGGAGAGTGGGAGGGATGGAAGAAGAAATGGAGGGAGGAAGAGAAGATGGGGAGAGATGGAGAGAAAGAGGGGGGAAGGAGAAAGGGAGGGAGGGAAAGAAGGAATAGAGGGAGAGAAGGATGGGAAGGGAGGGAGGAAAGGAGAGTAGGATGGAGGGAGGAAGATATGGAGGGAGAGAGAGATGGAGAAAGGGAGAGAGAAAAGGAAGGAGTGAGGGTTGGAAAAGGGAGAGGGGGAGGGAAAAAGAGGAATGAAGAAAGGGAGGGATGGAGAAAGGGAGAGAGGAAGAAATGGGGGAAGAGAAGGGGGAGGGAGAAAAGGAGGAATGAAGAAAGGGAGGGAATGAGGGAAGGAAGGAAATGAGGAAGGGAAGGAAAGGAGGGAGAGAAGGAAGGGAGGGAAGGAAGAAAGGAGAGTGGGAGGGAGGGAGGAAGAAATGGAGGGAAGGAGAGAAGGAGAGAGAGAAGGATGGAGAAAGGGAGAGAGGAAGAATTGGAGGGAGGGAGAGAAGGAAGGAGAGAAGGATGGAAAAAGGGAGGGGGAAAAAAAGAAGGCAGGAAGAAAGGGAAAGAGGGATGGAGAAAGGGAGAAATGGAGGGAGAGAAGGAAGGAGGGAGGGATGGGAAAAGGGAGGGAGAGGGAAAAAGGAGAAAGGAAGAAAGGAAGGGAATGATGGAGAGTGGAAAGGAGGGAAGGAGGGAAAGAGGAAGTTACACGACCCACTGACCACCCCTCATTTCCTCTTCTCCTATTCCCTTCTGCATCCTCCTTTGCACTTAGATTTGCTCCGTTTGTTCACCCCCTCCCTCGGCCCCACTCCACTTATGTTCACTTCCATTATTTATTTATTTATTTATTTATTTATTTATTTATTTATTTATTTATTTATAATAATATCTGTCTCCCCAGCTAGACTCTAAGCTCGTTTTGGGCAGGGAACATGTCTACCAGCTCTATTACGTTGTACTTTCCCAAGTGCTTACTACAGTTCTCTGCACACAGTAAGTGCTCATCAAATACGATTGATTGCTGAAAGGGAGAAAGGGAGGAAAAAAGGAAAGGGAGGAGGAAGAGAAGGAAGGAAGAAAAGAGGAGGGAAGGAGGGAGGAGACAAGGGAGGAAAGAGGAGAGGAGGGAGGAGGGAGGAGGGTAAGGATTTAAGTATGCAATCTCCTTCCCCATAGAATATATGCACATACCTTTAATGAATCTACCTTTAATGAATTACCCTATTTATTTTGTTAATGAAATGACCATCGCCTTGATTCCTTTTATTTGCTATTGTTTTAATGAGACGTTCATCCCCTCGATTCTATTTATTGCTATCGTTCTCGTCCGTCCGTCTCCCCCGATTAGACCGTAACCCCTTCAAAAGGCAGGGACCGTCTCTATCTGTTACCGATCTGTCCATTCCAAGCGCTTAGTACGGTGCTCCGCACATAGTAAGCGCTCAATAAATACTATTGAATGAATCTGCCAGTAGTATTTATTGAGCCCTACTTCATGCAGAGCTCTGTACTGAATGCTCGGGAGAGTACAAAAGAATTAGTAGATATAATCCCTCCCCTCAAGGAGCTTGCGATCTACAGGGTTTCCCTTTACTTGAAGTGTATTTAAGTGTCTACCCGACTTGCAAACAACCTGAGAGCAGGGAGTGTATCTGCTATTTCTTAGAGAAGCAGCGTGGCTCAGTGGAAAGAGCATGGGCTTTGGAGTCAGAGGTCATGGGTTCGAATCCCTGCTCGGCCACTTGTCAGCTGTGTGACTTTGGGCAAGTCACTTAACTTCTCGGTGCCTCAGTTACCTCATCTGTAAGATGGGGATTAAGATTGTGAGCCCCCAGTGGGACAACCTGATTCCTGTGTCTACCCCAGCGCTTAGAACAGTGCTCGGCACATAGTAAGCGCTTAACAAATGCCAACATTATTATTATTGTACTCTTCCATGCACAAGTACAGTGCTCTGCCCACAGAAACTGTGAGCTCCTTGAGGAAAGGGATTGTGTCCGCTAATGACACTGTGCTCTTCCAAGCATTCAGTACAGTGCTCTGCACACAGTAAACTCTAAGCTCCTTGTGGACAGGGATAAAGTCTAACTCTATTGTCCTCTCCCCAACGCTCAGTACAGTGGTCTGTACACAACAGACTGTCAGCTCCTTGAGGGCAGAGATTGTGTTTACTAACTGTATTGAACTCTCCCATGATCTGGGTAATAATAATAATACTAATAATTGTGATGCCTGTTAAGCGCTTACTACATGCCAGTCACTGGACTAAGCTCTGGGGAGGATACAAGCAAATTCGGTTGGACGCAGTCTCTGTCCCAGGTGGGGCTCACAGTCTCAATCCCCACTTTACAGATGAGGTAACTGAGGCCCGGGAAAGTGAAGTGATTTACCCAAGGTCATACAGCAGACAAGTAGCTGCTCAACTTCTCTGTGCCTCAGTTACCTCATCTGTAAAATGGGGATTGAGACTGTGAGCCCCATGAGGGGCGACCTGATTATCTTGCATCTACTCCAGCGCTTAGAACAGTGCTTGGTACATAGTAAGCGCCTAACAAATACCATCAATATCATTATTAAGTGGCAGAGTCAGGATTATAACTCATGACCTTCCGACTCCCAGACCTGGGCTCTATCCACTATGCCATGCTGCTTCTCTCGGTGGATTCAATAAAAACCATCGATCGATTGATTGATTGATTGATAGGTCTAGTGATTGAAATAATTTTGGGTAGAGCCTTATCAGAATATACGCTTCCAGTTTGGCCAGTTTCAAGTTGAGCTGATCTCTGTGGGCCAGTAGTGAGCCCTATGTGGGGTAAGGACTGTGTCCAATCTGATTATCTTGTCTCTACCCCGGTGCTTAGTAAAGTGTCTGGTGCAGAGTAAGCATTTAACAAGTACCACGATCATTATTATTACTATTATTATTATTATGATCTAATCTGCAGCCATTAAATGAAGCTGGCAAGATTTCCTTTCACTCCGCCTAAAACACGGGAGGGAAGAAAAATCGACAAGTCCTTACTATTTCCAAAGTTCGACCACGTCTCCCAGGAAAGAAAACAAGGTCAGACGTTTTGATGGGTTGTCCTCCAAGAATTCTTTCATTTATTCATTCAGTGGTATTTATTGAGCACGTACCGGGTACAGAGCACTGTACTAAGCGCTTGGAAAGTATAATTAAACAAATTTCCTGACTAGCCTCATTTCCCTCTTCTCTCTCCCTTCTACTCTACCTATGCTCTTGGGTCTGGCTCTTTTAATAATGATAAAAATAAAAATAATAGTAATTATGGTATTTGTTAAACACTTACTATGTGCCAGGCACTGAACTAAACGCTGGGGTGGATACAAGCAAATTGGGTTAAGTACTTAACCCACACAGGAAGTGCTCAATAAATACGATTGAATGAGTGAATACTTAAAGGCTTGATAGCCTCACAATACTTTAGTACTTTTTTTGACGTTTTCATTAGGAGCTTACTATGTACCGGGGACCGTCCTAAGCGCTGGGGTAGATACAAGCTAATCCGGTTGAACTCAGTGCCTGTCCCACATGGGGTCACAATCTTAATCCCCATTTTATAGATGAGGAAAAACGAGGCACAGAGAAGTTGAGTGACTTGCCCGAGGTCACCCGGCTGACAAGTGGCAGACTCGGGATTAGAATGCAGGTCCTTCGGACTCCCAGGTCCGGGCTCTTTTCATTAGGCCATGCTACTTCTCTTGCGTGATGGTTTCATAGTAAGGAAATGTTTGAGGTTCCCAAGAAGTCAGGATCGGGTGTGGGTTCCCCAATCTTCCCTGTGCCCCAGGAGGGAAATTCCGTCTGGCAGGGAAAAGTCCAGGCAGGACCCCCGCCTCACCCCCAGCCCAACCTCCGTGCCCATTCCCGGCCTGCCTCGGGAAGCGGAGCAGAGGAGATGATGGAAGCTCGGAGTCTTTCCAGCTCGTGGGAACACAGAGGGCCCAGATCTGACCCCGTCCAGGCTCCTGGGGGGTGGGGAGGGAAGGGCTTCTGGGAGAGGAGGAGGCCTCCAGGAATGATTTACCTGGCAATAAATGTCCGAGGAAAGTGCTCCCGCTTTATCTCGGAGCATCTCAGGGCCCCAGCGGCGGGCAGGGCAGGCCAAGGCGCCGGGCTTCGGGCTCCGGGACTCCGGTTCGGCCGACCCGAGACGGATGCGTTAATCGATCGATCGGTCAGTGGTATTTATTGAGTGCTTACTGTGTGCAGAGCACTGGGCTAAGCACTTGGGAGTATAAAATATCAAGGAGTGGGTAGATAGGTTCCCTGCCCACTGCAGGTCTGGGAGTCCGAAGGGCCTGGGTTCTAATCTTTGCTCCATCTCTTGTCTGCCGTGTGACCTTGGGCTGGCCAATTCACTTCTCTGTACTTCAGTGACCTCATCTGTAAAATGGGGATCATAGGTGTGAGTCCCACGTGGGACCCGGACTGTGTCCAATCTGAATAGCTGGTACCTAACCCGGTGCTCAATACAGTGGCCGGGCACATGGTAAGTGCTTAACAAATAATAACAAACTAATCCCGGCTCCGCTACTTGTCAGCTGTGTGACTTTGGGCAAGTCATTTAACTTCTCTGTGCCTAAGTGACCTCATCTGTATAATGGGGATTAAGACTGTGAGCTCCATGTGGGACAACCTGATTACCTTATATCCCCCTCAGGCCTTAGAACAGTGCTTGGCACATAATAAGCGCTTAACACATGCCATTAAAAAAAAAACCATTAAAAAAACCACATTGAAAAAAACGGGCTTACAGTGTAGAAGGGGAGATCATAGTAATGGTATTTATTAGGCACTTACTACATGTCAAACACTGTTTTAAATGCTGGGAGGTTACGCAGGTTGGACACAGTCCCTATCTTACATGGGTCTCACAGTTTTAGTAAGAAGGAGAACAGGTATTTATTCTCCATTTTAATAATGTTGTTATTCGTTAAGTGCTTACTATGTGCAGAGCACTGTTCCAAGCGCTGGGGGAGATACAGGGTAATCAGGTTGTCACACGTGAGGCTCACAGTTAAACCCCATTTTACAGATGAGGTAACTGAGGCACAGAGAAGTGAAGTGACTCGCCCACAGTCACACAGCTGACAAGTGGCAGAGCCAGGAGTCGAACCCATGACCTCTGACTCCGAAGCCCAGGCTCTTTCCACTGAGCCACGCTGCGGAAACTGAGGCACAGGGAAATTAAGCGACTTGCCCAAGGTCACACAGCAGACAAGTGGTGCAGCTGAAATTAGAACCCAGGCCCATGATCTTTCCACTTGGCCACACTAATCAACTCTGCCAAACATGAATGACAAGGAGCCGGTGACCCAGTTCAGCTCGTCTTAGAAAGAGCACAGGCCTGGGAGTCAGAGGACCTGGGTTCTAATCCCTGCTCCACCTCTTGCCAGCTGAATGACCTTGGACAAGTCACTTCAGTTCTCTTGTACTTCTCAGTACTTCGTATCTACCCCACGCTTAGAATAGTGTCTGGCACATGGTAAGTACTTAAAAATACCATACAAAAATCCCCCCCAAACTCACTTCACTTTTCCGGGGCTCAGTTTCCTCATCTGTAAAATGAGGATAAAATGTAACAGGGAATGTGTCTGAATTGACTCTCCTCCTATAAATACTCCACTGCTTTTTACCATGCACAATTATTATTATTATCATTATTACATAATAATAGTGGAATCTGTTAAGCGCTGACTCTCTGACAAGCATGGTCCTAAACACAGGAATAGATACAGTACAGTAGATACAGTACAATCAAGTCAAACACAGTCCCTGTCCAACGTTGAGCTCTAGTTCGTAAACTCCCTTTAGACTGTAAGCTCACTGTGGGTAGGAACTTAATGATAATTGTGGTATTTGTTAAGCGCTAACTATGTGCCAGGCACTCTACTAAGCGCTGGGGTGGATGCAAGCAAATCGTGTTGGATGCAGTCCGTGTCCCACGTGGGGCTCACAATCTTAATCCCCACTTTACAGATGAGAGAACTGAGGCCCAGAGAAGTGAAGCGATTTGCCCAAGGTCACACAGCAGATACGTGGAGGAGCCGGGATTAGAACCCAGGTCCTTCTGACTCCCATAGGTCCGGGCTCTATCCACTAGGCCACACTGTTTCTCAAGTCACCCAAGGTCACACAGCAGTCCATGCCCTTAATAGGGCTCACAGTCTTAATCCCCATTTTACAGATGAATGACTGAGACCCATTCATTCATTCATTCATTCAATAGTATTTATTGAGCACTTACTATGTGCAGAGCACTGTACTAAGCGCTTGGAATGTATAAATCGGCAACAGATAGAGACAGTCCCTGCCCTTTGACGGGCTTACGGTCTAATCGGGAGAGAGGGACAGACAAGAACAATAGCAAAAAGAACAGTAGCAAACCCAGAGAAGTGAAGTGTCTTGCTCAAGGTCACACGGCAGACAAGTGGTAGAGCCGGGATTAGAACCCAGGTCTTCCCAGTCCCGTGCTCTACCCACTAGACCACGCTGCTTCACCCGGTTCAAATGACGTGACTTTGGAGAAAACGGTGGAGAGGCAGAACGTTAGAACGGGTCGTGTTTGGGGTGTTTTCCCCAACAAGCGCTGAGGAATTACAGCTGACCCCGCAAAACCCCAATCATGTTAGGTTGGATGATATAATTTTAAAAAGTGTATTCTATGTCCCTTGGCCAGCACCAGGCAGGATTTCCAGGAGGGCAGGCCGGCCGTCTGGGAGAACGGCGAGGTTGGCTGGTTTATGTCCGCATGACTTTCTCCAGTTACAGTCTCCTGCGGATCTGGAGGCAAACAGGACGTTCTCCATAAAGGAAAAGAAATCATCAATAAACCATGGCAACCCTAAAACAAGCCCGAACCCATAAAGAGGAAGAATTCTAATAAAGGAGTTTCTCTAGCTCCCAAGCCTTCGTTTGCACAACCCCCGCAAGTGCACTGCCATGGAGAGTTTGATTTAGGATAATCTATACTCTCTATAGGTACTATATAATATATATACTATACGGCTGGGGATGAAAACGTCACGTAAAATTCTCTTTCTCCACTTCCTTTTTCATTCATTTGCATTTATTGAGTGCTTACCGTGTCCAAAACACTGTACTAAGCACTTGGGAGGGTACAATATAACAACAGACACATTCCTTCCCACAATGAGCTCACAGTCTAGAGGGGGAGACAGGCATTAATATAAATCAATCAATCGATAAATAAATGACAGATATATACAGATATATACATATGATGTTGGTATTTGTATTTGTTAAGCGCTTACTATGTGCAGAGCACTGTTCTAAGCACTGGGGTAGATACAGGGTCATCAGGTTGTCCCATGTGAGGCTCACAGTTAATTCCCATTTTACAGATGAGGGAACTGAGGCACAGAGAAGTGAAGTGACTGGCCCACAGGCACACAGCTGACAAGTGGCAGAGCCGGGATTCGAACCCATGACCTCTGACTCCCAAGCCCGGGCTCTTTCCACTGAGCCACGCTGCTTCCATGTGCCCCACATATGTGCTGTGGGGATTGGAGGGTGAATGAATGAAGCAGCAAATAAGCCCGGCACGAAGGGCGTGGGAGAAGAGGAGAGGAGGGCACAGTCAGGGAAGGCTTCTTGGAGGAAATGTGCTCTTCAATAAGATTTTGAAGTGGGGGAGAGCAGTTATCTGTCTGATAGGAGGAGGGAGGGCATTAAATAATGATTTATAGGTGAGACCCACGTCTCCTCCTGAACACGATTGGAATTGAGATCTTCCGTAATTTAGAATTTTAATTTGATTTTGAGGGGAGGGGGGTGAGATGGGGTGACAAGGCCGGACGAAGGGCGTTGGTCCGGAGGCGGAAGAGTGTGAGGCGAGGGACTGAGGCGAGGCGTTTGGGAGGGAAGCCATCTCTCCCGAAGCGCATGTCGGTCGCTGAGCTCGAGACGACGGATCCTTCCGGAAGGCTGGACCGGCCCTGGTTTCGACTCGTGCTCCGAATTGTCGGCCCCAGAGAGACTCGTTGCCCTGAGCCGTGCTGGGAGGATGGGGGATACGGGACTCGCTCCGGAAGTGGGTGGGAAGCCACGTTGGACGCTTTTGGAAATCTCCGCCTTCTTGGACGTCCTCTCCGAAGAAGTCTACGAACTTTCTCTGAGCTTTTCTCTCCCCTTACACTTCCAGCTCTCTGAGGGAAGGGATCATGTCTACCAACTCTAATGTCTTCTCCCAAGTGCTCAGTACAGTGGTCTGCCCTCAGTAGACTGTAAACTCCTTGAGGGCAGGGATCTTGTCTACTATTAATTAATTAATTCATTCATTCATTTGTATTTATTGAGCACTTACTGTATTTGTTAAGCGCTTACTATGTGCAGAGCACTGTTCTAAGCGCTGGGGTAGACACAGGGGAATCAGGTTGTCCCACGTGGGGCTCACAGTTTTCATCCCCATTTTACAGATGATACTGTGTGCAGAGCACTGTACTACGCGCTTGGGAAGTACGATTCAGCAACAAATAGAGACAATCCCTGCTCACAACCGGCTCACAGTCTAGAAGGGGAGAGACGGTCATCCAAACATGTAAACATGCATCAGTAGCATCATTGTAAATAAATACAATTATAGATATAAATACACATCAAAACAAGTAAACAGGCATTAATATAAATAAACGGAATTATAGATAAGTACACATATACGCAAGTGCTGTAGGGGGGGAGGAAAGGGATAGAGCAAAGGGAGCGAGTCGGGGCGACGGGGAGGATGGGGAGCAGAGGAAAAGGGGGGCTTAGTCTGGGAAGGCCTCCTGGAGAAGGTGAGCCTTCAGTAGGGCTTTGAAGGAGGGAAGTGTGATTGTTTGGTGGATTTGAGAAAGGAGGGCGTTCCAGGCCAGAGGCAGGACGTGGGCCAGAGGTCGACGGCGGGACAGGCGAGAACGAGGCCCAGTGAGGAGGTCAGCGGCACCAGGGGAGCGGCGTGTTTTGGCTGGGTTGTAGAAGGAGAGAAGGGAGGTGAGGTAGGAGGGGCCAAGGGGTTGGACACCTCCGAAGCAACTTGCTCAAGGCCCAGAACTGAGTCCCCTTTTACTCTCCACCTACACTCCCTCCCTTAGAGAACTCATTCATTCCCATGACTTCAACTACCACCTCCATAGAGGTGGTTTCCAAATCTACAACTCCATCCCTGATCTCTCTCCCTCTCTGCAGTTTCACGTTTCCTCCTGCCTTCGGGACATCTCTCCTTGGATGTCATTCATTCATCCATTCATCCAATCGTATTTATTGAGCGTGTACTGTGTTCAGAGGGCTGAACTAAGCACTCGGGAGACTAACACGCAACAATAAACAGACACACTCCCTGCCCACAATGAGCTCACAGTCCCACCGACTCAAACTTCATGTCCAAAATGGAATTTCTTATCTTCCCACCAAAACCCTTCCCTGCCATGAATTATCCCATCACTGTAGACGGCACCACCATCCTTCCTAACAATCCCATAACCTTGGCATTATCCTCGATTCATCTCTCTCATTCAGTCCACATATTCAATCTGTCACCAAATCCTGTCGGTTCGACCTTCAAATCGCTCTAATCAACCCTTTCTTCTCCCTCCAAATGGCTACCATGTTAATCCGAGTACTTATCCTATTTTACCTTGATTACTGTATCAGCCTCCTTGTCGACCTCCCTGCCTCGTGTGTCTCTCCGCTCCAGTTCATACTTCACTCTGCTGCCCGGATCATTTTTCTACAAAGACGTTCAGACTACGTTCCCCTACTCCTCAAGAACTTCTATTGGTTGTCCATCCACCTCTACATCAGACAGAAACTCCTCACCATTGGCTTTAAAGCAGTCAATCCCCTTGCCTCCTCCTCCCTCACCTCACTACTCTCCTTCTACAACCCAGCCCCTACACTTCGTTCCTCTAATGCCAACCTTCTCACTGTTCCTCAATCTCATCTGTTTCGCCACCGACCTCTGGCCCGGAATGCCCTCCCTCCTCAAATCCGACAATGACTCTTCCCATCTTCAAAGCCTTATTGAAGACCCATCTCCTCCAAGAGGCCTTCCCAGACGAAGCCCTCCTTTCCTCTCCTCCCACACCCTTCTCTGCCACCCTTGAGTTGGGGTTTTGCTCTCTTTATTCACTCCACCCTCAGCCCCACAGCCCTTAAGTATATATCTGTAATTTATTCAGTCATATTAATGGATGTAATAATGTCTCTGTGTATCCAGGAAGACCACCCCCCCCCCCCCCGGTCTTTCTCGGCATCCTGAGATCCCTGTCGGAGATGAAGTCCTGGGCAAGTTGGACCATGGGGCTGACCCAGAGGTGGATCACAGGGAAGGTCTTTAATTTTTGATTGTGGTAAAAATGCCAGATAATTCAGGAGCACACAACGTTTCGCCAATATTTTTAGTATTTGTTAAGCACCTACTTTGGGCCAAGTAGAGTGCTAAGTGCTCAATGAATACTACAGCTATTAATAATAGTAGTAGGGGAAGGGAGATTAGCGGTAATATCAGTAATAGTAGAAGTCGTTGGTGGCATAGCATTAATAGCAGCAGTAACAGTATTAATCATTAGAGGAGTCACAGTAGTAGTAATAATAATAATAATAATTTACTACTGTAAATATACTGTACTAAGTGCTGGGGTGGATCCAGACAAATCGGGTAGGACACAGTCCCTGTCCTTCTTGCCGCTCCCGGGTTTAATCCCTATTTTACAGATGAGGTAACTGAGGCCCAGAGAAGTGAAGTGACTTGTAGAAGACCACCCAGTAGCCAAGCGGTGGAGCCGATATTAGAACTCAAGACCTTCTGACTCCCAGGCCTGGTCTCTACCCACTATGCCCAGTAGTAGTGATAGTAGGAGTCACAGCCAAGACCCTAAACTCGATGTGGGCAGGGAACGAGTCTGTTTAATGTTGTATCGTACTTGCCCAAGCTCTTAGTACAGGGCTCTGTACATAGTAAGCGCTCAATAAATAGGATTGAATGAATGGATGAATGAACGGAGGAGGAGGAGGGGCTTTGGTAGTTGCGGTGATAGCAGGGGACGTGCTGAGGTCGGCCTCTGTGGCCTTGCTGTGCTGGTGGCCCCCTTCCGCTCCCCGCTTTCTGGGCTGGCAACTTAGAAGACCCCCTCCAATGCCCCAGGGAGCCTCCGCCCCTCTGCCAGAGAGCCACCTTGGCAGTGCCTCTCCCCCACCCCCCACCCCTGGGCCGGACCCCAGGCCTCAGCCTCGGCCGCGGGCCAAGACGGCGAACGTTGGGACACGGGCCTCTCCAGACGGAGGCCGGACCAAACCACTTCCCGGTTTCCGTCCGGCAGAACAGATGGGCAGGAGAGGATGGCATCCGTGACGCCGAAGCAGAAGAAATGCATTGAGGTCGCTGCTTTCTTCCATATGGTCGCGGACGAGGATGGGAACGTGGAGCGGGGGAACCGAACGAGAAACGGCCGTCTGGCTTCACTTCCACGGTTCGACGTCTGCGTTTAGGTCTCACATCAGAGCGAACCGAGCGACGTGGCGGGGTCTTGTTCAAACTGACGAAATGCTGTGTTGGAAACAAATGTAATCCAAGCTTCCTTTTCCCTCTCCTTGTCCCTTTGTCCATCTCCATTTCTTAGCTTGTCTCTTTATTTCCCTCACTTTCTCTTTATCCCTCCTCCCCTTTTCCTCTCCCTCTCTCTTTCTATCTCTCTGAATTTCTCTACCCCCCTCTGCTCTCTTTCTTTTTTCTTTTCTCTCTTTCTGCTTCTCTCCTTCCTCTCTTTCCCCTCTCTGTCCCTGTCTGCATCACTTTCTATCTCAATCTCTCTGGGTTTCCCCATCCCTCTCCACTTCTTTCTCTCTCCCTCTCTTTCCCTCTGCGTTGCTCTCTATCTCACATCTCTCTGGGTTGCTCCATCCCTCTCTCCTTCTTTCTCTCTCTCTCCCTCTGTCTCTGCCTCTCCCTCTTTCTATCTCACATCCTCTCCTTCTTCATATTATTTTTTCAAAGCCATATTTATTCATGAGAGGCTCCCATTGAGACTGTTAGTTCACTGTGGGCAGAGAGAGTGCCTGCTGATTCTGCTGCATTGAGCTCCCCCGAGAGTTTAGTACAGTGCTCGGCCCAAAGTAAGCACTCGATAAATATGATCGATCGATTGATTATCAAGCACCAGCCCACCAGTGTTCCACTGAGGGGAAAGTTGGAGAGGTCCCCAAGGGTCAGCTACTTCCCCGCCCACCTCTGGTCGCCACCGGTCAGCAATCTGGATTAAGGATTTGATAGTTGAAGGTCCCGTCTTTCCCCATTCCTTTGTTTCCGGCCTGATCCAGTACTGGCCCCTGCCTCTCTCCGCTTCCCGTCTACCTCAGGGTGCCAGGAGGAGGTAGGACCTACCTCATCTTTCCCCTCCAAACACCCGTCCTTTTTGAGAGAAGAAACGAGGCCTACTAGAAGGAGCGTGGGCCTGAGAGTCAGAGGGTCTGGCCTCTAATCGTATAAGGCCCCTTCCACTCCACCAACCTGGACCCGGGTTTTAATCTCCACTCCTCCGCTTGTCTGCTGTGTGACCTTGAGCAACTCACTTTGCTTCTCTGGGCCTCGCTTACCTCATCTGCAAAATGGGGGTGAAGCCTGTGAGCCCCATGTGGGACAGGGACTGTGTCCAACCCGATTTGCTTGAATCCACCCCAGCGCTTAGAACAGTGCCTGGCACAAAGTGACCACCTAAAAAACGCCACAGTCATTATTTTTAATTACCACTAACCTCCCTCCCGGTCTCTACCGCCTCCATTCTCCCCCAACCTCCGGGTGCAATTAACCTGTAGTTCCGTGTCTCCCCGTGGGAGAGGGACCCTTCTCCCCACCCCATAGTAGACTCCCCCGTTCGTCTCCAGCAACCAGCTTTGGTCACCTCCTCCGACCCCCTCGGGTCTCCTCTGTCCCCCGCCTGTCAGTGTACGTTGGAGCTGCTCTGCTGAGGAGCCGCGTTTCTCCTCCAACGGGCAGGATGTGTTTTTCATTTTGAAACGAGTCCACATCTGGGATTCGCTTAACTTGATTTGGGCAGCCCTGTGTTTTCTATCCAAAAAAAAAAAAAAGTGAAAATAAGCCTGAAATTGATTTTTTGTGGATTGGTTTTACTTCCGTCAGATTCGGCTTGCAGGGAGCAGGAGTGGGGGTGGGGAGGAGGCCGGTGAGGAGGGGAAAGTTGGAAGTGACTTTGATGGCTATTTCCACATCGCGGAGGAGGAAAACATGCCATCGGGATGATTGAATTCTCCCCATTCATTCATTCATTCATTTCATTCATTCATTCATCCAATCGTATTTATTGTGCCCTTAATGTGTGCAACACACTCTACTAAGTGCTTGGGAAAGTACAAGAGACGGGAAGGCCTGCTCGCAGAGCTAAACCCCCACATGGTTGGCTGGTTTGGGGACTAGGGTACAGGGTTTGTTTGTTTGTTTCATGGTATTTAAGTGCTTCCTATGTACCAGGAGCTGTACTAAGCACTGGGGTAAATACAAGCTATTAGATTGGACACAGTCCCTGTTCCACATGGGACTCACAGTTTTAATCCTCATTTTACAGATGAGGGAACTGAAGCACAGAAAAGTGAAGTGACTTGACCCAGCAGACAAGTGGCAGAGCCGGGATTAGAACCCAGGTCCTTCTGATAGCCAGGCCCAGGCTTTAGCCACTAGGCCACTCTGAATGCAGAGAAGCAAAATCAGAACTGAGAAAAGCAGGCAGTGCAGGAGAGAGAGGTGTAGGTGAGGGGAACTGTGGGAAGGAAATCTGCCCTTCCCGGCTGATCAAATCCAGAGCGGATCAACAGGGCATTTTTTGAATAGTATTTGTTTAGCGCTTACTATGTGCCAGACACTGTGCAAGTCCTGGGGTGGATGCAAGCTAATCAGGTTCTTCCCCTTGACTCTATTTATTGCCATCGTTCTCGTCCGTCCGTCTCCCCCGATTAGACCGTAAGCCCATCAAACGGCAGGGACCGTCTCTATCTGTTGCCGACTTGTTCATTCCAAGCGCTTAGTACAGTGCTCTGCACATAGTAAGTGCTCAATAAATACTATTGAATGAATGAATGAATGAAAGGTTGGACCCTGCCCTGTCCCACATGGGGCTCACAGTCATAATCCCCAATTGAATGAATAAATGAACAGATGAGGTAACTGAGGCACAAAGAAATGAACTGACTTGTCCAAGGTCATCCAGCAGACAGGTGGCGGAGTGGGATTAGAACCCAGGTCCTTCTGACCTCCAGGCCCGGGCTCTATCCATCAGGCCACGCTGATGGGGCCACCTTGGTTGTTTGATCCCATCACCTCCCCGCCTATTTTGCTCTGCCCTGGGCTTCATTAATTCATTTATTCAGTAGTATTTATTGAGCACTTACTGTGTGCAGAGCACTGTACTGAGCACTTGGAAAGTACAATTCAGCAGCAAAGGGTGACAATCACTGCCCACAACGGGCTCACAGTCTAGACGGGAGGCTTCTGATCTGTGCAACAGAGAGCTCAGGTTCTTTCTCCCGCTTCACATCTGGCCGACCACCGCAATCAAACTATCAATCAATGGTATTTATTGAGCGCTTACTGTGTGCAGAGCTCTGTCCTGAGCGCTTGGGAAGGGACAATACCATAGAGTTGGTAGGCACATTCCCTACCCACAACAAGCTTTCCCTCTACAGGGGCACCAGATATCACTCAATCAGTCAGTGGTAATTTATTATTATTATTATTATGAAAATAATAATAATAATAATGGTATTTGTTAAGCTCTTCCTATGTATAAGGGATTGTAGTAAGTACTGGGGTAGATATGAGCAAATCAGGTTAAATACAGTCTCCATCCCATGTGGAACTCACAATCTCAATCCCCATTTAACAGTTGAGGTCACTGAGGCCCAGAGAAGAGAAGTGATTTGCCCAAGGTCCCACAGCAGAAAAATGACGGAGCAGGATTAGAACCCAAACCCTTCTGACTCCCAGGCCCGTGCTCTAACCACTGCACCATGCTGCTTCTTATTGAGTGCTTACCGCATACAGAGCTCTGCATCGAGTGCTTGGGACAGTTCGGAGAAACAGCGTGGCTTAGTGGAAAGAGCCGGGCTTGGGAGTCAGGGGCCGTGGGTTCTAATCCCACCTCCACCACTTGTCTGCTGTGTGACCTTGGGCAAGCCACTTCACCTCTCTGGGCCTCAGTTCCCTCATCTGTAAAATGGGGATGAAGACTGTGAGCCTCACGTGGGACAACCTCATTCCCCTGTATCTCCCCCAGCACTTAGAACAGTGCTCTGCACGTAGTAAGCGCTTAACCAATACCAACATTATCATTTATTGAGTGCTTACTGTGTGCAGAGCACTGTACTGAGCTAGGGAGAGTGCAATAGAATAAGGAAACAGAATCCGTGCCCTCGGGAGCTTTCAGTCTAGCCAGGGACACAGACATTAAAATGAATGACAGGTCAGGGAAGCGGCAGAGTATGCTTGTCACGGGTAAGGGAGATTTTCTACAAACATGGGAACTCACAGCTCATGATAATAATAATAATAATAGTATTTGTTAAGTGCTTAAAATGGGCCAGCACTAAAATCTGGATACAAGATAATCTAATAGCTTGTCCCACATAATAATAATAATAATATTAATAATAGTGGTATTTGATAAATGCTTACTATGTACCAGGCACTGTGCTAAGCACTGGGGGTGGATACAAGCGAATCGGATTGGACAAAGTCCCTGTCTCACATGGGGCTCACAGTCTTAATCCCCATTTTACAGTTTTAGTCTCCATTTTACATAAGAGAGAATTGAGGCCCAGAGAATAATAATAATAATGTTGGTATTTGTTAAGCGCTTACTATGTGCCGAGCACTATTCTAAGCGCTGGGGTAGACACAGGGGAATCAGGTTGTCCCACGTGGGACTCACAGTCTTAATCCCCATTTTACAGATGAGGTCACTGAGGCACCGAGAAGTGAAGTGACTTGCCCACGGTCACACCGCTGACAAGTGGCGGAGCCGGGATTCGAACCCATGACCTCTGACTCCAAAGCCCGTGCTCTTTCCACTGAGCCACGCTGCTTCTGCCCCAGGTCACACAGCCAACAAGTGGCAGAGCCGGGATTAGAGCCCAGGTCCTTCTGACTCCCAGGCTTGTGCTCTATCTACTAGGCTACTCTGCTTCTCCATAATTAATGGCATTTGTTAAGAACTTAGTACAGTGCTCAAGCGCTTAGTAGAATGCTCTGCACACAGTAAGCGCTCAATAGATACGATTGAATGAATTTGTTAAGCACTTTTTATGTGTCAAGCACTGTCCTAAGCGCTAAGGTAGATACAAGATGAGAAGCCGTGTGGCTCAGTGGAAAAAACATAGGTTTGGGAGTCAGAGGTCATGGATTCAAATGCCGGTTCAGCCACTTGTCAGCTGTGTGACTTTGAGCAAGTCACTTAACTTCTCTGTGCCTCGGTTCCCTCATCTGTAAAATGGGGATGAAGACCGTGAGCCCCAGGTGGGACAACCTGATCACCTTGTATCTACCCCAGTGCTTACAACAGTGCTTTGCACATAGTAGGCCCTTAACAAATGCCATTATTATTGTTATTATTATTAATACAAGCTAATCAGGTGGGGGACAGTCCCTGTCCCACACGGGACCCACAGTCTTCATCCCCATTTGGCAGATGAGGCAACCGAGGCCCAGAGAAGTGAAGTGACTTTCACACGGCAGACAAGTGGCGGGGCCAGGATTAGAACCCATGACCTTCTGACTGCCAGGCCCGTGCTCTAGCCATTAGGCCACACCGCTTTCCTACAACTACCGTTCCCGTTACTACTACTGACGCTTCCCGCCGGGTTTCCGGATGCCGCTGAACAAGACCAGTGGAAGTCCGTCGGTAACAATCATGGCGATGCCGACTACCTGATACCAAGACAGAAGTTTCCCCATCATCACCAGTCTCGGGGAAGGAGAGGAAACGATCTGGGGAGGGGTCGGCCCCCAGCTCGGCCTGCTAATCTTCCCCACTCTGGATGGAGGCTCCGGGATGCTTTACGGATTCCCCGGCAACTCACACGGCCGACAAGCCCGTGCGGCTGAAAGAAAAATACCCCTATCCCCAAGGGTCCGTCCGCACACTTTTTCCGCACCTCTCCACTGAGTTTGCCATTCGTCTTCTCTGAAAGCTGAGAGCCAAAGGGAGCAGAGCGGTTGGGGAGGGAGAGAAAGACAGAGAAGGAGAAACAGAAAGAGAGAGAGGCAGAGAGAAGGAGTGGAGGGATGGGGGAAAAGAGAGTGAGAAAGAGGAGGGGGAGAGATGGAAGGAGAGGGTGAGGAAGGCGGGGGAGAGGAGGGAAAGAGAGAGTAAGGAAGAGGAGGGGGAGAAGTGGAGGAAAAGAGACGGGGAGAAAGAGAAGGAAAGGAACTAAAGAGAGAGAAAGAGAGGGAGGAGAGGGAGGTACAGAGGGAGGGAAAAAGGGAGGAGAGAGAAAGAGTGAGACAGGCAGAAATTGGGGGGGCTAGAGGCAGACAAAGCATGAAGGAGAGAGAGGAAGAAAGAGAGAAAGAGAGGGAAAAAGACAAAGTCGGGGACAGAGGCAGAGACAAAGTGGGAGGGAGAGAGAGGAAGAAAGGGAGAAAGAGGGAAAGAGAGAGACATGTAGAGGGAGTGGGGTAAAGGAAGCAACCTTTTTTTTGATTTTTTAATTTGCAAAAGACAGTGAGATGGAAAAATGTGCCTCTAATTATTAGTCCTCTGTGCTTCCTAAAAGCCTCTTTCTGAACTTTCAAGTCTCCTCAAGTTTCAGGTCTTCTCTCTTTCTCTTTCCCTGTTTTTTTTTTTATTTAAACTAATCTAAAAAAGCTATAAAAAGCCTCTGACACTATAAATTGCCTTGTAAACCCTGGTTTTATATGTTTGATTGCCTCTTTTTACTGCCGGGTCGGCTTTGTTCCTGCTGCTTGCTAGCGGCCTGTCCCCACCCGGTTCTCTCGTGTGAGTTCAGCTCCGCGGGGGTTGGGGGTGTCTGGGGGAGGTCCATGAATCACCTCAAAGAGCCTTGGGTTCGGGCCTGGATCGTCACCAAGACCCCCCAAAACCTCCCCCGTGTCTCAGCAGAGTCCACCGGAGACCACCCTCCCAATGAGGGGCTGCCACCTAAGATGTCGGAATGGCGAATGACCTCGATTCCCTTAGAGATCGGATCCCGAGAGCCACGTGATGACATCCGATGGCTGCCATTTTGTGACAGTCCTCTCGATTATACCATAATGATAATGACGATGACGATAGTAATAATAATAACGGTGATGATAGTGGCTGGCCTCGTTTTGGGCCGTGCACCACAGTGCTTAGAACAGTGCCTGGCATATAGTGAACGCTTAACAAATACCATAATTATTATACTAAGCGCTGAGGCGGGTACAAGATAATCAGGTTGGACACAGTCCCTGTCCTACATGAGGCTCACAGCCCAAGTAGGAGGGAGGACGCGTGTCGCACCTCCATTTTACAGGTGAGGAAACTGAGGCCCAAAGAAGCAAAGTGACTTGCTCAGCGTCACGCAGCAGGTCAGTGGAATTGGAAACCAAGTCTCCTGACTCCCAGCACTGGGCTCTTTCCAGTAGGCCCTGTCGTTTCCCTGTGGGATGAACTGCCCTGACTCCTGACCCTCTTCCTGAGTCCAGGATCACCATGTCCCGCTCCGGAGCCTGTGGAATTTGACTGCAGGAGTCTCAGAAACCGGACCGGGTGGTAACAGTCCAGCTGAAAACCGGACCACTGGCGTCATGGTGTAGGGGATAGAGAGGTTGGGCCTGGGAGTCAGAAGGTCACGAGTTCTAATCCCGGCTGCACCGCTTGTCTGCTGTGTGACCTTGGGCAAGTCGCTTCACTTCTCTGGGCTTCAGTGACCTCATTTAAAAATGGGGATTAAGAATGTGAGCTCCACGTGGGACAGGGACCATGTCCAACCCGATTTGTTTGCATCCACCCCAGCGCTTAGTACAGTGCCCGGAACATAGTAAGTGTTTAAAAAATGCCACAGTTCTTATTATTCGGCAGGCAAGATGAGACCACGGACTATCTGAATGTTATCCGTCTGAAAGTTGTGTTATAGAGTCTCGTATATTTGCCAAGCATTGTGCTACATCCTGGGCTAGGTACAAGATAGCCAGATTGGACGGAGGGTTCAAGATCTAAGAGGGAGAGAGAACAGGGGTAATAATAGACTGTAAACTCACTGTGAGCGAATGCATCTGTTTATTTTGTATTATACTCTCCTAAGTGCTTAGTACAGTGCTCTGCACACAGTAAGCCCTCAATAACTACGGATAACTCTCTGGACTAACGGCTCCTGGCTGAAACCTGGGCTTCCTGAGAAGGGTGGGAGAAGCCGTGTGGCCTAGTGAAAAGAGCACAGACCTGGGAGCCGGAGAATCCGGGTTCCAATCCTGGCTCCGCCACGTACCTGCTGCGGGACCTTGCCCAGGTCATTTCACTTCTCTTGGCCTTCGTTCCCTTCTCTGCAAAATGGGGATTTAATCTCGGTTCTCCCTCTGACTTAGATTGTGAGTCCAGTGTGGGACCTGATTATCCTGAGTCTTCCCCGGCGCTTAGTACAGTGCCTGGAACATAGTAAGCGCTTAACAAATACAATTTAAAAAAAAAGAAGGTGGACCAGCCCCTCGAGGGGACATTTAGAGGGAAAAGGACGCTGAGACCAGGGCTGAAGAAAGGGCTGCAGCTGTTATGGCCATCCAAGCTCCTGGAGGCCCCGTTATCTTGTAAAAGGGATTTTATTTGTGTGTTTTGCAAGAGTCCGGGGAGGAAAGAGCCTGGAGAAATGGACACCTCCCCCCCGACAGTCCCCCCTCTCTGGGTCGCAGGGTTAAAGCCGGGGACGGATTTGGTGTCGTGAGGAGTTTTACAAAGTGTGAAGGTCAAAATCATTAGCTCAGGGTGAGGGTCCAGGCGGGCCTGGGGAGTAACACAGCCAGCGGCCGGCTGCCCTCCCACCCCGCCCCTCCGAGACCCCCCGACCCTCCCCCCGAGATCCCCGCCCGCCCTCACCCAAAGCCCATCCCACCCCACCATTAATCACTCCACATCTCACGGTGAGGCCTGGAGGGATCAGAAGCAGCTTACCCCAGTGGAAAGATCACGGGCCCGGGAGTCAGCGGGTCATGGGTTCTAATCCCGGCTCCGGCACTTGTCCGCCGTGTGACTTTGGGCAAGTCGCTTCACTTCTCCGAGCCTCGGTTTCCTCATCTGTAAACGAGGACTGATCCCGTGAGACGCACGTGGGACAGGGACTGTATCCCACCCGATTTGCTTGTGTCCTCTCCAGGGCTTAGTACAGTGCCTGGCACATAGTAAGCACTTAACAAATATCATCATCATTATACGTGGAAAGGGCGAATGCAGACATCTGAAGGATCCTCAAGAAGCCCTAACCTCTCTCCTCACCCCATAGTAGTTCTTGTAAAGCAGCATGGCCTAGTGGATAGAGCACTGGCCTGGGAGTCAGAAGGTAATGGGTTCTAATCCTGGATCTGCCACTTGTCTGCTGTGTGACCTTGGGCCAATCACTTCACTTCTCTGGGCCTCAATTACCTCATCTGTAAAATGGGGATTACGATTGGGAGTCCCATGTGAAACAGGGACCACATCCAACCTGATTTGCTTATATCCTGCCCGGTGCTTAATACAGTGCCTGGCCCATAGTAATTACTTAATAAATACCACAGCTATTCGTATTAATATTAAAGCACTTATAGTGCTGCTTGATGGGGGTCACCTCCAAGGATTATGTTTCATGAAACAAAGTCCACAAAAACATCATGGAACCTTTACTGGGCACCAAACGCTGCCTCAGTTACCTCATCTGTAAAATGACGATTGAGATCGTGAGCCCCAAGTGGGACATAATAATGTTGGTATTTGTATTTGTTAAGCGCTTACTACGTGCAGAGCACTGTTCTAAGCGCTGGGGTAGATACAGGGGAATGAGGTTGTCCCACGTGAGGCTCACAGTCTTCATCCTCATTTTCCAGATGAGGAAACCGAGGCACAGAGAAGTGAAGTGACTTGCCCACAGTCACACAGCTGACAAGGGGCAGAGTCAGGATTCGAACCCATGACCTCTGACTCCCAAGCCCGGGCTCTTTCCACTGAGCCACGCTGGGACATGGGACGCATCCAACCTAATTAGCTTGTATCTGCCCCAGTACTTAGTACAGTGTTGGGCACATAGGAGACGCTTAACAGATATCATAAAAAAAAAAAAATGTCCCCCGTCCCACGAGGGGATAGCTTGAGGGACCCTCCTCCGAAGCTGGGATTTGGGGGTAACTGTAGACCCAGCCCCCTGCCCAGAAAAAAACGGGGTCCCACCCCAGTAGCTTCAGTTATCATTCATTCAATCATATTTATTGAGTGCTTACTATGTGCAAAACATTGTACTAAGCACTAGAGAGAGGAAGCCAGAGTAATAAACAGATTCATTCCCTGCCCTCACCTAAACGGGCCCAAGATCTCCCCCGGCTGAAAGAGGGGTCCAGCCTCCTTCTTCCCCATCCCCCTCCCCACACCCATCTCTTCCATCCAACGGGATCCAATCTGTCCCCGATCTACAGGTGACGGGATTCGGGCCCCCAACAATTCCTCTTCCCTTCCCACAGGATTCTCCCTTTCCTCGGAGGTTGATTTCTCCCCCCGACGGCTGGCTCTCCGGCCCCTCAGGAGAACGGGCCGCACACCGGACCTTCGGACGGTTCCGTGGGGAGCCCCCCGTTCCCTCCGGCCCCCCGCCCCCCGGGCCAACATTTCAGGATCCGGGGCCGATCGATCCGGGGTGGGAAACGGCGAGTAAATCAGCGAGACGGGGCGGTCACCCCAGAAATCAATTGTCGCACATTACAGCTATTAGGTTATTGAGAGCCGCTTGATGGATGAATGCGGCGGGCGGAGGGGGACGCAGAGCTTGACTTCCGGGCCTCCGGGGCCTCCCCGGGCCTTCCGGGATTGATCGGCTCTGGTTCCCGGGGAGGGTACGTGGAGGGAAAGGAGGGAAGCGAGTGGGAAGTGGGGGAGTGGGAGGTAAAGCCAGTTGAGGCAGATTTCCTCCGCCTTGAAATTTGGGATTGAGTTTTCCCTTTCTCCATTCCCCTTCCTCCTCTGCCTCCCCCTCAGCTGTCTGAGGGAGGAAGAAGTGGGCAAACCCCACCACCCCCTTGATCGCCCACTTGGAAGCGTAGATAATAATCTTGGTATCTGTTAAGCGCTTACTACGTGCAGAGCCCTGTTCTAAGAGCCGGGGGATACGAGGTGATCGGGTGGTCCCACGTGGGGCTCACAATCAATCCCCATTTTACAGATGAGGTAACTGAGGCACAGAGAAGTTAAGTGATCTGCCCAAAGTCACACAGCTGGCAAGTGGCAGAGCCGGGAGTCGAGCCCTTGACCGCCGACTCCCAAGCCCGGGCTCTTCCCACCGAGCCACGCTATGGGGTTGCTCTCTCACCCTCTGTGTTCTGGTGTGGAGGTCAGAAGGTCATGAGTTCTAATCCCGGCTCCGCCTCTTGTCTAACGGGTGACTTTGGGCAAGTCACTTCACTTTTCGGGGCCTCAGTTCCCTCATCTGGAGAATGGGGATTGAGACTGTGAGCCCCACATGGGACAGAGACTGTGTCCAACCCGATTTGCTTATCTTCCCCTCCAGTGTCAAGAAGCAGCATGGTGCAGTGGATAGAGCATGGGCCTGGGAGTCAGAGGTCATGGGTTCTAATCCTGGCTCCGCCACGTGTCTGCTGTGTGACCTTGGGGGAGTCACTTCACTTCTCTGTGCTTCAGTTACCTCGTCTAGAAAATGAGGATTGGGACTGTGAACCTCATTTGGGACAGGGACCGTGTCCAACCCGATTTGCTTGTCTCTACCCCAACGCCTAAGACTGGGATTGAGACAGTGAACCTCAGGTGAGACAACCTGATAACCTTATATCTACCCCAGAGAAGCAGCGTGGCTCAGTGGGAAGAGCCCGGGCTTGGGAGCCAGAGGTCATGGGTTCGAATTCCGGCTCTGCCACCTGTCAACTGTGCGACTGTGGGCAAGTCACTTCACTTCTCTGTGCCTCAGTTCCCTCATCTGGAAAATGGGGATGAAGACTGTGAGCCTCATGTGAGACAACCCGATTACCCTGTATCTCCCCCAGTGCTTAGAACAGTGCTCTGCACGTAGTAAGCGCTTAACAGTTACAAACATTATTATTATTACAGTGCCTGGCACACAGTAAGCACTTAACAAATACCACAGTAATTATTATTATTATGAGAACGCCACCCCCATCTCCATCTTCCGCTCGGCTCTGCCGCTCCTCCCTCGGCCCGCTCCGTTTGTCGGCTCCTGCTGGGGGAGGGACGCTCCGAGCCCGATTTAAAGGTCAACGCTTGTCAGACCAAAGCCCTTCCAGAGGCCGATCGGTCACTCATCATTTCCAATTTAGTAGCCGACCCTTCGCTCCGGGGTCCTTCCCTCCCGGGACCCGGGGTCAGCTCCCCTGCCCATCACTTAGTTCCGCTTGGCCGGCTGGCCTTTCCCTCGCGTTGCTGGGGAATGAATTCAGGAGTCATTCATTCATTCCATCGTTCATTCATTCGTATTTATTGAGCGCTCACTGGGTGCAGAGCACTGTACTAAGCGCTTGGGAGAGGACAATAATAATCATGGTATTTGGTAAGCGCTTACTATGCGCCACGCACTGTTCTAAGCACTGGGGTAGATATAAGGTTATCAGGTTGTCCCACGTGGGGTTCACAGTCTTAATCCCCATTTTCCAGATGAGGTAACTGAGGCACAGAGAAGTGAAGTGATTTGCCCATGGTCACACGGCTGATGACAGTCAGACACATGCCCGCCCACAACAAGCTCAATATTGGTAAGTCGCATCCCAGAATCATTCTGTCTCTGAGAATAATAATAATAGTATTTGTCTAGCGCTTACTCTGTGCCAAGCACTGTTCTAAGCACTGGGGTAGAGATAATCTGGTGGGACGCAGGCCCTGCCCCACGTGGGGCTCGCAGTCTTAATCCCCATTTTACAGATGAGGTAACCGAGGCACAGGGAAGCGAAGTGACTTGCCCGGGGCCACACAGCCGACAAGTAGCAGAGCCGGGAGAAGAATAATAGGTGCTTTCCTTCCAGAAGGAATGTGCTCAGGGATGATGATGATGATGATGATGATGATGATGATGATGATGAAGGCGTCAGTCACAGTCACCTTAGACCTTGTATGGATGTTTTTCCAAACTCGTCCGCTGCCTCAATTTTCCTTTCTTTTCATGGGCACACTGGCTTCTCCGTCTCAGGATTAGGTGAGAATCTATTCCCATTTCTGCTACGTGACCTTGGGAAAGTCACCTAACTTCTCTGAGCCTCAGTTCCCTCATCTGTAAAATGGGAATTAAGACCATGAGATCCATGTGGGGCGTGGACTGCGTCCAACCTGATTAACTTGTACCTACCTCAGGGCTTAGAACCGTGCTTGATGAAAACTAAGCACTTAAAAATACCCTCATTATTATTATCCCCTCTAGACTTTAAATCCATTCTTTATGGGCAGGGGATGTATCTGCTAAATCTGCCGTATTGTACTCTCCCAAGCGCTCGGGCTTGGGAGTCAGAGGTCATGGATTCGAATCCCTGCTCTGCCACTTGTCAGTTGTGTGACTGTGGGCAAGTCACTTAACTTCTCTGGGCCTCAGTTCCCTCATCTGTAAAATGGGGATTAACTGTGAGCCTCACGTGGGACAATCTGATGAACCTGTATCTCCCCCAGCGCTTAGAACAGTGCTCTGCACATAGTAAGCGCTTAACAAATACCAACATAATTATTATTATGTACCAAGTGCTCAACATCCATTCATTTAATCATATTTATTGATCACCTATTGTGTGTAGAGCACTGTACTAAGCGCTTGGGAGAATACAATATAACAATAAACAGATCCATTTCCTGCCCACAGCGAGCTAATAGAGCCCGGACCCGGGAGTTAGAAGGTCATGGGTTCTAATCCCAGCTCCACCAGTAGTCTGCTGTGTAACCTTGGGCGGGTCACGTCACTTCTCAGGACCTCAGTTACCTCTTCTGTAAAAAGGGGAATGAGAGTGTGAGCCCCAAGTGGGACAGGGACTGTGTCCAACCACGTGCTTAGAACGGTGCTCGACACATAGTAAGCACTTAACAAATCCCACAATTATTATTATTATTATTAATCGATCCCTGACGGCCCTTGAGGAACTGAACCGTGGTGATCATTTTACAACGAGATTTGGGAAGGGAATCAATCCGTGGTATTTACTGAGTGCTTACTGTGCTCAGAGCGCTGTATTGAGAAGCAGTGTGGCTCAGTGGAAAGAGCCCGGGCTTGGGAGTCAGAGGTCATGGGTTCGAATCCCGGCTCTGCCCACAGCCAAGTCACTTTTAACTTCTCTGTGCCTCAGTTACCTCATCTGTAAAATGGGGATTAAGACTGTGAGCCTCACGTGGGACAACCTGATGACCCTGTATCTACCCCAGCACTTAGAACAGTGCTCTGCACATAGTAAGCGCTTAACAAATACCAACATTATTGTTATTACTAAGTGCCCAAGGTAGCACAATTATGTCAGAGTTGGCAGGTTCAGTCCAATCCCTTCAGTGTTCCCTCTGGTTCCGGGCTCTCCCGGCTCTCCGGTCCCGAGCGGGGTCCGTCTGCCTAGGAGAGAGGGAAAGGGGAAGGAGTGAGGAGTGAGAGTAGCAGGCAGAGGGAAATCCAGGCCCATTTCCTCTTCTTTTGCCAGTTAACTAGAGAGACGTCAAGGGCCGAATCCACGGAGCGTCTCCCGTCAGTCACGTGATAAAAGGATTCCGCTTCCTCCCCATTGCTCAGAGTTGGGCTTTCCAGTCATTCATAAAACCCATATTGAAGGGTTAGCTTGCCCAAACCCGGCCTTAATGTTTATGCGCTCTATTGATCGGCGGGGGGAAACGATAAAAATTGACACCAGAATAAACTTCGAAAGACTGCTCTCTCTTTCTCTCTCTCTCCCTCAGCAGAACTGAGATCAATATTCGGATCGATCCGAGGAAAAGGCAAAGGGGGATAAGGATTTTAAAAAATAAATAAAAATCACCCCATCTCCATTAGGTGGGCAGAATCTTGACCAGCTAAACGTTTTTGAAATTTTTTAAATAATTGTTCTTTTGCTTGCCTCTCCCCACAGCTCAGTTCTTCTGCACTCTTCAAATCCCACGCCTAAGAGTCTCTCGTTTTGCCAGAGTTTGGGACTGCCATTTTATTTGGAGAAGGATTTGAACTTCCTCAGCAACTCCTGTGAAGTAGAGTTGCCTAGTGGAAAGAGCACAGGACCCAGAGTTGGGAGTCCCAATAATAATAATAATAATAATAGTATTTGTTACGCGCTTAGTATGTGCCAAGCACTGTTCCAAGCACTAGAGTAGATACAAAGTAATCAGGTTATCCCACGTGGGGCTCACTGTCTTAATCCCCATTTTGCAGATGAAGTAACTGAGGCACAGAGACGTTAAGTGACTTGTTCAAGGTCCAACAGCAGACAAGTGGTGGAGTCGGAAATGGAACCCATGTCCTCTGACTCCCAAGCCCGGGCTCTTTCCACCAAGCCACACTGTTTCTCTGAGTCATGGATTCTAAAGTGACAGGGCCCTTTGACCTTGAGCAAGTCACTTAACCTGAGAAGTAGCATGGCCTAGTGAGAAGCAGCATGGCCTAGTGGCAGGAGTCAGCGGCCCTGGGTTCTAATCCTGGCGCGGCATTTGTCTTCGGTGTGACTTTGGGCAAGTACTTAACTTCTCTGTGCCTCAGTTATCTCATCTGTAAAATGGGGACTAAGGCTATGAGCCCCAAGTGGGACAACCTGATTAACTTGTATTCATTCAATCGTATTTATTGAGTGCTTACTGTGTGCAGAGCACTGTACTAAGTGCTTGAAATGTACAATTTGGTAAGAGATAGAGACAATCCCTGCCCAACAACCGGCTCAGGCTATCTACCCCAGAGCTTAGAACAGTGCTTGGCACAAAGTTCGTGCTTAACAAACACCATCATTATTATTATTATTAATAACCTCTCTGGGCCTCAGTTCGCTCATCTGTAAAATGGGGATTAAATCCCTTTTCTTTCTGTGTGTTGAAGAGCCCGGCTTATAGTGTGATAAATGAAATAACTCCCTGTCAACGAAAGGTTTGTTGTCCAAATCCTTGTAAAATTAGGCTTGTCCAAGGTTCCTTAAAGAAAAGTCAAGTTCTTCCAACGTGGCCATTTCTTTTTCGCTCCTGTTATCATTCAGTCAGTCAGTGGTAATAATAACTGCGGCATTTAAATGCTTATTCTGTGGCAAGCACTGTGTTAAGCACTGGGGTAGATACCAAATAATCAGGTCCCCCTTCCCAGTCTAAATAGGAGGGAGAACTGGTATTGAATCCTTATTTGGGGGGTGAGGGAACAAAGGCACAGGGGTGTAAAGTGTCTTACCGAAGGTCACACAGCAATCAGTTGGCAGAGCTGGGATTAGAACCCAGCACCTCTGACTCCCGGGCCTGGGGTCTTTCTACTAGGCCACGCTTCTAATCTGTCCGTGCCGGTAGTTACTGAGCACTTACTGTGTGCAGAGCACCGTGATAAACGCTAGGGAGAGTACAATATAACACAGTATTGTTAGTCCGGGAGCCTCAGGTTGGGTAGAGACTGTGTCCGAGCTGATTGTCAGAGAAGCTGCGGAGAAGCAGCGTGACCTAATGGATAGAGCACAGGACTGAGAGTCAGAAGAACCTGGGTTCCAATCCTGGCTCTGCCACTTGCCTGCTACATGACCTTGGGCAAGTCATTTCACTTCTCTGGGCCTCAGTTCCCTCATCCGTAAATGGGGATCAAGCCTGTGAGCCCCATGTGAGATAGGACTGTATCCAAACTGATTAGCTTGTACCTACCCCAGGGCTTAGCACAGTGCCTGGTACTTAGTAAGCGCTTAACAAATGGCAAAAAAAAACCGTCTTGGATTTCCTCCATCCCGCCCTCCTCTCGGCTCCCCTTTTCAACTTTTCCATCCTTCCCAGCAATATCTTCAGAGATCTCCTGCCTCCTCTCAAGTGCCACCCCCTCTACATGCACGTCTGACCCCATTCTTTCACACCTTCTGCAAACTCTCGCTCCTTCCCTCCTCCCCTCCTTAACTTATATCTTCAACCGTTCACTCTCCAATGGCTTCTTCCCATCTGGCTTCGAACATGTCCACATCTCCACCATCCTAAAAACACCCTCCCTTGATTCCTCAGCTCCCTCCAGTTATCTCCCTATCTCCCTCCTACCCTTCCTTGCCAAACTACTGGAGTGAGTCGTCTGCACTCGCTGCCTTGAATTCCTCCCCTCCAAATCTCTCCTGGACCCCATCCATGCCCTCCACTCCAATGAAACCACCCTCTCAAAGGTCACCAATGACCACCTTCTTGCCAAATCCAACGATTCTTACTCCATCCTAATCCTCCTCGACCCCTCAGCTGCCTTGGACCCTGTGGACCATCCCCTTCTCAACACGTTATCCAACCTTGGCTTCCCACACTCCATCCTCTCCTGATTCTCCTCTTATCTCTCTGCCCGTTCATTCTCGGTCTCCTTCGCGGGCTCCTCCTCTCCCTCCCGTCCCCTAACTGTCGGGGTTCCTCAAGGGTCATTTCTTGGTCCCCTTCTTTTCTCCACCTACACTTACTCCCTTGGTGAATTCATTCACTCCCACAGCTTCAACTATCATCTCTATGTGGATGACACCCAAATCTCCATCTCCTCCCCTGTTCTCTCTTCCTCCCTCCAGACTCGTATCTCCTCCTGCCTCCAGGACGTTTCCACCTGGATGTCTGCCCGCTGCCTAAAACTCAGCATGTCTAAAACTGAGCTCATTCTCTTCCCAAACCCTGCCCTCTCCCCGACTTCCCTGTCACTGTGGACGGCACTACCATCCTTCCCGTCTCACAGGCCCGCAACCTTGGTGTTGTCCTTGACTCAACTCTCTCATTCACCCCACACATCCAATCTGTCACCAACGCCTGCCGGTCTCACCTTCACAGTATCGCCGAGATCCGCCCTTTCCTCTCCGTCCAAACTGCTATTGTGCTGGTACAAGTCCTCTTAATATCCCGGCTGGATTATTGTGTCAGCCTCCTCTCGGATCACACTTCCTCCTGTCTCTCCCCACTCCAGTCTATTCTTCATTCCGCTGCCCAGATCATCTTCCTACAGAGACGCTCTGGGCCTGTCACTCCCCTCCTCAAAAACCTCCAGTGGTTGCCTATCAACCTTCACACGAAGCAAAAACTCCTCACTCTTGGCTTCAAAGCTCTCCATCACCTTGCCCCCTCCTACCTCATCTCCCTTCTCTCTTTTTACTGCCCACCCCGTAGACTCCACTTCTCTGCCGCTCACCTCCTCCCGATCCCCTGTTCACGCCTATCCCGCCGTCGACCCCCGGCCCACATCCTACCGTTGTCCCGTAACGCCCTTCCTCCTCACATCCACCAAACTAACTCTCTTCCCCTCTGCAAAGCCCTACCGAGAGCTCACCTCCTCCAAGAGGCCTTCCAAGACTGAGCCCCCAATTTCCCTCTGCTCCCCCTTCCTTCCCCCCGACCCTCTGCTCTTCCCCGTCCCCCTCCCCTCAGCGGTGTGCTCATTTGTATATAGTATTTATTACCCTATTTATTTTGTTAACGAGGTGTATATCTCCTTGATTCTATTTATCTTGATGATGTGCTCTTGTTTTTGTTTTGTTCTGTTTTGCTTTGCTGTCTGTCTCCCTCTTTTAGACTGTGAGCCCGTCAGTGGGCAGGGATTGTCTCTATCTGTTGCCGAATTGTACATTCCAAGAGCTTAGTACAGTGCTCTCCACATAGTAAGCGCTCAGTAAATGCTATTGAATGAATGAATGAATCTATATTTCCTCCCCGGTTCTCTCTTCCTCCCTCCAGGGTCAGATCTCCTCCTGCCTTCAGGACATCTCTACTTGGATGTCCTCCCACCCCCTTAAACTCAACATGTCCAAGGCAGAGCTCCTTATCTTCCCTCCTAAACCCTGTCCTCTCCCCGACTTTCCCGTCACTATGGATGGCACAACCATCCTTCCTGTCTCACAGGCCCGCAACATCGGTGTCATCCTTGATTCCGCTCTCTCATTCACCCCACATAACCAATCCGTCACCAAAACCTACGGGTCTCATCTTCGCAAGATCGCCAAGAGCCGCCCTTTCCTCTCCATCCAAACCACTTCCTTGTTAGTACAATCCCCCTAACCCGACTGGATGACTACCTCGGCCTCCTTTCTGACCTCCCAACCTCCTTTCTCTTCCCCACTTCAGTCCGTTCTTCACCCTGCTGCCCGGATTATCTTTCTACAGAAACGTTCTGCGCGTATCACCCCCCTCCTCCAAAATCTCCAGTGGTTGCCTATCAACCTCCGTATCAAACAGAAACTCCTCACGCTTGTCTTCAAAGTTCTCCCTCACCTTGCCCCTTCTTATCTCACATCCTTTCTGTCCTTCAACATCCCAGACCTCAAACTCTGCTTCTCTACTGCCGCTAACCTTCTCACTGGGACTCGTTCTCGCCCGTCCCGCCGTCGACCCCTGGCCCACGTCCTACCTCTGGCCTGGTCTGCCCTCCCTCCTCAAATCTGCAAAACGATCACACTTCCCCCCTTCAAAGCCCTACGGAAGGCTCACCTCTAGACTGAGCCCCTCCTCCCCCGCATCTCCCCGACTCTCTCCCTCTGCTCTACCCCCCTCCCCGCCCCACAGCGCTTGCATATATATGTACATATCTATAATTCTATCTATTCATATTGATGCCTGTTTTCTTGATTTGATGTCTGTCTCCCCGCTTCTAGACTGTAAGCCTGGTGTGGGCAGGGATTGTTTCTCTTTACTGCTGAATTGTACTTTCCAAGCGCTTACGGTGTTCTGCACACAGTAAGCGCTCAACAAATACAAGTGAATGAATGAAGGAATTTACCCCAGTGTTATCACAGAACCTGGTCCACAGTAATTATTAGTATTACTATTTTTATTTTTCTCAAAAGCAGATACTCCAAGAAGGGAAAAATTCCTTTCCCAAATCACATCTGCCCCCAACAGACGTGGAGCGTTGTACTCTCCCAAGCTCTTAGCACAGTGCATCGCACACAGTAAGCGCTCAATACATACAATCGAGTGAATGAATGAATGAATGAGTGTTCCTCCTTAAGAGGCCTGTAAGAAGCGGGAGATTCAGTCAGTTGTATTCATTGAGCGCTTAGTTGTGTCCCAAGCACTGTGTTAAGCACTTGGAAGAGTACGATAGAACAATAGACACATTCCCCGCCCACGACGAGCTTACAGTTTAGAGATGGTAAGCTCCTCGAGGGCAGAGATCGTATCTTCCAACAATACCATCCTGCCCTTTCCCAAGAGCTTAGTACGGGGCTCTGCACGCAGCAAGTGCTCGACAAATACCCCTGATGGATCGATCGATTCGCTGAGGGGTCCCTCCGACGGGGCCCGGTGAGTCGCCATCGGGCCCGAAGGCAGAGGGATGGAACGATTGACCCCTCCTAACCCGCGGCAGCCGGTGGCTCATCAGATTCCCCGCCAGAACGGGAATCATGGCAGGAGACAGCTCGGACGGATGGCGGGCCTTCTCAAAGCGACGGCAAATGTGTCTTAACAGGCCTGGGCAGGGGGTGAAGGGTGGCGGGGGCGGAACACGTAAATGGGGGGAGAATATTTATCTTGGGAAGGCGCAGGGGCATCGAGGGGAGGGAAAACGGAGCGGGGGGAAGGGTTTGATCGGCTCACCCCGTTCTCCGGGGATAATGAATTCCGGGTGAGCCGAAAGCCAAACAGTTTAAAAGAAGCATTTATTATCACCATCTCTCACACGAGCAAATTTATGCTCCCTTTTAGTCCCCAGACATCAAAGCGGGCCCAGGGTAGGCGGGTCCGGACTTCAGACGGAGACATTCTTTTTCTTCCCCCTTCATTTTTCTCCTCCTCTTTTCTCCCTCGCCCCGCCGTGGCTTGCTTTCCTCTCTGGGGGGGAGCAGGGTTGTCTTAGGTTGGGGTCCCTCCCTCTGACACCCCGAGGCCAGCCATTAATTATCCAGGGGCTGGAAGTTCTTCCCTAAATAACCCTCTCCTCCTGTCACACCCCTTGCCCCCAGACCCCAGACCAGGCCACAGATGACTCCGGATTTCTACAGTAAAGAGTGGTGAATTTGCTTGCCCGTGGGCAGGTTGGAGAGGCTTAGGTGGGTGGGGGTCTGTGCTTCTGTGTGTCCCGGTTGGGTCTGAAACTTGTTGAGATGCTTCCTCCTCCTCCCTCCGCCTGCAAATCCCAGATAATATCAGATAATGGATCTTTTTTTAAAAAAAAATTTCTCTCCCTTTTTCCTTTTCAACTGCCGAATTGGCAGAGAGGGAAGGAGGGAGGGAAGGTTGGCTTGAGGTCGCAGTCGGAGGCCGGAGGCTTGTGGCTACCCCTCGGGGACTGTCCGGAGCCGCCGGGGGTGGGGGATCTGCTCTGAATTGAATAAGGATGATCATAATAATAATGGTATTTGTTAAGCGCTTACTATGTGCCAGGTGTTGTACTAAACACTGGGGTGGATACAAGCAGATCCAGGTGGACAGAGTCCTTGCCCCACCCAGCCTCACATTCTTCAGCCCCATTTTACAGATGAGGTAACTAAGGCACAGAAAAGTGAAGTGGCTTGCCCAGGGCCATACGGCAGACAAGTGTTACCGATTTGTTATCTGTTACCGATTTGTACATTCCAAGCACTTAGTACAGTGCTCTGCACATAGGAAGCGCTCAATCAATACTGTTGAATGAATGAATGAAAGTGGTGGAGCAGGGACTAGAACCTGCAGCGTGGCTCAGTGGAAAGAGCATGGGCTTTGGAGTCAGAGGTCATGAGTTCGAATCCCAGCTCTGCCACTTGTCAGCTGTGTGACTGTGAGCAAGTCACTTCACTTCTCTGTGCCTCAGTTACCTCATCTGTAAAATGGGGATTAAGACTGTGAGCCCCACGTGGGACAACCTGATTCCCCTGTGCCTATCCCAGCGCTTAGAACAGTGCTCTGCGCCTAGTAAGCGCTTAACAAATACAAACATTATCATTATTATTATTATTAACCCATGACCTTCTCATTCCCAGACCCGGACTCTATCCACTATGCCATGATGATGAGGGAATTTGCTAAGTTCTTACTATGTGTAATTGCTGGGGTGGATTCATTTATTCCTTCATTCATTCATATTTATTAAGCACCTACTGTGTGCAGAGCACTGTACTAAACACTTGGGAAAGTACAATACAACAGTAAACTGGGACATTCCAAGTGGCATGAAAAGCACTGGGAAGCAGCGTGGCCCAGTGGCAAGAGCCAGGGCTTGGGAGCCAGAAGTCGTGGGTTCATATCCCCGCTCCGTCACTTGTCTGCTGTGTGAACTTGGAAAAGTCACTTAACTTCTCTGTGCCTCAGTTACCTCATCTGTAAAATGGGGATTAAGACTGTGAGCCCCATGTGGGACAACCTGATACCCTTGTATCTACCCCAGCGCTTACAATAGTGCTTGGCACATAGTAAGCACTTAACAAAGCCATAATAATAATAATAACAATTCCAAGCAAATGGGGTCAGACACAATCCCTGTTCCACCTGGGGCTCCCAGTCTCAATCCCCATTTTACTGATGAGGGAACTGAGGCCCAGAGAAGTGAAGTGACTTGCCCGAGGTCCCACAGCAGACTAGAGGCGGAGTCAGGATTAGAACTGACTCCCAGGCCTGGGCTCTCTACATTACGCCAAGCTGCTTCTCTTGAAGGGGAGATGTCTCTCAGGGATTGGGGACTGGGGACTGGATGGAAAGGAAAGTCAGTCAATCATATTTATCGAGCACTTACCGAGTGCAGACTACTGTACTAAGCGCCTGGGAGTGTATAATATGAGAATAAACAGGCACATTCCCCATCCACAGTGACCTTACACTCAAAGTCTCACAGCAGGGAAGTGGCAGAGCCAGGACTAGAACCCAGGGCCTTCTGACTCCCAGGCTCAGGCTCCAACCAATCAGGGGCATTTATTGAGCACTTACTTAGCTCGGATTGAGGGGAGGAGTAATAGACATGGTGGCATTTGGTTAGTGATTACTACGTGCCTGGCAGTGTACTAAGCACTGAGGTAGATCCTACAGAGAAGCAGCGTGGCTCAGTGGAAAGAGCACGGGCTTTGGAGTCAGAGGTCATGGGTTCAAATCCCAGCTCGGCCACTCGTCAGCTGTGTGACTTTGGGCGAGTCACTTCACTTCTCGGTGCCTCAGTTCCCTCATCTGTAAAATGGGGACTAAGACTGTGAGCCCCAAGTGGAACAACCTGATTCCCCTGTGTCTACCCCAGCGCTTAGAACAGTGCTCGGCACATAGGAAGCGCTTAACAAATACCAACATTATTATTATTAGATCCAACATAATTAATTCATTCATTCATTCATTCATTCATTCAGCCTGTCATAATTATTGAGCACTTACTGTGTGCAGAGGACTGAATTAAGCGCTTGGGAGGGTAGAAAGCAATAATAAATCGACCCATTCCCTGCCCACCACGAGCTTACAGTCAAGAAGGGAGGAGACAGTCACAGTAATAAATAAATGGCAGATATGGACACGAGCGCTGTGACCCCGGGTGGAGGGAAGAACAAAGGAAGCAAGTCAGGGCGACGCAGAAGGAAAGGGGAGAAGAGGAGAGGAGGGCGCAGTCAGGGAAGGCTTCTTGGGGGAGAGGGGCCTTTAATAAGGCTTTGAAGACGGGGAGAGTCATGGTCTATTGTACATGAGGAGGGCGGGAGTTCCAGGCCACGAGATAGATGAGATGGAGGCACAGCGCGAAGGTTGGCATCAGAGGAGGGAAGTGTGCGGGCTGGGTAGGAGTAGTCGATAAATACGATCGAATGAAACATAATCAGGGCAGGCACGGTCCCTGTCCCGCATGGGAACTCACAGTCTAAGTAGGAGGGAGGCCAGGCATTGAACCCCCATTTTCAGCTGAGCTAAAGGAGGCCCAGAGAAGCCAAGTGACTGACCCAAGGTCCCCCAGCAAGAAAGTGGCCGAGCCGGAATTAGAACCCAGAACTTCTGACGTCCAGATCGGGACTCTTTCCACTAAAACACTTCGCTATGGGGGAAGCATCTTTGTGGGGGACAGGGAAGGGTTAAGCAGGGAGTTAGGGAAAAGAACTTCCAAGAAAGCTGGTAATAATAATTGTGATATTTGTAAAGCGCTTACTACGTACCAGGCGCCGTACTAAGCGCTGGGGTGTTTACAAGCAATTTGGGTTGGAGACGGTCCCTGTCCCACGTGGGGCTCACAATCTCAATCCCCATTTTACAGATGAGGTAACTGAGGCACAGAAAAGTGAAGTGACTTGCTTGAGCTCACACAGCAGACAAGTGGGAGAGCCAGGATTAGAACCTATGACCTTCTGCCTCCCAGGCCCGGGCTCTATCCACTAAGCCATACTATGGTAGTTGTTAAGCCCTTACTATGTGCCGAGCACCGTTCTAAGCACTGAGGTAGATACAAGGTAATCAGGTTGGACCCAGTCCCTGTCCCAGATTGGAGCTCCCACTCTTCATCCCCATTTTCCAGATGAGGCAACCGAGGCCCGGAGAAGTGAAGTGACTCGCCCAGGGTCACACAGCAGACAAGTGGAGGAGCGGGAAATTGAACCCACGTCCTCCCAAACCCGTGCTCTTGTCACTGGGCCACGCCGCCTCACCCGTACGGCAGGGGGTGATTTTATGAGGGGAGAAGAAACCGGTGGTAGTTATTCATTCAATAGTATTTATTGAGCGCTTACTATGTGCGGAGCACTGTCCTAAGCGCTTGGAATGGACAATCCACACCCAACACAGTGACGAGGTGCCGTGGAGAAATTGAGGTCCTGCCAATCAGCCTAATTTCCTGGGCTTGCCAACAGCAGGGCCCCAGGGGAGGAGGCCCTGCCCAGATTTCACACCGAGGTTTAATTGCACCAACAACCTCCTCCCCGCCTTTGAGTCACGGATAAAGTGTTCTATTTATACGGATTCCCTCATGCTCACAACCTAATGGTTCCAATCAAGGTTCCTTCCCATTAGTCTTGCCAAACAATTTGCAAGTCTGGGTTGTTCTTCATATCTGGGCTGCGAGAAGATTGAAATAATAAAAACAACAAGAAGTGTAATAATGGTAATAAAAATAATCTGAACCTTCTCAGTGTACCTCAGTCGCCTCTATCTCGCCGCCCGACCTGGCGCCCACGGTCCGCCTCTGGCCTGGAACGCCCTCCCTCCTCAAATCGGACAGACAATTCCTCTACACCACTTCAAAGCCGTCTCCTCCAGGAAGCCTTCCCTGACTGCACCCTCCTCTCCTCTTCTCCCGCTCCCTTCTGCGTCGCCCTGCCTTGCTCCCTTCCTTCATCCTCCCTCCCATCCCCACAGCACATATGCATATATCTGTCGTTTATTTATTTATTCAGTCTGCCTTATTATACTAATGTCTGCCTTCCCGCTCTAGTCTGTGAGCTGGCAGGGAATTAATGTTAATTAATTCATGTTGGTATTTGTTAAGCGCTTACTTTGTGCCGAGCACTGCCCTAAGCGCTGGGGGAGATACAGGTTCATCAGGTCGTCCCACGTGAGGCTCACAGTTAATCCCCATTTTACAGATGAGGTCACTGAGGCACAGAGAAGTTAAGTGACTTGCCCACAGTCACACAGCTGACAAGTGGCAGAGCCGGGAATCGAACCCATGACCTCTGACTCCGAAGCCCAGGCTCTTTCCACTAAGGGAATGTGTCTGTTTTATTGCTATATTGTCCTCTCCCAAGCGTTTAGTACAGTGCTCTGCACACAGTAAGCGCTCAATAAATACGATTGAATGCATGAATGATTGAAGGAGAACATTTCATTATTCTTATTGTTGTTACTATAGTTGTTTAGCTCTTACTATACAGCAGCATGGCTTAGTGGTTAGAACCCGGGCCCGAGAGTCAGAAGGTCATGGGTTTTCATTCCAGCTCTACCACTTGTCTGCTGTGTGACCTTGGGCAAGTCATTTCACTTCTCCGTGCCTCAGTTACCTCATCTGTAAAATGGGGATTGAGACTATGAGCCCCATGTGGGACGGGGACTGTGTCTAACCCGATTTGTTTGTATCCACCCCAGCACTTACTACAGTGTTTGGCAAATAGTAAGTGCTTAATAAATACCATAATTATTACTATTATTATAGGCCAGGCACTGTGCTAAGCGCCAAGGTAGATACAAGATGATCAGGCAGATAGAGTCCCTGTATGGGGTTGGCAGTCTAAGTAGGAGGGAGAACCAGTCTTAGATCTTCCTTTTACAACTGAGGCCCAGAGAATTGAAGTGACCTATCCAAGGTCACAAAGCAGGCAAGTGGCCAAACCAGGCCAAGAAACCAGGTTTTCAGAGTCCTGGTCCTGTGCTCTTCCCATCAGGGAGCTGGGGAAGCTGTTCCTGGAGGACTGAGGGAGGCTTTCTGAGCGTGGCCTAGTGGGGAGAGTTTGGGCCTGGGAGTCAGGGGCCCTGGGTTCTAGTCCCAGCTCTGTCACTTGTCCGCTGGGTGACCTTGTGCAAGTCACTTCTCTTCCCTGGGCCCAAGCTTCCTCAACTGCAAAATGGGGATTCAATCCCTGTTCTCTCTCCTACTTGTCTGTGAGCCCCAGCAGCGTGGCTTAGGAGAGAAGCAGCATGGCTTAGTGGAAAGAACCCTGGTTTGGGAGTCAGAGGTTGTGGGTTCATTCATTCATTCAATAGTATTTATTGAGCGCTTACTATGTGCAAAACACTGTACTAAGCGCTTGGAATGAACAAGTCGGCAACAGATAGAGACGGTCCCTGCCGTTTGACGGGCTTACGGTCTAATCGGTGGAGACGGACAGACAAGGTTCTAGTCCTGGCTCTGCCACTTATCAGCTGTGTGACTTTGGGCAAGTCACTTTACTTCTCTGGGCCTCATTTCCCTTATTTGTAAAATGGGGATGAAGACTTTAAGCCCCACGTGGGACAACCCGATTACCTTGTATTCATTCAATAGTATTTATTGAGTGCTTACTATGTGCAGAGCACTGTACTAAGCGCTTGGAATGAACAAGTCGGCAACAGATAGAGAAAGTCCCTGCTGTTTGACGGGCTTACACCTACCCCAGTGCTTAGAACAGTGCTTGGCACATAGTAAGCGCTTAACAAATACCATGATTATTATTACTAATATGTTTGACAGGTCTGTATCTGGCCTGATTAACTCGAACCTACCCCAGAGGTTAGAACAGTGCTTGGCACATAGTAAGTGCTTAACAAATACCATAAAAGAAAGAAAGGGTGGGCCTCTCTGGCTTCCACAGCCATTTCCTCTCATTCTTTTAAATAGTATTTGCTAAGTGCTTACTATCTGTCAGAAACTATACTAAGCGCTGGGATTACAAGCTAATCAAGTTGGACACAGTCCCTGTCCCACGTGGGGCTCGCACTCTTAATTTCCATTTTGCAGATGAGGGAACCGAGACCCAGAGAAGGGAAGTGACTTACCCAGAGTCATCCCAGCAGAAAAGTGGCGGAGCCTGGATTAGAACCCACATCCTTCTGGCTCCCGGGCCCATGTTCTATCCACTAGGCAACTGCTTCTCAGGCACCTCTGACTGCTGCCCTGGGCCCAGAGAGGCCTTGGTTGCCAGAGAGGAGGCAAGAAAAGAGGCATTCCTCAGCCTCTCTTTCACCTTCTATCCCCTGATCCCAATCTCTTCTCCCACGTTGGTGACTTAGTGGAAAGACCCAGGTTTGGGAATCGGAGGACCTGACAATCAGTCGTATTTTTGGAGCGTTTATTGTATGCGGAGCATTATACTAAACACTTGGGAGAGGAAAACAGAATAATAGACCCATTCCCTGCCCACACTGAGCTTCCAGTCTAGAGGGCGAACTTCCACTTACAGTCTAGACGGGCAACCTGGGTTCTAATCCCGGCTTTGCCACTTGCCTACTGAGTGACCTTGGGCAAGTCATTTCACGTCTCTGGGCCTCAGTTCCCTCATCTGTAAAATGGGGATTCGATAGCTGTTCTCCCTCTTATTTAGACTTTGAGCCTTCTGGGGGACAGGGATTTCTTCTGAGCTGATCATCCTGTCAGAAGGTCTTGGGCTTTAATCCTGGCTCTGCCACTTGTCTTCTATGTGACCTTGGGCAAGTCACTTCACTTCTCTATGCCTCAGTTACCTCGTCTATAAAATGAGGATTGAGCCTGGGAACCCCACGTGAGAGGGGGACTGTGATAGACCCAACTTGCTTGTACCCACCCAAGAGCTTAGTACGGTGCCTGGCACATAGTAGGTGCTTAACAAACACCACAGTTATTATTATTATCTTCCTCAGCACTCAGAACTAACAGGTGCTTAACAAATACCACAACAATTATTATTATTTGTTCGCCATCCATTGTCTTGTCTTTGAGGGAAGGCTATGTTTTCATCCTCCTCCTCTTCCTCCTCCTCCTCCTCTTCTGCCTCGGTCTCCTCCTCCCCCTCCTCCCTCCTTCATCACCTCTTTCCTTCTGCACCTTTTCCCTCCTCCCTTCTCTCTCATCACCTTCAGCTCTGGAATAGCTCACTCATTCTTAATCAGCCCTCCACACCTCCTTAATGCAGCATTAGGAGATGATTCCATCTGTCACCTATCTCTTATGATCTGAGTGCTTTCAGATGAGGGAAAAATCACCCCCGCTTAGCTGGTTTAATCCTCACCACATTCCAGGGAGGAAAGTCAGGGCAGATGGTAAATAACCCCATTTTACAGATAGGGAAGACTGAGAGATTGGGCCCAGTTCAACGACTTGAGCAGCCCTCCCCAGCCATGAGGTAAAACTAGGGCTTAATAATAATAATGATAATAATGATGATGCTAATAATGATATTTTTAAGAGCTATGTGCCAGGCACTGTATTTTGTTCATTCAATAGTATATATATGAGCACTTACTGTGTGCAGAGCACTGTACTAAGCGCTGGGGTGAATCCACACAAATCGAGTTGGCATCGATCAATCAATGAAATTTATTGAACATCTACTGTTATTATTATTATTGTACGTGTTAAGGGCTCACTACGTGCCAAGCACTGTTCTAAGCAGATGGGTAGGTACAAGTTAATCGGATTGGACACAGTCTCTTTCCTCACAGTGTTGTAGGTTCCCTGGCCTCAACAAGCTTAAAGTCTAGAGGGGGATATAGTGCCAAGCACTATACTAAGCACTGGGAAACCAAGCACAAGTAGTATACACATACCCTTACCCTAGAGCGTCAGCCCCTCGAAGGCAGGGATCAAGGCTTCTAACGTTGTTGTATCAGTCAATTAATTGATGGCATTTATTGAGCCCTTACTCTGTGCAGAGCACTGTACCAAGTATTTAGGAGAGTACAGTACAACAGAGCTGATTGAACGTTCCCTGCTCACAGAGAGCTTACAGTCTGGAGGCGGAGACAGACATTGGAACAAATTTTGGCTCGGTACATAATTATTATTATTATAACAAATACCATTATTATTATTATTATTACAGTCTAGAGAAGGAGACAGACACTGGAAGAAATTTTGTCAGCTGTGTGACCTTAGGCAAGTCACTTCGCTTCTCTGGGCCTGTCACCTCATCTGTAAAAGAGGGATTAAGATTGTGAGCCCCACGTGGGACGGGGACTGTGCCCAACCTGTTGAGCTTGTATCCATCCCAGCCCTTAGAACAGTGCCTGGCACATAGTAAGTGCTCAACAAATACCATCTAAAAAAAATAGAAGAGGCGGGTTGCTCTGCCCATTCCACCTGCCCCAGCTGTTTCAATCGTAATTCAATTCATTTGTATTTATTGAGTACTTACTGTGTGCAAAGCACTGTACTAAGCACTTGGGAGAGGACAATATCACTAAAACCAGACACATTCCCTGCCCACAGTGAGCTTACAATCTAGAGGGGGAGACAGATGTTGATAGAAATAAATAAATGACGGTTATGGATATAAGTGCTGTGGGGCTGGGAGGGGGGATGAATTAAAGGAGCAGGTTAGGGTGACACAGAAGAGAATGGGAGAAGAGGAAAGGAGGGCTTAATCAGGGAAGGCCTCTTGGACGAGGTGTGTCTTCATTAAGGCTTTGAAACGAGGAAGAGTCATTGTCTGTCGGATATGAGGAGGGAGGGCCTGCCAGGCCAGAGGTAGGATGAGGGCGAGACAGAAGAGATGGAGGTACAGTGAGAAGGTTGGCATTAGAAGAGCAAAGTGGGAGGGCTGGGCTGGTTTCGCATCTAGGACCTCAGGGTCTGTGCCCACAGCCACCGGTAAGTGTCAGGGAAGAGTAGCCAAGCCCTGGATTCCAAAGGAGAGAGGAGCCGGTCCCTCCTGAGCCTTCTAGCCAGCCAGAGGTCTTTTCCTCCTCCAAACCCAGGCTGCAAATCAGAGTTTCTATAGGGGACCTGAGCAGGGTTAGAGCACTTGAGGGAGATGCACTTTGCCCTTTTCCCCTCTCCGATGCCCTCCTCGCCCCTCACCAGGGCCCCAGGGCTCCTTCATAAACATCTGCTTCAGAGCTTCCCTCCCCTCAGGGACCTTCACAGCCAGTTAAATATTTAGCACAGGAAAAAGCTCCGGGCTTCTCTGCTGTGGGCTCTGCCCTCTCCTCCCTCTCTCCCGCCCTCTCGGACTTGTCCATCCAGGATCCAGTGACCCTAAGCTGGTCAGCCTCTGCGACGAAGGACGGGGTTTAGGAAACCTGTCCCTGCGGTGATCCAACAGGAACTCCTTATCACAGGCTTTAAAGCAGTCCATCCCCTTCCCCCCTCCTACCTCAGCTCGCTTCTCTCCTACTCCAACCCAGCCCGCACACTTTGCTCCTCTAATTGCCAACCTTCCCTCTGTCCCTCCATCTCATCTACCTCGCGGCCGACCCCTGGCCCACCTCCTGCCTCTGGCCTGGAACGCCCTCCCTCCTCAAATCTGACAATGACTCTCCACCCCCTTTCAAAACTTTATTAAAAGGACATCTCCTCCAAGAGGCCTTCCCTGACTAAGTCCTCATTTCCTCTTCTCTCAGTCCCTTCTGCGTCGCCTTTGCATTTGGATTTTCACTCTTTATTCGTCCCTCCCTCAGCCCCACAGCACCGATCTACAGATCTGTCATTTATTTCTTTCTAATCACATCTATCTCCCCTCTAGTCTGTAAAATCACTGTGGGCAGGGAACACTTCTACCAACTCTGTCCTGTGGTAGTCTCCCCAGCGTAGTGCTCAGCATTCAGTAAACACTCAATAAATGCGATTGAATGACTGATCGCCTGGTGTGGCAGCGTGGAGGGAGTGACCGCTCAGAAGGATATTTCCATCTGGTCTGGGGGTGTTATGGCCCTCGTTGCTGGGGGTGAAGGAGTGTCACAGTGGGACGTAGAGAACCAGGACCCCTGGCAGGAAGCCTGGGCTGGGAAGAGTGGGTAGGTGGTGCCCAGAAGTCACCACCGACCCTCTCCCACATCCTACCTCTCTCCTGGAACTCCCTCCGTCCTCAAATCCAACAGATATTACTGTCTCTCCCACTTCAAAACCTTATCAAAGGCCCATCTCTTCCAAGAGGCCTTCCCCGACTGCGCCCCTCTCTCCTCTTAATAATAATAATAATAATATTGGTATTTGTTAAGCGCTTACTATGTGCAGAGCACTGTTCTAAGCGCTGGGGGAGATACAGGGTAATCAGGTCGTCCCGCGTGAGGCTCACAGTTAATCCCCATTTTACAGATGAGGTAACTGAGGCACAGAGAAGTTAAGTGACTTGCCCACAGTCACACAGCTGACAAGTGTGCAGAGCCGGGAGTCGAACCCATGACCTCTGAATCCAAAGCCCAGCCTCTTTCCACTGAGCCTTTCCTCTTCTCCCTCTCCCTTCTGCATCACCCTGACTTGCTCCATTCATTCATCATCCCTCCCATCTCCACAGCACATATGTATATATCTGCTATTTATTTATTTATATTGATGTCTGTCTTGCCCCGTTCTAGACTGTAAGCTCACTGAGGGCCGGGAATGTGTCTATTGTTCTGTTGTACTCTCCCAAGCGCTTAGTACAGGGCTTTGCACAGTAAGCGCTCAATAAATATGATTGAATGAATGAGGAGGCTGGAAGACCAGAGCAAGAACAGTGAACCCCCCAAGGATGGAGAGAACGAGTCAGAGTCAGGCACTTTCTGCAATAATGCTAGTAATTGTGGTATTCTTTCAACATTTACTCTGTGCCAGGCCCTGTCCTAAACGCTGGGGCTTCTACAAGGTTGGACGCAGTCCCTGTCCCACACAGTACTCACAGTCACGTGGCCTAGTGGCTAGAACCCAGGCCTGAGAATCTGAAGGACCTGGGTTCCAATCCCGCCTCCTCAACTTGTCTGCCGTGTGACCTTGAGCAAGTCACTTCATCTCTTGGGGCCTCAGTTACCTCAGCGGTAAAATAGGGATTAAGAGTGAGAGCCTCGGATAAGCTTAGATGTGCAGTTTTGAAATTTGTTGTGTAAATGGATAGTAAGTGAGTGACTAAAATGTCACCTCCCCCTGGAAGCTTTCCCAGATTAATACCCCACCTTCCCCCTCAGCGATTTTCTCAAGTGCAGATATGTTTAACCACTACTGATAATAATAATAATAATAATGATGGCATTTGTTAAGCACTTACTATGTGCAAAGTACTGTTCTAAGTGCTGGATCCCTGGTCTTCATTAATCAATGCCACTATTTAATACTAATAACAGTATCAACAACAACAATAATAATATTAATAATATTTAAGTGCTTCCTGTGCAACCAAGCACTGTGCTGAGCTCTGAGATAGATACAAGATAATCAGGTCCCACATGGGGCTCACAGTCTAAGTAGGAGGGAGATCAAGTGTTGAATCCTCATTTAACGTGGGTCAGTGGAAAGAGACCGGGTTTAGGAGTCAGAGGTCATGGGTTCGAATCCCTGCTCTGCCTTGTGACTGTGGGCAAGTCACTTAACTTCTCTGTGCCTCAGTTACCTCATCTGTAAAATGGGCATTAACTGTGAGCCCCACGTGGGACAACCCGATTACCCTCTCATCCCCACAGCACATATGCATATATCTGTATACATTTGAAATGTGTTTATTTATCTATTTATTTATTAATATTAAGGTCTGTCTCCCCCTCTAGACTGTGAGCTCATTGCGGGCAGGAAGTGTCCATTTGTTGTTCTATTGTCCTCTCCCAAGCGCTTAGTACAGTGCTTTGCACACAGTAAGCACTCAATAAATAAGACTGAACGAATGCATGAATGGATTTAACAGATGAGGAAACAGTAGCAAGAGAAGATAAGTGTCTTACCCAAGGTCACACGACAGGTAAACCTTTCCGGTCTAACAGTTGTGTGTTCATTTATTGACGTTGACTTGTCTTCTTTTTTTTATGGTATTTGTTAATACTAATGATAATAATAATAATAATGATGGTATTTGTTAAGCGCTTACTATGTGCCAAGCACTGTTCTAAGCACTGGGGTAGATACAAGGTCATCAGGTTGTCCCACGTGGGGATCACACTTTTAATCCCTATTTTCCAGGTGAGGTAACTGAGGCCCAGAGAAGTGACGTGACTTGCCCAGTGTCACACAGCCGACAAGTGGCGAAGCCGGGATTAGAACCCATGTCCTCTGACTCTCACTAAAGCATCTGGAGGGCAGGGACGGGGTCAACCGTTATAGTCCGGAGGGGCCGGGCCTAGTAGACGGTCACCCCTGGTGACCCGGTGTGGCTGAGGAGGAGAGGGAGCCGAAATGGAGACGTGAAGACCGGAAAGGCAGGATACGGGGAATGGAACTGGTAAATATTTTGAAGAATGATTTTAGGGATTTGTGGGTGGCCCCGGGGCGGGTTGTCGGGGGGAGGGAGAAGGAAAAGAGCTTCCAACAACCAATCAATCGTGGAGGATGAAGGACATTCTCGGGTGCCATCCTGGGTTTTTCGACGCTTCCGGGCCCTCTCTAATCTCTCTCTTTAGGTTCCCCTCATGGTTTGCCCAGTCACATCGGGAACGCTTGATGGATTAGTGCAGTGCTTTCCTTCAGAGGATCTGTAGTTCCCCAGCTCCCAATCTCTCTCTTTCTCTTTCTCTCTCCCTCTTTTCCCTCCCTCCATCCCTCCCTGTAGGGCATTTCCCCCTAGTAATCTATTCACTGGCCCCCAGTGACATCGGCCAGGTATGTTTTCATTTTTAAAGCTCTCCTTTCTTCTTTCTTCCTGGGCCGACCCTTCTTAAGCCATCACCCTTGTGTCTCGTGAGTTCCCGATTCCAGCTCCCCTCACCTCCCGCGTTTTCAGGGGTCCCCGGTCCCCCACATGAAGCGGGAACTTGAGGGGGTGGCTTGGGCCTTTTCTCCCTGAGGTGCAACTTCCAGTCCTTTGCCTCACCTCTCTGTGCCTTTCTTTCCTCAGATTCATGCCTGTCTCCCCCATCTAGACTGGAAGTTCTTTGAGGGCAAGGAAAGTGTCTACAGAGAGAAGCAGCGTGGCCTTAGTGCATAGAGTACAGGTCTGGGAGTCAGAAGGACCTGGGTTCTAATCCCGACTCCCCAGCTCGTCTGCTGTGTGACCTTGGGCAAGTCACTTCACTTCTCTGGGCCTCACTTCCTTTGTCTGTAAAAGAAGATAAAGACTGCGAGCCCTTTGTGGGACAGGATCTCTGTCCAACCCAATTATCTTCTATGATAATAATGAATAATTGTGGTTTCGTTAAGCGCTTGCTATGTGCCAGGCACTGTTTTAAGCGCTGGGGTGGATACAAGCTAATTGGGTTGGACACGGTCTCTGACCCACATGGGCCTCACAGTCTTCATTTCCCTTTTACAGAAGAGGGAACTGAGGCACCAAGAAGTGAAGTGACTTGGCCAAGGTCACACAGCAGACAAGAGACAGAGCTGGGATTGGAACCCATGTCCTTCTGACTTCCAGGCCCAGGGTCTATTGACTAGGCTACGCTGCTTCTCGACCCCAAAAGAGAAGCATCTACGCCAGTGCTTAAGATAGTGCCTGGCACACAGTGAGCATTTAACAAATACCATTATTATTATTATTATTATTATTAACTCTGTTTACTGTGTTCTCCCAAGAGTTTAGTATAGTGCTCTGCACATAGTAAGCACTCAGTAAATATGATCAATCGACCGACTGAAGATGAGGATGTCTCTCATAACAATCAGTCGACTGTGGTGGTACAAATGGGTAGATTTTCTTTGACGGTAGTAGGTGTCACCAACCTTTTGGGTTTTCATGCTCCTGAGAAAGGGTGATGGGTGTTTACCAAAATAAAATTTCCGGGGTGGAAGCCACTATTTCTGTTTCGAGTCAAACCACCGGCAGGAAGGAACCGAAGTCTTTGGGGAGAACTAAGAGGGTCATCTCAGGATCACCCCTCAATCACTCCCGTGCCTTCCTTCCCCCGTCCCCTCCCCGAACTGGAATCCATGAAGACAGAAGGGAGAATTCCCTAACCGGTTCTGTGATCCGTGTCTTGTGAAATGCCGCGCATGATGAGCCGAGCTCTGAGTCATATGCCAACTCGCTCCTGGGCATGGAAGATGGAACTGAATCCCAGCCGCTGGGATGTGGATCCAGGGCCGCCCCGTTTCTGAGCTAGGCCGGAGCCTTATGCTAGAATCTAACCTGGCCCCACAATAATAATAATTGTGGTATTTGTTAAGCCCTTACGAGGTGCCAGCCACTGTACTGAGCGCTAGGATGGTTACGAGCAGATCGGGTAGGACGCAGTCCCTGTCCCACGTGGGGCTCACGGTCTCAATCCCCATTTTACAGATGAGGTAAAGAGGCACAGAGAAATGATGTGATTTGCCCAAGGTCACACAGCAGACGAGTGGAGGAGCCGGGATTAGAACCCATGACTTTCTGATTCCCAGGGGCTCTATCCGCTATACCATCTGATTCTCTGTCAGCCAGTGTATTTATTGAGGGCTTACTGTGTGCAGAGCACTGTACTAAGCACTGTACTGGTAGAGTACAATATGACAATAAATGGACACATTTTCCTGTCCACAGCAAACGCACGGTCTAGCGGACTGCCCCAGCATGAGTCATCTAACCAAGGAGTTACCTCTTTTTTTTTTTAATGGCCTTTGTTAAGCACTTATTAAGTTCCAGTCACTGTACTAAGTGCTGGGGTGGATAATAATAATACTAATGTTGGTATTTGTTAAGCGCTCACCATATGCAGAGCACTGTTCTAAGTGCTGGGGTAGATACAGGCTAATCAAGTTGTCCCATGTGGAGCTCACATCTTAATCCCCATTTTACAGATGAGGTAACTGAGGCCCAGAGAAGTTAAGTGACTTGCCCACAGTCACACAGCTGACAAGTGGCTTCGAACCCATGACCTCTGACTCCCAAACCCGGGCTCTTTCCACTGAGCCACGCTGCTTCTCTAATGACTTGAGTGTGAGACCTCTTCTTCTCGCCTTTCTCCGGCTCGAGCTCCGGGGCAGAGAGAGGATCCCCAAGCCGCCAGTCCGGAGACTCCGCTGCTCTGGGGTGTCCCCAGGACGCCACACCTAGTTTGTCCCCCGACTCTATCTCTTTTCTTCCCTCGCCACCGCAGTGAGGATGGGGAGATCCGAGCCACATTGTCATCCCCGTGGTCCGGAGATGGCAGAGTGACCTACCGGATAGACCCCGGGCCTAGGAGTCGGAAGGTCCTGGGTTTAGTCCTGGATCCGCCACCTATCTGCTACGTGACCTTGGGCAAGTCTTTTCACTTCTCTGTGCTTAGGTTATCTCATCTATAAAATGGGGATGAAGACTGTGAGCCCCATGAGGGTTAAGGACCGTGCCCAAACTGACTGGCTCATTGTAAGTGCTTACAAAAATACCACTATTATCATTATTACTCCTATTATTAGGGGACTCTGAGCAGCCACCACCATGGAGTTGATGCCCCCGTCCCCCCTCTGTCATCCCCCTCGTCCGCAGTGAACCCCGAAGACCTGCGCCACCCCTAATTCAGAGCCCCCCTTGTGGTGTGCGGGTAATAATAATAGTAATTTTGGTATTTGTTAAGCAGTGACTATGTGCCAGATACTGTATTAAGCATAGGAGTGGATCCATGTAAATGGGGTTGGACATAGTCCTTGTCCCACGTAGGGCTCCCAGCCTCAACCCCCATTTTACAGATGAGGGAACTGAGGCACAGAGAAGTGAAATGACTTGCCCAGGATCACGCAGCAGACAAGTGGCGGAGCCGGGATTAGAACCCTTGACCTTCTGACTCTCAGGCCTGTGTTCTATCAACTACGCCTTGCTGCTTCTCCTACGCCATGCCGTTTCTCCGTGCCCACGTGGCATATCCTCAACCTCTGATGGTCCTGGGGCCTGGCTTCACCGTTGGACCGGCTGGAGCAGCCCAGGACCCCCTCTCTCTTTGCCACCCCCGACTCCGAGGGGCTATAAAGCGTCCCCCAGCCTTCAGCGTCTCCTGGAGCCACAGCCCCCTCAGGACACCTCCAACCTCACCCCATAACGCCTCACGTTTCCCCAACTCTTCGGTATTTCGGGGCTGCCCCTCCGCTCCCGCCACAGGCCGCGGGGCTCCAAGATGGTGGATCGTGCCACACGGTGAAGGGCAATGGACATTTGGAGGAGGGATTGAGAACGATAAACGGGGGCCACTGGAGACCGAGGGATGCCAACAGTAAATGCTCAATAAATACAATCGAATAAATGCAATAAATTGTGCGGCGATTAATCAGGGTTTGCTCCTGTGGGAGCATTTGCTGGAGGGTCGAGGGGAGGGGACCGCGTCAGCTTGGGGCGGCCTTATGCAAATGAATGGAAGTGTTAAAACCCCAGGACCCGGACGTCAGTACATCTCCTCCAAGATGCCTTCCCTGACTGAGCCCTCCTTTCCTCTTCTCCCACTCCCTTCTGTGTCACCTTCACTTACTCTCTTTATTCATCGCCGCCCCAGCCCCATTGTACTTATTCGTTCAATCATATTAATTGATCCCTTACTGTATGTAAAGCACTGTGCTAAACACTTAAGAGATCACAGTATGACAATAAACGGACACATTCCCTACCCCCATTTCTGTTCCTATCTGCAATTTATTTATTCGTATTAACGTCTGCTCCTCGTCCGGAATGTAAGCTCGTTGTGGGCAGAGAATGTGTCTGTTATATTGTTCCATTGTACTCTCCCAAATGCTCAGTAAAGTGCTCTGCACAGAGTAAGCGCTCAATAAATAGGATTGACAGACTGACTAATAGACTGGACCTGTGGCCTTTTTGTTGAGCCCTCCTGGGAAGGAGCGGGATTAAAGGTGCCTGATTTTGAGTGAACTGTGGGCTCTCTCCTTGCTACCCTCCACTGGTTCAGTGGAAAGAGCCCGGGCTTGGGAGTCAGAGGTCATGGGTTCGAATCCCGGCTCTTCCACTTGTCCTCTCTGTGACTGTGGACAAGTCACTTAACTTCTCTGTGCCTCAGTTACCTCATCTGCAAAATGGGGATGAAGACTTGAGCCTCATGTGGGACCACCTGATTCCCCTATATCTCCCCCAGAACTTAGAAAAGTGCTCTGCAGATAGTAAGCGCTTAACAAATACCAACATTATTATTATTATTATTCTCTGGGAGTGTAACAAGCCCCACGTGGTTCCAGGATGATATCCAGCCTGATGGACTTGCAATTCCCACGGCACTTTGGACAGTGCTTGACACACAGGAAGCGCTTAACAATCCCGGCTCTGCCACTCGCCTGCTGTGCGACCTTGGGTAAGTCGCTTCACCTATCTGGGCCTCAGTTACCTCATCTGTGAAATGGGGATTGAGACCGTGAGCCCCATGTGGGACAGGGACCGTGTCCAACTCGATTGGCTTGTATCCACCTCAGTGCCTAGTACAGTACCTGACACGTAGTAAGCACTTAACAAATACCACCGTCATCATTATCATTATTGTTTTTTAAAAAGAATCGATTCCATGGCCCTTCCAATGTTTTCTGGATGTTTTAGGTAGAAGGGTATCCGTATACTCTGCCATGTCCCCTATTTGTAATTTATTTTAATGTCTATCTCCCCCTCTAGACGGTAGGTTCCTTGAGGAGAGGGATCGTGTCTTCCAATTCAATTGTGCGATAATAATAATAATTCTTATTATGGTATCTGTTAAGCATTTACTATGTGCCAAGCACTGTTCTAAGCACTGGGGTAGATATAGGGTACTCGGGTTGTCCCATGTGGGTCTCACAGTCTTAATCCCCATTTTACAGATGAGGTAACTGAGATCCAGAGAAGTGAAGTGACCTACCCACGGTCAACACAGCAGACACGTGGCAAAGTTGGGATTAGAACCCAGGTTCTACCATACTCTCCCGAGCGCTCGGTACAGCTCTTGGCTGGGGGCGAGCGCTCAATGAATACCGCCGATTGAGTGAACGACGGGAATGAATGCCAGGGCCTCGGCCTTCACCTCGACCTGCCTCCTCTGAGCCAAGAGGAGCCCCTGTGGAATTGGGAAAGGCGGGATTCCTTAAGCCCGTCTGCTTCTGGGGTCCACCCCGACTGTTTACGCAACTTAACACGCCACCCTAAATGCCCGGGCGTTGTCAATTACCCCCCCCCGCTAAACCACATGCAGGTTCTCCCCTCACAGCTTCAGGCGCCCACAAGAGCCAACAATTAAAAGGGAGGGTGCCTCCTTGGTGAATGTCCAGCTACTCTGGAGACCCTCAATGTCCCAGAGGGATTCTCCTAACAGCTTTTAGGACCGCGGCTCAAGCGAAACTGGCTGGGGCTCTAGGAAATTCTTCAATAATGGATGAACACCAATAAAAAGCCGGTGATTTGCTGGAAATTAGGAGTCGTTAATAATTGAGGAGCCGGGAGCTAGCTCAGAGGTAGCCTTCTCTCCTGCTGATTCGCCTTAATGCATTTCCTTGATGCAAGCCCGAACCGGGTAGAGGATATGCTGGGTGGGAATGGTCAGGTAATAACCCCTGAAAAGATGCTGATCACCAAGCGTGGGAAGTTCTGAATGACGCAGACGTCTTCTCTCCATTTCTGTTCGTGTCAACAGCCGGATAAATCGTGCTAGGGCCTTGCTCCCCGAACCCAAAATCAGAGGTAAATGATAATGAGAACGGCTGTGCTATTTGCTAAGCGCTTAACTAAGCGCTGGGATACAAATAATTTAATCAGATCTCCATTTACAATAATAATAATAATGGTATTTGTTAAGCACTTACTATGTGCCAGGCACTTTATTAAGCACCGGGGTGGTTATAAGCAAACTGAGTTGGACACGGTCCCTGTCCCACGTGGGGCTCACAATTACAATCCCCATTTTACAGCAGAGGTAACTGAGGCACAGAGGTGAAGTGACTTGCCCAAGGTCACACAGCAGATAAGTGGGGGACCCAGGATTAGATCCCATGACCTTCTGACTCCCAGGTCCTTGCTCTGTCCATTAAGCCATGTTGCTTCTCACCCCTTTATTAACCCCTCCCTCAGCCCTGCAGCACTGAGGGACAGATGCGTCATTTATTTCTTTATATTAATTTATTTCTCTCCCTCTAGACTGAAAGATGGTTGTGGCATATAGTAAGTGCTTAACAAATACCATTAAATAAAGTTTTATAATTTATTTATTTCTCTTAATGTCCGTCTCCCCCACTAAACCCTAAGCTCGTTGTGGGCAGGGAATGTATCTGTTTATTGTCCCTCTGCTCCCTCCTGCTTCCCCCCCTTCACTTCCCCTCAGCTAAGCCCCCTTTCCCTCTGCTCCTCCCCTTCTCCCTACCCCTCCCCTCAGCACTCTGCTCATTTGGTTATATTTTTATTACCCTATTTATTTTGTTAATGAGGTATACCTCCCCTTGATTCCATTTATCGTGATTATGTTGTCTTGTTTTTGTCCGTCTGTCTCCCCTGATCAGACTGTGTCATTTATTTATTACTATTAATGTCTATCCCCCCGGCTCTAGACTGTAGCTCGTTGTGGGCAGGGAATGTGTCCGTTTATTATTCCAGGGTGCTCTCCCAAACACTTAGTACAGTATTCTGCACGTGGTTAAGCTCTCAATAAATACCATCGAATGAACGAGTGAATGAAGAAACTCCTCTGGCCTGTCCCAAGTTGATGAAGATGGTGATGGTATTTCTTAAGTGCTTACTATGGGCCAAGCACTGTTCTAAGTGCTGAGGTAGATACAAGATAATCAGCCCATGTGGGGGCTTACAGTCTTCATCCCCATTTTCCAGAGGAGGTAACTGAGGCGCAGAGAAGTGAAGTGACTCACCCAAAGTCACACAGCTGATAAGTGGCAGAGCCGGGATTAGAACCCACGACCTGTGACTCCCAAGCCCAAGCTCTTTCCATTAAGCCATGAGTTCCCTGATCCCGGGATGAAAGACTTCATTGTGAGTCACACGTTCCAAGGGAGGGCCCGGGTTCCCTTGGGAATGACGTGCGGGGCTGTGGTTAAATTCCACGGCCCGGCCCGGGGAGGCTAGATTGCTTCACCGTCGGCACTCCGTGCCTCTGGCTCTTCTCCTAGGGAGGTAGCGTGGCCTAGTGGAAGGGACCTCATGAATCACGAGTCCTGAACCCGAGTCCTGACTCTTCCACCGACCTGCTGGGTGACCTCGGAGCAGTCACCGTACCTCTCGGGGCCTCAGCTTCCTCTTCCGTAAAATGGGGGTATTAAGCATCTTCAGTTCTTGCCTGACCTTATTCATTCAGTTGTATTTATTAAGCGCTTACTTTGTGTGGAGCACTGGACTTGGAAAAGTCCAATATAACAATAAACAGTGAAATTCCCTGCCCACAACGAGCTCACAATCGAGAAGATGGTGCCTTTATGTTGCATTACTTACCAAAGTAAGTTAGCTACTTGTGGGCAAGGGACTGTGTCTACCTCAACCATTCACTCTCCAGTGGCTTTTTCATGACTGCTTTCGAACATGCCCACGTCACCCCTAACCAGTAATCGCCCCATCTCCCTCCTGCCTTTCCTCTCCAAACTTCTGGAACAGGTTGTCTACACCCGCTGTCTCCAGTTAATGACAACAATAATAATAATAATAATTCTGGGATTTGCTAAGTGTAAACACTGGGGTGGATACAACCTCTGATTCGCTCCTTGAACCCTTCCAATCTGGCTTTCAACCCCCTTTATTTCACAGAAATTGCCTTTTCTAAGGTCACCAACCACCTCGATCTCCTTTCCAAATCCAGCCACCTCTACTCCATCCTAACCCTCCTTGATCTCTCAACTGTCTTCGACACGGTCGACCACCCCCTTCTCCGGGGAATATTATCCCACCTCTGCTTCACTGACGCTGTCCTCTCCCAGTTCTTCTACAATTTCTCCAGCGGCTTCTTCTCAGCCTCTTTCGTGAGCTCCTCCTCTGCCTCCCACTCCCTGATGGTAGGAGTCCCTCAAGGCTCAGTTCTGGCTCTCTTTCTTTTCTCCATCTACACTCACTCGATCGGAGAACTCATTTGCTCCCCTGTCTTCAACTCCCAACTCTTTGTGGATGATTCCCCAGTCTAAACCTCCAGCCCCGATCTCTCTCTCCCTTTCTGTGACCTCACATTTCCTCCTGCCTTCAGGACATCTCTACCTGCATATCCCACTGATACTTAATAATGTTGGTATTTGTTAAGCGCTTACTATGTGCAGAGCACTGTTCTAAGCACTGGGGGAGATACAGGGTAATCAGGTTGTCCCACGTGAGGCTCACAGTTAATCCCCATTTTACAGGTGAGGTAACTGAGGCACAGAGAAGTCAAGTGACTTGCCCACAGTCACACAGCTGACAAGTGGCAGAGCCGGGAGTCGAACTCATGACCTCTGACTCCGAAGCCCAGGCTCTTTCCACTGAGCCACGCTGCTTCCCAATAATAATGTTGGTATTTGTTAAGCGCTTACTATGTGCAGAACTCCTTATCTTCCCACATAAACTCTGTCCTTCCTCTGACTTTCCAAGGGACCATTGGTCACTGTAGACAGCACCACCACCCTTCTTATCTAACAAGCTCCTAAGCCTGGCATTGTCCTCCACTCATCTCTCTCATTCGACCTACAGATTCAATTTGTCACTAAATCCTGTCAACTGGACATTCACAACGTCCCTTATAATCTGCCCTTCCTCTCTGTCCGAACTCCTGCCTCGTTAATCCAAGTACTTGTCCTACCCCACCTGGATTACTATCTTCAGCCTCCTTTGCTGAGCTCCCCGCCTCCTATCTCTCCCCACGCCAGTCCATACTTCACTCTGCTGCCTGGATCGTTTTGCTACAAAAACTTCAGTCCAGGTTTCTCCACTCCTCAAGAACCTCCAGTTCTTCCGCGCCAGACAGAAACTCCTTACCATCAGCTTTAAAGCGGTCAATCCCCTTGCCCCCTCCTACCTCACCTCACTACTCTCCTATTACCACCCAGCCCGCACACTTCCCTCTTCTAATTCCCTGTACCTCAATCTTGTCTCTTTGGCCTCCAACCTCTCTCCCTCACCCTGTCTCTGGCTTGAACGTCCTCCCCCTTCGTATCCAACAGACGATCACTCTCCCCGCCTTCGAAGCTTTATTAAAAGCACATCTCCTCCAAGAGGCCTTCCTCGCCCAAACCCGTAGTTCCGCTACTCCCTCTCCCTTCTATGTCACCCTCGCACCCTTTATTCACCCCTCCCTCAGGCCTACAGGACTTATGTCCATGTCCATAATTTATTTCTTTATTTATTTTAATGTCTTTCTCCACTTCTAGACTGTACACTGGATATGCGCAGGGGACATGTCTACGAATTTCATTATACTGTGCTCTCTCAAGCGCTTAATACAGTGCTCTGCACACAGTAAGCTGTCACTAAATATGAGTGATCGGTTAGGTGTTATATTGTACTGTCTCGAGCTTAGTAAAGTGCCCTACGCTTAATAAGTGCTCAATATCAATGCTTGACTATATGCTATACTACAATTCATTTACTGCATAGTTAAGTTATATTTATTTAATAATAATAATAATCTTGGTATTTGTTAAGCACTTACTATGTGCAGAGCACTGTTCTAAGCGCTGGGGTAGATACAGGGTAAACAGGTTGTCCCACGTGAGGCTCACAGTTAATCCCCATTTTACAGATGGGGTAACTGAGGCACAGAGAAGTTAAGTGACTTGCCCACAGTCACACAGCTGCCAAGTGGCAGAGCCGGGGGTCGAACCCATGACCGCTGATTCCGAAGCCCAGGCTCTTTTCACTGAGCCACGCTGCTTCTCTAATTACTGATTACTGGGTCAACAGAGGGGAGGCTCAGAATCTTTTAGGGGTGAGAGTGACCACTCTAGTGAAGAACCAGTGGACTGAGCAAAGAACCCATAGATTGAACCTGGAAGCGATGGATGAGTATGGAACAAATGAACTTAGAACAGAGCCAGAGGACTGAACTTGGAACAGTGGACTGATTGACTGAACAATGAACCAGTGACCCAAATGTGGAACCAAGGAACCGAACATGGAACCAATAGATTGAACACAGGACCAGTAGATTGAACACAGGACCAGTGGATTGAACACAGAACAATGGACCGAACACAGAAACTACTGAAAGTAATGAACCTGCCTTACTGAAAGCTCACCTCCTCCAGGAGGCCTTCCCAGACTGAGCCCCTTTTCCTCTGTTCCCCCTCCCCATCGCCTCTACTCCCTCCCTCTTCTCTACCTCCTTCCCCACCCCACAGCACTTGTGTATATCTGTACATATTTGTTATTCTATTTGGTTTATTATTCATAATAATAATAAGGATGGTATTAGTTAAGAAATGATGGATATATATCTGTAATTCTATTTATTTTGATGCGATTGATGCCTGTCTACTTGTTTTGTTTTATATCTGCCTCCCCCCTTCTAGACCTTGAGCCCATTGTTGGGTAGGGATTATCTCTCTTTGTTGCTGAAGTGTACTTTCCAAGCGATTAGTACAGTGCTCGGCACACAGTAAGCGCTCAATAAATACGATTGAATGGATGAATGAATGAAGAAACAGTGGTCTGAATATGGAAACGGTAGACTGAATATGAAGACAGTGGACTGAGCACAGAACCCATAGAATAAACCTGGAAGCAACGGATTGATCGTGGAACCAATGGATTGAGCAAGGAACCAATGGACTGAATGCAAAGTCAATGGATTGAACATGGAACAGTGGAGTGATTGAACAGAGAACCAGTGAGGGAACACGGAAGCAACGGACCGAACGTGGAACCGAAGTTCTAAACACAGAACGATGGACTGAACCAAGAACCAATAGGCCGAGCACAGAACAAACGCACTGAATAGAAAACCCATTGACTTATCAGACAGTCGATGGGCTGAGCTCAGAACCAGTAGACCGAATCCGAAACCAATAGGCTCAGCACCGAACCAATGGATCGAATGCCTACAGTCTGCAGAACGCCGAGCTGGATGTTTGGAGAATGTGCACCAAAAGACGATCGGAGACGATCCCTGTCCTTGAGGAGTTAAAATCTAGTGGGCTAGGCGGCAGGCAGATTTAATTGATCTAAATGTTCTGGTTCAGGATCAGAGCAGGGATAAACATAATAGCCCTGAGGAAATGAATCAGTCAACAACAAAGACGTAGACAGAATCCTGGGAGTGAAAGGGATGAGGGTGGTGGGGTGGGAGGTGGCGGGGTGGAGGGGCATGATGAGGTTCTGACCCCCAGGTAAAGATGGGGAAAGACACCTGGAAGAGATGAGGTTCTAGGAGGAGAGAAACTCTCCCAAGCGCTTAGGCCAGTGCTCGGCCCATAGTAAGCACTCAGTAAATACCACCGATGGATCGACTGAAAGGGGAATCCGAAAAGATTTACGAGCCTAGGTGATGACAGCTGGGTGGAGTTACATGCTGATATCACAGGACAAGCTGCAGGTTCTTGGATTCCCGGTCCCCCTGGACAGAGACCTTTCAGGGCTCTCTCTCTCTGTGTGTGTGTGTGTGTGTCCCCTACTTCAGTCTTTACTTCACTCTGCTGCCCGGATTATCTTTCTACAGAAGTGCTCTGGGCATATCATCCCCCTCCTCAAAACTCTCCAGTGGTTGCCTATCAACCGCCGCACAAACAAAAACTCCTCACTCACTCGAAGCTCTCCATCCCCTTGCCCCCTCCTACCTACCTCTACAGCCCACCCCCTGCACTCCGCTCCTCTGCTGCTAACTTCCTCGTGGTCCCTCGTCCTCGCCTGTCCCGCCATCGACCCCGGCCCACATCCTACCTCTGTCCTGAGATGCCTTCCTTCCTCACATCTGCCAAACAATCACTCTTTCCCCCTTCAAAGACCTACTGAAGGCTCACCTCCTCCAGGAGGTCTTCCCAGACTGTCCCCCTTTTCCTCTGCTCCTTCTCCCCTCACCATTACCCCGACTTCCTCCTTCTGCTCTACCTCCCTTCCCGCCCTACAGCAACTGTATATATGTGCATTTGTTATTCTATTATTGTATTAATTTATTCTATTATATTTATTTTATTAATGATGTGTATATATCTATAATTCTATTTACTTATATTGATGCTATTGATGCCTGTCTACTTATTTTGTTTTGTTGTCTGTCTCTCCCCTTCTAGACTGTGAGTCCATTGTTGGGTCGGGCTTGCCTCTGTTGCCCAATTGTACTTTCTAAGCGCTTAGTACAGTGCTCTGCACACAGTAAGTGCTCAGTAAATATGATTGAAGGAATGAATTAATGTGGTGGGGGAGGGGGCATGATGAGGTTCTGACCCCCAGGTAAAGATGGGGCTCAATCAGGGAAAGACACCTGGAAGAGATGAGGTTCTAGGAGGAGAGAAACTCTCCCAAGCGCTTAGTGCATTAGATCAACGTGGCTTAGTGGAAAGAGCATGGGCTTGGGAATCAGGATGTGGGTTCTAATCCCAGCTCTTCCCCTTGTCTCCTACGTGACCTTGGGCAATCCCCTTCACTTCTCTGGGCCTCAGTTATGTCTTCTGTAAAATGGGGATTAAGACTGTAAGCCCCACCTGGGACAACTTGATTATCTTGTAACTACACCAGCGCTTAGAACAGTGTTTTGCACATAATAAGTGCTTAATGAATACCATAACTATTATTATCATTATCCATGAGAAAGGGCCCTCATGCCTGGCCCGGAATAAGGTGAACTTCAGATGGCAGCCGCTGTTTCGGAGCTTGAAATGACGCTCCTTCTCCCCACGGGAGAAGACACAGTCCCCCGCTGATTTCCCTCAAAGAAGAATTGGGTCCAAATTTTGCAGTTTCCATAGGCTGAAGTGGACAGGGCTGAATTGAGCAGAGCGGGCAACGGAATGGCAGAGGGGGAGAGGGGGCTGAAGGGGCTGATGAGGATGGAGCAGGAGCTGGGAAACAGGATGGGGACCCCGGGGTTTGGGGGTGAGTCCAGGCTGGGCCTGGGTTTCCCGGTCGTCCTTGCTGAGGTCCCCCGGCAGCCGTGGGAGACCCCTGAGCTGAAAGGAGGAGCGGGCGGGATGGGAATTCCACAAACTCGGTGGATGGCCACCCGCCAATGGTCTGTCCGAAGAAGGGGAAATAAAGGAGGGACAGAGGAATCCCGGCCGGTGATTTAAATGACACTACGACTTCTAATAATGATGTTAAGTGCTTACTATGTGGCAGGCACTGTTCGAAGCCCTGGGGAAATGGGAATTAAGACTGTGAGCCTCACGGGGGACAACCTGATTTCCCTGTATCTACCCCAGCGCTTAGAACAGTGCTCGACACATAGTAAGCGCTTAACAAATACCAACATTATAATTATTGTTATTATCGCCCTGACTTGCTCCCTTTACTCATCCCCTCTCTCAGCCCCACATCACTTATCTTCAATTTATTTATTTCTATCAATGTCTGTCTCCCCCTCTAGACTGTAAGTTAGTTATGAGCAGGGAATGCATACGCGATATTGCTGTGCTGTACTCTCCCAAATGCTTAGTACAGTGCTGTGCACACAGTAAGCACTGAATAAATACGAGTGATTGACTGTTAGCATTTGTTAAGCACTTTCTATGTGCCAAGCACTGCACTAAGCACTGGTTATTATTATTACTATTAGCAATGGTAACAATAATAACATCTGTTCAGCACTATGTGCCAAGCACTCTACTAAGCTCCGGGGTAGATACAAGAACATCCGTTCCTACATGGGGTTCACATGTCTAAGAGGGAGAGTGGGGATCGAATCCCCATTTTGCAGATGAGGAAACTGAGAAACAGAGATTTCTCTTTGGCTGAGGGGGACGATGAGTCACTTGGAGGTGAAAGACCCCTTCAGTCTTCATCGGCAGAACGCCTCGAGGAAGAAGCCATCCGGGCACCCCGGCGATAGCAACACCTCTTTTGCCGCTCCATGATGTTTTTCCCCCCACCCCGGCTACGGGCTTCTTTCCTTAGAGGAAACCCTCTGAAGGAGAAAGCTCTCCATACTGTGATCTGCTTGTGCTCAATAAATACCACTGAGGGATTGAGTTGGAAACAGTGCTGGGAGGAAACTTTTCTTCTCCCATTGGAATGAGCGTGCGAGGCTCCATTTTCCACTGCAATCGCTTAGTAAAGTTCAATGCATTAGGGGGCTCGCAGGCTAAGGATGCTATGGCTAATCTCAGACGGAAAGAAGGTGACGTTGAAATTAACCATCTCCGTGGAGACTAATTTAGAGAAAAGGATCACTGGGACATGGGAAAAGTCAGCCTCCTCAGGCCCTGTTCCCTGGGAAAGCGTAATGCCTGACTTCTTGTTTTGTTTTGCTGTCTCTCCCTTTTAGACTGTGAACCCGTTGTTGGACAGGGATAGTCTCTATCTGTTGCCGAATTGTTCACTCCAAGCGCTTAGTACGGTGCTCTGCACACAGTAAGCGCTCAATAAATATGACTGAATGAAGGAATGGAGAAGAGCTTAGGGCCGGAAGTCGGGAGACATGGGTTCTAGTCCCGGCTCCCTCGCCTGCCTGCTGAGTGACTTTGGGCAAATCACGTACCTTCTCTGGGCCTCGGTTTCTCCCTCTTTAAAATGGTGATGAAAGAACTATTCTCCCATTTAGACTGTGAGCCCCATGGGGAACAGAGACTGTGTCTGATCTGATGATCTTGTATCTACCCCAGTGCTTGGCACATAGTAAGTGCTTAACAGATGTTATTATTATTACTAGGTAGTTGTTAAGTTCTCGCTATGTGCCAGGCACTGTGCTGAATGTCGAAGTAGATACAAGCTCATCAAGTTGGACACAATCCATTTTCCCTGTGGGGCTCATAGTCTTAATCCACGTTTTACAGATGAGGGAACTGAGGCACAGAAAAGTGAAACGACTTGCCCAAGGTCACACAGCGGACATGTGGTGGAGCCTGGTTGGAACCCAGGTCTTTCTGGCTCTAAGGCCCATGATCTATCCATTAGGCCACAGTGTTTATCATTATTCTTCTTCTTATTGTTATTACTCAACAGATTCATGCTCAAGTCCAATCAAAACAGTTCTTTCACCTTTGAATTTCCAGATAGCTTCCTGACAGTATCAACTTGATTCTCATGAAATTAAACTCCAGAGGAGACAGAAACCACAGTCTCCTTAATAGTTGCATTAGGATATGAACTTAGTGTCTCTCTCTCCGTTACTTTCTGTCTTCTCCTCTCACTCTGTCTCTGTCTCTATCTCTGTCTCCCAGATTCACAGTGGCCCCGATCACAAATATTTTGTGCTTCTAACGCAAATCAGGGAGTAATTATTAGGCAGGGCAGGAGCTGCTGTTGAACCAGAGGATGGGGATTCTGGCAGGGGTGAGGCGGGTGGACTTTATTTTGCGTGTTCCAAACCGCCTTCCTGCTGGCTCGGTTCTAAACCTCCCTAACCAGGCCTCCCCTCCTCCTCGCCCTTCCCCACCCCCAGCTCCTCTCAAGTCCCCAGATTGGATGCAAAAGTCATTATGAGAAGAATGAACATGACTTGTTTCTTCCCCTTTTTGATCAAATAATCCAGTTTGCTGCTTCAGACAAATCATTATTCATCTCGAACCTGCCTGCCTCGCCCCTGGGGAGGAAGGCCAAATTGATTTAACATCTAATCCGGTTTGTAGCTGCTGCTTCTGCCCTGCCATGGTGTTCTAACATCGTCCTCGTAGCCAGGGGCTGGGGGAGAGACGCGAGATGGAGAGGGACAGAGAGAGAGAGAGGATGGGGACAGGGAGGAAAAGAGGGAGGCGGAGACAGAGAAGCAGAAGAAAAGAGAGAGAGACAGACACAAGAAATGGGGGAGGAGGAAGAAGAGGCAGCAAGAGCTGGGCCAGGAAGAAGATGGAGACTGAAAAAGAAAGGGTCAGAAAAGGGAGATTCATTCAGAGAGAGGGAAAGCACAAGGCAGAAAGATGGTAAAAAAGAGGCCAAGGCAGTGAAGAGAGCGAAAGGGAAAGAGGGAGAGAGAGAAGAGAGAAAGTAAGTGGGAGAGGAAGAGAGAAAGAGGGAGAGAGTGGAGAAAAAGAGAGAAAAGGAGAATAACAATAATAATAATAATAATGTTGGTATTTGTTAAGCGCTTACTATGTGCCGAGCACTGTTCTAAGCGCTGGGGTAGACATAGGGGAATCAGGTTGTCCCACGTGGGGCTCACAGTCTTAATCCCCATTTTACAGATGAGGGAACTGAGGCACGGAGAAGTTAAGTGACTCGCCCACAGTCACACAGCCGACAAGTGGCAGAGCTGGGATTCGAACTCATGAGCCCTGACTCCGAAGCCCGTGCTCTTTCCACTGAGCCACGCTGCTTAAAAAGAGTACATTTGCAGTTTGAAACTTTCCTCTGTTCTTTACTGTTTCCCATCTGTAATTTATTTTAATGTCTATCTCCCTCTGAAGGCTGTAAGCTCTTCGTGGACAGGGAATGTATTAACTGTTATATTGAACTTTCCCAAGTGCTTAGGACAGAGCTCTGCACAGAGTAAGTGCTCAGTAAATACCATGGATTGATTGGTGAGGGAGAGAAAGAAGAGAGAGTGGGAGAGGGCGAAAGGAAGAGAGAGACAGAGAAAGAGGGAAAAGAGAGACAGAGGGAGAGAGGAAATGAGGGGGGAGTTAGAGACAGGAAGAGAGAGAGAGATAAAGGAAGAGGAAAAGAGAGACCGAGAGAGAGAGGAGGAAGAGGAAGAGAGAGACAGGGAGAGAGGAAGAGGGAGACAGAGAATGGGGGGAGAGAGTGAGTGAGAGAGAGAGACAAGGAGAGAGAGAGGGAGACCGAGAATGGGGAGGAGAGAGAGAGACAGGGAGAGAGGAAGAGAGGATCCAAAAGCCCTAGGATTCTGAGGACAGTTCAGAAAAATGTCTCTGAACACAAGGGAGACTAGAAAGTGCAACTTCAGTGAGCCAGAAAAAGGCAAAAGAGCAGAAACACCATAAACCAGTCTTGGGTAGCAGCCTGGCCCAGGGGCCTGGAAGCAGTTGAGAAATGATTTATCACAAGTAAAAATCTGGCTGAACAAGCCTGTGGATTCCCACCAATTTTCCTTTTGGTTTACAAACTTGGATGTGATTTTAGTGTCTCTCTAGACTGCTAGACCGTCTGGAAACTCTTTGAGGGCAGGGATTGTATCTACTAACTCGAATGGACTCTCCCAAGGGCTCAGTCAGTGCTCCGCACGCAAGCGCTCAATAAATACCTCTGATTGATCGGTTCACTGGGAAGCTTCCTCTTGTGGATTTGGACCAAACAATATAATATCCCTCCTCACTGCCCCACTCCGACTGTTGACTTTTAGGCTCCTCTCACTTAATCTTCTAACGCAGGCACAGTTGATATTACTGTCCATCTCCCACTCTAGACTGTAAGCTCTCTGTGCACTGGGAATGTATTTGCTAACTCTGCTGTATTGTCCTCTTCCAGGAGATTAATACAGCGCTCTGCCCCTAGTAAGTGCTCAATAAATACCATTGACTGATTAATTGGGCAGGATTAAAGTCATAAGCTCCTTGATCTCAGAGAACAGAATTCTTGTCTTTACTGAACTCTTCTATTCCCTCTGCTCCTCCCCCCTCCCTTGCCATCCCCTCAGCACTGTACTCGTCTGCTCAACTGTATATATTTTCATTACCCTATTTATTTTGTTAATGAAATGAACATCACCTTGATTCCATTTATAAAAGCTATTGTTTTAATGAGATGTTCATCCTCTTGATTCTATCTATTGCTATTGTTCTTGTCTATAATAATAATAATAATGTTTGTATTTGTTAAGCGCTTACTATGTGCAGAGCACTGTTCTAAGCCCTGGGGTAGAAACAGGGGAATCAGGTTATCCCACGTGGGGCTCACAGTCTTAATCCCCATTTTCCAGATGAGGGAACTGAGGCACAGGGAAGTGAAGTGACTTGCCCACAGTCACACAGCTGACAAGTGGCAGAGCGGGGATTCGAACTCATGACCTCTGACTCCAAAGCCCATGCTCTTTCCACCGAGCCATGCCGCTTGTCTGCCCGTCTCCCTCGATTAGACCGTAAGCCCGTCAAAGGGCAGGGACTGTCTCCTCTGTTACCGATTTGTACATTCCAAGCGCTTAGTACGGTGCTCTGCACATAGTAAGCGCTCAATAAATACTATTGAATGAATGCATGAATCATCGAATGATTGTTTTCGGGTGATGAGCTCTTTGTAAGGACAGAATGGGTTTACCAATTCTGTTGTAGTGTACTGTTGCAGTGTACTCTCCCTTGGGCAAGTCATTTCACTTCTCCGGGTCTCAGTTACCTCATCTGGAAAATGGGGATTGAGACCGTGTGCCTCATGTGGGACAGAGACTGCGTCCAACTCAATTTGCTTGTACCTACCCCAGAGCTTAGTACAGTGTTTGGCACAGTGCAAGCACTTAACAAGTAGCATCATTATTTTTATTATTTTCTGCCCCAACACTTAACACAGTGCTCGGTCCAGAGATAGTGTTTAATACATACCACCATTATTATTACTAGCTTGGGGAACAAAAAGAAGAGGCTTTAATACGTGGTTTTTAATCCATTTACAACTTTGGGAAAATATTTAACCCCTTCCAGGCTCTGAACAACCCCTCTCAGCCTTGGGACAACTGTTGGGTCTGCCATCCGAGGCTGTTCTCGGGTGATTTTAAGAGCACTTTTTCTCTGTGGGTGGGTGATTCCTCTCACTTGGGATTGTGAACCCCCCGAGGACAGTTACCAGATCTGCAAACATTCACTGTCATTTCCCTGGCGCCCTAGTTCAGTGTTTGTGCACCTGGTCTTGAGGTTTGGATAAATCCGCTGATGAGTGTTTCAAAATGCATCCCTAGAGGGAAAGGTGGGACAGAGAGGGGAGAGTGGAGGGTGGTGGATGGTCCGTGCGGGGTCACTGGGGGGAGAGTCAGGGGCGGAGAGGGAGAATCAGATGTGAGATGATCCATGCTGAATCCCTGGGGAGAGTCAGGGATGGAGAAGGGAGAGTTGGGGGGTTGGATGATCCATGCTGGGTAACTGGGGGGAGTCAGGAGAGGGAAAGTTGGGGTGTTGGAAGGTCCGTGGTGGGTCACTGGGGAAGAGTCAGGGATGGAGAGGGGAGAGTCAGGGGGGTTGGATTTTCCGTGCTGGGTTGCTGGGGAAGAGTCGGGACAGAGAGCGGTAGTCAGGGGTGTTGGATGGTCTGTGCTGAGTCACTGGGGAAAAATCAGGGTTATAAAATTGTTTCCTTTCTAGTCAAACTTGGAAACATAGAAATCGACTAGAGACCCTAATATCTGGGAGAGAAAATCATCACGTTGATGTCTGCTAGCCTTCCGACCGTCCGAGACTTCTTCCTATTAGAAACTGCATGTCTACGTAGCTGTCAGGAGTTTCTGATCATAACTGCAATAAGAATAATAATGATGATAACGATAATCTATTAAAATAATCAGGGTGCTTGTTAAGCCTTTACTATACACCTCGTATATGTATATACACCTTATACATATACATATATAAGTACTATGCTAAGCACTAGGGTTCACACAAGATAACAGGGAGGGATACAGACTCTGTCCCACATGGAGCTTCCAGTCTAAGAAGGAGGGAGAACCGTATTTAACCCTCATTTTACAGATGAGGAAACGGAGGCACAGCAAAGTGAAATGACTTGCCCAAGGTCATACAGCAGGTGGAGTCGGCGTCGGAACCCAAGTCTCCGGGTTCCCAGTGCTGTGCTCTTTCCACTTGGCCCCTCTGCTTCACTGACTGTTAGCCCGTTGAGGACAGGGAATGTCAAGTGCTTAGTCCAGTGCTCTGCACCCAGTAAGCGCTCGATAAATATGTTTGAATGAATGAATGTGATTCTTATATTGTTGTGTTGCTCTGCACACGCTATGCGTTCAATAACTAGGATGGATTGATCGAATGATCATCAGTGGACAGTGACCCATCACTATCCAGCCTGAAAGAGGGGCAGAAAGGAAGAACCTCAGAGGGAGACGGAGAGGCCGGGAGATGCAGGGAACTTATTTCCCAACCTCTGTTATATTGTCCCCTCCCAATGATGACAGTGGCGCTTGTTAAGCACTTACTATGTGCCAAGCACTGTACTAAGTTCTGGGGTGGATACAAGCAAATCGAGTTGGATACAGTCCCTGTCCCACATGAGGCTCATAGTCTTCATCCCCATTTTCCTGTGTGACTGTGGGCGAGTCACTTAACTTCTCTGTGCCTCGGTTCCTCATCTGTAAAATGGGGATTAAGACTGTGAGCCTCAGGTGGGACAACCTGATTACCCTGTATCTACCTCGGCGCTTAGAACAGTGCTCTGCACATAGTAAGCGCTTAACAAATACCAACATTATTATTATTATTTTCCAGATGAGGTAACTGAGGCAGTCAGAAATGATTTGCCCAAGGTCACACAGCAGACGGGTGGTGGACCCAGGATTAGAACCCATGACCTTCTGACTCCCAGGCCCGTGGTCTATCCACTATGGCTTAATTATCGCCCAATAAATACCACTGATGGATTTTTCCAGTCAGATATCACCCTGGCCCTTTGGGACCAATTCTACCATGATCTTCTCTGGCCGCTTCCCCCATCTTCCTCTCACCCTCCAACTGCCTTTGCCCCGGGTCAGTTCAATTCAATCGTATTTATTGAGTGCTTCCTGTGTGCAGAGCACTGTACTAAACGCTTGGGAGAGGACAATAGGACAACAAATGACCACACTCCCTGCCCACAACGAGCTCAAAGTCCAGAGGGATCCCTCCATAGCTCGCTCCCTGCCTTGGTTGGTTCTGGCCCAGATTGGGATCTCAGATTGGTTGGGTGGGTTTCACCGTGTCAGAGATCTGGGGGTCTCTCTCTGCACCCCTCCCTGTGTCTACCCCAGCGCTTAGAACAGTGCTCTGCACATAGTAAGGGCTAAACAAATACAAATACCAACCACCCTTAAAGGCAGCAGAGCGTGTTGGCTGCGTGGGTAGAAGTAGTGAACAGGGCTTTGGTCTGAATCTTGTGCAGGAAAGGAGGATTTGGGGAGTGAGGAGATCAAAGGGGACTCTGAACACATACCAGTGGGTGAAGTATTTTCTTTGATGATTTTCTCTGCCCACAGAAAAAGGCCTGTTGGCGCTCTCTCCCTCCCGGCACCTAAAGCTGCTGAGGGGAAGCAGACTCTTCCGAGTCTCCAGAGAGAAACGACAGAACGGCGTAGAGAAGCAGCACGGCATAGTGGATGTAGAGCCCGGGCCCGGGAGTCAGAAGGTCGTGGGTTCTAATCCCGGCTCCCGCGGGACCCTGGGCAAGCCGCTTCACTTCTCCCTGCCTCAGTTCCCTCATCTGTAAAATGGGGATTAAGACGATAAACCCTGAGTGAGACAGGGACCGCGCCCAACCCGATTTGCTCATATTCATTCATTCATTCGATAGTATTTATTGAGCGCTTTCTATGTGCAGAGCACTGGACTAAGCGCTTGGAATGGATAAATCGGCAACAGATAGAGACAGTCCCGGCCCTCTGACGGGCTTACGGTCTAATCGGGGGAGACGGGCAGACAAGAACAATGACAATAAAATCCACCCCGGCGCTTAATACAGTGCCTGGCATGCAGTAAGCGCTTAACAAACACCACAATTATCATTTATAGAGTGTGGTGGCTTTATTCATTCATTCATTCAATCGTATTTATTGAGTGCTTACTGTGTACAGAGCTCTGTACTAAGTGCTTGGAAAGTACAATTCAGAAATAAAGAGAGACAATCCCTGCCCACAACGGGCTCACAATCTGGGGGGGGGGGCGGGGAGACAGACGTCAAAACGAGTAAACAGGCATCAATATAAATAAATAGAATTAATAATAATAATGTTGGTATTTGTTAAGCGCTTACTATGTGCCGAGCACTGTTCTAAGCGCTGGGGTAGACACAAGGGAATCGGGTCGTCCCACGTGGGGCTCACAGTCTTAATCCCCATTTTACAGAGGAGGTAACTGAGGCACCGAGAAGTTAAGTGACTTGCCCAAAGTCACACAGCTGACAAATGGCCGAGCCGGAATTCGAACCCATGACCTCTGACTCCAAAGCCCGTGCTCTTTCCACTGAGCCACGCTGCTTCTCTAATTATATTAGAGATTATATATATAGAATTATAGATATATACATCTCTAGAGAAATGCTATGGGGCAGGGAGGGGGTGGGGAAGAGCAAAGGGAGAGAGTGGAGGTGAAGCAGAAGGGAGGGGGAGCTGAGGAAAAGGGGGTAGAAGATAAGGAGCTGGGAGAAAGCATCCTGTCTCTCCTGTGGGACTCATCCCAAATACGTGTATGTGTGCCTGGGTGCAAGATGGGTGTGCACAGTGGGTATATATTTGTGTGTCTGCATGGGTCTGCGAGCACATATTTGGGCACGCATATGCCCACGTGTACATGCGTGCTTGTGTGTGTGTGTGTGTGTGTGTGTGCGTACTCCCAAGGCTGGTTTGTTCCGCTCCTGGCTCAACACCAGCCTCTCTCTGGCCCGCGGCCCCGGCCGAGGTGCTAATGAGGCTTAGCGCCTGAGCCACCAACTGGGCCCATCAGAGCAATCAGAGCGAGCACTGGAGATGGAGCCCGGAAGGCTCTTCCACAAGCTCCTCCAATAGTCGTGGCCCCCAAGGCCCCAGCCCTGCCTTCTCCGTGGCTGGCGGGGTCTCTCTCCCGCAGGCCCAACCCGGCTCTTTGAGTCCCTCCTGCCTCCCTCCCTGTTCTACTGTCCGTGTCTCTGCTTCGCCTTCTCCGGCTGTCTCTCCCTCCTCATCGCTGTCCCGTGTGCCTCTTTCTCTTTCTGTTGGTCTCTCTATCTCTCCATCTTTTCTTTCCTCTGGGCCTTTCTCGCACTGCCTCTCCTAGTTAATAGTAATAATCACAATTATGGCATTTGTTAAGTGCTTACTATGTACCGTACATAGCACTGGGGTGGATATAAGCAAATCGTGTTGGACGCAGTCCCTGTTCCTTATCGGGCTCCCAGCCTTAATCCCCCTTTTCTTTTTACAGAAATGCTCTAAAAATCTCCAGTGGTTGACTACCAAGCTTCATATGAAGCAAAACCTCCTCCCTGTTGGCTTCAAAGCTTCTATCCCCTTGCCCCCTCCTACCTCACCTCCCTTCTCTCCATCTACAGCCCAGCCCCCACACTCCCCTCCTCCGGTGCCACTAACCTCCTCACTGGACCTCATTCTCACTTGTCCCGCTGACGACCCCCGGCCCACATCCTACCTCTGGCCTGGAATGCCCTCCCTCCTCACATCCGCCAAACTAGCTCACTTCATGCCTTCAGAGCCCTACTGAGAGCTCACTTCCTCCAGGAGGCCTTCCCAGACTGAGCCCCCCTTTTCTTCTGCTCCTCTTCCCCTCCACATCACCCCTACTCCCTCTCTCTGCTCTACCCCCTTCCCCGCCCCACAACACTCGCATAAATTTGTACTTTTTTACTCTATTTATTTTATTAATGTTGTGTATCTATAATTCTATTGATCTATTTTGATGCTATTGATGCCTATTTGTTTTGTTTTGTCGTCTGTCCCCCCCAACTTCTAGACTGTGAGCCCGTTGTTGGGTAGGGATTTTCTCTATCTGTTGCCGAACTGTGCTTTCCAAGTGCTTAGTACAGTGCTCTGCACACCGTAAGTGCTCAATAAATGCAATTGAATGAATGAATGAATGAATGAATTTTACAGATGAGGTAACTGAGGCCCTGAGAAGTGAAGTGACTTGTTTAAAATCACACATTAGATAAGGGCAGATCTGGGATTAGAACTCAGGTCCTTCTGACTGCCAGGTCTGGGCACTATCCACTAGGATACCCTGTTTCTCTTGGCTCCTCTCCCTCCCTCAGGGGCCTTCTGGCCCAGTCCAACTCCAAGCCTGGGTCCTGGCCGTGTGTTTGCCTGTTTGGAATTCCAAAATAAGACTCCCAGTGGGAGGAGTCTTTTCCAGAAAAGCTAGTGGAAGGTGGGAACCATTAGATTTCTATCATTTGAACTTTGCCGGGTGGCACAGGGACATTGGCATTATCTTAAACACCAAATGGCGTTGGATAAAGTCCATGTCCCACATGGAGCTCACAGTCTTTATCCTCATTTTACAGATGAGGGCCCAGAGGAGTGAACTAACCTGCCCTCGGTCACACAACAGACATGTGGTGGAGCTGGGATTCCTAGAGTCCTTTGCTCCATCTCTTCCATCCATACTCCTACCTTTTCTCCCCGTATCTCCTAGCCCGGAGTGGTGAAGATGTGGTCGTCGGAGACTGCCTGGATGCTGCCTGCCTGACCGCTCTTTTGTTCTTTTATCAATCGCTGGTATTTATTGAGCACTTACTATATGCAGAGCACTGTACTAAGCACTAGGGAGAGTACAGTTGAACAATAAATAGACACATTCCCTGCCCACAACGAGCTTACAGCCTAGAGGGGAGAGACAGACATTAATAGAAATCAATAAATGACAGATAGGGACATAAGTGCTGAGGGGCTGGGAAGGGGGATGAATAAAGGAAGCAGGTCAGGGCGACGCAGAAGGGAGTGGGAGAAGGGAAAAATAGGGCTTAGTCAGGCGGTTTCCGATGGAGCTTAGATGAAGGACCAGAGACTCAAGAGACTGGTTCGAAGTCAAAGGGATGGAGGGGGTGATGAAAGCCTTGAAGACACACTGGAATGGAGTTAGAAACATTCTCATTTTCTCTGCTCCGCAAGGGGAATCCTTTATTTCACCGTGGAGGCTTTTGACAACGTGAGGAGATACCCAATCCAGGTCTCCCCAAGATAAGTCATTCGCCTTGGGGGTCACCCGGTGACTTCATTGTTCAAGATCCCTGGCTCCTCTCCCCATCCAGATGGATGCGGGTGTTGACGTGCGCCGGTTTCTTCATTTTAAGAATCGTTCTCGCATCTCAGGTTTTGCAAGGGCCCGTGGCCAATCGTCAGTCTGACCTGAGGTTTTGCCTTCCACCTCCACAACTGCTCAAAAACACATTCCATCTGCAGGAAGCTGCTCGTTTTCAGGGAGGGAGGCTTCTGCTAGAAGGTGGGAAAGCCAGATCTTGGTGGGAGAAGTGGCGTGGCTTAGTGGATAGAGCCCGAGCCTAATCCCAGGCCTGGTTCTAATCCCGGCTTTGCCACGTGTCTGCCGTGTGACCGTGGGCAAGTTGTTTCACTTCTCTGGGCCTCAGATGCCTCATCTGTAAAATGGGGATGGAGACTGTGAGCCCCACATGGGACGGGGACTATATCCAACCTGATTAACTTGTATTCACCTAGCGCTTAGTAGCCTGTCTGGCCCGCTTAACAGATACCATAAAAAAGTCAGCAAAACAGCAAAATAAGGATTCAAGACCTGTTCTCTTTCCTACAGGACTTTGAGCCCCACGTGGGACAGGGACTGTATCCCACCCAATTTGCTTGTATCCACCCCGGCGCTTACTATAGAGCCTGACACATAGAAAGCGCTCAAAATGAAAAATATGTCGGCTGTTCCGTCCCGGGTGGCCAGGAGCGGGTTAAGGGGCATTAGCAACAGCAGTAGCAGCAGAGGAGGAGGCAGGGGAGACGCAAGCCAAGATCCCTAACTTGATTTCATGCAAATGACCTTTGAGAGGCCTTCTCCTTTTGCCTGCCAGGGGCCTTAGGGCCCAAAGATCTGTCCCTGGGCGAGATTTTAACTCATCTCCCTTATCTGTTTGACTGACTGTCACACTTGCACATTGCCCGGATTGTGATGGAGTTCTTAATTAGTGTTCCTCTCTTTCCTTGTTTATTGCCACCTCTCTCTCTCTCTCTCTTTCTCTGTCTGTCTCTGCCTGACTCATCTCCCTCTTCTCTCCTTTTGTGTCCTTCTTTGTCCACCTGCCTCTTTATGCCTGTGTCTCTATTTCTCTCAGTTTCCCTCTCTCTCTCTTGTTTTCCGATCCCTCCTCTCTCTCTGCCTCTTTGTTTATCTTTCTCTGACTCTGCCTCCCTCTTCTCCTCTGTCTCTGTCGCTATCATTTTCTGTCTCTCTGTCTCCCTCTTCCCCTCTGTCTCTGTCATTCTCCGTCCCCTTCTTCCTCTCTGTCTCAGCTCTTCATTCTCCATCTCTGCCTCCGTCTTCCCTTCTATCTGACTGTTCTTCGGTCTCTGCCTCTGTTTACCATTCTTTGTCTCTGCCTCCCTCTTCCCCTCTGTCTCTGTTCCCCATTCCCTGTCTCTCTCTGCCTCTCTTTCACTCATTATATCCGTTCTTCATTCTCCATCTCTGCCTCCCTCTTCCCCTCTGTCTCTGTTTTTCATTGTCTATCTCTCCCTGCCTCTCTCTTCTACTCTCTGTCTCTGTTCTTAATTTCCCTTTCTGCTTCCCTTCTACTCCCTCTCTGTCTCTGTCATTCTCTGTCTCTCTGTCTCTCTCTCTCTGTCTCTGCCTCCATCTTCCCCTCTATCTCCGTTCTTCATTCCCTGTCTCTCTCAGCCTCCCTCTTCCACACTCGGTCTCTGCCTTCCTCTTCCCCGTCTGTCTCTGTTCCTCATTCTCTGTATCTCTGCCTCCTTCTTCTACTCTGTCTTTTTTTATCTTTCTCTGTCTCCTTCTTGCTCTCTTTCTTTTTCATTTTCCATCTGCCTCCCTCTTCTTCTCTCTGTCACTATTTATCTTTCTGTCTCTGTCTCCCTCTTACTGTCTTTCTTTTTTTTCATTTTCTGACTCCCTAGTCTTCTCTGTCTCTGTTTTTCATTCTGTTTATGTCTATTTTTCTCTGTTTCTTTCCTTCATTCCACATCCCTCTGCCTTCCCCTTCCTCTCTTTGTCTCTGCCTCTGTCATTCTGTCTCTCCTTTTCTCTGTCTCTGTTCCTGCTTTCCTCTTTGTCTTTGTTTCTGCCATTCTCTGTCCCTCTGGCTTCCTCTTTCTTTCCCTATCTCTGTCTCTGCCATTCTGTGTCTCCAGCTTCCATTTCTTTTTCATACTCTGTCCCCCCCTTCTTTCTCTCTGTTTTTCATTTTCTGCCTCCATCTCCCTCATCTTCCCTCTATCTTGTCTCTTTTTATTCTTTGTCTCCCTCTTCCTTTTTTTTTCATTTTCAGCCTCTCTGCCTCCCTCTTCCTCTTTGTCTCTGTCTCTTTTTCATTTTCTCCCACTCTGTCTCCCTCATCCTCTCCCTATCTAGAGAAGCAGCGTGGCTCAGTGGAAAGAGGCCAGGCGTGGGAGTCAGAGGTCATGGGTTCGAATCCCAGATCTGCCGCTTGTCAGCTGTGTGACTGTGGGCGAGTCACTTCACTTCTCTGGGCCTCAGTTACCTTATCTGTAAAATGGGGATGAAGACTGTGAGCCTCACGTGGGACAACCTGATTACCCTGTATCTACCCCGGCGCTTAGAACAGTGCTCTGCACGTAGTAAGTGCTTAACAGATACCAACATTATTATCATTATTATTATACTCTATCTCTGTCTTTCTATGTCTCTGTCTCCCTTCCTTTCTCTGTCCCCCACTTAGTCGCACTCCATCTCTCTCCTCCACCTTCTCTCTCTTCCTTCTCTCCTCTCCCAGCTTCACCAGAGGCTGTTGTTTGTTTAGATGGTCACATGGCTTCCCTCATGTATTTACTTAGGGGCAAAGATTATATTTAGACAACAATTTTCCAGCGATGCAATTAGGAAAATAATTGAAATCAACACTGAAGGCTCAGGGAGACATTTTCAGCTGGACACCCTGTTCTTTAATTAGCCCAGTCGAAAGAAGGCCAGACATTAGCCACGGAGGCTGCTCTCTCTGAAAGAAGACACCCCAAACCCTCCGGCAGGGTTGGGGGGTTGAAGGGGGGTTTTGCTCAGAAAAGATGAATTGGCCTTGGGAAAGGAAATGTTTCTATTCTCATGAAGCATGCAGTTGGACTGAAATATTCCACTCACAACCTCAGGAGCCAGGCACTTCCTAGCTCCGACCCCATGGTCTATAATCAATCTATGGCATTTATTATTATTATCATTACTATAGTATTATGACTAATGATGTTAATGGTGGTATTTGTTTAGCACTTACTATCTGCTAGGCACTCTACTAAATGCTGGGATGGATACAAGTCAATCGGGTTGGACACCGTCCTTGGCCCAAAAGGGGCTCACGGTCTGTGGCTCAGTGGAAAGAGCACGGGCTGTGGAGTCAGAGATCATGGGTTCAAATCCCGGCTCTGCCACTTGTCAGCTGTGTGACTGGGGGGCAAGTCATTTAACTTCTCTGTGCCTCGGTTAGCTGATCTGTAAAATGGGGATTAAGACCGTGAGCCCCACGCGGGACAGCCTGATTCCCCTGTGTCTACCCCAGCGCTTAGAACAGTGCTCTGCACATAGTAAGCGCTTAACAAATGCCAACATTATTATTATTAATCCCCATTTGACAGATGAGGGAACTGAGGCCCAGAGAGGTGAAGTGACTTGCCCGAGGCCACACCGCAGACAAGCGGCACAGCTGGGATTAGGACCCAGGGCCTTTTGACTCCCAGGACCACGGTCTATCCACTAGGCCATGCTGCTTCTCTATTATTGAGCGCTTACTATGTGCGGAGCACTGTACTAAGCGCTTCGGAGAGTCCAATACAGCAGGCTTAGCAGACATGAGGGAAGCAGCACGGCTCAGTGGCAAGAGCCAGGGCTTAGGAGTCAGAGGTCGTGGGTTCTAATCCCGGCTCCGCCACCTGTCAGCTGTGTGACTTTGGGCAAGTCACTTCACTTCTCGGTGCCTCAGCTATCTCATCCGTAAAATGGGGATTAAAACTGTGAGCCTCACGTGGGACACGGGACACCCTTGTATCTCCCCCAGCACTTGGAACAGTGCTCGGCACATAGTAAGCGCTTAACAAATACCAACATTATTATGTTCCCTGTCCATCATGAGGAGACAGTCTACACCGGCCCAGGATCTGCTATCTGGGTGTCTCAGAGTCAGAGGTCATGAGTTCGACTCCCGGCTCTGCCGCTTGTCAGCTGTGTGACTGTGGTCATGGGTTCAAATCCCGGCTCTGCCACCTGTCAGCTGTGTGACTGTGGGCAAGTCACTTCACTTCTCTGTGCCTCAGTTCCCTCATCTGTAAAATGGGGATTAAGACTGTGAGCCCCACGTGGGACAGCCTGATTCCCCTGTGTCTACCCCAGCGCTTAGAACAGTGCTCTGCACATAGTAAGCGCTTAACAAATACCATCATCATCATCATCACTTAGGTTCTCTGTGCCTCAGTTCCCTCATCTGTCAAATGGGGATTAACTGTGAGCCTCACGTGGGACAACCTGATTACCCTGTATCTCCCCCAGCGCTTAGAACAGTGCTCTGCATACAGTAAGCGCTTAACAAATACCAACATTATTATAACAGTGGACGTCTACAAAGCATCTCTCTCAAAACCATCATGGACATGGCCATCCATGAATGGAGTATCTAACATTTCCACTGGGGCTAACCTTCTCTTTTAACAGCCCGTCACCTTTCGATTCATCAACCAACGGGATTTATTGAACGCTTACTATATGCAGAGCACCGTACCAAACAGACACAGAGTCTTCAGACATCTTTCCCACCCAAAACAAGCCTAGAGTCTATTACAGAGTTGGCAGACACGTCCCTATCTGCAGAGAGCTCACGTCTATAACGGAGCTGGAAGGCACATTCTCACCCCACGAGGAGCAGGAAGAAGCAGTGTGGCGTAGTGGACAGAGCCCAAGCCCGGGAGTCAGAAGGTCACGGGTTCTAATCCTGGCTCCACCACTTGTCTGCTGGGTGACCTCGATGGAGTCAGTTCTCTTCTCTGTGCCTCAGTTACCTCATCTGTCAAATGAGGATTGAGACTGTGAGCCCCACATGGACTGTATCCCACCCGGTTTGCTTGCATCCATCCCGGTGCTTAGTGCAGTGCAGATAGTAAGCGCTTAACAAATACCATAATTATTAATTATTACGATGATGATTAATAAGGAGCTTGCGGTTCAGAGGAGGAGCTGACAGTCAAGACCTACCCGGGACTTGACTACCCTGGTGCCCTCCTCCTGCTGGGAGGAAATGGGTGTGGATTAATAGCGATAATAATAATGATGGTATTTGTTAAGCGCTTAAAATAATAAAATAAATTGTGGTATTTGGTAAGCGCTTACTATGTGCAAAGCACTGTTCTAAGTGCCGGGGATACAAGGTGATCAGGTTGTCCCACGTGGGGCTCACGGTTTTAATCCCCATTTGACAGATGAGGTAACCGAGGCGCAGAGAAGTTAAGCGACTTGCCCAAGGTCACACAGCTGACTAGCGGCGGAGCCGGGATTAGAACCCGTGGCCTCTGACTCCCAGGCCCACGTTCTTTCCACTGAGCCCCGCTGCTTCTCTCACTATGCGCCAAGCACTGTTCTAAGCACTGGGGTAGATACAAGGTAATCAGGTCGTCCGATGTGGGGCTCCCAGTTTTAATCCCCATTTTATAGATGAGGTAACCGAGGAGCAGAGAGGTGAAGTGACTTGCCCAAAGTCACACAGCTGACAAGCGGCGGAGCCGGGATTTGAATCCACGACCTCTGACTCCCAAGCCCGGGCTCCTTCCACTGAGCCACGCTGCGAAGACCTGCGTTTGTAAGCCTACCACCTTCAAGCTTCTACAGCAGCGTGGACTAGCGTAAGCAGCGCGGCTCAGTGGAAAGAGCCCGGGCCTGGGGGATCAGAGGTCACGGGTTTGAATCCCGCCTCTGCCACCTGTCAGCTGTGTGACCGTGGGCAAGTCACTCAACTTCTCTGTGCCTCAGGTACCTCATCTGGAAAATGGGGATGAAGACTGTGAGCCTCACGTGGGGCAACCTGATGAGCCTGTATCTACCAGCGCTTAGAACAGTGCCCTGCCCATAGTAAGCGCTTAACGAATACCAACCTTATTATTAGAGGCTAGAGATCAGGGCTGGGAGTCAGAGGAGCTGGGTTCTATTTCCGGCTCCTCCACTCTCCCGCCGTTTGACCCGGGTTTTTCCGACTCTCAGGCTCACGCTCTGGTCTCTAGGCCGTCTTGCTTCTCTATTACCACCACCGGGCTCTGGACTGCCAGTTCATGGGCGGGGATGCGTCTGTTTCTTCTTATATTGTGCTCTCCCAAGTAGTCCTCAGAACTGTGCTTCTCACATAATAAGCGCTTAACAAATACCGTCATCATCACTTAGTACAGTGCTTGGCACAGAGTAAGCGCTCAACGAGTACAATTAAATGAATGAATGAAGAAGATGGTATTTGTTAATAATAATAATGTCGGTATTTGTTAAGCGCTTACTCTGTGCAGAGCACTGTTCTAAGCCCTGGGGGAGATACAGGGTCATCGGGTCGTCCCACGCGAGGCTCACAGTTAATTCCCATTTTCCAGATGAGGTCACTGAGGCACAGAGAAGTGAAGTGACTCGCCCACGGTCACACAGCTGACAAGTGGCAGAGCCAGGAGTCGAACCCATGACCTATGACTCCGAAGCCCAGGCTCTTTCCACTGAGCCACGCTGCTTCTCTAATTTGTTAATTAATTCTCGAATTAATTTGTTATTATTATTAATAATAATGATAATAATAATAATGTTTGTTAAGCACTTACTTTGTGCCAGGCACTATACTAAGTACTGGCGTGGATACAAGCAAATCGGGTTGGGCACAGTCCCTCTCCCACATGGGGTTCCTGGTCTTAGAGAAGCAGCGTGGCTCAGTGGAGAGAGCCCGGGCTTGTCAGCTGTGTGACTGTGGGCGAGTCACTTCACTCCTCTGGGCCTCAGTTCCCTCATCTGTAAAATGGGGATTAACTGTGAGCCTCACGTGGGACGACCCGATGACCCTGTATCTACCCCGGTGCTTAGAACAGTGCTCTGCACATAGTAAGCGCTTAACAAATACCAACATTATTTATTAATCCCCATTTTCCAGATGAGGGGACTGAGGCCTAGTGAAGTGACTTGCCCAAGGTCCCACGACAGACAAATGGCAGAGCTGAGATTAGAACCCAGCTTCTTCTGACTCCGAGGCCCGGGCTCTATCCACTAGCCCACGCTGCTAGGTGATCCCAAGACAGAGTCCCCCCCTCTCAGTCAGCCAGTCAATCATATTTATTGAGCACTTCTTCATTCAATGTATTTACTGAGTGCTTATTATGTGCAGAGCACTGTACTAAGCGCTTGAGAGAGTACAATACAACAATGAACTGACAAATTCCTCACCCGTATCAAATTTACAGTCTAGAGGTCCTCTCCCAAACCCTTAGTACAGTGCCTAGCCCTTAGCGGGTGCTCAGTAAATGCCACAGATCGATCAGTCGTCGAGTCGAGGGGTCCAAGTTGATGAAGGATCCGTTGCCGGAATCTCTTCCACCTGCCGACGTCCAGCGGGTGAATTTGCAAGTAGCGACCTTCTCCAGGGAGGTTTTCCAGGGAAATTCCGGGCTGTTTCCACTTGCCGTTTGGCTCCTAAATGCCAGACAGTGACAACTTCACTTCTGGCCCTCAAGAGGAATGGCCGAAAGGAAATGAAAATTAGAAAGGAGCACTTCCTCGGCCTCAGAGCTTTCCGCCGGACGACGACTCAAATTAGATCCCAGTGGAAGCCCGTTCTCCCTGCGGATCCCCAGCAGCGACCTTGTTCTCTTCCCGCTTTCCCACACGTAATATGTTCTCCGCGTTCTCAATTACCAAAAAAATGATGATGGTATTTGTTAAGCGCCTACCGTGTGCCAAGCACTGTTCTAAGCACTGGGGGAGGTACGTGGTAATCAGGTTGTCCCACGTGGGGCTCACAGTCTTAATCCCCATTTTACAGAGGAGGGAACTGAGGCACAGAGAAGTGGAGCGACTTGCCCATGGTCACCCAGCAGACAAGTGGCCGAGCCGGGATTAGAACCCATAACCTTTGACTCACAAGCCCAAGCTCTTTCCACTAAGCCACGCTGCTTTTTAATGTCTCTTGTGCCCAACCGGAGGCCCCCTGCCACCGGGAGTTAATGATAACTGTGCTATTTGTTAAGCACTTATTCTGTGCTAGGCACTGTACTAAGCACTTGGGGTGGATACAAGCAGATCGGGCTGGACCCGATCCCCGTCTTGGCTCAGTGGAAAGAGCCCGGGCTTGGGAGTCAGAGGTCATGGGTTCGAATCCCGGCTCGGCCACTTGTCCGCTCCGTGACTGTGGGCGAATTCGTCACTTCTCTGTGCCTCAGTTACCTCATCGGTAAAAATGGGGATGAAGACTGTGAGCCTCACGTGGGACAACCCGATCACCCTGGATCTACCCCAGCGCTTAGGACGGTGCCCTGCACATAGTAAGCGCTTAACAAATACCAACATTATTATGGGGAAGCAGCGTGGCTCTGTGGAAAGAGCCCGGGCTTCGGAGCCAGAGGTCACGGGTTCGACTCCCGGCTCTGCCACTCGTCAGCGGTGTGACTGTGGGCGAGTCACTTCACTTCTCTGGGCCTCAGTTCCCTCATCTGTAAAATGGGGATTAACTGTGAGCCCCACGTGGGACGACCCGATGACCCTGTATCTCCCCCAGTGCTTAGAACGGTGCTCTGCACATAGTAAGCGCTTAACAAATACTAACGTGATTATTATTATGGGGCTCACAGGGAGTTTGCTTATGAGGATTCATGTCCGGTTCAGAGTTCTCTGCTTTTGTTTGCAGGCTGAGAAAAAAGCTCTGTATGAGGCTCTTAGGAGAGGACAGTAGAGTAGATGTCACCCCAGGCCTTGAGGAGCTGACAGGCTACTCTGTGCGGGGCACTGTACTGAGCGCTTGGGAGAGGACGCTAGAGTTAGTCGACATGAACCCTGTCTTCAAGGAGCTTACAGTCTGCTGTTTGCGGGGCACTGTACTGAACGCTTGGGAGAAACCAGTGGAGTTAGCAGATATGGCCCCCGCCCTTGCGGAACTGACATTCTACTGTGCAGAGCACTGTACTGAACGTTTGGGAGAAGATGACAGAATTAGTACACATGATCTCTGCTCTCGAGGAGCTTACCATCTCCTGGGTGCAGGAGACTGGACTGAGCGCTTCAGAGAGTTCAATACAATATGGTTGTATGGTACGCCCACATCCAGTCATCCTTTCTCAGAGTACTGTACTGGGCGCCTATTTTATGCGCTGGGTACCTACTGGGGTTACAATAACGTACTGAGCGTCTACTGGATCTACTAGCATACTATTGTGTACAGAGCGCTGCGAGGACTGCTCATAATGATAATGATAAAAATTGTGGTAATTGTTAAATGCTTACTATGTGCCAGGCACTGTTCAGCTGTGTGACTGTGGGCAAGTCACTTGACTTCTCCGTGCCTCAGTTCCCTCATCTGTAAAATGGGGATTAAGACTGTGAGCCCCACGTGGGACAACCTGATTCCCTTGTGTCTATCCCAGCGTTTCGAACAGCGTTCTGCACATAGTAAGCGCTTAACAAACGCCAACATCATTATTATTATTATTATTCTAAGCACTGAGCTCCTTGTGGGAAAGGGATTGGGTCTAACTTGCTTTGCTTGGCTCTACCCCAGTGCCGAGTACAGCGCCTGGAACCCAGTAATCGCTTAAAAAAGACCACAGTTATTGTTACAATTATTATTATCATTACCTGACCGGGCCCTCCCCCAGCCCCGAGTGAGGCTCGGTCTCTCCGGCCGCGGGCACCGGCACGGCTCGGCCGGGACGCGAATTCCTCCTGCCGTCTACTCTTTCAGGGGAGTGGTATTCCACCCCCACCGGCGTTTTCCCACCCTTGATCCATCAGCCACGTGAGGACGCGGCTGCTATTCTTGGCCGTATCCGGGGGCGACGCGTAAACTTTCCTGCTGAATTATGGAATACGATAGCTCTTATTCCATCCATTACAATGGCAGGCTTTCCGCTGAGCAGATTCTGGAAGACGAAATAACTAGGGTGCATAATTCCCCATAAATATTTAAGGGTCGGGAGTCCGATCCAGGGTTTCGACTCGGAGGGGTCGGGTGGTCTCGGACGCCGAGTGGGGCGGGCGGCCGGGGAGATCTCCGCCTCGCTGTCCGGGTGTCCAGAGGCAGGGGATCTGATCGGGAGGAAACATGCGCCGAGAGCCCGAATCTATGCACCAAATCAATCAATTGATAGTCTTTATAATGATAATTATGAAAATAATAATAACGACGGTGTTTGTTAAGTGCTTCCTGTGTGCCAAGCACGTCCCAAGCACTGAGGTAGACACAAGGTAATCAGGTTGTCCCACATGGGGCTCACAGTCTTCATCCCCATTTTACAGATGAGGTAACTGAGGCCCAGAGAATTCCAAAGTCACACAGCTGATGAGTGGCGGAGCCGGGATTGGAACCCACAACCACTGACTCCCAAGACCGGGCTCTTCCCACTAAGCCGTGCCGCTTATTGTGACATTTGTTACAGGCTCACTTCGTGCCCAGCACCGTACTGAGCAGTGGAGTCGATTACAATGACAATAATAAAAATTATGTTATTTGTTAAGCACTTACTGTGTGCTAGGCACTGCAGAAGCAAATCGGGTTGGACAAAGTCCTGTAATAATAATAATAATAATGATAATGATGGCATTTGTTAAGTGCTTACTATGTGCAGAGCACTGTTCTAAGCGCTGGGGGAGATACAGGGTCGTCAGGTTGTCCCACATGAAGCTCACAGTCTCAATCCCCATTTGACAGATGAGGGAACTGAGGCCCAGAGAAGTGAAGTGACTGGCCCACAGTCACACAGCTGACAAGTGGCCGAGCCGGGATTCGAACCCGTGACCTCTGACTCCGAAGCCCGGGCTCTTTCCATTGCGCCACGCTGCTTCCTTCTCCCACATGGGGCTCACAGTCTCAATCCCCATTTTACAGAATAGGTCACCGAGGTCCAGAGAAGTGAAGCAACTTGCCCAGTGTCCGCCACAGCAGATGTGACAGAGTGGGGATTAGAACCCATGTCCTCTGACTCCCAGGCCACACTCCTCTTTATCAAGCCCTTACTGTGTGCGGAGCTCGGTACCGAGTGCTTGGAAGAGAACGACATGACAGAATTGGCACACGTGTTCCCCGTCCACGGCAAACTTAAGTGGGAAGGAGGATGGGTAATAATGTTGGTATTTGTTAAGCGCTTTCTATGTGCAGAGCACTGTTCTAAGCGCTGGGGTAGACACAGGGGAATCAAGTTGTCCCACGTGGGGCTCACAGTCTTAATCCCCATTTTACAGAGGAGGAAAGTGAGGCCCAGAGAAGTGAAGTGACTTGCCCACAGTCACACAGCTGACAAGTGGCAGAGCCGGGATTCGAACCCGTGACCCCCGACTCCCAAGCCCGGGCTCTTTCCACTGAGCCACGCTGCATTCCCTAGAGCAGCAGCATGGCCAAGAGAAGCAGAATGGCCTAGTAGAACGAGCCCAGGGCCTGGGAATCCGAAGGTCACGGGGTCCAATGCCGGCTCCACCATTCTTTCATTCAATAGTATTTGTTGAGCGCTTACTATGTGCAGAGCACTGTACTAAGCGCTCGGAATGAACAAGTCGGCAACAGATAGAGACGGTCCCCGCCGTCTGACGGGCTCACGGTCTAATCGGGGGAGACGGACGGACGAGAACGATGGCGATAGATAGAGTCGAGGGGAAGAACAGCTCGTAAAAACAATGGCGACTAAATAGAATCATCTGTCTGCTGGGTGACCTTGGGCAAGTCATTTCACTTTCCTGGGCCTCAGTGACCTCATCTGCAACATGGGGATCTAAGCCTGTGAGCCACACGTGGGACAGGGACTGGGTCCAACCCGATTATCTTGCCTCTACCCCGGCGTTGTCGTAGTTGTTGTTCTCCTCCTTCTTCTCCTCCTCCTCCTCCTTCTCGGGACCGAATGCGATCTGTAGCGGAACGCCCATGAGAAGAGTCTAATTTCCGGTTCAGTTCATAGCCATTTTCACCTCTGTCTGGGTGCCTGAGGGTAGGCTCTCCAGGTAGCTGGATCTGATCCTTACAGCTGGGACACCAGAGCAGCCAAGAAGAGGTTAAACGTGTGTTCATTCCTTTCCCCCACCTCATCTCTCCTGCTGAAATCTCGGAGCTCTTTAAATCACAGCCCCCGCCAGAAGAGAAGGTTAAGAGGTTTAACCCCAGGTTCTAGCAGGTCAAGCCGTTGCCCCCGGGGGTTATCATGTTGGTATTTGTTAAGCGCTTACTATGTGCCGACCACTGTTCTGAGCGCTGGGGTAGATACAGCGTGAGGCTCACAGTTAATCCCCATTTTACAGATGAGGTCAGTGAGGCACGGAGGTTCCGGAAAAGTCGCTCAGGGTACCCTGAGGTCTGCCAAGCTAGCTCTGCTCTAACCCGCGGGTTGTCCTGCCAACAAAGCCAACCCCCCCCCCCCCCCTTGGCTGTGGAGGCGTTGAGGGGATTTATTTACTTCCCACTGGACCCAAGGCACCGGACTGTGTTTGGCCTCTGTTCTTCGGTTGAATTGAGACGAAAAGCATCCTGGAGAACCACTGTCCAACCGGAAGGACAGTCAGGCCGCGGTCCACGGGCCCTGGAGGCATCGTCCTGTTCCTTTCATTCATTCAGTCCTTCATTCAATCATTTACTGAGCACTTACTGGGTGCAGAGCACTTTATTAAGCATTTGGGAAACTACGATATAATAAACGGACACATTCCCTGCCTACGACGAGCTTACAGTCTAGTTCCGGGTGGAGATTAGGACTGTTCCAAGATGGCAGCGCCGATGGCTTCAGTTATACAGTGAGTGGTGTTCGCCTCCCCCCAAGACCGTCTACCTAGTGGTGTAGGTGCCCCCCATGCCCCAAACGGCACCATTCATTCATTCATTCATTCAATAGTATTTATTGAGCCCTTAGTATGTACAGAGACTGTACTAAGCGCTTGGAATGTACAAATCGGTAACAGATAGAGACGGTCCCCGCCCTTTGACGGGCGCACGGTCTGATCCGGGGAGACGGACAGACGAGAACGATGGCAATAAATAGAATCGAGGAGAAGAACATCTCATTAAAACAATAGCAAATCAATAGAATCAGGGTGATGTGCATCTCATTAACAAAATAAATAGGGTCATGAAGATATATACAGTTGAGCGGACGAGTACGGTGCCGAGGGGATGGGACGGGAGAGGGGGAGGAGCAGAGCACCAGCCCCCATGGACCTGAGAGATGATCTCCCCCACCTTCACTCGGCCCAGCTTTCTGACAAAACCAAGGAGCTTCTGACAGGATCAGAAAGGAGGCTATCTGGATTGATGATTCTTCTGGCGGTGGTGGAAGTGATGGGAGTAATTTATTTATTTACATTAACGCCTGTCTCCCCCTCTAGACTGTAAATTCGCTGCGGGCAGGGAATGTGCCAGCTAACTGTTATTTTGTACTCTCCTGAGTGCTCAGGACAGTGCTCCGCACACCGTAAACGCTCAACGATACGAATGAACGGTGGAGACGATGACGATGAAGAAGACGATGCCGTGGGTCTACCTCCCGCTCTGACCTCAGGATGATGGAACGTCAGCCGGGAATTTCAGGATCACCCGAGATGGACTTGGGTGGGAGATGGGATCCCTGGCATGGATTGGAGGGTCATTGCAAACCACATCCGTACAGGTGTCGTTTGACCCCTTTGCTTGCTGCACAAAAAGGAGATGGTTTCCACCCATCTGCAGCTGACTACTAATTACCACAGGTTTCCCTTTCTCTCTCTCTCCCCCCTCCTTCCCTCCATCTCCCTGTCCCTTTCTTTCTCTCGGCCTCTCTCTGCGTCTCCCTCCTCCCTGTTTCTCTCTTTCTGTCTCTGTCTGCCTCTCCCCTTCCCCCCTTCCCCCCCCCCCCCCCCCCCCCCCCCCCCCCCCGTGCCTCTTCTCCTATTCCTAAATTCCCTGTCAAGGTTTGTTAGATTTTCCTAGGAGGAAAAAAATGACTTCCTAAAATGTTCAAAACTCTTTCCTCAGTTTGTTATTAAAGCAATTATGTAGCAAAACACAGCGGAATCGTGAAAAGTATTCTAATGAGAAACAAATGTACCGGCAAAGTTACCCGACTATGGGTCTTGATTGAAAAATGAGGGGAAGACCCCGAGCTGGAAGCAACCCCGGCCGAAAGGAAAGATATCCCACCTGGCCCTGGGGAGCACATCAAAGAGCCCTCAGATGGAAAGCTGTTTGCAATCATCATCTGCTGTCTTAGACCTTCCGTCCGGCTGTCCATCCGTGAGTCTGGGAGTCCTCCCTCGTTTATTCATTCACTCGGTCATATTTATTGAGCGCTCACGGTGCCCAGAGCACTGTACTAAGCCAATCGGAAGAGGTCAGTCGGGGAAGACTTCTCGGAAGGGGTGGCTTGGGAAGTGCGCTTTCAAAGCTTTCCGTACCTTGCCTTAACTCGCCAAAGAAAAAGCGAAGGAGAAACCGAGCGGCCTAATGGGGAGAGCACGGGCCTGGGGATCGGAAAGATAATAATGTTGGTATTCGTTAAGCGCTTACTATGTGCAGCGCACTGTTCGAAGCGCTGGGGGAGATACAGGGTCATCAGGTCGTCCCACGTGAGGCTCACAGTTAATCCCCATTTTACAGATGAGGGAACTGAGGCCCAGAGAAGAGAAGTGACTCGCCCACAGTCACGCAGCTGACAAGTGGCAGAGCCGGGAGTCGAACTCACGACCTCTGACTCCGAAGCATCTGCGTCCTAATCCAGGCTCTGTCAATTGCTTGATGTGTGACCTTGGGCAAGTCACTTAACTTCTGTTCCTCGGTTTCCTCAGCGGTAAAAGGGGGCTACCTGTTCTCCCTCCTACTTAGACTGTGAGCCCCATGTGGGACAGGGACTGTGGCCGACCTAATTAACTTGTTCCCGTCCCAGCTCTTAGAACAGAGAAGCGGCGTAGCACAGTGGGCTAGAGCACGGACCTGGGAGTCCAAAGGTCATGCGTCCCAATCCCAGCTCCGCCACTTGACTGCTCTGTGACCTTGGGCAAGTCATTTCTGTGCCTCAGTGACCTCATCTGTAAAATGGGGATTGAGACCGTGAGCCCCACAGGGATCAGGAACTGGGTCCAACCCGATTTTCTTGTCACCATCCCAGCGCCTTGTACAGTGCCTGACACACAGTAAGCGTTTAACAAATCCCACCATCATTATTATTATCACAGTAAGTGTTTAACAAACACCATACCGTTAAAAAAAAGAAAATCCCTCCCTGAAGACTCAGAGTAAGCTCTGCGTTGGCACTTTCTTCTCTTTCCATCAGATTCCAGCTACCAGAGGGTTCGAGGCCCAGCTCGGAGATGCTTCAGATGTCTTTCCAAATTGGCTCGGAAAGCTCCAGGTTTCCTCAGGAGCCGGGGAGGTGGGCGGGGGGGGCTCAGAAGTGAACCAGAAAGTTCCACAGGTCAAGTTTTCTCTCAAGACCTCAGGTACTTCCGCCTTCTGGTGGGCCTTGGAATACTTCAAAGGCCTCCATTTTTGCGGTGTTCTGCGGCACTTCAGGCCTTCACCACAAACCAGGAGCTCAGAGGAGGGCGAGAAAGAAAAATATCTCTAGGGGAGGGAGGAGGGGGGAAGCAGTTAATCGTACAGTTTGGGGATTTTTTTTTAAGCTTCAAGAAGAAGCAACATGGCTTAGTGGAAGGAGCCCGGGACTGGACTTAAAAGAGGACTTGGGTTCTAATGCTGAATCCTCCACGTGCCTGCCGTGTGACCTTGGGCAAATCGCTTCAGTTCTTTGTGCCTCGGTTCCCTCGTCCGTACAATGGGAGCCCTCTGGGGGACCGTGGACTGTATAGATCGTGTCCTCCCCGGTGCTTAGTACAGTGCCTGGCACGTAGTAGGTGCTTCGTAACTACCGTTCATAAAAAACGACAGCAAAAAAACAGCATTCTTTCGGGTCAGTTTGATTCCAGTCAAGGATTTAGAGAGCTGCTTCCTCTGAACCAGTAACACCCTTTCATTCCAGTTTAACCCTGTCCCTCATTTTCCCAGGAAGTCGATGAGTTGCTTGATGACAGGAAGTTTCAGTAGGGAGGGGCCCTCTGAAAAGTTCCAATCCCAAGAGGAGACAGGAAAAATCTTCAAGGAATGTTGGGAAGAGATACAGACGCAGGCCTCCGGGCCAAACAGCCGGTCAGTCTGTTGATGGTGTTTATTGAGTGCCTACTTTGTGCCGAGCACTGTACTAAGCACTTAGGAAAGTACAATAGAAGAATAAAAAGACACATTCCCTCCCCACAGCGAGATTACAGTCTAGAGGGAGAGACCGACATGAATAGAAATAAATGGCAGAGATGGACAGAAGTGTCGTGGGGCTGGTGGAGGGGGCTGAATAAAGGGAGCAAGTCGGGGTGACGCAGAAGGGAGGGGGAGAAGAGGAAAGGAGGGCTTAATCAGGGAAGGCCTCTTGGAGGAAACGTGCCTTCAATAAGGCTTTGAAGCGGAGGGAAGAGTCATTGTCTGTAGGCTAATAATAATAATTGTGGAATTTAAGTGCTTACTGTGTACCAGGCCCTGTACCGAGAGCTGGGGTGGATACAAGCAAATCGTGTTGACACAATCCCTGTCCCCCACTGGGTTCACAGTCGTAATCCCCATTTTACAGATAAGGTAACTGAAGCCCCGGGAAGTGAAGTGACTTGCCCAAGGACGCACAGAAGGCAAGCAGTGGACCAGGGACTAGAACCCACAACCTTCTAAATCCCAGACTAGTGCTCTCTCCAATACCCCGAGGTCAGGGAAGTTGTCCTGCTGCCAACTGACCACGCCGGCACTAGTCCCTGGTGACCCTGGCCCCGGCCGACTGCCGGTCACTGCTGGCCACTGGCCCCCACCGACCGCCAGCCCCCGCCAATCACTGACCCCCCCCAGACAACTGACCACGCCGGCCACCGGTCCCTGGCAACCACCGGCCGGAAATCCTGGCCGACTACCGGCCCCCGCCAACCACCACACACATTGGCCGCCGGCCCACGATGGCCACCGACCCAAATGGAAAACCGGCTCCCTCCGACCACCAGCTCCCTTTGGCCACTGGCCCCGTCGACCAGCGGCCCCCGCCGACCCGTCTCCCTCCCGCTTGCTGTCGGGTGCCAGCCGGAATTCCCCGCTCAATGGCCGGGACACTCGGTGGGAGACGGAAAGTCTGACGAGGACTGGACGGTCAGCTGGAAGCACGCCCCGCTGGGGTGACGGGTGACCCCAGACCGCGCTCCTGACCCGACCTGGAACCCCGGCTCTCCCCCTCCTCCCTCTCCAAACTCCCTCCCGTTCACCTCCCCAGGGCCCCATCTCGCCCCATCTCCAAAGCCTGCCGAAAGCCCACCTCCCCCTGGAGGCCCTCTGGGATTCATCCCCATCTCCCCAGGTCGTGTTACCCTAAAAGTGTATATATCTGGAGTCACGATACCCAGGTTCCAATCTCAGCCTGCCATGTGACCCTAGCCAAATCACTTGACTTCTCTGGGCCTCAGTTTCCTCTTTTGCAAAATTCATTCACTCATCCATTCATTCATTCATATCTATTGAGCGCTTACTGTGTGCAGAGCACTGTACCCTGTGCTCGCAAAGTACAATTCAGCAACAAATAGAGACAATCCCTTCCCAACAATGGGCTCACAGTCTAGAAGCGGTGAGAATATTTACGGTATTTCTTAGGCACTCACTAAGTTAATAATAATAATGTTGGTATTTGTTAAGCGCTTCCTCTGTGCCTAGCACTGTTCTAAGCGCTGGGGGAGATACAGGGTAATCAGGTTGTCCCACGTGAGGCTCACAGTTAATCCCCATTTTACAGATGAGGTAACTGAGGCCCAGAGAAGTGAAGTGACTCGCCCACAGTCACACAGCTGACAAGCGGCAGAGCCGGGAGTCGAACCCATGACCTCTGATTCCGAAGCCCAGGCTCTTTTCCACTGAGCCATGCTGCAGTTCTAAGCTCTGGGATAGATACAAGGTAATCAGGTTGTCCCTCTTGAGGCTCTCAGTCTTAATCCCCATTTTACAGATGAGGTAACCGAGGCACAGAGCAGTTAAGCGGCTTGCCCAAGGTCACACAGCATACAATTGGCAAAGCAGGATTAGAACCCATGTCCTCTGACTCCCATACCCATGCTCTTTCCACTAAGCTGTGCTAAACGCTTAGGAAAGTACAATGCAACCATAAACAGTGACATTCCCTGCCCACAACTAGCTCACAGTCTAGAGGCAGGGCATGGGAGATTGGATTCCTGTACGCCTTCCTCCTTAGACTTAAAACCCCAGGTGGGACCAGGACTATGTTTGACTTGATGCTTCCATATCTGCTCCAGTGCTTAGCTGAGTGTTTGGCACCCAGTCGCCAAACCCCACGGGTTCTTAAACGCCACACCGAGAGCCAAACCTCTTCAGCTGAACACGTTGGAACGATCAGGGATCAGAGCCCGTCACTGGGCAGGGATTGTCTCTATCTGTTGCCGAATTGTACTTTCCAAGTGCTTAGTACAGTGCTCTGCACAAAGTAAACACTCAATAAATAATGTAAATAAATAATGAATGAAAGATGGCCGATTTACGTCTGCACGGCCATCGGGGAGACGATGAGGGTCATTTTCTCTTCTGAGTTCCCTCCGCTCCTCCCCCTCTCCCTTCCCATCCCCTCAGCCCTGTACTCGTCCGCTCAACTGTATATATTTTCGTTACCCTACTTATTTTGTTAATGAAATGTACATCGCCTCGATTCTATTTAGTCTCCATTGTTTTTACGAGATGTTCTTCCCCTCGAATCTATCGCCATCGTTCTCGTCCGTCCGTCTCCCCCGATTAGACCGTGAGCCCGTCAAACGGCGGGGACCGTCTCTATCTGTTGCCGACTTGTTCATTCCAAGCGCTTAGTACAGTGCTCTGCACATAGTAAGCGCTCAATAAATACTATTGAATGAACGTTGGTCAAAGCTGGGGGAACCTGAGGGAGAGAACCAGCGTAATCCCCAGCGGAGGATGTAAATCTGGAATACGTCATCTGGCTTCTCAATTCCAGTCGCAGAAATCGGCCCCCGTGCCAGAGTCTCTCAGTCGATTACCCACATCGTCTCTGGCTTCCTGGTGCCCTCTCTCTGGGAAACGGGAAGCGGGGTGGTCCAGGGAGGGAGGGCATCGGGGGGCGTTAAGGGGTCGGGATTCCTCTAATTCTGGAAAGGTTGTTAGCTCGGTCTTTTCTGAACCACTTTTTCGGTGGAGGGAAGGAGAGTTCCGTGCTGAGAAGTAGCGTGCCCTAATGGATAGAGCACGGGCCTGGTGTCAGAAGGGTCAGGGTTCTAATCCCTGCTCCACCGCTTGTCTGCTGTGTGACCTCGGACAAGTCCCTTCACTGCTCTGAGCCTCAGTTCCCTCATCTGTAGGATGGAGATAAAGACTGTGAGCCCCACGTAGGATGTGCACTGTGTCCAACCTGATTAGCTTGTAACTACTCCAGCGCTTAGTACGGTGCTTGGCACAAAGTAAGCACTTTACAAATACAATATATATATATATATATAAATATATAATATACATATAAATATATAATATACATGTTTGTGGGGGGAAAGTTGAGTCCTCAAGCCTGAGTTAGACTGTAACTTATTGTTTACTGACTTAGAGTTCACTGTCTACTGGGGGCAGACCACTGTACTGAGCACTTAGGAGGGTCTGACAGAGTTAGTAGACACCATCCCTGTCCTCAAGGTGCTGACAGTTTACTGCGTGCAGAGCACTTTGTTAGCGTGCAAACCCCATAGGCCTTGGTTTAATCTGCTGGGGTCTCTGTCGACCCAGCCCAAATCCTTGTTTCCCAGCCGCATCCCTCCTTCCATACCGAAGCCTAAATCTCCATCAGACAAGAGGGGAAAGGTGAAAAAGAGGACACGTTTGGATTGAGGGCCAGACTTTCATTCATTCAATCCTATTTACTGAGCACTTACTGTGTGCAGAGCACTGTACTAAACATTGGGGAGCGTCCAATATGACAATTAATGGATACATTTCCTGCCCACAGTCTAGAGAAGGGGGAGACAGACTTGGAATAACCCAAACGTCTTTGCAGACAAGTGGCGGATAAGGAATTAGAACCCAGGTCCTTGTGATTCCCCGCCCCGTGCTCTATCGACTAGACCACACTGCTCCTCTATGACCCTAAAATTATTACCTGGGGAAAATTCTGCCTTCGTAGAAGCGCCTCTTCATAGTTGAAGCTTACAGGGCTCTTCTCAAGCCATCCTCTTCGTCCTGCACTTCAGCATCATTCTTCGTACTAATCTAAATATTAATTCTTTATATTAAGTGATTCCTATGAGCCTACCATTACGGTGGCAGATACAAATCAACAGGTCTGACTCAGTTCCTGGCTCATCTAAGAGGCAGGAGAACAGGAATTTCATCTCTGTGTATAGGTGAGGAAACTGAGGAACACAGTGGAGATAAATGACTTGGCCAAGGCCACGCAGCAGTTAAGCAACAGAGCGGGGATTAGAACCAGGCCCGTGTTGATGTTGGTATTTGTTAAGCACTTACTATGTGCAGAGCATTGTTCTAAGTGCTGGGGTAGGTACAGGGTAATGAGGTTGTCCCAAGTGGGGTTCACAGTCTTAATCCCCATTTTACCGATGAGGGAACTGAGGCCCAGAGAAGTGAAGTGACTTGCCCACAGTCACACAGCTGACAAGCGGCAGAGCCGAAAATCGAACCCATGACCTCTGACTCCCAGTCCCGTGCTCTTTCCGCCGAGCCATGCTGCTTCTCTAACCCAACCCCAACTCCATAGCGCTTTACGTCGGTATTCTTATATTCTGCTTTTTCTCCTCGTTGTAATCTCCTTTCGCCTCTGTCTCCTCCCGTAGACTGTGAGCTTCTCGTGGGCAGGGATCTCTGGCCAAACCAGTGCTCTGCGCACAGTAAGCGCTCGATAAATACGATGAAACCACAGGCTTCTGGGGGCCCCGTTGGGGGAATCGCACATCTCCCCCGACGACTTTCCTCCTCCACAACCTTGGGTACGTCACTCTTTGGACGTTGGTTTCCCCGTCTTTACAGTAGGGATTCAATATCCGTTCTCCCTCACCCTTAAACTGTGCGTCGCACGTGGGACAGGGGCTGTGTCTGATTAGATTGTCTTTCAGCGTGGCCTGGTAGAAAGGGCTGGGACCTGGGAGTCTGGGACCCTGGGTTCTAATTCCATTCATTCGTTCAACCATATTTATTGAGTGCTCACTGTGTGCAGAGCACCGAACCGAGCATCTGCGAGGGTACGGTAGAACAATAAACAGATACATTCCCTTCCCACAGCGAGCTTACACGCTAATCAGAGAAGCAGCGTGTCTCAGTGGAAAGAGCCCAGGCTTGGGAGCCAGAGGTCATGGGTTCGAATCCCAGCTCCGCCGCTTGCCTCCTGTGTGACTTTGGGCAAGTCACTTCACTTCTCTGTGTCTCAATTACCTCATCTGTAAAATGGGGATTAAAAACCGTGAGCCCCACGTGGGACAACCTGTTCACCCTCCCCCCACCCCCCGCGCTCAGAACAGTGCTTTGCACATAGTAAGCGCTTAACAAATACCACCATCGTTGTTATTATTAGTCTTCCGGTTCCACCACTCACCTGCTGTGTGACGTAGGGTAAGTTACTTAATTACTTAACTTCTCTGGGCCTCGGTTTCCCCACCTGGAAAATGGGGATTGAATATCTCTTCCCTTCCCCCTTAGAATCTGAGCCTCTTGTGGGACGAGGACTGTGTCTGACCTGTATCCACCCCAGTGCTTGGCACACGGTAACAAAGACCAAGATTATTATCGTTTCAATATTTGGCAGACGATAAACGTTGGTCATACCGTAATCATAGTAAATGCTTAAAAGATACCATAATCGTCATGGTAATTGTTATCTACCCCAGCGCTTAGCAGAGCTTTCTACGTGCTTAACTGACACCTCCACGACAGCTACAAGAGCGCGGCGGACCCCCGAGACCCCCTGGGCTACCGAGGCAGAAGCAAGCCCGAGCCCTCCGGAGAAGGGATTCTCTGCGTCGGCCTCTCTTCCCCCTCTGAGGGAGGAGCCGGGATCCACCTTGCAAACATTAATGCCTTGTTCTTGCACATATTGGCAAAGGGCTCTGCTTCCATGTCATGTTCGCTCTGTCAAAACAAGTTTTCTCTGCCCTGCAGGGTCAACGGAGCTTTTGAAAATCAAGCTCGTGTCTTCAGGCATCGGTACTGGCGGTAGCCAGATAACAGGCTACAGGCTCGCATTCCGGGAGGATTATGGGGGATGATGAATGAAACAGCTCCGAGACAGAAGGAATTTCCTGCAGGTTAGGTGGACCTCTCCCCCCCCCTCGCCGGGTTTGGTTGACTAGCGCTGGCAGGGACCGGGATACGGAGAGAGGCGGAAAGGGGGAAAGAGCAGGACTAGGCTTGGAGATTTGGGGGGGAGATAAGGTCTGTGTCAAAAATGAACGGTGTTAATTTATTGGTGGTTGGGTCCTGTTAAAACAAAGTTCCCAGAATAATTGGGTGGTTTTCCCCCCAGGCGCTCCTCTCTCCATCCCGGCTCCCCTCACCCCAGATAGGAAACCCGAGAGAGATAAGCTTCACTCGGGAGTCCTGTAACCCGGGGCTAAAAGCCATCCCGTTCATCCATCCAACCATCCGTCTATCCATCCGTTCATCCATCCACCCATCCATCATTCCGTCCACCCAGCCAGCCAGCCGACCAGCTCACCATCATCCGTTCGAGCTTTCTTCCGCACCCGTCTACCACCCACCCACCCCTCCTCCCGTCCAACTACCCATCCGCTCACCCGTCCACCCACCCACCCATCTACCCATCCATCTATCCACCCGCCTATCCTCCCAACCTCTCATCCTCTCATCCATCCTCCCATCCACTCACCCGTCCACCCACCCACCCATCCGTAAATCCATCCATCCATCCATCCATCCATCCATCCAATGATCCATCCAGCCAGCCAGACAGTCATCCGCCTCCCACAGGCCACAGGAAGCCGGGTGCGGCTGTGGGAGACTTACTCTGATTCACATGACCCTGTGATGCTTCCCTTTGGTGTTTGAACTCTCCTCTGGGCTCCGGGGTAACTTTCAAGTTAGCCTTGTTTCACGTGGGTCAGGGCTGGGCAGCCCCAGCTTCCAGTCTTTCCATTCAAGGACCGCTGCTCTGCCCTTGCCCGATGGACTGATCGCCCCACAGGGCCCACGTGCTCCCCATTTCCCCACTGCTAATCAAGTGGGTGGGGGGACGGGAAGGGCTCATTCACACTGGCTTCTTGGGGTCACACTCCATCCAGGCTGAGGATGGAGAAGGGACGGGGAGGAGGAGCTCAATACAGTACATTGTACCACCGGGGTGTTCAATAAATCCCGCTCCCGGGACTTCTACTATTACCATCCTCCCTCTGAACTAGAAGCTCTGTGTGGGCCAGAGACTGTGCTAACCTAATGATCTTCTAGCCGCCCTAGCGCTTAGTACAGTGCTTGGCCCACAGTAAGCGTTAAACAAATGTCACCATTATTACTGCTATTAGAACGGCTTATAGTGGTATTTGTTAAGCGCTTACTCTGTGCCAAGCACTCTTCTAAGGCCCGGGGTAGACAGAAGGCAATCCGATTGGACACCGTCCCTCTCCCACGTGGGTCTCACAGTCTTTATCCCCATTTTACAGATGAGGCAACTGAGGCCCGGAGAAGTGTAGTGACTTAACCGAGGTCACACAGCCGACATGTGGCAGAATGAGGATTGGAACCCGGGTCCTCCGACTCCCAGGCCTGCTCTATTTCCACGAGGTCATACCGCTTTCCAGTGCTAGTGTGTAGCACTGTTACTTTCGCCATTTAATCGTTAGTTATTACTAGTTTTGTTTTTCACCTCTGTTTGTGTAGTATTTGCTAAGCTCTTACTGTGTACCAAGCATTGTACTAAGCACTGGGGTAGGTACAAGATAATCAGGTTGAACATAGTCTCTGTCTACGTGGGGCTCACAGTCTAAGTAGAAAGGAGTAGGGTTGAATCCCCACTCTACAGATGAGGAAACTGAGGCACAGAGAAGTTATGTGACTTGCCCAAGGTCACGCAGCAGACAAGTGTCGGAGCTGGCATTAGAACCCAGGTCATTCATTCATTCATTCATTCATTCAATAGTATTTATTGAGCGCTTACTATGTGCAAAGCACTGTACTAAGCGCTTGGAACGGACAAATCGGTAACAGATAGAGACGGTCCCTGCCCTTTGACGGGCTTACGGTCTAATCGGGCGAGACGGACAGACAAGAACAATAGCGATAAATAGAATCGAGGGGATGAACATCTCATTAAACAATAGCAAATAAATAGACTCAAGGCGATGTACATTTCATTAACAAAAATAAATAGGTCCTCCGACTCCCAGATCATGCGCTTTCCAAGTAGGCCTCTCTGCTTCCCTCTTGCCTTCTGTGTGTCCTTGGACAAGTCGCTTAACTTCTCTGTGCCTCAGTTTCCTCATCTGTAAAATGGGAATGAAATATCTGTATCCTCTCCCTCCTAGCATATGAGCCCCGTCTGGGTCAGGACCGCATCCAAACTTCTTATCATGTATCAATCGTATTTATTGAGTGCTTACTATGTGCAGAGCGCTGTACTAAGCGGTTGGAAAGTACAATTAGGCAACAAGGAGAGAGAATCCCTGCCCAATAACATGCTCACGGTCTAGAAGGGGGGAGACAGGTATCAAAACAAGCAAACAAGGAAAGCTCCTGTCCACAAGGAGCTTGCAGTCTAATATCTACCCCGGAGCTTGGCACGTGATTAGCACTTAAAGAACAGCTAATTATGTAACTATGTTACCAAGTTACTATAGTCGGTGCTCATTTGAGAAGCAGTGTGGTTCAGTGGAAAGAGCCCGGGCTTGGGAGCCAGAGTACACGGATTCGAATCCCGACTCTGCCACTTGTCAGCTGTGTGACTGTGGGCAAGTCACTTCACTTCTCTGGGCCTCGGTTCCCTCATCTGGAAAATGGGGATGAAGACTGTGAGCCTCACGTGGGACAACCTGATTACCCTGTATCTACCCCGGCGCTTAGAACAGTGCTCTGCACATAGTAAGCGCTTAACAGATACATTATTATCTAATCCTAGCTCTGCCACATATCTGCAGTGTAGATTTTGGTCAAGTCGCTTCACTTCCTCTGTGCCTCAGTTCCCTCAACTGCAGAATAGGGATTCAATACCTATTCTCCCTCCTGCTTAGACTGTGCACTTTATGAGGGAACTGATTATCTTTTATCTACCCATGCGTTTAGAACAGCGCTTAGCACGTCACAAGTGCTTAACAAATACCATTAGTATTATTGTTAATAATAAAAATGGTAAATACATCTTAGTAAGGCATGAATAAATATAAGCCCAGAGAGGATGAAGAGAAGGGGAGGGAAAAGAGGAAGAAGGGGGGGGGGAGGTAGTGGAGCAGAAAGAGGTAGAGGAGGAAAAGGAAGAGGAGGAGGGAGTCTATAAGTTTACTGTGGTCAGGGAATATGTCTTTTATATTGTTATATTGTAGCTCTCCCAAGCGCTTAGTCGAGCACACAGTAAGCGCTCGATAAATAGGATTGATTGAGGAAGAGGAAGAGGAGAAGTATGAGGTGAAGGAAGATGAGGAGGAAGATGAGGCATATGAGGTGGAGGAGTAGGATGAGGAGGAGGAAGAGCAATAATATTATTATTATGGTATTTGTTAAGCGCTTACTTCATGCCCTGCACCGTGTTAAACGCTGGGGTAGTTACAAGGGAATCAGTTTGGACACAGTCCCTGTCCCATGTGGGGCTCACAGTCTCAATCCGCATTTTACAGATGAGGTAACTGAGGCCCAGAGAAATGAAGTGACTTTCCCAAGGTCACACACCAGACAAGCGGCAGAGCTGGAATTAGAACCCAGGACCTTCCGACTCCGAGGCCCATGCTCTATCCTCCGCCATGCTGCTTTTAGTAGCATTTAGTGAACGCCCACTTGGTACAGAGCACTGTACTAGAAACCTGGGAAGAACAGAATAAAGAAGGGACAAGTTCCTTGCCCACAAGGAAATTTCCACTCTAACAGAGGTGAGAATCAGAAACCCTTGTCGCGAGATATTTGTTAAACACTGAAGATGTGACAAGTACCGTTCTTAATACTGAGGTAGGTCCAAGATCATCAGATCGGACCCAATCCCTGCCCCGCTTGGGGTTCACAACCCAACAGAGATGGGGAGGGGGGATTTTATCCCCATTTTACAGATGAGGAAACTGAGGGTCAGAAAGTTTTTGCCCATTGCCCGAGGGCACGGAGCAGGGACTAGAACCTAGATCTCTAGATTTCCGGTCCCAGGCTCCTTCCATCAGGCCACGTAGCTTCTGGTGTCTCTCCTGGATCCAGCTTGTGGGTGAGGGGGTTGGGAGGCGGGGGAGGGAAGACTTGATTCTTGGGGAGCCTGATTTGTTCCTACCACCCCCCTACTCCAGAACAGGAACATCAGACTGGGGCTGTCAGTCAGCCGCCTTTCAACAGCTCTGACTTAACTTGAAAGAGAGAGGTAGAGTTCAGAGGGAGGCCACAGAGAGGGAGAGGTTTTATTACACAAAGTCTGCATTCTCCTTGTTTTGCATTAATTAATTTTAAAAGTGGGCCCCGATGGGGGGAAGGGTTACCCGGTCCCATAATCATTTGAAATAAAAAGCGCTTAAAAAAAAGTTTCCCTCTGCTGCTCTGACTCCGTCTCACCCAGACCTGGATCAGAGCAAAGGAGAAGGCCAAGTTGAGTGATTAGCCCAGTTGATTGGCGGCTGCTCTGTGCTTTATTCTTTTTGACGGGGGAGCGAAGGGGAGGAGGATGGGAGGAGGAGGAGGAGGAGGAGAAGGCAATATTTAACTCCGGGACAGAGAGGCATTTAAATCGGAGGAAAAAACCCAACTGGAATTGTGGAGGGAGTGGGAAGGAGTGGGAGAGAGTGGGAGGAAGATGGAGGAAATGGGAAGGGAGTGGGAGGCTGCAGGCGGGTGTGGAAAGGAATGGAAGGGAGTGGAAAAGAGTGAGAAGCACTGGCAAAGAGAAGGAAAGAGCAGGAGGGAGTGGGAGAGAGCGGAAGGGGCAGAGTGGGAAAGAGTGGGAAGGAGTGACAAGGAGCAGGAAGGAAAAGGAGGAAACGGGAGGGCGCAGAACAGAGTGGGAAAGATTGAGAAAGAGTTTCGAGGAGCAAAAAGGACCAGGAGGGAGTGGGAGGGAATGGGAGAGAGCAGGAAGGAGTGGGAAGGAGTGGGAGGAGATGGGATGAGAGAGTATTCATTCATTCATTCATTTGTATTTATTGAGTGTTTACTGTGGGCAGAACTCTGTACTAAACACTTGGGAGAGTGCAAAAGAACAATAAACAGACACATTCTCTGCCCACAACGAGCTTACAGTCTAGAGGGCGAAACAGATATGAATATAAATCAGCAGGCCCAGTGGCCACAGAGACATCAGCCGGGACAACTTGGCAGCAAATTCGTCAAACATCGCGGCGAGCTTTAGTTCCGCCCAATTCCCTCCTCGGGCTCCTCTCCTCCCTCTCCCCACCTCACCTCCTATGACTAATGATTTTGACCCTTCACCAACCCTATCTGCAATATCTCAGGACTGTCGCTTTTCGCTTCCTGGCGTCCTGAAATCATATGGCTGCATGCTCTCTGAGTCACAGCCGCAGAGAAGACAGGGAACTGGGTGAAATGGGCTGGCCTTTCTAACTGCCATACTAAATCGTCTCTGTCTCTTTCTCTTTTTGCCTCTCTTTATTTCTTTCTCTCCGCTGCTCCCTCCCCCTCATCTCTCTCTCTCTGCCTCTCCTCTCATTCATTCATTCATTCATTCATTCATTCATTCAGTTGTATTTATTGAGTGCTTACTGGGTACAAAACACTGTACTGAGCACTTGGAAAGTACAATTCAGCAACAAATAGAGACAATCCCTGCCCACAACAGGCTCACCGTCTAGAAAGGGGGAGACAGGCATCAAAACAAGTAAACAGGAATCAGTAGCATCATTCTTCCAACCCTATGTCTTTCTCTCCGTCTCTGTTTCTTTCCCTCTCCCCCATTACTGTCCCCCCCACTGCCTCCACCGTGCTTCAAAGCCTTATTGAAGGCCCATCTCCTCCAAGAGGTCTTCCCAGACTAGGCCCCCCTTTTCCTCTTCACCCACTCCCTTCTACGTTGCCTTGACTCGCTCCCTTTGTTCTTTCCCCCCTCCCAGCCCCACAGCACTCATGTCCCTATCTCCCATTTATTTATTTGTATCGATGTCCGTCTCCCCCCTCTAGACTGTCAACTCACTGTGGGCAGGGAATGTGTCTGCTTATTGTTGCACTGAACTTTCCCTAGAGCTTAGTACAGGGCTCTGCACAGAGTAAAAGCTTATTAAATATCTGTTGTTGGGTAGGGATTGTTTCTATTTGTTGCTGAATTGTACTTTCCAAGTGCTTAGTACAGTGCTCTGCACACAATAAGCGTTCAATAAATACGACTGAATGAACAAAATACGATTGAATGAATGAATGAATCTCTCTCCCTCTCCTCTCACTTCTCACCCTATGTCTCTCTCTCCTATTCTCTCTGTCCTGATCTCTCCGTCTTTGTCTCCCCACCTCTGTTTCCCCCAACTAGCTCCCTCTCTACCCCATTCGGTCTCTGTTTTGCCCACTCTCTCTCTCTCACCAATCTCTCCCTGAATCTCTATGACTCTGCCCCTGACTACTGTCCAACTCCCCTTCCACCTCATTCTGTCTCTGTTACCTCAAAGCCATGATCTGCCCCATACCCTCCAATCGACCCCCTGGCTCGGAGCTGGAGGCTGGGCCCTCTTCCCTCCCCACCTGACCTCCAGCCCTGTCCTGGATCCCAGGCCTCAGAGTGGCTTCTCTGGGCCCTGCATTTCTGACAGCTCCCACAGCCAGGGCCATCAGGGGCCTGCTGGCGTCCGAGGGGCCGGGGAGGCTGGAACGGTGGCAGACGGTGGCACAGTGGAAGAGACAGAGAGCCCGGGGTCGGTGGTGAAAGGGGGACGGGCAAGGGAGGACCAGCCTTTCCTGGGATTCCTCCGGTGCCGAGGAGACGCCTGGAGGGACGCTAAATCAGCACAATTCGAAGGCTCTGTGTCCCTCTTCCTTCTTCGGGAATTTCCATCATGCCTTGTCTTCCTCCCTCCCTCCCTCTCTCCCTCCCACTCTCTCCTTCTGTCTCCCTCTCTCTGCCTTTCTTTCTCTCCCCTCCTCCCTCTCTCTTCTCTCTCCGGCTCTCTCTTCTTCTGCCTCTCTCCCCCGTCTTGCTCTCTCTCCTCTCCGTCCTCTCTCTCCTGCCTCACTTTCCCCTTTCTCCCTCTCTCCTCTTTCACCTCCTTTCTCTCCCCCTCTCTCCTCTCTTCCCCACCCCCTTTGCTCCCTCTCTCCTCTCTCTCCCACTCACCCTCCCTCTCTTCTCCTCTCCTTCTCCCTCTCTCCTCTCCCCTCCTCCCTCACTCCCTCTCTCTTCTCTCCTTCCCTCTGTCTCTCCCTCTCCCTCCCTTCCTTCCTCCACCTCTCTGTGTCTCTTTCTCCTTCCCCCATCTCTCTCTCTTTCTCCCTCCTGACCCCTTTCCTTGTCTCTTGCGGCAGGGTTTTCCCCACGATGTTCACTCTTCATTTTGAAAGTGGAAATTTGACGGTCCAGTGGAACGGCCAGGCCCATGCGTCTTCACTCCTGGGGACCCGGCCAAACGTTGACCCTTTTTCCGCTCCTCCTGCCATCCAGTGGACAGCCAGACCTACTGAAGACCAAGAAAACGGAGGTCCAATCTTCCAGAGGCTGGATGGATTTGGGAAAGGAGGGTCTGTGAACCTGATCTGCTTGCGGGGGGACCGGACCACAGGTACTAAACTCGTACGAGGAGCGGAAGACCTTCCAGGCTGGGCAAAGCCGAGAACTTTGGGATCCCACCAATCTCACACTCCAATGGAAGTGCATTCACTTCACTCATTCATTCGTTGAATGTTGAATCATATTTATTAAGCTCTTACTGTGTGCAGAGCACTGTCCTAAGTGCTTGGGAAAGTATAATACAACAATAAACAGTGACATTCCCTGCCCATAACGAGTTCACTGTCTAGAGGTGGGGAAACAGACATCAATGCAAATAAATAAAATGAAAGATATGTACATAGTGCTTTGGGCTGGGATTGGGTGGGGGGGCGTTAAAGCAAAGGGAGTAAGTCAGGGAGACGCAGAAGGGAAGGAGAGATGAGGAAAAGCTGGGCTTAGTTTGGGAAGACCTCTTGGAGGAGTTGGGCCTTCAATAAGTCTTTGAAGCCGGGGAGAGTCATTGTCGGATTTGAGGAGGGAGGAGCGTTCCAGCCCAGAGGCAGGACTTGGACCAGAGGTCGGTGACGAGAAAGGCGAGATGGAAGCCCAGTGAGAAGGTTAGAGGCACCAGAGGAGCGGAGTCTCTTGACTGGGTTGTAAAAGGAGACAAGCAAGGTGAGGTTGGAGGGGGCAAGGTGATGGACTACTTTAAAGCCAATGGTGAGGAGTTTTTATTTGATACGGTCGTGACTGGGCAACCAACAGAGAATTTTGAGGAGAGGGGAGACATGTCCTGAAACATTTTGTAGAAAGATGACTCGGGCAGCTGAGTGAAGTATGAACTGGAGTAGAGAGAGGCAGGAGGTTGGGAGGTCAGCAAGGAGGCTGATGCAGCAATCTAGGAGGGATAGGATGAGTGATTGTATTAACGTGACATTAAGTGATTTCCAGATCCTTCCCCCCATATGTTCTCTTCTTATGGTCTTTGTTAAGCACTTACTATAGCAACCACTGTACTAAGCACTGGGATTGATATGAGCTAATCAGGTTGGACCGAGTCCATGACCCACATGGGGCTCACTGTCTTAATCCCCATTTTACAGATTCATTCAATAGTATTTATTATTAATAGTAATAATAATGATGTTGGGATTTGTTAAGTGCTTACTATGTGCAGAGCACTGTTCTAAGCACTGGGGTAGATAAAGGGTAATGAGGTTGTCCCACGTGAGGGTCTCAGTTAATCTCCATTTTCCAGTTGAGGTCACTGAGGCACACAGCTGACAAGTGGCAGAGACGGGCTTTGAACCCATGACCTCTGACTCCCAAGCCCGGGCTCTTTCCACTGAGCCACGCTGCTTCTTTATTGAGTGCTTACTATGTGCAGAGCACTGGACTAAGAGCTTGGAATGTACAATTCGGCAACAGATAGAGATGATCCCTGCCCAGTGACGGGCTCACAGTCTAAACGGGGGAGACAGCACAGCAAAACAGAACAAAACAAAAACAAGACAACATCATCAAGAAAAATAGAATCAAGGAGATATACAGTTCATTAACAAAATAAATAGGGTAATAAATAATATATATAAATGAGCACAGTGCTGAGGGGAGGGGAAGGGGGAGGAGCAGAGGGTGGGTGGGGAGGAGAGGGGGAGCAGAGGGAAGGGGGGGGAACTGAGCCAGGGAAGCCGAAGGTCACAGAGCAGACAAGGGGTGAAACTGGAATTAGAACCCAAGTCCTCTGACTTCCAGATTAGGGCTCTATCCACTAGGCCATGCTTTTTCCCCGGCCTTATTTCCCTCAACCACTGCTATCCCAGGGAGCTCACGACACTGCTCTGGACAATAATGATAATAATAATAATAATAATAATGGTATTTGTTATGTGCTTACTCTGTGCCAAGCACTGTACTAAGTCCTGGAGTAGATATAAGATCATCACTCCCACATGCCTTTCACGGTCTAAGTAGGAAGGAGAACCGGTATTGAAACCCCATGTTATTGCCGAGGTAAACGGGGCCCAGAGCAGTGAAGTGACTTGCTCAAGGTCACACAACAGACAAGTGGCAGAGCCAGAATTAGAACCCAGGTCCTCTTTCCACTAGGGTCTCTAGAACATAAACTTGTTGTGGGCAGGGAATGCGTCTTCTTTATTGTTGTGTTGTACTCTCCCAACCGCTTAGTACAGTGCTCTGCACACAGAAAATGCTCAATAAATGCAATTGCTTGATTGCTTGATTGAATGATTGAAAATACGACTATGTGCAGAGCACTGTACTAAGCGCTTGAAATGGACAATTCAGCAATAGATAGAGACAATCTCTGCCCAGTGACGGGCTCACAGTCTAAACGGGGGAGACAGACAGCAGAGCAAAACAGAGCAAAACAAATCAAGAGCCAAGAGCTTAGTATGGTGCCCTGAATATAGTAAGAGCTCAAAATATTTGATCCACTGATTGATTGATTGATTGGGTCAGGATCTAAGCAACCGAGCACTAGATTGACAACCTTCTTCCCTCTCCCCACGGGCAACAGCTGTCGCTCAGGCAGACGTTCCAGGGCAATCAGGAGAGGGGCAGTAAAGACATGATCTCATAAAAAATAGCACAGCCTAGTGAAAGAACATTGGCCTGGGAGTCAGGAGACCTGGGTTCTTGACTGTGGGCAAGTCACTTAACTTCTCTGTGACTCAGTTACCTCATCTGTAAAATGGGGATTAAGACTGAGCCCCACGTGGGACAACCTGATTCCCCTGTGTCTACCCCAGCGCTTAGAACAGTGCCCTGCACATAGTAAGCGCTTAACAAATACCAACATTATTATTCCATCGTATTTACTGAGCGCCTAATGAGTACAGAGCAGGGATTAAGACTGTGAGCCCCATGTGGGACAGGGACTGGGTTATTCCTGGCTCTGCCACTTGCCTGCTGTGTAAATTCATTTTGTACTCTCTCAAGCTGTATTTATATTGATGGTATTGATGCCTGTTCACTTGTTTTGATGTCTCTTTCCCCCCTTCTAGATCATAAGTCCACTGTGGGCAGGGATTGTCTCTGTTTCTTGCCGAATTGTACTTTCCAAGAGCTTAGTACAGTGCTCTGCTCATTGGAAGCACTCAATAAATGTGATTGAATGAACAAATGAATGAAAACAGACTCAGTAATTAACAATGGATTGATTGTGTGACCCTGGACAAGTCACATGGCTTGGTGGCTAGAGCCCGGGCTTAGGAGTTACAGTACATGGGTTCTAGTCCCGCCTCCGCCACTTGTCTGCTGTGTGACCTTGGCAAGCCACTTAACTCTTCTGTGCCTCAGTTATCTCATCTGTAAAATGGAGATTAAGACCGTGAGCTCCACGTGGGACATAGATAACCTTATATCTACCACCAGTGATTGGCACATAGTAAATGCTTAACAAATACCATAATTATTATTGTTATTATTATGCCTCAATTTCCTCCAATGTAAAATAAGGAGTTGATGTCTGTCCTCCTTCAATAATAACAGTGATGGTGGCATGTGTTAAGCAGTTACCCTGTGGCTAGCACTCTACTAAATGCTAGTGGAGGTACAAAATATACAGCTCTAACACAGTCCCCGTCCCTCATGGGGCTCCCTGATCCAGTAAGAGATAGAGTGGGTAAAAATAATAATAATAATAATGGCATTTATTAAGCACTTAGTATCAAATCCCCATTTTACAGGTGAAGAAAATGAAGCACAGAGAAGTTAAGGGACTTACCTTAGATAATAATGTTGGTATTTGTTAAGCGCTTACTATGTGCAGAGCACTGTTCTAAGTGCTGGGGTAGATACAGGGGAATGAGGTTGTCTCACGTGAGGCTCACAGTCTTCATCCCCATTTTACAGATGAGGGAACTGAGGCCCAGAGAAGTTAAGTGACTTGCCCATAGTGACACAGCTGACAAGGAACAGAATAGGGATTCAAACCCATGATCACACAGCAGGTAGAGATAATAATAATAATAATGATGGTATTTGTTAAGCACTTACTATGTGCCAAGCACAGGTAATCAGGTTGTCCCACTTGGGGCTCACAGTTTTAATCCCCATTTTACAGATGCTGTAACTGAGGCACAGAGTAGTTAAATGACTTGCCCAAAGTCACACCACTGACAAGTGGCAGAGATGGGATTAGAACCCACAACCTCTGACTCCCAAACCCGAGCTTTTTCCACTAAGCCACGCTGCTTCTCTAGAGACGGGATTAGAACCCAGGTCCTCCGACTCCCAGGTCTGTGCTCTCTCCCCGGGCCACGCGGCTTCCCACTTAGACCGTGAGCCCCGCCGTGGGATCGAGACTGGTCACATGCTTATCTTGCGTCTACTACAGTGCTTGGCTCGGAGAATGCCCTTGGCTCGTAGGATGCACTTAACAAAAGCCATGATTCTTCTTCTTCTGATTCTTAATGGGAAAGACAGATAGAAAACGATTTACAACTGGAATAATTTACAAATAGAGACGGTACCCCGTTCAGCTCTCCTGGCAGGCAGCCAATCCCACCGACATCCAGTGGTCTGACGCGATCCGCGCTGGGAAAGAGCTGGCCAGAGTCAACCACGGTCAAGATGGGAAGCGGGACCTCTAAGCGTCTTTGGAACCTTCTCCCGGCCTTGACCCCGTGATCTTCCTTGTAGCCGAAGGGATTTCAAAGGGCAAAGAAAAGCTTTTGCAACACTCAAATGTTCCCTTTCACTTGTTGTCTGCCGGGACTTGGATCCGTGACCTTGGGGTATTTCGTATTCAACCCCAACCCTGCAGCACTTAAAAATAAATAAGGATGATATTTGCTCAGTGCTTACTATGTGCCAAGGACTGTTCTAAACGCTGGGGTAGATGCGGGTTAATCTACCACATGGGGTTCACAGTCTTAATCCCCATTTTCCAGATGAGGTCACTGAGGTATAGAGAAGTTACGTGGCTTGCCCAAGGTCACACAGCAGACAAGTGGTGGAGGTGGGATTAGAACCCAAGTCCTCTGACTCCCAAGCCCGTGCTCTTGCCACTAAGCCACGCTGCTTCTTGTATGCCTATTTAATTGATATATTATAACTGATTCATTTATATTCATGTCTGTCACCCCCTCTGGACTGTGAGCTCCTTGCGGGCAGGGACGTGTCCGCCAACTCTCTTGTACTCTCCCAAGCGCTCAGTACAGTGCTCTGCACATAGTAAGTGCTCAGTAGATATCACTGATGATGAATGATGAGGAGCAGGATCTTTACTGAGCACCTAAGCAGAGCATTGTACTACTGATTAGCGGAGAACAGCAACAGGAGAAGAAGTAGAACTTCCACCTTTGAGGAACTTTGCATTTTAATGGTATTTGTTAAGGACCTCATTAAGTGCCAGGCCCTCTACTAAGCGTTGGAGTAGATACAAGCTACCCAGGTTGGACACTGTCCACGTAGAAGCAGTGTGGCTCAGCGGAAAGAGCACGGGCATGGGAGTCAGAGGTTGTGGGTTCTAATCTGCTGTGCGACTTTTGGGGAGTCACTTCACTTCTCTGTGCCTCAGTTATCTCATCTGTAAAATGGGGATTAAGACCGGGAGCCCCACTTGGGACAACCTGATTACCTTGTATCTACTCCAGCGCTTAGAATGGTGCTTGGCATGTAGTAAACGCTTAACAAACAGATACCATCATTATTATATGGGACTCACAGTGTTAATACCCGTTTTATTGATGAGGTCACTGAGGCCCAGAAAAGTGAAGTGCCTTACCCAAGGTCACACAGCAGAGAAGTGGTGGAGCCAGGATTAAAAACCAGGTCCTTCTGACTACCAGGCTCATGCTCTTTCCACTAGGCCATGCTGCTTCTTGAATACTTATTGTGTGCACAGTACTGTACTAAATACTTGGGAAGAGTAGAGTACAAGGAAGTTATATCTCATGGGACAGGAGACTCCAGATCATATACATTCAATGGGAACAATATATAGATATAACTCAGAGAAGCAACATGGCCTAGCGGATAGAGCGAAAGCTTGGGAGTCAAAGGTTGCGGGTTTTAATCCCAGCTCTGCCACTTGTCAGCTGTGTGACCGTGGGCAAGTCACTTCACTTCTCTGGGCCTCAGTGACCTCGTCTGTAAAATTGGGATTGAGACCGTGAGCCCCATGTGAGACAGGGACTATGTCCAACCTGATTGCCTGGTATCTACCCTGGCGCTTAGAACAGTGCTGGGCACATAGTAAGCGCTTAACAAATACTATAATCATTATTATTATTATTTATGGCTTCAACTATCACCTCTACACAGATGATACTCAAGTGTACATCTCCATCCCTGATCTCTCTCCCTCTTTGCAGTCTCTTATTTCCCCCCGCTTTCAAGACACCTCTACTTTAATGTCCCGCCGTCACCTCCAATTTAACATGTCTAAAACAGTTCTCCTTATCTTCCTCCAAAACCCAGTCCTCCCCCTGACTTTCCCCTCACCGTAGGCAGCACTGCCATCCTTCCTGTCTCACAAGCCCATAAGCTCGGTGATATCCTCGACTCATCTCTCTCATTCAACCCACAATTTCAATCTGCCACTAAATCCTATCTGTTCTACCTCCACAACCTCACTCAAATCCTCCCTTCCTCTCCATCCGAACTGTTACCGGGTTAATCCAAGCACTTCTCCTCTCCCCGCTTGATTATTGTATCAGCCTCCCAGCTGACCTCCCTGCCTCCTGTCTCTCCCTACTCCAGTCTGTACTTCCCTCTGCTGCCCGGATCCTTTTTCTACAGAAATATTCAGGCCACATTTCCCTGCTCCTTAACAACCTCCAGCGGTTGCTCATCCACCTCCGCATCAAACAGAAGCTCGATCAATTTGTCCCTCCTATCTCACCTCCCTATTCTCCTACTCCAACCCAGCCCGCACACTTGGCTCCTCTAATACTAAACCTTCTCACTGTACCTCGCTCTCATCTATCTCACCGCCGATCTCTCCCACGAACCACCTCTGGCCAGGAACGCTCTCCCACTTCATACCCTACAGACAATGACTCTCCCCCATTTCGAAACCTTAACGAAGACACACCTCCTCCAAGAGGCCTTCCCTGACCAAGCCCTCCTTTCGTCTTCTCCCACTCCCTACTGCGTCACCTTGACTTACTCCCTTTAATCATCCCCCCACCAGCGCCACAGCACTTATATATATATCTGTCATTTTATTTATAATAATAATAATAATAATAAAGTTGGTATTTGTTAAGCGCTTACTATGTGCAGAGCACCGTTCTAAGCACTGGGGTAGATACAGGGTAATCAGGTTGTCCCACGTGAGGCTCACAGTCTTCATCCCCATTTTACAGATGAGGTAATTGAGGCACAGAGAAGTGAATTTATTTCTGTTGATGTCTGTCTCCCCCTCTAGACTCACTGTGGGCAGGGAATGTGCCTGTTCTATTTTTCTACTGGACTCTCCCAAGTGCTCAGTACAGTTCTCTGGCAATAGTAAGCACTTAATAAATACGATTGACTCAATGACCATCTCCCACAGCTAAAAGAGCCACTGGGAGCAAGCCGGGATTAGGGAAGGCCCAGAGCGGGAATGGAGTGGGATTGGGGAAGGTCCAGATTGGGAACGGGGCAGGATCAGGGAAAGCCCAGAAAGGGAGCGGGGAGAGATGGGGAAGGACCGGAGCGGGGGTTGGGTCAGTGAGAGTCTCCTCGGCACACTTCAAAGCCAGAATAACGGAGGGAGGGAGGGTGTGTGTGGCTGCCCCTGGGGAAAGCCGAGCTTATTAATATCATTAAGAAGCAAGTTTAATACTATTAATGGCTCCTAATTAACTTTCCCAGAACTCGAAATTTTCTGCTGATCTCCCCTCCAGGCTGCAAGAACCGTAAACCTCCTGCACGACGTGTCTGAGCGCTGTTCTCTGCCCAAAGCCGCCGCCGTGAGGGTTGACGTGTCGCTTGTCCGGAAAGATCCAGTCCTCAAGGTTCCTCCTGTTCACGCCCCCCCACCCCAATCTCTCTCCCACATGCCACTGCCAGTGCAGCTCGTTGGAGCTGCTGGTCTGTCTGTCCATCTGTATTCTATAATTATAATAATAATGATAATGACGGTATTTGTTAAGCGCTTACTATGTGCCGAGCTGGGTGAGATACAAGGTGATCAGGATGTCCCACGTGGGGCTCACGGTCTTAATCCCCAGGTTACAGATGAGCCAACTGAGGCACAGAGAGGTTAAGTGGCTTACCCAAAGTCACACAAATGACAAGTGGCAGAGCAAAGATTAGAACTCAGAACCTCTGACTCCCAAGCCTGTGCTCTTTCCACTGAAGCCCTGCTGCTTCTCCATAATAATAATTACGGTATTTGTTAAACGCTTAACTATGTGCCAGGCACTCTACTAAGCGCTGGGGTGGATACAAGCAGATATCCCTGTCCCACGTTGACCTTACAGTCTCAATCCCCAATTTATAGATGAGGTAACTGAGGCCCAGAGAAATGAAATAACTTACCCAAGGTCACACAGAAGACAAGTAGCGGAGTCAGGAATTAGAACCCATGACCTTCTCTTCCCAGGCCTAGGCTTTATCCACTATGCCATGCTGATTCTCATATATATATATCTGTAATTTGATTTTTTTGTATTGATATCTGCCTTCCCCCCGCTAGACTGTGAGCTCACTGTGGGCAAGGAATGTCACTGTTTATTGTTGTATTGGACTCTCTCAAACACTTAATACAGTGCTATGCACATGATAAGCACTTAATAAATATGATTGAATGAATGAATGAATCCACCCTTCAGCCTGTCAGTCAGGGTTTCACACTACTTCATCCTTCTTCATCCCCCAGCACAGTTCCCGCACTCAGCCTAATTTCAGTCGATCAATAGTATTTTTCTAACACTAACAGTGCACAGAATTATCAGTCAGTCGATGGTGTTCTTCGAGGACTGACTGCATGTAGAGCTAAATACTAAATGCTCGGGAGAGTACAGGCCAACAGAATTGGCAGACTGGGGCCCTGCCCACAAGAAGCTGACGGTCTAAAGGGGGAGGCAGACGTGAAGAAAAATAAATTACGGATATGCACGCAAGTGCTGTGTGGGGTGGCTGAATATCAAGTGTTTAAAGGACGTAGGCCACGCGGAAGGAGAGGGAGTTGGAAAAAAAGAGGGCTTAATCCGGGGAGGCTTCAGAGGAGACGTAATTTTAATAAGGTTCTAGTCTGTAGGCTCATTGTGGGCAGGGAATGTGTCGACCAACTCTTTTATTTTCTATTCTCTCAAGCGCTTAGTACAATGCTCTGCACACAGTTAGTGCTCAATGAAGATGATTGATTGACTGATTGAACGAGGGAAGAGTGGTCGTCTGTTGGATGTGAAGGGAAGGGAGTTCCTGGCCAGAGTCAGGGTGTCAGAGAGGCGAGGGAGACGAGATGGAGGTATCGTGAGTAGGTTGGCGTTAGAGGAACAAAGAGAGCAGGCTGAACTGTAGTAGGAGAGTAGCGAGGTGAGGTAGGATGGGGACGAGGTGATTGAGCGTTTTAAAGCCGATGGTGAGGAATTTCTGTTTGACCCAGAGGTGGATGGGCAACCACTGGAGGTTCTTGAGGAGTAATAATAATAATGATGATGATGGGATTTGTTAAACACTTACCATGTGCCGAGCACTGTTCTGAGCACTGGGGGTAGATACAAGGTTATCAGGTTGTCCCATGTAGGGCTCACAGTCTTAATCCCCATTTTACAAATGAGGTAATCGAGGCACAGAAAAGTGAAGTGACTTGTCCAAAGTCACACAGCTGCCAAGTGGTGGAGCTGGGATTATTAATAATAATAATAATGTTGATATTTGTTAAGCGCTTACTATGTGCAGAGCACTGTTCTAAGCTCTGGGGTAGACACAGTGTAATCAGGTTGTCCCACATGAGGCTTGCAGTCTTCGACCTTTGACTCCCAAGCTCGGGCTCTTTCCGCTAAGCCAAGCTGCTTCTCGGGGAGTTGTGGACTGAACCTCTTTGTAGAAAAATGATCCGGGCAGCAGAATATACTGGAGTGGGGAGAGAAAGGGGGCAGGGAGGCTAGCAAAGAGGCTGATGCAGTAGTCCAAGTGGGATATAAGAGCTAGGATCAGAGTGGTAGTGTGGATGGAAAAGAAAGGGCAGATTCAAGAGAGGTGGGGAAGATAACATCAACAAGACATGGGGAATCGACTGAATAAGCGGGTTGAGAGAGAGATGAATCCAGGACAATGCCAAGTCGCTGTGTTTGAGTGCCAGGGAGGACAGTGGTATTGTCTACAGCGATGGGAAAGTTGCAGGAGGGTTTGGTTTAGAAGAAGAGGCATTCTCTCCGGTTTATTCCGGTTTGCCTCTTCCCAGCCTGGAGCCCGGCTCCTTTTCCCAGATGGGTTTCGATTCCTTCGTGTTCACGGCCTTTGCCAGGAAGAGAGGGAGAGAAGGGGATCCCTGGGGGGGTATGGATGGAGAAGATGGTTCTGGTTGCTTTTGGGCAGACCTCTCTTCATCACCTGCCCCCGGGCTTGGGGTGGACGAAGAAGGTCACTGTTGCCGGGAGCAGAGCGTTGTTGTCGTCGGAGCAGCCGGAGGCTACCGGCTTCCCGGAGGCCCTCGCGATAGCCACCAGCAACCTCCTCCAACAGAATTCAGGCTTCTCAATTTTCAGCCTTTTATACTACTTGCACACACTTATGTGTGTGGTCTGATTGTGTGTCTATGTGAGTGTGTGTGTGGGTGTGTGTGTGAGTTGGCTGTGTGTGTTTATGTGAGTTAGAGTGTGCTCACGCGTGCTTGCAGTTTGTGTGTCTGTGTTTAGGTGAGAGTACGCGTGTGTGCCTAGATGAGTTTGTGTGTGAGAGTGTGTGTATAATAATAATAATGCTGGTATTTGTTAAGCGCTCACTATGTGCCAAGCACTGTTCTAAGCTCTGGGGTAGATACAGGGTAATCAGTTTGTCCCACATGGGGCTCACAGTCTTCATCCCCATTTTATATATGAGGGAACTGAGGAACAGAGAAGTAAAGTGACTTGCCCAAAGTCACATAGCTAAGCGCGTATGTGTTTAATAATAATAATAATAATAATAATGTTGGTATTTGTTAAGTGCTTATTATGTGTCGAGCACTGTTCTAAACGCTGGGGTAGACACAGGGGAATCAGGTTGTCCCACGTGGGGCTCACAGTCTTAATCCCCATTTTACAGATGAGGGAACTGAGGCGCAGAGAAGTGAAGTGACTTGCCCACAGTCACACAGCCGACAAGTGGCAGAGCTGGGATTCGAACTCATGAGCCCTGACTCCAAAGCCCGTGCTCTTTCCACTGAGCCACGCTGCTTCTTTGCATGTATGCTGTTTGTACGTGTGTTTTTGTAAGAGTATGAATATGTGTCTGTGTGAGTTTGTGTGTGTGTATGTTTGTGTGGGTGCACAGTTTGATTGTATGCCTATGTGTTCATGTGAGCATATGCATGCGTGTTTGTATGTATATGTGTGTGTGTTTGTGTGCGTGGTTTGTATATTCATTCACTCATTTGATCGTATGTATTGAGCGATTACTTTGTGCAGAGCACCGTGCTAGGCACTTGGGAAATACAATACAACAATAAACAGTGACATTCCCTGCCCTGAACGATATGTCTATGTGCTTGTGAGTACGTGAATGTGTTTGTGCGTAGTGTTTGTATTTGTGCATACTTTGTGTTTGTGCCAAGTAAGAGCTCAGGCGATCCTGAAGATGATGAAGGGGATGATGAAGATGACGATGAGGAGGAGGATGACAATGACGATAAAGACAGTAAGGAGAAAATACCCAAAACATTGTCTATCCAACTTCTGTGTGCCTCTTCCAAGGGCCAATGGGGGCCCTTACTGGTCTGTGAGGGAGATACCAAAGAGACCGGGGATGTGAAAGCCAGGCCCACCTCCCTCACCGTCTCTGTCCCTCTCCCTCTCCCTTTCTGTCTCTGTCCCTCTCAGCATCTCTGTCTCTGTCCCTCTCCCTCTCATTTAGTGTTTCTGTCCCTCTCACTTTCTCTCTGTCTCCGCCTCTGTCTCTCCCACTGTCTCTCTCACTGTCTCTGCCTCTGACCCTCTCATGGTCTCTGTCTCTGTTCCTCTCACTGTCTCTGCCTCTGGTCTCTCATTGTCTCTGTCTCTGTCCTTCTTTCACTCACTGTCTCTGCCTCCATCCCTCTCAATGTCTCCGTCTCTATCCCTCTCCCTCTCACTGTCTCTGTCCCTCTTGCAGTCTCTTTCTCTGTCCCTCTCTCTCTCTCACTGTCTCTGCCTCTGACATTCATTTTCTCTATCTCTGTCCCCTCACTCTCGCTTATTTGTTAGCGTCTGCTCTCCCAAGTGTTTTTTATGTAGTGCTTTGCACACAGTAAGCACTCAGTAGATGCAATGGAATGAGTGAATGAATACTGCCTCTACCTCTGTCCTTCTCATTGTCTCAGTCTCTGTCCCTCTCACTCTCACACAGTCTCTGTCTCTTTCCCTCTCACTGTCTCTGTCTTTGTCCCTCTCACTCACTGTCTCTGTCTCTCTCACTCTCACTGTCTCTGCCTCTGTCTCTCACTGTCTCTCTCTCTGTCACTGGGCTGTCCCTCTCTCTGTTGATCACTGTGTCTCTTCCTCACTCCCTCACTGGCTTTGTCCCTTTTATTATCTTAATGTCTCTGTTTCGCTCTGCATCTCCCTCTCTCTTTCACTCTCTGTCTCTCCCTCTTTCCATCTCTCTCTCTGTCTCTCTTCCCATCTCTGCCTCTCCCTCTCTCTCCCTACATGCTCTCCTCTCTCTGCCTCTCCCTCTCTCCCCCCTCTGTCTTTCTACCTCTCTCTGTCTCTCCCACTTTCGGTCTCTCTGCCTCTGTCTCTGTCTCTCCCTCTCTCCATCTCTCTGTCTCTCCTGCCTCTCTCTGCCTTTCTCTCTCTGTCTCTCCCTCTCTCTGTCCCGCTCTTCCTCTCCCTCTCTCCCTCTGTCTCTCTGTTCCTCTCTCTGCCTCTCCCTTTCTCTGTGTCTCTCTCCCTCTCACAGTCTGTCTCTCTCTCCCTCTCTCTGCCTCTCCCTTTTTCTGGGTCTCTCTCCCTCTCACATTCCATCTCTCTGTCTCTTCCTCTCTCTCTCTCTCCCTCTCTCCCTCTCTGGCTCTCTCTCCATCTCTCTGCTTTTCTCTACCTTTCTCTCTGCCCCTCCATCTCTCCTTCTCCCTCTCTCACTATCTCTCTCCCCTCTCCACCTCTCTCTCTCTCCCTCTTTCTCTCGCCCATCTCTCCCTCTGTTTCTGTCCCTGCCTCTCCTCTCCATCTCTCTGTCTCTCTCTGCCTCTCTGTCTTTCTCTGTCTCTTCCTCTCTCTGTTTTTCTCGCTCTTCCTCTCTCTCTCTCTCCATCTCTCTGTCTCTCTGCCTTTCTCTCTCTATCTGTCCTTCTTGGTTTCTCTCTCTCTGCCTCTCCCTCTCTCCAGCTCTCTGTCTCCCTGTCTCTCTCTGCCGCTCCCTTTCTCTGTGTCTCTCTCCCTCTCCCACGTTCCATCTCTCTCTCTCTTCCATTATCTATCTCTCCCTCTCCCCCTCTCTGGCTCCCTTTCTCTCTCTCTGCCTATCTCTCCATCTCTCTGCCTTTCTCTACCTTTCTCTCTGCCCCTCCATCTCTCCATCTCCCTCTCTCACTATCTCTCTTCCCTTTCCACCTCTCCCTCTCTCTCTTTCTTACGCCCCCTCTATCTCTCCCTCTGTTTCTGTCTCTCTCTGCCTCTCCCTCTCACTCTATCTCTCCCACTCTCTGTGATTCTGTTCATCTCTCTCTCCCTCTCTCCTGTATCTCAACCTCAGCGAGCACCGCAGAAATATAGACATCAACATTCCTGAGGGGGCACGGAAACCCCTGGCAGGAGTTGGGCAGGCGATAGTGGCACTAATGCTAATGAATTCTGATGATTCAGAGCGGTCATTAAACTAATAAGCCCATCTCTAAATTAGCAGGGCCGCCGCAGCCAGTGAAAATTGAATCAGATCGGCTTCATTATTTCAGACATGGTGCACTTGGCGAAAGTGACTGTGGGAGCGGAGACGGAAACCCTCATCTGATAATTTTATCACTTGACTGCCAGACTGTGAAAAAATTGGTGTGATGAAGTTTTTTGTGCTTTTTTTTTTCCTGAGGAGAAAAAGGTTGGGGAGTGGGAAAGTGGATTGGTCAATGAGGGGGACAACCCATTTTTTCTTGATTTTCCTAGAAACTCTTCCTCTTCCTCTTCCTCCACCTCCTCTTCCTCCTCTTTCTCTTTTTCCTCCTCCTCTTTCTCTTCCTCATCCCCCTCCTCCTTCACTTCTTCCTTTTCCTTCTCTTCCTCCTCTCCCTTCTTCTCCAACCCTCCTCCTCTTTTCCACCTCCTCTTTCTCCTTCTTTTTCCTCCTCCTCCTCCTCTTCTTTTACCTCCTTCTCCTCCTCCTCATCTTTCTCTTCCTCCTCCTCCTCCTTCTCTTCTTCCTTCTCCTTCTCCTCCTCTCCCTTCTCCTCCCACCCTCCTCCTCTTTTCCATCTTCTCTTCCTCCCCTTTCTCCTTTTTCCTCCTCCTCCTTCTCTTTTCCCTCTTTCTCCTCCTCCTCTTCCTTCTCTTCCTCCTCTTCTTTCTCCTCCTCCTCGTCCTTTTCTCTTCCTTCTCAATGGAGGTGTTCTTCGCTCTTCTCTGCGTCTGTGGCCTGGGGAACTGACTTGTCTTAGTGCCAGAGACATGAGCTGAGGCGACTTCAGTTAGCTTTACAGGCCACAGAATCAGAATTTCCTCTCTCCGCCCTCTGGCTTTTCCACCCCCTCCCACCTCCCCCCCCAACTCCGACCCCTGCCTCCCTCCCTCCTCCCCCGTGACTCTTCGGGCCTGTTTGTCTCTTAATTTGTGACACAAACCCAGTTGTTCAGTATGTCCCCTGGCCCGATTTTAACTTCATTTGTGGTTGAGCTTTGCTTTTGATTGTTGTTTGTGAAGACTGTTTGGATTTCGATTTAGCCCCAAGCGGGGCAACGATAAATATTCACTCAGTGGTTCCAACAGGAGCCAGACCGGAGAATGGAACAGTGACCAAGTTTAGGATCCCTGGGAGAGGGGATCAGAGAAGCATTTCCTCAAGGGCTCCGAGCATCAGGGAGACGTCTGGGGAGACATAATCACAACAACAACCCCAGCGAGACCTTGGGCAAGTCACTTCACTTCTCTGGGTCTGTTTCCACTGACTGGAAAATAGGGATTCAAGACCTGTTCTCCCTCTTACTTAGATCGTGAGCCCCATGGGGACGGGGACTGTCACTGACCTGATTCACTGGTATCTATCCCAGAGCTTACAACAGTGCTTGACACATAGTAAGTGCTTTATAAATATCATTAAAAATGTTTCTGTGAATGGTATTTTTCATCCGTTGGCATCTAACTACCTAACTATAGCCATCGCCGATGGTATCCATTGAGCACGCAGTATGCTGTAGCAGAGTTCATTCATTCATTCAATAGCATTTATTGAGCGCTTACTACGTGCAGGGCACTGTACTAAGCGCTTGGAATGTACAATTTGGCAACAGAGAGAGACAATCCCTGCCCATTGACGGGCTTACAGTCTAATCGGCTTGATAGAACCGTTCTCAGTGATATTTATTATTTACTGTGTGCTGAGCACTGTACTAAGCACTTAGGAGAGTGCAAAGTTGTTAGAACCGTTCTCAATGATATTTATTATTTACTATGTGCTGAGCACTGTACTAAGCACTTAGGAGAGTGCAAAGTTGTTAGAACCGTCTCAATGATATTTATTATTTACTATGTGCTGAGCACTGTATTAAGCACTTAGGAGAGTGCAGTAAAATGGAGTTGGAAGGCAAGATATTCACCCTTACAGTTTCGCGGGGGAGACAGTTGTTACAAGTTCTTACAGTTCTTAGAGAAGCAGCGTGGCTTAGTGGAAAGAGCCTGGGCTTGGGAGTCCGAGGTCATGGGTTCTAATCCCGGCTCCGCCGCTTATCAACTATGCGACTTTGGGCAAGTGTCTTCACTTCTCTGTGCCTTGGTTCCCTCATCTGTAAAATAGGAATTAAGTCTATGAGCTGTTATTGTTATTACAGTAAATTAGGGCTATGGACACAAATGTTGTGGGGTGGAAGATGGGGTGAATGTCAGGGTCCACAAAGGGTGCAGATCCAAGAGCAAGAGCGACGCAGAGGGAAAGGGAGTAGGGGAAATGAGAGCTTAGTTGTGGGAGGCCTCTTGGAGGAGATGTGGTTTTAGGGGGGTTTTGAAGGTGGGGAGACGATGGTCTGTCGGTTATGAAAGGGGAAAGAGTTCCAGGCTCGAGGCAGGACAGGGGTCAGTGGCTAGAGAGATGAGACCTAATATTCTCTTTCTAATCCCAGTTCTGCCCCTTGTCTGCTGGCTGACCTGTTGAAAGTCACTTAACTTCTCTGGGCCTCAGTTTCCTCATCTGTAAAATGGGGATTAACTGTGAGCCTCACGTGGGACAACCCGATCACCCTGTATCTACCCCAGGGCTTAGAACAGCGCTCTGCACGTAGTAAGCGCTTAACAAAAACCAACATTATTATTATTAAACAGTCTCAGAGCACTGTACTGAGAGCTTGAGGGAGTACAATAGAGTTGGTAGATACTGCCCTTGCCCTCAAGGAGCTTAAAGTCTATTGTGTGCAGAGCACTGTGCTAAGCACTTGGGAGAGTACAACAGAGTTGATAGATACAGCGCCTGCCTTCCGGGGGTTTACTATCTAGTGAGGGAGGGAGGCAGACAGTAAAATAAATGACAAGTAGGGGAAGAAACTGAGGATAGAGGTACGTACATAAGTGCTTTAGGGGTAGAGTGCGAAGCAGCAGGCGTAGTGGCTAGAGCCTGGGCCCGGGAGTCAGAAGGTCATGAGTTCTAATCCCGGCTCAGTCACTTGTCTGCTGTGTGACCTTGGGCAAGTCACCTCACTTCTCTGTAGTTCAGTTCCCCCATCTGTAAAATGGGGGTTGTGACTGTGAGCCCCACATCGGACAGAGGCTGTGTCTAACTCGATTTGCCTGTAACGACCCCAGCGCTTTGTAAAGCGTCTGGTACATAGTAAGCACTTAACAAAAACTATCATCATTAGAGTGGGGTGAGGATCAAAATGCTTAGGAGGTACAGACTCAAGTTCGTAGATGACGCAGAAGGGAGGGGAGAACAGGGTGGGGTAATAAGAAGTTAGCCTGTCAGTTAATTGTATGTATTGAGCGCGTACTGTGTGCAGAGCACTCTACTAAGCGCTTGGGAGAGGACGATACAACATTAAACAATAGAACGAAAACATTCCCGGCCCACAAGGAGCTACAGAGAAGCAGCGTGGCTCAGTGGAAAGGGCACCGGCTTTGGAGTCAGAGGTCGTGGGTTTGAATCCCGGCTCCGCCGCTCGTCAGCTGTGTGACTGTGGGCGAGTCACTTAACTTCTCTGTGCTTCAGTTACCTCATCTGGAAAATGGGGATTAAGACTGTGAGCCCCACGTGGGACAACCCGATTCCCTTGCGTCTACCCCAGCGCTTAGAACAGTGCTCTGCACATAGTGAGCGCTTAACAAATACCACCGTTATTATTAACATTATTATTACAGTCTAGAGGGGGACACAGAAATGAATAGAAATAAAGAAGTGACAGCTACGTACATAAGTACTGTGGGGCTGGGAGGGGGGATGAAGAAAGGGAGCAAGTCAGGGAGATGCAGAAGGGAGGGGGAGAAGAGGAAAGGAGGGCTTAGTCAGGGAAGGCCTCTTGGAGGAGATGGGCCTTCAAATAAGACTTTGAAGAGGGGGAGAGTCATCGTCAGTAGGTTAGTCAGGGAAGGCTTCCTGGAAGAGATGTTTCAGTACAGCTTTGAAGATGGTCTCTCAGAGATGTTCCAGTGAGGAAGGAGGAGGTGAACGAGGGGCTGATAGGGAGACAAAATCAAGGCCCAGTGAGTTAAATGATGTTAATAATAATAATGATAATAATTGTGATATTTGTTAAGGCCTTGCTATGTGCCAAGCACTGTACTAGACGATGGGGTGGTTACCAGCAAATCGGGATGGACACAGTCCCTGTCCCACCTGGGGCTCACAGTCTCAATCCCCATTTTACCGATGAGGGAACTGAGACCCGGAGAAGTGAAGTGACTTGCCCAAGGTCATACGGAAGACAAGTGGCAGAGCCGGGATTAGAACCCAAGGAATGGAGCATGCCATCTGGGTGGTAGTAGGCGAGGAGGGGAGTTCAGTAGAAGGGAGATAATTGATTGAACACTTTACAGCGGATGGTTACGCATTGCTGTTCGATGCGGAGATGGGTGGGCGGCCACCGAAGTTGTCTAAGGAGCGGGAAGACGTGTACAGAATGATTGTATTTTTAGAAAAACGATCCAGGCAGCAGAGTGATTCGCATGCGAATCTGAAGAAGAGATCAAACTGGGTTCAGTGCACAAACGATTCCTCGTCCAGCCCAATTCCGATGCACGTATCCTGTTCATTGGCCACATTTAATGGCTTTCTAGGCTCTGAAACTCTCTAATGAGCTTGGCTCTGAAACGGCCGGCAGGCCTAGTAACCCAATTTAAATACAGAATTTCCAAGATTGGCTAAAGCCAATCCGGAGGAGTTCCCACCACAACTGGAAGTCAGAACACGTGACCGCTCAAACATTGGTTCCGTGGTTCTTATGCCGAGAGACCTTAGATAAGTCACTTCACCTCTCTGGTCCTCTGTTTCCCTTTGCTTAAGCTATAGAGAAAAACAGAAGCAGAGATGCTTAGTGGATGGATCACGGGCCTGGGAGCCAGAAGGACCTAGGTTCTAATCCTGGTCTTTGGAGCCTGGGTTTGGAGTCAGAGGTCATGAGTTCGAATCCCGGCTCTGCCACTTGTCAGCTGTGTGACTGTGGGCGAGTCACTTAACTTCTCTGGGCCTCAGTTACCTCATCTGTAAAATGGGGATGAAGACTGTGAGCCCCACGTGGGACAACCTGATTCCCCTGTGTCTACCCTAGTGCTTAGAGCAGTGCTCTGCACAGAGTAAGCGCTTAACAAATACCAGCATTATTATTATTATTATTATTATTAATCCTGACTCCATCACATGTCTGCTGTGTGACCTTGGGCAAGTCACTTAACTTCTCCGGGCCTCAGTTACCTCAACTGTAAAATAGGGATTAAGAGTGTGAACCCCATGAGGGACAGGGATTGTGTCCAATCTGATTAACTTGTATCAACCCTGGTACACTTAGTACAGTGCTTGGTACATAGTAAGTACTTAATAAGTACCATTACTATTATTATTGTTATCATTATTGTTATTATCATTATTATTAAGGCTATAGTGTAGATACCCTTTAGGAAGCCCCCCGAGCAGTGTACGAGGGACTCAGAGTGGTCTAGTTGATGGAGCCTGAGCCTTGGAATTAGAAGGACCTGGGTTCTAATCCTGGTTCCACCACTTGTCTGTTGTATGACCTTGGGTAGATCACTTCATTTCTCTGTGCTTCAGTCACCTGATTTATAAAATGGGGATTAATACTGTGAGCCCTATGTGGGACAGGGACTGTGTCCAATCTGATTCACTTGTATCTATCCCAGTGTTTAGAACAATGCCTAGCACATACCAAGCACTTAACCACTACCATATAAAATGTAGCATGCTCTAATGGAAAGAGTGCAGTTAGAGGATCTACATTCTAATCCTAGTTTTTCCTCTTGCCTTCTGCATGATCTTAGGCTAGTCATTTACCTTCTCAGTGCCTCAGTTTCCTCATCTGCCAAATGGGGTTTTTTTTAATGGTATTTTTTAAGCCCTGTGTGCCAGACACTGTACTGATCACTTGAGTAGATATAGCTAATCAAGTTGGACACAGTCCCTACCCTACATGGAGCTCTGCCTTAATCCCTATTTTACAGACGAGGGGGCTGAGACCCAGAGAAGTGAAGTGATTTACCCAAGGTCACACAACAGACAAGAGGCAGAGCTGGGATTAGAACCCAGGTCCTTCCGAGTCTCAGGCCCACGTTCTACCCGCTAGGCCTGGGTTGAGAACCAGTGTGGCTTAATGGCAAGAGCACAGGCCCGGGAGTCAGAGCGTGTGGGTTCTAATCCCGTTTCATCACTAGTCTGCCGTGTGACTTTGGGCAAGCCACTTTACTTCTCTGTGCCTCAGTTCCCTTATCCGTCAAATGGGGATGAAGACTGTGAGCCCCACATTTTACAGAGGAGGGAACTGAGGACCAGAGCAGTGAAATGACTTGCCCAAGGTTACGTAGCAAGGTGGAGGAGCTGGGATTAGAACCCACGACCTTCTGACGCCCAGGCCCGGGTCCTATCCATTAGACCACACTGCTTCTCAGTTCCGGTCAAGGGGGCGGGCCAGCTGGGATCCGGGAGACCCAGAAATTGGGGCCATCTGTTTTCATGATGATAATTGTGGCATCTGTTACACAATGTGCCAATCGTGTGCTGAACGCTGGGATAAATGCTACAATCCAATCATGTACGGTCTCTGTCCTACTTGGGACTCCCAGTCTAAAGAGAAGGGAGAACAGGGATTTGATACCCATTTTACAGAGGACAGATCTGAGGCCCAGAGAAGTGAAGAGACCACGTGGGTGAGTCCATCTCCCCCATCCTAAAAAAACCTTCCCTTGACCTCACAGCCCCCTCCAGGTATCGCCCCGTCTTCCTCCCACCCTTCCTCTCCAAACTCCCGGAGCTAGCTGTCTACACTCGCTGCCTCATTCGATTGTATTTATTGAGCGTTTACTGTGTGCAGAGCCTTGAATGCCTCTCCTCCAACTCTCTCCTGGACCCCCCTCCAATCTGGCTTCCATCCCATCCGCTCCACAGAAGGTCACCAATGGCCTCCTTCTTGCCAAATCCAACAGACTCTACTCCATCCTAATCCTCCTCGACCTCTCACTTGCCTTTGATACTGTGGACCATCCCCTTCTCCTCAACATGTTTTCCCACCTTGGCTTCACTGACTTTGTCCTCTCCTGGTTCTCCTCATCTCTCTGGCCGTTCATTCTCGGTCTGCTCCGCGAGCTCCTCCACTCACCCCCACCCCCCACCATCCCCTAACTGTAGAGGTTCTTCAAGGGCCATTTCTTGGTCCCCTTCTATTCTCCATCTACACTCACTCCCTCGGTGAACTCATCCGCTCCCACGGCTTCAACTATCATCTCTATGCGGACGACACCCAAGTCTCTATCTCCTCCCCTGTTCTCTCTCCCTCCCTCCAGGCTCGCATCTCCTCCTGCCTTCAGGACAACTCCACCTGGATGTCGGCCCGCCACCTCAAACTCAACATGTCCAAGACAGAGCTCCTTACCTTCCTTCCAAAACCGAGTCCTCTCCCTGACTATCCCGTCACTGTGGACGACGCAACCACCCTTCCCGTCTCGCAGGCCCGCAACCTTGGTGTCATCCTTGACGCCGCTCTCTCATTCAACCCGCACATTCAGTCCATCGCCGAAACCTGCCGGTCTCACCTTCACAAGATCGCCAAGAGCTGCCCTTTCCTCTCCATCCAAACTTCTGCCATGTTAATACAATCACTCATCCTACTCGACTGAATTACTGCATCAGCCTCCTTTCTGACCTCCAGACCTCCTGTCTCTCCCCACTTCAGTCCATGCTTCACTCTCCTGCTTGGATTACCTTTCTATAGAAACGTTCTGGACACGTCACTCCCCTTCTCAAAAATCTCCAGTGCCGCTAAACCTCTCACTGTGCCTCACTCTCTCCTGTCCCGCCATCGACGCCTGGTCCACGTCCTACCTAAAACGCCTTCCTTCCTCAAATCGACCAAGCAATCACACTTCCTCCTTTCAAAGCCCTACTGAAAGCTCACCTCCTCCAAGAGGCCTTCCCAGGCTAAGCCCTCCCTTTTCCTCGGCTCCCCCTCCCCTCCGCGTCACCCCTACTCACTCCCTTTGCTCTACTCTCCTTCCCCCACCACAGCGCTGTGTATATAATTCTATTTATATTAATGCCTATTTACTTGTTTTGATGTGTATTTATCTATCAATCTGTTTATTCGTATGGATGCCTGTTTACTTGTTTTGATGTCTGTCTCCTCCCTTCCAGACTGTAAGGCCGATGTGGGCAGGGATTGTCTTTTTTTATTGCTGAATTGTACTTTCCAAGCACTTAGTACAGAGCTCCGCATACAACACTCAGTACAGACGATTGAATCAATGAGGGACTGAATGAAGTGACTTGCTCAAAGTCACACGGCAAGTACGTGACGGAGCTGGGATTTGAACCCAGGTCCTCCGACTCCCAGTCCCATGCCCTATCTGCTAGGCTGCATCGATTCTCTTCTCCAATTCCGCTGGCTACCGGATCGGTGAGGAGGCATGAAGAGCGAACGGTCTCTCTCCCCCTCAACCCATCCTGTCACGGCATCTCTGCCCGGCACCACCCCCCGAGTCTCCGCTTCCCCACACCCCACCCTCCATTCTGTCGAGCTCCCCCAGGTCCGATGGAGATCCCGAAGGCGGTGAGGGGCGAGCCCCATCCGAGGAAGGTCACCCTCTGCTCTCTGCCCGCGGGAATCCAGGACATTTTTCGGACCGGCGAGACCTTTAATGGGCGACGTGCTCGCTCTGAGGGCAACGCCTACCCACCGAGGCAGGTAGCCGGGTTCTGCGTCAACAGAGATTAGCGGTTATCTCCTCGCCACCCATTTCTCCATTCGCGGGGGCAACCGGGGCAACGGAGATCATCTAACCGACGGCCGGCGACGGCCTCTTCCGAGGGACGGTGGGCCCCGGGATGGGGGCCTCGGTCCTGCTCTCTCCGAACGGCTCCTGTGCCGCGACCCCTCTCGCCCTTCATCTTTTTCCCTCCCTCCCTCCCCGCTCCTGCCCCTCCACTCTCTCCCTCCTCTCCCCTCCGGGAATCGGAGAGGTCGGGACCTCCTCAGCGTGGAGCGGAGTAAAACACTAACAGAGAGAGACGAGAGGATATTGGAAACATGCCCTCCAGACTCCAGCGCTTTAGAAATCTGAGAAGAACAAGAATCACCAAGTTAAGGTTTTCACTGTGGGGATATTTCTCTTTTTTTTTTTTAACCTGCTCTGACTCGAATTTGATAAAGATATTGGCCGGCTGGGGAGAGCGGGAGCCGTCGTCTGCTGGAAGCGGCTTTTTCTCCGGCCGCCGCTGGGGAGACGGGGGTTGCATCTTGGGTGATTTCCTCGGGCCCAGGATGGACTGAGAGCCAGTGTGAGACAGGGACTGGATTAGACCTTCTATTTAGTAGAGCGCTTGGCACATGGTGAGAGGCGTGGCCTTGTGAAAAGAGTGAAACAGCATGGTGTAGTGGTTAGAGCCCGGGCCTGGGATTCAGAAGGTCATGGGTTCTAATCCCGGTTCCACCACTTTTCGCCCCATTTGCTTGTACCCACCCCAGTGCTTAGTACAGTGCCTAGCACATAGGAAGTGCTTAATAAATACCATTATTATTATTATCATTAAAAAAGCATGGTCCCGGGCTTCAGGGGACTTGAGTTCTAATTCGGGTTCCTCCGCTTCCCTGCAGTAGGACTTTGGGGAAGCCACTTGACTTCTCTGGGCCTCAGTTTCCTCATCTGTAAAATGGAGAGTCAATACCTGTTCTCTTTATCCCTTAGATTGTGAGCCCCGTTTTAGACGGGGCCTGGGTTCTACTTCATTTAAGGGTATTTATTGAGTGCTTACTATGTGCAGAGCATTGTACTGAGTTCTTGAGAGAGTACAATACAACCGACTTGGTAGACATGTTCCCCACCCTCAGTGAGCTTACAGCCTAGAGGGTCACTAGCTGATGAAGATGATGGTATTTGTTAAACGCTTACTACGTGCCAGGCATTGCACTGAGCACTGGGGTGGATACAAGCAAACTGAGTTCGACACAGCCCCGTCCCATGTGGAGCTCACAGTCTCAGTCCCCATTGTACAGATGAGGTAATTGAGGCCCAGAGAAGAGAAGTGACTTGTCCAGGGTCACACAACAGACAAGCGGCAGAGCCGGGATTAGAACCCGTGACCTGCTGACTCCCGGGCCCGTGCTACCAGGCACATAGTAAGCGTTTTACACGTACTACAATAGGAATCATCAGATTCAGATTCGGCATTTTTCTTTTACAGGACAACCCTTCCTCTGCTTTGGCTTCCGAAGGTTGGAGGTGGCATCCGGGAAGAGGTGGCATAGCCTCGGGAGCCAGGGAGAGAATCAGGAGTCCCTATGGAGAATTAATTAGGGGGCTAGAAAGTGAAACCACAATTATTATTATTATTACAGTTATTATTATTGCAAGATCATCGGTTAATAGTCGCTGTCCCACATGGAGCACCCGGTCTAAGAGAAGAGCAGGTACTGAATCCACATTTTACACTGAGGGACCCGAGGCCCGGAGGAGTGGAGCGACCTGCCCAAGGTCAAACAGCGGGCAAATGGAGGGGCCGGGATTAGAACCCAGGTGGCCCGGCTCCCCGCGCTGTGCTCTTTCCCGGTGAAGCAGGAGGCCAGGGACTGAGCGTTCGTTCCACCACCGTGCTTAGCGCTAAGTGGCTCCAGACGGCCCTCACGCCGACCCCGTCCCAACATCCTTCACCGTGAGACCGGCGGGAAGGTGACGGATCCCAGAGCCCACATGAGCGACGCCTCCGTCGGCTGCGTTTCTCCACAGCGGCGCCCCAAGATTATGACGCCCCGACGGGATTAGGAGATAATCCGTCAAACCCCGGCTGGTTGGGAATCGGATTATCCCAGTCGCTACTCCCTCTACCCGGCCCGGGGGCGGTGGGTGGGAATAGCCGCCCGGATGGGGCTGACGGTCCGCACGCCGAGGCTTCGGAGGCTTTGGGATGGCGGCAACCCTAGCCTCAACGGTTCGTCTCCGGATCTCGCCCCGAGTTCCGGCGGCCCTGTCCCGTCAATCAGTCGTATTTATTGAGTGCTCACTATGTGCAGAGCACTGGACTGAGCGCTTGGGAGAATACAACAATAAATTGACACATTCCCTGCCCACAATGAGTTTAGAGTCTAGAGGGAGCGAAAGGGGGGTGAGCCTGAGAAGCAGTATGGTCTAGTGGAGAGAGCACGTGTCTGGAAGTCAGAAGGATCTGGGTTCTAATTCCGGCTCCCCAACTTGTCTGCGGTGTGACCTTGGGCCAATCGCTCAACTTCTCTGTGCCTCAGTTCCCTCATCTATAAAATGGGATTAAGACCAAGAGCCCTGTGTGGGACAAGGACTGCGTCCAACCCAATTAACTTGTATCTACCCAGTGCTTAATACAGTGCTTGGCACATATTATATACTTAAAAAATACCATTATATATATAATATATCTCAGTCTGATGTCACCTGTAGGCCTTCCCCTCACTCTGTATAGGTGTGGACAGCAATGAGCTTTCTGGATTTTGTTCCATTTGGAGCCAGTGGATCCTTGATGCGTAGGATCCGGAGAGGTGGATGGGAACCCAGGATTGCTTGAATCTCTGACCGTAAGCTCGTTGCGGGTAGGGAACGTCAGACAGTCGGTCAGTCATATTTACTGAGTGTTTCCTCCGTGCAGAGCACTGTGCTAAGCGCTTGGGAGAGTACAATCGAACAATAAACACTCATAATCCCTGACCACAGTGAGTTTACTGTCTAGACCTTACTCTCCCAAGTGCTTACTCTTCCAAGCGGGGAAGCAGCGTGGCTCAGTGGAAAGAGCCTGGGCTTCGGAGTCAGAGGTCATGGGTTCGACTTCCGGCTCTGCCACTCGACAGCTGTGTGACCGTGGGCGAGTCACTTCGCTTCTCTGTGCCTCAGTGGCCTCATCTGTAAAATGGGGATTAACTGTGAGCCTCACGTGGACAACCTGATCACCCTGTATCTCCCCCAGCGCTTAGAACAGTGCTCTGCACATAGTAAGCGCTTAACAAATACCAACATTATTATTATTAATACAGTGTTCTGCACACAGTAAGTGCTCAATAAATTCGAATGAATGAATGAATAGAGGGGGAGACAGGCAGTAATAGAAATAAATAAATTACTGATATGGACATATGTACCTGGCGAGGTGGGAGGGGGAATGAATAAAGGGAGCAAGTCAGGGCGAATATGTCTACCAACTCTGTCATACTGTCCCTACCCAAACGCTCAGTACAGAGCTCTACACACAGTAAGTACCCAATAAATACTGTTGACTGACTGACTGAAGGAGGAAAGGAGAGAAAGAGGAAGAGAGGAAGAAAGAAAATCTAGCCACTCGGTAAATGGTTCGACCCTGGGCAAGCCGCAAGCTCGTTGTGGGGAGGGAATGTGTCTGTTCATTGTTATGTTGTACTCTCCCTAGCGCTTAGTACACTGTTTGGCACATAATAAGTGCTCAGTGTGTCTGTTTATTGTTGTATTATACTCTCCCAAGTCCTTAGTACACGGTTCGGCCCACGGTAAGCGCTCCATGTGTCTGTTTTTGTTGTATTGTACTATCCCAAGTGCTTAGTACAGAGTCTGCACACAATAATGCTCAGTAAAAACGACTGGTTGAATGAATGACTAAATATGAATGAATGAATGTACGAATGAATGAATCACTGGATAAAATACATCAATGTGGTTGTGTCCCGTGCATCCTTTAAGGCTCCCGAGGGTCCACCACCCTATAATCCATTGCTTCCTGTGACCACGCTCTATGAGGGAAGCTCAGCCCTTAAATCCCTCTTTAACCCATACGGAAAGCCAATATCCTCTACATACCTCTGTGATGTATGGCCCCTGGCCGCTTTCAATTTCCAATTTTCTCCTTTCACTCTCGCCCATATGCCGGGGTGAGGGGAGACGCCGGGGGCCGGGGGAGAACGTCTCCCGAAGACGCGTTCGTTTTCCAGACAAAACGGGCCTCGGTGAATTCAAGCCGTGCCACTAAATTACGGAGGACAAGGGGACTTTCCTACGGAGATGCTTCCGCCGCTCCCAACCATAAATCAGAGAATCGGAGAAGCGTCACAGATGTGAGCAGGTTGGGGAACGGTGATGCTTCTCCCCAAGCCTAAGGAAGAGAGGCCTAGGGGTAACGGCGGGGGTGACCCGAGAAAGGTGTCCCGGCGTGGATCGGGAATGGCCAGCAGGGAGGTAGCGTTGGTGGTGGTTTGGGAAGGCAAGGGGAGAGCGGATGGGAATTCCAGCCCTTTGAAAGGAATCGAGTGAAACGGCCGGAAACTGGGGAGAACTTCTTTAGACGAAGGAGGAAAAAGCAGCTACTGAAAAGACGTTTTGGTTTTGGAAATAGTTGGTGGCAATCTTCTCCTCATGTAATGATGATGGTAATTGATCATTTTTAGTAATAATCATTATTATTATTTTATACGTTAAGCGCTTATTATGTGCCAGGCATAGTAGTAAGCACTGGGTGGATACAAGCAAATCGGGTTGGACGCAGTCCCTGTCCCACGTGGGCCTCTCAGTCTCAATTCCCATTTTACAGTTGAGGAAAGTAAGGCAACAGAGAAGTGAAGTGATTTACCCGAGGTCATACAGCAGACAAGTGGGAGAGCTGGGATTAGAACCCATGACCTTCTGTCTCCCAGGCCTGTGCTCTATCCACTACGCTATGCCGCTTCTCCTCTGAGCCGAGCACTGGTCTAAACCTTGGGGAAATCACAAGATCGTCAAGGTGGAAACAGTTCCTGTGCCACACGGGGCTCACAGTCTAAGGAGGAAAGAGACGATTTAATCCCCATTTTACAGATGAGAAAACTGAGAAGAGAGAAGTTCATTCAATCGTATTTATTGAGCGCTTACTGTGTGCAGAGCACTGTAATAAGCGATTGGAAGAGTGCGAAATAACTGAAGTGACTTGCCCGAGATCACCCTATTACTTCTACGTATCTGTGATTTATTGTAAGGGTTGTCTCCCTCACTAAATGGGGAAGCAGCGTGGCTCAGTGGAAAGAGCCCGGGCTTCGGAGTCAGAGGTCATAAGTTCGACTCCCGGCTCTGCCGCTTGTCAGCTGTGTGACTGTGGGCGAGTCACTTCACTTCTCTGTGCCTCAGTTCCCTCATCTGTAAAATGGGGATGAAGCCTGTGAGCCTCCCGTGGGACAACCTGATTACCCTCTATCTACCCCAGCGCTTAGAACAGTGCTCTGCACATAGTAAGTGCTTAACAAATACCAACATTATTAGACTTTAAGATCCATGAGGGCAGGGCTAGTGTCCACTAGCTACTGTATTCTCCCAAGCACTCAGTACAGTGGTCTGCACAGAGTAGTCTGCCAGCTCCTTGATGGTAGGGCTACTAACTCTTTCATTCATTCATTCAATAGTATCTATTGAGCGCTTACTATGTGCAGAGCACTGTACTAAGCGCTCGGAATGAACAAGTCGGCAACAGATAGAGACGGTCCCTGCCGTTTGACGGGCTTACGGTCTGATCGGGGGAGACGGACAGACGAGAACGATGGCGATAGATAGAGTCGAGGGGAAGAACGTCTCGTAAGAACAGTGGCGACTAAATAGAATCAAGACTCTATTCTCTCCCAAGCATTTAGTACAGTGGTCTCAGTGGAAAGAGCACGGGCTTTGGAGTCAGAGGTCATGGGTTCGAATTCCTGCTTGGCCACTTGTCAGCTGTGTGACTTTGGGCAAGTCACTTGACTTCTCGGTGCCTCAGTTACCTCATCTGTAAAATGGGGATTAAGACTGTGAGCCCCACGTGGGACAACCTGATTCCCCTGTATCTACCCCAGCGCTTAGAACGGTGCTCGGCACATAGTAAGCGCTTAACAAATACCAACATTAATTAATACTAATTGGTTAAGCACTTACTATGGGCCAAGCACTGTTCTAAGCACTGAAGTAGATACAAGGTAATCAGGTCGTCCCACGTGGGGCTCACAGTCTTTATCACCATTTTAATAATAATAATAATGACGATGGTATTTGTTAAATTTTTACTATGTGCCAAGCACCTTTGTAAGCACTGGAGTAGATACAAGGTAATCAGGTCGTCCCACGTGGGGCTCACAGTCTTAATCCCCATTTTCCAGATGAGGTAACAGAGGCACAGGGAAGCGAAGTGGCTTGCCCAAAGTCCCACAGGTGACAAGTGGCAGAGCCGGGATTAGAACCCACGACCTCTGACTCCCAAGCCCGGGCTCTTGCCACCAGGCCACGCCGCTTCTCATAATCTACAATAGAATAATAGTACTTGTGGAATTGGTTAAGCCCTCTCTACTGTGAGGGACCCTGAGGTAGATCCGATACCACGTGGCCAGAGCACTGTTGGCGTGAGCACTTGGGGTGAGCACTCTTCAACCTCTCTCTGACTCCCGCTCCCTCCTCCAGAACCAGCTCTGACGGCCAGCTTTTTTTGGGGGGTGGTCCTCGGGGACCCGAGGGTCCGGGAAGGAGGATCCCACTCCCGTCGCTCTGAAAACCGTCTTAGACGCTGACTCAAGTCCGAGCCAGCTTTCTAACCCTGGACCTGGGGGAAGGGGACAACTGCGCTGCAGACAGTGAATGCTCAATAAATACGATTATACGAATGAATGAATGAACTATAAATTCACTGGGGGCAGGAAATGTGTCTGTTTAATAATAATAATAATAATAATAATGTTGGTATTTGTTAAGCGCTTATTATGTGCAGAGCACTGTTCTAAGCGCTGGGGTAGATGCAGGGTTATCAGGTTGTCCCACGTGAGGCTCACAGTTAATCCCCATTTTACAGATGAGGGAACACAGCTGTCCAGTGGCAGAGCCGGCATTCGAACCCACGACCTCTGACTCCCAGGCCCGGGCTCTTTCCGCTGAGCCACGCTGCTGTTTATTGTTCTACTGTCCTCTCATTCATTCATTCTTTCATTCAATCGGATTTACTGAGCGCTTACTGTGTGCAGAGCACTGTACTAAGCACTTGGAACGTACAATTGGGCACCAGACGGAGACAATCCCTGCCCAACAATGGGCTCACAGTCTAAAAGGGGGTTAGTACAGTGCTCCACATACAGTAAGCGCTCAATAAGTACAATTGAACGTAAGCAGCGTGGCTTAGTGGAAAGAGCCCGGGGTTGGCAGTCGGAGGACGTGGGTTCTAATCCCCGCTCCGCCACGTGTCTGCTGTGTGACCTTGGGCGAACCACGTAACTTTTCTGTGCCTCAGTTACCTCATCTGTAAAATGGGGATGAAGACTGGGACCCCCACGTGGGACGACCTGATGACCTTGTATCTACCCCGCTGCTTAGAACAGTGCTTGGTGCATAGTAAGCACTTAACAAATACCATCATCATTATTATTATTATAATGAATGAATGGGTGCAGGTGGCTCTTTGGAAGGGTCGACAGGATATGGCGGAGGGAGTTCCGTCTCAGGCTGCGTCAGCAGCGGGACCCCCGGGAGAAGCTGACCCGGCCCCCCCAGCTGACTGCTCTGGCTTCGAGCCACGGCCGTTCGCTGGCCACTTGGGCAAACTGCTGAATTTACTCCACAGTTAAAAACACCCCGTCATAATCCACCCCCCCGCCCCCCCCGACGCACCGGCCTTTCGGCTTGATGGATGACGACTCTCTCCTGTCAGGTTGATGCATGATGACTTTCTGATGGCGGAACAATTGATTATTATCGTTTCCCTTTCTCCCCCCGCCCCGCCAAGTCCCGCTTATGAGGCAGTTATGGACGCCATCCATATATTAGGGCCCTAATTCGTCCAGAGGCAGGGGATTAAACCGATTCCAAATTGCCCAGCTCGGGACCCAGACGGGAATAGCCGTTCACCGGCGGGGGGAAGGGGAGAGGAAAGCGGCGGGTTCGGGGTGAGGAAGGGAGGAGGGGGGCACCTTTCATTCCTGGCCTTTGGAGACGGCAAAGACTAAACAGTTTACGCCACATCTTGAAGAAAATTGCTTTATCCCTTCACCTTTAAGTGGATTCAGACGTGGCCGGTTGGAGGTCACACACACGCCTAGTTCCAGAGGAGGGTAACCGAACTCCAAATCAAGGAGAGGAAGCTTTAGGAGAGGAGGCCGAGGCTTCCTAACCCCAACCATCTGGTGGCTGGGGGTAGGGAGGAGGAGCTGGGAAGGAGGGGATGCCTGGGGGGGCCTGGGGGAAGGGGAAGGAGGCCGGAGAATGGCGATCTCCCCCCGGCCCCACAGTCCTCTCAAATGTCACTGAGGGGAAGCGGTCGGTCGGAGCTGGGGGGTGGGGGGGGAGGAGAGGAAGACGGAGAGATGAGGAGAGGTCACGACTGCAGTCTCCAGAGTCCGAGGACACTCAACTGCTTGCAGATGGGACAGGAAACGACAGACGGGGTTGCAAATCGCAGGCCGTTCCCCAGCCGCCGGACCGACTGGTTTTAATCATGGCGGGCTCACCTTGGGGAGGAGGAAGGCGCTGGGGATGGATGAATAGATGGAAGGGAGTAGAAGAAAAAAACGAAATCAACAAAAAACAAGGAACGTAAAGTCCGGGCGTCTGTTGGGGGCATATTCTCCACAGCCCTTTTGGGGACGATGGTGAGCTCGTTGTGGGCAGGGAATGTCACTATTTCTTATTGAATCATACTTTCCCAAGCGCTTAAGAGAAGCAGCGTGGCTTAGTGGAGAGTGCACGGGCTTGGAAGTCAGAAGACATGGGTTCTAATCCCGGCTCTGCCACTTGTCTGCTGTGTGACCTTGGGCAAGCCACTTAACTTCTCTGGGCCTCAGTTACCTTATCTGTAAAATGGTGGTTAAGACTGTGAGCCCCGCGTTGGATAACCTGATTACCTTGTATCTACCCCAGAGCTCAAAACAGTGCTTGGCACATAGTAAGTGCTTAACAAATACCATCGTTATCATTATCATCATTAACAAATACTACTGAATGAATGAATGAAGGGGCTTGGGATTGTGCTGAGGGCTTGGTTAGGCTCAAGGGGAGCAGTTGAGAATATTATTCTTATTATTATTGTTTTTGTGTGCCAGGCACTGTATTAGGCGCTGGGGTGGATACAAGCAGATGGGGTTGGACACAGTCCAAGTCCCATATGGGGCTCAGTCTCAACCCCCTTTGAGAGATGAGGTAACTGAGGCCCAGAGAAGTGAAGTGACTTGCCCAAGGTCACACAGCAGACAAGTGGCAGAGCCGGGATTAGAACTCAGGAACCTCTGACTCCCAGGCCCGGGCTCTATCCAGTAGGCCAGATGTCTCCCATTCTCTCATCACCTCAAGAGGCCTTCCCAGACTAAGCCCCACCTTTCCTCTTCTCCCACTCCCTTCTGCATCACCCTGACTTGCTCCCTTCATTCATCCTCCCTCCCAGCCCCACATCACTTACATCCATATCTGCCATTTATTTATTTCTATTCATGCCTGTCTCCCCATCTAGACTGTAAACTTGTTGTGGGCAGGAAATGTGTCTGTTTACTGTTGTACTCTCCCAAGAGCTTAGTACAGTCCTCTGCACACCTTAGGAGCTCAATAAATACGCCCGAATGAACCCATCCCACAGCCAGTTGGTTTCACCTGCTATTTTCTCTCTCTTTTTTTTTTTAAAATAGTATTTGTTAAGCACGTTATGTGCCGGTCGCTGTACTGAGTGCTGAGGTAGGTAATAATGATATTAGAGAAGCAGCGTGGCTCATTGGAAAGAGCCCGGGCTTGGGAGTCAGGGGTCATGGGTTCTAATCCTGGCTCCGCCACTTGTCAGCCGTGTGACTTTGGGCAAGTCACTTCACTTCTCTGGGCCTCAGTAACCTCATCTGTAAAATGGGGATTAAGACTGTGAGTCCCACGTGGGACAACCTGATCATCTTGTATCCCCACCCCCCATGCTTAGAACAGTGCTTTGCACATAGTAAGCGCTTAACAAATACCATCATTATTATTATTAATAATAATTGATAATCGTGGCATTCGTTAAGCGCTTACTATGTGCCAGGCACTTTTCTTAGTGGATGCAAGCAAATCGGGTCAAACATAGTCCCTGTCCCATATGGGGCTTGCAGATTTCATCCCCATTTTGCAGATGAGATAACAGAGGCCCAGAGAAATGAAGTGACCTGTCCAAGGTCACGCAGTAGCCATGGGGCAGAGCCGGGATTAGAACACAGGTCCTTCTGACTCCCAAGCCTTTGCTCTTTTCCACTAAGGCACGATCCTTCTTTGAGAGGTAAGTGAAGCCCAGCGAAGTGAAGCGACTTGCCCAAGGTCACACAGCAGACCCACGGTGGAGCTGGGGTTAGAACCCACAACCTTCTGATTCTCTGCCCTCATCCCTCTCGCTTTCTCTCCCTCCCTCTCTCCTCTCTTTCTTTCTCGCCCCCTCTCTGTCCCTCTGCTTCTTCCCCAGACAAAAGGGTACCATGTGGTTTGGAGGGAGTCTTGCAGCTGGATGAAATTTAGGTCAAAACTTAAAGGGCCAGCAGAAAAACACAAGGCCACGTCCAAGGCTATCGCTGCGTCTGGTCCACGGTCCGTCCATCCACCCAACGGTAATACCACTACTCATAATAATAATAATAAATGTGGTATTTGTTAAATGCTTCACTGTGTGCCAGGAAATAGACCAAGAGCAGAGGTAGATAAGCTAATCAGGTTGGACGTGGTCGCTGTCCCACGTGGGCCTCACAGTCTTAATCCCCATTGACAGATGAAGTAACTGAGGCCCAGAGAAGCTAATCGACTTGCCCAAGGTCACGCTGCAGATATGTGGCAGAGCTTGGATTAGTACCCATGACCTTCCGACTCCCAGGCCCATTCTCTATCCACTAAGCCACGCTCCTCATACTGACCATCTAGTCTCTCTCCATCAATAGCAATAACGATATTGCTAATCGTGGTATCCGTTAATAATAACGTTGGTATTTGTTAAGCGCTTACTATGTGCCGAGCACCGTTCTAAGCGCTGGGGTAGACACAGGGGAATCGGGTTGTCCCACGTGGGGCTCACAGTCTTAATCCCCATTTTATAGATGAGGGAACTGAGGCCCTGAGAAGTTAAGTGACTTGCCCAAAGTCACACAGCTGGCAAGTGGCCGAGCCGGGATTCGAACCCATGACCTCTGACTCCAAAGCCCGTGTTCTTTCCACTGAGTCACGCTGCTTGCTAAGCGTTTGCTCTGTGCCAAGCACTGTGTTAAGCACTGGGGAAGCTACAATATAACCAGGTTAGACCTTGTCCTGTCCCACCCGGGACTCCCAGACTAACTCTGACTAATCACTCACTGACTTTGGGGAGACATTCAGAGGGAAATGCAAGGGTTTCTGGCTGTAGGGAGGGAAAAAGTGAGGATTGGGGACTCCTGTCTGGGGCCGGGGAGCAGAGTAGTGGTCTGGGGAGGGTGCGAGGGATGGAGAAAGCAAGTGTTGGTTCCGAGACCCCGTCAGTAGAAGGAATCCAGGCTGGACTGGTCCAACTAAGGCAGCACAGATCGAGGGCACAGCCTCTGCTCTAGACTCTGAACTCGTCTCTAGACTGTGAGCTCATTGTGGACAGGCAATATCACCGTACTTTCCCAAGCACTTAATATGGTGCTCTGCACACAGAAAATGCTCAATAAATACGATGGAAAGAATGAACGAATGGACTGAGCAAGTCTCAGATAGCAGGCATTGCCTCTCTGAGTCCACAGTGAAGACAGTGGATAAGTGGTATGTAATGAGCACTGTGCTGAGCACTTTGGGATTCATTATAGAGTTGGTGGACTCATTCAATCGAGTTTATTGAGCGCTGACCGTGTGCAGAGCACTGTACTAAGCACTTGGGAGGGGAGAACAATAAACAGATACAATCCCTGCACACAACCCACTTATGGCCTATGAAGGAGTAGAGAAGCAGCTTCATGCAGTGACTAGAGCACGGGCCTGGGAGTCAGAAGGACCTGGGTTCTAATCCTGGCTCTGCTACTTGTCTGCTATGTGACCTTGGGCAAGTCATTTCACTTCCCTGGGCCTGAGCGACCTCAGCTGTAAAAAGGGGATTAAGACAGTGAGCCCCATGTGGGACAGGATCTGTTTCCAACCGATTTGCTTGGATCCACCCCAGTCCTCATTTCAGTGCCTGAAACCCGGTACGCACTTAACAAATACCACAGTTATTATTAGTAGGAGTAGTAGGCGCTTGAAAGAGCACAACATAAAAGAATCGGTAGACACGATCCCAGCCCGAGAGGAGCTTTCAGTCTAGATGGGAGATGGACATTCAAAGAAATTACAGGTAGGAAAAATGAATATGTACATGGTGCTGTGGAGCTGGGAGTGGGGTGAATATCAAGTACTTAAGGTGAAGCAGAACAGAAGTGTTAGTCTGGGAAGGTTTTTTGGAGGAGGTGTGATTTCAGTAGGGTTTTGAAGGTTGGGAGAGGGATGGTAAACCGATGGTAAGGCGTTTCCTGCCACCGTGGAGGTTCTGGAGGAGTGGAGAGAGGCGGGCTGAATATTTTATTTAGAAAAACAATCTGGGCTGTAGGGTGAGGTTTGGACTGGAAGTGGGGAGAGACCAGAAGCACGGACGTCAGAAAGGAAGCTACTGCAGTAGTTAAGGTGGGAGAGGCTAGGCGCTTGGGTCAGTGTGTTAGAGGTTTGGGTGAAGAGGAAGGAGAGGATTCTAGGGATGTTGTGAAAGTAGAACTGATAGGCCTCGGGGACACACTGAGTAGGCAAATTGAATGAGAAAGATGATTTAAGGAAAATGCCAAGATTTGGGCTTGTGAGACAGGGAGGATGGTGGTGCTGTCTACAGTGATGTGAGATCAAAGAGAGGCTGGGGTTTGGATAGGAAGACAAGGAGAAGATGAGTTAGGATAATGCCAAGATTATGGGCTTGTGAGACAGGGAGGATGGTGGTGTTGTCTTCGGTGATGGGAAATCGGAGGAAGGAGGGGCTTTGGATAGGAAGACGAGGAGTTGTATTTTGGACGGGTTTAAGTTTCAGTGTCATCAGGACATCCTGTGTCCCCCTCTAGACTGTAAGGTCCTTGTGGACAAGGAATTTGTCTACCAATTCTATTATATTGTACTCTCCCAAGCCCTTACTACGGTGCTCTGTGCATAAGTGCTCAGTATATACTCTTGATTAACTGATGGATCGAGATCTCCTGAAGGCAAGAGGAAACACAAGACTGTAGAGAAGGAAATCAGGGCTGGAGATGCAGATTTGGGAATCATTCTCATGGAGATGGTAGTTGAAGCCATGGGAGTGAAAGAATTCTCCAAGGGAGTGGGTGTAGATGGAGAATAGAAGGAGACATAGAACTGAACCTTGAAAGACTCCCACTGTTAAGGGTTGGGAGGCAGAGGAGGAACCTGCGAAAGAGATTGAAAATGAGCAGCCAGAGAAAGAGAATCAAGAGAGGACAGCCGAGGGTAGATAATGTTTCCAAGAGAAGGGGGTGGTCGACAGTGTTGAAGGCAGCTGAGAAGTCGAGGAGGATTAGGATGGAGTAGAGGCCGTTGGATTACTAAGAAGGAGATCATGATAATAATAACAATAATTACGGTATTTGTTAAGTGCTTACTATGTGCCAAGCACTGTTCTAAGCACTGGGGTAAGTACAAAGTAATCAGGTTGGACACAGTCCCTGTCCCACCTGGGGCTCACAGTCTTAATCACCATTTTACGGATGAGGAAACAGAGGCCCAAAGAAGTGAAGTGATCTGCCCAAGGTCACGTGGCAGAGAGGGGAATAGAATTCGTGATCTTCCGACTCCCAGGCCCGTGCTCTATCCACTAGACTGCTGCTTCTTATCAAGGTGACCTTAGGACAATTTCCACAGCGTGGAGGGGGCAGAAGCCAGATCAGAGGTCAAGGAGAGAATGGAGGAGAGGAGTTAGAGATAGCAGGTGCCGACAAGTCCCTCAAAGAGTTCAGAGAGGAGTGGTAGGAGGGAGATGGGGCCGGAGTATTACCATGAGGTCAAAGGGAGAGGTTTTTTTTAGGATAGCGGAGGCATGGACATGTTTTAAAGCAGTGGGAAAGGAGCCATTGGAGAGCCAACAGTTGAAAATGGCGGACAGGGAGAAAAGAAAGGAGGGGACAAGAATTTTGGTAAGGGGCAACAAGATGGGGACGGAAGTGCAGTTGGAGCAGGTAGATTTTGAGAGGAGGCAGGAGATCACCTCTTGAGATAATGCTAGGAAAGATGGTAGAGTAGAAGATGGAGTAGGATGAGGGAAGGACTGGAAAGAAGCAGGGGAGATTTTAGGGAGATCCCACCTAATGGTTTCGATTTTTTCAGTGAAGAACGTGGCCAGGTCGTTAAGGGCAATAGATGGGGTAGGAGAGGGGACAGGGAGTTTGAGGAGAAAGTTAAACATCTGAAAGAGCTGTAACAGGCAATAGATATGGAGCCAATAAAGATGGAGCCAGGAGGAGAGAGGGCAGAGTTAAAGCAGGCAAAGATGAGTTTGAGATGGTTAAGTTTGGCCCATGTCTGGATTTTGGCCAGCAGCAGAAATCTAGTGGATTAATGAATTAATAGAGGTGATCCCTGCCCTCAGAGAGTTTATAAACTAGCAGGAAGAGTATTTTGGCCTTGCCCCACCTCAGCCCCCTCACCGTCGTTGCAAAGGGCAAGTAAATAATTGGTGACTTCCATAACCGCCCTTGGAGAGGCTGATGGAGACATGATTAATTTCTCAGAAGGCATTGCCCCTCCAACCACATCATGAGGAAGAGAACGTGTGCTGCCTCGCAGAGGCTCAACACCGTCATCTACACTGCAAGTGTCTAGTGAGTAACTGGAGGCCGTCATGTCATTCCTTGGAAAGATGTGACTCATTTGTCAACAGGGATTTCCCTAAAAATCACATCGCGTAGAATCAGGATACTCGCCAACCTCACAGACAGCAAATGAGTCACTGGAGGCTGCTGTGGAGGGTCTACGTTGGGGCCGGGGGGGAGCACGATTAAATTCCCAGCAGGCATCGCCCCACCGAGCGCGTCGTGAGTTGGAAAGCGGTATCGCTCAGCGTACTCACCAACACCGCAAGAAGCGAATGAGTGACGGGAGGCCACCGTGTCCTCTGATGGTGGGAGTGGGGGAAGCGGAGGGCGTGATGAATTTCCCTGCAGGCGCCGCGTCATCGAGTCCTTCTGGAGGAGAGCGGCGTCGCCTCACACAGACTCAGCGGGCTCACCGACGCTGCCAGCGGTGAGTGAGTGACTGGAGGCCGCCATGTTCTCTGATGGTGGCATTGGGGGTTGGAGGGTGGACATGACGAATTTCCTAGCAGGCACTGAGCCATCGAGTCCTTCACGAGGAGCAGAGCGACGCTGCCTCGCACGGGCTGACCGACCCTGCCAACAGCGAGTGAGTCATCAGAGGATGCCGTGACCTCTCGCGGGGGCACATCGGGGAGGGGTGGTCTGCACGACTGATTTCCCAGCAGGCGCTATGGGCAGCAACTTCCATCTCCTCCACCGCCTCAACCGCACGGCCCCGAGATCAAACGTTTGGACGGGAGACGGAAAAGAGCGGAGCAGATTCTTTCCCGAAGACGTCCCCCTGGCGTGCTAATCCCAACCAGAAACTTCCCTCGAGGAGCCGTGAGAACTCAAGCCCGGGGAAAGAGCCCTGTCCTCTTTCAGCCTCTATCACCCGCCCTCCTCTTCTCTCACCACCTCCGATGGCTTCTTAATAATCATTATGATTATGCTACTTGTTAAGCGCTTCCGCTGTGCCAAGCACCATTCTGAGCACTAGAGTAGATGCAATCTAATCAGGTTGGGCACAGTCCCTGTCCCACATGGGGCTCACAGCCTCAATCCCCATTTTCCAGACGAGGCCCAGAGAAGATCAATGACTCGGCCGTGGTCTCACAGCAGAAGGGGCAGAACGAGGATGAGAACCCGGGACCGACGGCCTCCCAGGCCCGGGTTCTATCGGCTTCAGTGGCTCCTGGTTCCCTCAGTCTTCACCTTCGTCCCTGGCCTGGGACAGGGGTTATCTTTAGGTGGGGGACGGGTCAGCCCCCCTCCCACCTCTTCTATCCCCCCCCGCCATCTCCCGACCTTAATGGACAGTTCTCGGAGGTCTAAAATCTGGCTTTCGGTCACCGTAACAACCGGCAAAGCAAACAACCAGAAAACACGGCAAAGGGCAAAGACAAAAGACAGAGAAAATACAAGAGGAGCAGGGAGGTGGAGGGGATTTAAGAGAAAGGGAAAAGGGAAAAAAAAATCCCAACAAATAAATAGAGCATTCCGGGAGTGGAGCTCGGAGACACAGCCCGGCTATAATTAGCGACCACCACGTTCACAAACAAAAGCAAACTTTTAGCCCTTGTAGCTTCGTCTCCATAACAACCGAAGGTGGCTATCAGGCTTTCTGAATCTGCCCTTCAGAACGTCTCGGGCAGGAGAGATAGCAGCTCCTCCTGACGGTCTTCAGCCTCCCCTGCTCCTTCTTTCCCTGCTCTTGGGTTTTTTCCCCCCCTTTAGGGTATTTGTTAAGCGCTTACCCTGTGCCGAGCGCTGTACCAAGTGCTAGGGAAGATCCAAGAGCATCGGGTCTCACATGGGACTCTCAGTCTTAGTAGGAGGGAGAACAGGTATTGAATCCCATTTTGCAGTTGAGGAAACTGAGGCCCAGAGAAGCGCGGTGACTTTCCTGAAAGTCACACGGCAGCCAAGTGGTGAAGCTGGGATTAGGATGCGGGATGAGAAGCAGTGTGGCCTAATGGGTAGAGGCCAGGCCTTGGCGTCGGGGGCCCCGGGTTCTAGTCCCGGCTAGGAGGAGACAAATCGAGCTAGGAGGAAATGATTGGCAGAGGGATGGATCCAGAAGAGATTTTGCTCGGGAAAAATCAGATGTGAGGGTGGTGCAACGATGAATCCGTAGCCTCGTGGATAGATCGCGGGCCTGGGAGTCAGGAGGACCTGGGTTCTAATGCTGATTCTGCCACACTTCTGTGTGACCTTGGGTAAGTCACTTCACCTCTCTGTGCCTCAGTTAAATGAGGATGAAGACTGTGAAAGCCATGTGGGACGGGGACTGTGTCCAACCTGATTAGCCTGTGTCTACCCCAGGGTTTAGTACAGCGCCTGGCACGTAGTAAGCACTTATTATCGTTATTATCATTATTATTATTGTTACAAGGCCTCCTTCAAAGGGGTTTGGGGAGGAGACAAAGGGATAGGGTCCGGGGCGGAGGGGAGGGATCGCTTGAGGATGGAAAGAGCTCAACAGGTGCCCATGTCAGACTAGCCGCTTTGCTCCTCGGGGAGACGGAGAAAGGGCAGAGGGCAGCAGGGAAAAGGCCATCCTCAGTGGGTACGGTCCTCGCGGGCCTCTCCGTCCGGCTGAAGAAAGGGGGCCTCTTGAGCATTAGTGATCCGCTGCTGAGCGGAGCACTCTGGGGAAGATTTATCACCGGACGTTGCCGTGAGGAGGAGGAGGAGGAGGAGGAGGAGGTTGGGGAAAGAGTCCCTGGGCTGCTCATTCAAAATTGATGAAGTTGGACTTCCATCCACACCATCTGTGCGAACTTTATGGATTGAGAGACTCCGTTTGGCCTTGGGATCAAAGCTGCTTCTCTCCGTCGTTCCCCCCACAGAGGGATCCCGTTGAAAAGAGCTGCCCCGCTGTCTTGGAATGATAATGGTAATAACGAGGATAATGATAATAATGACAATAACAATAGTAATACTGAGGATGATGATGATGATATTTGTTAAGCGCTTACTATGTGCCAAGCACTCTTCTAAGCCCTGGGGTAGATGCAGATTGTCCCACATGGGGCTCACAGTCTTAATCCCCACTTTAAAGGTGAGGTAACTGAGGCACAGAGAAGTGAAATGACTCGCCCAAAGTCACACGGGTGACAAGTGGCATAGCTGGGATTAGAACCCATGACCTCTGACTCCCAAGCACATGCTTTTTCCCCTAAGCCATGCTGCTTCTCAGTGATGATACCAATAATAATACATTAATAATAGTGGTGTTTAAGTAATGACTGTGGTATCTGTTAAGTTCTTACTATGTGCCAGGCACTGTACTAAGTGTTGGGATGGATACGAACAAATCAGGTTGAGCACAGTCCCTGTCCCACGTGGAGTTCACAGTCTTCATCCCCCTTTAACAGATGAGAGAACTGAGGCCCAGAGAAGTAGTGACCTGCCCATGGTCACACAGTAGGTAAGCGGCAGAGCCGGGATTAGAATCCAGGTCTGCCCAGGCTCTACCCACTAGGTCATGCTGCTACTATGTGTCAAGCACTGTTCTGAGAGCTACAATCAGGCCGGACATGGTCCCCATCCATCGGAGGCTCACAACCAAAAGAGGAGGGAGAACAGGTCTTGAATCCCGGTTTTCCAGATGAGGAAACTGAGGCACAGAGCGGTCAAGTGACCTGTCCAAGGTCACACAGCAGACACGTGACCAAGCTGGGTTTAGAACCTAGGTCTTAGAGAAGCAGAAGCCAGAGCATGAGCCTGGGAGTCAGAGGAGATGGGTTCTAATTCTGACTCCGAAACTTATCTGCCGAGTGTCCTTGGGCAAGTCATCTGACTCTTCTGTGCCTGTTTCCTCATCTATAAAATGGGATTCAAAACCTGTTCTCCCTCCCTCTTGGAATGTGAGCCCCCTGTAGCCCAGGGACTGCATCTTATCTCTAACTCTTTTACCCACCCTAGCATTTAGTACAGTGCTCAGCGCACAGTATCGTTATTATCAAGTGCCGAGTCGTTTCCGACTCGTAGCGACTCTATGGATATATTTTCTAATAACAATAATTCTGGTATTTGTTAAGCGCTTACTATGGGCCAGGCATTCTATTAAGCCCCGGGGCGGATACAAGCAAATTGGGATGGATATAGTCCCTGTCCCAGGTGGGGCTCACATTGTCAATCCCCATTTTACAGATGAGGGAAATGACCCTCATTTTACAGAGGAGGGAACTGAGGCACAGAGAAGTGAAGCGATTTGCCCAAGGCCACCCAGCAGATGAGTGGCAGAGCTGGGATTAGAAACCAGATCCTTCTGCCTCCCAGGCTCGGGCTCCAGCTACAACGCCATTCTGCTCTCCAGAAAGTCCTATCTTCTACCACGATCCGTAATCCTGCTAACACTTCTCCTCTTTTCATGGCTACGGCCTCTATCCGTCTAGCTGCCCGTCTGCCTCTTCCCCTTTTTCCTTGAACTTTTCCTAGGATTAGAGAATCAGTCCTCCCGATGCCGTGTCCGAGATATGGTCATCTGAGTCGAGTCATCTGGCCTTCCGAAGACCACTTTGGCTTAATTTGCTCTAAAATCCATTTGTTCGTTTCAGCACATAAGAAGTGCTTCACAAATATCAACGTTTCTATTATTATCGTTATTATGATTACTATAATTATTATTATTACTATTCTTTGGTCTTCTTAAAGGCAATTTGCCCAGTCAGAGAGGGGATTGAGACAGAATAAAAATGAAATAAACTCGAATAGAAACCATCCTACATCCAGGGGGCAAACAGCAAATCAAGTCCCCCAAAGAGAAGCACCTCTTCTATGTGCCGCACTTCATAACTGTGCCGGTGTAGTAACAGAAAATCAAGCTTTCATCTTTCTAGAAACCGCGTCTCTCGGGACTGCCTCTTACGGTCTCATTTTTCTCCCTCCTTCTTCCCCCACCCTGACAGCACTTACATCCATATCCTGCTCCTCGGTTGCTTCCCCTACCTGTAATTTATTTTAAAGCCCGTCTTCCCGGCTAGACGGTCGGCCCTCGGGAATCGCTCCCGCTGACTCTGCTGCACTCTCCCTAGTGCTCAATACAGTGCTCTGCGCACGGTAAACGTTCAATAAATCCCGCTGATCGATTGATGGATGGATGGGTTTCTCCCCAAAGTGAAACCAGAAACGAGTGCCGAGATCATATGATCGCCTTTGCGCGGGCGGCTCTTCTTTCCATTTAGCCTATATTTTAGAGCAAGAGCTGGCCCCGCTACGTATCAGCTGTGTGATCTTGGGCAAGTCACTTCACTTCTCCGTGCCTCAGTTCCCTCATCTGGAAAATGGGGATTAAGACTGTGAGCCTCACGTGGCACAACCTGATCACTGGACGGTGCTTTGCACGTAGTAAGCGCTTAACAAATACAATCATTAGTAGTAGTAGTATAGCAGTGACACTAGTAGTAAGCGCTCAATAAATACGATTGAATAATAGCAGCAGCAGTGTTAACAGTAGTTGTCGCAGTATTTGTTAAGCGCTTATTATGTGCAAAGCACTGTTCTAAGCGCTGGGGACGATACAAGGTGATCAGGTTGTCCCACGTGGGGCACCCAGTCTTAATCCCCATTTTACAGATGAGGTCACTGAGGCCCAGAGAAGTGAAGTGACTTGCCCAGAGTCACACAGCTGACAAGCGGCAGAGCCGGGATTTGAACCCATGATCTCTGACTCCCGGGCTCTTTCCACTGAGCCACGCTGCTTCTCTACTAAGCGCTGAGACACTTTACTAAGCAGTAGAAGTAGTGAAAGTAGCCGAAGTAAGAGCTTTAATAGAAGCTGTAGTAGAAATAATAATAATAATGGTATTTGTTAAGCGCTTACTATGTGCCAAGCACTGTTCTAAGTGCTGGGGTAAATACAAGGTTAGCGGGTTGTCCTACGTTGGGCTCACAGTCCTAATCCCCACTTTCCGGATGAGGTAACTGAGGCACAGAGAGGTTGAGTGATTAATAGTAGTAACGGCAGCAGGACCAATAATAAAAATTGTGGTATTTGTTAAGAATTTACTCTGTGCCAGGCACTGTGCTAAGCGCTGGAGTAGATACACGATAATCAGGTTGGACACAGCCCCTGTCCCAGGTAGAACTCCCAGTCTTAATCCCCATTTTCCAGATGAGGGAACTGAGGCCCAGAGAAATGAGGTGACTTGCCCAAGGTCACACAGCAGACAAGTGATGGAGCCGCGATTTGAACCCAGGTCCTTCTGACTCCCAGGCCCGGGCTCTAGCCAATAGGCCTTGCTGCTTAGTGATAGTAATAGTAGGAGGAGTAACAGGAGAAAAGCAGTAGAAGGAGTCGAATCAGCATGGTGCAGTGGCTAGAGCCCGGGCCTGGGAGTCAGAAGGTCGTGGGTTCTATTCCCAGCTTTGCCACTTGTAATAATAATAATAATAATAATAATGTTGGTATTTGTTAAGCGCTTACTATGTGCAGGACACTGTTCTAAGCGCTGGGGTAGATACAGGCCAATCAGGTTGTCCCTCTTGAGGCTCACAGTTAATCCCCATTTTACAGATGAGGTAACTGAGGCACAGAGAAGTGAAGCGACTTGCCCACAGTCACACAGCTGACAAGCGGCAGATGCGGGATTCGAAAACCCATGACATCTGACTCCCAAGCCCGGGCTCTTGTCTGCTGCAGGACCTTGGGCAAGTCACTTTCCATCTCTGTGCCTCAGTACCCTCATCTGTAAAATGGGGAGTGAGACTGTGAGCCCCACATGGGCCGGGGACTGGATCCGATCTCGATTTGCCTGTATCTACACCTGCTTACTCTGTGCAATATAACAATAAACTGACACATTCCCTGCCTACAGTGAGCTTACGGTCTAGCGGGGGAGACAGACGTGAACATGAATAAAGGTGACAGATATGGACGTAAATGCTGAGGGGCTGGAAGGGGGGATGAATAAAGGGAGCAAGTCAGGGTGACGCAGAAGGGAGTGGGAGAAGAGGAAAGGGGGGGCTTAGTCAGGGAAGGCCTCTCGGAGGAGATGGGCCTTCGATAAGGCTTGGAAAGGAGGGAGAGTCTTTGTCGGATTTGAAGAGGGCGGGCGTTCCGGGCAGGATGTGGGCTAGGGGTCGGCGGCGAGATAAACGAGATGGAGGGACAGTGAGAAGGTTGGCATTAGAGGAGCGAAGTGTGGGGGCTGGATTGGAGTAGGATTGTAGACTCCCCCTCTAGACTGTAAGCCCATCTGGGCAGGGATTGTCTCTCTTTTTTGCGGAATTGTACTTTCCAAGCGCTTAGTACAGTGTGCTGCACACAGTAAGCCCCCTGTAAATACGAACGAATGAATGAATAGTAGGAGAACAACGAGATGAGGTCCCTGGGGCACTGCCCAGCCAATCGATCAATCAATCCCATTTACTGAATGCTTACTATGCGCAGATCACTATGCTAAGCAATTGGGATGTCAATTCATTTAACTTCTGTGTGCCTCAGTTACCTCATCTGTAAAACGGGATTAACTGTGAGCCTCACATGGGACAACCGGACTACCCTGTACCTACCCCAGCGCTTAGAACTGTGCTCTGCACATAGTAAGTGCTTAACAAATACCAACAGACAAATACCAACAGACAATTAAAATCAGTGGCGTTTATTGAGGGCATACTGCATGCAGAACACCGTACTAAGCGCTTGGGAGAGTGATGGAGTTAGTAGACAAGATCCCCGGCCTCAAGGAGTTTAGCTACTGGGTGCAGAACACTGTAATAAGCATTTGGGAGAGTCCAGTATAAAAGAGTTGGAAGACATGGTCCCTGCCCACAGGAAGCCCACAGTGAATTTATAGTCTAGGAGAAACTGTAATCCCTCAGTAAATCCCCCTGATCGATGGATTGATTGATTAAACCTCAGACTTGGCTACCTCATCCTTCAGAGCAATGAAGGCACTAGTAATAATTATAATTCTGGTGTTTGTTAAGTGCTTACTATGTGTCAGACACTGTACTAAGCAGTGTCTGAGATGGAGACGAGCAAATCGGGTTGGACACAGTCCCAGTCCCACTTGGGGCTCACGGTCTCAATCTCCATTTTCCAGATGAGGGAAGTGAGGCAAAGAGAAGTGTAGTGACTTGCCCCAGAGTCGCACAGCAGTTGAGTAGTGGAGCTGGGATTAGAACCCATGGCCTTCTGACTCGCAGGCCCGGGCTCTATCCACTACGCCACGCTGCTTCTCAAGCGAGGTTTCCTTGCCAGAACTGAAGCCAGGTCCCCAAAACCCCGAGTTCGAGACTCAGATCTGTCACCTGTCCGCTGTGTAAGTGGTCACTTCACCTCTCTGGGCCTCAGTTTCCTCATCCGTAAAGTGGCGTTGATAATCCCTCTCTCTCAGGCACGTCGAGAAGATAGAATGAAAGAACAGAGGTGAAATCACATAAGAAAAACAGAAACGCTCCGCAAATTTGACTTGCTGCTTCCCTCTAAGATCAAGAAGCCGAAGTCACCAGGCAACATTCTTGCCATCCCTTTCAACAGACGTCTCTAAAAACATCCAAAGTTGGGGCAAAGGATCTAGAATTGCCCCTCCATCAGCTTTGGAGAAATCCAAGTTTTCTTTCAGATTTAGCCAGGTCAGAAGGAATGGAATCTAATCTAGATATTTCCCTAATGAGATTCCTCCATCTGATTCAATTTTTTGGTGTTTAACAGCCATGCCCAAATTCTTAACCCTGCTTCCCCCACCCTGATGACACACTCACCATGCTGGGTGGTTTTTTTTTTCAAGCTATTGAAAAAGAAAAAGCAAGAAGATGATTGGCCATTTTGCTTTGGAGACAAAGAGAGGTTTTGTTGGTTTTTCTCCTCCTGCTGCTGCTCCTCCTCCTCCTCCTCTCCCCCTGCCCTCTCCACTTCAGTGTCTTCAGTCTTCCGTTCATCTCTTAGAGATTTTCATTTTCTCTTGCTTCAGGAATGAAAGATCGAATAATCAGCTCAGAGATTGGAGTTGGGGTTCTGTGAAAATTCGGAGAAAGGAGCTGAGCCCTAAAATTCTTAACTATCAACCCTGTCCTCTAAAAATCTCCTCCCACCTTCTTCTTCCTCCCCTTCTTCTCCTCCCCGTCTCCTTCTTCCTCCTACCCCCTCCTCCGCCTTCTCTTTCCTCCTCTTTCCTCCTCTTTCCTCCTCCCTCCTCTTCCTTCTCCTCCTTCTGCTCCTTCTCGTCCTCCTCCTGTTTTTCTTCCTCCTGCTCCTCCTTCTCCTCTTGCAGAAGCAGCAGCATGGTGTGGATAGCACACAGGCCTGGGAATCAGAAGGTCATGGGTTCTAATCCCAGCTCCACCACTTGCCCACTGTGTGACCTTGGGGAAGTCACTTTGCTTCTCTGTGCCTCAGTTCCCTCCTCTGCAAAATGGAGATTGAGACTGTGAGCTCCTTGTGCGACAGGGACCGTGTCCAACGGGATTTGCTTGTATCCACTCCAGTCCTTAGTACAGTGCCTGGCATAGAGTAAGCATTTAACAAATACCACAGTAATTATTATTATTATTCTCCTCCTCCTTGTCCTCCTCCTTAATAATAATAACAACTGTGGTATTTAATGATAAATAATAACTGTTCCAAGTACTGTACTAAGCACTGGGGTGGATACAGACAAATCAGGTTGGACACAGTCCCTGACCCACATGGGGCTCACACTCTTAATTCTCATTTTACAGATGAGGGAACTGAGGTCCAGAGAAGGGAAGTGACTTACCCAAGGTAACAAAGCGGACATGTGGCAGCGAGGAGAGTAGAAGCCAGGTTCTTCTGACTCCCAGTCCCATATTCGTTCCACTAGACCATGTTTTCTTCTCACTGTCGTCCTCCTCCATATCCTTGTTTTCCTCCTCCTCTTCCTTCTTCTCCTCCTCCTCCTTTTCTTCTTTCTCCTCCTCCTCCTGCTCTTCTCCTGCAAATCCTACCACACTCCCTCAATCACACCTTCACACCACTCTCCTTATCCTTCCCCTGCACACACGGGTGACCGACTATGGAGGGGTAAATATTGGGGGTGGGGGTGGGGGGAGGGAGGGCTAGGCTTGGTCCAAGCCGGTCATCAGGGGAGCGAGGAGAGGGGCCGCTTTGGGAACGAGAAACTGTGAGAAGCGGCATGGCCCAGTGGATAGAGCCTGGGCCTGGGAGTCCGAAAGACCTGGGTTCTAATCCCCGCTCCTCCACTTGTCTGCTGCGTGACCTTGGACAAGTCACTTCACTTCTCTGTGCCTCAGTGACCCCATCGGTAAAATGGGATTAAGACCGTGAGCCCCGTGTGGGACCTGGGCTGTGTACAACCTGACGAGCTTGTATCTACCCCGGTGCTTAATATAGTGCCTGACGCATACTAAGCAATTAACAAAAAACATTAAAAAAAATTGATCAATAGTATTCATTGAGTGTTTACTGTGTTGGTATTTGTTAAGCGCTTACTATGTGCCAAGCACTGTACTAAGTGGTAAAGGGAATACAGTAGATTTAGTAGGTTTGATCCCTTCCTAGTAAGAGCTCGGGAGAATATAGTAAAGTTACTAGACATAATCCAAGCCTTCAAAGAGTTTACGGTCTTCTGTGTGCAGACCTCTGGACTGAGCACTTGGAAGAGTAAAATAGCGTATAAGAGAGTCTCTCCCCTAACCCCGTGTGGGACAGGGACTGTGTCCAAACTGCTTTTCGAGTAATCATCCCAACAGTTGTTACATAAAACCCTTCACAGATACCACCACTATCCTTATTTGCTGTATTATACTTTCCCAAATGCTTAGTATAGTGTTCTTCACACAGCGCTCAATAAATACCATTCGACGAATGAAGGAATTATTAATAATTAGCTCATTGTAGGCAGGGAACATGTCGACCAACTCCGTTATAGGGTACTCTCCCGAGCGCTTGGTAAAATGCTCTGCACGCAGTTAAGTGTTCAATACATATTATTATTATTATCATCATCGTCATCATTATTAAAACGAGGTGTCTCCTTGTGGGGCTCCTCTGTGCCATTCTTCCCACTGAAAGCTTTTCCCAGAAGCATCTTGGAGTCAGTCTTCCCACCGTCACCCTCCCCTCTGGGCTCACAAATGTCCAGGGCAGAAGGAGGAGAGAAAGAGGGAGTATTAAAAATGTCAGCATCAGAGGCTAAGCTACGCAGCTGGGTAAATACAGATGGCGGCGATGTTTTCATTAGTCACTTGATGGTTGTGCTCACTTAAGTTACCGATTGAAGAGAAGGAAAATTCCAACCCTCCGACTTCCGTGCCCGCTCGAGCCAACGAACTGGGGAGGGTTTTTCTGAAGCTGCGCCTGGCTGGGGATTGACTCCGTCCTAGCGGAATTCCAAAAGGACAGGAGTGGAATGCATCCCGGGGAAGGATTTTCCCTCCAAACCCTTCCAGGGGCTGAGGGCCGACTATAAGGAATATACTTCCTTGTAGGTGGTGGAAGCGGTGTGGCCTAGTGGAAAGAGCACGGGCCCGGGAGTCAAAGGGCCTGGGTTCTAATCCCATCTCTGCCCCTTGTCTGCTGTTTGACGTCTCAAGGGCCATGTCCTACACAGGGCCCCCCCGTCTGAATCCCCATTTGACAGAGGAGGAAACTGAGACCCAGGGTCACAACAGTAGACAAGTGGCAGAGTGGGGATTAGAACCCAAGGCCTTTTGACTCCCAGGCCTGTTTTATTCATTCATTCATTCAATAGTATTTATTGAGCACTTACTATGTGCAGAGCACTGTACTAAGCACTTGGAATGTACAATTCGGCAACAGAAAGAGACAATCCCAGCCCAGCGACGGGCTTACAGTCTAATCGGGGGAGGCAGACGGACAGAAACAAGACAACATAATCACGATAAATAGAATTTTATACATTAGGCTACGCTGGTTTTCAAGGTACAAGGGCTCCCTGGTACTCAAGATAGTCCTGAAACCATCTTGATTTCCCGAACCGAGCAGAGTAGGAACAGAGCACCCACCCAAGTGGCTTAGATTTTTCTACACTTACTGATGCCTGTTTACTTGTTTTTATGTCCGTCTCCCTCCTCCTAGACTGCGAGCCCATTGTGGACAGGGATTGTCTCTATAATAACAATGTTGGTATTTGTTAAGCGCTTACTGAGTGCCGAGCACTGTTCTAAGCGCTGGGGTAGATACAGGGTAATCAGCTTGTCCCACGTGAGGCTCACAGTCATCCCCATTTTACAGATGAGGGAACTGAGGCACAGAGAAGTGAAGTGACTTGCTCACAGTCACACAGCTGACAAGTGGCAGAGCCGGGATTCGAACCCATGATCTCTGACTCCCAAGCCCGAGCTCTTTCCACTGAGCCATGCTGCTTCCCATGAAGCCAACAGCATCTGGTCTCTATCTGTTGCTGAACTGTACTTCTCGAACGTTTAGTACAGTCCTCTGCACGCAGTAAGCCTTCAGTAAATACGACTGAATAAATGAATGAATGAAAGTTAGGTGAGCTCCATGAGGGCAGGGAAGGTGTCTATTGTACTGGACTCCCCCAAGCGCTCAGTACATTGCTCCACACACAGGTAAACACTCGATAAAGAGCACTGATTGAATGATAGATCTGAACTCTCCCCCCACTCTGGTCTCCCTGCCAACCAGAGTCAGACCTGAGCACCAGCTAGATGTAGGTGTAAAAATGGCCACGGACATTCCGTGGAAACGATCGTCATTGTCACCAGCAGCAATTAAATCTTCTAATGATGATAACGATTTTGATAGTATTTATTAAGCGTTTACTACGTGCCGAGCACTGTCCTAAGAGCTGGGGTAGATACAAGGTAATCAGGTTGTCCCACGTGAGGCTCACAGTCTTCATCCCCATTTTACAGATGAGGGAACTGAGGCAAACAGAAGTGAAGTGGACTTGCCAAAGTCACACAACTGACAAGTGGCGGAGCCGGGGTTAGAACCCACGACTAATGATCCTTTTAATGAGAAGTAGCGTGGCCTAATGGAAAGAGCCCGGGCCTGGGTGTCAGAAGATCTGAGTTCTAATCCCAAATCTGCCACGTGCCTGCTGTGTGACCTTGGGCGAGTCACTTCACTTCTTGGTGCCTCAGTTTCCTCATCTACAGAATAGGGAGTCGATACCTTTTCTCCCTCCTACTTAGACCGTGAGTCCCATGTGGGAGCTGATTATCTTGTAATCTGAGACCCAGCTCAGCCACTTTTCTGCTCTGTGACCTTGGGCAAGTCGATTAACTTCTCTGTGCCTCAGTTCCCTCATCTGTAAAATGGGGATGAAGACTGTGAGCCCTACATGGAACAGGGATTGTGTCCATCCCGAATCGCTTTTATCCACCCCGGCTCTTAGAACAGTGCCTGGCACATAGTAAGTGCTTAACAAATACAGTTCTCGTGATTATTATTACAGTGCTAAGTTCACAGAGAGTGCTTAATAAATACCGCAATTACAATCATTATTATTACCCTAAAATTATTTCACCTAACATCTCATCTTTTGACCCTCTGCAAAATTGTTTCCTCCTCTCAAATTCTTCCCTTCTTGAAGAGGAGAGGAAATCACTTTTCAGAGGAGTGTTAGCCAACAAAAGAGCAGGGTGGGGGCTTATCTGAAAGCAGTGTGTTTATGCAACTCTTTAAAATCTTGCCAATCGAATTACTTTTAAATACACTCACTGAGTCTTCATCGTGTTTTCCCAGGGACGGATTTTTTTTTCCATTACATGTAGAACATGTTTAACAGGTCTCTGTGAATATCTCTCTGATCAAAGTCAGCCTTTCTGCCTCTCTCGGTCACGAGAAAAGGTCACTCGGCGTAAGTTGTCATTCAGGGAATTCTTTGGTCTTTGGTCATCATTGTTGCTAGCTATTCCTCACGTCAACCACGTGAGGGACACGATCATGGTTTCAGCTCTGCCCCTTGTCTGCTGTGTGACCTTGGGCAAGTCACTTCATTTCTCTGGGCCTCAGACACCTCATCTGTAAAATGGGGATTAAAACTGTGAGCCCTTGTTGGACGTGAACTGTGATTGACCTGATTACCTTGATTCTTCCCCGGGGCTCTAGGTCGTAAGCTCGTGAGAGGCAGGGGACATTTCCACTAATTCCGTTGTATTGTACTCTCCCAAGCACTTAGTACAGTGCTCTTTTGCCGTCCAGTCCTCTCCGACCCATAGCGACACCAAGGACGCATCTCTCCCGGAACGCCCCACTTCCATCTGCAATCGTTCTGGTAGTGGATCCAGAGAGTTTTCTTGGTAAAAATCCAGAAGTGGTTTACCACTGCCTTCTTCCGCGCAGACAACTCGATTCTCCACCCTCGACTCTCTCCCGGGCTGCTGCCGCCCAGCACGGGGGAGTTTTGACTCGTAGCAGATGGCCTTCCACTCGCTAGCCACTGCCCAAGCTAGGAACGGAATAGATATGCTTCTGCTTGATTCTCCCTCCCACAGTCCAGACTGGTAGAACACTGAAAATTCTCCAGGTGTGACCCTGAGAGGAGCCGCTCGTAGTACGTGGTCAGTAAATGTTATCCATCAACTGATTGTCTGGCGCATAATAAAGCACTTAATAAATACCATTAAAAAAAAGGAATACGGTAGGTAGGCCAGGCCAGGAGACAGGGAAGACGGGGAGAAGAAAAGCCACCCAAACTTTCTTGATCCACACGATCTTTGCCCCAAGAGTGATGACTGAAAGGAACCAAAGTCAGCCAGTTTATCTTTCCCCTGCTCTTTCCGGTGGAGGGAATCCCCAATGATAAAATTCCAGGAGTGGACCAAGGCTAGGGAAAACAGCTAATCCTGCCCTGCTCCAGCGTCAATCGATCAATCAATAGGTTTATCTGCTTAGCAGAGCGCTTAGCTGGTGAGCCCCATGTGACACCTGATTATCTTGTAGTACCCCAGTGTTTAGTGCAATTCTTGACCCATTGAAAATCCTTAACCAATATAAATTGAGAAGCATCATGGCCTAGTGGATAGACCGCAGGCCCAGGAGTCAGAAGGACCTAGGTTCTAATCCTAGCAAGCCTGCCGTGTGGCCTTGGGCAAGTCGCAAGGCTCAGTGGAAAGAGCCTGGGCTTGGGAGTCAGAGGTCATGGGTTCGAATCCCGGCTCTGCCACTTGTCAGCTGTGGGACTGTGGGCAAGTCACTTAACTTCTCTGTGCCTCGGTTACCTCATCTGTAAAATGGGGATTAAGACTGTGAGCCTCATGTGGGACAATCCGATTACCCTCTATCTACCCCAGCGTGTAGAACAGTGTTCTGCACAAGGTAAGCGCTTAATGAATGCCAACATTATTATTATTATTACTCTCCTCTGTGCCTCAGTTACTTCATCGGTAAAATGGGAATTAAATTCTACACCCTCCTACTTAAACTCTGAGCCCCATGGGTGATATGGACTGTGTCCAAGCTGATTATCTTTTCTCTACCCCAGCGCGTAGTACAGTGTCTGGCACCAATAAGCGCTTAACAAGTACCGTGAAATACCGTTATTATTATAGTTATTATTATCATCATCATTCTCCACCTTGACTGGAAAAAAGAGAAAATGGTGCCCTCCTCTCAATGTGTGTCTATCCAGGGGCTGATTCAGCCAAAATCATCATTCATTCATTCCTTCATTCAATAGTATTTATTGAGCGCTTACTATGTGCAGAGCACTGTACTAAGCGCTTGGAATGTACAAATCGGTAACAGATAGAGACAGTCCCTGCCCTTTGACGGGCTTACGGTCTAATCAGGAGAGACGGACAGACAAGAACAATGGCAATAAATAGAATCAAGGAGATGAACATCTCATTAAAACAATAGCAAATAAATAGAATCAGGGCGATGTACATCTCATTAACAAAATAAATAGGGTAGTGAAAATATATACAGTTGAGGGGACAAGTACAGTGATTCCTGGAGAGAATAGAGAAGCTGAGCAAAGCAGGGCTATCGGACTTAGCGTAATGGGCTTGGGAAGAAAGAGAAGGAGATTTTTTTGGTCCAAGGAGGTTTAGGCCTACTCAAAATGTACTGGAGGTTTGAAAGAAGAAACCTAAGTACGTGGCTTCTTGGAGCCTCAGAGTGCCTCACTGCGGAGGAGGATTCTGGGAGCTGACTGAAAAGGGGCCCCAAGTCACCCTTTGGGGTCTCTATCCGCATCTTCATCCTCACGAGAGACCACCAAGCAACGAAAGCGGTCACGGGGAGAGTGAAAAACAACTCAGTGAATCGTTCAATCCATAAAATCGATTGAGCACAGACTGTGCGCAGAGCACCGTCGGCCAGTTAATCGTATTTATTGAGCGCTTACTGTGTGCGGAGCACTGTACTAAAGGCTCGGGAGAGTTCAATAGAATAATAAATAGACACATTCCCTGACCACAGCGAGCTTGCAGTCTAGAGGGGGAGACAGACATTAATATGAATAAATAAATGAGAGCTACGGACATAAGCGGTGTGGGGCTGGATGGGGGGATGAATAAAGGGACCAAGTCAGGGTGACACAGAAGGGAGTGGGAGAAGAGGAAAGGAGGCCTTAGTCAGGGAAGGCCTCTTGGAGGAGATAAGCCTTCAACGAGGCTTTGAGGTGGGGGAGAGTCCTCGTCTGATGGCTATGAGGGCAATTCCGGGCCAGAGGCAGGACGTGGGCGAGGCGTCAGCGGCGAGAGAGACGAGATGGAACTGCGATGAGTAGGTTGGCATTAGAGGAGCGAGGTGCGCGGGCTGGGTTGCAGTGGGAGAGTAGCATGGTGAGCTAGGAGGGGGCGAGCTGATTGACTGCTTCCCCGTTTCCCGATTCTCACCGAGGAACCGGACCCTAAAACAGGCCCAGCCAACCTCCCCCTCCCCACCAGCGGCCGGCCGCGGCCCCCTTCACCCTCTCCTCTCCCGCGTCACAGATTAAAACGACAGAGTGCCGGCATTTACCGAGCCTCAAATCCAGGCTTGGGGCTTTCCCAGAACAAAGGAGGCTGCCGGCCTATGCCTCGGGACCCTCCACCGATGGGCCTCCGCATTGTGCGAGAGGTCAGATTTAGAAACTGTCAACAGCTCGCTAATGTACGCTCTTTACCTTCGAGTCGGGGTCCGGGTTTTATAGCCTAATAGGTTGGTTAATCGGAACACACACAGGCAAGGAAAGCCCCTGTTTGTTTTCTCTGACAGGTCTGGCATCTCCCCCTGGGAGCGGGAGGAGCTATAAACACATAAAACCCCTCCTCCCTAATTGGACATGAAAAACAGTTTGGATAAGTTGAGATGTGTCACCTCTGGATGTTAATCCAGGCCCCACCGGTGGCCCCGGCTGGCCATTTTGGAACAACCCTGGAGTTAAAAGGGAATTGTTATTCTTTTCGCTCCTGCTCTTTACCCTCTGACTCCGCCCTCCCCTCAGTCCCCTAACTCCATCCCCTCCATAAAACGGAGGTGGGAAGCCGGTTGAAGTTTTTTGGAGTCCTTGAGTGTTTTCTTTTCCACTTTTAAGGGCTCTCTCCATTTACCGGAGTTCCACGGGAGAGGGGTGATCCCAGGCAGGACCCCCGGAGAGAGATGGGGGTCAGCACGGAGTCCTTGAGTGTTTTCCACTTTTAAGGGATCTCTCCATTTACCGGGGTTCCACGGGAGAGGGGTGATCCCAGGGAGGAACCCCGGAGAGAGATGGGGGTGAGCGTCAGTCAGTGGTCTTTATTAGGCGATTACGGTGTGCAGAGCACTGGACTGAACGCTTGGGAGAGGACGATACGACAGAGTTGGTAGACACGATCCCTGCCTTCCAGAAGCTTAAGGTCTGTGTGCAGAACACTGTACTACACACTTGGGAGGATTCAACAGAGCGTGAGCCCGTTGTTGGGTAGGGATACTCTCTACTTGTTGCCGCATTGCATTCTCCAAGCGCTTAGTACAGTGCTCTGCACACAGTAAGCGCTCAATAAATACGACCGAATGACAGTAACCATGATCCCTGCTCTCAAGCAGTTTAACAGTCTCCTTGGGCACGGAACACTGTACTGAGTGCTTGGAAGAGGACTAGCAACAGATAAAAACTTCTCACCACTGCCTTTAAAGCAGTCCATCGTCTTGCCCCTCCTACCTCACCTCGCTGCTCTCCTTCTATAACCCAGCCCGCAACTTCGCTCCTCTAATGCTCATCTTCTCACCGGGCCTCCATCTCGCCTGTCTCGCCGCTGACCCCTGGTCCACATCCTGCCCCTGTCCTGGAACGCCCTCTCTCCTCGAATATGACGGACAGAGACTCTCCCCCACTTCAAAGCCTTATTTTAATAATAATGTTGGTATCTGTTAAGCGCTTACTATGTGCAGAGCACTGTTCTAAGTGCTGGGGTAGACAGAGGGTCATCAGGTTGTCCCACGTGAGGCTCACAGTGAATCCCCATTTTACAGATGAGGTCACTGAGGCACAGAGAGGTTAAGTGACTTGCCCAGAGTCACCCGGCTGACAAGCCGCATGGCTAAGGGGAAAGAGGCCGGGCTTGGGAGTCAGAGGTCCAGGTCCGCCACTTGCCAGCTGTGTGACTTTGGGCAAGTCACTTGACTTCTCGGTGTCTCAGTTACCTCATCGGTAAAATGGGGATGAAAACTGTGAGCCCCACGTGAGGCAGCCGATCACCTTGCAAGGCCCCAGCGCTTAGAACAGCGCTCAACAAATACCACCGTTATTATTAAGTGGCAGATCCGGGAGTCGAACCCATGACCTCTGACTCCGAAGCCCAGGCTCTTTCCACTGAGTCACACTGCTTCTCTATTTTGAAGGCACTTCTCCTCCGAGAGGCCTTCCCAGACTAAACCCCTCCTTTCCTCTTCTCCCACTCCCTTCTGTGTTGCCCTGACTTTTTCCTTGGTTCTTCCCCCCTCCCAGCCCCACGGCACTATGTCCCTATCTGTCATTTATTTATTTGTAGTGATATCCGTCTCCCCTGACCTATAGACAGTAAGCTCGTTGTGGGCAGGGAATGTGTCTGTTTATAAATGTATTGCACCCTCCCAACGGCTTAGCGCAGTGCTCTGCACACAGTAAGTGCTCAATAAATAGGTCGAATGAATGTAGATAGGATCTCTGTCCTTACGATTAGACTGTTAGCCCGTCAAAGGGCAGGGACCGTCTCTATCTGTTACCGATTTGTCCATTCCAAGCGCTTAGTCCAGTGCTCTGCACCTAGTAAGCGCTCAATAAATACTATTGAATGAATGAATGTCCTTAAGGAGATTACAGTCTGCTCTGTGATAGACCGAGCACTTGGGAGAGTCCAATACAGTTAGTACCCATGATCCCTTCTGTTAAAGAGCTTCCAGGCTACCGTGTCCAGAGCACTGTACTGAGCTCTTGGAGAGTATGATACAGCTAGTGGCCATGCTCCCAGCCCAATGTCCTCCAGGTTCCCCTTTTGGCTTCTCTGGGCCCTCTTTCCGCCAAGTTCCCCTTCCTCAGCTTCTCTGGGCCTCTGTCCTCCATCTCCCTGCTGTTTGACTTTTCTAGGCCCTCTGTCTGCCGTGTTTCCCCCTCTCAGCTCCTCTGGGCCCTCTGTCCACCATGTTCCCCATCCTCAGCTTCTTTGGGTCCTCCGTCCTCCATTGTCCCCCTGTTTGGCTTCTCTGGGCCCTCTATCTGCCATGTTCCCACTCCTCAGCTTCTCTGGGCCCTCTGTCCACGATATCCCACCTGCTCCGCTTCTCTGGGGCCTCTGTCCACCATGTTCTCCCTCCTCAGCTTCTCTGGGCCCTCTGTCTGCCATGTTCCCGCTCCTCAGCTTCTCTGGGCCCTCTGTCCACCACGTTCCCTTTTCTCAGCTTCACTGAGCCCTCTGTCCACTATGTTCTCCCTCCTCAGCTTCTCTGGGCCCTCTGTCTGCCATGTTAATAATAATAATAATAATAATAATAATAATGTTGGTATTTGTTAAGCGCTGACTATGTGCAGAGCACTGTTCTAAGCGCTGGGGTAGACACGAGGGAATCAGGTCGTCCCACGTGGGGCTCACAGTCTTAATCCCCATTTTACAGATGAGATAACTGAGGCCCAGAGAAGTGAAGTGACTTGCCCACAGTCACACAGCTGTCAAGTGGCAGAGCCGGGATTCGAACCCATGACCTCCGACCCCAAAGCCCGTGCTCTTTCCACTGAGCCACGTTAACGTCTGTCTCTCCCGCTAGACTGTAAACTCGTTGTGGGTAGGGTTGTGTCTACCAACTCTGTCTTCTTGGACTCTTCCAAATGCTTAGTATCATGCTCTGCACACAGTGAGTGCTCAATAAATGTAATAATAATAATGATTTTGGTATTTGTTAAGCACTTACTATGTGCCAAGCACTGTTCTAAGCACTGGGTAGATACAAGCTAATCAGGTTGTCCCACGTGGGGCTCACCCTCTTAATCCTCATTTTCCAGATGAGGTAACTGAGGCACAGAGAAATTAAGTGATTGCTCAGAGTCACACAGCTGATGTGGCAGAACCGGGATTAGAACCCAAGACCTCTGACTCCCAAACCATGCTAATTCCACTGAGCCACGGACTGATTGATTGATTTTCTCTATTTCCTCCCAAATCAAACTTCCCACCCGCCCTCCCGACTGTTGGTTTGAACTCAGTGTGGGGTCTCCACACATCTACTTTTCAGTCAGTCAGTCATAGTATTTAGTGAGCACTTACTGTGTGCAGAACACTGTATTAATCACCTGGAAGAGTACAATATAGCAATGTAACAGAAACATTCCCTGCCCACAACGAGCTCATGGTCGAGGGAAGAGAAGGAGCACGGCACAGTGGATAGTGCATGGGCCCAGGAGATAGAGCGTGGGCCTAGGAGTCGGAAGGTCATGGGTTCTAATCCCAGCTCTACCACTTCTCTGCTGTGTAACCTTGCGCAAGTCGCTTCACTTCTCTGGGATTCAGTGACCTCATCTGCAAATGGGAATTGAGACAGTGAGCCCTACGTGGGACAGGGACTGTGTCCAACTCGATTTGCTTGTATCCACCCCAGCGCTTAGTACAATATCTGGCACATAGTAAGCACTTAAAACATACCACTGTTACTATTATTGTTATTATTAGAGGGGAAGCCTCTAGTGGCAATTGTCCAGGGTGCTCCCACAGCCCCGGGACTGAGCCTCCCACCTACCTGGACCCGCTCCCGGGGCCACTGGCCGTTCCACTTGTTACCCCTCCCCCCCCCCCATTGGTGGGGGGGCAAGATTGACAGCTTCCCGTGACCTCTCTGTGGCTCGTGGGGAGCTGGGGCTGGGGCTGGGAGCGGATGCGATTGTCTTTTAAAAATCTATTTTAAAACCCAAATTTATTTGCGGGTATGTTCAAAACAACTGAGGATCTGGAAACGATTCAGTATTTCCATTCATCCCTCTCCGGACCCAAATCTCTAACGACAACGGATGTGTTCTTGGAGACTAGGATTGCAAATATCCAGCCATTCCTACGTGGTGGAATAAATTAGCAGAATAAATGAATAGTAATAATAATATGGCATTCGTTAAGAGCTTTCTATGTTCCAGGCACTGTACTAAGTGCTCGGTTCGATACAAGCTCATCGGATTGGACTCGGTCCCGGTCCTACGTGGGGCTCACGATCTCGATCCCCATTTTGTAGATGAGGTAACTGAGGCACAGAGGAGTGAAGTGACTGCCCAAGGTCATACAGCAGACGAGCGGAGGAGCCGGGATGAGAACCCAGGTCCTTCTGACTCCCAGGCCCAGGCTACATGTGACAGGCCCTGAGCCTCTTTGGGGATGGACATCCTAGTCCCCACTGAGGAAAGAGGGAAGTATCGTGGTCGGGGGAAAGAGCCTGGTCTAGGAGCCTTGAGGACCTGGGTCTTTGTCTTGGCCCGGCCACGTGTCCGCTGTGTGACCTAGGGCAGGTCACTTCACTTCTCTGGGCCTCAGTTACCTCCCCTGTAAAATGGGATTGAAAACTGTGAGCCCAGGGTGCGACAGGGACTGTGTAAAACCTGATTAGTCTGTATCACCCCCAGCGCTTAGTGGTACATAATAAGTGCTTAGCCGATACCATTTAAAAAAAGGAGAGAGAGAGAGAGAGAGAGGGCCCGTGAAGATCCGGGCTGAGAGCAGTCCAGGTCAGGTCACGGAATCCCAGATGTGTCCCAAAGTTTTCCGGCCCCTGGGCCTGGCTCCACTCCTCCTCCGACCGCCGCCCCCCCACCCCGCCCCGGGCAGGCTTGACCTTAGGATCCGGATTAAGCCGGCTCTCCGGCTCCCCGGGCTATCTCCAGATCAGTAGTCCCGGCCTGGTCCACTTGACCCACCTTAGGCTTCCAGGACTCGTCTGGGGATTAAGCTGAGGAGGCCCAAAGTCGCTCCCGAGGCCACAGGAGCTGAGGTCAGCCACCTATTAATAATAATAATAGTGATGATAACAATATTTGTTAAGCGCTTACTATATGCCAAACACTGTTCTAAGCTCTGGGGTAGATACAAGATAATCAGGCTGGACCCAGTCCCGGTCCTATATGGAGCTCGTACTCTTAACTCCATTTTACAGATGAGGAAACTGAGGCATAGAGAAGTGAAGTGACTTGCCCAAGGTCACACTGCAGATATGTGGTAGAGCCAGGATTAGAAATCATGTCCTTCTGACTCCCAGGCCCGGGTTCTATCCTCTGAAGGCCTCTTCCTTTCCATGTTCGATCTGCAACCGGAATCAACACATCCACTGGTCCCGAGGACTCTTCAGGGAAGCACTCTAGGACCCGAAAGAAGCGCCCCCTCTGAAGCAGGCCTATGGATAGAGCCCGGACCTGGGATGGGTTCTAATTCTGTCTCTGCCACTTTTTTTTTTTTTGGTATTTGTTAAGCGCTTACTATGTGCAGAACACTGTTCTAAGCGCTGGGGGAGATACAGGGCAATCAGGTTGTCCTACATGAGGCTTAATCCCCATTTTACAGATGAGGTAACTGAGGCACAGAGAAGTGAAGTGGCTTGCCCACAGTCACACAGCTGACAAGTGGGAGACCCGTTTGACCTTGGGCGAGTCATTTTACTTCTCCGGGCCTCAGTTCCCTCATCTGGAAACTGGGGATTGAGAATGGGAGCCCCATGGGGGTCAGGGACTGTGTCCAACTTGATTAACTTATATCTACCCCAGTGCATAGAAAAGTCCTTGGCACATTGGAATTAACAAGCACTTAACAAGTACCATAATTATTATCGTTATTATGATTCCCTCCTCCCCAAAGCCTTGTGGAGACTGGGCCCAGATCTAGGGCTTATTTCTCTAAGAACGTCCTAGGACAGAGTGTGTTTCCCCCCACCCTCAATTTGAGGAGGAGGAGGAGTGAATCACACCAAGGTGCTCCACAAATGTCAACAGGTAAAAGAGAGGAAAATCCGACCGGAGAAAAAGCCAGTGGAAGAAGCCCCCATGCCGCTCAGCTCTGGTCTCTGGCTCTGTTCTCCTCTCAGCGCCTGCCATTCCACAACCCAGTTTCTCATCGCCTAGTGGAAAAAGCCTGGGCCTGGGACTCAGAGGACCTGAGTTCAAATTCCGACTCTGCTCCTTGCCCTCTCCATGATCTTGGACAAGTCATTTCGCTTCTCTGGGCCTCAGTTTCCTCATCTGTTAAAATGGGGATCCGATCTCTCTCCTCCCTCCGATTCAGACTGTGAGCTCCGTGTGGGACCTGATGATCTTTTATCTACCCCATGGTTTAGTACAGCATGTGGTAAATTGTTAACGAATATTATCATTATAAACTGTGAGCCCGTTGTTGGGTAGGGATTGTCTCTGTTGCCGAATCGTACTGTCCAAGTGCTTAGTACGGCGCTCTGCAAATGGTAAGCACTCAATAAATAAGAGTGAATCGAATAATTATAATTCAGAACGTGATATCCATAGTGCAAGAGCTTCTCTGTAATCATTCAATCAATCAGTAGTATTTATTGAGCGATTACTGGATGCAGGGTACTGTACTAACTGCTTGGGAAAGTATAATATAACATTGTGGGCAGATATGTTCCCTGTCCTCAAGGAGCTTACATTATAGAAGGGAAGACAGACAATAAGCTATATGAAGGATCTGTACAAAAGGGCCGAGGAGCTGAGGGTGAGGTGAATAAAGCGGACAGATCCATGTGCAAGGGTGATACAGAAAGGAGAGGGAGAAGAGGAAATGAGGGTCAAGTTGTAAAAAGCCTCTTGGAGGAGATGTGCTTTTAAGAGGGTTTTGAAGGTGAGAGGGCGGTGGCCTGTCGGGGATGGGAAGGGTGGTCCGTGCCAGGGAAAGGAAGTGGGTGAGGCGTCGGTGGCAAAAGAGAGAGGAGATCGAGGTACAGAGAGTAGTTTGGCATTAGAGGATTGAAGTGCGCGGGCTGGGTTGGAGCGAGGAGAGATAGAAGAAGGCAAGGTGATCGACTGAGTGCTTTAAAGCGGATGGTGAAGAGTTACTGTTTGATGTGGAGGTGGGTGGGCAACCACGGGAGATTATTGTTCCGGGTTTCTAGTACCACTGTCGAAGAAGAATCCTGGCCTGAAGGGGCCTTAAATCTATCTGGGAATGAACAGAGGACCGCAGTCCTTTGCGATTTATTTTTCTCTTCATCTTCCACGTGCAAATCCTCTTTGCAATGTGCCGTATTGGAGGGGCAGGCCGTAAATGACAGATGATGAAGGGACAGGTTTACTCAAGGAACCCACTCTTTCCACTTTCCAGGCTTAGAAAGTCCTCAACCTTCCTGTTTCCTCAGATGAGGTGCTCCAGGATGGACACACAGGAAAAAAAACTTTTTTATTGTTGGGTTTTTTCTGATGGTATCTGTTAAATGTTTATTATGTGCCAGGTACAGAACCGAGTGTTAGAATATCTAAAAGATAATCCGGTTGTCCCATGTAAGGCTGTTTTAATCACCATTTACAGATAAGGGAGCTGAGGCCAGAGAAGTGAAGTGTCTTGCCCAAGGTCGCATGCAAGATAAATGGCGGAGTTGGAATTTGAACCCAGGTCCTTCTGACTCCCAGGCCCAGGCTTTTTTCACTTTGGTATTTTCCCAAGTGCTTAATCAAGCCCACTGCACTTAGCGGACATTCAATAAATAGCATTCAAACTTCTAATGATGATAATTTTGGTAATTGTCCCACACTTAGTGCCAAACTCAGGATAGAGTACAATATAACAACTTAATAGACACATTCTCTGCCCATAATAAGCTTATAGTTTAGAGCAGCTCGATGTAGTGGATAGAGCACGGGCCTGGGAATCCGAAGGTCGTGAGTTCTAATTCCAGCTTGGCCGCTTGTCTGCCGTGTGACCTTGGACAAATCGCCTCACTTCTCTGGGCCTCAATTCCCTCATCTGTAAAATTCATTCAATAGTATTTATTGAGCGCTTACTAAGTGCAGAGCACTGTACTAAGCGCTTGGTTCAGTAAAATGGGGATTAAGACTGTGAACTCCATGTGGGATAGGGACTGTGTCCAATATGATTTGCCTGTGTCCTCCCCAGGGTTTAGTACAGTGCCTGGCACATAGTAAGCGCTTAACAAATACCGTAATAATTATTATTATTTACCATTACCACTATGTCATGGGTTCCAATCCCGCCGCCGCCACTTGTCAGTTGTGTGACCTTGGGCAAGTCAGTTAACTTCTCCGTGCCTCAGTTACCTCACCTGTAAAATGGGGATGAAGACTGTGAGCCCTACGTGCAGCGTGGCTCAGTGGAAAGAGCCCGAGCTTGGGAGTCAGAGGTCATGGGTTCGAATCCCGGCTCCGCCACTTGTCAGCTGTGTGACTGTGGGCAAGTCACTTAACTTCTCTGGGCCTAAGTTCCCTCATCTGTAAAATGGGGATTAACTGTGAGCCTCACGGGGGCAACTTGATTACTCTGTACCTACCTCAGCGCTTAGAACAGTGCTCTGCACATAGTGAGCGCTTAACAAATACCAGCATTATTATTACTGCTAGGGCTATTGCGGGGAATCAGCAAGGTAAATTTTTTTCCCCCATGGAATCAAGAATTTTCACAGCTCCTGGCCCAGGGCCAGACACGAGGTTGTTTAAAGGCCGTTTCTGAGGGGCAAAGATGGGGATTGCCCCGTGCCTTAGCTGGGAGTCGTTGAGATATTTGCAAACTCCCAGTTGGATTAATCCTGTCACCGCTCCGTGAGAAGCTCAAGCCTCCCTGGTCCGGCCCTTGGCCCTCTCCTGCTCCTCTCTCTCCTCATCCGTGCGGATTCCTCACCCGGGAACCCGGACTGAAGCCTGAACTTGTTCTGACCCGCTCCCGACGGCGTCCATCACGTCTCCCCAGCCCTGACCCGTCTCTCTGAGTCCCCCGGGTCCCCCACGGAGGCCTTGGCACCAGCGCCGAGGCTAATCTTTATTTCCCTCCCCAGCCTTTCGTCATATCTCCCAGGCTAGGGCTGAGCGCGGCCTAAGAGACAGCACGGGGCTGGTTAATTACTGTAATTGCCACCCCGGGCTATAAATTCTCTATATTAATCCAGGATCAAGTGATTCATGTGGTAAATTACACTCAGCCTTAGATTTTTCACCGAGATTTTCCTTTTATTCCTAATCTCCGCTTTCACTAATTCGCCCTGCTGACACCCACACCCCAAACCCCTGCCTCATCAACTGGTTGGCCTTGAGACCTCACACACAGACACGTACACACACACGCACACACATACACACACACGGGTTTGTGGCTCTCTTCTCTCCCCTCCGCTCTCGCTCCCAGCCTCAACTTCCCCTCCCAATCGGTTCTGCTCCCTTTCTTCTGGGCCCCACCTTCCCCCGGCTTTCAGCCTAATGGCTAGAGCACAGGCTTGGAAGTCAGAAGGACCTGGGTTCTAATCTCAGCTCTGTCTTTTTTTTTATAGTGTCTGTTAAGTACTTACTATGTGCCGGACACGGTACTAAGAGCTGGAATAGATACAAGTTCGTCTGGTTGGACACAGTCCCTGTCCCAGGTGGGGCTCACAATCTTCATCCTCTTTTTACGGATGAGGGAAGTGAGGCCCAGAGAAGCGAAGTGACTAGTTCTTGGTCACGCAGCAGAGGAGAAGTGGGGCTAAGATCACAGGATTGGGAGTCAGAGGACGTGGGTTCTAATCCCGCCCCCGCCATTTGTCTGCTTTGTGACCTTGGGCAAGCCACTTAATGATAATAATAATAATAATGTTGGTATTTGTTAAGCGCTTACTATGTGCAGAGCACTGTTCTAAGGACGGGGGTAGGTACAGGGTAATCAGGTTGTCCCACGTGAGACTCACAGTTAATCCTCATTTTACAGATGAAGGAACTGAGGCCCAGAGAAGTGAAGTGACTCGCCCACAGTCACACAGCTGACAAGTGGCAGAGTCGGAATTCGAACCCATGAACTCTGACTCTCAAGCCCGGACTCTTTCCACTGAGCCACGCTGCTTGTTACCTCATCTGTAAAATGGGGATTAAAACTGCGAGCCCCACGTGGGACAACCTGATTACTCTATATCTACCCTACCGCTTAGGACAGTGTTTACCAAATACTAAGCACTTAATATATCCCATCATTTTTATCATTATTATTATTATTGTTATTCGACTCCCAGGCCCGGGCTCTCTTCAGTGGGCCACGCTGCTTCTCACGGTTCTCCGGAAACCACTCTGCCTCCATCTCTCGCCCTCCCCTCAGGCTCCTCCTCGACCCTTTTGTTCATTCATTCGACCTCCCCCCATCTCTCCTCAAGGAGCCGGTGGGCAACGACCCGCGCTCTCACTGGACGGGTCCGGAAACCCCCTCCCCATGGCAGGGGCATACCTGTTGCCCAGCCAGGGAAAGGGTCTGAAAGAGTTCATCCCCGTGAAGGTTGGATTAACAGACCCATCAGCCATCGCCGAGCAATTAACTAATGGGCCGTCATCCCGAGTAACCGAAGACTTTCAGAACCCAGGAGCGGCTGGCTCGGCGCGTCTGAGAGCCGGGGTGACCTGCCCGTGGACGGCTCGCGAAACCGGGGAAATAAACTTAAAAGCCCCTTGAAGTCGATGCAACTTCAGCTCCCAATTCAGGGCCGATCGATATCTCTCCGTCTTGCCGTTTCGAAGGAGTCCGCCATTGAGCGGCTGAGCCCCTATTAAAACTCCCTTTCAAGAGAGGCCATTATTGTAATGAAATATCTAATTAGTTCCATTCTTGGTTTCATCTCGGGACTTTCTTCCCGACCGGTGTGGTCAACGTCGCTTTCTTAATTCGGCGTCTTCTTGGGTTTCCTGACGAGGCTGGTTCCCTCTCATGTTTGCGGTTCTCTTCGCTTCAGGTTTTTCGGTCGACGGGAGTAGACCTCATTATGATGAGAAAGAACCGGGTCAATTTGGGGGCTTAATACAGTGCTCTGCACATAGCAATAATAAGTCATAACTGTGGTGTTTGCTGAGCTCTGACCATGGGCAAGGGGCTGTGCTGAATGCTGGGGTAGATATGAGGTAATTAGCTTAGACACAGTCAGTGTCCCATATGGGGCTCACGGTTTTAATCCCCATTTAACAGTTGAGGTAACTGAGGCTCAGAGAAGTGAAGTGACTTGCCCAAAGTCACAGAGCAGGCATGTGGCGGAACTGGGATTAGAACCCATGATCTTCTGACTCCCAGGACCGGGCTCTTCCACTAGGCCACGCTGCTTCTACAACCGCTCCGTGAATACCATCGATTGACTGATGGGGGAAGCCATCTTGAGCTTCACTGGGGATGTTTCCTCCCCTTCCTCAGAGGGCAGGTGGGGGGCCTTGGTCTCGGTAGTGAGGCGTTGACCCCGCCGGACGCTTAGGGGAGGTTCTGTCTGTGGGAAGTGGGGTTGGGTGAAGGAGGTGAACCCTTTCGGGCTTCCTGGTCGACTTCTGAAAGACGAAGGGAGGGGGTTGCAGACCCGGAAAGGGGGCACGTGAGGGGTGAACCGCTCCTTTCAGCTCTTCCGGGGTTCTGGGGCAGGTATTTTGAGGGATCGTAGTTCTGGGTTGCTGTCCTGGGGAGGGTTTTCCGGGTGCTGATGTTGTGGGGGACAATGTTCTGGAACTGGTGTTCCAGGGGTCGTAATTCTGGGCCGAAGTTCTGGGCCAGTATTCTTGGGCCTGTGTATCAGGGCCCAGTGTCCTGGGACCTGGTGTTCTGGGTCCCTGTTCTCTGGGGGCTGGATTCATTCATTCACTAAGTTGTATTTACTGAGCGCTTACTGGGTGCAAGGCACTGTTCTAAGCGCTTGCAGCGTGGCTCAGTGGCAAGAGCCCGGGCTTGGGAGTCAGAGCTCATGAGTTCTAATCCCGGCTCCGCCACTTGTCAGCTGTGTGGCTGTGGCACTTCTCTGTGGCACTTCTCTGTGCCTCGGTTACCTCATCTGTAAAATAAGCCCGTCAGAGGGCAGGGACTGTCTCTATCTGTTGCCGACTTGTTCATTCTAAGCGCTTAGTACAGTGCTCTGCACATAGTAAGCGCTCAATAAATACTATTGAATGAATAAAATGGGGATCAACTGTGAGCCTCACGTGGGACAACCTAATTACCCTGTATCTCCCCCAGCGCTTAGAACAGTGCTTGGCACGTAGTAAGCACTTAACAAATACCAACATTATTATTATTACAATATAACAACAAATGGACATATTCCTGCCCACAAGGAACTAGAGGGGGAGATAAATAATAATATAGATAGATAGATAGATAGATAGATAGATAGATAGATAGATAGATAGATAGATAGATTTGTGCTGTGGATTTCAGAGGGAGGACGAATGAAGGAGCGAGTAAGAGCGGTACAGAAGGAAGTGGGAGCAAAAGAGAGGAGGCTTTAGTCAGGGAAGGTTTCTTGGAGGAGATGGGCCTTCAGTAAGGCTGGAGTTCTGGGGATAGTGTTAGTAATGATATTAATGATAACGATAATAATGATAATGGTATTTGTTAAGGGCTCACTATGTGCCAAGCACTGTTCTAAGCTCTGGGGTAGATTCAAGTTAATCAGGTTGGACACAGTCTCTGTCCCACGTGGGGCTCAGAGTCTTCATTCCCATTTTACAGATGAGGGAACAGAGAAGTGAAGTGACTTATCCAAGGTCCCACAGCAGACGAGCTGCAGAACTGGGATTAGAACGCAGGTGCTTCTGACTCCTAGGCCCGGGCTGTAGCCACTGGGCCCCGCTGCTTCACGGGGCCACGCTGCTTCGTCCCTTCCAGGGTTCGGGGGGCTGGTGTCCTGAGGGGGCCGTTTTTTGGGGTGGGCATTCTGGGGGGTCCCCTCTTCTGGGCCGCCGCTCTGGGTCTTGTAGGGAGCCAAAAGGTAGGCCAGCCGGGTAAAGGAAGGAGGAGGCTCCACCCTCGCCATAAAAGCAGCCAGGAGGCCGGGCAGGAGGGGCAGTCAAAGTGCACTTTCGGAGTTGTTTACCCGGCCTTGCGTGCCAACCAGAAGCCATCTGATGGCAGCCCATCCCCGACACCCCCGGGGGCTGCCCTGGCGGGGCCTGACCACCTTCCTCCCTGCAGCTGCCCCTCGTCCTCACCCCCCGTTCCCACCCCCGCCTTCATATCCCACTTTGCCCACCCCTGGGCCCATCCCTTATACCCGGTCAGCCCTCACCGCCCTGCCACCGTCCGCCCCAGACTCTCCGGCGCCCTCGGACCTGTAATGACTCGCTTGTTGCCCCAGCCCGGCCCGGCCCGGCCCAGCCCCCCGCCCCCCGCCTTATTATTGCTCACCGATAACGCCTGTGTCTCTCCCCAGCAGCTCTGCCCTGCTGCCTCGCAGCCGCTGGGGAAGCTGCAAACATAATAATAATGATGATGATGGTTTTGTTAAGCGCTTACTATGTGCCGGACACTGTACCGAGCGGTGGGGTGGAAACAAGCAAATTGGGTTGGACACAGTCCTTGTCCCACGTGGGGCTCACAATCTCAATCCCCATTTTACAGATGAGGGAACTGAGGCCCAGAGTAGGGAAGTGACTTGCCCGAGGTCACACAGCAGACAGGTGGCGGAGCCGGGATTAGAACCGATAACACCCCAACCCTCCTGTATGTGTGTTTGTGTGTGTCTGTCTGTGTACGTCTCTCTGTGTGTCTCCTCATCTCCATGTCTCCGCATCTCTCCTGCATCCCTCTCTCTCTCTGCCCCCTCCCCATCTTCATCTCTCTTTGACTCTCATGTTCCTCTCTTCATTAGTTCATTTAATCTTATTTATCGAGCATTTACTGTGTGCAAAGCACCACACCAAGAGCTTAGGTGTCTCTGTCATTTAATCATATCTATCGAGCGCTTACTGGGCGTAGACCACTGTACTGAGCGCTTGGGAGAGAACAATAGAACAATCCATGGACACATTCCCTGCCCACAGCCAGCTTACGGACTAGAGGACTCTCTCCATCTTTATCTCTCTATGTCTCTCCTCTATCCAATACTCTCTGTGTCCTCACCTGCATCCATCTCTCTGTGTCTCTCTCCATCTCCATCTCTCTGTGTCTCTTTCCATCTTCTTCATCTCTCTGTGTCTCTCCCCATCTCCATCTCTCTGTGTCTCTCTCCATCTCCATCTCTTTGTGTCTCTCCCAATTTTCATCTCGGTGTGTCGCTCCCCATCTCCACCTTTCTGTGTCTCTTCCATGAACCTCTCTTTTTCTCTGGGACTATGAGAGAGCCTTTCCAATTTACACTCTTTCCAATTTCCAATTACACTCTTGTAATCGCAATTGCACAATTACAATTTGCAGTTTACACTCTTTCCGATTTACACCCCACTACCCTCTGTCTGCCTCTGTGTCTCTCTCCTGTCTCTGTCTCTGACTCTCTCCCTTCTCTGTCTCTCTCTTTACGTCTCTCTTTCCCTTTCCCCTTCTCCTTCCGCTCTCTCATCCCTGCCACGCTCTCTCCTCCCTCCAGCTGTCTCCCCACGTCAGACTCCCATCTCTGCCTGTGCGGATTTCTGGGTCTTTCCACGATCCCGCTCCCCGGGGAAGGCAGCAAGGGAGCCCTGGTCCCTGAGGACCTTGGGCAAGTCACTTCACTTCTCCTTGCCTCAGTTCCATCATCTGTAAAATGGGGATGAAGCCTGTGAGCCCCACATAGGACAGGGACTGGGTCCAACCTGATTAGCTTGCATCTACTCCAGTGCTTAGAACAGTTCTTGGCGCGTAGTAAGTGCATAACAGATACTATTATTATTTTTATTATTACTGGGGAGTCCAAGGGGGAAGGCTGAGGAGGCAGAGCACAATGGCCGTAGGTGGGGGGTCGTCTCCCTTTTTCAGGCAGATTCCCCCCAGGGCTTGGCTCTCAAACAAATGTGGGCACCAGGAAGGTGGTCTTCCTGTGGGCAGAGACCACCTTGAACTCAGCAGCTGCCCCCCGTCTGGGCCAGGGTGGGCGGGGGTCCTTATCTCCATGACGGGAAGCACTGTGGTCTAATGGATAGAGCACAGGCCTGAAAGCCAGAGGAACTGAGCTCCAATTTTGACTCCGCTACTTATCTGCTGTGTGACCTCGGGCGAGCCACTTCACTTCTCCGGGCCTCAGTTTCCTCATCTGTAAAGTGGAGATTCAATGTCTGTTCTCCCTCCTACTTAGGGCCGTGAGCCTCATGTGGGACAGGGACTTGTATCTATCCCAGGGCTTACAACAGTCCCTGGTCCATAGTAACAGCTTAACAAATACCATTTCAAAAACAAACAAAGAGAAGCAGTGTGGGCTGTGGATAGACCACAGGCATGGGAGTCAGAAGAACCTGGGTTCTAGTCCTTACTCTGCCACTTGTCTGCTGTATGACCTTGGGCAAGTTACTTAACTTCTCCATACCTCATTTCCCTCATCTGTAAAATGGGGATTAAGGCTGTGAGCCCCACGTGGGACACAAACTCTGCCCAGCGTGACTATCTTGTATACCCCAGAGCTTAATATGGTATCTGGCACATAGTCAATACAAAATAAATACCACAGTTATTATTAGCATTATTGTTATTGTTAAAGAGGCTCCAATGGGAAGGTCATCTCCAGACACTGATTCTATTTAGTTGCCATTGTTTTTACGAGATGTTCTTCCCCCTGACTCTATTTATCGCCATTGTTCTTGTCTGTCCGTCTCCCCCGATTAGACCGTAAGCCTGTCAAACGGCAGGGACCGTCTCTATCTGTGGCCGACTTGTTCATTCCAAGCGCTTAGTCCAGTGCTCTGCACATAGTAAGCGCTCAATAAATACTATTGAATGAATGAATGAACACTGGGCAGAGGGAGAGGGGACAACTCAGTCCCACTCAGTTGCCCAGACTCCCTTGGGCTGGGCTTCCCACCCAGCCCCTGCCCCAAGGTCAGGGGAGGATGTTCTTCTTTGACCCCCTAGACTCCCATCCAGCTGAGCGAACACAGACCACCTCTTCTCTTATCTATTTCACCGCCGACCCCTGGCCCACGTCCTCCCTCTGGCCTGGAAAGCCTTCCCTCCTCAAACCCGAAAGACAGTGACTCTCCCCCGATTCAAAGCCTTCTTGAAGGCCCATCTCCTCCAAGAGGCCTTCCTTGACTAAGCCCTCCTTTTCTCTTCTCCCACTCCCTTCTGGGTCAGCGTGGCTTGCTCCCTTTATTTATCCCCACCCAAGCCCCACGCCACTTACGTCCATATCTATCACGTATTTATTTCTAGTCCACGTCTGTCTCCCCCATACTATAGCCATTCATTCATTTATTCATTCGTATTTATTGAGCGCTTGTTATGTGAAAAGCACTGTACTACGTGCTTGGGAGAGTACAGTGTAACAACAGACACATTCCTGCCCACAACGAGCTCATAGTCTAGAGCGGGAGACGGACATTAATATAAATAAATAAATAGATGAATATCATAAATAAATAAATTTCAGATATACACAGACACATATATACAGATATATACACATACATAGACTGTAAGCTCATTGTGGGCAGGGAATGTGTCTGCTTATTGTTGCGTTGTACCCTCCCAAGTGCTTAGTACAGTGCTCTGCACACAGTAAGCGCTCAATAAATTTGATTGACTGAACCACTCCACCACACCACCCTGCCCCCCCTCACTCCATCCCCTAAGTGTCACCCCTCTGGGCCTCGGTCTCCCCATCTGTAAAAGGGGGTTGACAATCCCAGCTCCATCCTCCTCAATCGATCAATCAATCATTGGTATTTATTGAACACTTACTGTGTGCAGGCCACTGTAGTAAGTGGTTGGCAGAGCACAAGAGAACGATAGGACAGACACATTCCCTGCCCACAACGAGCTTACAGTCTGGAGGGGAAGACTGTATTTATTTAATAGAAATAAATAAATGATGGATATGTATATAAGTGCTATGGGGCTGCAGGAGGGGTGAAAAAAGGGAGCAAATTCCAGTGCAAGGGTGACACAGAAGGGAGTGGGAAAAGAGGTTCTCCCGGGGATGTTGCAAGGATGAAATGAGAGATTGTTACAGGAAAGGAAAGATTAAAGGAATGAGCATTGCTATCTCCCATCGAAACAAAGTGCATCCGGAGTAAGGAGAGCACTTCCACAGAAAGAGGATAAAGCTCTAGGAATAAACCCTGAGGTCATCGTGGAGTCATTCACATCGGAAGGGGAGAGGATTAATCATTCCAAGAGCGTTTATTGAGGTTGACTGTGCTTAGCACACAGTAAGGGCCCAACGATTACCGCTGAATGAAAGTGTGTGGAGCACTGTTCTGAGCACTTGGAAGGGTCTGATCGAGTTAGTAATAATAGTGATGGTATTTGTTAAGGGTTTACTCCGTTCCAAGCACTGTTCTAAGCGCTGGGGGAGATCCAAGGTAATCAGGTTGTCCCACGTGGGGCTCACGGTCTTCATCCCCATTTTCCAGATGAGGTAACTTAGGCACAGAGAAGTCAAGTGACTTGTTCAAAGTCACACGCTGTTTATTGCCATCGTTCTCGTCTGTCCGTCTCCCCCGATTAGACCGTAAGCCCGTCAAACGGCAGGGACTGTCTCTATCTGTTGCCGACTTGTTCATCCCAAGCGCTTAGTACAGTGCTCTGCACATAGTAAGCGCTCAATAAATACTATTGAATGAATAAGTGGCCGAGCCGGGATCAGAGCAGCCCCAATCCCTGCCCTCAAGGAGCTTATTCATTCATTCAATCATATTTACTGCGTGCAAAGAACTGTACTAAGCGCTTGGGAGGGTACAATAGAACAATCAACGGACACGTTTCCCACCCACGACGAGCTTACAGTCTAGACCTTGCAGTCTACCATATGCAGAGCGTTGTACTGAGTGTTCGGGAGAGTTCAACAGAGTTGGTAGAAACGATCCTTGTCCTTGAGGAGCTTACATTCTCTCAGGGGAGACAGATATTAAAAAAAAAAATAATGAGAGATAGGAGGAGTAAAAGATACGCACATAAGTTCCCAGGAAGTTGAGATAACTTTAGTGCTTAAGTTGCATGGAAGGGCTGACTCGGCAATAGCTGAGAAAACCAGGGTGGTGAGGTGAGAGATTAATTAACTCTTGTAATCACCTAAGCACCTAGTACGGTTCTCTGCACCTAGTTAGTGCCCCATAAATGTCACTGATTCATTACCACCGATTCAAGGAAGGCCTCCCGGAGGAGTCGCGATTCCTCCGAAGATGGGGAGAGCGGGGATCCGATGGTTGTGAAGAGGGGAGGGACTTCCAGGCAGGAGGGAGGATGTGAGCAAGGGTTTTGGTCTTTTTAAATGGTTTTTTTTTTTAAGCGCTTACTATATGCCAGGCACCGGACTAAGTGCCGAAGTAGATGCAGGTTAATCGGGTTGGGCACGGTCCCTGTCCCACTTGGGGCCCACGGTCTCGAGCCCCATTTTGCAGCCGAGGTAGCCGAGGCCCAGAAAAGTAAAGTGACTTGCCCAGGGTCCCACAGCCAACGAGTGGTGGAACTGGGATTAGAACCCAGATCCTTCTGACTCCCGGGACCGGGCTTTAGCCACTTAGGAGTTGATGGTGAGAGAGAGGTGGAAGCTAGGGATCGTGAGTAGGTTGGTGTTAGGGGAGTATATGTATATATCTGTATATGATGATGATGATATTTGTTAAGTGCTTACTATGTGCAAAGCACTGTTCTAAGCACTGGGGGAGATACAAGGTGATCGGGTCGTCCCACATGGGGCTCCCAGTCTTCATCCCCATTTTACAGATGAGGTAACAGGCCCAGAGAAGTGAAGTGACCTGCCCAAAGTCACACAGCTGACAAGTGGTGGAGTCAGGATTAGAACCCCCGACCTCTGACTCCCAAGCCCAGGCTCTTTCCACTGAGTCACACTGCTTCTCTTGTATGTATATATATATATATATATATATATAATGTATATATCTGTAATTTATATTTGTTGATTTATCTATGTATTTATTTATTTAATGTCTGTCCCCGCCCCCCCCAAGACTGTCAACTTGTTAAGGGCAGGAATGTATCTGTTTGTTGTTATATTGTACTCTCCAGGGCGCTTAGTACAGCGCTTTGCACACAGTAAGCTCTCAGTAACTACGATTGAATGAATGAGGAGCAAAGTGTACAAGCTGGGTTGTAGTGGGAGAGGAGTGAAGATGTATGGGAGGGAGAGAGCCGACTGAGGGCCTTAAAGCCGATGATTAAGAGTTTGCCCTTGGTGAGGAGAGGAATTCCCTCTCAAGGTGGCACCTGGAGAGTTTCCAGTCCTCTACCGGTCTCGGCTACGGGAGGGAGAGTCAAGCAGAGGCCTAGCTCCGGCAGCGGCTCGCGAGTGGCCGGCCACCTGCTACAAGTCAAAACTCACCCGTGCTGGGCAGCAGCGACCCGGGAGAGAGTCGAGGGCGGAGACTCTAGTTTACTGCGTGGAAGGTGGCGATGGTAAACCGCTTCCGGATTTTTTCCAAGAAAAGTCTATAGATCCACTCCCGGCAGGATTGCAGATGGAGAAGGAGGCCTTCTGGGAGAGATGCGTCCGCGGCGTCGCTCTGGGTCGGAAACGACTCGACGGCGTAAGGCAAGAGGAGAGGAATGGGCAGCCACTGGTGGTTTCTGGGCGTTGGAAGAAGAGAACGTGTTCTGATTGGGCAAAATCATCTCCAGGCCTCAATTAGTAAATGATCCATCAATCGGGGTAAGGAGGGCAGGGTTTGCGTCTCCTGGCTCTACTGTACTCTCCCAAGTGCTCAGTACAGTGCTCTGCACATAGTAGACTGTAGGTTTCTTGAGGGCAGGGATTGCGTCTCCTGACTCAATTGTACTCAGTACAATACTCTGTAAGTTTCATGAGGGCAGGGATCACATCTACTGGCTCTATTTTATTCTCCCAATCGTTCAGTACAGTAATCTGTACACAGTAGACTGCCAGCTCCTTAAGACCTGGGCTGGAGAAACAGCATGGTGTAGTGGCTAGAGCCCGGGCCTGAGAGTCAGAGGTTCATGAGTTCTAATCCCGGCTCCACACTCGTCTGCTGTGTGACCTTGGGCAAGTCACTTCACTTCTCTGGGCCTCAGTTCCCCCGTGAGGCTCACAGTCTTAATCCCCATTTTACAGATGAGGTAACTGAGGCCCAGAGAAGCGAAGTGACCTGCCCGCAGTCACACAGCCGACAAGTGGCCGAGCCGGGAGTCGAACCCATGACCTCTGACTCCGAAGCCCAGGCTCTTTCCATGTTCCGGGGTGGTACCGACGGTTGGTGGTCTCTGTCCAAGCTCCCCAAATCCCCCCCCAGGGGACCACCCGGGACTCCTCACCCAGCCTAGCGTGGGCAGCAGGGACAACCTGACGCCCCGTATCTCCCCCAGCGTTTAGAACAGTGCTCTGCACATAGTAAGCGCTTAACAAATACCAACATTATTATTATTATTATTATTATTATCATCAGGGGGCCCAGCTAGAGATGGTAGCGTCCGGGAAGCCGAAAAGTATCCAAACTTCCGGTGACGTGGCCGGAGAGAGTCCGGGATCGCTCTAGACCGGGAGCTCATTAATGTGGGCAGGGAATGTGTCTGTTTATTGCTTTATTGTCCTATCCTAAACGCTGAGTACAGTGCTCTGCACACAGTAAGTGCTCAATAAATACAATTGCCTGGCTCAGCCCTGCTGCTCCGGGGCCCCGGCTGAAATAGAAGCAGCGCCGCCTAGTGGTCAGAGCCCAGCCCTGGGCGTCACGGGATCCCGCTGTGTGACCTTGGGCAACTCACTTTCCTCCTCTGGGCCTCAGTTACTCCATCCATACAATGGGGATTAAGACTGTGAGCCTCACGTGAGACAAACTGATTACCTTGCATCTACCCCAGTGCTTAGAACAGCGTGACTCAGTGGAAAGAGCCCGGGCTTTGGAATCAGAGGTCATGGGGTTCGAATCCCGGCTCGGCCACTTGTCAGCTGTGTGACTTTGGGCAAGTCACTTAACTTCTCGGGGCCTCAGTTACCTCATCTGTAAAATGGGGATTAAGACTGTGAGCCCCATGTGGGACAACCTGATTCCCCTGTGTCTAGAGAAGCAGCGTGGCTCAGTGGAAAGAGCACGGGCTTTGGAGTCGGAGGTCGTGAGTTAGAATCCCAGCTCTGCCACTTGTCAGCTGTGTGACTGTGGGCGAGTCACTTCACTTCTCTGTGCCTCGGTTACCTCATCTGCAAAATGGGGATTAAGACTGTGAGCCCCATGTGGGACAACCTGACTCCCCTGTGTCTACCCCAGCGCTTAGAACAGTGCTCTGCACATAGTAAGCGCTTCACAAATACCAACATTATTATTACCCCAGCGCTTAGAACAGTGCTCGGCACATAGTAAGCGCTTAACAGATACCAACATTATTATTATTATTATTAATAACAGTCCTTGGCACATAGTAAACGCCTAAAAAATACCATCATTATTATTATCAAGAGACTAAGCCCCACTTTTCCTCATCTCCCATTCCCTTCTGTGTCACCCTGACTCGCTCCTTTTGCTCTTCCCCACTCCCAGCCCCTCGGCACTTGTGTATGTGTCTGTGCTTTATTTTTTCTTTATTTATATGGATGTTTGTCTCCCCCGCGCCAGACTGTGAGCTCTTAGTGGGAAGGGAATGTTACTGTTTAAAGCAGCGTGGCTCAGTGGAAAGAACAAAGGCTTGGGAGTCAGAGGTCATGGGTTCGAATTCCCAATCCGCCACTTGTCCGCTGTGTGGCCGTGGGCAAGTCACTTCACTTCTCTGTGCCTCAGTGACCTCATCTGTAAAATGGGGATTAAGACTGTGAGCCTCACGTGGGACAGCCCGATGACCCCGTATCTCCCCCACTGCTTAGAACAGTGCTCTGCACGTAGTAAGCGCTTAACAAATGCCAACATTATTATTACTTTCCCTAGCGCTTAGAACAGTGTTCTGCACACAGAAAGCTCTTACTAGATATGACTGAATGAACGAACGAATGAATGAAGTGGCAGAGCAGGGATTAGAATCCATTACCCTCTGACTCCCAGGCCCGGGCTCTATGCACTAGGCCGTGCTGCTTCTCTCATGGCTTAGTGGCAAGAGCCCAAGTTTGGAAGTCAGAGGTCATGGGTTCTAATCCCGTTTCTGCCACTTATCAGCTGTGTGACTTTGGGCAAGTCACTTAACCTCTCTAGGGGCCTCACTTCCCTCATCTTACGTGGGACATCCTGATTACTCTGTATCTAGTCCAGCACTTCAAATAGTGCTTTGCACGTAGGAAGCGCTTAAAAAACACCATCATTATGGCTTTCTTGTCTGTCTCCCCCCTTTTGGATTGTGAGCCTGTCGTTGGGCCGGGATTGTCTCTTATCTGTTGCCGAATTGTACTTTCCAAGCGCTTGGTACAGTGCTCTGCACGCAGTAAGCGCTCAATAAATTGGATTGAATGAATGAATGACTCCAACCTGCCCACTCAGCAGTGCTTGGCGCATAGGAAGTACCGAACACCTCCAATGCCGACAGTTTGGAGGGCACAGCGGAGGAAGCGACGGTCTGCCATCGGCGCAATCGGACTTCGATGCTGAACGTCCTTGGCCGAGTCAGAGTTCCTTCGAACACTTCAGCCAAATTGACCTTCGCCCTCTGGCTGGTCCAGAGAGGCAGCGGCGGGCCGGCCTGATAAGATTCCGGCCCATTTGGCTTCACCGGAGGCTGAATCAGCCCCATCTCAGCAGCCAGGAGGGCCGGGTCCAGTTGGTCCGGATAGCCTGGGAGTCCGGAGAGCCACGGGGATGGACCTGATGACCTCGGGAAGGTATTTCCTGCTCTAGGACCTGGGCCATCCTCTGCCTCTACGTGTCGGGCGTCTAACCCGCTCTCGCGGCAGGGCTCGTGGACGTTGGGCGGATGGGCTCAGGGATCAGTAGTGGGAGAGTCAGAGGTCCTCTGTCATTCATTCATTCGATAGTATTTCTTCAGCGCTTACTATGTGCGGAGCACTGGACTAAGCGCTCGGAATGAACAAGTCGGCAACAGATAGAGACGGTCCCGGCCGTTCGACGGGCTCACGGTCCGATCGGGGGAGACGGACGGACGAGAACGACGGCGATAGATAGAGTCGAGGGGAAGAGCGTCTCGTAAAAACAGTGGCCACTAAATAGAATCGAGGCGATGTACATCTCCTTAACAAAATAAAGAGGGTCATGAAAATATATACGGTCGAGCAGACGCGTACGGTGCTGAGGGGAGGGGAAGGAGCAGAGGGAAATGGGGGGAAAAGAGGGTTAAGGTGCGGAGAGGCGAAGGGGGGGCGGTAGAGGGAGTAGAGGGAGAAGGGGAGCTCGGTCTGGGAAGGCCTCTTGGAGGAGGTGAGTTTTAAGTAGGGTTTTGAAGAGGGGAAGAGAATCAGTTCTCTTCATGACAGTGATGGATGACTGTCACAGGTCATCCGCCTAGCTGCCGACCTCACCCACGTACTGCCTCTGTCCTGGAACTTCCTCCTTCCTCATATCTGTCAGACAAGGACTCTCCCCCGCTTCAAAGTCTTATTAGAGGTCCCATCTCCTCCAAGAGGCCTTCCCTGACTAAACCCTTCTTTCCTCTTCTCCCTCTCCCTTCTGCGTCGCCCCGACTTGCTCCCTTCATTCGTCCCCCCACCCAGCCCCACACCACTTATGTCCATATCTCTCATTTATTTATTTCTTTTCATGTCTGTAACCCTTCTGGGCTGTAAACTCACTGTGGGCAGGGAATGTGTCTGCTCAACTGTTATATTGTACTCTCCCAAACGCTTAGTACAGTGCTCTCCAGACAGTAAGCGCTCAATAAATACGACTGCGTGAGTTTCCAACGGGCTCTGGGGGGTGGGGACCTAACTGAGCCTCGTCAGGTCCGGAGGTGCTGACCCATCCCCATCGCCACCGGCAGCTGGGAAAGGTTGAACTTCTTCGCTATCCGTCAGTCGATTGAATTTATTGAGAGCTTACCGTGTGCAGAGCATTCATTCATTCATTCAATAGTATTTATTGAGCGCTTACTATGTGCGGAACACTGGACTAAGCGCTTGGAACGGACAAATCGGTAACAGATATAGTCCCTGCCCTTTGACGGGCTTACGGTCTAATCGGGGGAGACGGACGGACAAGAACAAACAAGAACAGAGCACCGTAGGAAGCGCCTGGGAGAGAACAACACAATATAATGGACACATCCCCGGCCCACAGCGAGCTTCCCTGTAGTTAAGGCGATAGTGCCTGAGAGTCATAAATATCACGGGAATTGTGTCCTACATGGGGCTGACGGCCTAAGGGGAAGAGAGAATAGGCGTTTAATCCGCATTTTACAGATGAGGAAACCGAGGCCCAGATCAGTTAGGTGACTGGCCCAAGGTTGCACAGTAGACAAGGGTGGGAGAGATGATTAGAACCCAGAGGTTTCCCGACTGTCGTTCCTAGGCTGGATCCACAGGGACACAACTGCCTCACCGCTTGCGCTGTGGAAGATTCGAAGTTGTGAGATCAAACACTGTCTCCAGAGGACTCAGATTCTATTTTATCCCCACTGTACAGACAATAATAATAATAATAATGATGTTGGTATTTGTTAAGAGCTTACTATGTGCCGAGCACTGTTCTAAGCCCTGGGGTAGACACGGGGGAATCAGGTTGTTCCACGTGGGGCTCACAGTCTTCATCCCCATTTTCCAGAGGAGGGAACTGAGCCACCGAGAAGTTAAGTGACTTGCCCAAAGTCACACAGCTGACAAGTGGCCGAGCCGGGATCCGAACCATGACCTCTGACTCCGAAGCCTGGGCTCTTTCCACTGAGCCGCGTTGCTTCTCTTAATAATAATAATAACTGTGGTATTTGTTAAGCACTTGCTATGTGTCGAACACTGTTCTAAGTGCCGGGGTAATCACGTAATCAGGTTGTCCCACGTGGGGCTCACAGTCTTCATCCCCATTTTACAGATGAGAAAACTGAGGCACAGAGAAGTTGTGACTTGCCCAAAGTCACACAGCAGACAAGCGGCGGAGGCGGCATTAGATCCCATGACCACTGACTCCCAAGCCCGAGCTCTTTCCTAAGCGCTAAGGCAGAAATAGGGTAATGAGGTCAGACACAGTCCCTGTCCCTTGTGGTTTGCGCAGTCTTCATCCCCATTTTACAGATGAGGTAACTGAGGCACAGAGAAGTGAAGTGACTTGCACAAAGTCACACAGCAGGCATGCGGCGGAGCCGGGATTAGAACCCACTTCCTCTGACTTCCAGGCCTGTGCTTTTTCCGCTAGGCCACAGGGAGACTGGGGGACTTGCCCAAGGTCACACAGCAGGCAGAGCCAGGCCTCGAACTAGATAGAAATCATATTGTCGATTTAATTTTAAACCGGATTATTTTAGCCAAGATTTGCACTCAGGTCCTTCTCTCAGCCACAGACTCTATCCACTAGGCCATGCTGCTTCTGTTTATGAAATCTCCTCCTCTGGAGATGATAATAACACCCCAGCGCTTAGAACAGTGCTCGGCACATAGTAAGCGCTTAACAAATACCAACATTATTATTAATAGTACTTGTTAAGTGCTTACTACATGCCAAGCACTGTTCTAAGCGCTGAGGTAGATAAAAAGTTAATCAGGTTGGACACAGTCCCTGTCCCATATGGAGCTCACACTCTGAATGCCCATTTTCCAGATGAGGGAACTGAGGCCCAGAGAAGTGAAGTGACTTGCCCAAGGTTTCACAGCAGACAGGTGGCGGAACACGGATTAGAACTCAGGTCCTTCTGACACCCAGGTCAGTGCTCTATCCACTAATCCATGCTGCTTCTCAGATCTGCATGGGGAAGCAGCGTGGCTCAGTGGAAAGAGCCCGGGCTTCCGAGTCAGGGGTCATGGGTTCGACTCCCGGCTCTGCCACTTGTCAGCTGTGTGACCGTGGGCGAGTCACTTCACTTCTCTGGGCCTCAGTGACCTCGTCTGTAAAATGGGGATTAACTGTGAGCCTCACGCGGGACAACCTGATTACCCTGATTACCCTGATTACCCTGTATCTACCCCGGCGTTTAGAACAGTGCTCGGCACATAGTAAACACTTAACAAATACCAACGTTATCTGCCGGCCTAGGATTAGATACGCCCTTGACTGGAAGACCTGAGTTGTGACCCCGTCTTGAGACCGGGGACTGGACAAGATGACTTCTTAAGGTCACATTGAGGGGTGTGAGAAGCGGCGTGCGTTAGCGGAAAGAGCACGGGCTTGGGAGTCAGAGGTCGTGGGTTCTAATCCAGGCTCTGCCACTTGTCAGCTGTGTGACTTTGGGCAAGTCATTCAACTTCTCTGAGCTTCAGTTACCTCACCTGTAAAATGGGGATGAAGACTGTGAGCCTCAAGTGGGACAACCTGATTAGCCCAGGGCTCAGAACAGTGCTTGGTACATAGTAAGCACTGAACAGATACCATCATCATTATTATTATTATTATTACAGTTATGGTTATTACCTCTTGGAGAAGATGCAATTGGGATGGGAGGCCGGGTTTCTAATCCCGGATCCGCCACTTGCCTGCTCTGTGACCTTGGGAGATTCACTTCACTTCTCTGTACCTCTGTTTCCTCCTCTGTAAAATGGGGATTCAATTCCTGCTCTCCTTCCCACTGGGACTGTGAGCCCCTTGCGGGATCAGAATGCCCTTAATCTCCTTTTTACAGATGAGGTAACTGAGGTCCGGAGACGTTAAGTTGCTTGCCTGAGGTCACACAGCGGACAAGTGGTGGAGTCGAGAATTAGAACCCACGTCCTCTGACTCCCAAGCCCGTGCTCTTTTCACTAAGCCACGTCGAGCCCTTACTACTTTCCAGATATTGTACTAAGCGCTGGGGTAGATACAAGCTCATCAGTCATTAGAGAGAAGCAGCGTGGCTCAGTGGAAAGAGCAGGGGCTTGGGAGCCAGAGGTTATGGGTTCGAATCCCGGCTCTGTCACCTGTCAGCTGTGTGACTGTGGGCAAGTCACTTCACTTCTCTGGGCCTCAGTTCCCTCTTCTGGAAAATGGGGACGGAGACTATGAGCCCCACGTGGGACAACCTGATTCCCTTGTGTCTACCCTAAACCTTTGAACAGTGCTCTGCACATAGTAAGCGCTTAACAAATACCAACATTATTATGCTTATGATGATTATTCTTTCCACCAGGCCTCACTGCTTCCCAGCCGGGCAAGTTCACCCCAACAGATGGGCCTTCCCGGTCTGCCCATCAACCATGGGGCTAGAGAGTCTGGGGCGGGCACGGCCCTGTGGTTTCCTGGTGGATTTTTCCATCTGGAAGGCTCCGGATCGGGGGGCAATCTGGGGAACGGGCCCCGGGGAGGGGAGAATCCAGTCATGTGGCCTGAAGCGAACGGACGCAGCTGGGATGGCTGCAGAGAGAGAGATCAAGGGGAAGGAACTGCCATAGCGTGGAGGGAGGGGAGGAGGGGGGCGAGTCCTCGAAGTAAGCTGGACACCAGCTGGAGAACATGGGGGGGGGCGGCGGGAGGAGAGTTCGGGGCGGAGGGGGCGGGAGCCTGGCCCGGCATGGTCCGGGAAAGGTGTCCTGCTCAACATCAAGATCAAAGCATCCCGGAGCAGGAGATCCCCCTCCCACTCCCAACGGCCTCCCACGCCACGAGCGGGCAACCCAGGGTTCGGCCAAGATGACCCCCAGCCCCGAGTCGTCTCCCCCATCCTCCCCGCCACCCACACCTCCCCTCCCGACTACACTCCCACGGGACAGAATTCAGCCACAGTCGGAAAGAGATGGAGGAGGCTGCAGGTCTAAAGATCCGCGGGGGAGGGTTAGGGGAGAGAAGCAGCGGGGCCTGGTGGATAGAGCAAGGGACTGGGAGTCAGAAGGACCCGGGTTCTGATCCCGGCTCGGCCACGCGTCTGCCGTGTGACCTTGGGTGAGTCGCTTCCCTTCTCTGGGCCTCGGGTCCCTCCTCTGTAAAATGGGGATGAGGACTGTGAGCCCCCTGGGGCACAGGGACTGTGTCCGACCTGATTAATTTGTATCCATCTCAGCACTTAGAATAGTGCTTGGCACATAGTAAGTGCTTAACAAGTCCCATAATTGAGAAGCAGCATGGCTTAGTGGAAAGAGCCCGGGCTTGGGAGTCCAGTGTCGTGGGTTCTAATCCCGGCTCCGACATTTGTCAGCTGCGTTACTTGGGGCAAGTCACTTCGTTTCTCTGTGCCTCAGTGACCTCCTTTGTAAAATGGGGATTAAGACTGTGAGCCCCAGATGGGACAACCTGATTAGCTTGTATCTCCCCCAGTGCTTAGAACAGTGCTTGGCACATAGTAAGTGCTTAACAAATACCACAGTTATTATTATTATTATCAGAGGAGTCACCACCATCCCCCCACAGCCCCTAGCCTCAGTCTCGGCTGGCTACTGGGCCCTTCGGCCCCCGGGTAATGATGCTACATTCATTCGGACGTATATATTGAACGCTTACTGTGTGCAGAGCGCTGTACTAAGCGCTTGGAGTGTTCGATTCGGCCACAGATAGAGACAATCCCTGCCCAACGATGGGCTCGGGAAAAGGACCGGGTAGCCCAGGACCGGTGAGCGGGGCTAGCAGAACATGGCGAATGACAGGCTTGACCTCTCCTGCCATGACATCGGCTTCGATTTGGGTCCAAAAGAGGGTCTTCTGAGGCAATGTTTTCAGAAAATGCATTACTTTTTTTTTTTAATTGTACTTTGGTAGGCATTTACTATGTCCCAGGCACTGTAGTAAGTGCTAGATAACAATCAGGTTGGACATAGTCGATTAGACCGTAAGCCCGTCAAACGGCAGGGACTGTCCCTGTTGCCGACTCGTTCATTCCAAGCGCTTAGTACAGTGCTCTGCACATAGTAAGCGCTCAATAAATACTATTGAATGAACATAGTCCCTGTCCTACATGGCGTTTACAGTTTAAGTAGGAGGGAGTAGGATTTAATATTGAGAAGGAGTGGGCCTGGGAGTCGGAAGTCTTCTACTTCCAACTCTTGCCACTTGTCTGCTGTGTGACTTTGGGAAAGTCAGTTAACTTTTCTGTGGCTCAGTGCTTCTCATCTGTAAAATAATAATAATAGTTGTGGTATTTGATAAGTGCTTACTATGTGCCAGGCACCGTACTAAGCGCTGGGGTGGATGCAAGTAAGTCAGGTTGGACACAGTTCCTGTCCCACCTGGGGCTCACAGTCTCGATCCCCGTTTTACAGATGAGGTCACTGGGGCACAGAGACGCAAAGTGACTTGCCCAAGGTCATATAACAGACAAATGACAGAGCCAGGATTAGAACCCATGGCCGCCTCCCCTCTCCATCGCCCCGACTCCGTCCCTCTACTCTACCTCCCTCCCTGCTCCACAGCACTTGGGTATGTAGGCACATATATACAATTCTATTTATTTTATTAATGATGCGTATTCATCTATCATTCTATGTATTTATATTGATGCTATCGATGACTATTTGTTTCGTCTTGTTGTCCGTCTCCCCCCTTCTAGACTGTGAGCCCGTCGTTGGGTAGGGATTGTCTCTGTTGCCGGATTGTACTTTCCAAGCGCTTAGTACGTGGTCTGCACACAGTAAGCGCTCAATATTTACGATTGAATAAATGACCTTCTAAATCCCAGGTCTGTGCTCCATCCACTACGCAGTGCTGCTTCTCACACCGTGCTGCTAAAATGGGAATTAGAACTTTGAGCCTCCTAGGGGACTTGGACTGTCCAACCCGATTGTATCTATCACAATACTTAATACAGTGACCGGCACAAAGTAAGCCATAAAAAAAATCCCCATTTTACAGATGATATAACTGAGGCACGGAGAAGTAACGTGACTTGTCCAAGGTCACATGGCAGACAGGCGGCAGACCTGGGATTAGAATCCAGGGCCTCTGGCTCTCAGGCCATACTGCTTCCCTTTCCCCTTCCTTGAGCCTGTCGCTCCTTTCCCACCACACCCCAGCTTGCACACTTTGCTCCTCTAAAGTCAACCTCCTCTCCGTGCCTAGATATGATAATCATGATGACCTTTGTTAAGCGCTTCGGTATGTGCCAGGCGCTGTGTTAAGCACTGGGGTGGATACAAGCAAATCGGGTTGGACGCAGTCCCTGTTCCGTGCGGGGCTCAAAGTCTCAATCCCCATTTTGCAGGTGAGAAAACTGAACCACTGAGCAGTGAAGTGACTTGCCCAAGGTCACCCAGCAGACAATAATAATGTTGGTATTTGTTAAGCGCTTACTATGTGCAGAGCACCGTTCTAAGCGCTGGGGTAGATACAGGGTGATCAGGTTGACCCATGTGAGGCTCACAGTTGATCCCCATTTTACAGATGAGTTATCTGAGGCACAGAGAAGTGAAGTGACTTGCCCACAGTCGCACAGCTGACAAGTGGCAGAACCGGGCTTAGAATCTTCTGACTCTCAGGCGCATCCCTTACATCATAACTTGATGAACTTGTATCTACCCCAGGGCTTAGTACGGTGCTTGGCACTTAAATATTATTATCATTGTGATCATTATTATTATCGTTATTATTATTAAGGGAGAGGGAGTTCCAGATAGGAAGGAGAGCATGAGCAAAAGGTCAAGGATAATAATAATAATAATGATGATGGCATTTGTTAATTCATTCAATAGTATTCAGTGAGCGCTTACTATGTGCAGAGCACCGTACTAAGCGCTTGGAACGAACAAGTCGGCAACAGAGAGAGACAGTCCCTGCCCTTTGACGGGCTTCCGGTCTAATCGGGGAGCGCTTATTATGCGCCAGGCACTGTTGCAAGCGCTGGGGTAGATCCAAGGTAATCAGGTTGTCCCGCGTGGGGCTGATGGTCTTCATCCCCATTTCCCTGAAGAGGTCACTGAGGCACAGAGAATAATAATGTCGGTATTTGTTAAGCGCTTACTATGTGCAGAGCGCCGTTCTAAGCACTGGGGGAGATACAGGGTCATCAGGTTGTCCCACTTGAGGCTCACAGTTCTTAATCCCCATTGTCCAGATGAGGTCACTGAGGCACAGAGAAGTGAAGCGACTCGCCCAGAGTCGCACAGCTGATAAGTGGCAGAGCCGGGATGAGAAGCCAGGATCTCTGACTCTCAAGCCCGGGCTCTTTCCACTGAGCCGCGCTGCTTCTCGTGATAAATGACAAATGATGAGATCAAGGCACAGCGAGTAGGTTAGTGTTAGAAGAGTGAAGCTTGAGGGTTGCTGTGTAATGGAAGAAGAACGCCTCGAGGGCTCCTCGACTACTCTATTTTACTCTCCCAAGTGCTCATACAGTGCTCTGCACGCGGTAGACCGTCAGCTCCTTGAGGGCAGGGTTTGAGGATGCTAACTCTATTGTAATAATAATAACAATAATGTCGTCAAGTGCTTACTACGTGTCAAGCACTGCTCTAAACTCTGGGGTACACAGAAGGTAATCGGTTTGGACACGGTCCCTGTCCCACATGGGGCCCACGGTCTTGAGCCTTGTTTTACAGATGAGGTAACTGAGGACCACAGAAGTGAAGTGACTTGCCCAAGGTCACCCAGCAGACAGGTGGCGGGGCCGGGAGCAGAACCCAGCTGCCTGTGCTCTTTCCATTAGGCCACGCTGCTTCCCAACCGCTCTCTCAACCCCTTAGTACGGTGTTCTGGACCCAGCAAGCGCTCAATAAATACGACCGTTCGGTCGAATAACCGTGTTGAATGTCGGTTGTATTTATGGAGGGTGTTTATCGTACAACATCCTGGCCCTTCTCGCCCATCTCCCCGGGCCCGAATCCGCCGCAAGCCGATAATGGAAATGACCCAGGAGGAAGAGGTATCGCGAACAGGGTGTCGGTGTCCCGTCCGTATTCCCGGCAGGCCGGGCGTCTGTATGCGGGGCGTGCCCGGAGTTTGTGGCCGGCGCTGTTTGCTTAAGATTCCCGGGATTAAGTCAGCAGACTCCCAGGGACCGGCGGGATAAGGCCGGTCCCGGACCTAGGGAGGAGATAACCGACGCCTCGAGTGGCAACGAGGATCCGCCGCTGGCTCCGTCACCGTTCCGTCTCGGCCGCCGTCGATCGATCGATCGGTCGGTTCTTACCCGAGGGTGAAAGGTTTGGCCCGTGGGTGCCTGTGACAGCCCTGACTGCGGAGGTCCTCTAGACTGTTAGGGTTAGGTATTAGGTGTAAGCGTTGAGTGCTTACTATAATAATGATTATCATATTTGTTATTGTTAATAATAATAATGGTATTTGTTGAGCGCTTACTATGTGCCAAGTATGTTCTAAACGATGGAGTCGATACAAGCTAATCAGGTTGTCCCACTTGGGGCTCACAGTCGTAATCCCCATTTTACAGATGAGGTAACTGGGCCCAGAGAATTGAAGTGACTTGCCCAAGGTCACACGGCAGACAAGTGGCGGAGCTGGAATTAGAACCCATGACCTTCTGACTCCCAGCCCCGTGCTTACTATGTGCCTGGCACTGTACTAAGCACTGGGGTGGATACAAGCAAATCGGGTTGGACACAGTCTCTGTCCCACACTGAGCTCACAGTCTTAATCCCCATTTTTCAGATAAGGTAACCGAGGCACAGAGAGGCGAAGCGGCTTGGCCGAGGTCCCGCAGCAGACAGGTGGCAAAGCCGGGATTAGAACCCACGACCTTCTGACTCCCAAGCCCATGCTCTATCCACTACTCCATGCTGCTTCTCTGCTCATCACTAATGTTGGTATTTGTTAAGCGCTCACTATGTGCCGAGCACCGTTCTAAGCGCTGGGGTAGACACAGGGGAATCAGGTTGTCCCACGTGGGGCTCACAGTCTTAATCCCCATTTGACAGATGAGGTAACCGAGGCACCGAGAAGTGAAGTGACTCGCCCCGAGTCGCACAGCTGACAAATGGCCGGTCCGGGATTCGAACCCATGACCTCTGACCCCAAAGCCCGTGCTCTTTCCACTGAGCCACGCTGCATCAATGCCCAGTGGAGAGACCCCGGGCCCGGTAGAAAGAAGGTCGTGGGTTCCGTTCCCGGCTTCGCCTCTTATCTGCTGGGTGACCTTGGGAAAGTCACATCGCTTCTCTGTGCTTCGGTTCCCCCATCTGTAAAACGGGGATTAAGAGTGTGAGCCCCAAGCGGAACGGGGACCGTGTCCAACCTGGTTAATGTACATCTCCCCCAGCGCTTAGTACGGTATCCGGACCTGAGTAAGTGCCTAACCAATACTGGGCCTCATTCTCGCCCGTCCCGCCGTCGACCCCCGACCCACATCCTTCCTCTGGCCTGGATTGCCCTCCCTCCTTACAGCCCCCAAACAATCACACTTCCCCCCTTCAAAGCCCTCCTGAGAGCTCCCCTCCTCCAGGAGGCCTTCCCAGACTGAACCCTCCTTTTCCTCTGCTCCTCCTCCCCTCCCCATCGCCCCCACTCCCTCCCTCAGCTCTACCTCCCTCCCCGTCCCAAAACACGTATGTACAGATGTATAGATTTATCATTCTATTTATTTTATTAACGACGCCTACGATATCTATAATTCTATTTATTGATATCGATGCTATTGATGCCTGTCTACTCAATCTGTTTTGTTTCTTTGTCTGTCTCCCCCCTTCTAGACTGTGAGCCTGTTGTCGGGTAGGGATTGCCTCTATCTGTTGCCAAATTGTACTTTCCAAGCGCTCAGTACAGTGTTCTGCACACAGTAAGCCTCAATAAATACGATCGAATGCGTGATTTAAATAAGAAAATGAAAGACCCACCTCTCCTCCAGGGATCCTTCCCTGCCTAACTTTTCATCTCCCCACCCTCTTCTCCCTCCCTCCGACTCACCTATGAAGTTAGGTTCATTCATTCGTTCAGTCGTATCTATTGAGCACTTACCGTGTGCAAAGCGCTGTACTAAGCGCTTTGATTTCCCCCCTCCTTGTCCCCAGCCCCACAGGTCATAAATTCAGTTTAATATGCTGTTGTTTCCCCTATCTGGAATTTGTTTTAATAGCTGCCTTTCCCAACTGATTGATCACATGATTGACTGATCGATCAGGGATTATGTCTACTTCTCCTAAATGCCTATCAATTAATCAATCAATCACTGGTATTTATTGAGCACTTACTTTGTGTAGAGCGCCGTAACTGAGCGCTTGGGAGAATATGATACAATAGAGCTGGTGACAAACAAAACAAGAAGCTTATAGTTAAAAGGGGCAGACAGGCAATACATTAAATTACAATTCATTCGTTCGTATTTATTGACTGTTTACGGTGTCCTGAGCACTGTACTAAGCACTTGGAAAGTACGATTCAGCAATAAAGAGACACAATCCCTGCCCACACCGGGCTTACAGTCCAGAAGGGGGGAGATAGACATCAAAATAATAAGCGGCTTAATTGCCGATAATAACTGCGGTATTTGCTAAGCGTTTACTGTGTGCCAGGCACTGTGCTAAGCACCGGGATGGACAGAAGCCAATCGGGTTAGACACAGTCCCTATCATTCATTCGCTCATTCATTCAATCGTATTTACTGAGAGCTTACTGTGTGCAGAGTACTGTACTAAACGCTTAGAACAGTGCTCTGCACATAGTAAGCGCTTAACAAATACCAACATTATTATTACTACACGCTCGGAAAGCACACTTCCCAGTTGGGGTTCACACTCTTCACCCCCATTTTCCAGATGAGGTAACCGAGGCCCAGAGAAGTGAACCGACTTGCCCTAGGTCACACGGCAGACATGTGGCGGAGCGGGGATTTGAACCCAGCTCCTTCTGACTGCCAGGGTCGGCTTCTATCTACTAGGCCACCCTGTTTCTCGCTGTCGTTTCGGGTTGTTTAGTGCAAGTAGGAGTAAGTGTAAATAGTAGTAGAAGTTAGAGTGATAGGAGCAGCAGTATTTATTGAGCACCTCCTTGATGCGATGCACTGTGGTAGACGATTGGAAAATACAGAATAAAGAAGTGTCACGGTCCCTACCCACAAGAAGCTTCCACTCCAATGGAAGTTTAAAACATTTACAACTTTTGTCTCCACAGCCAGAGAGAAGCAGACCCAATTTGGGGGAGGATTCTGTTACCCTCTGAATAAGAATAATGATAACAATGATAATAATAATGTTGGTATTTGTTAAGCGCTTACTGCGTGCAGAGAGATCACTGTTCTAAGCGCTGGGGTAGATACAGGGGAATGAGGTTGTCCCACACGAGGCTCACAGTCTTCACCCCCATTTTACGGACGAGGGAACTGAGGCACGGAGAAGTGAAGTGACTCGCCCACAGTCACAGAGCTGACAAGGGGCAGAGCCCGGGATTCGAACCCATGACCTCTGACTCCCAAGCCCGGGCTCTTTCCACTGAGCCACGCTGCTTCTATTCAGTGCTTACTCTGTGCGAAGCACTAAGGTAGATAGAAAATAATGAGGTCGGACACGGTCCCTGTCCCGCAAGGGGCTTAGAGTCTAAGCAGGAGGGAGAACGGGAGTTGAATCCCCATCTTACAGAGGAAACTGAGGCCCGCAGAAATCAAGTGACTCGCCCAAGGTAATGAGAATAATCGTGATATCTGCTCCGCGTTTATTATTTTTATTACCCTATTTATTTTGTAAATGAGATGTACATCACCTCGATTCTATTTATTGCTACTGTTTTAATGAGATGTCCATCCCCTCGATTCTATTTATTGCTACTGTTTTCATCCGTCCGTCTCCCCCGATTAGACCGTAAGCCCGACGGTGGGCGGGGACTGTCTCAATCTGTTGCCGATTTGTCCATTCCAAGCGCTTAGTACAGTGCCGTGCACAGAGTAAGCGCTCAATAAATCCTACTGAATGAATGATGTACCCAGCACTGAACTAAATGCTGGGATGGAGAAAAGATAAGGGGGTTGAACAGAGTCCCCGTCCCACATAGGATTCACAGTCTAAGTAAGGGGAGAGAACAGGTTTTGAATCCCCAGTTTACTGAGGGGAAAGTTGAGGTCCAGAAAAGTGAAGCGATTTGCCCAAGGTCACGCAGCGGGACACTGGCAAAGCGGGATTATTACCCAGGTCTCCCGACTTCCGGTCCGGTCTTTTTTCCACCAGCCCGTGCTGCTTCTTGAATTCCTTTTGGTATCGTATTTGTTAGGTTCTTATTACGCCTCACCCACGTTTCGAAGTGCTGGAGAAAATATAAGTCCGTCAGGTAGGACACAGTCCGTGTCCCGCATGGGGCTCGCAGTCTAAAATAGGAGGGAGAGCAGGTATTGAATCTCCATTTGCAGTTGAGGAAACTGAGGCCCCGAGAAGCGAAGTGATTCGCCCAAGGTCACCCAGAAAGTAACTGGCAGGTCCTCTGACTCCCAGGCCTGGGCTCTTTCCATTAGACCACACTTCCTCTCTGTGCCAAGTAATAATGATAATGATGATTCATTCATTCAATAGTATTTATTGAGCGCTTACTATGCGCAGGGCACCGTACTAAGCGCCTGGAATGTACAGTTCGGCAACAGAGAGAGACGATCCCTGCCCCTTGACGGGTTTACAGTCTAATCGGGGGAGATAATGATGACTGTGGTTTTTGTTAAGTCCTTACAACGTACCAGGCACTGTACTAAGCGCTGGGGTGGATACAAGGCAATCGGGTTGGATGGAGTCCCTGTCCCACATGGGGCTCCGGATGTTAACTCCAGATGAGGTCACTGAGGCCCAGAGAAGTGACTTGGCCAAGGCACCCAGGCGACAAGCGGCGGAGCCGGGATTAGGACCCAGGTCCTCCCGACTCCCCGGCCCTCGCTCCATCCACTAGGCCACGCTGCCCACCCCCCAGAGGCCTCCCGGGAAGAGACGCCAACCTCGGCCCGGGTGACGGGGCCCAGACGGTCTCGGTCCCCGGCGCCATCTTGGTTGTTTAAGATACGGCGATACCGTCCCCGGGGGAGGAGCCGCGGGGGCTCCGGACGACCCGGGTCCCCCGCCCGCCTCCCGCGGCTTCCTCCCCTCCTCCTCCGCAGATAAGGGCCTCCCGCTTCCCGTCCGGACGGCCACGTAGCCCTCGAGCGGGACTGGCGCCACCGAGGTAAATCCGTCTGCCGCCCCAAAAGGTGGCGGCTTATCAGCCCAGGGCGAAGCGAGATGGCGGTGAGCGGACGCTGGGGTTAGGATTCTATAAAGCCCTCTGGCGCCTGTAAAAGGTGCTGTATAAATCAATTATTAATACTAATCAGGGTATAATAACCCCGCCAGCAGGAGACGGGAGGTGCGAGACACGGGACACGCCTGCTTAGACATCAACCTCGGGCACATGACCCGGAGAACCGGAGAGAAATCTGGGAACAGGAAGGATAAACCCCTTGGTGAACTCCCTCGGCCCGGCCCCTTCTTCCCTCCCGTAAGATATCGGTTCTCCGAGCGGGCAGAGCCGCCCGTTGAAGTGAGGCCTACAGCGCGGCGTAGCGGATAGAGCCCGGGCCTGGAAGGCGGAAGGTGACGGGTTCTAATTCCCCTCCTCCCCTCGGCTTCGCTTCCCTGGGCCTCGGTCACCTCCTCTGGAAAACGGGGATTGAGACCGTGTGCCCCTCGTGGGACGCGGATTCGATTCGTATTCAGTGAATACGATTGAATGAATGAAAGGATTTGTTTTGCTCAGCACAGTGCCTGGCACATAATAAGAGCTTAAGAAGTACCGGCGTGGCTCGGTGGAAAGAGCACGGGCTTGGGAGTCAGAGGTCATGAGTTCGAATCCCGGCTCTGCCGCGTGTCAGCTGTGTGACTGTGGGCGAGTCACTTCACTTCTCTGGGCCTCAGTTCCCTCATCTGGAAAATGGGGATTAACTGTGAGCCTCACGTGGGACGACCCGATTACCCTGTATCTACCCCAGCGCTTAGAACGGTGCTCGGCACATAGTAAGCGCTTAACAGATACCAACGTTATTATTATTATTATTATTATTATCATCAGAAGCTCATGGATTCTAATCCCGGCTCCGCCGCTCATCTGCTGTGAGGGAAGTCGCTTCACTTCCCTGGGCCTCAGTTACCTCATCTGGAAAAGGGGGATTCAGAGTGTGAGCCCCACGTGGGAGAGGGAAGCGGCATGGCTCAGTGGAAAAGAGCCTGGGCTTTGGAGTCAGAGGTCATGAGTTCGACTCCCGGCTCTGCCGCTCGTCAGCTGGGTGACCGTGGGCGAGTCGCTTCACTTCTCTGGGCCTCAGTTCCCTCATCTGTAAAATGGGGATTAACCGTGAGCCTCACGTGGGACGACCCGATGACCCCGTATCTACCCCAGCGCTCCGAACAGTGCCCGGCACATAGTAGGCGCTTAACAGATACCAACATTATTAACATTATTAGAGGGACCGTGTCCAACCCGAGTAGCTTGTAGCCGCCCCAGCATTCAGTACAGTGCCCGGCACGTAGTCAGTGCTTAACAAATACCTCAGTCGTCATTATTAAAATCCGTGCGGTTCATCACGGGTGACGTAAGTGTCGACGCTACAAGGAGCCACGATCACACCCCGGTGAAGCGGAAGGTGGTCGGTCACTGGCCTTGTCAGTTCCACTCGAAACCACGGTCGGGGCCCCCTGACATTCATCGATCCATCAGTCGACCCATCGTAGTTCCGGAGCACTTACAACGCGCAGGAGCACCGTACTTAGCACTGGGGAGAGTACGCAATAACAGAGTTGGTAGGCGTGTTCCCTGCCCACGACGAGCTTACTACCGTCCAGAGGGGGACAGTAGCAAGAGAGAACACCACTCTCCTCGAAGTCTCCGCTTCATAATAATAATAATAATGTTGGTATTTGTGAAGCGCTTACTATGTGCAGAGCGCTGTTCTAAGCGCTGGGGTAGACAGAGGGGAATCAGGTTGTCCCACATGGGGCTCACAATCTTAATCCCCATTTCACAGATGAGGGAACTGAGGCCCAGAGAAGTTAAGTGACTTGCCCACAATAATAATAATGATGGTATTCATTAAGCACTTACTGTGTGCCAGGCACTGTTCTGACTGCTGGGGTAGATACAAGGTCATCAGGTTGTCCCACGCGGGACTCACGGTTTTCATCCCCATTTTACAGATGAGGTCACTGAGGTGCAGAGAAGTGAAGTCGCTTGCCCCAGGTCAACCAGCAGACAAGTGGCAGAGTCAGGATTAGAACCTATGACCTTCTGACTCCCGGCTCTGGGCGTCTATTCCCTAGGCCTCGCTGCTTCTCCCTTAATAAATGCCCTAATAATTTACAATTTCCGGACCCTACGGGGGCCTTCTGAGCTTGTGGGACTTCCTGATCCTCACTGATAACTTTCCCACTGGTCCCCATTAAAGCCGCTTGCCAACAGCGCGGGCCTGGGAGTCACAAGGACTTGGATTCGAGTCCCTGCCCTGACACTTGCCTGCCGTGTGACCTTAGGCGAGTCATAAGCTTCTCTGGGGCTTCTTTTCCTCATAGATGAAATGAGGATCACACATCGGTTCTCCCTCCGAGACGGACGGCGTGGCGGAATGGACAGACACCGGGCCTGGGAGTCCGAGGTCATGGGTTCTAATTCCGCCTATGCCGCTTGTCAGCTGTGTGGCCTTAGGCGAGTCATTTCACTCCTCTGTGCCTCAGTTGCTTTTCATTCATTCAATCGCATTTATGGAGGGTGCAGTGTGTCTTGTGGAAAGCACTGTACTAAGCAATCACCTCCTCTATCAAACGGGATGAAGACTGTGAGCCCCACGCGGGACAGGGACTGTGTCCAACCTGATTTGCTGGCATCCACCCTAGCCCCTTAGTACAGTGCCTGGCACATGGTAAGCACATAATAATAAGAATCATAATGATATTGGTATTTGTTAAGCGCTTATTATGTACCAACCACTGTTCTAAGCACCGGGGTAATAATAATAATAATAATAAGGTTGGTATTTGTTAAGCGCTTACTATGTGCAGAGCACTGTTCTAAGCGCTGGGGTAGACACAAGGGAATCAGCTTGTCCCACGTGGCGCTCACAGTCTTAATCCCCATTTTCCAGATGAGGGAACCGAGGCCCAGAGAAGTGAAGTGACTTGCCCAAAGTCACCCAGCTGACAAGTGGCACAGTGGAAAGAGCCTGGGCTTCGGAGTCAGAGGTCACGGGTCCGACTCCCGGCTCTGCCACTTGTCAGCTGGGTGACCGTGGGCGAGTCGCTTCACTGCTCTGGGCCTCAGTTCCCTCATCTGGAAAATGGGGATTAACCGTGAGCCTCACGTGGGACGACCCGATGACCCCGTATCTCCCCCGGCGCTTAGAACGGTGCTCTGCACACAGTGAGCGCTTTTAACAAACACCAACATTATTAAGTGGCAGAGCCGGGATATTATAATTATTAGTAGGGCGAGCACCTTGTGAGATGGGGAGCTGAGGAGGCGGGCTCCCGTAGCCCTCCGGGCTCCCCGGCCACCGGGCCCGGCGCTTGGGCACGCAGCCAAAGGTAGGTGCCGGAGGAGTCGTTGCCCGGGTGCTTGGCCTCACAAACCCTCATAAACCAGAGGTCCATAAATCTCTGCCAACACGCTGAGCGTGGCAGCCCCACCCTCGGCCTCTCCCCGGACGTCGGGTGTCAGGATTCCGGCCCCCCACCCCCCCCCCCCCCCGCCTGGCCTCCTGGCTCCGCCGCTTGTCTGCCGTGTGGCCCTGGGTAAGTCACTTAACTTACGAGAAGCAGCGACGGAGCGCGGCCCTGGGAGTCAGAAGGTCGTGGGTTCTAAATCCGGCCCCGGCGCTCGTCTGCCGTGTGGCCTTGGACAAGTCACTCAACCTACGAGAAGCCGCGGGCCGCAGTGGACGGAGCGTGAAGTCAGAAGGTCGCGGGCTCTAAATCCGGCTCCGTCACCTGTCTGCTGCCTGGCCTTGTGCAAATCACTTCACTTAATAATAATAATAGTAATGGTATTTGTTGAGCGCTTACTACGTGCCAAGCGCTGTTCTAAGCACTGCGGGAGATACAAGGTGATCGGGTTGTCCCATGTGGGGCTCACAGTCTTCATCTCCATTTTAAAGATGCGGGAACTGAGGCCCGGTGAGAAGTAGTGTGGCGAGTGGACAGAGTGAGGGCCTGGGAGTCAGAAGGTCGCGGGTTCATTCATTCAATCGTATCTACTGAGCGCTTAGTGTGTGCAGAGCACTGTACTAAGCGCTTGGAAAGTACAGTTCAGCAACAAATAGAGACAATCCCAACCTAACAGCGGGCTCACAGTCTAGAAGGGGGGTGGGACTGTGAGTCCCAACTGGGACAGGGACTGTGTCCAACCCGATTTGCTTGTAATAACAGTAATAATAATAATGATAATGGCATCGGATAAGCGCTTACGATGTGCAAAGCACTGTTCTAAGCGCTGGGGAGGATACAAGGTGATCAGGTTGTCCCACGTGGGGCTCACAGTCTTCATGCCCATTTTACAGATGAGGGAACTGAGGCCCGGAGAAGTGAAGTGACTTGCCCAAAGTCACCAGCTGACAAGCGGGGAGCTGGGATTTGAACACACGATCTGTGACTCCCCAGCCCGGGCTCTTTCCACTGAGCCACCCAGCGCTCAGAACAGTGCCCGGCACCTAGCGAGCACTAAACAAATGTCATAATAGTAATAACGATTATTATTATTGTCAATAATAATCCCCCACCTATCTTTAGGTGGTTTTTAACTCCGGGGACTCAGAGTCTAAAATTCAGTCCTCCCTCCCTCCTGAAACTCCCTCCCCGTCCACATCCGGCAGATCACACCCTACTCAAATGCCGCCTTCTCCAGGAAGCCTTCCCCGACTAATCTCTCGCCACCCCACCCAATTCTCCCTCCCTTCTGCGTCCGAGGCAGGGGCCACGGGTTCGACTCCCGGCTCTGCCACTCGTCGGCTGTGTGACTGTGGGCGAGTCACTTCACTTCTCTGGGCCTCAGTTACCTCATCTGTAAAATGGGGATTAACGGTGAGCCTCACGTGGGACGACCCGACGACCCTGTATCTACCCCAGCGCTTAGAACAGTGCTCTGCACATAGTAAGCGCTTGACAAATACCAACATTATTATTATTATTATTATTATTATTATTATTATTTACCACGGGACTCTGTCCAGCCTAACCTGTACCTACCCCGGCGCTTAGAACGGTGCTCGGCAAATAGTAGGCGCTTAACAAGTATCATAGTTATGATTATTCTCCTGCTAACTCTATCAACTCTAGTGTACTAATTATTGTAATCAATAATTACAATAGGGAATTACAATACAATAGATAATTACAATACAGTACAATAATTACAATACAATAGATAATTACAATAGGGAAGCAGCGTGGCTCAGTGGAAAGAGCCCGGGCTTCGGAGTCAGAGGTCATGAGTTCGACTCCCGGCTCTGCCACTTGTCAGCTGGGTGACCGTGGGCGAGTCGCTTCGCTTCTCTGTGCCTCAGTTCCCTCATCTGGAAAATGGGGATTAACCGCGAGCCTCACGTGGGACGACCCGATGACCCTGTATCTCCCCCAGCGCTTAGAACAGTGCTCTGCATGTAGTAAGTGCTTAACAAATACCAATATTATCAATATTATCATTATTCATCAATTGTATTTATCGAGTGGATTCCTGGGCACGGTATCGTTGGGGCTTAAGCCCCTCAAGGAGCTTATGATAGAGGCGGGGAGATGTCGATAAAATAAATTATGGGACGGGGAAGCGGCAGAATATAAGGGTGTGGACATAGGTGTTGTGGGTCCGGGTATCGAACTGTTAGAGAAGCAGCGTGGCTCAGTGGAAAGAGCACGGGCTTGGGAGTCAGAGGTCATGGGTTCGAATCCCCGCTCCGCCGCTTGTCGGCTGGGTGACTTTGGGCAAGTCACTTAGCTTCTCTGTGCCTCAGTGACCTCATCTGTAAAATGGGGATTAAGACTGTGAGCCTCACGTGGGACAAGCTGATTACCCTGTATCTACCCCAGCGCTTAGAACAGTGCTCTGCACCTAGTAAACGCTTAACAAATACCAACATTATTATTATTTGAGGGGACAGAACCAGGAGCAGAGGTGACGAATCCGCTAAACTGCCCACAGAAAACGTGGACGTGGATTCTAATCCCGGCTCCGCCACTTGTCTACCGCGTGACCTTGGGCAAGCCGCTTAACTTCTCTGTGCCTCAGTTACCTCGTCTGTAAAACGGGGATGAAGCCTGTGAATCCCACGTGGGAGGGGGTCTGTGTCCAGCCTGATAGGGCGGGGAGAGGAGAGGTTAGTAGAAGCAGCGCGGCTTGGTGGATAGAGCACAGGTCTGCGAGTGAGAAGGTCCCGGGTTCTAATCCCGGCTCTGCCACTTTGCCATGTGAACTGGGGCAAGTCATTTCAATTCCCTGGGCCTCAGTGACCTCATCTGGAAAATGGAAATTGAAACTGGGAGTCCCCCGTGTGACGGGACCACGTCCAACTCGATTTGCCTGCATCCACCCTAGCAAATTAGTACAGTGCCTGGCACATAGTAAGTGCTTAACAAATACCATAATCATTATTACTCTGATTAGAAGGCTTCCTGGAGGAGATGTGGTTGGCGAAGGACTTTGAGGACAGTGCTCTGCACGCAGTAAGTACTCAAGAAATTTCACTGGTTGACAGTAGCGCGGAAGAGCGAGAGAAGAGGGTGGGGAGATGCGAGGCAGAGAAGGCTTCCCGGAGGAGGACTTTGACGATGGTAAGAGTTTCTAGTACAAGCTTCTTCACACGTAAAGTACTGAATAAGTGCCATTGATGGATTGACTGAGAAGCAGCGGGTTCTAATCCCTCCTCCGCCCCTAGTCTGCTGTTTGGCCTGTGCCTCCGTCACCTCATCTGTAAAATGGGGATTAAAAGTGTGAGCCCACGTGGGACAACCTGATTACCTTGTATCTACCCCGGCGCTTAGAACGGTGCTCGGCACATAGTAAGTGCTTAGCAGATACCAGCGTGGCTCCGTGGAAAGAGCACGGGCTTTGGAGTCAGAGGTCATGAGTTCGAATCCCCGCTCTGCCACTTGTCAGCTGTGTGACCGTGGGCGAGTCACTTCACTTCTCTGTGCCTCAGTTACCTCATCTGTCAAATGGGGATTAAGACCGTGAGCCCCACGTGGGACAACCTGATTCCCCTGTGTCTCCCCCAGCGCTTAGAACAGTGCTCTGCACATAGTAAGCGCTTAACAAATACCAACATTATTAGATACTACAATTATTATTATTAGTGGATCGAGCATGGGCCCGGAAGTCAGAAGGACCTGACCTCCAATCCCGCTCCACCACATGTCTGCTGTGTGACCTTGGGCAAGTCACATTTCTGTGCCTCAGTTACCTCATCTGTAAAAAATGGAGATAAGAGCGTGAGCCCCATGTGGGATGGGGACTGTGTCCAACCTGATTAACTTATATCTACCCCGGTGCTTAGAAGAGTGCATGGCACGCTGTAGGTGTTTCACAAGTACCATAATTATTACAATCATCATTATTATTGATCGATTGGGCAAAGTATCCCCCTGCATCAAGGATCAGTCCTCAGGACCAGAGAAGCAGCACGGCATAGTGGATAGAGCCAGGGCCTGGGAGTCAGAAGGTCATAGGTCCTAATTCCAGCTCCGCCACTTACTCTGTGGCCTTGGACAAGTCACTTCACTTCTCTGGGCCTCAGTTACCTCGTCCGTAAAATGGGATCGAGAGCGAAGCGGCGTGGCTTAGTGGAAAGGGGCCGGGCTTGGGAGTCGGAGGTCATGGGTTCTAAACCCATCTCTGCCACTTGTCAGCCGTGTGACTTTGGGCAAGTCGCTTAATTTCTCTGTGCCTCAGTTACCTCATCTGTAAAATGGAGATTAAGACAGGGAGCCCCAAGTGGGACAGCGTAACTACTATGTATCTACCCCAGTGCTTAGAACAGTGCTCGGCACATAGTAAGCGCTTGAGAAGCAGCGTGGCTCAGCGGAAAGAGCACGGGCTTTGGAGTCAGAGGTCATGGGTTCGAATCCCGGCTCGGCCACTTGTCAGCTGTGTGACTTTGGGCAAGTCACTTAACTTCTCGGTGCCTCAGTTACCTCATCTGTAAAATGGGGATGAAGACTGTGAGCCCCACGTGGGACAACCTGCTTCCCCTGTGTCTACCCCAGCGCTTAGAACAGTGCTTGGCACATAGTAAGCGCTTAACAAATACCAACATTATTATTATTATTAACAAATACCATCAGCAGCAGCAGCAGCAGCAGCATCACGGGAAGAGGGACCGCTTCCAACCCGATTTGCTTGTATCCACCCCAGCGCTTAGTACAGTTCCTAGCACATAGTAAGCACTTACCAAATACCACAATTATTGTTATTATGAAGGAGAATTCGGACCAGGGGACCCTTTCCTGAGGAGAAACAGAGCGGCCGAGGGAAGGAACTCCCCAAGATGGATCTCTGGAGGTGTTGGGAGGGTTTAGCCCACAGATTAACTCAATGACCAGCTTTAGGAAGTCATTAATGTCAATCAATTTCAGGGTGCCGGCCCTCCCGTCGGCTAGTTCCTTCTGCTTCTTTTAAGCCCGACAGACCCCCAGAGTCTATTTTATTCACCATCAGCTCGGCCTGCATTAAATATACATGGTGCCCATGGATTTTTTATTGATAGAGCTATAAAGGCAGGTGAGTTTCTGCAAACCCAGCAGGTGTGTCTTCAAAAACGCACCCTCCCCGGGGGACACGGGAGAAAACGTAGGTTGCAATAATCCGTATTGACTCTTGACTCTCAACCCAAGAAGGGAAATATTGACCGACCCGAAGCAATGCTAATATTTACCACAAACTGGAAAGCAAAATCTCCACATCAGCTGGATGCTTTTAAAAATACCCTCTCCGCCCGCCTCTCCGGGACAGACCCCGGACTGCGGAACCCGGGCGGGGTGTGGGTCGGAGATGTGTCCTTCAAAGCAGCCGGTCTCCCCTCCCGCTCTGCCGAAGGGAGGACTCGGTTTACCTGCAGGTGCCTGAAGGCCCTTCTCCTCCAAGAAGCCTTCCCTGACTAAGCCCCCCTCTCCTCTTCTCCCTCTCCCTTCTGCGTCGCTCTGACTTGCTCCCTTTATTCATCCCCCGGCCCCACGGTACTTGTGTCATTTATCTATTCATTTATTTACGTGTATTAATGCCTGTCTCTCCCTCTAGACCGTGAGCTCGTTGTGGGCAGGGAATGTGTCTGTTGTTGTCTTGTCCCCTCCCAAGCGATTAGTACAGCGCTTTGCCCACAGTAAACGCTCAATAAATACAACTGAATGAACGAATGAATGAACCTGCTTCCATCATCCTCATCTCTCCAGGCTTTATCGTGTTTTCTCATCCTTAAAAATGGGAATTAGCTCCCCATTCCCACCCTCCCTCTCCCTTAGACTGTGACGTCGTGTAGGCCGGGGACTGTATCCTAACTGCTGCACCTCCAACCCAGACCGCACGCTTCGCTCCTCTAATGGCAACCTTCTCACTGGGCCTCCGTCTCGTCCGTCTCACCTCCGACCTCTCACCCACGTCCTGCCTCTGGCCTGGAACGCCCTCCCTCCTCATTTCAGAAAGACCATCACTCTCCCCTCTTTCAAAACATTATTCAAAGCCCATCTCCTCCAAGAGGCCTTCCCCGACCAAGCCCTCCTTTCCCCTTCTTCCACTCCCTTTCGCGTCACCCTTGTCTTTGAATTTACACCCTTTATTCCCCCCTCCCTCAGCCCCACAGCACTTATGTACATACCCGTAATTTATATATTTATATGACTGTCCGTCTGCCCCTATAAACTGTAATATCGTTGTGGACAAGGAACGTGTCTACCGATTCTTATACTGCATTCCCCCAAAGGCTTATTACAGCGTCCTGCACACAGTAAATGGTCAATAAATATGATTGATTGATTGAGAGGACAATTGAGTTAACAGTCACCACCTCTGCCCTGAAACTTACGGTCTACTGGGCCCAGAGCACTGTACTGAGCGCTTGGGAGAGTCCAGTAGAGTTAGTAGACACAACTGCTGCTCTCCAGAAACTTACAGTTTTCAGTGTGCAGACCACTGTGCTGAGCACTTGAGAGAATAAAATAGACAGGATCCTTGTCCTTGTCTGGGGGAGACAAGGGGTAAATTAGGTTACGGGGAGGAGGAAGCCACATCACGGCAGAGCGGCTAGAGCCCGGGCCTAGAAGTCAGAAGGTCTTGGGTTCTAATCCCGGCTCCGCCACTTGTCTGCTGCTTGACCTTGGGCAAGTCACTTTACTTCTCCTTGCCTCAGTTGCTTCATCTGTAAAATAGGAATTGAGACTGCGATCCCCACGTGGGACAGGGACTGTGTCCAACTCAATTTGCTTCTATCCACCCCAGTGTTTAGAACAGCGCCTGGCACACGGGAAGCACTTAACGAGTATCACAATTATTCATTCATTCATTCAATAGCATTTATTGAGCGCTTACTATGTGCAGAGCACTGTACTAAGCACTCGGAATGTACAAATCGGTAACAGATAGAGACAGTCCCTGCCCTTTGATGGGCTTACGGTCTAATTGGAGGAGACGGACAGACAAGAACAATGGCAATAAATAGAATCGAGGGGAAGAACATCTCATTAAAACAATAGCAAATAAATAGAATCAAGATAATAATAATAATGTAATTATTATTACAGGTCAGAGATTAATGACCGGGTGGATGTGATAAGGGCCATGGAGCAGGTGAGTGGGGCTGGAGACCCCCTGGAAAATCCCCCGCGAAGGGGGGCGTGGGACATCCCCCAGCTGCATCCCCCAGGGTCACGTCCCTTGAGTCTCCTCTCACCAGAGGGTCATCCAGGGCTAACTAGCTTCCGAGAACCTCTCTAAGCGTTCGATCTCTCCTCCTCAAAGCCCAGTCTGCCGGGCAAACGGCTTAAGCCATTCATTCATTCGATCGTATTTACCAAGCCATCACGGTGGGCAGAGCACTGTACTGAGCGCTTGGGAGAGTACGATAGAAGAATAAATAGAAATATTCCCTGCCTACGATGAGCTTACAGTCTAGAGGGACGAGCGTACCCTGGGCTGGGCTGGGGGTGGGGTGGGGAAGGGGCCATCTTTGGGGGACAAGTGGTGGGGGGGGGCTGATGGAGAGAGCCCCACTAGCCTCACTTCCTCCTCCCCTATCCTTTCTCGCCACCATTTTGTTTTCATTCATTCATTCATTCAATAGTATTTATTGAGCGCTTACTATGTGCAGAGCACTGTACTAAGCGCTCGGAGTGTACAAATCGGTAACAGATAGAGACAGACCCTGCCCTGTGACGGGCTTACGGTCTAATCGGGGGAGACGGACGGACAAGAACAATAGCAATAAACAACACATCCCAAAGTCAAAGCCTGAAGATTTTTTGGGAATGGTGTTTGTAAAGCACTTACTATGTGCTAGGCTCTGTATTAAGCACTGGGGTAGATATAAGCTAATCAGGTTGGACACAGTCCATGTCCCACATGGAGCTCACATAATAATAATGATGGTATTTGTTAAGCGCTTACTATGTGCCAAGCACTGTTCTAAGCACTGGGGTAGATACAGGGTATTCAGGTTGTTCCACGTGGAGCTCACAGTCTTAATCCTGGGGAGCAACATGGTTTAGTGGAAAGAGCCCGAGCTTGGGAGGCAGAGGTCATGGGTTTTAATCCCAGCTCCTCCACTTAAAAACTATGTGACTTGGGGCAAGTCACAACTGCTCTGTGCCTCAGTTACCTTATCTGTAAAATGAGGATTAAGACTGTGAGCTCCACGTGGGACAACCTAATTACCTTGTATCTATACCAGTGCTTAGAACAGTACTTGGCTCATAGTAATCATTTAACATATATCATTTTGAGAAGCAGCGTGGCTCGGCCCGGTCTTGGGAGTCAGAGGTCGTGGGTTCTAATCCCGGCTCTGCCGCTTGACAGCTGTGTGACTTTGGGCAAGTCACTTCACTTCTCTGGGCCTCAGTTACCTCATCGGTAAAATGGGGATGAAACTGTGAGCCCCACGTGGGACGATCTGATCGCCTTGTATCCCTCCCTGTGCTTAGAACTGTGCTCTGCACACAGTAAGCGCTTAACAAATACCATTATTATTATTATTATTAATCCCCATTTTACCGATGAGGTAACTGAGGCCCAGGAAAGTGAAGTGACTTGCCCCAAGTCACACAGCTGACAAGCGACGGAGCCGGGATTAGAACCCACGACCTCTGACTCCCAAGCCCGGGCTCTTTCCCCTGAGCCACGCTGCATCTTCATCCTTATTTCACAGATTGCATAACTGAGGCACAGAGAAGTGAGGTGACTTTGCCTCAGGTCATTCATTCATTCGGTCGGATTTATGGAGCGCTTACTGTGTGCAGAGCACTGTACTAAGGACTCGGAAAGTACAATTCGGTAATAGAGGGAGACGAATCCCTGCCCACGACGGGCTTACAGTCTAAACGTGGCTCAGTGGAAAGAGCACGGGCGTTGGAGTCAGAGGTCATGGGTTCGAATCCCGGCTTGGCCTCTTGCCTGCTGTGTGACTTAACTTCTCGGTGCCTCAGTTCCCTCATCTGTAAAATGGGGATTAAGACTGTGAGCCCCACGTGGGCCGACCTGATTCCCCTGTGTCTACCCCAGCGCCTAGACCAGTGCTCGGCGCATAGTAAGGGCTTAACAAATACCAACATTATTATTATTATCATTAAAGGGGGACACCCAGACGACAAACGGCGGGACCAGGGTTAGAAACCAAGTCCTTCTGACTTCCAGGCCGGGGCTCTATCCACTAGGCCACGCTGCTTCCCCTCGGAGACCGCGCTCCCACCCTGGTTTAACCCGAGGAGCATGTCGGGCCCTTCCCCCTCACTCTCCCCGGTGACCGCGCGCTCTTTCCCACAGTCCCGCCCTTTGGGCCTTGGGGATCTCTGGGAACTGACCATTAGATGACACTAGCAGCTGAGAGGTGGCGTTGGCTTCCTGGCTAAGCCGGAACCCGAGTGATCAGGAATGTGGAAGGCCTCCGCCGAGCTGCCTCAAGTCGCCAGACTGGACTGGGCCGGGAACCGGAGGAGAGATAAGGGAATAGCCCTTTCCTCCTCCACCCACTTCGGCAAGATAAGCATCGCAGGCCTCAGACATCTCGGCCACGGATCTCTTCTTTTCATCACTTCCCTGTATCTCTGACCGAACCTCCCCTCTCCCCTCCTTTGCCCCCTCCTCAGTGACCCAGTCCATGCCCCCAGGGGTCGGCGGGGAGGGCAGGGGGAGGAGGAGAGAGCAGGAAAAGGTTGCTTGCCCGGAGACCCCCATCTGGGGAAGCAGGCCCCCAGAGAATTCATTCATTCAATAGGATTTATTCAATAGGATTTATTGAGCGCTTACTATGTGCAGAGCACTGTACTAAGCGCTCGGGATGAACAGGTCGGCAACAGATAGAGACGGTCCCTGCCGTTTGACGGGCTCACGGTCTGATCGGGGGAGACGGACGGACGAGAACGATGGCGAAAAATAGAGTCGAGGGGAAGAACGTCTCGTAAAAACAGTGGCAACTAAATAGAATCGAGGCGATGTACAATTCATTAACAAAATAAATAGGGTAACGAAAATATATACAGTTGACGGGAGAAGACCAGCCACGTTCCCCCCCCCCGCTGGTTCCAATCTCCCCTGGAAGTGGGGGCTGGAGCCTTAATAATTCGAATTCTAATCATTCTGGTATTTGTTCAGCTCCTACTGTGTGCCAGGCACTGTGCTAAGAACTAGGGGAGATACAAGGGTCAGCAGGTTGGACGCAGTACGGGTCCCACATGGGGCTCACGGTCTTATCCCCATTTTACAGATGAGGTCACTGAGGCCCAGAGGAGTGAAGCGACTTGTCCAAGGTCACTCAGCAGACAAGTGGCGGAGCCGGGATTAGCAACCCCAGGGCCCTTCTGACTCCCAGGCCTGTGCCCTTCCCGCTAGGTCATGCTGCATCTCAACTCCTGGAGCGGGGCACTGTCCTGAGCTCCTACTAAGTACGGAGCAGCGTATTGAGTGCCTACGTGCTGCAGAACACTGTACTGAGCGCTTAGGGAAGATACAAGGCCGTAACCTTGGAGCCGTCCTCGACTCCTCTCTCTCATTCTACCCACACAGTCAATCTGTCCCCAAATCCTGTCGGTTCGACCTTCACGACGTCGCCAAAATCCGCCCTTTCCTCTCCATCCGAACCGCTGCTCCGCTCGTCCAAGCGCTCAATCTCTCCCGCCTCGGCCTCCTCGCTGACCTCCCCGCCTCCTGTCTCTCCCCACTCCGGTCCAGACTTCACTCTAGCGCACGGATCATTTATCCAGAAAATCTTTCGATCCGTGTCTCCCCGCTCCTCAAGAACCTCCAGGGGTTGCCCACCCACCTGTGCATCGAACAGAAACCCCTTCCCATCCGCTGTAAAGCAGTGGATCCCCTGGCCCCCTCCCACCTCGCCTCCCCGCGCTCCTGCTCCAGCCCGGCCCGCACACTCCGCTCCTCCGGCACCCGCTTCCCTCACTGAACCCCGATCTCGTCCATCTCGCCGCCGACCCCTTTTCCGCATCCTCTCCCTAGCCTAGGACCCTCCCCCTCCAAATAGAGAAGCAGCGTGGCCCAGTGGAAAGAACCCGGGCTTGGGAGTCAGAGGTCATGGGTTCGAATCCCTGCTCGGCCACTAGTCAGCTGTGTGACTGTGGGCAAGTCACTTCACTTCTCTGGACCTCAGTTCCCTCATCTGTTAAATGGGGATGAAGACTGTGAGCCTCACGTGGGGCGACCCGCTGACCCTGTGTCTACTCCAACGCGTAGAACGGTGCTCTGCACGTAGTAAGCGCTTAACAGATACCGACATTATTATTATTATATAAGCCAGCCCACCCCTCTCCCCACCTTCAAAGCCATATTAAGGTCACATCTCCTCCAAGAGGCCTTCCTGGAATAAGCCCTTTTTCTCCCCAGCTCGTTCTCCCTTCTGCGTCATCTAAGCACTTAGGTCTGTGACCTTTGGACGTTTGCTATTCGCCCCACCCCTCTACCCCACAGCACTTAGGTACATATCTTTAAATTATATATTGTAAAGTAATTATTTATTCTTATTAATGGGTGTCTCCCCCGCTAGACTGCAAGCTCGTTACGGGCAGGGGACGTGTCTGCCGATTTTTCCGTACTGCACTCTCCCAAGCGCTTAATACGGTGCTCGGCACATAGTAGGCCCTCAGTACATACTATTGACTGATTGATTTAGTGATAGAGATAAAAGAAGGAAAATACCCTCTCCTGCCTTTGAGGATTTTAAAATCCAGTCAGGAGAGTGCAATTAGAAATACCTGCTATAAAAAATAAATGGTGGTATTTCTTAAGCGCTTACTATGGGCAAAGCACTGTTCTAAGCACTGGGGGATGGAAGGTGATCAGTTTGTCCCACGTGGGGCTCACAGTTTTAATCCCCATTTGACAGATGAGGTAACTGAGGCCCAGAGAAGTGAAGTGACTCGCCCAAAGTCACACGGCAGGCAAGAGGCGGAGCCGGGATTAGAACCCCTTGACCTCTGACTCCCAAACCCGGACTCTATCCACTGAGCCACGCTGCTTCTCTGCAGTTCAAAGGTAGAGAGAATAGTTAATAATAATAACGATAATAATAATATTAATAATAATGATGGTATTTGTTAAGTGCTTACTAGGTGCCCAGGACTGTTCGAAGTGCTGGGGTAGATACAAGGTAAGCGGGTTATCGCATGTGGGGCTCAGAGTCTTACTCCCCATTTTCCAGATGAGGTAACTGAGGCACAGAGAAGTTAAATGACTTGCCCAAAGTCACACAGCTGATAAGTGGCAGAGCTGGGATTAGAACCCACAACCTCTGACTCCCAAGCCCGGGCTCTTTCCACTAAGCCAAGCTGCTTTCAGTCGTATTTGCTGAGCGCTTACTGTGTGCAGACCACTGTTCTAAGGTACAATGCAGCAACAAATAGAGACGATGCCTGCCCACAACGGGCTCACAGTCTAGTCTCACAGAGAAGCAGCGTGGCTCAGTGGAAAGAGCCCGGGCTTAGCAGTCAGAGGGCATGGGTTCGAATTCCGGCTCTGCCACTTGTCAGCCCTGTGACTGTGGGCGAGTCACTTCACTTCTCTGGGCCTCAGTTCCCTCATCTGTAAAATGGGGATTAAGACCGTGAGCCTCACGTGGGACGACCCGATGACCCTGTGTCTCCCCCAGCGCTTAGAACAGTGTTCTGCACATAGTAAGCGCTTAACAAATACCAACATTATCGTTATTATTGTTAGCAGTAAGGAGCATCTGGGTGAATAATTCAACAGCCTATTAATGAACTGATAAACTCACAAGCACTGAGGTGGGAGATGAGTCGGAAAGACCGGAAAGGTGTGCGGATGAATTCGAATTTAAGGCCATCGGGAGCAACATTCTGGATTCCAATTTGTATTCAATCAGATCCAGAACTTTTTCTCTGCCCGCTATCAGGATTCTTGGAACCGCAGGAGCAGGAGTAGTAGGGAAGCAGCGTTGCCTAGTGGAAAGAGCCTGGGCTTGGGAGTCAGAAGGTCATGAGTTCTAATCCTGACTCCCTCACTTTGCTGCGTGACCTGGGGCAAGCCACTTCACTTCTCTGTGCCTCAGTTACCTCATCTGTAAAATGGGGATTAAGACTGGGAGTCCCACGTAAGCGCTTAACAAATACCGTAATTATTATTATTAGTCGTAGCCATCCTAACAGTAGTAATAATAATAATGTTGGTATTTGTTAGGCACTTACTATGTGCCAAGCACTGTTCTAAGCGCTGGGGTAGTTACAGAGTAATCAGGTTGTCCCACATGAGGCTCACAGTCTTCATCCCCATTTTACAGATGAGGTAACTGAGGCCCAGAGAAGTAAAGCGACTTGCCCAAGGTCACACGGCTGATAAGCGGCGGAGTAAGGATTAGAACCCATGACCTTCTGGCTCCCAGGCCCAGGCTCTATACACTAAGCCACGCTGCTTCTCAGCAATAGAAGCAGCAGTAATAGTAGGATTAATAATATTCATTCATTCATTCAATCATATTTATTTACTGCTTAGTATGTGCAGAGCACTGTACTAAACGCTTGGAATGTACAATTCGGCAACAGATAGACAATCCCTGCCCAATAGCAGGAGGAGAAGCAGCAGCAATAATAATAATTAGAAGAATAATAGTATTTATTAAGCACTGACTGTGCAGAGCACTATGTTACGTGTTGGGGTTGATAGAGGAAATCAGACCAGGCACAGTCTCTGTCCCACATGGGACTCACAGTCTAATAGGGAAGGAGAGTTGTCCCGGTAATAACATATATTAAGGCCTTACTGAAGGCAGAACGTGGTACTAACTGGTGGCAGAGAATACACGGGTGGGGATTATTTATTAGTAATAATAAGAATAACGGTGGTGGCATTTTTTAAGCACTTACTATGCGGTAGGCACTGTTCTAAGCTCTGACATAGATATCATAGATTTATTGCTACTGTTCTTGTCCGTCCGTCTCCCCCCCATTGGACCGTAAGCCCGTCAAAGGGCAGGGACCGTCTCTATCTGGTACCGATTTGTACATTCCCAGCGCTTAGTACAGTGTTCTGCACATAGTAAGCGCTCAGTAAATACTATTGAATGAATGAATGATTATAAGATAGGTCGGACACAGTCCCTGTCCCACTTAGGGTTCACAGTCTAAATCCCCATTTTACGAGAAAGGTAACTGAAGCATGGAGAAGTGAAGTGACTTCCCCAAGATCACACAGCAGACAAGCGGTGGTGCCGGAATTAGAACCCAGGTCCTTCTGACGGCCAGGCCTGTGCTCTATCCTCTAGGCCACGTTGCTTCTTAGACATGGCCCCCGTCCCTCAGCCGGCGTATAATCTAAAAATAAAAAGGGGACAAGGAGGATGGTGACAGACACGTTAGGAGAGACGAAAGAGACATGAGGCGACACGAAGACAGAGCTTCAGCGTATTTACCTATTCTGATGCTATTGATGTCGTTCTACTTGTTTTGTTTGGCTGTCTGTCTCCCCTTTCTAGACTGTGAGCCCGTTGTTGGGCAGGGATTGTTTCTATCTGTGGCCGAATTGTACATTCCAAACGCTTAGTACAGTGCTCTGCACGTAGTAAGCGCTCAATAAATACTATTGAATGAGAGAGAGAAACCCTGTGTTGGTTTCCTTTCCTGCGAGGAATGGCCAAACCACCCCTCACCCTTTAACTAACTTCCCCCTCTAGAGACCCCCAAGTGTTCCATAACTTCCTGGGATCTCTAGAGACTTGATTTCTGGGTCTTCCTCATCCCCCAGGAATCCCAGTTAGCGGAAGGCCGCCACATCTCCCCGAAGGCCTCTCTTCTCGGACCGTTGGACGGACGGTTCATTCATTCATTCATCCATTCATTCATTCATCCATTCGATAGTATTTATTGAATACATTGAATACATTGAATAGGTCAACTGATTGAATTGACATTGGTAATGTTGGGATTTGTTATGCGCTTACGAGGTGCAGAGCCCTGTTCTAAGCGCCGGGGTAGATACAGGGTCATCAGGTTGGCTCACGTGAGGCTCACGGTTAATCCCCATTTGACAGATGAGGTAACTGAGGCACAGAGAAGTGAAGTGACGTGCCCACGGTCACACGGCTGACGGGTGGCAGAGCCGGGAGTCGAACCTATGACCTCTGACTCCGAAGCCCAGACTCTTTCCACTGAGCCGGACGTTCTGGGTGAGCTCTTTGCGGGCAGAGAATGGATGTTTGTGGTCGTGTTGTACTCTCCCAAGTGCTCGGTACAGTGTTTTGCACTCAGTAAGCGCGCAATAGATATGATTGAATGAATGAATAAATGCATGGCCCCTTAAAAGCTTTATTGAAGGCCCACCTCCTCCAGGAAGCCTTCCCTGACTGCACCCTCCTGTCCCCTTCTCCCTCTCCCTTCCGCGTCGCCCCGACTCGCTCCCTTTATTCGCCCCACCCCCCAGCTCCACAGCAATTACGTCCATATCCGTAATTTGTTTATTTATAATCATGTCCGTCTCCCCCTCCAGACCGTAAGCTCGTTGCGGGCGGGGACCGTGTCTGTTTATCATTCTTTTGTGCTGTCCCAAGCGCTTAGTACAGTGTTCTGCACACCTTAAGCCCTCGACCGACACGACTGGCCTTAACTCTAAACCGCAAGCTCGCTGTGGGCAAGGAACGTGTCCGTTCTACTGTTCTATTGTCCTCTCCCAATCCCTCAGTACAGCAGCATGGCTTAGTGGAAAAAGCCCGGGGTTGGGAGTCAGAGGTCATGAGTTCTAATCCTGCCTCCGCCACTTATCAGCTGTGTGACCTCGGGCAAGTCACTTAACTTTTCAGCGCCTCAGCGACCTCATCTGTAAAATGGGGATCGTGAGCCCCGCGTAGGACAGCCTGATGACCTGGTGCCCCACCGGCGCTTAGAACAGCGCTTGGCACATAGTAAGCGCTTAACAAATGCCATCATTATTATTATAGCATCGGCTGATTGGGGCGAGAGGGCGACTCTTCTCCCCGGGGAGGGCCTGGGTCAGCCCCGAGACCACTCGTATCGCCCACCCGCCCCGTCCTGCTTCTTCGCCTCCCCCGACCTCAGCCCTCCTCCCTTCCCCCTCCCCCCCCCCCCCGAGCCCCAGCCCCAGCAGCCATCTCCCCCCGCCCCCTCTCTCCCTTTCCCCGGTGATTGACAGGCTCCTGAATTATGAAAAGGAGGAGAGAGCTCTGATGGATCACAAAGGTATTTTTATCTGTGCCGGTCCCCGACTCCCCACGCCATAGAGGGGCAAGAATGCTTTTCCATGCCAAAAAAATCTATAAAGTCCTCAAAGGAACAATTTTTCTGCTCTTCTCAGCAGCCCGTCCTTAGCTCAGTTCCCCTTTCAATGGACGCTGGCTCCTGGTTGTCTGCTGATGGGAAAGGATTAGCTTTAGAGGTGGCAGGAGGAAGCGGGGAGGGCCGCGGAGGAGGGGAGGGAGGAGAGGGATAAAAAAGAAATCTTCTCATCTCTCCATCGGTTTCTTCGTGCCGTCTCTTTCCGCGGTGATTCCGAAGAGACGATTCGGGGGAGAGGAGCGGAGCCGGCGACTCTTCTCGCCCCTGGTCCGAACTTTGACCTCTCCCGTGATCCTCGAGGGCCAGCACGAGGTGCGGGAGCATCCCATTCCGTTCGTTCATTCAATCGATAGTATTTATCGAACGCTTACTGTGTGCAGAGCACTGTACTAAGCACTTGGGAGTACACAACAGCCCACGGTCCAGAGTGAGCTCGTAAGGGCTTCTCCGCTTCTGCCTACCTGCCTGCCTGGGTGAAAGCAGCATTGGCCTAGTGGATAGAGCACGGGCCTGGGAGTCAGAAGGACCCGGGTTCTAATCCTGGCTCTGCCACTGGTCTGCTGTGTGCCCTTGGGCAAGTCACTTTAATAATCATGTTGGTATTTGTTAAGCGCTTACTATGTGCCGAGCACTGTTCTAAGCGCTGGGGGAGACGCAGGGGAATCGGGTTGTCCCACGTGAGGCTCACAGTTAATCCCCATTTGACAGATGAGGTCACTGAGGCCCAGAGAAGTGAAGTGACTCGCCCACAGTCACGCAGCTGACGAGTGGCAGAGCCGGAATTCGAACCCATGACCTCCGACTCCCAACCCCGGCTCTTTCCACCACTTTACTTCTCTGAGCCTCAGTCACCTCATCTGTAAAATGGGGATTAAGACTGCGAGTCCCACGGGGGACAGGGACTGTGTCCAACCCGATTGGCTTTTATCCACCCCAGCGCTCAGTACAGTGCCTGGCACATAGTAAGCGCTTAACAAATTCCACAATTATTATTATATTAAAAAGTACAGGCCTGGGATTCAGGGGGACCCGGGTTCACAAGCTGGAGCCGACAGGTACCTGCTGCTGTATGACCTTGGGCAAATCACTTCCCGATTAGACCGTAAGCCCGTCAAAGGGCAGGGACTGTCCCTAACTGTTGCCGACTTGTACATTCCAAGCGCTTAGTACGGTGCTCTGCACATAGTAAGCGCTCAATAAATACTATTGAATGAATGAATGAACTTCTCTGGGCCTCGGTTTCTTCGTCTGTAAAATGGAGAGTCAATTCCTATTCTTCCACCTCCTTAGACTGTGAGGCCCAAGGGGGACAGGGACGGTGTCCAACCTGATTCACTCGTATCTACCCCAGCGCTTAGAACAGTGTGTGGCACATAGTGAGTGCTTAACAATGACGGTACAAATAATAGTATCAAGAATAAACGGTGTTCATTGAGCATTTATTGTGCCTGGAGCGCTATACTCCTTAGGAGAGTATACACTAGAGCGTGGCGAGTCAGAAGGTCATGGGTTCTAATCCCGGCTCCACCGCTTGTCAGCTGTGTGACTTTGGGCAAGTCACTTCACTTCTCTGGGCCTCAGTGACCTCATCTGTAAAATGGGGATGGAGACCGTGAGCCCCACGTAGGGCAAGGAAGGTGTCTAATCTGATTTGCCTGTCTCCGCCCCAGCGCTTAGTAGAGTGCCTGGCACATAGTAAGCACTTGACAAATATCATAATTATCATAATGATTGATCCCTGTTCTCAAGGATCTTACTGCTCTACTATTGCTACTAATAAGAGTGGTGGTCATTCGGTCCTTTCAATGTGCATGACCCTGTGCTAAGTGCTGGGGAGAGATTCAATGCAGTCATGAGGTTCACAGTCTAAGAGAGAGGGAGGCCAGGGATTGAATCCCCATTTTACAGATGAGGAAAGTGAGGCCCAGAGAAGTGAAGTGACTTGCCCAATAGGTCTGGTTTGGTTTTGTTTGGTTGTCGGTCTCCCCCCTTCTAGACTGGGAGCCCGTTGTTGGGCAGGGATTGTCTCTATCCGTTTGCCGAATTGTCCTTTCCAAGCGTTTAGTACAGTGCTCTGCACACAGTAGATACCCAGTAATAATAATAATAATAACGTTGGTGTTTGTTAAGCGCTTACTATGTGCAGAGCACTGTTCTAAGCACTGGGGTAGTCACAGGGGAATCAAGTCGTCCCACGTGGGGCTCACGGTCCTCATCCCCATTTGACACATGAGGGAACCGAGGCACGGAGAAGTGAAGTGACTTGCCCGCAGTCACACAGCTGACAAGTGGCAGTAAATACGACAGAATGAATGAATGAATGGTCACCTAGCACGTAAGGGGCGGAGGCGAGATTAGAACCCAGGTCTCCGTCAATCAACCCACCGACGGTATTAGTGAGTGCTTACTACGTGCGGAGCACTGCACTAAACACTTCGAAGAGCTCGATACAATAAAACTGATAGGGAGCTAGGAGCTTGGGAAGCAGCGTGGCTTAGTGAGAAGAGCCCGGGCTTGGGAGTCAGAGGTCTTGGGTTCTAATCCCACTTCTGCCACCTATCAGCTGGGTCACTTTGGGCAAGTCACTTTACTTCTCTGTGCCTCAGTTACCTGATCTGGAAAATGGAGATTAAGACTGGAAGCCCCACGTGAGACAACCTGATGACCTTATATCTACCCCAGCACGTAGAACAGTGCTTGGCACATAGTAAGCGCTTAACAAATACCGTAATGATAATAATAAATCATCTTTTGGTTCAAAGGAGCCAAATAATAGGGTAGAGAAGGAGGCAGATGATAATAATAATAGTGGTCGTTAAGTGCTTATTATGTGCCAACCACTGTTCTAAACTCTGGGCTATACACAATCCCCCGATTAGACCGTAAGCCCCTCAAAGGGCAGGGACCGTCTCTATCTGTTGCCGACTTGTACATTCCAAGCGCTCAGTACAGTGCTCTGCACATAGTAAGCGCTCAATAAATCCTATTGAATGAATGAGTGAACTTGTTCAGGTTGGACACAGTCCCTGTCCTCCATGAGGCTCACACTCCTATGCCCATTTTTCCCAGATGAGGTAGCTGAGACCCGGAACAGTGAAGTGACTTGTCCGAGGTCACGCAGCAGACACGCGGCGGAGCCGGGTTTAGAACCCAGGTCCTGCTGACTCTCAGGCCCGGGCTCTAGCCGGTAAGCCAAGCTGCTTCTTCACGCGAGCCTGCCCTCGGGGGAGACCTGGAGGCTGGATTTCCACAAACATCCACTTCCCCAAAGTTTCAAAAGTCGGCTCCTCACCCGCCGTCGTCGGCCGTCGTCGTCGGTCGTCGTCGCTGGCCGCCGGGCCCCCCTGGGTCCGGCCCCCGCTTCCTCCTCGAACGAGTGAAAGTCCCGGGGAAGACTGCCAGAGGCCCAATATAGCCTCAGATCTAAATTTAACGATAACCCAGAGCCGTCCTGACCCCACCGAGAACCGTGCCGTGTGGGGCCGCGGGGGCGGGCGACCGGGGGGAGAGCCGGGAGTGGGGAGAGAAAGCAATTCTTCACAAATTAAGACAATAAAGGTCCCTTTCAAGTGTCAAGGGATATTTTTAGCCGGCCCCAAACACCTAAATCAAGCACGAGGCGGTTGGAGCGGCATAATACCAGGAAGCCGGCTCGGGGGGCTACTTCCTGCGGAGAGACGGGCCGGCGGGGAACGGCGCGGGCTGGGCCGGAGCCCTCACGGGGAGGGCCTCGAGGCCTCCCGGCCTCGCCGGGAACAAGATCTCGGGCCGGCGGCCGGCCGCACGCCCCCGCGTCGGCCAGAGCACAATAGATGGAGACGCCCGGTCTGAAATCACGCCCCACCTCCCCTCAGCGCCCGCCGTTTCCCGCCCGGTCCTCCCGAAGGCCGCAGACGCGGACCTGACACGGGGAGGTTCGTCCAGACGGGCCGGCGGCCACCCGAGGCTCGGGCTTGACCCCCGGGTCGGCCTCGTCCGAACACCTCGCTCCGGTCCCGTCCTCGGCCATCCAACTGGGTTAGCGTGACGGCTGATGCCCCGCCCGCCCCGTGGTCTTGCGGGTCAGAGGGTGCCGGGTCTTCTCGCCCTCGACTGGGCGGGCAGGAAGTCGATCCGAGTCCCTCCGGGATCCCGTGAGAGGGAAAGTGTGAAGAACAAAAGTCATTGTTAAGTTCTGGTTCCTCCCTTCCCCCCGAGTCCAGCCCCCGGCCCTGCCCCGAGGGACCCCAAAATAGAAGTCATCAGAGAGGTGGGGAGGGTACACAATGCCTGATCCGGACGGGGCCGGCCGGCTAGGGAATAATCGGAGCCCCCACGCCTCCTGCCCATCTCTTCGATCAGCACCCCTCCCTCCCTCCCTCCCCTGGAGACCGGCCCCGCGCTAGAACAATAATAATAATAATGTTTGTATTTGTGAAGCGCTTACTATGTGCAGAGCACCGTTCTAAGCGCTGGGGGAGATACAGGCTCATCAGGTTGTCCCACGTGGGGCTCGCAGTCTTAATCCCCATTTTGCAGATGAGGGAACTGAGGTCCAGAGAAGTGAAGTGACTGGCCCACAGTCACACAGCTGGTCGGTGGCAGAGTGGGGATTCGAACCCATGACCTCCGACTCCCAAGCCCGGGCTCTTTCCACCGAGCCGCGCTGCTCCTCTTAGAAAAATAGTCAACTTCGGTGTTGGGACCGTCAGTGCCGAGGGGACCGTGGACGTAGCAGGAAGCAGCGTGGCCTAGTGGTAAGAGCCTGGGCCTGGGAGCCTGAGGACGTGCGTTCTAATCCCGGCTCCGCCACGTGTCTGCTGTGCGACCTCAGGCGAGTCACTTCACTTCTCTGTGCTTCAGTTCCCTCATCTGTAAAATGGGGATGAAGACTGTGAGCCCCACGTGGGACGGGGACTGTGTCCGACCCCACTACCCTGTGTCTACCCCAGAGCTTAGAACAGAACATAGTAAGCACCGGCTTGGGAGCTGGAGGTCGTGGGTTCTAATCCCGGCTCCGCCCCTAATCAGTTGTGTGATTTTGGGCAAGTCACTTACCTTGTCTGTGCCTCAGTTAGCTTATTTGTAAAAACGGGGAATAAGACTGTGAACCCCACGAGGGACAACCTGATTACCTTGTATCTATCCTGGTGCTTAGAACAGTGCTTGGCCCATAGTAAGCGCTTAACAAATATCAGCATCATCATCATTTTACGAACAGAGGAACAGAGCAGAGTGAGTGCTTAAAAATACCACAATTATTATTATTTATTTCCTGAAGCTCAAATCGTTCCAGTACATACCCCAAGTCGATTTCTCCATGGAACGGTGCTTGGGAAAATCAATCCCCTGCCTCTGGCCTTTCTGAATCTAGGAGTCCCCTGGATAAAGCAGCTGGGAAGCAGCATGGTGTAGTGGAGAGAGCCCAAGCCTGGGAGTAAGAAGGTCATGGGTTCCAATCCCGGCTCTGCCACTTGTCTGCCGTGTGACCTCGGGCAAGTCACTTCACTTCTTTGGGCCTCAGTTACCTCGCCTGTAAAAAATGGAGATTAAGAGTGTGAGCGCAATGTGGAACAGGGACTGTGTCCGACCTGGTTAACGTGTATCTATCCCAACACGTAGAACAGTGGTTGGCACATTGTAAGCGCTTAACAAGTACCATAATTACTGTTCTTATTAATGAAGGAAGTGAGAACAGGGATCGCAAATTCCAGATATTTCAGGACCAGAGTTAATGTCGCCCTCCTGCCCCACGCCCACATCAATCAGTCAATCAATTAATCTATCAATCAGTGGTATTCACTGAGCCCTTACTGCGTACAGAGCACTGTATTAAGCACTTGGGTGAGCACAATCCAATCCATCAGTCAGTAGTATTTATTGAGCCCTTACCGTGTGCGGAGCACCGTCCTAAGCGCTTGGGAGAGCACGGTTCATCCAATCCATCAATCAGTCCAATTGATCGAGCCCTTACCGTGGGCAGAGCACTTTACAGAGAACTTGGGAGAATCCAGTCGAACAGAGATTAGACAAGTTCTCTGCCCACGAGGAGTTTACAGTCTAGAGAGGGGACTGAGGTGGTAGACACATTGGCAACTAAATGAGGGAAAAGTATGAAAAAGAAGGCAAAAGCAGGTGCTTTCCCGAACCTGGGAATTCTAGAGTTTGAGCATCCTGGGAGCAGCTTAATGGAAAAAGCACAGGCTTGGGAGTCAGAGGTGGTGGGTTCTAATAATAATAATAATGTTGGTATTTGTTAAACGCTTACTATGTGCAGAGCACTGTTCTAAGCGCTGGGGTAGATACAGGGTAATCAGGTTGTCCCATGTGACGCTCACAGTCTTCATCCCCATTTTCCAGATGAGGTAACTGAGGCACAGAGAGGTTAAGTGACTTGCCCACAGTCACACAGCTGACAAGTGGCAGAGCAGGGATTCAAACCCATGACTCTGACTCCCAAGCCCGTGCTCTTTCCACTGAGCCACGCTGCTTCTCCAACTTCTCGGTGCCTCGGTTACCTCATCTGTAAAATGGGGATAAACTGTGAGCCTCACGTGGGACAACCTGATGACCCTGTATCTACCCCAGCGCTTAGAACAGTGCTCTGCACCTAGTAAGCGCTTAACAAATACCACCATTATTATTACTAAGCGCTGGGGTAGATCCAAGCAAGTAGGGTTGGACACAGTCCCAGTCCCACGTAGGGCTCACCGTCTCATTCCCCATTTGTCAGGTGAGGGAACTGAGGCACAGAGAAGAGGCAACTTGCCCAAGGCCACACAGGAGACAACTGGTAGAGAGGGGGTTATAATAATAATAATTATGGTATTTGTTAAGCGCTTCCTATGTGCATAGCACTGTTCTAAACGCTGGAACGACACAGGCAGAGGTTCTTCTCCCTGTATCCTGATGCCGTGTTTAACGTCCGACTCTCTCGAGGCCCAGTCGGGAATCGGGAATCCCAAGGCAGCTGCCAGCCGCTTCTCCGAGGAAGGTGAAGTCGGAGAGGCTCGAACTGTTCCCCCTGTTCCCGGGCTCAGCGCTCTTCCCGAGAGCCGAGCGCGAATTCTAAGTTGGAGGCGGTGGTGGGGCAGAAATGCATCCGTGGGCCCGGGATCCTGGGGAAAGCGGCCTGTCAACGAGGGGGCGACGGGGTGGTGGGGGAGGGTTAGGCCTAGAGGCGGAGACAGGGTTAGGGTATAGGGGTTGAGGTTGGATTAGGGTCAGGGTTGGGACTGGGGTTGGGTTGAGGTGGTGTTGGAGTCGTGTTGGGGTTAACGTTAGGATGGGGTTGGGTTGGGTTGCATTAGGATTGGATTTGGGATTGGGTTGGGATTAGTTTGGGGTTGGGTAGGCTTTGGGATTGGGTCAGGATTGAGTTGAGGTTGGATTAGAGAAGCAGCGTAGTTTAGAGAATTGGATTAGAGAAGCAGCTCTTTCCACTGTGGAGTAGAAAGAGCTCGAGTTTGGGAGTCAGAGGACGTGGGTTCTAATCCCGGCTCCGCCCCTTGCCTGCTGTGGGACCTCGGGTAAGTCACTTCACTTCTCCGGGCCTCGGTTACCTCATCTGTAAAATGGGGATTAAGACCGAGAGCCCCACATCGGACAACCTGATTACCTTGTATCGGATTACCCGGTGCTTAGAACAGTGCTTGGCACATAGAAAGCGCTGAACAAATACCACTGTTATTATTATTAGGGTTGGGCTTGGTTTGGGGATTGGATTAGGGTTGGGTTGAGTTTGGATTAGGGTTAGGGTTGGGGTGGGGGTTGCGCTGTTGTTGGGGTTGCGTTGCCTAGTGGATTGAGCCCAGGCTTGGGAATCAGAAGGACCTGGGTTCTAATCCCGGCTCCGCCACTTGTCTGCTGTGTGACCTTGGGCAGATCACTTTGCTTCTTTGGACTCGGTGAGCCCCACGCGGGACATACCTTGTGCCCAACCTAATGATCTTTCCCCCCTTCTAGACTGTGAGTCTGTCGTTGGGTAGGGATTGTCTCTATTTGTTGCCGAATTGTACTTTCCAAACTCTTAGTAGAGTGTTCTGCACCCAGTAAGCGCTCAATAAATACGACTGAATGAATGAATGTTGGGGTTGGGATAGCCTCGTGTTGAGGTTGTGTTGGGGTTATGTTGGGATTCTCCGAGGGTTAAAGTTAGGATGGGCTTGGGGGTGGGTTGGGGTCGCGGTTAAAGTCGGGTTGGTTTTGGGTCGGGGAAAAGATTGGGTCGGGGTCGGTCTGGGGGTAGAATTCTAATCCCGGCCTCTGCCACACGTCTCCTGCGTGATTTGGACAAGTCCCTTGACTTCTCTGTGCCTCAGTTGCCTCACCTGTAAAATTGAGATTAAGACAGCGAGCCCCATGTGGGACAGGGACCGTGTCCAACCTCATTACCCTGGATCTACCCCAGCGCATTGAACAGTGCTTGACACGTAGAGGAAGTTAGCCTGGCGTAGCGGATAGAGCTCGGGTCTGGAAGGCAGAAGGTCACGGGTTCTAATCCCGGCTCTGCCGCGGGTCTGCTCCGTGACTTGGGCCAAATCACTTCACTCCTCTGGGCCTCAGTTCCCTCATCTGCGAAATGGGGATGAAGAGCGTGAGCCCGATGTGGGACGGGGACCGTGTCCAACCTGATTACTTTGTATCCACCTCAGTCCTTAGAACAGCGCTTGGCACGTAGTAAGCTCTCGACAAGTACCACAATTATTATCATCATCGTCTACCCCGGTGCTCGGAACAGCGTTTGACCCATAGTAAGTGTTTAACAGATATTATCATCACCATCATCCCGGCCCCCCCTCCCCACTTGGAAGACGGGCCTTCTGCAGGGCCGGGCAGGGACCGGGGGGTCCCGGGGGCCGACCGGGGGGAAAAGGAACAAGCCCAAGTCCGCTTTCTCGCTCCGGGGGAGCAGAGTCCGTGAACGGACATCAAAGAGGAGGCCGCCACACGGTCCTGTATACAAACTCCGCCCGGGTTTTCTCTCAGCCAGGAAATGGGGAATTTCCTTCGCTTCTGAGCCTTGGCCGAGTGTTTGTACGACATGGCTTCCTTTGTATCCTCTCCTCCAAACACCGGGAGTAGAACCCGGCCCGCTCCACATCCTGAGACGGCTCCCCGAAGTCTGGAGAGCACCCACCGTCCCAAACGGCTGTGTTTATCCAGCTTTGAAGGGTCTCGATGCCCGCCCGGAGCCAGCCCCGTCTCCGCCTTCCACGTGCGAAGGAAGCGGGCGGGGGGTGCGGTCTTCTGTTCTGCCTTGGACCCGTGGGGAAACCGAGGCACGGAGACTGGAAGCGATTTCTCCCCAGTGGCACATCGATCGATCGATCGGCCAGTGGCATTTAGCGAGCCCTTACCGTGTGCAGAGCGCTGGACGGTGGAGAAGTAGCGTGGCGTAGCGGACAGAGCGCGGGCCGGCGTGGCAGGAGGTCAGTGGGTTCTAATCCCAGCTCGGCCACTTGTCTGCCGTGTGACCTTGGGCAAGTCACTTTGCCTCTCTGGGCCTCGGTTCCCTCATCTGGAAAATGGGGATCGAGGCTGTGAGCCCCACCAGGGACAAGGACTGTGTCCATCCCGATTTGCTTGTACCCACCCCAGTGCTTAGTACAGTGCGTGGCACACAGTAGGCGCTTAACAAGTACAACAGTTATTAATAGCAAATACCATAATAATAATACAATTATTATAATTATCACTGGACTAAAAGCCGGGGTTGTACACGAACCAGTAGGGGCGAAGTCAGAGTTGAGACATCCATCCCTAGGACACCCCTGAAGGAAACAGACAGATAACCAGAGAAGCAGCGTGGCTCGGTGGAAAGAGCCCGGGTTTAAGAGTCAGAGGCGTGGGTTCTGATCCCGGCTCTGCCACTTGCCAGCCGTGTGACTTGGGGCAAGTCACTTCACTTCTCTGTGCCTCAGTGACCTCATCTGTAAAATGGGGATGAAAACTGTGAGCCCCACATGGGATGACCTGATCGCCTTGTATCCCCCAGCGTTTGGAACAGTGCTTAGCACATAGTAAGCGCTTAACAAATACCAACGTTATTATTATCATTCTAAACGCTTAGTACAGTGCTCTTAGTAAGCGCTTAATAAATACGATCGACCGAATGAATGAGTACGGCAGACAAGGAGAAGAAAGCCCGGGTGTGGAAATGGAAGGAGAGACTTAATCAGTCAATCCATCGGCGGGTATTTCTTGAGTGCTGACTGTGTGCAGAACACTGTACTAAGTGCTTGGGAGAGTACATAGCACAGAATAAGAAAATGAGTGGGAATTAGAGTATGAGGCTAAGGTTGACCCTTTTATCTTGACCCTCCGCCGGGCGTGCCTGAGTTGTCACCTTAGGCAAAACACTTCACTCTCTAGGCCTCAGCTTCCTCCTCTGTAAAATCGCTAAAAACCCGCCCTTTCCTCTCCATCCAAACGGCTATCACGTTAATACGAGGACTCATCCAATCCCGCCCGGATGACGGCATCAGCCTCCTCGCTGACCTCCCCACCTCCTGCCTCTCCCCACTCCAGTCCCTACTTCACTCCGCTGCCCGGGTCGTCTTTCTACGGAAACGTTCGGGACCTGTCACCCCCCTCCTCAAAAATCTCCAGGGGTTGCCCATCCACCTCCGTAACCAACAAAAACTCCTCACCGGCGGCTTTAAAGCCGTCCATCCCCTGGCCCCCTCCTACCTCACCTCCCTTCTCTCCTTCTCCAACCCAACCCGCAAACTCCGCTCCTCTACCGCCGCTAACCTTCTCCCTGGACCTCACCGCCGACCCCTGGCCCACACCCTGCCTCTGGCCCGGAACGCCCTCCCTCCTGAAATCCCAAAGACTATCCCTCTTCCCCCCTTCAAAGCCTTACTCAAGTCCCATCTCCTCCAAGAGGTCTTCCCAGACTAAACCCCACGTTTCCTTATTCATTCAATAGTATTTATTGAGCGCTTACTATGTGCAGAGCACTGTACTAAGCGCTTGGAATGGACAAATCGGTAACAGACAGAGACGGTCCCTGCCCTTTGACGGACCTACGGTCCTCTCCCACTCCCTTCTGCGTCTCCCTGACTCGCTCCCTTTGCTCTTCCTCCCTCTCCCCGCCCCACAGCACTTGTGTATATATCTGTTATTTTACTTATTTATATTGATGTCTGTTTATTTGTACTGATGTCTGTCTCCCCCCCGACTGTGAGCTCCTCGTGGGCTGGAATTGTCATTCTTTATTGCTGTATCGTACTTTCCCAAGCGCTTAGTATAGTGCTCTGCACGCAGTAAGCACTTAATAAATGGGAATGAATAAAATGGGGATGAAATAGCTGTTCTCACTCGACCGTAGACTGTGAACCCCGTTTGGGACAGGGGCGGATTTTCCTGTATCTAGCACAGAATCTAATACAGTGCTCAGCGCATAGTAATTAGATATTATGACTTAGTAGATCGAACACGGGCCTGGGAGTCTAATCCTGCCACTTGCCTGCCGTGTGACCTTGGGCAAGCCACTTCATTCATTCGTTCATTCAATAGTTTTTATTGAGCGCTTACTATGTGCAGAGCACTGGACTAAGCGCTTGGAATGGACAAATCGGCAACAGGTAGAGACGGTCCCTGCCCTCTGACGGGCTTACGGTCTAATCGGGGGAGACGGGCGGACGAGAACAATGGCAGTAAATAGAGTCGAGGGGAAGAACATCTCTTAAAAACAATGGCAAATAAAGAGAATCCGGGTGATGTACATCTCATTAAACAAAATAAATAAGGTGATGAAGAGATATACGGTTGAGCGGACGAGTACTCCTCTGTTACCTCATCTGTAAAATGGGGCTAGAGAAGGTGAGTCCCCCCATGGGAGGGGTACCGCGTCCAACCCGATTTGCTTGTATCCACCCCAGCGCTTAGAACAGTGTCTGGCGCACAGTAAGCATTTAACAAATACCACAATTATAATAATAATTATACATTATTATTATATATAATAAGGTCTGTCTCCCCCCTCGACTTTAGGCTCATTATGGACAGGGACTGTGACTACTAGTTGTGTTGTATTGTCCTCTCCCAAACACTTATTCCAGTGCTGTGCACATAGTAAGCACTCAATAAATACCATTGATTGATTAATAATACAGCTTATTAATAATAAGAATTATGGTTCTTGTTGAGCGCTTATTATATGCCAAGCACTGTCCTAAGCACTGAGGTAGATACAAATTAATCAGGTCAGACACAGTCCCCGTCCCCCACGGGGCTCTCCCGATTAGACCTCCCCCGATTAGACTGTAAACCCATCAAAGGGCAGGGACTGTCTCAATCTGTCTCTATCTGTTGCCGACTTGTACATTCCAAGCGCTTAGTACCGGGCTCTGCACATAGTAAGCGCTCAGTAAATACTGTTGAATGAATGAATGAATGAATGAATGGGGCTCACACTCTTAGTCCCCATTTTCCAAATGAGGTCACTGAGGCCCAGAGAAGCGAAGTGACTTTCATTCAGCTGTATTTATTGAGCGCTTACTGTGGGCACAGCACTGTGCGAAGCGCTCGGGACGTACGATTCGGACTCGCCCAAGGCCCCACGGCGGAGACGGGCTTAGAGCCCGGGCCCTCCCGACTCCCAGGCCGGAGCTCCGTTAACACGGCTACTGTCCGATCTCTGGATTTTAATTCCGGTTTTCCCTGGGCCTCTCTGGAAACCTTCCCAGACACGCGGAGTTCAGCTTGGCTGCAATGGCCTCTCCTAAAACCGCACGGACGGCTCATCACCCCCACCCTCCCCCGCCCCCCAGATCCCTCAGGGCCGCGTCCTGGGGAGCCGATCCGAGGTCCAGAGCGAGGCAGGCACCAGAAACCTTAGGCGGTAGCGGGAGCCACTTCTGGGGAGAGCCGGCGGGGCCTGGAAGTGCTTCCAGCAACCGTCCAAATTGCCCGGTTTGAGAGAACCAGCTATTGATCATTGCGAGAGGCAGAAAATGCCGGGAAACGGACGAGACAGAATATTCGCCGCGCCCGGGGGTGGCCGGTTGGGTTACCGACGCAGCTCCGAGAAGCAGCGTGGCCTGGCGGAAAGAGCTCGATCTGTGGACCAGTCGGCGCCTTTTACTGAGCGCTAACTGTGTGCGGAGCACTCTGTTGAGAGCGAGAGAGAACAGTACGGTTTTGCTTGTACCCACCCCAGTGCTTAGTATAGTGCGTGGCACGTAGTAAGCGCTTAACAAGTACAACAGTACCGACTACCATAATGATAATGATGTAATTATTATAATCATCACTGGACTAAAAGCCGGGGTTGTACACGAACCAGTAGGGGCCAAGTCAGAGTTGAGACACCCATCCCTAGGACAGCCCTGAAGGAAACAGACAGATAACCAGAGAAGCAGCGTGGCTCGGTGGAAAAGAGCCTGGGCTTCGGAGTCAGAGGTCGTGAGTTCGACTCCCGGCTCTGCCACTTGTCAGCGGTGTGACTGTGGGCGAGTCACTTCACTTCGCTGGGCCTCAGTTCCCTCATCTGGAAAATGGGGATTAACTGTGAGCCTCACGTGGGACGACCCGATGACCCTGTATCTACCCCGGCGCTTACAACGGTGCTCTGCACATAGTGAGCGCTTAACAAATACCAACGTTATTATTATTAGTGGGATTTTGTTTGGTTTTTTGGTATCGGTTAAGCGCTACGTGCCGGGCACCGTACTGAGCGTTGGGGTGAATACAAGCTAATCGGGTTGGACACGGTCCATGTCCCACTGGGGCTCGCTGTCTTAATGATGTTGGTATTTGTTAAGCGCTTACTATGTGCCGAGCACCGTTCTAAGCGCTGGGGTAGACACAGAGGAATCAGGTTGTCCCACGTGGGGCTCACAGTCTTAATCCCCATTTTACAGATGAGGTAACTGAGGCCCAGAGAAGTGAAGTGACTCGCCCACAGTCACACAGCTGACAAATGGCAGAGCCGGGATTCGAACCCAGTCTTAATCCCTATCTTACAGATGGGGCCCGGAGAAGTGAAGTGACTTGACTAAGGTCACACACTGCAGACAAGTGGTGGAGGCGAGATTAGAATACAGGTCCTTCTGATTCCAGGCCGGGGCTCTATCCACGAGGCCACGCTGCTCCTCCAGGTTTCCTGCCCAGAAGAAGCTTACGGTTTAGCAGGGAGACATTCATCAAAAGAAGTTACGGATAGGGATGTAAACGGTGTGGGGGAATAGAGCGGTGGGGGTAATAGAGAAGCAGGGTGGCTCAGTGGAAAGAGCCCGGGCTTGGGAGTCAGAGGTCATGAGTTCGAATCCCCGCTCTGCCACTTGTCCGCTGTGTGACTGTGGGCGAGTCACTTCACTTCTCTGGGCCTCACTTCCCTCATCGGTAAAATGGGGATGAAGACTGTGAGCCCCACGTGGGACAACCTGATGACCCTGGATCTCCCCCAGCGTTTAGAACGGTGCTCTGCACATAGTAAGCGCTTAACAAATACCAACATTATTATTATTATCATAGCAAAGGCTTGAAAGGTTTTGGCAGAAGGGAGAGGGTGTAGAGGAAAATAAGGGCTTAGTAGGGGGAAACCTCCTACTTTGACCGTAATCCCCATTTGGGAGAGGGTCAGTGTCCAGCCTGATGATCTTCTATCTAACCCAGCGCTTAGTACAGTGCTTGACGCATAGTAAGTGCTTAACAAATACTATTATTATTATTATGAGAAGCAGCAGGGCTTAGTGGAAAGAGCCCGGGCTTGGGAGTCAGAGGTCGTGGGTTCTAATCCCGGCTCCGCCACTTATCAGTTGTGTGACTTTGGGCGAGCCACTTCAGTTCTCTGTGCCTCGGTTACCTCCTCTGTAAAATGGGGATTAAGACTGTGAGCCCCACGTGGGATAACCCGATGACCCAGTGCTTAGAACAGTGCTTGGCACATAGTAAGCATTTAACAAATACCATCATCATTATTATTATGACTATTAGTACTGTTATTATTATTGTTATTACCTCTTGGAGAAGATGCAATTGGGTTGGGAGACCGGGGCTCTAATCCCAGCTCCGCCATTTGACAGCTGTGTGACCTTGGGAGAGTCACTTCACTTCTCTGTGCCTCCTTTTCCTCCTCTATAAAATGGGGATCCAATATCTGCTCCTGCCTCCCTTTGCGGGACCAGAATATGGGGCTCACAGTCTTACTCCCCATTTTACAGCTGAGGTGACTGAGGCACAGAGCAGTGAAGTGAGCTGCCCAAGGTCACACAGCAGACACAAGGCGGAGCTGAGATTAGAACCCACATCCTCTGACTCCCGGTCACATGTTCTTTCCACTAGGCCACACTGAGCCCTTGTGGGCATGGAATGTGGCTGCTTATTGCTGTATTGTACTTTCCAAACGCTCAGTACAGTGCTCTGCACACAGTAAGCGTTCAATAAATACGAAAGAACGGTCTTAGGGGACCCCAGCCCCGGTCAGGGCTGCAGAAAGGGTAGAGAGCTTCCTAGATGGGGAACACCCTCCGTTCTCCTGACTGGCTCTGGGGAGCATCCCAGGGTGGAAGGGCACTTTATTGCTTTTTCAAGGAAAATGGCGGCAACAAATGAAGCACGACCACGGGGGAACCGGATGCCTCCGGCCCCAATTAGCCCCATTTGGAGAAGCGGCGAGGGCGAGTGGCTAGAACCCGGGCCGGGGAGGCAAAAGGACCTGGGTCCTAATCCCGGCTCTGTCAGCTGCGTGACCTCGATCAAGTCACTTCACTTCTCGATGCCTCAGTGACCTCATCGGTAAAATGGGGATTGAGACTGTGAGCCCCACGTTGGACAGGGACCGTGTCTAACCTGATTCGTTTGTTTCCACCCCAGGGTTTAGTACAGAACCTGGCACGTAGTGAGCCATGAAAAAAAAAATTAACCTATCAAAACTGGAAGTTCCCAAAATGGACAGGGATCAGGAAGAAGGGGATGGAGGTGGGCGGACAGGTGTGGGGAGGGCAGGGGGCCAACACATCGGAAACTTCAGGCTTTCTTAGCGCGAGAGCGACATCAGCGAAAAGCCCCTCTCCGTCTAGACAAAAGTTTGATTTTGAATCGAGAAGGGAGAAGGTTTGCCGAGAGTCCAGACCTTTCCAGCTTCTTCTCTTTTTTTAATTTTTTTTCTTTTCAAATGGCCATGAATTTTTAATCAGTCCTCGCCAGGACCGGCACACAGTCTCCTCCGGTGACAGGAGGGCTTTTCATCTCGCTCGTCACCGTGGAGACGCTCGGAGCCGGGGCCATTTTGAAGACCAGAACCCTCCTCTCCCTGCTAAGGAGAAGCAGCGCGGCCTAGCGGATGGAACCGGGCCCGGGAGTCAGAAGGACCTGGGTTCTAATCCCGGCTCTGGCACTTGTCTGCTGGCTTGACTTCTCTGGGCCTCAGTCGCTGCAGCTGTAGGACGGGGATTAAGACTGTGAGCTCCGTGAGGGACGAGGACTGTGTCCGACATGTATCGCCTCGTGTCTACCCTGGCGTTTAGTACGGTGTCGGGCACACGGTAAGCGCTTAACGGATCCCATTTTTTTTAAAAAGGGGCGTTGAATGAGACCCCAGATCTGCAGGGTCCAGGAGGTCTAAGGTGGCCTTCCTAACTGGAGAAAGTGATTTGGCTACTTAAGGGAAGATCTCGCCGTTGATCTCTCACCCACGTCCTGCCTCTGTCCTGGAATGCCCTTCCACTTCATATCTGACAGACATTCACTCTCCTCCTCCTTCAGAGCCTTACCGAAGGCCCACCTCCTCCGAGAGGCCCTCCCTGACTAAGCCCTCCTTTCCTCCTCTCCCATTCTCTTCAGCGTCACCCTGACTTGCTCCCATTATTCATCCCCCCACCCATCCCCACCCCGCTTATATCCATATCCATCATTTATTTATATCTATTGATGTCGGTCTCCTCTTCTAGACCGTAAGCTCCTATGGGCAGGGAATGCGTCTGCTCTATTATTGCAATGTACTCTCCCAAGTGCTTAGCACAGTGCTCTGAACTCAGTGGACACAATCCAGCCCAGGGATGGACACAGTCCCTGCCCCAAATGGGGCTCACAGTCTCCATCCTCATTTTCCAGATGAGGGAACTGAGGCCCGGAGAAACAAAGCGACTTGTCCGAGGTCACACGGCAGACAGGTGGCCGAGCCGGGATTGGAACCCACGACCTCCTAAGTCGCCGGCCCACGCGCTATCCACTACGCCACGCTGCTTCTCCACCGTCCTGCCCTCTACACACGGTAAGGGCTCGCTAAATGCTACTGGTCTATTGATCGATCGATCGATGTCTGACTGGGGAGAAGTCGCTTCCAGTCTCCGTGCCTCGGTTTCCCCACGGGTCCAAGGCAGAACAGAAGACCCCCCCCCCACCCCGCCCGCTTCCTTCGCACGTGGAAGGCGGAGACGGGGCTGGCTCCGCGCGGGCATCGAGACCCTTCAGAGCCGGATAGACACAGCCGTTTGGGACGGTGGGTGCTCTCCAGACTTTGGGGAGCCATCTCGGGACGTGGAGCGGGCCGGGTTCTACTGCCGGTGTTTGGAGGAGAGGTTGCGAAGGAAGCCATGTTGTACAAATGCGAAGACAGTAAGAGGGCAAGTTATTTAACTTCTCTGTGCCTCAGGTCCCTCATCCGTCCAACCTTCGCAGCGTCGCCAAGATGCGCCCTTTCCTCTCCATCCAAACCGCTACTACCTTAATACAGTGACTTATCCTTTCCCGCCTGGATGACTGCATCAGCCTCCTTGCTGACCTCCCAGCCTCCTGTCTCTCTCCCCAGTCCAGTCCAGACTTCCCTCTGCTGCCCGCATCATTTTTCTACAAAAACCTTCAGGATACGTCACCCTGAATTCCAGTGGTTGCCCGTCCACCTCCGCCTAAAACAAATACTCCTCACCATTGGCTTTAAGGGTGTCCACCACCTTGCCTCCTCCTGCCTCACCTCACTACTCTCCTTCTCCAACCCAGCCCGCACATTTCACTCCTCCAGTACTGACCTTCTCACTGGGCCTCCATCTCGCCTATCTCGCCACCGATCCCTAGCCCACATCCCGCCTCCGGCCTGGAACGCCCTCCCTCCTCAAATCCAACAGACAATGACTCTCGCCCCGACTTCAAAACCTTACGTGTCCTCCAAGAGGCCCTCCCAGACTAAATCCCGCCTTTCTTCATCTCCCACTCCCTTCTGCATCGTCCTGACTTGTTCCCTTTGCTCTTACCTCCTCCCAGTCCCGTAGCATTTATGTCCGTAGCTGTCATTTTATCTGCATTCACGTCTGTCTCCCCCACTCTAGGCTGTAAGCCCATCGTGGGCGGGTAATGGGTCTGTTTATCGTTACACTGTGCTCTCCCAAATGCTTAGAACGCTTCTCGGCACACAGTAAGCACTCAATGAATACGATTGAATGAATGAATCTGTAAATTGTGGTTTCAATATATGTTCTCCCTCCCCCTTGAACTGTGAGCTCCACGTCGGGCACGGACTGTGTCAGATCTAATAATAATAATAATAATAATGTTGGTATTTGTTAAGCGCTTACTATGTGCCGAGCACCGTTCTAAGCGCTGGGGTAGACACAGGGGAATCGGGTTGTCCCACGTGGGGCTCACGGTCTTAATCCCCATTTTACAGATGAGGGAACTGAGGCACAGAGAAGTTAAGTGACTCGCCCAAAGTCACCCAGCAGACAAGTGGCCGAGCCGGGATTCGAACCCATGAACTCCGACTCCAAAGCCCGTGTTCTTTCCACTGAGCCGCGCCGCTTCTCTATCTGGCCGAGTGGTTAAGGCGATGGACTGCTAATCCACTGTGTTCTGCACGCGTGGGTTCGAATCCCACCCTCTTCGTTAATGCTTTATTTAGGAAGCAGCGTGGCTCAGTGGAAAGAGCACGGGCTTGGGAGTCCCAGGTCATGGGTTCGACTCCCGGATCTGCCACTTGGCAGCTGCGTGACTGTGGGCGAGTCACCTAACTTCTCTGTGCCTCATCTGTAATATGGGGATTAACTGTGAGCCTCACATGGGACAACCCGATTCCCCTGTATCTACCCCAGCGCTTAGAAAAGTGCTCTGCACATAGTAAGCGCTTAACAGATACCAACGTTATTATTATTATCTGATTGTTCTGTACTTACCCCAGCGATTAATATGCTTCTTGGCATATGTACTGACATCTGTCTCCCCCTCTAGACTGTAAGCTCTTTGTGGGCAGGGAATGTATCTATCAACCCTGTTGTATTCTTCCAAATGCTCTGCACACTGTAAACACTGAATGAATATGATTGATTGAGAGTAAGCACTTAACAAATACTATTATTATAGTTATTATCATTGCCATAGGTGCTTCCGTTTCCACCAGTCCACCTCCTCCTCCTCCTCATCCTCTTCTTTCTTCTCCTCTTCGTCCTCCTCTTCCCAGAATTGTCAGACACCCCAAGGTAAAAGGTCAGACTCCTTGAGTAGCGATGGAAGAAGAATCAATACGTTAAGAACAGACCCATCAAGCAATAGTGTTTATTGAGCGTTTATTGTACTAAGCGCTGGGGAAAGTACAACAGAAATGGTAGACGATATCCCTCCCCGTGAGGAGTTTAGTCTAGAGGGGGAGCAGACATTAAAATGAAGTGCAGATCAGCGAAACAGTAGAATAAAAGGATATGGAGGAGAGAAGCAGCGTGGCTCAGTGGAAAGAGCCCGGGCTTTGGAGTCAGAGGTCATGAGTTCGAATCCCGGCTCTGCCACTTGTCAGCTGTGTGACTGTGGGCAAGTCACTTCACTTCTCCGTGCCTCAGTTACCTCATCCGTAAAATGGGGATGAAGACTGTGAGCCCCACGTGGGACATCCCGATTCCCCTGGGTCTACCCCAGCGCTTAGAACGGTGCTCGGCACATAGTAAGCGCTTAACAAATACCAACATTATTATTATTATTATTACTGTGGGGCCGGGGTGAGTGGCAAAGTGTTTCGTTGTGGGCAGGGAATGTGTCATTTATTGTTGTCTTTTATTCTCCCAAGCACTCAGTACAGTGCTGTGCGCATAGTAAGTGTTTAATTAATACGACTGACTGGTTGATTTTAAGGGGTACCAGGTGCATAGTCAGTGCAGAAGGGAGGGTGAGTGGGAAAAGGAGGGCCTAGTCCGGAAAGGTCTCTTGGAGGAGATGATGATGATGATGATGTTCATGATATGATGATGATGATGACGATGAGGTGTTAGACTGTAAGCCCGTCAGAGGGCAGGGACTGTCGCTATCTGTTACCGATTTGTACATTCCAAGCGCTTAGTACAGTGCTCTGCACATAGTAAGCGCTCAATAAATACTATCGAATGAATGAATGAATGGCATAATAATAATAATAGTAATTTTGGCACTTGTTAAGGCCGTCGCTTACTGAGCGCCGGGGTGGATACAACCAAATCAGGTTTGACACAGTCCCTGTCCCGCATGGGGCTCACAGTCTCAATCCCCATTTTCCAGATGAGGGAACTGAGGCCGGAGAAGTTAAGAGAGTTGCCCAAGGCCACACAGCAGACATGCGACAGAGCTGGGATTAGAACCCATGACCTTCTGACTCCCTGCCTGTGCTCTATTGGACACAGACACAGATCCAGGACAGGGTTTGGGAGGGAACGTGGCTGAGTGGAAAGAAAACAGGCTTGGGAGTCAGAGGTTGTGGGTTCTAATCCCGGCTCCGCCGCTTGTCTGCGGTGTGACCTTGGGCAAGTCACTTCAGTTCTCTGTGCCTCAGCTCATCTGAAAAATGGGGCTCCACGTGGGACAACCTCATTACCTTGTATCTATCCCAGTGCTTGGCACACAGTAAGTGCTTAACAAACGCCATTATCATCATCCCCCTTCTAGACTGTGAGCCTGCTGTTGGGTAGGGATCGTCTCTATCTGTTGCCGAACTGTACTTTCCAACCGCTGAGTACAGTGCTGGGCACACAGTAAGCGCTCAGTAAATACGATGGAATGAATGAATGAAATGAAAGAGACCAGTTTGGGGCATCTTGAATTTGGGGTGATGGTAGGAGGTCCAGGCGGAGATATCCTAAGGTCAGGAGAAATTTGCAAGATTGTAGAGGAGAGAGGTCGGGGCTGGAGAAGTTGAGCTGGGAATCATCCCCTCATCAAAGATGGGAGTTGAAGCCGCGAAAGCGTATGAGATCTCCAAAGGGGGTGGGTACAAACAGAGAATAGAAGGGGACCCTAAACTGAGCCTGGAGGGACCCCCACAATTAGGGGGTGGGAGGCAGAGGAGAAACCTGCAAGAGAGACCGAGAAGGAGCATCTGGAGAAACAGAAGGGGAACCAGGAGAGGAGAGATAGAAAATAAATTGTGATATTTGTTAAGCGCTTACTATGTGCAAAGCACTGTTCTAAGCGCTGGGGGATACAAGGTGATCAGGTTGTCCCACGTGGGGCTCACGGTCTTCATCCCCATTTGACAGATGAGGTAACTGAGGCACAGAGAATGTTGGTTGGTATTTGTATTTGTTAAGCGCTTACTGTGTGCAGAGCACTGTTCTAAGCGCTGGGGTAGACACAGGGGAATCAGGTCGTCCCACATGGGGCTCACGGTCTTCATCCCCATTTGACAGATGAGGGAACTGAGGCACAGAGAAGTTAAGTGACTTGCCCAAGTCAGTGACTGCTGACCAGCGGCAGAGCCGGAATTAGAACCCGTGACCTCTGACTCCCAAGACCGCGCTCTTTCCACTGAGTCACGCTGCTTCTAAGGAGAACCTCTAAGGAGAACCTCAGGGAAGCCAAGGTTGGATAATGTTTCCAGGAGAAAGGTGTGGAAGGCTACTGAGAAGTCGAGGAGGATTAGGATGGAGTAGAGGACGTTGGATTTGGCGAGAAAGAGGTTACTGGTGACCTTGGAAAGGCAGTTTCTGTAGAGTGGATGGAAACCAGATTTGAGTAGGTCAAGAAAAGAACTGGAGAAGAGGAAGGTCATGGGTTCTAATCCTGGCTCTGCCGCTTCAGCTGTGTGACTTTGGGCAAGTCACTTAACTTCTCGGTGCCTCAGTCACCTCATCGTGTAAAATGGGGATGAAGACTGTGAACTCCTCGTGGGACAACCTGATCACCTTGTCTCTACCTCAGCACTCAGAACAGTGCTTGGCACATAGTAAGTGCTTAACAAATACCATCTTTATTATTAAGGAGGTGGGGCGACAACTGGAGGGAGCCGTGGGGTCAAGGGAGGGGTGTTTGTTGTTGTTTTTTAGGATGGGGTTACATGGGCATGTTTGAAAGCAGTGGGGATTTCAGGAAGATCACAGCTGATGGCTTCAATTTTGTTGAAGAAACGGATGGCAAAGGTCGTCAAGGGCGAGAGATGGGAGAGGCTGTAGACTGTAAAATCGTTGCGGGAAGAGAATGTGTCTTTTTCTTGTTGTGTTGTGCTCTCCCAAATGCTTAGTGCAGTGCTCTGCACACAGTAAGGGCTCGGTAAATATGATTGAATGAATGAGAGGCGGGAGCATGGGGTGGTTAAAAGGAAGTTAAGAGTCTGAAGCCGTTGTCAAGGGCATTGGGCAGGGGAGCCAAGAAGCATGGAGACATAAAGTTACCAGGCAGAGGAAAGGACAGAATTATGGTCGGCGAGGATGAACTCGAGAACAGAGTATGCGTTTAACAAATGCCGTGGGAAAAAAAACAAAAAACCCCCAAAATTCAGCATCTGTGCTTCAAAGGCCGCTTAGAGAACAGCATCGTATATTCATTCATTCAATAGTATTTATTGAGTGCTTACTACGTGCAGAGCACTGTACTAAGCGCTTGGAATGGACAGTTGGGCAACAGATCGAGACATCATATAGTGGATTGAACACTGACCTGGGAATCAGAAGGTCATGGGTCCCCGATTAGACCGTAAGCCCATCAGAGGGCAGGGACCGTCTCTATCTGCTACCGATTTGTCCATTCCAAGCGCTTAGTACGGTGCTCTGCACATAGTAAGCGCTCGATAAATACTATTGAATGAACGAATGAACGGATGAGTTAAGAGATCGGAGGTCCCTGCGGGGGAATAGGATGATCCGGGGAGGCCCGGGGCTGGGGGGGGGGGGGGGGGGGGGCGAGGGGAAGAAGGTCGTGGACAGACAGAGAGCGGAATTTCAGATGGTGAGGTTGGAGATTGTACGGTGACCAGAGGTGATGAGATAGAACGCGTGCCCCAGCTGACGTGTGGGTGTGACGGGGCGGAGCGGGAAGTCAGCGGAGTTGAGGGGTGACGGGAAGTGGCAGAGGATCGGGGTGGGGATGGAGAAGGAGAGAAGAAAAATGCCCGTCGATTAGACCGTAAGCCCGTCAAGCGGCAGGGACCGTCTCTATCTGTCGCCGACTGGTTCATTCCAAGCGCTTAGTACAGGGCTCTGCACATAGTAAGCGCTCGATAAATACTATTGAATGAAAAATGAGAAAGGAATCAAAGTGGTTCAGAAAATCGGAGGTGGGGCTTGAGACCAGAAGATAATGTAGTCAATTATAATAATAATGATGATGGTATTTGTTAAGCACTTACTATGTGCCAACCACTGTTCTGAGCGCGAGGGTAAATACAAGGTAATCGGATTGTCCCACGTAAGGCTCAGTCTTAATCCCCATTTTACAGATGAGGTAACTGAGGCACAGAGAAGTTAAGTGGCTTGCCCAAGGGCACACAGCAGACAAGTGGTGGAGCGTGGATTAGAACCCATGTCCTCTGACTCCCAAGCCCTTGCTCTTGCCACTAAACCACGCTGTTTCCTGATGGAGACTGAGGATATGGGCTTCTAAGAAGGAGAAAGACGCATGGAGCCAATCATTGTACTAATAACAACAATCGTGGTATTTGTTAAGCACTTACTATGTGCCAGGCACTGTACTAAGCGCTGGGGGTGGATACAAGCAAATCGGGTTGGACACAGTCCATGTCCCTCATGGGGCTCACGGTCTCAATCCCCATTTTCCAGATGAGGGAACTGAGGCACAGAGAAGTGAAGTGAGTTGCCCAAGGCCACGCAGCAGACATGCGACGGAGCCATGATTAGAGTAATAATGTTATTGATAATGATAATAATAATAATGTTGGTATTTGTGAAGCACTTACTAAATGCAGAGCACTGTTCTAAGTGCTGGGATAGATACAGGGTAATCAGGTTGTCCCACGTGAGGCTCACAGTTAATCCCCATTTTACAGATGAGGTCACTGAGGCCCAGAGAAGTTAAGTGACTTGCCAAAAGTCACACAGATGACAAGTGGCAGAACCAGAATTCGAACCTATGACCTTTTGCCTCCAAGGCTCGGGCTCCATCTACTACGCCATGCTGCTTCTCACTATGGTCTCTGTCCCACAGGAGGCTTCCACTCTAAATAGGAGGGAGACTAGGTATCGCAACCTCAGTTTACAGAGAAAGAAACTGAGGCAGCCCCATGTGGAACATGAACTATGTCCAACCCGATTAGCTTGTATCTAGCCACTTGGCAGCTGTGTGACTGTGGGCAAGTCACTTCACTTCTCTGGGCCTCAGTGACCTCATCTGTCAAATGGGGATTAACTGTGAGCCTCACGTGGGACGACCTGATTCCCCTGTATCTCCCCCAGCGCTTAGAACAGTGCTCGGCACATAGTAAGCGCTTTACAAATACCAACATTATTATTATTATTATTATTATTAGTTCAGTGCTTAGAGCAGGGCCTGGCGCCTAGAAAGCCCTTAAAAAGTATCATTAAAAAAATAAACCGTGCCGAGACTCACCCAAGGTGACACGGCAGGTCAGTGTCAAATCTCGGTTTAGAACTCAGGTCCCTTGACACCCTCCCTCCTCCCCGGAGCCCAGACACTTTCCAACCTCTGCTGAGCTCTGATATCCTTTGAGGGGCACGTTTTCCTGTGAGGATTGGAAATCGAAATCCAGGCGTCCCAAGTTCCATTCTCTGGCATAAATCGATAGGGGTTGGAATCTAAGCCACTCCTTTTTTTAAAAAAAATGGTATTTGTTAAGTGCTACTGTGTTCCAGTGCTGTACTAAGCACTGGGAAAAAGACGAGATAATTAGATTCCACACCAGCCGCGTCCCACGTGGGGCTCACAGACTTAAAACTCATTTTCCGGATGAGGTAACCGATTCCCAGAGAAGTGAAGTGACTTGTCACGGTCCCACAGCAGACAGGTGGCTCAGGCAGGATTCGAACACAGGTCCTTCTGACTCCCCGGTCCGGGCTCTATCATTCATTCATTCAATAGTATTTGTGGAGCGCTTACTATGTGCAGAGCACTGTGCTAAGCGCTTGGAATGGACAAATCGGTAACAGAATGGCCTATCCACTAGGCCACGTTCCCCCTCTGGGGGGGAAGAAGTCTCCAAAGTGGGTGGTGAAGTCTTTCCCAGATGGATTAGCCTAAAAGCCTAGGAGAAGCAGCGTGGCTCAGTGGAAAGAGCACGGGCTTTGGAGTCCGAGGGCATGGGTTCGAATCCCGGCTCTGACCCTTGACAGCTGTGTGACTTTGGGCAAATCACCTCACTTCTCGGTGCCACAGTGGCCTCATCTGTAAAATGGGGATGAAAACTGTGAGCCCTACGTGGGCCAACCTGATTCCCCTGTGTCTACCCGCAGCGCTTAGAACAGTGCTCGGCAGCAGTAAGCGCTTACCAAATACCAACATTATTATTAAATCAGAAACTCCTCCTTCCACTGCTCCCGAAACCGGGGTTTCTCCTCCCGAGCAAACGTTCTCTGGATCGCAAATCCTTGTTGTCGCCTCCTGTTCCAGGACTGTGTCTATTGTGATACAGAAGAGTGCTAATCCCCCAGTAATTAACACCTCATTGTTTGAGGTCAAGATGAGGTCGAGAGGGTAGGTTTATTTATTTATTTTCCCCCAAGAATTCCTGGGGGGATTCCATGTTTTCATTAAGGCTAAAGAGCCCAGAGCTAGAGAGGGGGAGAAGAGAGGAGCTGAGGGAGGAGAATGCGTCACAGGGGATCTAGAAGAATGGATTCCATTGTTCCTCAAGATTTTCTCTCCCAGGAGAAAAGTTTCCTGGCCTCCAGTGGAAGGAGAGGAGAGTCAGGCTGGGATTAACCCCGTTGGGTTGACTTGACTCTCATCACTTTCTGGTGAGAATCTCCAACAACGCCTTGGTCTTCTCCCCCCCTTTTTCCAGTAGTAATAGCATTTATTAAGCGCTTATTGGCTAATGCCGTGAATTAAGGGTTTGCAAAACTCGTGTCGGGGCCTGATTGGGTGGACGGATCGGCCCGGACATGCTCCGAGAGGGCCGTGGACTCGCCAGCCATCAGGGCCCGGATTAAGTGAACAGAGCCCGGACCCGAGAGTCGGAAGGACCCGGGTTCTAATTCTGGCTCCGCCACTTAATAAGAAGAAGAATAATAATAATGTCGGTATCTGTTAAGCGCTTACTAGGTGCAGAGCGCTGTTCTGAGCGCTGGGGGAGATACAGGGTCATCAGGTTGTCCCACGTGGGGCTCCCGGTTTTAATCCCCATTTTATAGATGAGGGAACTGAGGCTCTGTGGAAAGAGCCCGGGCTTGGGAGTCCGAGGTCATGGGTTCGAATCCCGACTCTGCCACCTGTCAGCTGGGTGACTGTGGGCGAGTCACTTCACTTCTCTGGGCCTCAGTTACCATCTGAAGAAGGGGGATTAAGACTGTGAGCCTCACGTGGGACAACCTGATGACCCTGTATCTACCCCAGCGCTTAGAACAGTGCTGTGCACACAGTAAGCGCTTAACAAATACCAACATTATTATTAAGTACTTGCCCACAGTTGCACAGCTGACGAGTGGCAGAGCTGGGATTCAAACCCATGACCTCTGACTCCCAAGCCCGTGCTTGTCTGCTGCGTGATCTTGGGCAAGTCGTTTCACTTCTTGGGGCCTCAGTGACCTCATCTGTAAAATGGGGGTTAAGACGGTGAGCCCCACGTGGGTCACGGCTTGGGTCCAACTTAATTATCTTGAATTTTCCATGTGAGAAACAGCGTAGCCTAGTGGGAAGCACCATGACTCAGACGAGTCAGAAGGACCTGAGTTCATTTATTCATTCAATCGTATTTACTGAGCGCTTACTGTGTGCAGAGCACTGTACTAAGCACTTGGAAAGTACAATTCAGCAACAAAGAGAGACAATCCCTGCCCACAACAGGCTCACCGCCTAGAAGCGGGGAGACAGGCATCAGAACAAGTAAACAAGCATCAATAGCATCAATATAAATAAATAGAATTATAGATATATATATACACATCAAAACAAGTGAACAGGCATTAATACAAATAAATAGAATTATAGATATGTACATATAAAAGCAAGTGTTTTGAGGGGGTTGAGGAAAGGGAGCCAGTCGGGGCGATGCGGGGAGGAGGGGGGAGCTGAGGAAAAGCTGAGGAAAAGGCGGGCTTAGTCTGGGAAGGCTTCCCGGAGGAGGTGAGTTTTCAGGAGGGCTTTGAAGGGGGGAAGGGTGCTAATTCGGCGGTTACGAGGAAGGAGGGGATTCCAGGCCAGAGGAAGGACGTGGGCCAGGGCTCGACGGTGGGACAGGCGAGAACGAGGTCCGGCGAGGAGGTCAGCGGCGGCAGAAGAGCGGAGCGGGTGATCTGGGCTGGAGAAGGAGAGAAGGGAGGTGAGGTAGGAGGGGGCAAGGGGATGGACGGCTTTGAAACCAAGAGTGACATGTTTTCGCTTGATATGGAGGTTGATAGGTAACCACTGGAGATTTTTGAGAAGGGCGGGTGACATGTTTCTGTAGAAAGATCATTTTTCTGTAGAAAGATAATTATTATCGAATTTATTGAGCGCTTACTGTGTGCAGAGCACTGTACTGAGCACTTGGGAGAGTGCAGTAGAGTTAGTAGACGCAGTCCTTGCACTCTTATGAGGTAACCGATTCCCAGAGAAGTGAAGTGACTTGTCACGGTCCCACAGCAGACAGGTGGCTCAGGCAGGATTCGAACACAGGTCCTTCTGACTCCCAGGTCCGGGCTCTATCATTCATTCATTCATTCAATAGTATTTATTGAGCGCTTACTATGTGCAGACCACTGTACTAAGCGCAGTGTACTTACAGTTTATAGTGTGCTGAGCACTCTACTGAGCACTTGGGAGAACAATAATAATAATAATAGTGGTATTTGTTAAGCGCTTACTATGTGCAAAGCACTGTTCTAAGCGCTGGGGGGGATACAAGGTGATCAGGTTATCCCACGTGGGGCTCCCAGTCTTCCTCCCCATTTTACAGATGAGGTAACTGAGGCTCAGAGAAGTTAAGTGACCTGCCCAAAGTCACACAGCTGGCAAGCGGCATTGCCGAGATTCGAACCCATGACCTCTGACTCCCAAGCCCGGGCTCTTTCCACTGAGCCACGCTGCTTCTCTGTTATATTGTTATGACAATATACGTGCCCAGGAGCCAGGGGACCTGTACACTAATCCCGGCTCCACCACTCGCCTGCTCTGCGACCTTGGGTAAGTTGCCTCACTTTTCTGTGCCTCGGTTTCCTCATCTCTTAAATGGGGGTTCAATACCCGTTCTCCCTCCTTTTTGGACCGGGAGCTCCAGGTGGGACGTGAACTGTGTCCAATCTCATTATCTTATATCTAACCCGGGGCTTGGAACAGTGCTCGACACACGGTAAGCGCTTAAAAAATACCATTAAAAAAAAAAAAGTCACGATGAGAATTCCCACGTATCCAGGCCGGAGCCCGGGCCAGCGAAGACGGTGTCCGATTTCAGCCATCGGAGGAAGTGGCTTTCGCACAGAAACTCTGCCGGGCAAAGAACACGAGACATTTCAGGGACAGAAAGAAAAAAAATATCCTTCATCCAGCCTCAACAGACCTGCCCTTTGGGGATTTGCCTTAATTTAACCTTTCCTGCTTGTTCACCTTGTACTCCAATTTCCTCCTTTTCCAGAAACAATTCGAGGTTTCTCTTTAACTCACGCGGACTCTCTGCCTCCATCCCCGTCTCCTTTAACTCTTTCCATATGTGCGTGACCTCTGCGAGCTCCCTTTTCCGCACCCTCCCGTGCGACTCGACGTCCATGTAATTTTCCCTGCTCTCTAGCTCCGCTCGGCCTTCTTCCCCCTTCCCAAATGGAGGGCTCTTATGGGGGATTTCATTTCCTCTGTAAATAAACCCAACTCTTGACCGATAATGGAACTCCCTTGCGAGATCGCCCAGCGTTTTAGCCAGAACTCATTAGCCGCACCTGTCACCTTCCTTATCAGATGCGAAGATCGACTCTCACTCGTTCCATCGTCTTTATTGAGCACTTACCCTGTGCAGAGCACTGTACTAAGCGCTTGGGAGAATACGTTATCACAATAAACAGACAAATTCTCTGCCCACAACAAGTTTACAGTCTCTGGTGAGCTGATATGGATTGTTTCTTGATTCATTCATTCGATGCAATCGCTCAATATTTATCCGAGAGTATTTAGTCACTCAATAAATAAGATCGGATGAGTGAATGAATGGTATTTATTGAGCACTTACTGTGTGCAGAACCCTGGACTAAACGCTTGGAAATTACAGTTCGGCAGCAACAGATGGAGACAAGCTCTACCCAACAATGGGCCCACATTCTAGAAGATTCCAAATTCACTTTCCTTTTTTTTTTTTTTGGTATCTGTTAAGTGCTTACTATGTTCCCCGCACTGTGCTAAGCTCTGGGGGGAGATAGGAGTTGGCCAGGTTGGACACAGTCCCCTTCCCACATAGAGCTCTCAGTCTTAATCCCCATTTTACAGATGAGGGAACTGAGGCTCAGGGAAGTGAAATGACTTGCCCAAGGTCACACAGCAGACAAATGGTGGAGCCGGGATTAGAACCCATGTCCTTCTGACTTCCACGTTGCTTCTCAGTCGATTCCTCTGCAGGGGTTCTCCATCCTGAAGGCTCAAACCGGGACTTATCCTTCGTTGCTGAATCAATCGATCAAATTGATTGAGCCTTCTCCGATTAAGCTTTCGTTCCCCGGCCCCCTCTCCCTTCGGCTTCGTCGCAGATTGGTCACAGATCTCTGTGAGAAGCAACGTGGCTTAGTGGAAGGAGGATGGGCTTGGGAGTCAGAGGTCGTGAGTTCTAATCCCAGTACTGCCACTTATCAGCTGTGTGACCTTGGGGAAGTCACTTAACATCTCTCTGCCTCAGTTACCTCCTCTGTAAAATGGGGATTAAGGCTGTGAGCCCCATGGGGGACAACCCGATGACCTTGTATCTACCCCAGAGCTTAGAACAGTGCTTGGCACAAAGTAAATGCTTAACAAATACCGTCATTATTATTATTATCTCTGGGCATTGGATAGTCGCCCCACCGTCAACCCTACAGCACTTATGTACATATCTTTAAATTATGTACTACGATTTTTTAATTTATATTAACATCTGTCTCGCCCTCTAAACTATAAGCTCACTGTAGACGGGAAACTTTGCCAACTCTTGTGCTGGACTCCCCCAAACTCTTAGTACAGTGCTCTGTACATGGTAATAATAATAACGATGATGGTGTTTTGTTAAGTACTTACTACGTGCCAAGCACTGTTCTAAGCTCTGGGGTAGAGGCAAGATCATCAGGTTGTCCCACGTGGGTCTCACAGTCTTAATCCCTATTTTCCAGATGACGTAACTGAGGCCCAGAGAAGTTAAGTGACTTAGCCAAAGTCGCAAAGCCGGGATTAGAACCCACGACCGCTGACTCCCAAGCCCGGGCTCTTTCCATTAAGCCACACTGCTTCTCCAGCCAGCAGACGCTCAGTAACTGATGGATCGATTGAAATGAACCAGTTAGTCATCTTTGCTTGGAAGCCAGCAGAATCACCGAGCGCCGGGCCTCACAGCGTGGCTCAGGGCAAAGAGCACGGGCTTAGGAGTCAGAGGTCACGGGTTCTAATCCCCACTCTCAGCTGTGTGACTTTGGACGAGTCACTTAACTTCTCGGGGCCTCAGTTATCTCATCTGTAAAATGGGGACGAAGACCGTGAGCCTCACGTGGGACGACCTGATTCCCCCGTATCTCCCCCAGCGCTTAGAACACTGCTCGGCACATAGTAAGCACTTAACAAATACCGACATTATTATTATTACAAAAAAACAGTTTCAAACTCACCGCCAAGCGACTTGAATCTCATCCAGCGTAAACCCTAACCCTACTAGCTCCGTTTTCGCCTCTGCTTTTCCCGTTTTCGGCTTCGCTCAAGAAGGAGGCCCGCTGCCAGCTAATAAATAGCAAACATCTCACGTCACATGGGCCTCTGGGAGCCGTTTCCGGCCCAGAACCTAAGCCCAAGTCACGAGGAGCCGGATCTTTCGTCGGACGTAATGTGTTGCCTCCATCACGTATTCATTCGTTCATTCGATCAATCGTATTTATCGAGCGCTTACTCTGTGCGGAACACTGGACTAAGCACGGGGAAGGTACATTTCGGCAACAAATAGAAACAATCTCTGCCCACAGTGGGCTCACAGTCCAGAAGAGGGGAGACAGACATCAGAGCAAGTATACAGGCATCACGGGCATCGTTATAAATAAATAGAATTATAGATATATACACAGCATTAATAAAAATAAATAGAATTATAATTATAAATATGCACAAATATACACAGGTGCTGAGGGGCGGGGAGGGGGGTAGAGCAAAGGGAGCGAGTCAGGGAGAAGGAGGGGGAGGGGAAGCAGAATAGGAGTTCACAGATATTGGCGTCGGTGGCGGCGTCAAAGGGAAGTAAAGGGGCTTAAACAGAAGGAGCTAAGCCCTGTGCTAGGTGCTGAGCGCCGGATCGATCCATCCATCAATTGTATGGGACTGGGAGCTTACTGTGTGCAGAGGACCGTACTAAGCTCCTGGAAGAGTAGTCATTCAGCTAATCGATCCAATTTATTGAGCACTTACTGTGTGCAGAGCACTGTCCTAAGCACTTGGAAGAGTCCGAAATGACAATAAACACACTTTCTCTGCCAACAAGAGATGAGGTCACTGAGGACCAAAGAAGTGACCGGTCTATTTGTTTTGTTTGTCGTCTGGCTCCCCCCATCTAGACTGTGAGCCCGATGCTGGGTAGGGATTGTCTCTATCTGTTGCCGAATTGTACTTTCCAAATGCTTAATCCAGTGCTCTGTACACAGTGAGCGCTCAATAAATACGATTGAATGAACGAATGAATGAATTGACTTGCCCAGGGTCGCACGGCAGATAAGGGACAGAGCGGGGACTAGAAGCAGCGAGAAGCAATGAGGCTCAGAGGCAAGAGCCCGGGCTTGGGTGTCAGAGGATGTGGGTTCTAATCCCAACTCTGCCACTTGTCTGCTGTTTGACCTTGGGCAAGCCACTTCACTTCTCAGTTACCTCGTCTGTAAAATGGGGATTAAAACTGTGAACCCCAAGTGGGACAAACTGATTACCCTGTATCCACCCCAGTGCTTAGAACATTGCTCGAAACATAGTGAGCACTTAACAGATACCATTATAATTATCATTATATTATTAGAACTCAGGTCCTTCTGACTCCCCGGCCCCTGTTCTTATCTACTAGGCTCTTTTGCTTCTCTACTCCAGCATCACACTATGACCATCCAACATCCTTAACTCCAGCGCTTAGAACGGTGCTTGGCCCGTAGTAAGCGCTTAACAAATGCCATCATCATCATCATCATTATTATTATTATTCACCTGAGATGCGGCTTGGTGCTTAGAACAGTGCCCGACACATTGTAAAGCGCTTAACAAATACCGTCATTATTATTAGCAGTAGTGATAGTAGAAAGATCCCGGCCCTGAGACTCAGAGGAGATGAGTTCTCATCCAGGCTCTGTCACTCGTCTGCTGGGTAACTAGGACAGATCTCTTCAATTTTTCTGTGCCTCAATTTCCTCACCTATAAAATGGGGATTCCCTCCCCCACCTTTTTTTTAAAATGGTATTTGTTATGCGCTTACTACGTACCAGGCACTGTACTAAGAGTTGGTTTCGATACAAGGGAGTTAAATTGAACACAGTCCATTATCCTACAAGGGGCTTACAGTTTTCATTCCTATTTTACAGATGAGGTAGCTGAGGTGCAGAGCAATGAAGTGACTTGCCCAAGGTCACCCAGCAGATGAGCGGCAGAGCTGGGATTAGAACCCAGGTCCTTCGGACTCCCAGAGACGCTTCCTTTCCACTAGGCCAGGCTGCTTCCTTTAGAGAGTGGGCATCGTGTGGAACATCGACTGTGTCCAACTCAACTATCTTGTATCTCTCCCAACTCTTAGCACGGGGTTTGGCACAGAGTAAACACCCAACAGAGACAATCATCATTCTTATTAAGAGGCCTGGGTTATGATCCCGGCTCTGTCACCTGCTCGCTGAGTGACCAAGGGCAAGTAACTTTGCTTCTCGTGGCCTCAGTTTCCTCATCTGCAAAATGGGAATTCAGGACCTGCTCTCCCTCGCCTTTAGACTGTGAGCCCCATGTGGGACGGGGACTGTGTCCAACCCGATTATGTCGTCTCTATCCCCACAGGATTCAGCACCTAGTAAGCACTTAATAAATACCATCATCGTGATTACCGGGAGACCTGGGTTCTAATCCCAGCCCTGCCACTTGCCTGCTATGTGACCTTGGGCAAGTCACTTTACTTTTCTGGACCCCATTCATTCATTCAATAGTATTTATTGAGGGCTTACCAAGTGCAGAGCACCATCCTAAGGACTTGGAATGTACAGTTCGGCAACAGATAGAGACAATCCCTGCCCAGTGATGGGCTCAGCGTGGCTCAGTGGAAAGAGCCCGGGCTTCGGAGTCAGAGGTCATGGGTTCGACTCCCGGCTCTGCCGCTTGTCACCTGTGTGACTGTGGGCGAGTCACTTCACTTGTCCGGGCCTCAGTGACCTCATCTGTAAAATGGGGATTAACTGTGAGTCTCACGTGGGACGACCTGATTCCCCTGTATCTCCCCCAGCGCTTAGAACGGTGCTCTCCACATAGTAAGCGCTTAACAAATACCAACATTATTTTTATTATTATTAATCAGTTTCCACCTCTGCGAAATGGGGAGTCAATGCCTGCCCTGCCTCCCCCTTAGACTGTGAGCCCGCAAACTTTGCTCCTCCATTGCTAGCCTCACTGGGCCTCCATCTCGTCTATCTCGCCGCCGACCTCTCGCCCACATCCTGCCTCTGGCCTGGAACGCCCTCCCTCCTCATATCCGACAGATAATTGCTCCTCCTCCTCTTCGAAACCTTCTCGAAGGCCCACCTCCTCCAAGAGGCCTTCCCTGACTAAGCCCTCCTCTCCTCTTCTCCCACTCCCTTCTGCCTCGCCCTGACTCGCTCCCTTCATTCAACCCCCCTCCTTGATGTCGATGATGATGACGGTATTGGTTAAGTGCTGACTATGTGCCAAGCCCTGTTCTAAGCTCTGGGGTAGATACAGGGTTATCAGGTTGTCCCACGTGGGGCTTACGGTCTTAATCCCCATTTTACGGGTGAGATAACTGAGGCACACAAGCCCACATCTGTCATTTCTTTATTTCTATTAATGACTGTGTCCCCTCTAGACCGGCAGAGAACGTGTCCGTTCTAGTGTACTCTCCCCACTGTCTGTAGGATTTGAGCACTGTACTGAGCTCTTGGAAAGTACAATTTAGCAGTAGTGACAGTAATAATAATGACGGTATTTGTTAAGCATTTACAATGTGCCGAGCACTGTTCTGAGCAGTGGGGTAGAGCCTGTTGTTGGGTAGGGATTGAATCTATCTGTTGCTGAATTCTGCTTTTCAAGCACTTAATACAGGTGCTCTGCACACAGTAAGCACTCAATAAATATGACTGACTGAATGAATGAATACAAGCTAGTCTGGTTACCCCACGTGGGGCTCACAGTCATAAATCCCCATTTTCCAGAGGAGGTCACTGAGGCACAGAGAAGTGAAGTGGCTCGCCCGAGGTCACACAGCAGACAAGTGGCAGAGCCGGGATTAGAACCCGCGTCTTCTGACTCCCAAGCTCTTTCCACTAGGCCACGCGTGTCCACGTCGAGTTTACGGTCTAGAAAGGGGGAGAAAGACATCAAAACGAGTCAATAATATAAATAAATTACGGATATGGACAGAAGTGCTGTGGGGCTGAAGGGGGAGTGAATGAAGAATGCAAATTAAATTCCCTTAGCCCCGGCCTAGTGTATAGAGCCCCGGCCTGCGAGTCAGAAGGTCATAGATTCTAATGCTGGCTCTGCCACGTGCCTGCTGTGTGACCTTGGGCAAGTCACTTCACTTCTCTGGGCCTCACTTACCTCATCCGTAAAATGGGGCCCGAGACTGTGAGCCCCACGTGGGACAGGGACTGGGTCCCACCTGATTTGCTTATATCCACCCCAGCACTTAGTACAGTGCTTGGCACACTGTAAGTGCTTAACAAATACCTTATCATTGTGAGACGGGACGACCCCGCGATTCTGATCCCGCCCCCATCTCGTTGTGGGTAGGGAGTGTGTCTGCTCTTTGTTGCATCGTCCTCTCCCAAGTGCTTAGTCCAGTGCTCTGCACGCAGTAAGCGCTCAATAAAAACGACTAAATGAATAAATCGAATGAATCGCCGACTCGCTGGGTGACCTCTGACAAATCGCTAAATCTCTCTGGGGCTCATTTTCCCCATCTGACGAACGGACCTACCCAAGACTCCCTTCAGGGCGAGAGCCAAGGGAATCCAAGATGTTTCCCGTCTCCCCGAAGCGGACGTTGTCGAGAGTTTTCTTCCTCAGCCACCCGGCGGATTGAAGGAATTTCCCAAGAAATGTGACTCCCTCCCAAAGCCCAGTTGACTCACCTGGCAGACTTTCGACCATTCTACCGAAACCCAGGTAGTAGGGTCTTTTGCTTGGAGGGGCCGGGACCGGGCAGAAAAAAAACTCTCAAATATCTATTTCCCACCAAACTTTCCACTCACTCTATCCCTTTGTATATTAAAACAAAACATCCTTGAACGGTTATTAAACTCCCTTACCTACCAGCGCAACAGACCCTAGCCCTTACGTTGCCATATGAGCTCTCCTGGTGCCTTGGGGGATAATAAGAAGTTATTATTTTCTGTATACCTCATAAAATAGCAAAATGATTTAATACCTAAATGGTTTCCAAAATGGCCTATTTGCACAGTGTTTGCAAAAGAGACATTGGAACCCTGCAATCTGTTTTCAATCAGCTGGGGAGCAGTTGCCGGGCGTCTGTGTCTTGTTGTGGAGTTCACCGTTTTGGTTGCTTCCTCAGCTGGGCTTATAAAAATCATAATGATAATATCGCTAATGATAGGAATTGGGTTGTTGGTTAAGCACCCACTATATGCCAAGCCCGGTGTTAAACGCTGGGGTAGATACAAGATGATCGGTTCGGACGTCATCCCTGTCCCACATGCGGCTCATGGTCCCTTTCTTCATCCCCCCTTCCCAGTCTCACACCACTTATCTGACATTTTATTTATTTGTATTGATGTCTGTCTCCCCCTCTAGACTGTAAGCTCGTTGGGGGCAGGAAATTTATTTGTTTATTGTTATTTTGTACTCTCCTTCCTTCCTTCCTTCCTTCCTTCCTTCCTTCCTTCCTTCCTTCCTTCCTTCCTTCCTTCCTTCCTTCCTTCCTTCCTTCCTTCCTTCCTTCCTTCCTTCCTTCCTTCCTTCCTTCCTTCCTTCCTTCCCTCCTTCCCTCCTTTAGAGAGGCAGCATGGCCCAGTGGAAAGAGCCCGGGCTTGAGAGTCAGAGGTCATGGGTTCATATCCCAACTCTGCCTCTTGTCAGCTGTGGTACTGTGGGCAAGTCACTTCACTTCTCTGTGCCTCAGTTCCCTCATCTGTAAAATGGGGGTGAAGACTGTGAGCCTCACGTTGGACAACCTCATTCCCCTGTATCTACCCCAGTGCTTAGAACAGTGCACTGCATGTAGTAAGTGCTTAGCAAATACCAACATTATTATTATTCCCTCCTTCCCCTCCTTCCTTCCTTCCTTCCTTCCTTCCTTCCTTCCTTCCTTCCTTCCTTCCTTCCTTCCTTCCTTCCTTCCTTCCTTCCTTCCTTCCTTCCTTCCTTCCTTCCTTCCTTCCTTCCTTCCTTCCTTCCCACAGCAAGCGCTCAATAAATATGATTGAATGAATGAGTGAATAAAGAAAGAATGGGTATTGAATCCGCATTTTACAGATGAGGGAGCTGAGGCCCAGAGAAGTGAAGTGACTTACCCAAGGTCACACAGCAGACAATAAGTGGCAGAGTTAGGGTTAGAACCCAGGTCTTTCTGACTCCCAGGCCGGGGCTCTACCCACTAGGCCACGCTGCTTCTAAGAAGGTGCCACCAAACAACACGATGATGATAGCGATGATGATGACGATGACGATGGTGACAGTGACGAGGAGGAGGACGAGGGGGATGGTGACAGTGAGGGTGATGATGTTGATGATGATGATAATAATAGGAATAATAATGATTATGATGGTATTTGTTAAGCGCTTACTAAGTGCCAGGCACTGTACCAAGCGCTGGGGTAGATACAAGGTCATCAAGTTGTCCCTTGTGGAGCTCACAGTCATTAATCCCCATTTTACAAATGAGGGAACAGAGGCCCAGAGAATAATAATCATCATAATAATAATGATGGTATTGTTAAGCGCTTATTATGTGCCAAGCACTGTTCTAAGCGCTGGGGTAGATACAATATCTATGATTCTATTTATCTTGATGGTATTGACGCCTTACTACTTGTTTTGTTGTCTGTCTCCCCCGTTTAGACTGTGAGTCCATTTTTGGGCAGGGCTTGTGTCTATCTGTTGCCAAATTGTCCATTCCAAGCACTTAGGACAGTGCTCTGCACATAGTAAGCGCTCAAACAAAAAGAAAAAACAGAAAAAGAAAAAAAGGTTGTCCCACGTGGGGCTCACAGTCATTAATCCCCATTTTACAGATGAGGTAACTGAAGCCCAGAGAAGTGAAGTGACATGCCCGAGGTCACACAGCTGATATGTGGGGGAAGCAGAATTAGAACCCATGACCTCCTGACTCCCAGGAGCATGCTCTTTCCTCTAAGCCATATTGCTTCTGATGATAACGGGCTCGTTATGAGGATGAAGGTGATTCATTCATTTATCCAATGTATTTATTGAGCACTTACCGTGTGCCGAGCATTGAGAAGCAGCGTGGCTCAGTGGAAAGAGCCCGGGCTTGGGAGTCAGAGGTCATGGGTTCGAATCCCACCTCTGCCACTTGTCAGCTGTGGGACTGTGGGCGAGTCACTTCACTTCTCTGGGCCTCAGTTGCCTCATCTGCAAAATGGGGATTAACTGTGAGCCGCAAGTGGGACAATCTGATGACCCTGTATCTCCCCCAGTGCTCAGAACAGTGCTCTGCACATAGTAAGCGCTTAACAAATACCAACATTATTATTACGGACCACTTGGAAAGTACAATTCAACAATAAAGAGAGACGATCCCTGCCCAAACCAGGCTTATAGTTTGGGGCGGGGCGGGGGGAGGGGGGGAACAGGCATCAAAACAAGTCAACAGGCATCATTTATTTTACTTTATTGTCTCAGACTTTCCCACGCACTTAGTACCGTGCTCTGTACTCAGTAAGTGCTCAGTAAATACCCCTGGTCGATTAATGGGGGCAGAGCACCGGACTAAGCACTTGGGAGAGTAGTCAGTGAGTCGATCACTATATTTATTCCCCTCTCTCCAACTTGACTCATTCGATCCGGTTTACTGAGCGCCTACTGCTTGCAGAGCACTGTACTAAGCCGCTGAAGAAAATGGTGATCCTAATAATAACGATGATGACGACGATGGTATTTGTTAAGCGCTTTCTATGTGCCGAGCACTGTTCTAAGCACTGGGTTAGATACCCGGTAATCAGATTGTCTCGCGAGGGGCTCGCATTTGGATGAAGGTAACGGTGGTGATGATGAGGTGATTAAAGTGAAGATGAGAATGAAAATATTGACGATGAATGTGACGACGAATATGACTTTGATGATGATAAAGAATAGTCCAGCACAATGATCACGATGGGGATGGTGATGACTCTATTTCAGCGACGATGTCTCCACAGTAACGATGAAAAATGATGACTCTGTGACAATTATTCTCCTCTCCATCGCCCCGACTCCCTTTTCTCTACCCGCCCCGGCCCCACGGCACTGGTGTCTGTATGGACGTATCTCTAATTCATCATTCTTTCACTCAGTCGTATTTATTGAGCACTTACTGTGTGCTGAGCACTGTCCTAAGAGCTCAGGAAGTACAATTCGGCACCAAATAGAGACAATCCCCACCCGACAACGGTGGGTCGGTGGTGGTTCCCCCGCACCCCCGTCCCCCGATGCCTCCGCCCGAGTCCGGCTTGAATCGTTGGGAGGTCTCAGCGGAGGGCAGGGAGCCTGGGAGACGGTGCCAAGGCCGAGCCCGGCGGTAACGATGCCTCTTCACCGGGCAGGAGCCGGGAGGGGAATTACCTTAATCCCCCCCCCTCCGGTTCCCGCTCTCCCCAAATCCCGGAGCCTTTAATCCCCTCCTCAAAGAAGCAGCGGGCCTCGCTCTGCCAGCCCGGCTCAGCCAAGATCCTGGGGATGCCCACCGCCAATCGCCCCTCGCCCTCCGCCCGGCCAACGCGGCTCACCTCCGCTTCGCTTGGCACCGGGAGAGGAGGCCGCTGGTGGGCGGGGGAGGAGAACGGGGGAGGGAGAGGCAGATTATGAAAACCCCTTTTTTCCTCCAGGAAGAGAATAGTCCAAGGCTTGGGATTTTCTCCTGGTGCTCTTTGATCAGGGCTAATCTTGGGAAGCTACTTTCCATGGCTGAGCTCGGAGCCAAAAGGCCCCTAGAGGAGGAGGAGACTCTTGGAAGCAGCTAGCGCCGAGGTTCACGGGAAACAGGGAGAAGCTGTGTTCCCTAGTGGATAGAACACGGGTCTGGCAGTCGGAAGATCCTGGGTTCTAATCCCACCACTTGCTGCATGACTATGGGCAAGACACTTCACTTCTCCGTGCCTCAGTCTCCCCGGCTGCGAAATGGAGATGCCCTTTCAGGCTCTTACTTAGCCTGCGAACCCCATAATGGACCAGGGACCGTTGTTGACCTAATTAAGTCGCACCTACCCCGGCATTTACAACAGGGTTTGGCGCTTAGCAAACGCTTTACCAAATACCATTTAGAAAAAAAAAAGGGAACAAGGAAAAGTCCCACCAAAAGCGGGGCAGGAACTCAAAGCCCTTAATACCTGATGACCGGAATCCAAGACGCTGGGAAACCGAGCGCCAAGTTGCACCCAGATGGCATGTGGAAAGAATAAGGACGCCTTGAATCTGCGTGGCTGGTTTCCATTCATCGCTTTCGTTTGTTTTAACGTAGACCGTGAACCCCATGTGGGACGGATTCTGTGTCCAAACTGATCACCTCATATCTTCAGTCATTAATTCATCCAGTTGTATTTATTGAGCACTTACTTTGTCCAGAGCACTGTACTAAGCACTTGGGGGAGTACAACGGAACAATGAATAGACACTTTCCCTGCCCACAGCGAGCTGACAGTCTAGAGACGGAGCCAGACATTAGTGTGAGTAAATCAATGACAGATGTGGACATAAGTATCGTAAAAGTGCTTAGTACAGTGCTCTGCGTGCAGTAAGTGCTCAATAAATACGATTGAATAAGTGCTGCAGGGCTGGGGTGGGGGATAAATGGAGGGAGCAAGTCAGGGTAACCCGGAAGGGAATGACAGAAGAGGAAATCAGTCAGGGAAGGCCTCTTGCTTCAATGAGTCTTTGAAGCGGGGGAGAGTCATTGTCGGTCCGATTTGAGGAGGGAGGGAGTTCTAGCATCGGGTACAATCAATCAATCAATCAATCAATCAATGGTATTTATTGAGCACTTACTGTGTGCAGAGTACTGTACTGAATGCCTGAGAGAGTACAAGCAGCGTGGGAAGCAGCGTGGCTCAGTGGAAAGAGCCTGGGCTTCGGAGTCAGAGGTCACGGGTTCGACTCCCGGCTCTGCCACTCGTCAGCTGTGTGACTGTGGGTAAGTCACTTCACTTCTCTGTGCCTCAGTTACCTCATCTGTCAAATGGGGATTAACTGTGAGCCTCACGTGGGACAACCTGATTCCCCTGTATCTACCCCAGCGCTTAGAACAGTGCTCGGCACATAGTAAGCGCTTAACAAATACCAACATTATTATTACAGTAGTTACTAATAATAATAATGATCAAATGAATGAATAACAACCATGGTATTTGTTAAGCGCTTACTATGTGCCAGGCACTCTACTAAGCACCAGGGTAGATACAAAGTAACAGGGTTGGACACAGTCCCTCTCCCTCATGGGGCTCACAGTCTTAATCCCCATTTTACAGATGAGGTGACTGAGGACCAGGGGTGATCACTAACCCCAAGGAGCTTATAGTCTGCAAGAAGCCGTATGAACTAGTGGAAAGAACACAACCCTGGGAGTCAAAGGATGTGGGTTCTAATCCCAGGTCCACCAACTGCCTGCTGTGTGACCAAGTCACTTTACTTCTCCGGGCCTCAGTTTCCTCATCGGCAAAATTATGATTCTATCCCTGATCTCCCTCTTAGTCAGTGAGCTCCATATGGGACTGCCTCTGACCTGATTATCTTGTGTCTCTCCCAGTGCTTAGAACAGTGCTTGACACATAGTAAGGGCTTAACAAATACCATCGTTATGATGATTATTACAGGAGGAGACAATCATTAAAATAAATTATAGAGAGTTAGTGCTTGGCATATAGTAAGTCCTGAACAAATACCATTATTATTCTTATTATTGTCTCCTAAAGCATTGTCCTATCTTTGTTCCCAGGTTCTTCTCACCCTCTCCCTGGGAGGTCTGGAGCGGTAGGGATTATCTCCAGCGGAAACTCAGAGAGGTTAGGTAACTTGCCTGAGGCCTCACAGCAGACCAGTGACTGAAACAAGAGGACAACTCAGGTCTCCGGATTCCCAGAGACAATCTCTTTCCCCTAAATCACGCTGCATCTGAGCTCCCTTTTTTTTTTTTTGTATGGTATTTGTCAAGCGCTAACCGCCAGGAACTGTACTGAGGGCCGGGATAGATACAAGATAATCACGCTGGACACGGCCGTTGTCCTAAAGGGGGCTCACAGTAGTATTCCCTATTTTTGTAGAGACACGGCAGAAGTCAAGTGACTAGCCCAAAGTCACACGGCAGAGTGGCGGAGTCAGGATTGGAACCAGATAATAATAATAATGTTGGTATTTGTTAAGCGCTTACTACGTACAGAGCACTGTTCTAAGCGCTCGGGTAGAATCAGGGGAATGAGGTTGTCTCATGTGAGGCTCACAGTCCTCATCCCCATTTTACAGATGAGGGAACTGAGGCACAGAGAAGTGAAGTGACTTGCCCACAGTCAAGGGGCAGAGCCTTCTGACTCCCAGGCCCGGGCTCTATCCACTAGGCCGTGCTGCTTCTCAAAGCATGATGTGCTAAGCGCTGGGGTAGATGCAAACTAATCGGTGCTTAGAACAGTGGTTGGCACATAGTAAGCGCTTAACAAATACCATTATCGTCATCGTCATCATCAGGTGAGACAGTTTTTATCCCATCTTGGGCTTGAGTAGAAATCAAGAATGAGAAGCGGGGTGATTCAGATGATGCAGCAAAGAGAGCTCCTATGTCTCCCCCGAATCCCTCTCTTCCTCCTAACTTTTCCAACTCTGCGGACAATGCCACCGGCCCCTGGGCGCTCCATAAACACTGTTGATCGCGTGATTGATCGACGACTAGCTGTCACTAGTTTCGTGTTTGTCTCCTGTGTTAGAGTGGGCAAGGAATGTGACTGTTATTCTGAACTTTCCAAATCCCTGCACCACACCAAAGGGGTGCTCGATACATGCTGCTACTCCTGTTACTATAATAATAATTTGCGAGCCCGTCATCGGGCAGGGATTGTCTCTATCTGTTGCCGAATCGTACATTCTGAGTGCTTAGTACAGTGCTCTGCACATAGTAAGTGTTCATAAATACTATTGAATGAATAATCATAATAATACTGGTATTCGTTCAGCGCTATGTGCCGAGCACCGTTCTAAGCGTTGGGGTAGATACAACTTAATCAGATTGGCCCCCGTGGGGCTCACAGTCTCTATCCCCATTTTACAGATGAGGTAACTGAAGCAGAGAGAAGTGAAGTGACTTGCTCAAGGTCACACAGCAGACAAGTGGCGGAGGCGGGATTAGAACCCGTAACCTGTGACTCCCAAGCCCGGGCTCTTTCTACTAAGCCGCGCTGCTTCTCTGCTACTACTACAATTAATAATAACGTTGGTATTTGTTAAGCGTTTACTACGTGCAGAGCACTGTTCTAAGCGCCGGGGTAGATACAGGGTCATCAGGTCGTCCCACGTGAGGCTCACAGTTAATCCCCATTTTCCAGATGAGGTCACTGAGGCACAGAGAAGTTAAGTGACTTGCCCACAGTCACACAGCTAAGTGGCAGAGCTGGGATTACAATTACTATTCCTACCATCACTTCCACAAGCTACTACTATGACTTTGGGCAAGTCACTTAACTTCTCTGTGCCTCAGTTCCCTCAACTGTAAAATGGGGATGAAGACGGTGAGCCCCACGTGGGACAACCTGATCACTCTGTATCTCCCCCAGCGCTTAGAACAGTGCTGGGCACCTAGTAAGCGCTTAACAAAGACCATCATCATTATTATTAATAATCATGGTACTTCTTAAGCGCTTACTATCTGCCCAGCACTGTTCTAAGTCCTGGGAGAGATACAAATTAATCAGGTTGGACCCAGCCCCTGGCTCTCCTGGGGCTCATGGTCTTAATCCCCATTTTACAGATGTGAGAACTGAGGCCCAGTGAAGTGAATAATAATAATTATTATTATCGTTATTCTATTTGTAATAGAAGTGAATCTATTCTTGATTCCATTCATTTGCTATTGTTTATTGCTATTGTTCTCGTCCGTCCGTCTCCCCCCGATTAGACCGTAAGCCCGTCGAAGGGCAGGGACCGTCTCTATCTGTTACCGATTTGTCCATTCCAAGCGCTTAGTACCGTGCTCTGCACATAGTAAGCGCTCAATAAATACTATTGAATGAAGGGACTTGTCCATGGTGACGCCGCAGACTTATGGCAGAGCTGGGATTAGAACCCAGGTCATTCATTCATTCAATTGTATTTATCGAGCACTTACTCTGTGCAGAGCACTCTACTAACACTACTATTATTATGATTATTACTTCTACTCCCGCTTCTACTGGTATTTATACTACTACTGTTACTATTACTACTAGAGAAGCAGCGTAGCTCAGTGGAAAAAGCACGGGTTTGGGAGTCAGAGGTCATGGATTCGAATCCCACTCTGCCACTTAGCTGTGGGCAAGTCACTTGATTCCTCTGGGCCTCAGTTACCTCATCTGGAAAATGGGGGTGAAGACTGCGAGCCTCACGTGGGACCACCTGATGACCCCGTATCTCCCCCAGCGCTTAGAACAGCGCTCTGCACATAGTAAGCGCTTAACGAACACCGACATTATTATTACTATTATTTCTACTACCACGATTACTATTATTATTACTGCTATTGGCATCTGTCCTACTTGTGCTACTGAGAAGCAGCGCGGCTCAGTGGAAAGAGCCCGGGCTTGGGAGGGAGAGGTCACGGGTTCGCATCCCGGCTCTGCCACTTATCAGCCGTGTGACTGTGGGCGAGTCACTTCACTTCTCGGTGACCTCCTCTGTAAAATGAAGACTGGGAGCCCCCCGTGGGACAACCTGATGACCTTGTATCCACCCCGGTGCTCGGGAACAGTGCTTGGCACATAGTAAGTGCTTAACAAATACCATCATTATTATTATTACTACTTCTCTTTCTATCACTGCTATTACTAATTCTACAAGTACTACTACTATTAACGTAGTCCTTCTAGACTGGAAGCTGAAAATACTATTGAATGAATTGTGGGCCGCGGATGTCTCTGTCGATTGCTATTTGTACTCTCCCAAGCGCTTAGTACAGTGTTCTGCACACAGAAAGCACTCGGCAAATGGACTGAGGTACTGACTGGCGAATGTTGCTGCTGGGTTCCTACTACTGCTACAACATTACGTGGCTCAGTGGAAAGAGCACGGGTTTTGGAGTCAGAGGTCATGCGTTCGAATCCCGGCTCTGCCATCTGTCAGCTTGTGTGGCTGTGGGCAAGACACGTCACTTCTCTGGGCCTCAGTTCCCTCATCTGGAAAATGGGGATTAAGACTGTGAGCCCCACGTGGGACAACCTGATTCCTCTGTGTCTACCCCAGCGCTTAGAACGGTGCTCGGCACATAGTAAGCGCTTAACAAATGCCAACATTATTATTACTTTTAGGCCCAAAGTTTAGCTGCAAAGAACACCAGGAGCAAAATCCAGACTCGAAAAAATACGAAGAATCTCTGTGGCCTAATGGTTAGAGCCCGGGCCTGGGATTCAGAAGGACCTACGTTCTAACTCCGGCTCCACCACCTGTCTGCTGTAAGACCTTGGAAAAGTCATTTCACTTCTCTGGGCCTCAGTTGTCTCATATCTAAAATAGAGATTAAGACTGTGAGTCCCTTGTGAGACAAGGACTGCGTCCAACCTGATTATCTTGTATCTACCCTAGCGCTTAGTACAGTGCCTGGCTCATAGTAAGCGCCTAACAAGTACCATTAAAAAAAAAATCCAAGACCTGATTATCTTGTTTCTAACCCAGCTACCCCAGGGCTTAGTAGAGTGCCTGAAACATAGTAAGCACTGAAGAGGGGTTCGAATCCCGGCTCTGCCACTTGTCAGCTGTGTGACCGTGGACGAGTCACTTAACATCTCTGGGCCTCAGTTCCCTCATCTGTAAAATGGGGATGAAGACTGCGAGCCTCACGTGGGACAACCTGATTACCCTGTATCTACCCCAGGGCTTAGAACAGTGCTCTGCACATAGTTAGCGCTTAACAAATACCAACATTATTATTATCATTATTAAATACCATTAAACAAAGCGAGACCTGATCAGCTTGAATCCGCCCCAGCTACCCTGGTGTTTAGTACAGTGCTTGGCACGCAGTAAACACCTAACAAATATCATTAAAAAAAAATTAGAAGTTAAAGTGACTGATCCCTTGGATTGGCCCTAAGAATAATAAATGGTATTTGTTAAGCGCTTATTAGGTGTCGAGCACTTTTCTAAGCGCTGGAGTAGATACAGAGTAATCAGGTTGGACACAGTCTTGATCCTACATGGGGCTCACGATCTCAATCCCCATTTTACAGATGAGGGAACTGAGGCCCAGAGAAGTGAAACGACTTGCCCAAAGTCACCCAGCAGACAAGTGGTGGAGCCGGGTTGAGAACCCAGGTCCTTTGACTCCCAGCCCAGGCTCTACCCCCTAGGCCATGTTGCCTCAGGGCCAGTGAACCACCGGGGAAGAGCCCGTCTCTTCGTTCCTTCCGCGACGTGGGGAAAGCGCTGAGCGTGGGTTGGGGAGGGGGGAGCGGGGAGAATAAGAGGGGCATTCACTATTCCCACAATTAATTAAACCAAGCCCAGCCAGCGACAGGCCCGAAGGCAAGCAGGACGCGGAGGCCGATTCCCCAAGCTCCCGTTGGGAATACCGCGGGACCATCCACACCATTCTGTGGCTTTAATATTTGATGCCAAATTGAAGCCCCCCGCCCCCGCCTCAACTTTTACGAGCACTGACTCCGTCTCCCTGAGCCTCCACCTCGTCCCCCCGCAACGGGCCCCGACCCTCTCCCCCCGTCCCATCCTGGCGGCCCCCCCATCCTCCTTCCCCAACATCTCCCTCCCGGTCCCTCCTCCCATCGCAGACCACCAGGCCCAGTGCATTAGCACAATTAGCAGCGGGCCGTAGGCGCCAATTAGCGGCCAATAGTGTCTATGTTATGGTGGGGGGTTGGGGGGCCGTGGTCCGGGGGAGGGGGGCGGCAGGCCCTCTGTCTCCAGTTGGCCTTCACACTCAATTAGATTAAGAGGGCTCTCTCAGTTGCGGTCGGTTGGCCAGTTGTTGCAATAATTGCGTCTCCTCCGTTGCCGCAGGCAAAAGGGCTTTTCTCCACCGTCCGATACACCCTCCTGATTGACTCCCTGCCTTGTCCGCTTACATCAACACGTGCTCCTTCAAAGGAGGAGAGGGCGGAGGAGCCAGGAACCGGAGCCGGGGAGACCCCCGTCGCTGCTCCTGCAGTTGATGGAGGGGTTTTTCTTTTCTCTTTCGGTGGGGGGGAGGGCCGGTTCTCTTTTTTGTTTCCGTTAAAGACTCCTTGGACCGAGGTTCTAAGGCAGCGCCTCGCCCTAAGCTTCCCACTTGGCTTCTCCGCTCTCGCCTTTCAGCTTCAAACGGGCCGAGTGGCGGGATGGGAACGCGATTCCTTAAGAAGGATTTAATTCCCTGGAAAATTCCCGGAGATCAATCGACCCTCCCAGGGCATTTTCTGCTCGGGAAGGGCATTTTCCCACCGGGGCCAAATCTGCACCCGGGCCCTGGTGGGGCCGGTATTCATTCATTCAATAGTATTTATTGAGTGCTTACTATGTGCAGAGCACTGTACTAAGCGCTTGGGATGAACAAGTCGGCAACAGATAGAGACGGTCCCTGCCGTTTGACGGGCTTACGGTCTGATCGGGGGAGACGATCTCCTGCTCTCCCTCAGTCGATCGTTCATATTTATCGAGCGCTTACTCGGTGCGGAGCGTCGTGCTGAGCGCTCCTGCCGGCTGGGCCGGCGACCCTCAGAGGCAGTGTGGCCTAGTGGAAAGAGACGCTGCTTCTAATCCCGGCCCGCTGGGCCACCTTGGTCAAGTCGCCGACCCTCTCTGGGCCTTTGGCTTCCTCATCCAAACAACTTCTCCCCCTCCCTCTTTGATCGGGAGTCCTCCCCTTGGCCTGACTCTCCCAAGAACCATCCCGGCGTTCAGCACGGTGCGTGGCACATAGCAGCGTGGTGTAGGGGATAGAGCCCAGGACTGGGAGTCAGAAGGTCATGGGTTCTAATCCCAACTCCTTCACTTGTCTGCTGTGTGACCTTGGGCAAGTCGCTTCACTTCTCTGGCCCCCAGTGACCTCGTCTGTAAAATGGGGATGGAGACTGTGAGCCCCTTCTGGAACAGGGATTCTGTCCAACTCAGTTTGCTTGTACCCACCCAGCGCTTAGTACAGTGCCTGGCACATAGTAAGCACTTAACGAATATCATTATTATTTCCATTAATATTCCGTAGTAGGCTCTCTCCTCTCTCAGGATCACACCTGGAGAGTTTCCAGGTCTCGATCCCGGCTCTGCCACTTGCCAGCTGTGTGACTGTGGGCAAGTCACTTAACTTCTCTGTGCCTGAGTTACCTCATCTGTCAAATGGGGATTAAGACTGCGAGCCTCACGTGGGACAACCTGATGACCCTGTATCTACCCCAGTGCTTGGAACAGTGCTCTGCACATAGTAAGCGCTTAACAAATACCAACGTTATTATAAAGGGAGGGAGAGTCAAGCGGAGGCCTATCCGTTCCATTCCTAGCTTGGGCACTGGCTAGCGAGGGGCAGGCCATCCGCCACAAGTCAAAACTCCCCTGTGCCGGGCATCAGCGGCACGGGAGGGAAAGCAGGGCCGAGACTCAAGTTGACTTCGCGGAAGGAAGCAACGGTAAACCGCTTCCGGATTTTTCCCAGGAAAACTATGGATCTGCTACCGGAGCGAGTGCAGGTGGAGGTGGGGCGTTCTGGGAGAGAGGTGTCCATGGCATCGCTATGGGTCGGAGACGACTCGACGGCCTAAGACAAGACAAGTGGGCCCTCGGTAGAGATGAGGCGTGGGGAGTGGGGTTTTCCACCCACACTCAGGGAAGGCTGGACTGTTCCAAGTGATCTCCAGGGCATGAAGTTGGGGGCCCTCACATGCTTAAGTCTTCAATGAGTTGGCACCCTCAGCACAAGCTTCTTCCTTCCCCCAGGCTGGGCTCGAACCCCTTCCTTGGGCGTCTCACTCACCTGCTCACGCTACGTGCCCGAGAAGCCCCGGCGAAGGCTCGGAGCAGGGAGGATCCTTTAGGTCTCTCACTGCGTGGCACAAGCCGACCAGCTCGTAGTGGCAAACATTTAATAATAATAATCTCGGTATCTGTTAAGCACTTACTATGTGCCAGACACTGGACTAAGCTCTGGGGTGGAAATCGGGTGGGACTCAGCCCCTGTCCCATGTGGGATTCATGGTCTCAATCTCTATTTTCCAGATGAGTGAACTGAGGCCCAGAGAAGTCAAGTGGCTTTCCTAAAGTCACGCAGCAGACAAGCAGTGGAGGGGGAATTAGAACCCAGGACCTGCTGACTTCCGGGCCTGTGCTCTATCCACTGCGCCATGCTGTTCCTCCCGTTACGCTATATTGCTGTCATATCTCCCCCACTTTCTTCTTCCCCCTTTTTCTCCCCCCATTCCTCTCTCCACCTTCCTCCAGGTTGCCAGGACACACAGACTCATTTGACATCCCTCACTTCCCCGCGGGCAGAGCTCGGAGGAAAAAGCGCACGAAAAATCAGTGCCTCCTCCCGCAGGAGGCAAAATGTTATTTCCTGATCAGAATATGCAGCACAGTGCTCTGCACCCAGTTGGAGCGGAATAATTTTATTCATTCACTCAATCGTATTCACTGAGCACTTACTGTGTGCTGAGCACTGGGCTTCCATTGATTATTGACTGATGGTTAGATTCTAGGGCCAGAATACATCATTTCCAAAGCGGAGAAGCAGTGTAGTTTCGGGGGTAGGGCACAGGCTTGGGAGTCAGAAGACTTCGGTTCTACTCCCAGCTCTGTCACTTGTCTGCTGGGTGACCTTGGATGAGTCACTTCACTTCCCTGGGCCTCATCGGTAAAATGGGGATTAAGCCTGGGAGCTTGGTGTGGGACAGGGTCTGTGTCCGACCTGATTAGCTTGTATCCACCCCAGAGCTTAGAATAGTGCCTGGCACATAGTAAGCACTTGACAAATATCTTAATCACTATTATTATTCTCTGGGCCTCAGTTACCTCATCTGTAAAAGGGGGATTAAGGCTGGGAGCCCCGTATAGGACAAGGACTGTGTCCAACCCGATTAGCTTGTATCCACCCCAGCTCTTCGGACAGTGCCTGGCACATAGTAAGCACTTAACAAATACCATTAAAGAAAACCTTTGCACACACTACAAATGAGAGAGACTGAAGAGAGACATTGGAGGAAGGTTGATTCAGTCAATCCATAGATGATATTTACTGAGCACTTACTATGTGAAGGGCTCTATACAGGGAGCTTCGGGAGAGTACAATGCAACAGAGCTGGTTAGACAGAATCCCTGCCCACGAGGATCTTACAGTCTGCAGGGGGAGGCAGACATTAAAATAGATTAGGGGTAGGGAAATTAGTAGGATATAATATTACATAAATAAAATAAATGAAGAGAAGTAGGAGCGATTTGAGATTAGAGAGAAACATTAACGAGCGAGATTAGAGATTAAAGATTCCCCCCCTCTAGACTGTAAACTTGTTGAGAGCAGGAAATTTGTTCATTATATCGTCCTGTAATACTCCCCCAACCACTTAATGCAGTGTTCTGCACACGGTAAGCGCTCAATAAATACGATTGATTGAGGCCGATTGAACAGGGAGAGATGGAAATGAGATTTTAGAGAGATGGAAAAAAGATTGGAGAGATTGAAGAAAGAGAAGGATTGGAGAGAGATGTTGAAGAAAGAAGTTAAAGATTGGACAGAGAAAGATTGACAAAAAGGAGATAAAAAGGAGATTCGATAGCGACAGAGATTGAAAAAAGAGAGCTGAGAGAGTTGGAAGAGAGATTAAAGAGTGATTGAAGAGAGAAAGATTGAAAACTAGAGGTGGGAGAGGGAGTTTAGTGAGAGATTTAAGGGAGGCAAATTTAAAAAGAGAGATGAAAGGGAGGGAGGTTGAAAAGAGAGAAAAATTGAAGAAAGGTGGAAGAGAGAGTTTAGCAGAAGATTTAAGAGAGGCATATTTAAAAAGAGAGAGGTGGAAGGGAGACCGAAAAGAGAGAAAGATTGAAGAAAGGTGGAAGAGAGAGTTTAGCAAGAGATTTAAGAGAGGTAAATTTAGAAAGAGAGAATGGAAGGGAGAAGATTGAAAAAATAGAAAAATTGAAGAAAGGTGGGAGAGAGTTTAGCAAGAGATTTAAGAGAGGCAAATTTAGAAAGAGAGAGATGGAGGGAAGAGAGATTGAAAAGAGAGAAAGATTGAAAAAAGGCGAAAGAGAGTTTAGGGCAAGCTATTGAAAAGAGAAAGAGATGGAAGAGTATAGGGAGAAACTGAAAAGAAAGAGGAAGTAATTGAAGAGCCAGATTGAAGAGAAATTATGGAGAAAGATTGGAAAGAGAGGAGCAATGGAGGAGTGACAAGGAAGAACGGCCAAGACTGAGGAGAGGGAGAGTTTTAAGAGAGAATGGGGAGTGAGAGAGAGGCTAAGGAAAGGGACTAGAAGAAGAGATCGAAGAGAGACATCTCTCGATTATCAGTGCGACTGGGAGGATAAAACAAAGATGACACAGGTAATTGAAAACTGTCCTGGGATCCACCCCTTTACCCTAATTGAAGAAGTCTCACTTAGTCTCACTATAGGGTCCTGTGAGGGCTATCGACAAGGATGCAATCAGAAAGGAAGCAAAGGGCCTGGGTAATCCACCCTCTCTAGAATCGCCCCCTGGAAAACCGAGAGTTGACTGAACCAGTCCCTCCCAGTCCTTCAGGATGAGGAATCCCTCGCTCATTCCTCCCCCCACTTGCTTTCCCTTCCCTTCGTCTTTCTCCTCATCACCCCCTTCTCCACATGATAGAGATCGATACAAGCAGATCGGGTTGGACACGGTCCCCGTCCCACAGGTGGCTCGCAGACTCAATCCCCTTTTGACGGATGAGGTGACTGAGGCACAGAGGAGCGAAGTGACTTGCCCCCGGGTCACACAGCAGACAGGCGGAGGAGTCAGGATGAGAACCGACATCCTTCTGACTCCCAGGCCCGTGCTCTATCCACTAGACCATCTTGCTTCTCCAGCCACCTGTCCCCCCGATCTTTCCCCCCTGGAAGGGAGCTTCAATCCGGCCGTGAGAGGGGCAGCCCGTGATCCCAAAAACACATTGCACGTGTCTACCAACTCTGTGATATCGGACTCTCTCAAGCGCTTAGTACAGTGTTCTGCACACAGCAAGCGATTGATTGAAATCAGATCACTCCAGCCCCGATCCTCCATCGTCCGGTCAGATCATGGGGTTTTGCTGGGGCGCTCTGGGCCCCTCTTTCCCTCCCTCCCCACCCCGCCCCGGGGCCCGTTGCGGAATTGCCTCCCAAAAACTGCAGTTCAAACGTCTTTCTTCTCCTTCGGTCTCTGCGGAGTTTCCAGCTCATCACGGGAGCCGGGGGAGGAAGAAAAGAAAGCGGCATAATCCATAATCCAGCTTCATCCCCGGCCCTGCTTCCTCCCTGTAGCACAAAAGCTACATGGGAAGAATGCTAGCTTTTCTCTGGATACTTGCTTTCCCACTCCTCCCTCTGTGAGCTTTGCTTTTTTCCCCTGTGAACAAGCGAATTCACCTGCTCCAAGCCATCTCATTTGATCTTCAAGTGACCCAGATGCCAAAGACTTGCCCCATCCTTAAAGGCTGAAAGAGGGAGAGGCCAAACTCGAAGTCGCCATTTATTTCCATGGGGCGAGAGAATGACATGGTTCGTCCTTCTGTAGAGCCTTCTTTTTCAGAAAAAAATGGTATTTAGTAAGGGCTTATCATGTGCCAGATACTGTACTAAGCACTGGGGTAACAATAATAATACTGTTGGTATTTGTTAAGCGCTTACTACGTGCCGAGCACCGTTCTAAGCGCTGGGGTAGACACAGGGGAATCAGGTTGTCCCACGTGGGGCTCACGGTCTTAATCCCCATTTTACAGATGAGGGAACTGAGGCACAGAGAAGTGAAGTGACTTGCCCACAGTCACCCAGCTGACAAGTGGCAGAGCTGGGATTCGAACCCATGACCTCTGACTCCAAAGCCCGTGCTCTTTCTACTGAGCCATGCCGCTTCTCCAAAATAAATTGTGGTATTTGTTAAGCGCTTACTATGTGCAAAGCACCGTTCTAAGCGCTGGGGGATACAAGGTGATCACATTGTCCCACGTGGGGCTCACAGTTTTAATCCCCATTTGACAGATGAGGTAACTGAGGCACAGAGAAGTTAAGTGACTTGCCCAAGGTCACACAGTTGACCATCGGCAGAGCCGGGATGATACAAGCTATTCAGGTTGGACAAAGTCCCTGTCCAATAAGAATTATTGTTATTATTAGAGTATTTGTTAAACGGTTACTATAGCCAGGCACTGTACTGAGTGCTGGGGTGGATACAAGCAAATTGGGTTGGACACAGTCCCTGTCTCACTTGGACCTCACAATTTTAATCCCCATTTTATATATGAGGGAACTGAGATACAGAGAAGATAGGTGACCTGCCCAAGGTCACACAGCCGACAAGTGGCAGAGCCAGGATTCGAACCTATGTCTTTTTTTTATGGTATTAAGCGCTAACTATGTACCAGGCACTGTACGAAGCACTGGGATAGATCCAAGTTAATCGGGTTGGACATAGTCCCTGTTCCACATGGGGCCACGTTTTACAGATGAGGTCACTGAGGCACAGAGAAGTGAAGTGACTTGCTCAAGGTCACCCAGCAGACAAGTTGTGGAGCTGAGATTAGAACTAAGCCCCCCTTCTCTGCTCCTCCTCCCCTCCCCATCATCCCAATACCTCCCTCTGCTCTCCCCCCCTTCCCTGCCCCACAGGACATACGTATATATTTACATATTTATTATGCTATTCATTTTATTAATGATGTGTAAATATCGATGATTCTATTTATTTATACTGATGCTATTGATTCCTGTTTACTTGTTTCGAAGTCTGTCTCCCCACCCTCTAGACTGTGAGCCTGTTGTCGGGCAGGGATTGTCTCTGCCTTAGAGAAGCAGCGTGGCTCAGTGGAAAGAGCCCGGGCTTGGGAGTCAGAGGTCATGGGTTCGAATCCCGGCTCTGTCACTTGTCAGCTGTGTGACTGTGGGCAAGTCACTTCACTTCTCTGTGCCTCAGTTCCCTCATCTGTAAAATGGGGGTTAACTGTGAGCATCACGTGGGACAACCTGATTTCCCTGTATCTCCCCCGGCGCTTAGAACGGTGCTCGGCACATAGTAAGCGCGCAACAAATACCAACATTATTATTTTAGAGAAGAAGTGTGGCTCAGTGGCAAGAGCCCGGGCTTGGGAGTCAGAGGTCATGGGTTCGAATCCCGGCTCTGCCACTTGTCAGCTGTGTGACCGTGGGCAAGTCACTTAACTTCTCTGGGCCTCAGTGACCTCATCTGTAAAATGAGGATTAAGACTGTGAGCCTCACGAAGGACAACCTGATGACCCTGTATCTACCCCAGCGCTTAGAACAGTGCTCGGCACATAGTAAGCGCTTAACAAATACCAACATTATTATTATTATTATTATTATTACCTGTTGCTGAATTAGTACAGTGCTCTGCACACAGTAAGCGCTCAATAAATACAACTGAACCAACGAATGAATGAACCCAGGTCCTTCTGACTCTCAGGGCCGGGCTCTAACCGCTAGGCCGTGTACGGACTGGAGGGGGGAGAGACGGGAGGCAGGGAGGTCAGCCAGGAGGCTGATGCGGTAATCGAGGCCGGGTAGAAAAAGCGTTTGGATGAGCCTAGTGGCAGTCTGGAGCGAGATGAAAGGGCAGATTTTTGCAAAACTGTGAAGGTAGAACTGACGGCAAGGATAATGCCAGGGTTACAGGTCTCTACTATATGCCAAGCACCGTACTAAGCACTGGGGTAGGTCCCAATTCATGAGGTCCTTATCCCACATGGAATTTATCCCACATGGAAGTTTATGGAATTATCCCGCATGGAAGTTTAAGCAGGAGAAAGAACAGATATTGCACCCACATTTTACTGATGTGGAAACTGAGGCCCAGAGCAGTAAAGTGTCTTGCCCTGGGACACGCAGCAGGCAAGTCAGGACTAGAACCCAGATCCTCTGGCTCCCAGCCCCCATCTCTTCCTGCGAGGCTCCGCTGCTCCTTCAAAGTCACCCGGCAGGTCAGCGGCAGAGGTGGGCAAGCGGCCTCGTGGGCTGCCTCTCGTCCTCCCTGATAATGATAGTTATTAAGGTACCTGTTAAGCACTTACTATGTGCCGAGCACTGTTCTAAACTCTGGGGTAGATCCAATTTAATCAGGTTGGACCCAGTCCCTGTCCCACATGGAGCTCACGCTCTTCAACCCCATTTTCCAGATGAGGTAACTGAGGCTCGGGGAAGTGAAGTGACCTGCTCCAGGTCACACAGCAGACGTGTGGCAGAGGTGGGATTAGAACCCAGGTTCTTCTGTCTCCCAAGCCCGAACAGAAGAGGGAGGATAAAGAAGCAGTGTGGCTCAGTGGAAAGAGCCCGGACTTGGGAGTCAGAGGTCGTGGGTTCTAATCCCGGCTCTGCCACTTGTCAGCTGTGTGACTGTGGGCGAGTCACTTCACTTCTCTGGGCCTCAGTTCCCTCATCTGTAAAATGGGGATGAAGACTGTGAGCCTCACGTGGGACAAGCTGATGACCCAGTATCTACCCCAGCGCTTAGAACGGCGCTCTGCACATAGTAAGCGCTTAACAAATACCAACATTATTATTATTAAGAAAGCGGCTTGTCCCCATGGAGAAGTGAGTCAGGAGGCCCCTGGGCCCAGATCCGGGCGGGAGGAAGAAGAGGAGGAGGAGGAGAAGGAACCGTGTGAATCGAGACCCGCGCTCCATGGGAGATCGGCCTTAGGGAACGCGGCCTCCACCTCCTTCCGCTCTGAGTCACGAGCCACGTCACCAGATGCCCACGAGAAGCCGGGATTTTGTGGACGGGCAGGGCAGGAGGGAGAAGACCGTGGGATGGGACGGGTCTTCCCTCAGCTCCCTGAGCTCTGGGAGGAGCCCCAGCCAGGAGAAGGCTGCGGGAATGGTGAAGAACCAGCGGTCCTAATTTTTTTATGGTATTTGTTAAGCGCTTACTCTGCAGGAAACACTGTTCTAAGTACTGGGGGAGGTACAAGCTGATCAGATTGGACACAGGTCCTGACCCACAGGGGGCTCGCGGTCTTAATCCAGCATGATTTGCTCATATCTACCCCGGTGCTTAGTACGATTCCTGGCACCTAGTCAGCACTTTAGGGGTACCACTATTATTATTATTATCATCATTATTATTAATCTTTATTTTACAGTTGAGGAAAGTGAATAATAAGGTTGGTATTTGTTAAGCGCTTACTATGTGCCGAGCACTGTTCTCGGCGCCGGGGTAGGTACAGGGTAATCAGGTTGTCCCACGTGAGGCTCACAGTCTTCATCCCCATTTTACAGATGAGGGAACTGAGGCACAGAGAAGTAAAGTGACTTGCCCACAGTCACACAGCTGACAGGTGGGCAGAGCTGGGATCGGAAGCACCAAGAAGAAGACGAATAATAGTAACTGTTAAGCACTTGCTAGGTACCAGCCGCAGTTTTAAATGCTGATAACGATGATATTTCTTAAGCGCTTACTACGTGGCAAGCACTGTTCTAAGTGCTGGGGTAGATACAAGCTAGTCAGGTTGGACACAGTCCCTGTTCCACATGGGGCTCACAGTCTTAATCCCCATTTTACAGATGAGGGAACTGAGGCCCAGAGAAGTGAAGTGACTGGTCCACGGTCACACAGCAGACAAGTGGTGGAGACTGGATTAGAATCCTGGTCCTTCTGACTCCCAGACCTGGGCTCTCTCCATTAGGCTACACTGCTTCTCTATTCATTGAGTGCTGATTGTTTGCCCAGCTCTGTAGTAAGCGCTAGGGAAAGGACAATACAAGAGAGTTGATAGACACGTGCCCACGACAAGCTTCCGGTGTAGAGGACGAGCTTCCAGTCCCGAACAGGGACTCGGAGGGGATAATAATAATAATAATAATAATAAGTTGGTATTTGTTAAGCGCTTACTATGTGCCGAGCACCGTTCTAAGCGCTGGGGTAGATACAGGGGAATCAGGTTGTCCCACGTGAGGCTCACAGTTAATCCCCATTTTACAGATGAGGGAACTGAGGCCCAGAGAAGTGAAGTGACTCGCCCACAGTGACACAGCTGACAAGTGGCAGAGCCGGGATTCGAACCCATGACCTCCGACTTCCAACCCCGGGCTCTTTCCACTGAGTTATGCTGCTTCCTTGCTTCTGCAGTCTTTGCACAGCGAAACACTACGGGAGAAGCAGGAGGAAGAGGGGTGCCAGGGGATCGTCCCTTCTGGCAGCTTGGCTTATTGGATAGACCCCCAGGTCTGGAAGCCAGAAGGACCTGGGTTCTAATCCTCACTCTGCCACAGGTCTACCGCCAGACCTTGGGGAAGTCCCTTAACTTCTCTGGACCTCAGTTCCCTCATCTGGAGAATGGGGATGAAGACTGTGAGCCCCATGTGGGACAGGGACTGTGTCCAACCAGAGTAACTTGTATCTACCCCAGTGATTCCAGTGCTTGGCACATAGTAAGCGCTTAGCAGTATGGAATAGCGGACAGAGCACAGGCTTGGGAGTCAGAAGGTCAGGGGTTCTAATCCCGGCTCCACCACTTGTCTGCTTGGTGACCTTGGGCAAGTCACTTCACTTCTCTGTGCCTCAGTCACCTCATTTGTAAAATGGGGTTTGAGACTGTGAGCCCCCCGTGGGACGGGGATCGTACCCTAGCGCAGGGTGAGCACTTAACGAATACCCTTATAATTAACAAGTACCACAATCCTGACATTGTAAACTTGTTGTGGGCAGGGATTGTGTCTGTATATTATTGTAGTGAACTCTCCCAAGTGCTTAGTACAGTGTCCTGTAGAGATTAAGCATTCAATACATTTAACTGACTGAATGACTGGTTTCCTAAATAGTTTCCCCTCAGAAGGTTCTCCAGAGGGACAGGAAGAATCTGAAGCGGGAGCCTTCCTCAGAGAAAAGTTTCCCCCAAAACAGCTACCCCCGTTCCCCACCGAGGGGGGGGCTGATCACACTCATAAACACCAGACACTTCTTGACTGGTGTCTCCGGGATGGAACCTTCCATTGAGGACACATCAGGACTGTGACTCTGCACGCAGGAGTTGCTTCTAGTGCCAGTGGCCAGCACGGTGTCACTCTCAGTCTCTCACCCCCTATCCGTCGTGTTCCGGCCGGGATCCCGAGCGAGCGGGTGAGCTGGGATGGTATAATAGAACTTTGACGCCTTCCTTGCCCACAGCGAGCTTCCAGTCTAAAGGGGGAGATGGACGTTAATAGAAATAAGTAAATGACAGATAGGGACATACGTGGTGTGGGGCTGGGAGGGGGGATGAATAAAGGGAGCGGGTCAGGGCGACGCAGAAGGGAGGGGGAGGAGAGGAAAGGAGACCCTAGTCAGGGAAGGCTTCTTGGAGAAGATTCATTCATTCAATAGTATTTATTGAGCGCTTACTATGTGCAGAGCGCTGCATTAAGCGCTTGGAATGTACAAATCGGTAACAGATAGAGACGGTCCCCGCCCTTGGACGGGCCTGCGGTCTAATCGGGCTTTCAGTAAGGTTTTGAAGGGGGGAAGGGGATTTGTCCGTCCTCACCAATCTCCTTTCTGTGTCCTCATTATCTCACAGAGTTTCAAACTGGGCTTCCTCAGACCAGACCCCCTCCACCCTCCCCAGCCTGGGAAGAGCCAAAATCCTTTCGGGGATGGAGAAGAGGTATCAGGAGTGCCCCCCGCCTCCCCAAGCCGAGTCGGAATCGGAGAATAAGACTCTCTCTTCTTGGGGAGGGGCCTTGTATCTATTTTTATGATTGGTCGGCTGCCCTTCCCTCCCCGCTTCCCCCACGAGAAGCCCTTGGACTTTTCTTAATGGTATCTGTCCAGTGCTTACTATGGGCCAAGCACTGGGTCAGTTTCCAAATAATCAGGTCGGACACAGCCCCTGTCCTACGTGGAGCTCCCAGTCTAATAATAATAATAATAATAATAATGATATTCATTCAGTACTTACTATATGTGTCAAGCACAGTTCTAAGCGCTGGGGTAGATGCAAGATAATCGGGTCAGAGAGAGAGTGATGACAGAGGTTGACTCCCCACTTTACAGATGCGGCAACTGAAGCCCAGGAAAGTGAAGCGACTCGCCCCAGGTCCCACGGCAGGCAAGTGGCCAAGCTGGGCTCAGAACACAGATCCTCCGTCTTCCAGGCCCGGGCTCTAGCCACTGGGCCGCGCCGCTTCTTGCTTCATCACCTAAATCCTCAAGCGCGGAGATAAATCTATGTAAACTGTGAGCCCCATGTGGGACAGGGACCGTGTCCAACCAGATTAACTCGTATTTACCCCAGCGCTTAGGACAGTGCTTGGCACATAGAAAGCATTTAACAAATGCTGTAATTATCGTTGTAATTATCATCCCCGCGTCCAGTCCATGCTTGCCGGTATTTGTCTTACGGAACCGTAAGGGGGCTTGGGAAAAGCAGACTCCGCCACCCTCCCCGAGCCCGGGGCCTCTCCCCATCTCTCCAGAGGCACCGGAGACGACCGAGACATCCGCCAAGATCTCCGCCGTCCTCGGCCACAGGGGACCGAGAAGGAGGGAGAGTCGCCGTTTGGCCGGGACAGAAATCCATTAGGCGTCTCCGGGTCCCGGGACGTGATTTTCTCAGCAGGCTCCCCCCGGCCCTCCACGCCTATCTGGCGGCAGTTGCCCAGCTCCCTGGGGGGCAATCGCCCCGAGGGCATCCGTGCCCCGAGGCTCTCCTCCCCTCCCCGCCGTGGCACCGAGTCACCTCTTCTCCGGGCCCTGAGGCAGTCCTTCTCCCTTGGCAGCGAGGTGGGCTTCCCTACGGTGGCATGGAGGTGCTCCTCCCCTGGGCCCCCAGATCCTCCTCCCCACATGACACGAAGGTGCTTCATTCATTCATTCATTCATTCAATCGTAATTATTGGGTGCTTACTGTGTGCAGAGCATTGTACTAAACGCTTGGGAAAGTAAAATTCGGCATTAGAGACATTCCCTGCCCACAACGAGCTCATAGTGTGGGGCAGGGCAGCAGGAAGCAGATAGCAATACAAGTAAACAGACATCAATATAAATAAATAAGATCACAGGTGCAGACATAAGTGTTCTGGGGTGGTGGGGGGAGAGCAAAGGGAAAGGAAGGGAATGGGAGATGAGGAAAAGTGGGGCTTAGGGAAGGCCTTTTGGAGGAGATGGGCCTTAGTAAGGCTTTAAAAGCAGGGGAGAGTCATCGTCTGGCGGATTTGAAGAGGGAGGGCGTTCCAGGCCGGAGGCAGGACGTGGGCCAGGGTTCGGCAGCGAGACGGGAGAGACGGAGGCGCAGTGAGAAGGTTGGCATTAGAGGAGCGGGGCGTGCCGGCTGCACTGTAGAAAGAGAGGAGCGAGGAGTGGGCAAGGTGATGGACTGATTTAAAGCCACTAGTGAGGAGTTTTTGTTTGGGTCAGGGGTGGATAGGCCCCAGGCCCTCAGTCACTCCTTCCCCAAGCCCAGAAGTGCTCCCTCTTCCCATGACACTGAGGCACTCCTCCCCTCGTGTCAGTGTCACTGAGACACTCGTCCTCTGGGGCCCCGAGGGCTCTTCCCCCCAGGCCCTTGGAGCTTCTCCCTACGCGGCACGCTGAACGCACCGGCGGGGAGAGGATTGACCGGGCCCTTGACCGTCATCCAATCCGCCTGACATTAAAATTTCCATGTGATCAGTCCTTCCGCTTCTTTCCCACACATGAATCCCGCTCACTTTCCAGTGCAGCCCAAGAATGCATTTCCAATTATTCATTCATTCATTCAACCATATTTATTGAGCGCTTACTGTGTGCAGAGCACTGGACTAAGCTCTTGGAATGTACAATTGGGCAACAGACAGAGACGATCCAGGCCCCACAACGGGCTCACAGTCTCAAAGGGGGAGACGGGCAGCAAAACGAGACAAGTAGGCATTAATACCATCAAAATAGACAAAGAGAATCACAGATATATGCACATCATTAATAAAATAGAGTAAAATATAATAAAAATAATAATGATGGTATTTGTTTAGTGCTTTACTATGTGCCAAGCACTGTTCTAAGCTCTGAGGTGGATCCAAGGTAATCAGGTTGTCCCATGTGGGGCTCACAGTCTTAATCCCCATTTTACAGATGAGGTAACTGAGGCACAGAGAGGTGAGGTGACTCGTCCAAAGTCGCTTAGCCGATCAGTGGCGGAGCCAGGATTGGAACCCACGACCTCTGACTCCCAAGCCCAGGCTCTTTCCACTAAGCCATGCTGCTTCTCTAACAGAAGCGATCATTCTTTTCTAGCCGAAATGTTGTCACTATTACCGTTGTTGTTATCATTATTAGTTGTCATTAAAAATATAAATGATGGCATTTATTAAGTTTTACTATATGTGAAGCGCTGAAGTAGACACAAGAAACAATGTGGCCCAGTGGAAAGAGCACCTGCCTGGAAATCAGAGGTCCTGGGTTCTAATCCCAGCTCCGCTGCATGTCTGCCGTGGGACCTTGAGCAAGAAGCAGCACAGCCTAGTGGATAGAGCCCGGGCCTGGGAGTCAGAAGGTCGTGGGTTCTAATCCCCGCCTGGGAGTCAGAGGTTGTGGGTTTTAATTCCTGACCTGCCGCTTGTCTGCTGTGTGACCTTGGGCAAGTCACTTCACTTCTCTGGGCCTCACTTACCTCATCTGTAAAATGAGGATTGCGAATGTGAACCCCACATGGGATTAGGGACTATGTCCAACCCTATTTTCTTGTACCTACCCCAGTGCTTAGTACAGAACCTGGCACAGCGAAAACCCTTAATAATAATAATGTTGGTATTTGTTAAGCGTTTACTACGTGCAGAGCACCGTTCTAAGCGCTGGGGGAGATACAGGGTATCAGATTGCCCCACGTGAGGCTCACAGTCTTCATCCCCATTTTACAGGTGAGGGAACTGAGGCCCAGAGAAGTGAAGTGACTCGCCCACAGTCACACAGCTGACCTGTGGCAGAGCCGGGATTCCAACGCATGACCTCTGACTTCCAAGCCCGTGCTCGTTCCACTGAGCCACGCTGCTTCTAGACCGTAAGGTCGTTGTGGGCAGGGGAATGTGTCTGTTCTACCTCGCTCTCCTAAGCGCTCAGTCCAGGGCTCTGCCCACGGGAAGCGCTCAATAAATACGATTGACTCATCAAATGCCACAGTCGTTACGGTCACCAGCCTGGGCCCGCCGTCTCTCCCCAGCACCAATGGTTCAATTCATTCGTCTTTACCCGGCGCTTACTGTGTGCAAAGCACTGTACTAGGCGCCAAAGTGCGACACACAGCTGCCCTTCGGCCCACCCCCCAGGCCTTCTCCTCCCCGGCCTCCATCGGTGCGGACGGCGGTCCTCAGAGGCGAGAGAGCCGCGTGAAAAAGGCAACGAAAAGAAAGACCTAACCGTCCCGATCAATCGAGCCCGCCAGCAGACGGACTCCGGGCAGACTGGATTCCGTTTCCAGGGGGAGGCAGGGGAGGGGGACCGAAGGGGGGCCGACAGTGGCGCCTCCGACCCCCCCAGCCGGGCTCCCGCTGACGGATGGGGCAGGTTGGCGGCCCCGGCGGCCTCCGCGTTGCCTGAACTCTCCTAGCCCCGCTGACTAATTGCTGGCCGTGGAAATACACTTAAGGCTCCGGGCCTTCGTCAATAATGGGGTATTAGAGGCCTCGGCTTGGGCCCTCCATTGATCGGCTGCCTCGGCCCTGGCTTTCCCCTCTGATTCCCCTGGCTTTCTTTTCTTTTTTTTTTTCCTTTTTGGAAAGTGTTTTCTGAGAGTGTGTTTAGCATGAATAGTGCTTAAGTGCTAACTGTTACACCACAGATTGATTGGAGACAAGATGTGACTTGCCAAGTTCCTGGTCTCTGGGGGAGTTGCGGGGGGTGGGGAAGGGGCTGCAGGAGGTGGAGGGGGGGAGTGGGAGGTGGGGGGCCGGAGGGAGGGGGAAAGGGGAATCCTTTATGGTTGTTTACTTCCTGGCTCCGAGTCATTCCGGGCTGGAAACGGAAGACAGAAGTCCGGGCTGCCCGGCTTCTCCGTCCTGGGTCTCCTTGTGGGCAGGGGCTGTGTCTGTTTAGTGTGGGGTTGTACTCTCCCAAGCGTTTAGTCCAGCGCTCTGCACACAGGGAGCGCTCGCTAAATACGACGGAACGAAGGAATGAATGTCTATTTGTATGTCGTACTTTCCCAAGCATTTAGTCCAGTGTTCTGCACACCGGAAGCACTCAGTAAATACGACTGAACGAAGGAATGAACATCTGTTAATCGGTATAGCGTACTCTCTCAAGCGCTTAGTACAGTGCTCTGCCCATAGGAAGTGCTCAATAAATAGGATTGAAAGAAAGAATGAATGAATGTCTGTTTATCGTTATATTATACTCTTCCCCACACTTAGTAATAATAATGATGATGATGATGATGGCATTTGTTAAGCATTTACTATGTGCCAAGCACTCTTCTAAGTGCTGAGGGGTTACAAGGTAATCAGGTCGTCCCACTTGGGGCTCACAGACTTCATCCCCATTTTACAGATGAGGTAACTGAGGCACAGAGAAGTTAAGTGACTTGCCCAAAGTCACACAGCTGACAAGTGGCACAGCCAGGATTAAAACCCAGGTCCTTCTGACTCCTAGGGTCCGGGTTCTTTCTACTAAGTAATTCATCCAATTGTATTTATTGAGCGCTTACTGTGTGCAGAGCGCTGTACTAAGCGCTAAACAGAGGACAATGAAACAATGAACACATTCTTTGCCCACTATGAGCTTACAGTCTAGAGGGGGAGACTGACAATAATATAAATAAATGAATTGCAGCTATGGACAGAAGTGCTGTGCTGCTTCAAGGATAGTGCTTGGCACATAGTAAGCGCTTCCTAAAATGTCATTGCTATCATTGTATTATTATTATTATTGCTATTGTTTTTATTACGGATTATGGCACAACACAGGACGTTCTGGAGGAAATATATCCATAGAATCGCTTTGAATCGGAAAGGACTCGACGGCACTTTGATGATAATAATGTTTAGAACATTGCTCAGTGCTTAGAACAGGGCTTGGCACATAGTAAGGGCTTAACAAGTGTCGTCATTATTATTAATGTTGTTTTTATTAACGGTTCCACAGCTTCAGAATATAAACAGAATATCTCAGGGCATCCCGGAGCAGGGAGTCAAGGAGTCCTGAGTTCACATAGAGAATCAGCGTGGCTTAGTTGAGAGAGCCCGGGCTTGGAAGTCGGAGGTCGTGGGTTCTAATCCTGGCTCTGCCACTTGTCTGCCGTGTGACCTTGGGCAAGCCGCTTCACTTCTCTGGGCCTCAGTTACCTCATCTGTAAAATGGGGATGAAGACTGGGAGCCCCATGGGGGACAACCCGCTCACCTTGCATCTACCCCAATGCTTAGAACAGCGCTTGGCACATAGTAAGTGCTTAACAAATACCACCATCATCATCATCATCATCTCATCTCTACCCTGGGCGTGCTGCGTGACCTCAGGCGAGTCACTTAACGTCTCCGCTTCTCCATCTCCGGACGGTGGGACGCCTAATACCCCTCGCGTCCTCTGTGGGCCGGGGATTGGGTCAAGATTGCTTGGCGTGGGATTCTCCCGGCGTTCAGTCCCACATAAATCCTTAATGAACGGTCGCGGTGGTGAGATTCCCCCAGAACAATAATCCCCGGCCTATCCCTTCCTTTCAGGGATCTGATGAGGCTGAAATGGGATCACTGAGGCTAAAGTACTTTTTCAAAGTACGGAACAAATTCGAGGCATTTGGATTAGCCTGTGTTGGGACTCAGGGTTGGGCTACGTCTGTGGAGTTCTCACTGCACCGCCCATCCCGCTTTCCAGCCCCAAAGAAGGCCCGGGATTCACCCGAAGCTGAGAGAAAGGCAAGAGGAGCGGCGGGTGTTCATTCCTCCATTCGATCGTATTTATCGGGCGCGTACTGTACGCAGAGCACTGTACTTAAGTGTCTGGGAGGGGACGATATAAGAATAAACAGACATGTTCCCTTCCCACAGTGAGTTTACAGTCTACAGGGGCTTACACCATACCGTACCCCACCTCACTCCCTCTGTAGGTCCCTGGTCCCACAGGCAAGTCTGACGGGAAGAGTTCATCTCCATTGGATAATACTTATAATTGTGGTACGCGTTAAGCCCTTACTTTGTGCCAAGCACTGTTCTAAGTGCTGGGGTAGATACAAGTTAATCAGGTTGGACGCAGTCCCCGCGCCACATGGGGCTCACGGTCTTCATCCCCTTTTTACGGATGAGGGAACCGAGGCACGGAGAAGCGAGGTGACTTGCCCCAAATCACACGGCAGACAAGTGGCGGAGCGGGGATTAGAAACCAAGTCCTTCTGACTCCCAGGCCCGGGCTCCAGCCACTAGGCCACGCTGCTTCTCAGCAGAGAGATAGATAAGGCGGGGTCAGAGAATGAACACCACCGGCCACCTCCCCGACCCCGGGCACTGCCCTCTCGCCCTTGGCTCGGCCCCGGGCTCAGAGTCAGACTCTTCCCAAGGTGCTTCCGGAAAGAACGGGAAGAGGGAAAGCATAATTTAGTGACTAGAGCCCGGGCCTGGCAGTCAGAAGATCATGGGTTCTAATCCTGCCTCCGCCACTTGTCTGCTGTGTGACCTTGGACAAGTCACTTAACTTCTCTGGGCCTCAGTTACCTCATCTGTAAAATGGGGATTAAAAGTGTGTGCCCCATGTGGGACAACCTGTTTACCCTGTATCTACCCCAGTGCTTAGAACATTGCTTGGCACATAGTAAGCATTTAAAAAAATACAATCATTATTATTATCATCAAATGCCCGCTATTCTTCTTTTGTCCTCTGATTTTGGCTTCTTTCCTTCTTTTTTGGCTACTTCCAGAGTTATGTTTGACATCCATTTTGTCTTTTTCTTCTTTCTGACCTTTTGCAATACCATGTCACTTTCTTCCTTAATGACATTTTTAATAATAATAATGATTATTATTATGCAATACCGTGTCACTTTCTTCCTTGATGACATTTTTAATAACAATACTACTATTCTTCTTCTTATTATTCTTCCTGCCCTGAAGGAGCTTACAGTCTATAAAGTGCAAAGGAAGGGACTGAACGTTTGGCAGAGGACCGTAGAACTAGTTAGATACAGTCCCTCCTCTGAAGGAGCTGACATTTAGTGTAGGAGACAGACGTTAAAATAAATTACATTCTTCTTTCTCTTTTCCACGGAGACCCAAGGGAAGATGGTAAGAAATGGAAATCAAGGACATGAGAGGGGAAAAAAGAAAAGCTGAAATGGGAAAAAGAAAAAGGTAAGGAAGAGAACAGTGAGGGAGAGGTAGGAGGAGGGTGGGTCTGGGAGTCAGAAAGACTTGGATTCTACTCCAGACTCTGCCACTTGATGATGACGGTATTTGTTAAGAACTTCCTATGTCCAAGCACTGTTCTAAGCACTGGGGTAGATACAAGATAATCAGGTTGTCCCACTTGGGGCTCGCAGTTTTAATCTCCATTTTACAGATGAGGTAACTGAGGCACAGAGAAATGAAGTGACTTGCCCCAAGTCACACAGCTGACAAGTGGAGGAGCAGGGATTAGAGCCCACGTTCTCTGACTCCGAGCCTGGGCTCTTTCCATTAAGCCCTGCTGCTTCTTGTCTGCTGTGGGACCTTGAGCAAGTCATTCACTTCTCTGGGCTTCAGTTCCCTCATCTATAACATGGAGAATAAGAGCATGAGCCCCTTGTGGGACAGGGACTCTGTCCAACTTGATTATAAGTAATAATAATAATGATAATTATGGTATTCGTTAAGCACTTTGTGCTAGGGACTGTACTAAACACTGGGGTAGATACAAGCCAATTGGGTTACCTTGTATCTACCCCAGTGTTTAGTACAATGCCTGGCACATAGTAATAATAATAATAATAATAATAATAATTGCATCTGTTAAGCACTTACTATAAGCACTTAACAAATAGCATGGCAAACAAAGAAGGAAGGAGTAGCCCTGCAGACTCTCAAAGTAACCCATTTCCAAGACAATCTTGACCTGGGAAAAGCAACATGGAATACAGGCCCGTGTTCTCGCCGCAGGCATGAGTGAAGCAGCCAATCGTATTTACGGAGCGCTTAATGTGAGCAGGGCACTGTAATAGACACCTGGGAGAGGGCAACAGAACAATAAACAGACACCTTCCCTACCCACAACGAGCTGACAGTCTAGAGAGAGCTGAGGAGAATCTGTCAGAGAGGTCAGGGAAGGAGCCGGGCACCGGATCGTTGGGGAGAGGGGCCGGTCAGGAGGGTCGTAAGGATGACAGCGGAGTCCGAACTCATCGGATTAAAGCAGCGTGGCTCATTGGAAAGAGCACGGGCTTTGGAGTCAGGGCTCATGAGTTCGAATCCCAGCTCTGCCACTTGTCAGCTGTGTGACTGTAGGCAAGTCACTTAACTTCTCTGTGCCTCAGTTCCCTCATCTGTAAAATGGGGATTAAGACTGTGAGCCCCACGTGGGACAACCTGATTCCCCTGTGTCTACCCCAGCGCTTAGAACAGTGCTCGGCACATAGTAAGCGCTTAACAAATACCGACATTATTATTATTATTATTAAAGAGGAAACGGGGGAAGGGGTGGATCGGGGGGTGACTGGGGGGTCGGCGGGAGGAACAGAGACAGGAGGAGAAGGGAGAGGGCTTGGAGGAGGCTGGAGTGAGGTAGGGGAGGGTGGAGGCTGACCCGGCGACCTTTCCCTTCCACTAACTCCATCTTACAAATAGTTCTCTCCCCTTTTGAGCAGGATCATCCACTCCTACCCTTCTGCCCTTCCTCCCACTAGGGATCGGGGAAAGCGGGCTTAACTCCTTCTCGATCACTTGGGAAAACACAGGGAGGACGTAGAAAGTGCATTAACCCTCTGCCTGTCGCTGTAATAATAATAATGATAATTGGGGTATTTGTTCAGCCATTACTCTGTGCCAGGCACTCTTCTGAGTGCTGGATAAAAAGTATTAAGGTGGGACCGAGTCCCTGTCCCACACAGGGCTCACAGTCTTAATCCCCCTTTTACAGATGAGGGAACTGAGGCACAGAGAAGTGACTCGATGTCGGTCTCCCCACTTCCAGACTGCGAGCCCGTCGTGGACAGGGATTGTCTCTGTGGCTGAAAAGCCCAAGTGCTTAGTACAGTGCTCTGCACACAGTAAGCTCTCAATAAATACAATTAAATGAATGAACGAATGGCAACCCAGCAGACAAATGGCGGGGCCTGGATTAGAACAATAGTAATGATAATGAATAATTACGGTACTTGTTAAGTAAGCGCTTCATTCAATAGTATTTATTGAGCGCAGAGCACTGTACTAAGCCCTTGGAATGTACAATTCGGCAACAGATAGAGACAATCCCTGCCCAGTGACGGACTCACAGTCTAAACGTTGCCGAGCACTATTCTATGCACTGGGTAGATAAGATACAAGTTAAACAGGTTGGACCCAGAGTCCCTGTCCCACATGGGGCTCACGGTCTTCATCCCCATTTTACAAATGAGCCCAGAGAGGTGAAGTGACTGTCCAAGGTCACACAGCAGACAATCGGAGGAGCCGCATTGGAACTCGTGTCGTCTGACTCCCAGGCCACTAGGCTACATGAACAGGGAAGCCAGACCCCCAAACCCTCCTGAAAGGTGCCCAGAAGGGACAGGATTCCTGATTCTAACCTGGTGGGAAGTGGGAAACCTGGAGTTTGAAAATTCCTTGGTGGGTTTTCCATTTAATTGCTAAGGATAATCATGATGGTATTTATTAAGGTAAGGATAATCATGATGGTATTTTTTAAGCACTCAGCACTGTGCTAAGTGCCTGGGTACATATGACTACTCCAGCTTCTTGAGGAGAGGAATCGCATCTATCTATCGCATCTATTGAGAAGCATTGTGGCTTAGTGGAAAGAGCATGGGCTTGGGAGTCGGAGGACTCGAGTTCTAATTCCTCCTCCGCCACTCATCTGCTGTGTGACTTTGGGCAAGTCGTTTGACTTCTCTGTGCTTCAGTTACCTCATCTGTAAAATGGGGATTGAAACCGTGAGCCCGACGTGGGACAATCTGATTACCCTGTACCGACTCCAGTGTTTAGAACAGTGTTTAGTACATAGTAAGTGCCTAACAAATACCATAATAATAATAATGATATTAAACAGTGTGACGAGCAGCATGGCCTATTCGATAGAACCTGGGAATCAGAAATACCTGGGTTCTAATCCCGGCTCTGCCCATTGCTCTCTGTGAGACCTTGGACAAGTCACTTCACTTTTCAGGGCCTCGGTTTTCTCAGCTATAAAATGGAGATCCCTGTTCTCCATCCTACTTAGATCGTGAACCCTAATGCAAGACAGGATTTGGGTCCGACCTAATGAACTTTACCTACCCCAGCGCTTAGAACAGTGTTTGACATGTAGTAAATGCTTAACAAATGCCATTAAAAAACTCTAATGCATCATACTCTCCCAAGGACTTAGTTCAGTGCTCTGCAAGCAGTAACCACTCAAAAATCCACCAGTGGATTGACGGATTGTTTGCTGGGCTTGGATTTCACCAGTCGTAGCCCGGCCTCCTCCTCCTTCGTGGGCTCCTCTTCTGCCTCCGACCACTTAACTGTGGGGGTCCCTCAAGGGTCATTTCTCGGTCCCCTTCTGTTTGCCATCTCCACCCACTCCCATGGAGAACTCATTCGCTTCCAAGGCTTCAACGACCACCTCCATGTGGATGATTCCCAAATCTCCATCTCCAGCTCTGATCTCTCTCTCTCTCTCTCTCTCTCTCTCTCTGCGGTTTCTCATTTCCTTTGCCTTCAAGACATCTCTACTTGGGTATCCGGCCATCATCTCAAACTTAACATGTCCGAAACAGAACTCCTTATCTTCTCACCAAAACCCTATCCCCACCCTGACTATTCCATCACTGTAGACAGCGCCACCATCCTTCTTGCCTTATCTTGGCATTATCCTTGACTCATCTCTGTCATTCAACCCACTTATGCACATAATGACACACAGTAAGCGTTTAACAAATACCACAATTATCATTACTATATTCAACCTGCCACTAAATCCTTTCAATTCAACCTTCACGACATCACTCAGAATCCCCCTTTTCCTCTCCATCCACACGGCTACCGTGTTAATCTAAGCAATCATCCTATCCCGCCTTGATTATCGTGTCAGCCTCCTCGCTGGCCTCCCTGCCTCCTGTCTCTCCCCACTCCCGTCCGTACTTCACTCTGCTGCCTGCATTCTTTTTCTATAAAAATGCTCAGGCCACATTTTCCCACTCTTCAAGAGCCTCCAGTGGTTGCCCATCCACCTCCGCGTCAAACTGAAGCTTCTCACTATCGGCTTTAAAGCATTCAATCAGCTCACTCCCTTCTACTTTTCCTCACTGATTTCCTACTACGACCCAGCCCGCGCACTTCACTTCTCTAATGCCAACCTACTTATTGTACCTCGATCTCATCTATCTCACCACTGACGTCTCGCCCGCGTCCCGCCTCTGGCCTGGAACTCTCTCCCTCTTCACGTCCGACAGACAATTGCTCTACACACCTTAAAAACCATATTGAAGGCACAGCTCCTTCAATAGACCTTCCCTGACTAAGCCTTCATTTCCTCTTCTCCCACTCCCTTCTGCATCCCCCTCGCGCTTGGATTATGCTCCCTTGTTCAGCCCTCCCTCAGCCCCACAGCACTTACGTTCGTGCCCGTAATGTATTTATTTATAATAATGTCTGTCCCGGTCTAGACTATAAACTCGTTGATTCTTTAATGGTATTTGTTAAGTGTTTACCATGTGCCGGGCACTCTACTAAGTGCTGGAATGGACTGTAAACTCGTCACTGGGCAGGGATTGTCTCTATCTGTTGCCGAATTGTATATTCCGAGCGCTTTGTACAGTGCTCTGCACATAGTAAGCACTCAATAAATAAGAATGGATGAATGAATGAATGAATACGAAGTAATCAGGTTAGACACGGTCCCTGATCCCATGGGGATCACAGTAATAATCCCCATTTTACAGAGAGGAAACTGAGGCACAGAGAAATTACGTGACTTGCCCAAAGTCACTCGCATAAAAGTGGCAGAGCCAGGATTAAAACCCAGATCCTTCTGACTTCTGAGCCTGTGCTCTAACCACGAGGCCCGTTGTTTCTCATTCTCATTGTAAATAGGGAACATGTTTACCAACTCTGTTATATTGTACTCTCCCAAGCACTTAGTATAGTGATCTGCACACAGTAAGCACTCAATAAATACGATGGATTGACTGATCATGATGATAACATTTTTAACAGTAGGTGTTAATATTTGTAGCATTTGTTAAGCTCTTACTATGTGTCAAACACTGTACTAAGCTCTGGGGTAGATAATCGAAGATAATCAGGGCCTACCTGGGGCTCACAGTCCAAGTAGGTGAGATAAGGGATATTGAATCCCCATTTTACAGATGAGGGTACTGAGGCCCAGAGAAGTGAAGTGACTTGCCCGAGGTCACATAGCAGACACGTAGCGGTGTCGGAATTAGAACCCAGGTCCCCTCATCTCCCTCTGCTCCTCCCCCTCTCCCTTCCCATCCCCTCAGCACTGTACTCATCTGCTCAACTGTATATATTTACAATACCCTATTTATTTTGTTAATCAAACGAACATCGCCTCGATTCTATTTAGTTGCCACTGTTTTTACGAGACGTTCTTCCCCTCGACTCTATTTATCGCCATCGTTCTCGTCCGTCCGTCTCCCCCGATTAGACCGTGAGCCCGTCAGACGGCAGGGACTGTCTCTATCTGTTGCCGACTTGTTCATTCCGAGCGCTTAGTACAGTGCTCCGCACATAGTAAGTGCTCAATAAATACTATTGAATGAATGAATGAATGAATGAATGAATGAATGAAAGGTCCTCCAACTCCTGGGACCAAGCTCATTCTACTTAACTAGCTGCCTCCTCCATTCAATAAGCTCTTACCGTGTGTCCAACGCTGTGCTAACTGAGGGGGCAGATATAGCACAATCCGACTGGCTGCCAAGCAACGGGGTAGGTACAAGCTAATCAGGTTGGACACAGTCCCTGTCCAACAGTCTTATTCCCCATTTTACAGATGAGGGAACTGAGGCCCAGAGAAGCTAAGTGACTCGCTCGAGGGCCCTCAGCAGACAAATGGCGAAGGTAGGATTAGAACCCAGGTCTTTCTGACTCCCAGGTTTGGGTTCTATCCACTAGACCATGCTGCTTCCCCACTATTGTATTCAGTATGTGCTTACAGTGTGTTGAGCGCTGAGGTAAGCCCTGGGGCAGATACAACACAATCAGAATGGCCACAGCCTACAGTAAAGGAAGATAAGCAGAGAAGCAGCGTGGCTCAGTGGAAAGAGCCCGGGCTTGGGAGTCAGAGGTCATGGGTTCGAATCCTGGCTCTGCCACTCGGCAGCTGTGTGACTCTGGGCGAGTCACTTTTCTGTGCCTCAGTTACCTCAACTGTAAAATGGGGATTAACTGTGAGCCTCACGTGGGACAACCTGATTACCCTGTATCTCCCCCAGCGCTTAGAACAGTGCTCTGCACATAGTAAGCGCTTAACAAATACCAACATTATTATTATTATTATTATTATTATTAAAGGCTCACAGACTACAGTAAAGGGAGAACCCATTTTACGGAGGAGAAAACAGAGACTGTGAGCCCATTATGGGCAGGGTTTGCCTCTATTGCTGAATTGTACTGCTGAATTGTACTTTCCAAGCACTTAGTGGAGTGCTCTGCACACAGTAAGCGCTCAATAAATACGATGGAATGAATGAGTGAGACCCAGGGAAGTCAAGTGACTTGTCCAAAGTCACACAACTGGCAAGTGGCGGGGCTGGGATTAATAACAATAATAATAATAATAATAATAATAATTGTGGTATTTGTTAACACTTTCTCTGTCCTGCGCACTGTACTAAGCACTGGGATAGATGCAAGGTAATTGTGTTGGACACAGTCTTTGTCCCACTTGGGGCTAACAGTCTTAATCCCCAGTTTTACAGATGAGGGAACTGAGATACAGAGAAGTGAAGTGACTCATCCAAGGTCTCACACAGCCAAGCGGCCGAGCCGACATTAGAACCCGGGTCTCTCGACTCCCCGACCCATCAAGCGTGAGTCGCCGTCCCCCAGGATTTCCCATCTTGTCAGAGCCCCTGTCCCTCAGGCCCACGGGTTTCCAGCCCTCCCTGGGTACCAGACCTTGGCAAGCGTCTGCTCTAAATATCCCCTTCGCTCCCCGCCCCCACCCCCGCGGACACCGGGATGTGCCAACCCGCAATCCAGGCGCGATTCGATCTCAGGTCTCCGCTGCGAACACTGCCTCCGGGAGCCCTGTGGGCACCGGGCCCGCCCTGGCACCGCCCCAGCAGCGCTCTGCCAGGTTAATGGGACATCAATTGGTTGTTAAAAACACTAATTGACATTAAAGAGGTGATGTTATCCGATAACTTATTGGCTCCACCAATCCCTTTCTCTGCTTGAAAAAAAAAGAAAATGCCTAAGCCTCTTGGGCGCCAAGTCTCCCGCCGTTCCCTGTGTTCCCAGCATTCCGGCGTTCCCGGCGTTCCTGGCATTCTCAGCATTCTGGCGTTCCCGATATTCCAGACGTTCCCCGCCTTCCTTTAGGCTGTATGCATTATTATAATTATTATTAAGCATTCCCTCTAGACTGTAAGCATTCCCTCTAGGCTTTAAGCGTCCCATGGGCAGGAAAAGTATCTGCCATCTCTGGTCTGTCGCACTTTCCCAAGTGCTTAGAGGCACAGCAAGTGTTCAATAGATACGATTGATTGATTGATTGATTGATTGATTGATTGATTTCCAGGATTCCCAGCGGGGGGGAACTGAGGGGGTTTCTGAGAAGCTGTGCCTTGGCCGCAGTTGAGCGAGAAGTGAGAAGCTGCGGCCTAGAGCCTGCTGACCGTGGGTCCTGTTGCCGATGGGACAGGCTCCCCGGAGACTACTGTATGAGCGTAGGTGGATTCTGGACAGGGGGTCTTCTCAGTGGGGTGGACGCCCCTGCGCCTGGAACCAGTAACTTTGACTCACCGGCCAGGCCGGGACCACTCCCTTCTGGCCTATCGGATAGAGCACGGGCCAGGGACTCAGAAGGACCCAGATTCTAATCCTGCTTCTGCTACTTGTCGGCTGCATAATAATAATAACAATAATGATGGTATTTGTTAAGCGCTTAGTATGTGCCAAGCACTATTTAAGCACTGGGCTGGTTACAAGGTAATCAGGTTGTCCCACCTGGGGCTTACAGTCTTCATCTTCATTTTACAGATGAGGCCACTGAGGCAAAGAGAAGTGAAGTGGCTTGCCCAAGGTCACACAGCTGACAAGTGGCAGAGCCGGGATTAGAACCCACAGCCTCTGATTCCCGTGCTTTTTCCACTAAGCCACGCTGCGTGACCTCGGGCAAATCACTTCACAGCTCTGTGCCTCGGTCACCTTACCTGTACAACGGGGATTAGAGGGTGAGTTCCTCGTGGGGCAAAGACTGTGACCGACCTTATCAGAAGGATCAGAGGAGAAGCAGCAGAGGACAAGATGGGCTGTGGTAGACCGGGCTACATACAGATCCACGTGTGTGGACACGCCACAGATAAGGACAAGCAGGGAAGCAGCGTGGCCTAATGGGTAGAGCCCGGACCCGGGAGTCAGAAGGACCTGGGGTCTAATCCCGGCTCCATCTCTTGTCTGCTGTTTGACCTTGGGCCCCTCACTTCACTTCACTGTGCCTCAGTTCCCTCATTTGGAAAATGGGGATTAAAACCGTGAGCCCCACGTGAGACAGGGATCGTGTCCAGCCCGATTTACTTGATTCCACCCCAGCGCTTAGTACACTGACTGGCAGTTAACAAATTCACTTTGTTAATGAAATGTACATCGCCTTGATTCTATTTAGTTGCTATTGTTTCAATGAGATGTTCATCCCCTCGATTCTATTTATTGCTATTGTTCCTGTCTGTCCGTCTCCCCCGATTAGACCGTGAGCCCGTCAAACGGCGGGGACCGTCTCTATCTGTTGCCGACTTGTTCATTCCGAGCGCTTAGTACAGTGCTCTGCGCATAGTAAGCGCTTAATAAATACTATAAATACTATTGAAAATTCCACATATGTTATTATTGTTATGGCCCTCACCTCGGTTTCCCTTCTGCTTGGAAGTAGCATGGCCCAGTGGGAAGAACCCAGGCCCGGGAACCAGGAGGCCTGTGTTCTCATCCTGGTTCCTCCACTTACCTGCTGTGTGACCTTGGGTGAGTCATTTGACTCCTATGAGCCTCACTTTCCTTATCTTGAAAGTGGGGGTCCAATACCTGTTCTCCGTTCCTTCTCAGAGAGTGACCCCTATGTGGAACAAGGACTGTATCCGACCTGATTACCTTGAATCTCCCCCATCGCTTAGAACAGTGCTTGGCACATAAGCGCTTAACTTCATTTATTCAGTTGCATTTATTGAGCGCTTACTCTGTGCAGAGCACTGTACTAAGCACTTGGACGAGTATGATACAACAATAAACGGACACATGTCCTGCCCACAACGAGTTTACAGTCTTACAAATGCCATTATTATTATTATCATTATTGTTATTATTAGACTGTAAGCCCGTCAAAGGGCAGGGACTGTCTCTATCTGTTGCCGATTTGTACATTCCAAGCGCTTAGTACAGTGCCCTGCACATAGTAAGGGCTCAATAAATACTATTGAATGAATGAATGAATGATTATTATTAAGAAATGCCTCAGTTATTGTTATGATCATAAGGACACCTCCCTGGAAGTAGTAGACCCATGCCCGGACTTCCAAAAGTTTTCCACGTCCCCGAAGGTAGGCATTTTTCCGTCCATCTGCCCTTTCTGCCGTGCAATGGGTTCAGGAGGGTCCGTAGCTCGGCGTGGGGATCGGGGAGAAGCCGGGGGGGCCTCTCCTTTTCTGGCTCAGAGCGGGGCTTCCTCGGCCCCCATCCTGCGTCTCCCCCGGACGGCTGGTCCCGGGCCTATGCTCGGCCAGTTGTGAGACCCCCCCCCCCCAAGACGAGCTGGATGAATATTTCATGGCCCCTGATTGGCAGCTCAAGAGGCCTTGGGGATCCTGGCGCCGAAAGCCAGCCGGGAGAGGGCTGAGGCGGAGGCCATACCATTGATCCTGGGCCCAGACCTGCCAGCCGGGACCTCAGCCACCGACCCTCCGGCTCCTGCCCCATCTGCCGGCCCCCCTCCCCAGCCTAAGGAGCCTCCGGGAGGGTCCTCGGTCACTGCGTTTCCCCCCACTCCCTCGCCCCACAGGGTCCCGCTGCCGCCGCGGATGAGTCCCCGAGGAGGCCTCCACAGACTCCAGCTGGGGCTCCGTCCTCGTGGTCGCGGCCGGCCCCTTCCTCCCTCCCAACCCCGGCTCCGCCCCCGTCTCCTGGGAGCTTCCCACAGCCATCAGGACCCCCGGTGGGGGACGGGGGGGGGGGGGCGGCCTGCTCCTCCCCGCCATCTTTCCCTTGCTCCTCTGGTCTCTTCCTCCACTCCCCTCTTACCCTCCTTCCATTCCCTTCTTCCTTCCCAAATCCCCTTCTTCTTTCCATCTCCTTACTCCTACTCTCCCATTCTCTTCCTCCTCCTCCTTCTCTTCCCATCCCCTTTCTCCTCCCCATTTCCCCTCTCCTCCTCCTCCAACCCCTTTCCCCCTCTTCCTCCCACTTCCTCCTCCTCATTTCCTCTCTCCTCTCCACTATCTGCTTCCATCTCTCCCTACCTTCTTCCTCTTCTAGCCCTTCCTTCTCCCCAACCCTTTCTCCTCTTCTTCTACCTCCTCCTCCTCCTCCTCCTCCTTCTTCTTCTCCTCCTCTTCCTCTTTTTCCTCCTCCTCCTTCTCTTTCATCTTCTCCTCCTCCTCTTCCCTCATCTTTTCCCACCACGTTTTTTCATCATTCCTGCTTTCCCATCGCTGGAGGCGAGGAAACGAATTTTCACGGGAAAAACCTGGCTTCCCATGGCCTGGGAATGGGCTCGGACAATCGGGGAGATTGTCGGTGTCCCCTCTGGACTCTCATTTGCCGGCGCTGCCATCCAGTGCTCTGTTCACCAGGCAGAGGGAGGAGAAAGGGTCAGACTTGAGGGATTTTCCTTTCCAGCCGGGGGTCCCATGACTTCTAAAACAGGACCACCACCACCCCAGTCAATCAGTCAGTCAGACAATCATATTTACTGGGCACTTACTGTGTGCAGAGCACTGTACTAAGCACTTGGAAGAGTACGGTATAGCAATAAGCAGACACATTTCCTGCTCACAACTAGTCTACACCCCACATCCCACACTGCTCGGCCGAGTCCAATATTATCAAGGGCTGGTTTTTTGATGGTATTGATGTCTGTCTACTTGTTTTGTTTTGTTGTTTGTCTCCCGTCTTCTAGACCGTGAGCCTGTAGTCGGGTAGGGATTGTCACTATCTGCTGCCAAATTGTCCTTTCCAAGTGCTTAGTGCAGTGCTCTGCCCACGGTAAGCGCTCAATAAATACGCTTGAATGAATGAATAAATGGTATATCTAAGCTTTGGGGAGCAGCCAGGAGCGACGAAGACTGTTACTTGCTAAGTGGCATTTGTTAAGCTCTTCCGACGTGCCCAACACTGGGGTGGATACAAGCAAACAAGCCACGTGGGGCTCGCAGCCTCAATCTCCATTTTACAGATGAGGGAACTGAGGCCCAGAGAAGTGAAGCGATTTGCCCAAGGTCACACAGCAGATAAGTGGCGGAGCCGGGATTAGAACCCAGGTTCTTCTGACCCCCAGACCCGGGCTTTTGACACTAGACCATGATGCTTCTACAGGAGAGCGGGTATCACCACCACAGATGGGAGAATAAGACAGACATCTCCTTCTGATGATGACAGCGATTCATTCAGTCATTTAATCGTATTTATTGAGTGCTTACTGTGTGCAGAGCACTGAGCTAAGTGCTTGGAAGAGGACAATACAACAGATACAGCAATAGAACACGGGCCCTGCCCACATAAGCTTACAGTCTAGAGGGAATTTTCAGAGACGATGATGGTGATGATGATGAATGTATTGATTAAGCCTTCACTGAGGCCTGGGGAAGCCAAGTCCCAGGTAGGGGCATCCACGGTTCAGAGCCAGGACATCGAGGCGGGTGCGTTTGAGACACCCGACCAGCGTGGCCTAGTGGGTTGAGCTCGGGCCTGGGAGTCAGAAGGACCTGGGTTCTAACCCGGCTCTGCTGCTTGTCTGCCTTGTGACCCTGAACAAGTCATTTCACTTCTCTGGGCCTCGGTTCCCCCATCTGTAAAAATGGGGAGGAAGACTGTGAGCCTTCTGTGGGACAGGAGCTGTGTCCAACCCTAATATCTTGTATCTACCCCAGTGCTTAGAACAGTGCCTGGCATATACCAAGCGCTTAAAAAAACCACGATTATTATTATTCTTAGTTTTATTCCTGATCTTCAGCCTAGGAAACGGTGCTCCTTGCTTCTGTCCTTCCATCCCCCCAGCCACGGACACCCAAGAGACCCTTCCGACCCAGACACGTAAGCCTTTTGACTACGCACCCTATTCGACCCTCGGCACGCACGGGCCCGTGGCTTTCTTTAGCCACCATGGCTGCTTCTCTCCGAGAGCTCGGATGTAGCCCAAATCCCCCCAAGGCCCTGGCACAGCCCCGGACCCTTCCACCCACCCAGGACAGCCCCCACCCCCTTCCCAGGGTCCACCTCACACAGGGACCCCTCGAATAAGCAACCCACTGTTGTCCGGGTGCCCTCCCTGCCTTCTGTGCCCGAGGCGGGAGGGGGGGGGGCCAGAGGAAACGAGGGGGGTCCCTCCCCCGCTTCCTCCTCCGGCTGCCCCGGGGACCCCCGGCGGTGACCTCCGGCCCCACCGGGGTCAAGGGAGGTCGGCTAATTTGAGCACATCGGGGTGATTGCTTGTCACTCGCTTCCTGCTGCTTCTCCCTCAGAGGTCACGGTGGGCGGGGGGTGGGGGAGTGGGCAGGGGGTAAACCTGGGCTGGGAGGGGGTGGAGGTGGGGGGGCATTTGTTCTGACGTCGCAGGCCTCTGCGAGCTTCCAGGCTGGGTAGCGGAAGGGAATCAGAACCACTGTCTCCGCATCGCCTCTCTCCCCTCCTCACCTGCCGCAGAGCCTTCCCGCGGCATGCACGAGGTCAAATCCACTCACTCACCCATCCCAGTCTGGACCAGCTGCCGGAGCCCTAGGGGCTACAGGCCAGGAGGATCTGGGTTCTAATCCCAGCCCTGCTACGTGCCTGCTGTGTGACCTTGGGCAAGTCACTTCACTTCTCCGGGCTTCAGTTCCTTCTGAACAACAATAATTATTATAATCATTATTGCGGTATTTAAGTACTTACTATGTGCCGGGCACTGTACTAAGCGCTGGGGCGGATACAAGCAAATTGGGTTGGACACAGCCGCTGTCCCACGTGGGTCTCACAGTCTAAATCCCCATTTTACAGATGAAGTAACTGAGGCAGAGAGAAGTGAATGCTCTCCTGAATGCTTAGTCTCTGCACATAGTAAGCACTCAGTAAATAGCATTGATTGATAGATTGATTATCCTTATACTCGGCTATTTCCTTTATCTCTAATCCGTTTGACATCAGCCATGAGCTCCTGAAGGGAAGGGATCATGTCCACCCACTCTGTCGTATTGCATTCTCTCACTGATAATAATAAAGCTATTTGTTAAGCGCTTACTATGTGCCAGGCACTGTAAGCGCTTAATACAGTGCTCTGCACACAGTAACCGCTCAATAAATACGATCGAATGAATATTTATGTCTCTCCCTCTAGACTGAAAGTTCGTCACGGGCAGGGAATGTGTCTGCTAATTCTGTTGCGTTGTACTCTCCCGAGTGTTTAGTATAGTGCTCTGCACGAGTCCGTTGTTGGGTAGGGATTGTCTCTATCTGTTGCTAAATTGTACTTTCCAAGTGCTTAGTATAGTGGTCTGCACATAGTAAGTGCTCAATAAATATGATTTAATGACTAGAAGTGCTCAATAAATACCACTGATTGGTTGACTGATAGTTTTTGGCTGGGCTGTTACCAATGGCAAGGACAGCCATCCCTGAAGACAACTTTTCTGTGTTTCTTCTGAGCATTCTTTTATATTTTTTTATGGTATTTGTTAGGCAGTTAGTATGTGCCAAGCACTGTACTAAGGGCTGGGTTAAATACCAGCTCATCAGGATGGACCCAGTCCCTATCCCACATGAGACTCAAAGTAGTAATCCCCATTTTACAGATATGGGAACTGAGACACAGACAATGATAATCATAATGATGATAACTGAGGTATTCGCTTAGTGCTTACTATGTGCCAGGCGCTGTATTAAGCGCTGGGGTAGATACAAATTAATCAGGTCAGACACAGGTCAGACACAGTCCATGTCGCACATGGGGCTCACAGTCTTAATCCCCATTTTACAGATGAGGGAACTGAGGCCCAGAGAAGTGAAGTGACCTGTGCTAGGTCACACAGCAGACAAGTGGCGGAGCTGGGATTAGAACCCACTCATCCGTATATATTTTCATTACCCTATTTATTTTGTTAATGAGATGTATATCACCTTGATTCTATTTATTTGCTATTGCTTTAATGAGACGTTCATCCCCTTAATTCTATTTATTGCCATCGTTTTTGTCTGTCCGTCTCCCCCGATTAGACCGTAAGCCCGTCAAAGGGCAGGGACTGTCTCTATCTGTTACCGATTTGTCCATTCCAAGCGCTTAGTATAGTGCTCTGCACATAGTAAGCGCTCAATAAATACTATTGAATGAATGAATGAACCCAGGTCCTCCTGCTCCCAGGCCCGTGCTTGGAAGCCTTACTGAGGGCCCATTTCCTTCAAGAGGCCTTCCCTGACTAAGCTCTCCTCTCCTTCTATCACGACTTTCTGCATCTCCCTAACTCGCTCCTTTTCTTCAATCCCCCGCCCAGGCCCACAGCACCTCTGATTCCTGTCATTTATTTATTTCCATTAATGTCTGTCTCCCCCTATATATAGACTGTAACCTCACTGTGGGCCAGGAGTGTGTCTATTGTATATTGTACTCTCCCAAGTGCTTAGTACAGTGCTGTGCACATAGTAAGTGCTAAATAAATATGCTTGAATGAATTCATTCATTCAATAGTATTTATTGAGCGCTTACTATGTGCAGAGCACTGTACTAAGCGCTTGGGATGAACAAGTCGGCAACAGATAGAGACAGTCCCTGCCGTTTGACGGGCTCACAGTCTAATCGGGGGAGACGGACAGACGAGAACAATGGCACTAAACAGCGTCAAGGGGAAGAACATCTCGTAAAAACCGATGGCAACTAAATAGAATCGAGGCGATGTACAATTCATTAACAAAATAAATAGGGTAACGAAAATATATACAGTTGAGCGGATGGGTACAGTGCCGTGGGGATGGGAAGGGAGAGGTGGAGGAGCGGAGGGAAAAGGGGAAAATGAGGCTTTAGCTGCGGAGAGGTAAAGGGGGGATGGCAGAGGGAGTAGAGGGGGAAGAGGAGCTCAGTCTGGGAAGGCCTCTTGGAGGAGGTGATTTTTTAAGTAAGGTTTTGAAGAGGGAAAGAGAATCAGTTTGGCGGAGGTGAGGAGGGAGGGCGTTCCAGGACCGCGGGAGGACGTGACCCAGGGGTCGACGGCGGGATAGGCGAGACCGAGGGACGGCGAGGAGGTGGGCGGCGGAGGAGCGGAGCGTGCGGGGTGGGCGGTAGAAAGAGAGAAGGGAGGAGAGGTAGGAAGGGGGAATGAATGAATGAATGAATGAAAGTTGTGGGCAGGGAATGTGTCCATTCCTTGAAGCCTAGAGTGAATGAATGAATGAATGAATGAAAGTTGTGGGCAGGGAATGTGTCCATTTATCATTATATTGTACTCTCTCCAGTGCTTAGTACAGTGCTGTGCACATGGTAAGCGCTAAATATGCTTGAATGATTGAATGGATGAAAGTTGTGGGCAGGGAAGGTGTCCATTGATCATTACATTGTACTCTCTCCAGTGCTTAGTACAGTGTTGTGCATATGATCAGCGCTAAATAAATATGCTTGAACGATTGAATGAATGAATGAAAGTTGGGGGCAGGGAATGTGTCCATTTATCATTATATTGTACTCCCTCCAGTGTTTAGTACAGTGTTGTGCACATGGTAAGCGCTAAATAAATATGCTTGAATGATTGATTGAATGAATGAATGAGAGTTGTGGGCAGGGAATGCGACCGTTTATCATGTTGTACTCTCTCCAGTGCTTAGTACGGTGCTCTGCGCACGGTAAGCGCTCAGTAAATACGATTAAATGAATGAACGATGGTTATCTTGTACTTTCTCAAGTGCTCAGTTCAGTGCTCTGCACACGATAATAATGTTGGTATTTGTTAAGCGTTTACTATGTGCAGAGCACTGTTCTAAGCGCTGGGGGAGATACACGGTAATCAGGTCGTCCCACGTGAGGCTCACAGTTAATCCTCATTTTACAGATGAGGGAACTGAGGCCCAGAGAAGTGAAGTGACTCGCCCACAGTCACACAGCTGACAAGTGGCAGAGCTGGGAGTCGAACTCATGACCTCTGACTCCGAAGCCCACGCTCTTTCCACTGAGCCACGCTGCTTCCCAATAGGTGCTCGGTAAATATGACTGAATGAATGCTATCTCGTACTGTCCCAAGCGCTCAGTTGAGCGCTCTGCATACGTTAATTGTTCAATAAATAGGGTTGAATAAATGTTATCTTGGACTTTCCCGAGCGTTCCATTCAGTGCTCGGCCCACGGTAAGCGCTCAACAGACAGGAACGAATGACCGAACGAACGAGCGACTCCATCCACTAGGCCTCTCTGTGGCGACCGGGCCCGGGCGGGTGCGGGCGGTGGGCCAGCGTCGGCCCGGTGGGCCCGTGCCCCCTCGCAGCGGGTCGCCCCCCCCGGGGGTCGTTCGGTCTGGACGCAGACGGGCCGTACGGGACAACGTTCAGAGCTCACGGCGGCTCCAGGCGCAGCGTGATTTAATCATCAGACACTTAAGGCCGTTTACGGTGATTCAGTCCACTTAGGGCGGCCCTCTTGGCTAATTCCAATGCCGTCCCGGCCCCGAGCCGGCGTCTCCTTGCTCGTTAGCGGAGGGGGGATGCTCGGGGGGGAGAGGACCCCCGTCTCGTCTCCCTCAGCCTTCAAGCGTCTTTATTAGACAAAGCAGCTGATTCCATTGACTTAGGTGCAGTGGATTACCCAGCAGGCTGGCTCGGATACCTCAGGCTTGGGACTTTAATTCCCTTTATGCTGTTTTGGGGCATTTATTTGTATTCATGTCTGTCTCCCCCTCTAGACTCCTCTCCCCACCTTCAAAGACTTGTCTCCTTCAAGAGACCTTCCCTAAGCCCTCCTTTCCTCTTCTCCCACTCCCGTTTGCGTCTTCCCGACTCGGTCCCTTTATTCACCGCCCCCCTCCCAGCTTCCATCATTTATGCACATATCTGTAATTTATTCATTTATATCAACGTCCGTTTCCCCCTCTAGCCTGCAAGTTCGTTGTGGGCAAGGAATGTGACCGATATATTGTTGTGTTGGGTTTTCCCAAGCGCTTAGTATGGTGGTCTGCCCAGAGCAAGCGTTCAACAAATAAGATCGATCGACTGATTGATGGGAATTGCGGTGAGCCCATAACAAGCTGCCTTTTTAGTGACTGTTTGTGAGCCCATCAACCTCCATATAAAACAAAAACTCCTCACCGTTGGTTTTAAAGCCGTCCATCCCATTGCCCCCTCCTACGCCACCTCCCTTCTCTCCTTCTCCAGCCCAGCCTGCACACACCGCTCTTCTGCCGCCTTTCACCTCCTCGCTGGGGCTCCTTCTCGCTTGTCCCGCCGTCGACCCCCGGTTCATGTCCTACCTCTGTCCTGGAACGCCCTCCCTCCTCACAGCCGCCAAACTGACCCTCTTCCCCCCTTCAAAGCCCTACTAAGCGCTCACCTCCTCCAGGAGGCCTTCCCGGCCCGAGCCCCCTTTTCCTCCGTTCCTCCTCCCCGTCACCCGACTCCCTCCCTCTGCTCTACCCTCTTCCCCGCCCCAAGGCACTGGTGTGTATTAGTACATATTTATTTTTCTATTTATTTTATTAATGATGCGTATATATGCGGCTCAGTGGAAAGAGCTTGGGCTTCGGAGTCAGAGGTCATGGGTTCGACTTCCAGCTCTGCCACTTGTCAGCTGTGTGACTGTGGGCAAGTCACTTCACTTCTCGGTGCCTCAGTTACCTCATCTGTAAAATGGGGATTAACTGTGAGCCTCGCGTGGGACGACCTGATTACCCTGTATCTATCCCAGCACTTAGAACAGTGCTCTGCACATAGTAAGCGCTTAATAAATACCAACATTATTATTATTATATCTATAATTCTATTTGTTTTGGTGCTACTGATGTTCATCTACTTCTTTCGTTTCGTCGTCTGCCTCCTCCTTCTAGACTGTGAGCCCTCTGTGGGGTAGGGATTGTCTCTATCTGTTGCCGAACTGTACTTTCCAAGTGCTTAGTGCAGTGCTCTGTGCACAGTAAGCGCTCAATAAATGCGATTGGATGAATGAATGAATCCCGTGAACAAGAAGAAGAAAGAGACTCGCACTGATGGGTTTTACCTGAGGACAGGTGATTGCGGGCCTGTGAGGGTCCGAGCATGGTCGGAAGCGGGGCTCTCTTTCCCTGTTCTACCGGGTAACGAGCCTGGACCCATCGATGTCTGCCACGTAGAGTCTCAGCCGCCAAGCCTGAGGCAGAAAAAAGGCAGCCCCTCTGAATTAAAAAGGGGGCACCTGGACGCGGCACGGGAGCATGTCGAGATATAGAGAGAAGCGAACATCAAAGCAGCACTTGGAATCGGAAAGAAGTGTCGTTAGAAGGGGCTCCCTTGACCACACACTGGTTTGGACCCTTGAGTGGTGGAGCGAGTGAGGGAATGAATGTGTCACCCCCTTGCACGTCGGTAAAACTAAATAAAAAAACTTTTCACAGTAACTTTGGTGATCAGAGGTGTGGTTTGAACTCTCACCGAGGCTCCCCCTGGCCAGGAGGGGCCTGGTTGGTACGAGCGAGGGGGGCTCGTGACAGGAGTGTCTACCAATCCTGTTATATTGTTACACTGTCCTCTCACAAGTGCTTAGGACAGTGTCCTGCGTACAGTAGGTGCTCAGTAAGTACGATCCACTGACCGACTGATTGTACGGGTTTCCAAGGGGAGTAAGGGGAAGGGGTGACGGTGGCTCGGGCCGGCCTTGCAGGAATCCACTGAGGCAGACGGGAAGCTCACTGTGGGCAGGGAACAGGTCTGCCGACCCTGTTGTAGTGTACTCTTCTAAGCGTTTAGTGCAGTGCTCTGCACACGGTAAGAGCTCAATGAATAACCTCTCATTCAACCCACATATCCAATGTCGCCAAATCCCGTTGGCTCAGCCTTCACATCGTGGCTAAAATCTGCCCTTTCCTCTCCATGATAATAATGATGACATTTGTCAAGCACTTACAGTGTGCCGAGCACTGTGGTAGATACAAAGTGATCAGGTTGTCCCACGTGGGGCTCGCAGTCTTCATCCCCGTTTTATAGCTGAGGTCACTGAGGCACAGAGGAGTTAAGTGACTTGCCCAAAGTCACACAGCTGATAAGCGGCGAAGCCGGGATTAGAACCCACGACCTCTGACGCCCAAGCCCGGGCTCCTGCCACTACACCATGCTGCTCCTCGTCCAAACTGTTACCAGGTTAATCCAAGCACTTATCCGATCCCTCCTTGATTCCCACGTCAGCCTCCTCGCTGATCTCCCCGCCTCCTGTCTCTCCCTACTTCGGTCCCTGCAGTGTGGCTCAGAGAACGAACACGGGCTTGGGAGTCAGAGGTCACCGGTTCGAATCCCGGCTCCGCCACTTGTCAGCTGTGTGACTGTGGGCGAGTCACTTCACTTCTCCGTGACTCAGTTCCCTCATGTGTAAAATGGGGATTAAGACGGTGAGCCTCACGTGGGACAACCTCATTACCCTGCATCTCCCCCAGCACTCAGAACAGTGTTCTGCACATAGTAAGCGCTTAACAGATACCAAATTATTATTACTTCACTCTGCCGCCTGGATTATTTTTCTACAGAAACTTTCAATCCGTGTTTCCCCCAACGCTCAAGAACCTCCAGTGGTTGCCCGTCCACCTCCGCATCAGACAGAAACTCCTCACCGTCGGCTTTAAAGCCGTCCATCGCCTCGCCCCCTCCCACCTCGCCTCCCTACCCTCCTGCTCCAACCCAGCCCGCACGCTTCGCTCCTCTAATGCCAACCTACTCACTGTACCTCAACCCCGTCTATCTCGCGGCCCACCTCTCGCCCACGTCCTGCCTCTGGCCTGGCACGCCCTCCCTCTTCATATCCGACAATGACTCTCCCCCCTCTTCGAAGCCTTATCGAAGGCCCATCTCCTCCGGGAGGCCTTCCCTGACTACGCCCTCCTTTCCTCTTCTCCCATTCCCTTCTGTTTCACTCGCACTTGAATCTGCACCCTTTACCCTTCAGCCCCACCGCTCTTACGCCTCCATCCATAATTCGTTTACTTATATTAACGTTTGTTAATTACCGATTTCCTCCATGCCAGAATTAGAACCCAGGTCCTCTGACTCTCAGGCCCAGGATCTTTCCACCCGGACACACTGCTTCCCGCTGATTTCCTCCCCGCCCGCCTCTAAATCGGAAGCTCCCTGTGAGAAGGTGACATATCTACCAGCTCCATTATATCGTACTCTCCCAAGGGCTTAGTCCGGTGCTCTGCACACAGTCAGCACCCAATAAATATGATCAATCAATTGAACGCGGCCGCCCAAATGAAAGCCGGTGTCAAGTTCCTCATCTATAAACTGGACATCTGGTCTCTGGTCTCGTTTTCCCTTAGACAACGAGTCCCGTCTGGGTCAGGGAACTGTGCCCTGCCTGGTGATCTTGTACCTACCCCAGTGTTTAGCACAGTGCTGGACACATGATAAGCGCTTATAGCAACCACTAATCATACTTGTACAGCCTCTAGACTGTAAGCTCATTGTGGGCAGGGGATGTGTGAGTAAAAGTGTTGTTTTGTAATCTCCCAAGCACTTAGTACAGTGCTCTGCACATAGTAAACGCTCAGTAAATAGGATTAAATGAGTGAGGGATCCCTGTCAGGTTGACTTGAGAGGAACAAAGACAGTGAAGAGGAGAACGGCGAGTGAAGCGTTTGTCGTGGGCGGGGAACGTGTCTACCAACCCTGTGGCATTGTACATTCCCCGGAGTTTAGTACAGTGCTCCGCACACAGTCAGTGCTCAATAAATACCATCGATCGACTACTGATTAAAGAGAGCAGATAGGTCAAGTGGAGCCAGAGCAGGGAGAGCCCAGAAGGAGCCCGAGAGAAGTTTAATTACGATGACGGTGCTTGTTAAGAGCTCACTCTGTGCCAAGCACTGTTCTAAGCACAGGGGTAGATCCAAGTTGATCAAGTTGGACACAGTCCCCACGTGGGGCTCATAGTCTTCATCCCCATTTTACAGGTGAGGGAACTGAGGCCCAGAGAAGTGAGGCGACTTGCCCACGTGGCAGACGTGTGGCGGAGCTGAGATTCGATCGACTGCCTGACTCTCGGCCCTGCGTTGAGCCCAGTCCCCTTCCCAGGGGTGGAAGGATCCGGACGGCTCCGCTGGGGACCCCCGCTTGGCATCTCCGCGCCCCTCGGAGGACCCTTCCTCAAGACAGGCCGCCTCACGCCCTCGCTCGACGCAGGCCCCACGCGGGCCCACTGAGGCAGCCCAGCCGCGGGTTTCCGGAGCCTCCGGGGAAGCGGGAAGGTTGCCGGGGGAAGGACGTGGACTTCCCGGCCCGCCGGCCATCTTGCGCTGGGCCTCGGCCTTCCTCCGGGCCCCGCGAAACCATCGGGGCGGTAGCTCAAGGTCTCCGGGGACGGCCGTCTTATGCGTTCGCGGAGACTGCGGTTCAAGCAAGGTCAGAGTAATTGTGCATGATGAATGGTTCGTCTCTTCCTGAAAGCCTTCCACGAGGGCTCCAACCCAGTTAGGCAGAATTTCCCGGGACCGATCGCCCATTAAAGGGGCGGCTTCCCATTTCCTCGGGGCCCGCCTGGTTTTCCAGGGCTCGGGGGCCACCGGCTCTCTCTCCCGGGGTCGGATTCCCCGTCTCCCTCCAGTCTCCCGTCAGGGAGACGGACGCTTGGATCGTTACCCGTAAGGTAAGCGACCGAGTACGAGGAGATATCCCCAGATACGGGGAGGGTGAGGTTAGCATCGAAATGCGGAATGGTACCTCCTCAACTGCGTAATAGTAATGATGATAATAAGGGCATTTATTAAGCACTTCCTATTTGCCAGGCACAGGAGTAGATGGAAGGTTATGAGATCGGACAGAGTCCCTGTCCCACAGGGAGCTCACGTTCTCTCTCACCCCCGTTGCACAGATGAGGAAACTGAGGTCCAGCTAGGGCTCTCTCAAGGTAGAGAAGGGGAGGGGTTGGGAGGAAAGCTTGGAGAGAAGCAGCGTGACTCAGTGGAAAGAGCACAGCAAGTGGTCATGAGTTCTAATCCCGGCTCCGCCGCTTGTCAGCTGTGTGACTTTGGGCAAGTGGCTTCACTTCTCTGGGCCTCAGTTACCTCATCTGGAAAATGGGGATTAAGACTGTGAACCCCACATGGGACAAACTGATCACCTTGTATCCACCCCAGCGCTTAGTACAGTGCTTTGCACATAGTAAGCGCTTAGCAAATGCCATCAGTATTGTCATTATTATTCTTTTCTCCTTGTTCATTCTTTCATTCAGTCGCATTTACTGGGCACTTACCGTGTGCACGGCACCGTACTAAGCACGTGGTCCGGAGGCCTGTCTGGAATCGGGGTCTCATCTCCACGGGTGGTTTGAGTGAGTGTATTTTCTTTTGGAGCGGTGTGGCCTAATGGATAGAGCCCAGGCCTGGAAGTCAGAAGGACCTGGGTTCTCATCCCAGTCCCACCCACCATTTATCTGCTGTGTGACCTTGAGCAAGTCGCTTCGCTTCTCTGGACCACAGTGACCTCATCTGTTAAATGGGGATTAAGACTGTGAGCCCCAAGTGGGACACGGACTACGTCAAAACTTCTATCTACCCCAGTCCTTAGTACAGGTACAGTACAGTAGAGAAGCAGCGTGGCTCAGTGGAAAGAGCACGGGCTTTGGAGTCAGGAGTCATGGGTTCGAATCCCGGGTCTGCCACTTGGCAGCTGTGTGACTGTGGGCGAGTCACTTCACTTCTCTGTGCCTCAGTTACCGCATCTGTCAAATGGGGATTAACCGCGAGCCTCACGTGGGACAACCTGATCACCCTGTATCTACCCCAGTGCTTAGAACAGTGCTCTGCCCATAGTAAGCGCTTAACAAATACCAATATTATTATTATTATCATTATCAAAGTCAAGAGACCCGCTTTCCGATCCCAGGTCCACCACTTGCTCACTGTGAGACCTGGGTCAAATCACTTAACTTGTCTGGGCCTCAGTCGTCTCATCTATAAAATGGGGATAGAAGCCCTGTTCTCCTTCTCCCTTAGACTGTGGGCTCCATGTGGGATGGGGACTATGTCCAATCTGCTATTATTGTATCTACACCTGTGCTTCCCCTCTCAGGATGGGTCCTGGAGAGTTTCCAGTCCTCTACCGGTCTCGTCTACGGGAGGGAGAGTCCAGGAGAGGCCTGTCCGATCCATTCCCAGCTCGGCCAGTGGCTAGCGAGGGGCAGGCCGTCGGCTACGAGTCAAAACTCCCCCGTGTTGGGCAGCGACGGCACGGGAGAGAGTCGAGGGCGGAGACTAAATCCGACCGTGTGGAAGGAGGCAACGGTTGACGGCTTCCGGATTTTTCCCAAGGAAACTCTCTGGATCCACTCCCAGAACGATGGCGGATGGGAAGCGGCGCATCCTGGGAAAAATGTGTCCATGGCGTCGCTATGCGTCAGAGGCGACTCGACGGCATAAGACAGTACTCAGCTGTGTGACTGTGGGCAAGTCACTTCACTTCTCTAGGCCTCAGTCATCTGTAAAATGAGGATTAGCTGTGAGCCTCACGTGGGACAACCTGATGACCCTGTATCTACCCCAGTGCTTAGAACAGTGCTCTGCACATAATAAGCACTTAACAAATACCAACATTATTATTACTTCTGTGCTTAGCAAACAGTGGGAGCTTAACAAATAGTAATAATGTTGGCATTCGTTAAGCGCTTACTACGTGCAGAGCACCGTTCTAAGCGCTCGGGGAGGTGCAGGGTAATCAGATTGTCCCACGTGAGGCTCGCAGTTATCCCCATTTTACAGATGAGGTCACTGAGGCCCAGAGAAGTGAAGTGACTCGCCCACAGTCACCCAGCTGACAAGGGGCGGAGCCGGGATTCGAACCCCTGACCTCTGACTCCCAGGCCCAGGCTCTTTCCACGGAGCCACGCTGCTTCTCAGTGCCACAGTGCCTGCTGTTGTTGTTGTTGTTTCAGCAGCTGTTATGGTATTCATTCAATACTTACTCTGTGCTGAGCGCCCGCGTGTGAACACGTGATATGCTTGTCCCCTCCGTGTGCCGTAGAGTAGCTCACAGTGTGGGAGCGGCTGTCTTCTGGGTTGCGGGTGTCTTCCTGTTTCGGTCTTTAGATGTGACCCCATTTTTGCTACTGGACTTCAAGCTCCCAGAGGGCAGACAATCAATCAAATCACTAGTATTTACTGAGTGCTTACTGTGTGCGGAACACTATGTTAAGGGCTTGGGAGAGGCAGGGTCGTCTAGTGGATGGTGCCCGGGCCCGGGAGTGAGGAAGACGTGGGTTTAATCCTGGCTCCGCTACGTGTCTGCTGTGAGACCTTGGGCAAGATTCTTTGCTTCTCTGGGCCTCAGTGACCTCCTCTGTAAAACGGGGATTAAGACTGTGAGCCCCATGTGGGACAGGGACTGTGTCCAACGCGCTTTGCTTGTATCCACCCCAACCCTTAGCGGGGAGGCAGCGTGGCTTTGTGGAAAGAGCCCCGGCTTGGGAGTCAGAGGACGTCAGAGCTTCTAATCCCAGCTCCACCGCTTGTCTGCTGTGTGACCTTGGGCAAACCACTTAACTTCTCTGGGCCTCAGTTACCTCATCTGTAAAATGGGGATGAAGACTGTGAGTCCCACATGGGACAACCTGATTACCTTGTATGTACCCCAGTGCATAGAACGGAGCTTGGCACATAATAAGGGCTTAACAAATACCGTTATCATTATTATTGTTAACCTCAGTCCACCACCCACCTCCCGGAGTCCAGGGTGAATGGAGCCCGTGACCTCTGACCCCACGATCCCCATCTCCTCGGCAACTTCCCACCCTCTCCCGCATTCCCCTCTCTCCAGAGCTCGTGAAACTTAGGAATCCCGTCCCTTTTAAACGATCCATTAAAAAACCTCCTCTCTTTCATGATGATTCTGTCGGCCGTGTGATGTGGCTCATTGACTCTGCCTTCTCCTTCAGAGTTCGGGGTCCTCCCGTCCCACACGCTCCCTCCCCGCCTCCCCCTCGCTGTCACGTGGCTTCGCTTAGGAACCCCCGGGGAATGATAACAATGATAACGTGGGTATTTGTTAAGCGCTGACTATGTGCCAAGCACCGTTCTAAGCGCTAAGGGGGATACGAGGACATCAGGTCGTCCCACGTGGGGCTCACCGTCTTCATCCCCATTTTCCAGATGAGGGAACTGAGGCCCAGAGAAGTGAAGCGACTCGCCCAAGGTCACCCAGCTGACAAGCGACGGAGCTGGGATTAGAACCCATGACCTCTGACTCCCAAGTCCGGGTTCTTTCCACTGGGCCATGCTGCTTTTCAAGACCCCGGTCCTGTGAGGCAAACCCACGCTCTTTCTACTAGGCCAGGCTGCTTCTTTTTCTTTGGAAGGAGGCTGCCGGACCCGGAGGAAAGAGTACAGGACTTGGCGTCGGCAGGACAGGACAGGGTTCTAGTTTTGCTGGGTGACCCTGGGCAAGTCACTTCACTTCATTCTGTTTCCTCAACTGTATAAGGGGGATTCAGTACCTCCCTCGTAGACTTTGGGCCCCATGTGGGACAGGGACTGTGTCCGGTCTGCTTAGCTCCTAGCGTGGCCTAAGTGGGAAGCGCCTGGGCCTGGGAGTCGGAGGACCTGGGTTTGAATCCCAGCCCCGCCGTTTGTCTCCCGTGTGACCTTGGACAAGTCACTTCACCTTTCTGTGTCTCAGTTCCCTCCTCTCTAAAATGGAAATTCAAGAGCTGCTCTCCCTCCTGTTTGGACCGGGATTCCCCCGGGCGACAGGGACTGTGTCCAACTTGATGTTCTTGTAAAATAAAATAAATAAATGTTGGTATTTGGTAAGCGCTTACTATGTGCAGAGCACTGTTCTAAGCGCTGGGGTAAACACAGGGGAATCAGGTTGTCCCACGGGGGGCTCACAGTCTTAATCCCCATTTTACAGACGAGGGAACTGAGGCACAGAGAAGTTAAGTGACTTGCCCACAGTCACACAGCTGACAAGTGGCAGAGCTGGAATTCGAACTCATGAGTCCTGACTCCAAAGCCCGTGCTCTTTCCACTGCGCCACGCAGTGTATCCATAATAATAATAATAATGATAAAGTTGGTATTGGTTAAGCGCTTACTATGTGCCGAGCACTGTTCTAAGCGCTGGGGTAGATACACGCTGGGGGAGATACAGGGGAATCAGGTTGTCCCACATGAGACTCACAGTCTTCATCTCAATTTTACAGATGAGGGAACTGAGGCCCAGAGAAGTGAAGTGACTTGCCCACAGTCACACAGCTGACAAGTGGTAGGGTGGGGTTTCGAACCCATGACCTCTGACTCCAAAGCCCGTGCTCTTTCCACTAAGCCATGCTAGCGGCGCTCACTGCAGTGTTAAGCACATGGTAATGATGATATTTGTTAAGCGCTTCCTATGTGTCAAGCACTGTTCCAGTAAGCGCTTAACTAATACTAAAATTACTGTAGTATTTGTTAAGCGCTTAGTATGTGCCAGGTACTGTACTAAAGGTTGGGGAGGAAAGAAGCAAATCAGGTTGGACACAGTCCCTGTCCCACCGCCTTATACCTTATTTTACCGATGACGTAACTGAGGCAAAGAGAAGGAGTGACCTGCCCAAAGTCACCCAGCAGAGAATAATAACGTTGGTATTTAATGTTGGTATTTATTAAGCGCTTGGTTTGGGCAGGGATTGTCTCTCTTTATTGTTCAACATAACCGGTACACGGTTGTGTCACAGCAGGTGTCCAGTACACTGTTCTGCACACAGTAGGTGTCCAGTAAACTGTTCTGCCTATAGTTGGTGCCCACTGCTCTGCTCTGTACAAGGTAGGTGTCCGATACACTGTTCTGCACACAGTAGGTGTCCGGTACGCTCCTCTGCACGCCGTAAGTTCCTAGTACACCGTCCTACACACAGTAGTGCTCAGTATGCGGCTCCGCGCACAGTCTGTGCCTAGTACGGTATTCTGCACCCGCTAGGTACTCAGCACACTGCTCCGTCCCCAGTAGGCGCTCAGTACTACAGAGTGCTCTGCACATACCAGGTTCCCAATAGAGTAGTCTGCTCCCAGCAGGCCATCGGTACAGCGTTCTGCACACAGTAGGTGCTCAGTACACTGCCCTGTCCCCAGTAGGTGGTCAGTACTACAGAGTGCTCGGCTTCCATTAGGAGCGCGTGAATATAGTTAGGGGAGAGCAGGCATTCGGCACAGCGCGCTGCACCTCGTAGGCCTCAATACTGCTAAATGACGACATGTGTTAAGCGCTCACTATGCGCCGAACGTTGTTCTAAGCCCTGGATGCTGCCGCTGCAGATGACGGTGAAGGCGAAGCAGCATGAAGGAGCTCGGCGTAGCGGCTAGAGTCCGGACCCGGCAGTCAGCGGGTCATGGGTTCTAATTCCGGCTCCGCCACTTGTCAGCTGTATGAGAAGCACACAGAAGCAGCGTGGCTCAGTGGAAAGAGCCCGGGCTTTGGAATCAGAGGTCACGGGTGCGAATCCCGGCTCTGCCACTTGTCAGCTGTGGGACTGGGGGCAAGTCACTTCACTTCTCTGTGCCTCGGTTACCTCATCTGTAAAATGGGGAATAAGACTGTGAGCCCCACGTGGGACAAGCTGATTCCCCCGTGTCTACCCCGGCGCTTGGAACGGTGTTCTGCACATAGTAAGCCATTAACAAAAACCCTCATTATTATCATTATTATTATTATCTGCTGTGTGACCTCGGGTAAGTCACTTCGCTTCTCTGGCCTTCAGTTACCTCATCTGTAAAACGAGGATTGAGACCGTGACCCCGTGTGGGGTAGAAACTGGGTCCAGCCTGATTAACTTGTGTCTACCCTAGTGCTTAGAACAGTGCTCGACGCATAGTAAGCGCTCCACAAGTACCAACATTACGACGAGGATCACGGGAAGCAGCGTGGCTCAGTGGAAAGAGCCCGGGCTTGGGAGTCAGAGGTCATGGGTTCAAATCCCGGCTCCGCCACTTGTCAGCTGGGCGACTGGGGGCGAGTCACTTAACTTCTCTGGGCCTCAGTTCCCTTATCTGTAAAATGGGATTGACTGTGAGCCTCACATGGGACAACTTGATTACCTTGTATAATAATAATGTTGGTATTTATTAAGCGCTTACTGTATCTACCTCAGCGCTTAGAACATAGTACGCGCTTAACGAATACCTGTATTATTATTATGAGGATGATGGCGATAAGGGTAGCTGACCCTGGAGAAAAATTCAGCCTGTGGCAAGCGAAAAGAGAGCGGGGAAATCTCAACTGTGCTCGCGAAGGAACCGAATTCCATTTCATCGGCTCGGGAAACAAGTACGACCCTGGCGGGTTGGACTTTGAAGCCTCTGAAAAGGTTTCTGCTCTGCTTATTCATTCAGTCGTATTTATTCAGCGCTTACTCTGTGCAGAGCACTGTACTGCGCGGTCGGGAAAGTACCGCCCAACAATAAACAGTGACATTCCCCGCCCATAATGAGCTCACGATCTAGAGGACGGGAGCCAGACGTCGACACAGACGAATGAACTGAAAGGACAGATACGGACATAAGTGCTGTGGGGCGGGGAGGGAGGATTTCAGGGTGACGCAGAAGGGAGTGGGAGATGAGGAACAGTGGGGTTTAGTCTGGGAAGGCCTCTCGGAGGAGATGGGCTTTCAATAAGGCTTTGAAGCGGGGAAGGGTAAATTCACCCCCGCCCCGTGAACAGGGTGAATTTTTGGTTTAGAGAAGCTTTAAATGGGCTGTTTCCACCCCAGATGAGCAGATTTCTGAGCTTGAGCTTGGTTTGCGCGGGAAACCAAGCCTGTCTGCTGATGAGTCAGAAATGGAAAGTCCCTGCACGGGTCTCCTGGTGGGAAAAGACTCCGACTTGACATCCTCTAGCTGAGACAGATCAGACAGATAATAATAATGATATTGGTATTTGTTACGCGCTTACTAGGTGCAGAGCACCGTTCTAAGCGCTGGGGGAGATACAGGGCGATCGGGTCGTCCCACGTGAGGCTCACGGTTAATCCCCATTTGACAGGTGAGGTAACCGAGGCGCAGAGAAGTGAAGTGACTTGCCCACGGTCACGCAGCTGACAAGTGGCAGAGCCGGGAGTCGAACCCATGACCGACTCACGGGGGAGATCATGGTTCTCCCCCACTTCAAAACCTTAGGGAAGGCCCATCTCCTCCAAGAAGCCTTCTCTGACTGCACCCTCCCCTCCTCATCCCCCACTCCCTTTCGCATCGCCTTGACTTGCTCCCTTCATTCATCCCCCCCTCCCATCCCCACAGCACATATGTATATATCTGTCATTTATTTATTCATTTACTAATTTATCTATTTATGTATTTATCTCATTGTCTGTCTCCCCCTCTAGACTGTGAGCTCGCTGTGGCCAGGAAAACGTCCGTCGTTATACTGAACTCTCCCAAGTGCTTAGTGCAGAAGCACTTAGAAGAGAAGCAGCGTGGCTTAGTGGAAAGAGCCCGGGCTTGGGAGTCGGAGGATGTGAGTTCTAATCCCGGCTCCGCCACTGGTCAGCTGGGCGACTTTGGGCAAGTCACTTCACTTCTCTGTGCCTCAGTGACCTCATCTGTAAAATGGGGCTGAAGACTGTGAGCCCCACGTGGGACAACCTGATAACCTTGTATCTACCCCAGCGCTTAGAACGGTGCTTGGCACACAGTAAGCGCTTAAAAAAATACCATCATTGTTATTATTACTCAGTGCTGTGCACACAGTTAGCGCTCAATAAATATAATAAAACACAACCACATAGGGCATTTAGCACTTTGCTAACTAAGAGAAGCAGCGGGGCTCAGTGGAAAGAGCCCGGGCTTGGGAGTCAGAGGTCATGGGTTCAAATCCCGGCTCTGCCACTGTGTGACAGCCGTGTGACCGTGGACAAGTCACTTAACTTCTCTGTGCCAGTTCCTTCATCTGTAAAATGGGGATGAAGACTGTGAGCCTCAAGTGGGGCAATCTGATTACCCTGTATCTACCCGGGCACTTAGAACAGCGCTCTGCACATAGTAAGCGCTTAACAAATACCGACATTATTCTCTTCCAATCCCCACCCTTCATCTGCTAAAAAACAAACCAAAAAAACACCCCAACACACCAATGCAATCCACAGCTCCTGTTTCCACACATACTGCAAGAATGAAGTCCCACCTAACCAAGGTGGAATGAAGTCATTCAATCAATAGTATTTATTGAGCGCTTACTAGGTGCAGAGCACTGGACTAAGCGCTTGGAATGTACAATTCGGCCACGGATAGAGACGATCCTCTGCCGCTGGAGAGCAGCCCCTTCTCCTGCCTGCTGTCTGTCGGGTCGGTGTGTCTGCTGCAGTGGTCTCCCAGCTTCCTCTACTCTCGGAGAGCAGCCCCTCTTCTGGACTGTTAATTCGTTAATGAGGTGTCCATCCCCTTGATTCTATTCATCGTGACGACGTCGTCTTGTTTCTGTCCGTCCGTCTCCCCCCACTGGGCCGTGAGTCCGTCACTGGGCAGGGATCGTCTCTATCTGTTGCCGAATGGTCCATTCCAAGCGCTTAGTACAGTGCTCCGCACATAGTAAGCGCTCAAGAAATACGATTGAATGAATGAATGACTGCTGCCCCCCAGGGTGGTCTGTCCGCTGAAGTGGTCGCCCAGCGTCCTCTGCTCCGGGATAGACTGGGCGTTTAGTCTATCCACTGAGGCCCCCAACTGCCAGCAGTAAGGGCCGTATCCCACTACCGGAGCATGGGCTCCCCAGTCGATCAGTCACTCATATTTATTGAGCGCTTACCGTGTGCCGAGCACCGTACCGAGCACCTGGGGGACGCGCTCCCTGCCCACAGCGAGTCGGGCCCTTGAACTGCCTTCTCTGTCCTCCCAAGATGCGTCCGAAACCCACAGATGATATTTTACCCTCAAGCAGCCCGGAGGGGTCTGTAAGCTCGTTGTGGGCAGGGAATGTGCCTGTTTATTCATTCATTCATTCATTCATTCAATAGTATTTATTGAGCGCTTACTATGTGCAGAGCACTGTACTAAGCGCTTGGAATGGACAAATCGGTAACAGATAGAGACGGTCCCTGCCCTCTGACGGGCTCACGGTCTAATCGGGGCAGACGGACAGACAAGAACAATAGCAATAAATAGAATCGAGGGGATGAACGTCTCATTAAAACAATAGCAGATTGTGCTCTCCCAAGCGCTTAGTAAAGTGCTCCGCACACAGTGAGCGCTCAATAAGTACGACTGAATGAATGAACAGTAAGCGCTCAATTAGTACGACCGAACGAACGAATTTGGTGGAGGAGGGAGGAGCTCGGTGCAGAATTGTCCCGGGACCCGGGTGGGATGCGCCGTCAGGATTCTCCAAAAACCAAACCTCAAAACCCAAAAAATCCCCGAAATCCCTCACCTCCATTCTCCCTCCCCCAGGGGACCCCGTTCCTCCTCCTCCTCAGGGAGCTCCGATCAGCCAATCAATCAGCGGTATTTATTGGGCACTTGGTGTGTGCAGAGCACTGTACTAGACCCTTGGAAGAGTACGTTACAAGCATTCTCAGCCCCCACCCTGGTCGGAGGCTTTAGGGGAAACAAGGCCTTTCTCTGCCCACCCCAGAGTATGCGAGTGTGATTTTTCTGTGCGTGTGAGTACACGTGGATATGTGTGTGCATACGTGTGCTAAAGTGAGGTGGCCAGCTAATTCTTTACAGCTTGTTCCTTTCAGCCCTTGTCTCAGCAGACAGTTGGGCGCCCTAGCCCAGTTAAAGATCAGAGGCTTTGATAACCTGTGTCTTTGATTTATGACAACCCGGTCCTTCCCCCGTCACCTAATGAGGGAAACTTGGAGTGTCAACCTGTTTATTAAATACCCAGAACCAGCTGTGTGCCCAGCGGAGGAAGTGAATTCCTCGTATTTTCCCCCTTCGCTCCTCCGTTCTCCTTTTCCCGCTCCTTCGCTTTTCAGTCCCCTCTCGGCCCCCTCCGGCCCCCCCACCTTTTATCTCAGAAGCGGGAGAGATTTGAGGCCCGTGGTTTACAGAGAGAGTCGGGGGAGGCTGTGAAATGTTGTGATTTCCTACTGATTTCTTAGGTGTTTAGAAGTTAATAATTCTCAACACCTCATGATTCTTTCCTCCCTATCAAACAAAGACTTGAAAGGAAAAAAGGCCCAGAGAAAGTTAGGGGAACCTCTCCCCCGGCCCGTCAGAGACACTCGGGGTAGATTTATAGGCCTTAATGCAAATGGAAGACAGATTGATATTCCCCGTGTCGTCGGGGCCCTAACGAAGCCTTAATTCATCTCTTTTAATTCCTTTTGAAATCAGAACGCGAATCGAAAGTAATGGATGGAGGGGGCGGCTTTAATGCTGACCCTTTCTGGTCAAGGGACAAGATCGGAGCCCCAGTCACTGGACGTCCAGGCCTACCCCGGCCGTGGTCTTCCACGTGGTGGACCCCTTCACCTTCACCCCCAAGGACGGCTCGGCCTCTGCCAGCTTCTGGCTCTAGAGTCTGAAGCGCCGCCAATAATGATGGCGGTGGGATTTGTGAAGTGCTGGCTATGTGCCGGGCACTGTACTAAGCGCTGGGGTGGTTAGGAGCACATCGGGTTGGACACAGTCCCTGTCCCACGCGGGGCTCACGGTCTCCATCCTCAGTTTCCAGATGAGGAAACTGAGGCCTCCTCCGGGAGGCCTTCCCAGGCTAAGCCCCCCTTTTCCTCAACAGTCCCCTCCCCTCCCCATCACCCTGACTCCCTCCCTTTGCTTTACGCCCCCTCCCCTCCCCACGGCACTTGCGTATATACGTACATATCTATAATTCTATTTATCTTCGCCACTTGTCAGCTGTGTGACTGTGGGCAAGTCACTTCACTTCTCTGTGCCTCAGTGACCTCATCTGTAAAATGGGGATTAACCGTGAGCCTCACGTGGGACGACCCGATGACCCTGTATCTACCCCAGCACTTAGAACAGTGCTCTGCACATAGTGAGCGCTTAACAGACACCAAATTATTATTATTATCGTCATCTACCGATAATTCTATTTATATTGATGTTATGGACGCCCGTTTACTTGTTTTGATGTCAGCGTGGCTCAGTGGGAAGAGTCCGGGCTTGGGAGTCAGAGGTCACGGGTTCTAATCCCAGCTCTGCCACTTGTCAGCTGTGTGACCGTGGGCAAGTCACTTCACTTCTCTGGGCCTCATTTACCTCATCTGGAAAATGGGGATTAAGATCGTGAGCCTCACGTGGGACAACCTGATTAGCTTGTATCTACCCCCAGTGCTTAGAACAGTGCTTGGACCATAGTAAGTGCTTAACAGGTACCTTAATTATTATCATTATTATTAACCCCTCTGGCCTGCCTCGGGTTCGGCTTCTTCGGGCTCTTTCCATCCATCAGTCACGCATTCAGCTGTGTTTATTGAACGCTAACCGCGTGAAGACCTCTGTACTAAGTGCATGGGAGAGCACCGAGTCGGTAGACACGTTCCTTGCCCACAATGAGCATACAGGCTAGAGGGGGAGACGGACATCGAAGTTTACAAATCAGGTTCAGTTTTGGATGCAACCGCGGCGGGCTGAGGGAGAGGTGAATGAAGGGCACAAATCCAAGAGCAAGGGTGACGCAGAAGGGAGGGGGTGAAGAGGAAATAAGGGCTTAGTCGGGGAAGGCCTCTTGGAAGAGATGTGCTTCGAATGATGTTTTGAAAATGGAGAGAGTGATCGTCTGTTAGATATGAGAGGGAGGGCATTCCAGGCCGGAGGCACGATGTGGGTGAGAGGTCGGCGGCGAGATAGACGAGATGGAGGGACAGTGAGAAGGTTGGCTTTAGAGGAGCGGAGCGTGCGGGCTGGGTCGGAGTAGCGAGGTGAGGTAGGAAGGGACAGAGCGATTGAGGGCGTTAAAGCCGGCGATGCGGAGTTTCTGTTTGCTGCGGAGCGGATGGGCAACCCCTGGAGGGTCTTGAGGGGCGGGGAGACGTGGACTGAATTCCGCACCTGAGGAGTGGAGAATCATTCCATAGAAAAATGATCCGGACAGCAGAGTGAAGTGTGGACTGGAACGTCCAGCTTTCTGTGTGCTGAGAACTGTACTGAGTGCTTGGGAGAGTACAATAAAGTGATGGATATAATTCCCACCCTCCAGGAGTTTTCGGTCTGTTGTGTGTAGATCACTTTACTGAACCCTTGGAAGCTTAACAAAGTCAGTAGATGTGACCCCTGCCTTCGATAATAATAATAATTTTGGTGTTTTTTAAGTGCTTACTATGCGCCAGGCACTGTCCTAAACACTGGCGGGGAATACAAGCAAATCAGATTGGACACAGTCCCTGTCTTCATCCCCCTTTCAGAGATGAGGTAACCGAGGCTCAGAGAATTAACAGTAATAATAATAATAGTATTTGTTGAGCACTTACTATGTACCAAGCACTGTACTAAGCACTGGGATAGATACAAGGTAATCAGGTTGGACATAGTCCCTGTCCCAAACGGGGCTTACAGTCTTAATCCCCATTTTATAGATGAGGGAACTGAGGCCCAGAGATCTGTTGCCGACTTGTTCATTCCAAGCACTTAGTACAGTGCTCTGCACATAGTAAGCGCTCAATAAATACTATTGAATGAATGAATGAAAGTGAAGTGATGATGATGATGATGGTACTTGTTAAACGCTATGTGCCGAACACTGTTCTGAGCACTGGGATAGATACAATGTAATCAGGTTGTCCCACGTGGGGGTCACAGACTTAATCCTCATTTTTCAGATGAGTTAACTGAGGCACGGAGAAGTTAAGTAACTTGCCCAAAGTCACACAGCTGACAAGTGGCGGACCTGGGATTAGAACCCATGACTTCTGACTCCCAAGCCCGGGCTCTTTCCTCTGAGCCACGCTACTCAAGAGACTTGACCGAGGTCACCCAGCAGGCATGAGGCAGAGGAAGGATTAGAACCCACATCCCCTGACTCCCAGGCCCGTGATCTTGCCACTAGGCCATGGACAGAGCCGGGATTAGAACGCATAATCTCCTGCCTCCCAGACCCGAGTTCTATTCTCAGTGGAAAGATCCCGGGCTTGGGGTTCAGCGGTCGTGGGTTTGAATCCCACCTCTGCCACTTGTCAGCTGTGTGACTGTGGGCAAGTCACTTCACTTCTCTGGGCCTCAGTTACCTCATCTGTAAAATGGGGATTAACCGTGAGCCTCACGTGGGACGACCTGATGACCCTGTATCTCCCCCAGCACTTAGAACGGTGCTCTGCCCATAGTAAGTGCTTAACAAATACCAACATTATTATTATTATCCATTAGACCACACTGCTTTGTATTCCCCCAAGCGCTTATTTCGGTGCTTCGCACACAGTAAGTGCTCAATAAATACAATCGAATGAACGAACGACCGAACGAAAGGCGAGGGGAACCCAAGAGCAGGCTGGCCCTCACCCTCCAGCCGACCCAGCTACTCATCACAGAACGCCGGAGGAGAAAATCACCTTCGTCCCGTGGGTCCGCCCAGTATTCTAATTTTAAGGCCGTCTTGTGCTCTCTCTACCCTCAGCCGGAGCCCACGCTATCCCCCAAATTCAGGAAACCGTTACGCCTCGCCGAGGTCAAAGGTAGCTCCCATTGTAACCCGCTTCCTCCTTCGGAGTTTTAAATTTGGAAATCGTCCTCATCGCCATTGTCCGTGGCGTCAACACTCAGATAACCTCGGTATTATTTTTACTCGCCTCGGCTTGCCCGGCACCTCAAATAAAGAAAGGAAAAAAGGCAGGCTTTGCTCGGGACACACGGGTGATGGGTGAGGTCCGATAAGGGGGTTGCCTGATATTTTCAGCAGCCCCCGGAGAAGACGGACGGGGGAGGGATAAGTTGGGGAAGTGAGACGTGTTAAATCCCCGGGGAAACATCGAGGAAAATTCCAAGTTGTTTTGCTTTAGGATTTCTCTGGCGCGGGGGAAGAGCAGGGTTTCCGAAGGGATCCAGGCCTCCGATGAGCACTTTAGATTTAGAGAAGCAGCGTGGCTTAGTGGAGCGAGCCCGGGCTTGGGAGGTCAGAGGACGTGGGTTCCAATTCCGTCTCTGTTGCTCGTCTGCTGTGTGACCTCGGGCCAGTCACTTAACTTCTCCGAGCCTCGGTCACCTCATCTGTAAAATGGGGTTTGAGACTGGAAGCCCCTCGTGGGACAAGCTGATTACCTTGAATCTACCCTAGCGCTTAGAACAGTGCTTGACACATAGTATCTGTTGCCGAATCGTACATTCCAAGCGCTTAGTATAGTGCTCTGCATATAGTAAGCGTTCAATAAATACTATTGAATGAATGAATGAATGAATAATCTTTCAATGCCTTGATCATTACTATCATTATTATTAATAAGATGATTAGATTTAGAGACACTATGGGCCAGTGTGTCCAGGTGGAAAAAACACAGGACTGGGAGCCAGAAGATCTGGGTTCTAATCCTGGCTCTGCCTCTTGTCTGCTGTGTGACCTTAAGCGAGTCACTTCACTTCTCTGAACCTCAGTTACCTCATCTGTAAAAGGGGGATTAAGACTTTAAGTCCCTTGTGGGTCATGGCTGGGTCTTGTATCTACACCAGCACTTAGTACAGTGTCTGACACATAGTAAGCGCTTAACAAATACCATTTAAAAAAAAGACTGTACCGTTGCAGGGCAGGTGAAGTTGGGCCACTCATTTGATTTTTCTGGTACTCAGTTTCCCAAACAGTAAAATGGGGATTCAGCCCCTATCCCACTTCCTCTTAGCCAATTAGCCCCCATGTGGGACAGGGACTTGTCTGACCCGATTATCTTGTACCCAACCCAGGGCCGGAGCAAGCACTTCTTAAATATTATTGTTCGAGGGAGGGGGGGGAGTGATAGGAATTCTAAAATAAAACTTCTGCAGAAATGAAGCTGTCCTGGGGGTAAGTGGGGTTGAGGGATGAGAGAAAGAGAAGCCTCATGGCGAAGTGAGCAGAGCCTGGGCCTAAGAGTCAGAGGTTCATGGGTTCTAATTCTGGCTCCGCTACTTGTCTGTTGGGTGAACTTGGGCAAGTCCCTTCATTTCCCTGTGCTCAGTTACCTCATCTGTAAAAAGGGGATTGAGACTCTGAGCCCCATGTGGGACAGGGACTGTGTCCAACTCACTTAGCTTGTAGCCACCCCAGCACTTAGTACAGTGACTGGTACATAGTAAGCACTTAACAGATACTATTATTATTATCATTATTATTAAAATGGGGATTGAGACTATGAGCCCCATGTGGGACAGGGACCGTGTTCAAGCTGATTAACATGTATCTACCCCAGTGCTTAGGCTTCAAGGCTGTCCACCACCTCGTCCCCTCCTACCTCTCCCTCCCTTGTCTCTTTCCACCGCCCACCCCGCACGTTCCGCTCCTCCGCCGCCCGCCTCCTCACCGTCCCCCGTTCTCGCCCATCCCGCCGTCGACCCCCGGGCCACGCCCTCCCGCGGTCCCGGAACGTCCTCCCTCCTCACCTCCGCCAAACTCATTCTCTTCCCCTCTTCAAAACCCTATTTAAAGCTCACCTCCTCCAAGAGGCCTTCCCAGACTGAGCTCCCCTTCTCCCTCTACTCCCTCTATCGCCCCCCTTCACCTCTCCGCCGCTAAACCCTCTTTTCCGCCCCTTTTCCTCTGCTCCTCCCCCTCTCCCTTCCCCTCCCCTCGGCCCTGTACTCGTCCGCTCGACTGTATATATCTTCATTAACCTATTCATTTTGTTAATGAGATGTACATCGCCTTGATTCTATATATTTGCTATTGTTTTAATGAGACGTTCATCCCCTCGACTCTATTTACTGCCATTGTTCTCGTCCGCCCGTCTCCCCCGATTAGACCGTGAGCCCGTCAGAGGGCAGGGACCGTCTCTATCTGTTACCGATCTGTCCATTCCAAGCGCTTAGTACAGTGCTCTGCACATAGCAAACGCTCAATAAATACTATTGAATCAATGAATGCTTAGAACAGTGCTTGGCACATAGTAAGCACTTAACAAGTACTATTATTATTAGAAAGGGAAAAAGCTGGTCGACTTTCCACCTTCCTGAGGGAAGCTAAGCTGGGTCATGACCATCTGATACGTCTATCCGTATCAAAGCTGACCGAGAAGCAGCTGGGAGCGGGGCACTGGGCCTTTCATTCATTCATTCATTCATTTAATCGTATTTATTGAGCGCTTACTGTATGCAGGGCACTGTACTCAGCGCTTGGGAAAGTACCACAAAACAATAAACAGACACATTCTCTGCCCACCATGAGCTTTCAATCATGGAATATCCAGTAGACGTCAAAGATGGGATTTGGGCCTTCAAAGAACATTCAGTCCATGGAGCTCCTTCAAGGAGCTTCCAGGAGCTCCCACCTATTTAGATTGTGAGCCCCACGTGGGACCTGCTGGTACCCCAACGCTCAGTACAGTGCTCGGCACATAGTGAGTGCTTAATGAATCTCGCAGTTGTTATGCCGTATTATTATTCTAGTCTATTGGGGGACACACAAGTTGAGGAAGATGCCTTAGTGAGAAGAGAGAGCATAGATAGAGAGGGGGGAATAGAGAAATTAACAACGAACCTTGGTGGCTCCTGAGAAGCAGCATGGAAGCAGCGTGGCTTAGTGGCAAGTGCACGGACTTGGGAAGGCAGAGGACGTGGGTTCTAATTCCGCCCCTGCCAGTTGTCTGCGGTGTGTCCTCGGGCAAGCCCCTTAACTTCTCTGTGCCTCAGTTACCTCATCTGTAAAATGGAGATTAAGATTGTGAGCCCCACATGGGACAACCTGATGACTTTGTATCTACCCCAGTGCTTAGAACAGTGCTTGGTACATAGTAAGTGCTTAACAAACACCATGATTTTTTTTTTCCCCTGAGGAAGTGGAGGAGAAGATTGGGGATTAAATCTAGACTGCAAGTTCACCTCTAAACTGCGAGTTTGCTGTGGGCAGGGTTCGTGACTACTAACACTGTTATAATGGACTTGCCCAGGCATTCATTCAGTCCTTCGGTTGTATTTATTGAGTGCTTATTGTGTGCAGAACACTGTACTAAACTCTTAGGAGAGTACAATACAACCGTAAACAGTTACATTCCCCGATCGCAAGGAGTTTACCTCTTCCCACCGGCCTCTCCCCCCAGCCTCTCCCACCAGCTTCTTTCTCCTGCCTCTCCCCACGGCCTCTCTCCCTGGTCTCTCCCCACCTGACTTTTCCCCCAGTCTCCCTGGCCACTCAAACAATGGCGTCTCTCTCCAAGAGTCTCTCCCGAGCCTCTCCCCACCAACTTTTCCCTCCAGCCTCTCTCCCCGCCGGCCTCTCTCTTCCAGCCTCTGTCCCCACAGGCTCTCTCCCTAACCTCTCTCCCCACCGGCCTCTCTCCCCTCAGCCTTCAGCGTCTCTCCCCACTGGCCTCTCCCCACTGGCCTCTGTCACCCCAGTCTCTCCCCCACCAGCCTCTCTCCCTTCAGCCTCTCCCCCCGGCCTCTGTCCCCGCCAGCGTCTCCACAACCGAACCAATGCCTTTCTCCTCCAAGACTTTCCATCGTCATCTTCCTTCCGAGCCCTGTAGCAGCCTTTGGCTTTGCCCGGATTAGAGGTGACATAAATGGCACTAAACAGTTCTGATTGGAAGTCAGTAAATCCCCAAACACCTGTAGGCTTCCCACTGTGTGACATTCCCCAACCCGCTACCTTCTCACACACCCCCAGCCCCACCCCCGGCCCCTTGGAGGCATAATAAATGTGCTGAGCTTAATCCAAACCATTTCACGCCCACAGGGCCGGGTGTAAATCACCGGTTCCTCTGGTCACTGAACCCTTCATGGGCGAGGACCCTGGGCATTCGGCTCTTGGTTGGAGTTAGGGTGAGCTGTCCTAAAGAATGATAATAATAACTAATAGTAATGATAATATTAATGGTATTTGTTAAGCGCTTATTATGTGCCAGCCACCGTACTAAGCACTGGGATAGATATTAGCAAATCAAGTTGGACACAGTCCCTGTCCCCTTTTGGGTTCACATTTTCAATCCCCATTTTACAGATAAGGGAATGGAGGCACAGAGAAGTGGAGTGATTTACCCAAGGTCACACAGTAGACATGTGGCGGAGCCGGGTTTAGAGCCCAAGCCATTCTGATGAAGTGCCCAGAGGTTCAGAACCCTGGAATTCAAGTGCAGCAGAAGTGGTATTTTCTGAGCACTCGCTGTGTGCAGAACACTGTATTGCGTGTCTGTCATGCGCAGAGCACTGTACTGGGCAGCTGGGTGCAGAACACTGTATTGGGTGCTTAGGAATTTAGGATAAAATTTCCCTGCCCTACCCTGAGGAGTTCACACTGGGCAGTGAAATCTTCTCTGAGTAGCTCCTTATCTAGAATTTGAGAGTGAACTGTGCATAATGAATAATGAGAGAAGCAGCGTGGCTTAGTGGATAGAGCAGGGACTTAGGAGTCAGAAGGACCTGGGTTCTAATATTGGTTCTGCCACATGTCTGTTGTGTGATCTTGGGCAAGTCGCTTCACTTCTCAGGGCCTCAGTTACCTCATCTGCAAAATGGGAATTAAGACTGTCAGCCCAAAGTGGGACAAGGACTATGTCCCAATCAATTATCTTGTATCTACCCGAGTGCTTAGAACGGTGCTTAGTACATCGTGATGGCTCAACAGGTACCATAATTATTATTATAGTCCTTGTGTCTTCCTCAGCAGGCGAAACTGTCAGAATGTCCCCTGACGCCTGCATTTTCTTGATGGAGAATTTCCTCGAAAGCAGCGATCACAGCTGGTGAAATGGATGATGATTTTCTCCTCTCTCTTGCGTATTCTTCCTTCATCTCGCTCTTCTTTGGGCCTTTTCTCATTTACTTTCTTTTCTCTCAGCACAGACTATCCCACACCCCTGACTCTGCCCTCTCCATCCCTGACTCTCCTCCTGTGACTTGGGACGGACCATCCAACCTCGATCCTTGACTCTCCCCCCATCTCTATCTCTGACTCTCCCCAGTGACCCATATGGACATTCCTCTTCCCTGTCTCTCTCCTAATGACCCAGCACCGACCATCTCACACCCCTGTTTCTCTCCGTCCCTGACTCTCCCCGCTGTAAGCCAGCTCTGACCAATCAAGGTCAGAGAGGACTCCTGACTCTCTCTTCTCCATCACAAACTCTGAAATGATGGAACAGAGACTCTCTCTCACCTTTTTGTCCCTGACTCTCCCCCACTGACCCAGCACAGACCATCCAATCTCTCTGATTCTCCCCTCTCCCTTCCTGATTCTCCCCAGTGACCCAGCATGGACGATCCAACACCCCGACTCTCCCCTCTCCGCTCCTGGCTCCTTCCCAGTGACCCAGCACAGACCATCCAACAACCTTGACTCTCCCCCAGTGGCTCAGAATGGACCATCCAACCCCTCTGACTCTCCCTCTCCACCCCTGACTCTTCCCCAGTGGCCCAGAGCAAACTGAGATGTACATCACCTTGATTCTATTTATTTACTATTGTTTTAATGAGATGTTCTTCCCCTTGATTCTATTTATTGCCATTGTTCTTGTCTGTCTATCTCCCCCGATTAGACCGTAAGCCCGTCAAAGGGCAGGGACTGTCTCTTTCTGTTTTCGATTTGTACATTCCAAGTGCTTAGTACAGTGCTCTGAACAAAGTAAGCGCTCAATAAATACTATTGAATGAATGAATGAATGGTGACCTAGCCCTGGCTCCCCTCTATCTCCTGACTGAGCTGCTTTTCCTGCCATTTTCCTTCAGCTCCCCTCTTCTTTCTCTCCACTTCTGCCTCTCCCTCTGCCTTCAGTCCCCTCATCCTGTCCTCCCCTTCTCCCCGCCCCTCTCAGCTCCTCACCGTTGTCTAGACTCGGTCAAGACCACCTGCAGCCCTGATGGCCACCTCGGCGTCGGTATCCATCTGAGGAGACAGGTCTGGAGGACTGAGCACTGGGTGCTCAGTATCGCTGGAGACAACCACCAATTCCTTCCTCCCGAGTGGGTCGGCATGGATGTCAAGAAGCAGCACGGCCTAATGGAAGCCCAGGTCCGGAAATAAGAAGGAGCTGGTTTCTAACCCCGGCTCCACCGCATGTCTGCTGTGTGACTTTGGTCAGGTTACTTCACTTCTCTGGGCCCGGTTACCTCATCTGGGAAATGGGGATTAAGAGTGTTAGCCCCATGCGGGACCTGGACTCTGTGCAACCTGATTAGCTTGTATCTACCCCGGCACTTAGAACGGTGCTCGGTACATAGTAAGCTCTTAACAAGTATAATAATAATAACTATTATTATTACGTCAGCAGCCTTGGCAAGCTAGAAGGCTGCACAGGGGCGTGGTGGCCTGGGGGTCTTGGAGAAGGGCACGAACCTCCCTCGGGCTGGGAGGGGGCTCAGGTGTTCTCTGAGCTGACACTCTGGGGTGAAGCGGACTAGATTCCACCAATGAGCTGGGATTTGAGAAGCAGCGTGACTTAGCGGAAAGAGCCCAGACCTGGGAGTCAGTGGTCTTGGGTTCTAATCCCAGCTCCACCACTTGTCAGCTGTGTGACTGAGTGACTAAACTTCTCTGTGCCTCGGTTACCTCATCTGTAAAATGGGGATGACGACTGTGAGCCCCACCTGATTACCTTCTATCTACCCCAGTGCTTACAACAGTGCTTGGCACATAGTAAGCGCTTAACAAACACCCACCTCCCCGAGTGATCAATTAACCAGCCAATCAATGGTATTTATTGAGCACGTGCGTCAACCCCCCATCCGGTCTTCACCTTCTTCAAATGCTGTCGAGTTGTTTCCTACCCCTAGCGACTCCATGGATCCTCTTCAGAAGGTACCATCTTCTGTCTGTCAGAAAGTTTTTCTGGTCTGTGTATCCAGAGAGTTTTCTTAGTAAAGATACGGAAGTGGTTTACCTTTGCCTTCCAGGCAGTAAAAACCTGAGTCTCTGTGGTCGTCCTTGATCAACGTTTCGATGACTTGACTCTCGGTGCCTTTGATTCCTTCCCATGTCGCTGCTGCCCAGCACGAGTGAATCGACTTTGACACTTCAGCTTAGACCTTTCCATGGTGGGTAGCCCTAGATAGTACAGCTCTAAGCTTCACCTTGTTTTTTCTTCTCTTACGCCGTCGAGTCGTCACCGACCCATAGCGACGCCATGGACACATCTCTCCCACAACGCCTCATCTCCATCTGCAATCGTTCCGGTAGGGGATCCAGAGAGTTTTCTTGGTCAAAATCCGGAAACGGTTTACCATCTTCTCCTTCTCCGCCTTCGACTCTCTCCCGTGCCACTGCTGCCCAGCGCGGGAGAGTTTTGACTTGTAGCAGATGGCCTTCCACTCGCTAGCCACCGGCCAAGCTGGGAATGGAATGGACAGGCCTCTGCTTGACTCTCCCTCCTGTAATCGAGACTGGTAGAGGACTGGAAACTCTCCAGGTGTGACCCTGAGAGGGGACTAAGCTTCATCAACGGCAGCAGTCTCCTGCCACGATCAGGTGCCGATTCATTGGTTTTATAGCGACCCATAAGCTTCTCTCTTCTAAGGCTACGCTTCTTATTATACCTGGATCTCATCTATCCCGCCATCGACCTCTTGCCCACATCCTCCCTCTGGCCTGGAATGCCCTCCCTCCTCAAATCTGACAGACAATTACTCTTCCCACCTTCAAAGACTTATTAAAGGCACATCTCCTCCACAAGGCCTTCCCCGCCTAAGCCCTCATTTCCTCTCCTCCCACTCCCTTCTGCGTCTCCCTGGCTCTTGGATTTTCCCCCTTTATTCACCCCTCCCTCAGCCCCAGAGAACTTATGTCCGTATCTGTCATTTATTTATATTAACATCTGTCTCTCCCTCTAGACCGTAAACTTGTTGTGGGCAGGGAACCTGTCTACCAACCGGTATAGTGTGCTCCTCCAGGTACTTAGTACAGAGCTCTGCACAAAATAAGGGCTCAGTAAGTACGATTGATTGATGGATGTACAGAGCACTGTAATAAACACTTGGGAGAGAACAATATAGCAGAATCGGTGGCCACATTCTCTTCCTACATTGAGCTTAGAGTCCAGAGGGGGAGACGGACATTAATATAAATTTTTTAAAACTTATAATATATAATGTAAAGATATGTGCATAAGCGCTGAGGGGGTTGTGGGTGAGGAGAATAGCAGATGTCAAAATGGTCACAAAGTCAAGTGCATGAAAGAAGCCTAAGGGAGAGGGAGCTGGGGAAAAAAGGGTTTAATCAGGGAAGGCCTCTTGGAGGAGATGTGACCTTAATAATGTTTTGAAGTTGGGGAAAGTGGTGGTCTGGTGTATATAACAATAATAATAATAGTATTTTTTAAGCGCTTACTATGTGCCAAGCACTGTTCTATGCTCTGGGGTAGATACAAGATAATCAGGTTGTCCCACGTGGGGCTCACAGTGTTAATCCCCATTTTACAGATGAGGTAACTGAGGCGCAGAGACGTTAGGTGACTTGCCCAAAGTCACACAGCTGATAAGCGGTGAAGCTGCGATTAGAACCCACGACCTCTGACTCCCAAGCCCGTGCTCTTGCCACTAGGCCATTCTGCGAGAGGGAGTTCCAGGCTGGGGGGAGGATGTGGGAAAGGGGGTCGGCGGTGAAATGGCCGAGATCGGGGCCCAGTGAGTGAGCTGGAGTTAGATGAGCCGAGTGTTCGCGCTGGGCTGGAGCAGGAGAGCAGGGAGGTGAGGTCGAGGGCATTGACTGCTTTAAAGCCGATGGGAAGGAGTTTCTGTTTGATGTGGAGGTGGTCACATGTTGGGGTCTCTCCTGGGGCACGGGGCAGACAGGTCCAATCTGGGGACTCCCGAGAGGAGGGGCTAGGGCAGGGCAGGCTTCCGTAGACAATCTATCCTCCGTTCACGGTGTCTGCTCGAGGCAGGAGCAATTCTCCCCATACAACGAGAGATGGGAAAAATTAGAGAAGCATCACGGCCTGGAGGAAAGACCACAGGCCAGGCCTAGGCGAAGGGAAACCGGAATTCTAATCCCAGCTTTGCTGCCATCCTACTGCGTGACCTCAGGCAAGGCACTGAACCTCTCTGGGCCCCAAGCAGATTTCATTACCGATAATGAAAACAGCCCCTCTAGGGATGGCACGGGGAGGGTTTCCAGTCCTCTACCAGTCTCGGCTACGGGAGGGAGAGTCCAGCGGAGGCCTGTCCGTTCCATTCCTAGCTTGGGCAGCGGCTAGCGAGTGGGGGGCCATCTGCTACGAGTCAAAACTCACCTGTGCTGGTCTACGGCGGCATTGGAGAGAGTCAGGGGTGGAGACCCAAGTTTACGGCGCAGAAGAAAGCAACGGTAAACCACTTCCGGATTTTTCCCGAGAAAACTCTGTGGATCCCCTACCGGAACGATCGCAGGTGGAGGTGGGGCGTTCTGGGAGAGACTCGTACGTGGTGTCGCTATGGATCTGAGACGACCCGACAGCAGAAGGCAAGACCCCGAAAGCAGCCACGTTCGGTGACCCAGAGCTAAGTGGAGCTGCTCTGCCCACCAAACAATCGGTGGACTTTATTGAGCACTTCTTCTGTGTAGAGAGCACTGTACTAAACGCTCACTGAACTGAACAAGGCTCTAGAGTATTTCAAAGCTCTGTGTTTCTGTATACTACACGTGCTGGGTATATTTTCTCCCTCTCCCCACCCACTACCCTACCAGATGTGAAGGAAGACGAAGGAGATAAAGGCATTTTAATAATGGCCTTCGTTAAGCCCTCTCTCGGTGCCGAGCACTGCGTTAAACCCTGGGAGATAAGTGGATCAGACATCTTCTCTGCCTCAAGCAGGCTTTAGTCTAAGGGGAAGAGAGAACAGGAATCTCACCCCCATTTGACAGAGGAGGAAACTGAGGTTAAAGAGAAGCGAAGACACTTACCTAAGGTCACGCAACAGGCCGGTGACGGGGCCGGGATTAGAACCCAGGTCGTCAGACTTCCAGGCCCGCGCTCTCTCCACTAGACCACGCTGCTTCTTGAAAAGGAGACCTCACATGCTAATTCCTCCTCCATCTTCTCCCGGTCTCCCTCCCCCTGCTCCTTTTCCCCTGCTCTCTTCGCCTTCTCCCACCTCCTCTCCCCCCTCCCACGTTTCCAGACAGAGCAAAACACGTTAGCCACAGACTACCAAGACACAAAAGGCGGCAGGAATCAAATAAAAGGAAAACGCAGCAGCTACAGGTCGCTCTTGTATAAATATTTATGCTGGAGGAAAAGTTGGTGCCTGAGTAATGACCTTGTGGCTGGTATTAATAGAGATAATGTAAGTCTGTAAGACACTCTGCCAGAATTGGGGGTGGGTCGGGCCAGCTCGGGGGAGGCAGAAGAGAGGGAGAATTTAGAAGGCTATAAATCTTCAAGCCAAACTGAAGTCCTCACTGACCTTTACACCTCCCCCCCACCACCACTCAATCTCTTGCTTTCTCTCCTCTCTTTCTCCTTCCCTGTCTAATCTCATCCTTCTTTCTTTATTTTCTCTTTCTCTCCTCTCTCCTTTCTTTCTCTGTCTAATCTCACTCTTTTCTGCTCTCTCTCTATCCTTCATTTTCTTTCCTCTCTCTTCTTTCTCTGCCTAATCTCACTTCCTTTTTGCTCTTCTCTCTCCCCACTTTCTCTTCTCTCTCTCTTCTTTAGGTTCTTTGTCTAATCTCACTCTTTCGTTTTTGCTGTTCTCTTTCTCTCGCTCTTTCCTCCCTCTTCTTTCTTTCTCTTTCTTTACCTAATCTCACTTTCTTTTTGATCTTTTCTCTCTCCTTACCTCTCGCTTTCTCTCCTCTCCCTTCTTTCTTCTCTTTCTCTCTCTATTCTCACTTTCTTTTTCGCTCTTCTCTCTTATTCTCTATTTCTCTCCTATTTTACGCTCTCTGTTTAATCTCAGATAGAGAAGCAGCGTGATGTTGCGGATAGAGCCCGGGCCCGCGATTCAGAAGGTTCTAATCCCGGCTCTGCCACTTGTCTGCTGTGAGAACTTGGACAAGTCACTTAAATTTGCTGGGCCTCAGTTACCTCATCTGTAAAATGGGTGTTAAGATTGTGAGCCCCACGTGAGAAAGAGACTGTGTCCTACCTGATTAGCTTGGCTCTACCCCAGGATTTAGAACAGTGCTTGTCACATGGTAAACATTCAACAAATACTGTCATTATTATTATTCTTATTCTTACTTTCTTTTTTTGCTCTTTTCTCTCTCGCTCTCTCACTTTCTTTTCCTCTCTCCTTTCGTTCTCCTTATAATAATGATAACGATGATGATGATGGTATTTGTTAAGCGCTTACTACGTGCCAAACATTGTTCTAAGTACTAGAAAAGATATATGGTAATCGGGTTGTCCTATGTGGAGATCCCAGTCTTAATCGATGTGAGAAACAACGTGGCTTAGTGGAAATAGCAAGGGCTTGGGAGTCAGAGGTCATGGGTTCTAATCCCAGCTCCGCCACTTGTCAGCTCTGTGACTTTGGGCAAGTCACTTCACTTCTCTGTGCTTCAGTTACCTCATCTGTAAAATGGGGATTAAGACTGTGAACCCAATGTGGGACAACCTGACAACCTTGCATCTAACCCAGTGTTTAGAACAGTGCTTGGCACATACTAAACGCTTAGCAAATGCCATCCTCATTATTATTAATCCCCATTTTACAGATGAGGTAACTAAGGGACAGAGAAGTTAAGTGACTTGCCCAAAGTCACACAGCTGTTAAGCACTGAAGCAGGGATTAGAACCCACGACCTCTGACACCCAAGCCTGTGCTCTTTCCACTAAGTCACACTGCTTTTCTAATCTAATTTTATTAATAATAATAATAATAATGTTGGTATTTGTTAAGCGCTTACTATGTGCAGAACACTGTTCTAAGCGCTGGGGTAGACACAGGGGAATCAGGTTGTCCCACGTGGGGCTCACGGTCTTAATCCCCATTTTACAGATGAGGTAACTGAGGCACAGAGAAGTTAAGTGACTTGCCCACAGTCACACAGCTGACAAGTGGCAGAGCCAGGATTCAAACTCATGATCTCTGACCCCAAAGCCTGTGCTCTTTCCAATGAGCCACGCTGCTATTAGATATCTAATGCTTATCAAATCTCATTCTCTCTTTTCTACTCTTCTCTCTTCCTCTTTCTCTGTCTCCCTTCTCTACGTCCATCTCTGTCCTCTTCATTGCACATCTTTCTCTCTCTGTCTTTCACTCTCTCTGTATCTCTTTTTCATCTGCTCTACCTAGTCCTCCTTTCAAGGAGGAAAAAAAAGGGTTTGAGATTGTGGCACTGAAAGATTGTGGCCAACCCGGGTTAGAGCGAAGGATTCCAGGGTTCAGATGGAGATAAGGCTCCACGGCTTCACCCCCAACCCACAAAGAAATCCACCCTCTTGCAGACCCCTATGCCTTCCTATGCCGTTCCCAGACTCCTTTTCTCACGAGAGAAAGTGGAGTCCTACTGAGTGAGGAGGGTGAGGGAACAGGGCAGAATCCAGAGCCTTGATCGATCAATCAAGAGAGTCAGTCACTCAAATTTATTGAGCGCCTGCTGTGTGCAGAGCACTGGACTATGCACTTGGGAGAGTACAGTAGAACAATTAACAGACATATTCCCCGCCCACAACGAGCTTACGGTCTAGAGGGGGAGATAAGCATTAATATAAATAAATAAATAAATGGCAGAAATGAACGTAAGTACTGTAGGGTTGGTGGGGGATGAATAAAGGGAGCAAGTTAGGGCAACATGGAAGGGAGTGAAGAAGAGGAAAGGAAGGTCTCTTGGAGGAGATGGGCCTTCAGTAAGGCTTAAAAGTGGGAGAGAGTGATGCTGTGTTGGGTATAAAGAGGGAGGGCGTTTCAGGCCAGAGGCAGGATGTTGGCGAATTGTACTGCACACAGTAAGCACTCGGTAAATATGATTGAATGAATGAATGAATGATGTGGGCCAGAAGAAGGCAGCGAAATAGAGGAGAATGAGGTACAGTGAGAAGTTTAGCAAAAGAGGGGTTTTGCAAGATAATCAGACCCCATGTGGGGTTCACTGTCTAAGTAGGGAGAACAACAGGTATTGAATCCGCATTTTGCAGATGATGGAACTGAGGCATAGAGAAGTTAAGCAAATTGCCCAAGGCCACTCAGCAGGTAAGTGGTGGAGCTGGGATCAGAACCCAGGTCCTCTGACTCCCGGGGTTGAGCTCTTTCCACTGGATCATGAATTGACGGAGCAGCCAATCTGTACAAAGCACCAAACTAAGTCCTTGGGAGAGAATAATAGAGTAGACACAATCCCTGACCTCAAGAGTTTACAGTCTAAAGGAAAATCAATCATTCAATAATTGATCGATCAATCAATGTTATTAATTGAGCACTTACTGTGCAGAGCTCTAGACTAAACACTCGGCAGACTAAAATACAATAGAGATGAGAGACACATTTAAAAGAACTTTACAGTTTAGAGGAGGAGGCAGACAATATATATCACTAAATCAGTAGTATTTATTGAGTGTCTATTTTGGACAAATAACTATAACAATAATAATGTTAATAGTATTTGTTAAGCGCTTACTATATGCCAAGCACAGTTCTAAGTGCTAGGGTAGATACAAGGTAAGCAGGTTGTCCCACATGGGACTCACACTCTTCATTCCCATTTCACAGATGAGGTAACTGAGGCACAGAGAACTAAAGTGGCTTGCCTAAGGTCATAGAGCAGAACAGTGGTGGAGTCAGGATTAGAACCCACGTCCTCTGACTCCCAAGCCCGGGCTCTTTCCATGAGAGTTCACTAGAGTAAGTAATTATTATTGTGGTGTTTGTTAATTCATTCAATAGTATTTATTGAGCGCTTACTATGTGCAGAGCACTGTACTAAGCGCTTGGGATGAACAAGTCGGCAACAGATAGAGACGGTCCCTGTCATCGGAAGGGCTTACGGTCTAATCGGGGGAGACGGACAGACGAGAACAATGGCAATAAATAGAGTCGAGGGGAAGAACATCTCGTAAAAACCGATGGCAACTAAATAGAATCGAGGCGATGTACAATTCATTAACAAAATAAATAGGGTAACGAAAATATATACAGTCGAGCGGACGAGTACGGCGCCGTGGGGATGGGAAGGGAGAGGTGGAGGAGCAGAGGGAAAAGGGGAAAAAGAGGATTTAGCTGCGGAGAGGTAAAGGGGGGATGGCAGAGGGAGTAGAGGGAGAAGAGGAGCTCAGTCTGGGAAGGCCTCTTGGAGGAGGTGAGTTTTAAGTAGGGTTTTGAAGAGGGAAAGAGAATCAGTTTGGCGGAGGTGAGGAGGGAGGGCGTTCCGGGACCGCGGGAGGACGTGACCCGGGGGTCGACGGCGGGATAGGCGAGACCGAGGGACGGTGACGAGGTGGGCGGCAGAGGAGCGGAGCGTGCGGGGTGGGTAGCACTTAGTCTGTTAAGCACTTACTGAATCAGGTGTCTTAGTGGAAGAGCAGGGGCTTGGGGGTCAGAGGACGTGGGTTCTAATCTAAAGCCCTCCTCAGTAACGTGGGAGCCCCCCTCAATTTCCGGGGCCACGTTAGTCCCGGACTCCGCCTTTGAAAGCTTGGACTCTGAGTCAAGAATAAATATCCCAACCACAAGTCCCAACATCTAGCGTATCAATAAGCAGAGATGCTTCGTTTCTCTTAGTGCTAGGCGGGAAGAATAACAGGAACTTATCGGGTGGATGTTAAATGCTTTCTTTTTTCTCTAAAACAATGTAATAAAGGACCTAAACCACAGCAAATTTTTACCAAATTCAATTTAGCCACCACTTTAGCCCTTAATTGGATTTATGCCTCTCCGCCTTTATTTTTTAATCAAGCCTTTCAGACATTCCGATTATTAATATTTTACAATATCAACTCTTGCAAAAGGACTCTTTTTTTTTTATAATCTTTGCGGTACAGATTCTGGTTGCCATCTAGGCTCGCGGCAAAATGGCTTCCCGCTTCGAGACTGACTCCAGCTCAAGTTGGCCATGCTGTGGTACGATGGTATAAAAATGACTTTGTTTTTGGTATTGATAATAATAATAATAATTATGGTATTTGTTAAGCAATTACTGTATGCCAAGCACTGTACTGAGGGCTGGGGTGGATATGAGCAAATTGGGTTGAACACAGTCCCTGTCCCTTGTGGGGCTCACAATCTCAATTCCCATTTTACAGATGAAGTAACTGAGGCTGAGAAAAATTCATTCATTCATTCAATAGTATTTATCGAGCGCTTACTATGTGCAGAGCACCGTACTAAGCTCTTGGAATGTACAAATCGGCAACAGATAGAGGCAGTCCCTGCCCTTCGATGGGCTTACAGTCTAATCGGGGGAGATTAGATTCTTGAGCACTTACCGTGTGCAGAGCACTATACTAAGCGCTTGGAAAGTACAATTAGGCAACAAATAGAGATAATACCTACCCAACAATGGGCTCAAAGCCTGGAAGTGGGGAGACAGACAACAAAACAAAACAAGACGAGTAGACAGGCATCAATACCACCAAAATAAATAAATAGAATTACAGGTATATACAAATAATTAATAAAATAAATAGAATAATAAATTTGTACATATATACCCAAGTGCTGTGGGGCATGGAGGGGGATAGAGCAGAGGGAGGGAGTCGGTGTGATGGGGAAGGGAGGAGGAGCAGAGGAAAAGGGGGGGGGGGCTCAGTCTGGGAAGGCCTCCTGGAGGAGGGGAGCGCTCAGTAGGGCTTTGAAGAGGGGAACTGTGATTGTTTGGCAGCTGTGAGGAGGGAGGGCATTCCAGGCCAGAGGTAGGACGTGGACCAGGGGTCGATGGTGGGGCAGGTGAAAACGAGGACCAGTGGGAAGGTTAGCGGCACCAGAAGAGCGGAGTGTGAGGGCTGGGCTGGAGAAAGAGAGAAGGGAGGTGAGGTAGGAGGGGGCCAGGGGATGGAGAACTTTGAAGCCAATAATGAGGAGTTGCCCAAGGTCACACAGCAGATAGATAAGTGGCAGAGCTGGGACTCCCAGGCCCGTGCTCTATCCACCTCTCCATGTAGGTTCCAAGAACTGTACTTAGTACTGAGTCTCCACTTTGTAGGTGAGGGACCTGAGGCTCAGAGAAGTGAAGTGAGTTGGCCGAGGTGACACAGCAGGTAAATGGCAGAGCCGGGATTAGAACCCAGGTCCTGTGACTCCCAAGCCCAGGATCTTTCCGTTAGGCCGCGCTGGCCCAGAGAATTATAACCCTCCTCTCCCGATGAGCATTCTTCTCTATGGGGATTTTTCGGAATCTGCCTGTGCCGAGGAATGAGGGTGATAGAAATAGTAGTAGAAACAGTGTAATATGAGTAGCGGTCACATTTACCGAGTGCCCAGCTGGAGAGCAAGAAAAGTACCGAAGTACAGAAATCTATCAATCAATGAATCAGTCCATATTATTTATCGAGTGAGAAGCAGCATGGCTCAGTGGAAAGAGGCTGGGCTTGGGAGCCAGAGGTCATGGGTTCGAATCCCGGCTCTCCCACCTGTCAGCTGTGTGACTGTGGGCAAGTCACTTCACTTCTCTGGGCCTCAGTTCCCTCATCTGTAAAATGGGGATGAAGACTGTGAGCCTCATGTGGGACAACCTGATGACCCTGTATCTCCCCCAGCGCTTAGAACAGTGCCCTGCACATAGTAAGTGCTTAACAAATACCAACATTATTATTATTATGTGCAGAGCACTGTACAACTCACCTAGGAAAGGACCAGAATTTAAGTCTAGACTAAAAGCTCGTCGTGGGCGGGGGATGAGTCCACCAACTCTGTTATACCGTACTCTCCCAAACGCATAGTACGGTGCTCTGCCCTCAGTAAGCGCTCAATAAATATGATTGACTGATCGATTGACAAAATACAACGGAGTTGGCAGACACATTCCCTGCTCAGAACCACCTTACTGTTTAGAGGGGGAGACGGACATTAATTCAAATAATTTAGGATATAATTTAAAAAATGAAACAGTGATCCATTCCCTGCTCTCAAGAAGCACCCATTCTGATGTGCTTGAGGGATTGTTGTGGGGGGAGACACAGATATATTGACAACTAGACTGTGTCAGAATAGATGATGGAGCAGACTTCTTTTGCAATCCATTACTCAATCAAATACATTTATTCAGTACTTAGTGTCAAGCGTTCATTCATTCAGCCATATTTATTGAGCCCTAACCATGTGCAGAGCACTGTACTAAGCGCTTGGTAAGTACAGTTCAACTACAAATAGAGACAATCCCTGCCCACAACGGGCTCACAGTCTAGAAAGGGGGAGGCAGACATCAAAACAAATAAAGAGACATCAGTAGCATCCTTATAAAGGAAAAGAATTATAGATATCTATACATCATTAATAAAAATAGAGTAAGTTTATCGGCCTGGGAGATTTGGCTGTTTCCCTACCTCCTAGTGATGGGCTTTTTATTAGACCCTACGTCTTGGATTCCACTGGACCCTCCATCTTGGGCTCTATTAGATCCTCTATGTTGGACTCCACTAGACCCTCCATTTTGGACTCCTCTAAGCCCCCATCTTGGACTGCAGTAGGCCTTCCATCTTGGACCATACTAGGCCCTCCATCTTGGATTCCACTAGACCCTCCATCTTGGACAGCATTAATTCCTCCATGTTGTACTCCACTAGGCCCTTCTCCTTAAACTCCATTAGGCCCTCCATCTTGGGGCAGTGATAGGGAGCTTTCCGATGGGTCCTTGTTCTTGAATCGTTCAGGCTTCCTTTAAGGGAGGTTCCATGCTCCGTTGAGCCTCTCACGTGGCCTGATTCTTAATGTCTTCCAGGAATAGAAACGTGGGAATTTGGGGGGTGTTGGGGGGAAACAAACTCTCGTGCCCCTCCTGGTATCAGCTGTGGGTCTCAGGGAAGCTCCAAGGAAACCATCAATCGACTAGCTTTAGCCCCACTCTTTGGCAGAGCTTCTTCTCCAAACAATGAGCAACCGTCTCAAGGAAACCGATCAGATCTTGAGCTCAAGGGGCCGGGGGCAGGGGCGGTGTAGTCTGTCTCCCAAGTCGGACTTTGACACGATCCTCTCCGTTTCCTCAGTGACCCCCGGTCCATTAAAATTTCATTGTTTCTCCCATGCCATTCCTGGCCGTGAATAGGCTGTTGGTGTGATGGAGATCTATAATGTCGGCTTAATGCCTAATTAGCTCATTTAACATTTCGTTCCTGGATAATTCATGCTAGGTCATTAACAAAAGCAAGAACAAACAGAAGGGCACGCTAGTTGTCATAAATCAGGCAACTAAAAACGCCATCAGAACAGGAAAATGCATGCATTATTCAGGAAGAAAAGGAGCCAGGCCTGTCTATGCCCCCGCTGTCCAAGAGGTTAAATATTTCAAGTGCAAGCAATAATCAGATATTTATTGCCGAAGGGCAGCTGTCCGATATCAGCCGGTAATCCTCAAAATATCGTGTTGGAGATTCGAGTCCAGATTTCACGATCGGATCACAGGGTGGAAGAATGTTCTAAGCAGGAGGCATTCTAAGCTCCTAGAGGACAAGAAAAATGTCCTTATTCTTGTAAGGGTCACCTCATGATGCATCCATTGAGATTCTTAGTAGATCATTAGGGAGGAAGAGGAAGAAGAGGAGAAGGAGGAGGAGATGGAAGCGAAAGAAAAGGAAAAAGAAAGGAGGAAGAGGAAGGAGAAGGAAATGATAGAGGAGGAAGAAAAAGGAGACCGTCAGCTCCTTTTGGGCAGGGGATGTGTCTACCAACTCGCATTGTATGCTACCAAGTACTCAGTACAGTGCTTTGCACTTGATAAGATCTCAATAAATACCACTGATTGAGGAGGAAAAGGAGATGAAAACAGTAGAGAAAGAAGAGAGAAAGGGAGGAGGAAGGGAAAAGAGGAGGAAGGAAAAAAAAGGAAGAAAAGAAAGGGGAAGGTGGAGGAGAAGGAAACAATAAAGAAGGGAGGAGAGAAAGGAGGAGGAGGGAGAGGAGGAGGAAGGAATAGAGAAGGAGGAAGAGAAAGGAGAAGGAGGAGAAGAAAATGGTAGAGAAGGAGGAGGAAAAAAGAGGAGGAAGCAATAGAAAAGGAGGGGAGAAGGAGAAAGGAGAAAAGGAGAAAGGAGAAGGAGGAGAAGAAAATGGTAGAGAAGGAGGAGGAAAAAAGAGGAGGAAGCAATAGAAAAGGAGGGGAGAAGGAGGAAGAGAAGGAAAAATAAAGAAAGGGGAAGAGAAAAGAGAAGGAGGTCTCAAGCAAGAAGAAAGAAGAGACAAGAGAAGGACGAGAAAGAGAAGAAATTGGTAGTGAAGGCGGAAACAATAGAAAAGGAGGAAAAGAAAAGGAGGAAGAGAAGGAAACAATAAAGAAGGGGGAAGAGCAACGAGAAGAGGAAGAAGAGGAAGGGGAGTTTGCAGCTGTAGAGAAGGAGGAAAAGAAAATAGTAGAGAAGGAGAAAAAGGGGAAGATCTGCTATTGGTGAAGGAAACTAAGCAACTAGAAATATCAACAAATATTCTTGATGAATCAACTGGTTGAGCTGGGCAATCCTCCCCAGGCTAATTCTACCAATTGCAGGCAGCCACTGCAGAATTGAGCAGCTCTGGAAACTCTGGGCTTTTCCCGATTCCACCTCTCATCTGCTCTGAGACCTTGGACAAACCACTTCACTTCTCTGGGCCTCAGATACCTCACCTGTAAAATACTGCAAGCCCCTTGTGGGACTTGGACGGTGTCCAATCTGAGAATCAGCGTGGCTTAGTGGCGGGAGCCCAGACTTGGGAGTCAGGGGAGGTGGGTTTTAATCCCAGCTCCGCCACTTGTATGCTGTGTGACCTTGGGCAAGCCACTTAACTTCTTTGTGCCTCATTTACCTCATCTGTAAAATGGGGATTAAAACTGTGAGCCCAACATGGGACAACCTGATTACCCTCTATCTACCCCAGTGCTTGGCACCTAGTAAGCGCTTAACAGATACCATCATTATTATTATTAATCGGTTTCAAACCTAGCGCTTAGTACAGTATCTGAACCATAGCACGCACTAAACAAATACCATAAAATAAAAAGTTGATTTCCAATCTCAGACCAGGGCTGACCCTCCATCTTTAGTCTTTCCCCGTCTCCTCCTGGCTCCTTCTTCCAAGGCGACTCTTCTTCTCCTCCCTTTCACCCTCATGACTTGTTAAGCTTGTTGTAGGCAGGGAACGTGTCTGCTAATTCTGTTGTACTCTCCTAATACTCAGTACAGTGCTCTGCACATAGTAAGCGCTCAATAAATACCATTGACTGATAGATCAATTGATCTCTCCAGAGGGAAGAAAGGGATTTGGATTGGAAGGGGAAGATTTCCTGCTCTGATGGACCTGCCTTAGCCCATGTCCAGACTTTCAGCAACTCCTCAGTGGTTGACCTTGCCACACAAAGAACCCTCCTGCTCCTTAGGGGAGACACGAAAGCGGCTGGGTCCCCAGAGGAAGGGATGTGGCCTAGTGGAAAGATCCCAAGCCTGGGAGTCAGAGGACCTAGGTTTTAATCCCAGCCCCTCCACTTGCCTGCCGTGTGACCATGAGCAAGATATTTCACTTCTCTGGGCCTCAGTTTCCACCCCTTTAAAATAAGGATCGAACCCCTTGTGGAACAGGGAATGCGTCTGATCTGATTCTATTATATCTACTTCTATGCTTAACACAGAACTTGGCATGTATTAAGCATTTAAGAGATATCACTATTGCCATTATTAATAAATAGCATCATTATTATTAATATTGAGACTCTCCCAAGTATGAGGCCCTTAGAGAAGCAGCGTGGCCTAGTGGGTAGAGCACGGGCCTGGGAGTCAGAAGGTCAAGGATTCTAATCCTGCCTCTATAAAATGGGGATGGAGACTCTGACCCCAATGTAGGACAGGACCCGATTTGCTTGGGTCCCCCTGACCCGGTGCTTAGTACAGGGCCTGGCACATAGTAAGTGCTTAACAAATACCACAGTTATTATTATTATTAATCCAACACAGCATTTAGCACTTATTGAGCATTTAAGAGCTATCACTATCACCGCTATTAATAAATGCTATCATTTTTATTATACTGATACTCTCCCAAGCATGAAGATCCTTGGGTTCCACTTGGTTATTAATAGTAATGCATAATTATGGTGTTTGTTAAGCACTCACTATGTGCCAGGCTCTGTTCTAAGCCCTGAGGGAGATGCAAGATTATTGCTGCTCAGGGCAGCCTCACCTGATCTATGATTACTGAGCTCGAGCCAGAGTGAAGCGATGGAATTGTAGCGAGCACTGTCGAGGTGATGTTGGATCCTGGTGGAAGGTCCCATATCCCCCCTCCCGCCACCAAGGCCCAGAGAAGCTCAGGAAGCTCAGAGGTAGCTTCCCGCAGCCCGCCGACCCTCCCGGGGGACTGCAGTGGGACCACACGGGAGAATTTAAATAGCATCTGTCCAGAGGCTCTGTCGTTTCCAGTTGGATTTATTTATAGGCCGGCCTCGTTATTTATGGACCCCGTTGCTCTATATAAAAGTGCTGCCGGGGAGAAGTGGAAGCCAGGGAGTTAGGGTTTTAATGCTTACGCTGACACTTCGGCCTTCTCTCCGTGGAGATCAAACGACGGGGTGTCTACCCCTCTTCCCTGTCCCTCTGGGTGTGGCCCGGCAGCCGGGCACGTACCCAGGCCTCGGCGGGCATCAAGCCCCAGCCTCCTCCTCACAGAATCCTAAGATGACCATGTTTCAGGGAGGACCTGGAGGCCGTCAATTCCCAGCCTTCCCCTCTTGGGATCCTGAGGTGGCCATGTTTGGAGAGGAGCCAGAGGCCATCAACCCCCAGCCTCACCCCTCTCGGGGTCCTGAGGTGCCCGGGTTCAGAGACACGAGCCGGGGGCCGCTCCCAGCCGGCCTCCCCGTCTTGGGGTGGCCATGTTCGGAGAGAAATCGGGTGTCATTAAAACCCAGATCCCCCTTTAGGGTCTTGAGTTGGCCATGTTCAGAAATTGTCTCAATGGGCCTCGTTCATTCATTCATTCATTCATTCAATAGTATTTATTGAGCACTTACTATGTGCAGAGCACTTGGAATGCACAAATCGGCAACAGATAGAGACAGTCCCTGCCCGTTGACGGGCTTACAGTCTTATCACTCTGGTTCTCTCCTGTTCTGTCATCGACCCCTCCCACGTCCTACTTCTCTCCTGGAATGCCCTCCCTCCTCAAATCCGCCAAACTAGCACACTTCCCCCCTTCAAAGCCCTACTGAAAGCTCACCTCCTCCAGGAGGCCTTCCCAGACTGAGCCCCCCTTTTCCTCTGCTTCTCCTCCCACCCCCCTCGCTCCGACTCGCTCCCTTTGCTCTTTCTCCCTTCCCCCCCAGGACTTGTGTAAATATGTACATATTTATAGTTCTATTCATTTATATTAATGATGTGTATATATTTATAATTCTAATAATAATAATAATGTTGGTATCTGTTAAGCGCTTACTATGTGCAGAGCACTGTTCTAAGCGCTGGGGGAGATACAGGGTCATCAGGTTGTCCCACGTGAGGCTCACAGTCTTCATCCCCATTTTACAGATGAGGGAACCGAGGCACAGAGAAGTGAAGTGACTTGCCCAGAGTCACACAGCTGACAAGTGGCAGAGCTGGGAGTCGAACCCATGACCTCTGACTCCAAAGCCCAGGCTCTTTCCACTGAGCCACGCTGCTTCCCTAATTTATTTATACTGATGCTATTGATGCCTGTGAACTTGTTTTGATGCTTGTCTCCCCCCTTCTAGACTGTGAGCCCTTGTAGGCAAGGATCATCTCTTACTTGTTGTTAAATTGTACTTTCCAAGTTCTTAGTACAGGGCTCTACACACAGTAAGTGCTCAATAAATGTTGTGGAAAGAAAGGAAGGAAGGAAGGAAGGAAGGAAGGAAGGAAGGAAGGAAGGAAGGAAGGAAGGAAGGAAGGAAGGAAGGAAGGAAGGAAGGAAGGAAGGAAGGAAGGAAGGAAGGAAGGAAGGAAGGAAGGAAGGAAGGAAGGAAGGAAGGAAGGAAGGAAGGAAGGAAGGAAAGAAGAAGAAAGAAAGAAAAGAAAGAAAGAAAGAAAGAAAGAAAGAAAGAAAGAAAGAAAGAAAGAAAGAAAGAAAGAAAGAAAGAAAGAAAGAAAGAAAGAAGCCGGGGGTTGCTTCCAGCCAGCCTTCCCCTCTAGGGATCCTGAGGTGACCATGTTCAGAGAGGAGCAGGAGGCCATCAACACCCCGCCTCACCCCTCTCGGGGTCCTGAGGTGGTCATGTTCAGAAAGGAGCCGGGGGGCTGCTTCCCGTCAGCCTCCCCTCTCAACGTCCTGGTCACCATGTTTGGAGAGGAACCGGGGGCCATCGACACCCAGCCTCCTCCTCTCGGGGTCTCAAGGTGGACATGTCTGTCGAGACGAAGGGGGCTGCTTCCAGCCAGTCTCATCCTCTCAGCGTCCTGAGGTTGCCATATTTGGAGAGAAGCAGGCAGCTGCTTCCAACTAGACTCCCCTCTAGGGTCCTGAGGTGGCCATAGTTGGAGAGCAGAGGTCTTATTTTTTTATGGTATTTGTTAAGCTCTTATTATATGCCAAGCACTGTTCTAAGCACTGGACTAGATATAAAATGATCAGGTTGGACACATTCCCTCTCCCACCGGGGGCTTCATAGCCTAATTCGGAGGGACGATGATTTATTTACGGATGAGGAAACCGAGGCACAGAGAAGTGAAGTGACTTGTCCAAGGTCCCACGGCAAAGTGGTGGAGCCGGTTGTCCTTCATCTTGTCCTCAGACTGTCCTTCTTTCACGGACTGGATGGGGGGGCCGAACCTGCTCCCAAATGTGGCCCGCCACTCGAGAGCCCGTCAGCTACTCTCTCGCCACCCCGGGCTTAGGGGGCGTCTACACCACTGCCTAATCGCTGCTCTGAAAGGTTCCAGGGCAGTGCCCTGTTGGAGAAATTTCACAGGAAATATTTCCCTCTAGACCGTAAGGTCTCGTGGGCAGAGATCGTGCCTGCCAACTCTGTTCTATTGTATTCTCCCAAGTGCTTAGTAATAATAATAATGACGACGATGATGATGATGGGATTTATGTACCAAGCACTGTCCTAAGCGCTGGGGTAGATGCAAGGTAATCAGGTCGTCCCACATGGGGTTCACAGTCTTAATTCACAATTTACAGATGAGATAACTGAGGCACAGAGAAGTGGCTTGCCCAAGGTCACACAGGAGACAAGTGGCGGAGCCAGGATTAGAACCCACATTCTCTGACTCCCAAGTCCTTGCTCTTTCCACTAAACCACGTTGCTTCTCTGCACACAGTAAGTATTCAATAAATACCACTGGTTGCTTTCCACCCACCTGATCTCCCCACCTTCCCCCGGCTGCCTACGCATACACACCCCCCTCCCCCCCCCCCCGCCACAAGTTCAGACAATGTCCCTGGATGAACAAAAATCACACTTAGAGAGACAAAGTCTATCCTAATTGGCACGGGACATTCTCAGTTGTCCTGATTGGCACTGGGCACTCCCAGTCATCCCCAGTGGTACTGGGCCCATCAGTGGGCAGGGACTGTGTCTATCTGTTGCCGATTTGTACATTCCAAGCACTTGATACAGTTCCCTGCACATAGTAAGCGCTCAATAAATACTATTGAATGGATGAATGAATGAATGAATGGATATCCCCATTCACCCCTCCTGATACTAGACATTCTGAGGCCTCTAGATTGGCACTGAGCATTCCCGGGAATCCCACAGCCACTCGGAGCCCCTCCCTCAGGCCAGGGCATAGTACTTGACTCCAGCCGGGCACTTCCTAGGGTCTTAGCAGGATAGTTCCTGGCACACAATAATAATAATAATGGTATTTGTTAAGCGCTTACTATGTGCCAAGCACGGTTCTAAGTGCTGGGGTAGATACAAGGTGATCGGGTTGCCCCACGTGGGGCTCACAGTCTTAATCCTCATTTTACAGATGAGGGAACTGAGGCTCGGAGAAGTGAAGTGAGTTGCCCAAGGTCACACAACAGACAAGTGGCGGAGCCGGGATTAGAACCCATGTCTTCTGACTCCCAAGTCCGTGCCCTTTCCACTAAGCCACGCTGCTTCCCTATTAGGCCAGAACAGGTTGAGCAGCTCCACTGGACCTCTGGAAGAAAGTACAGTGCTTTGCACACCGTCAGCGTTCATAAAATAGGATTATAATAATGTTGGTATTTGTTAAGCACTTACTATGTGCCGAGCACTGTTCTAAGCACTGGGGTAGATACAGGGTAATCAGATTGTCCCTCATGAGGCTCACAGTCTTAATCCCCATTTTACAGATGAGGGAACTGAGTCACAGAGAAGTGAAGTGACTCGCCCACAGTCACACAGCTGACAGGTGGCGGAGCCGGGATTCAAACCCATGACCTCTGACTCCCAAGCCTGTGCTCTTTCCACTGAGCCATGAATGAATGAATGAATAATAATAATCATGATAATAATGTTGGTATTCATTAAGCGCTCACTATGTGCAGAGCACTGTTCTAAGTGCTGGGGTAGATACAGGGTAATCAGGTCATCCCACGTGAGGCTCACAGTTAATCCCCATTTTACAGATGAGGTAGCTGAGGCACAGAGAAGTGAAGTGACTTGCCTACAGTCACTCAGCTGACAAGTGGCAGAGCCGGGATTTGAACCCATGACCTCTGACTCCCAAGCCCATGCTCTTTCCACTGAGCCACGCTGCTGCTCCATGAATTCAGGGGGGACCTGGGAATTGGATATTAAGGTGGAGGCAGTCGGGTTGGGGTGTGGGATTAAAGACAGAGACTGTAGACAACACCGGAGGCGGACAGAAGCTGTGGGTCGGGTGTAGAGACGGCATGGGAGGGGAGGGGGAAAGGAAGACAGGAGGCAGAAGGAGAGATGAGGGAGACAGGGAAAAAGGAGGATGGGAAGGCAGGAATGAAGGGGAGAAAGGAGAAAGGGAGGGAAAAAAGGGCAAGGGAAGGTGCGGGAAAGAGACAGAGATATGAGATAGAGTAGCAGTGTGGTCTAGTGGAAAGAGCAAGGCCCTGGGACTCAAGGATCTGGGTTCTAATCCCTGCTCTGCCACTTACCTGCTGTGTGACCAAGGACAGGTCACTTCACTTCTCTGGGCCTCAATTTCCTCATCTCTAAAAAGGGGATTCAATATCGCCTCTCTCCCTCGTACTTGGACTGTGAGCCCCACGCGGGGCGGGGACTCTATCTAGTCCCATTAGCTTGTACAGTGCTGGACACATAGCAAACATTTAACAGATATTATCATTATTATTATTACTGATGACTAGACAGACGAAGATGAGTTTAGGAAAAAGACAGGGTCCAACCTGATGATCTTGTATCTACCCCAGGGCTCAGTATAAGGCTTGGCACGTAGTAAGAGCTAAACACTTTATACAACTATTGTTGTTATTGGGGTGGTGAATAGTTGTATTGGTATTTAGCTGGCAAAGATTGGAATGGCAGTTTACGAAGTGTCCTTGCAGATCAATTCAATGAAGCACAGTGGCTCTGTAGATAGAGCACGGGCCTAGGAGTCCCAAAGCCCTGGGTTCTAATCCCCACTCTGCCACTTCCCTGCTGGGTGTCCTTAGGCAAGTCACTTCCCTTCTCTTAGCCTCAGTTCCCTCATCTGTAAAATGGGGATTAAGACTCCGAGCCCCCCTACGGGACAGGGACTGTGTCCAGCCTGATTACCTTATAATCACCCCAGTGCTTAGAACAGTGCTTGACACAGAGTCAGCGCTTAATAGACACCACCATCATCCAGACCAACTCCTCCCGTAGGTGTTGGCAGGGTTTAGAAGGGTGCCACCCCGGGACGAGGTAAATCCGACCCCGGGCACGGATTTCAGAAGTCCAGGGACGCAACTTCAAACGGCTTCTAGACTCCGTGGCGTGAGGTTCTGAGAACCATCCTTCATCTCTGCCCATACTGTACCAATTATTTCCCCGATTCCATAGTTACTCACTTCAAAGAGGAGAGCGCAGAGGAGACTTTAAAAAGCTCAATAAAGTCAGAGCCTGGCAGTGTGTAACCCTATAAACTTTTACTGGCGCTTATTTACAGTGACCAGCGCTCTCCGCTCCCAGCTTCACCTCAGCGTTCAGCCCCAAGTCGGGGCCATAAAAGGTTTATAGCATCCACACCTCCTGTCATAACCTAAGAGGGTCTGAGGCTCTCTTCTCTGAACTGGGAAGCTCGAAGATTTATGATCCCGGATGAAATATCCAGATAGGTACCAGACCCGCGTGGATGAGGAGGGGTAGATTTCTCTCCCGAGGAGGGGGCGGGGAGGGAGGGCCGGCGCAATGACGAGAGGGCCGACTCTCACGGTGGACGGACGGACTGGCCCGCTCTCGGTCGGGCGGACCGATCGCTCGGGCCGTCTGGGGGGAATGTCGTTAGCCGACGCTTGGACGGGGAGGGCAGGGAGGTGTCATGGCCCCTTTGGGCTCTTTTTATTTATACTGATTCCTGTTTACTGATATTTATGTCTATCTCCCCCTCTCTAGACTGTGACCTCTGATGCGGGCAGGGATTGGCCTTCTTTATTGCTGCATTGTACTTTCCAAGCGCTTGGTACAGTGCTCCGCACGCAATAAGCGCTCAATGAATGCGACTGAACGATTTTGGACAGGTCAACTAAGATGGCGGTGCCAGCTTTCTGAGTGGCGGTGGGCGGTTTGGTATCGTGAAGAGAACCACAGAACCTATGACCATATCGGTCATTTATTTGTTTATATTAATGTCTGTCTCCCCCTCTAGACTGTAAGCTCGATGTGGGCAGGGAATGTGTCGGTTTATTGTTGGATTGTACTCACCCAAGTGCTTAGTACAGTGCTCTGCACACAATAAGTGCTCAATAAATATGATTGAATGAAGCAGTGTGGCCTAGTGGATCGAAGCTGGGCTTGGGAGTTAGAAGGACCTGAGTTCTAATAAAAATAATAATAATAATTGTGGTATTTGTTGAGTGCTTACTATGTGCCAGGCACTGTACTAATCACAGGGCTGGATACAAGCAGATTGGTTTGGACAGAGTCTCGGTCCGACGTGGCGCTCACACCATTAATCCCCATTTTACAGATGAGGTAACTGAGGCACAGAGGTAACCGAGGTACAGAGCAAAGAAGTAACTTACCCAAGGTCACACAACAAAGAAGTGGCGGATCCGGAATCAGAACCCAGGTCCTTCTGACTCCCAGGCCCATGCTCTGTCGTTTCCTCATCTGTAAAATAGAGATTAAGACTGTGAGCCCCACGTGGGACAGGGACTGTGTCTGTATCTCCCCCAGGGCTTAGTTCAGTGCCTAGCACATAGTAAGCACTTAACAGATGCCATAATAATATTTAAAAGAAAAAAAAAACCCACAGGGCTGGGAATCCGGCGACCAGGATTCTAGGATTTTCGTTCTGATGTTGCCGCTGACCTGCTGCGAGACCTTGGACAGGTCACTGAACCTCTCTTGGTCTCAGTTCCTTAATCTGTAAAATGGGTAGAAAATAACTATTCACTCTCCCATTTAGACTGTGAGCCCCCGTGGGACAGGGACTGTGTCTGAGCTATGTTATATCTATCTCAGCCTTTCACACGGTGTGGATGCAGTGTGCAATAGATATCATATCTAAACTAGGGGTAAAGAGATTTTTAACTCAGTCACATGAAACCAGCTTGGTGCCCACCGCATTTCCCAAAAAGGCTTCCAGCAGGACTCGCCTGTCCCGCGGTCGACCCCTGGCCCCCGTCCTACCTCTGCCCTGGAACGCCCTCCCTCCTCATATAATAATAATGTTGGTATCTGTTAAGCGCTTCCTATGTGCAGAGCACCGTTCTAAGCGCCGGGGGAGACACAGGGGAATCGGGTCGTCCCACGTGGGGCTCACAGTCTTCATCCTCCTTTTACAGATGAGGTCACTGAGGCCCAGAGAAGTGAAGTGACTCGCCCACAGTCACACAGCTGTCAAGTGGCAGAGCCGGGATTGGAACTCATGACCTCTGACTCCAAAGCCCGGGATCTTTCCACTGAGCCACGCTGCTTCTCCCTGAGCCTCAAATCCACCAAGCAATCACTCTTCCCCCCTTCCAAGCCCGACTGACTGGCTCGCCTCCTCCGAGAGACCTTCCCAGACTGGCGTCACCTCGACTGGCTCCCTTTGCTCTCCCCCCAACCCCATCCCACAGCCCTTATGCATTTTATCTATAATTCCATTGATTTATATTGATGCCCGTTTACTCGTTTTGATGTCCGTCTCCCCCCTTCTAGACTGTGAGCCCCTGCGGGCAGGGATCGCTCTATTGCTGAATTGTACTCTTCAAGCACTTAGTACAGTGCTCTTGCACACAGTAAGCGCTCAATAAATACGATTGAACGGATGAATGAATGAATAAATGACTGAGTTTGAGACGGTGTCAAGGCCTAGCCACAGAGGGACTGTGTCTGACCCGATTAGATCCTATCTACCCCAGCATCAGTACAGTGCTTGGCCCATAGTAAATTCATTCATTCAATAGTATTTATTGAGCGCTTACTATGTGCAGAGCACTGTACTAAGCGCTTGGAATGGACAGACGGTAACCGATAATAATAATGTTGGTATTTGTTAAGCGCTTACTGTGTGCCGAGCACCGTTCTAAGCGCTGGGGGAGATACAGGGTCATCAGGTGGTCCCACATGAGGCGCACAGTCTTCATCCCCATTTTACAGATGAGGGCACTGAGGCACAGAGAAGTAAAGTGACTTGCCCACAGTCACACAGCTGACAAGTGGCAGAGACAGAGATAGAGACCGTCCCTGCCCTTTGACAGGCTTACAGTCTAATCGGGGGAGGCGGACAGACAAGAACAATGGCAATAAATAGACTCAAGATAAATAGAATCAAGATAAATAGAATCAAGATAAATAGAATTAAGATAAATAGAACAAAGAATAGCAAATAGAATAGTAAAGCACTTAACAAGTACAATACAATGAAAAGCAGCAAGGCCTACTGGAAAATCATGAACCTGGTAGTCAGAGGACCTGGGTTTATAACCCCAGCTCCTCCACTTGTCCACTGTGTGACCTTGGGTAAGTCACTTCACATCTCTGGGCCTCAGTTCCCTCATCCATTCAAAGGGGATGAAGACTGTGAGCCTCATGTGGGAGAGGGACTGTCCTTGTACTTACCCCAGTGCTTAGTACAGTGTCTGGCATATAGGAAGCGCTTAACAAATACCATTAAAAAACAAAACGCCATTATTACTAAATACTAAGAACCGTCATAGACACAAGATAATCGTGTCGGACACAGTCCACGTCCCACAGAGGACTCACAGTTTTAACTCCCATTTTACAACTAGGCAGATGAGTCATGGAGAGGTTAAGCGATTTGCCCAAGGTCCCAAGCAGACAGGTGGTGGAGGCGGGATTAGAACCCAGGTCCTTTTGACTCCCAGACCCTTGTGCTCTCTACTAGATCACAGTGCAACCCAGTTGAGCAGTCATTACCAACTTCTTGTGGGCAGGGAACGTGACTGTTATTCCGTTATCGTACTCTCCCAAGTGCTTAGTACAGTGCTCGGCCCATAGTAAGTGCTCCATAAATGTAATAATAATTTTGGTATCTGTTAAGCGCTTACTATGTGCAGAGCACTGTTCTAAGCGCTGGGGTAGATACGAGGTAAGCGGGTTGTCCCACATGAGGCTCACAGTTAATCCCCATTTTACAGATGAGGTCACTGAGGCACAGAGAAGTGAAGTGACTTGCTCACAGTCGCACAGCTGACAAGTGTCAGAGCCGGGATTCGAACCCATGACCTCTGACTTCCAAGCCCGGGCTCTTTCCACTGAGCCACGCTGCTTCTCTATGATTGATTGATTGATTAATGGGGCACCCCAACCACTCACCTACCCTGTGGGACACCAGTACAGCATAATGGTTTCCAAAATGCAATCGTATTTATTGAGCGTTTACCGTGTGCAAAGCACTGTACTAAGCAATTTGTAGAATACATTAGAACAACACGCGGACATATTCCCTGCCCACAGAGAGCTCACAGTCTAGAGGGGGAGACAGACTTTAATATAAAGTATAAATATAGAAATAGATTAAATAGATAAATGACAGATACATGCAGATCTATACGTAGGGGCGGTGGGGATGGGAGGGAGGATGAATGAAGCAGCAAGTCAGAGCGGCGTAGAAGGGAGTGGAAGAAGAGGAGAGGAGGGCTTTAGTCTGGGAAGGCTTCTTGGAGGAGATGGGCCTTCAATAAGGTTGTGAAGTGGGGGAGAGCAATTATCTGTTGGATACTTATCAGCTGTGTGACCGTGGGCAAGTCACTTCACTTCTCCGTGCCTCAGTTCCCTCATCTGTAAAATGGGGATTAAGACTGTGAGCCCCACGTGGGACAACCTGACTCCCTTGTGTCTACCCCAGCGCTTAGAACAGTGCTCTGCACACAGTAAGCGCTTAACAAATACCGACATTATTATTACTACGAGGAGGGAGGGCGTTCCAGGCCAGGGGTAAGATGTGGGCGAGAGATCTGTGGTGAGACAGACGAGATGGAGGGACAGTGAGAAGGTCAGCATTGGAGGAATGAAGTGTGCGGGCTGGGTTGGAGTAGGTGCTCGGTTTGAAACTGTTACCTTGAGTTCCTGGGTTCTGTTGGGGTTGGAGGAGCGCGACAGGAACCGAAGGAAAGCGACCAGGAGGAGACTTTCGAATCCAGATCTCTCGGTGAAACAGGAACCCACAGGAATCCTCCACCCAAAGGCGTTCCTACTGAATCCGGCCAGAGAGAGAAGGGAGTGAGCCGAAGGGGAATAATAATAATAATAATAATGATTATGGTATTTGTTAAGCGCTTACTCGTGTGTGCCAGGCACCGTACTAAGCGATGGGATGGATGCAAGCAAATCGGTTGGATACCGTCCTTGTCCCACGTCGGGCTCACAGTTTCAGTCCTCATTTTACAGATGAGGTAACTGAGGCCCAGAGAAGTAAAGTGACTTGCTAAAGGTCACACAGCAGACGAGTGGCGGAGCCAGGAGAAGAACCCATGACCTTCTGACTCCCAGGCTCAGGCTCTAACCACTAGGCCATGCTGCTTCTCATGGAGAGGAAGGGAAGTGGAAGGGCTAAAGGGAAGAGGAAAGGGCAAGTGGAAAGGGAAGGTGAACAGGAGCCACACAGAACCTCCACCAACCCCACAGCATTTCGAAGCAACGGGATTTACCGGATAGAGCCCGGGCCTGGGAGTCAAAAGGACCTGGGTTCTAACCCTGGTTCCACCACGTGTCTGCTCTGTGACCTAAGCAAGTCACCAAACCTCTCTGTGCCTTCGTTACCTCATCTGTAAAAAACGGGGATCAAGAGCTTGACCCCAGTGTGGGACAACGTGACTATCTTGTATCTACCCCAGCGCTTGGAACAGTGCTTGGCACATAGTAAGCACTTAGGAAGTACCATTATTATTACGTTCATATCTTTTATTTATATATTTTGATTTATTTATTCATATTCGTGTCTTTTGCCCCGTCTAGACTGTAAGCTCATTTTGGCCAGGGAACATGTCTACCTACTCTATTTTGCGCTCTCCCAAGAACTTAACACAGTGCTCTGCATGCGGTAAGTGCTCAATAAATACTATTGATTAACTGACTGGGGAAAGAGAAGAGGAAGGGAAAGAGGGAATGGGAGGAGGAAGGGGAAAGGGGGAGAAGAGGGGACGGGGAAAGGGAAAGAGGAAAGGAAAGGGGAAAAGGAAGAATAGGGGAGAGAGAAGAGGAAGGGAAAGAGGAAGAGGAAAAGGGGAGGGGAAGAGAATGGCAAAGAAAAGATGAGAAAGGGGAAATGGAAGGAGCTGAGAAAGGAAGAGAAAGAAGAAAGGGAGGAGAGAAGAAGTCAAGAATGAAAAGAAGAAGGGGGAAGAGTGGAGGAGAGATGGAGAAGAAGGAAGGAGCCAATAGTGAAAGGGAGGAAAAAGAAGTGAAGGGGAACGAGAGGAGGTCCTCTCCCGGTTCTCCTCTCACCTCTCTGGCCGGTCATTCTCGGTCTCCTTCGCCGGCGCCTCCTCCCCCTCCCATCCTTTAACCGTCGGAGTTCCTCAAGGGTCAGTTCTCGGCCCTCTTCCGTTCTCCACTTACACTCACTCCCTCGGTGAACTCATCCGCTCTCACGGCTTCGACTACCGTCTCTACGCGGATGACACGCAGATCTCCATCTCCGCCCCGTCCTCTCCCCGTCCTTTCGGGCTCGCGTCTCCTCCCGCCTCCGGGACGTCTCCACCTGGATGTCGGCCCGCCACCTAAAACTCAACGTGAGCGAGACCGAGCTCCTCATCTTCCCTCCCAAACCCGGTCCTCTGCCAGACTTCCCTATCACCCTGGATGGCACGACGATCTTTCCCGTCTCTCGGGTCCACGATCTCGGTGTCATCCTTGATTCGTCTCTCTCGTTCACCCCACGCATCCTATCCGTTACCGAGACCTGCAGTTTCACCTTTACGATATCGCCAAGATCCGCCCGCAGCGTGGCGCAGAGAAGCAGCGTGGCGCAGTGGAAAGAGCACGGGCTTTGGAGTCAGGGCTCATGAGTTCGAATCCCAGCTCTGCCACTTGTCAGCTGTGTGACTGTGGGCAAGTCACTTAACTTCTCTGTGCCTCAGTTCCCTCGTCTGTAAAATGGGGATTAAGTCTGTGAGCCCCACGTGGGACAACCTGATTCCCCTGTGTCTACCCCAGCGCTTAGAACAGTGCTCTGCACATAGTAAGCGCTTAACAAATACCAACATTATTATTTCCTCTCCACCCAAACGGCTACCTTACCACTACGGGCTCTCGTTATATCCCGGCTAGACTACCGTGTCGGCCTTCTCTCTGACCTCCCTTCCTCCTCTCTCGCCCCGCTCCGGTCTATTCTTCACTCCGCCGCCCGGCTCGTCTTCCCGCAGAAACGATCTGGGCACGTCACTCCCCTTCTTAAACAACTCCGGTGGTTGCCCATCGACCTCCGCTCCAAACAAAAACTCCTCACTCTAGGCTTCGAGGCTTTCCGTCACCTCGCCCCTTCCTACCTCTCCTCCCTTCTCTCTTTCTACCACCCCGCACGGTCCGCTCCTCCGCCTCCCACCTCCACGCCATCCCTCGGTCTCGCCCATCCCGCCCTCGACCCCCGGGCCACGTCCTACCGCGGTACCGGAACGCCCTCCCTCCTCACCTCCGCCAAACTGATTCTCTTCCCCTCTTCGAAACCCTACTTAAAACTCACCTCCTCCGAGAGGCCTTCCCAGACCGAGCTCCTCTTCTCCCTCTACTCCCTCTACCGCCCCCGCCTTCGCCTCTCCGCAGCTTAACCCTCTTTTCTCCCCATCTCCCTCTGCTCCTCCCCCTCTCCCTTCCCATCCCCTCGGCACCGTACTCGTCCGCTCGACCGTATATATTTTCATTACCCTATTTATTTTGTTAATGAAAGGTACATCGCCTCGATTCTATTTAGTCGCCATTGTTTTTACGAGACGTTCTTCCCCTCGACTCTATCTATCGCCATCGTTCTCGTCTGTCCGTCTCCCCCTATCGGACCGTGAGCCCGTCAAACGGCGGGGACCGTCTCTATCTGTTGCCGACTTGTTCATTCCGAGCGCTTAGTACAGTGCTCTGCACATAGTAAGCGCTCAATAAATACTATTGAATGAATTAAAGGAAAGAACAAGGAAGAGGGAGATGAGAGTAAACTATACTGGCAACCAAGAGTCTCAGCAAGTCAGATGGAGCAGGATGGGAGGGAGGAAAAACGAGAAAAAGGAGGGAGAGGAAGGAGAGAAGAGGGAGAGGGAGAAAAGGAGAGGGAAAAAGGGGGAAAGAAGGAGAGGGAGAGAGGGAGGAAAAGTGAAAGTGAGACAGAGAGAGGAAGAGGGAGATGGAGGGGGAAAGAGGGAGAGAGAGAAGGAGGGAGAGACAGAGAGAGAGGGAGGAAAAGAGAGAAGGAATGGAGAGGTAGAGAGGGAGAGAGAGAGAAAGAGGGGAAGAAAGGAAAAGAGAGGGAGAGAAAGAGGGAGAGAAAGGAGGAGAGAGAAAAATAAAAGCACAGATGGAAAAATCATGCAAGATCACCTGGAAAAGCTGAAAGCATCCTCCCATCCCCCCATTGCCTGGTCCCTGGCTTTCTCGGAATGTTTCCAGTATCCACAGTTGGGTATCATTACCCGCTAACTGCCCTTCAACTGTTTCCCAAAGATGCAGTCCAGGCTGAGAAATGGATGCCCGTAACGTACCGGGCATCCGGTACGTAGCTCTCCGACTTTGGGTATGTCAGTCATTCAATCAGTGGTATCTACTGAGTGCTTACTGTATGCAGAGCACTGTACTAAGCAGTTGGAAAGTACAATTGGGCAACAGATAGAGACGATCCCTACCCATCAACGGGCTCACAGTCTAGAAGTGTCAGACTCCCTGTGGGGAAGGCCCCGGCGGACACGTGAGAAGGAGAAGCGAGAGATAATAATGTTGGTATTTGTATTTGTTAAGCGCTTACTATGTGCAGAGCACTGTTCTAAGCACTGGGGGAGATACAGGGTAGTCAGGTTGTCCCACGGGAGGCTCACCGTCTTAGTCACCATTTTACAGATGAGGGAACTGAGGCACAGAGAAGTGAAGTGACTTGTCCACAGTCACACAGCCGGCAAGTGGCAGAGCCGGAATTAGAACCCACGACTTCTGATTGCCAAGCCCAGGCAGTTTCCATTGAGCCACGCTGCTTCTCAATAATGATGACATTTTGCTGGGTGCATACTATGTGCTAAGCACTATTCTAAGCGCTGGGGGAGATACGAGGTCATCAGCTTGTCCCAAGTAACGAAAATAAGGATGGCATGGGTTAAGCGCTGACTATGTGCCAAGCACTGTTCCAAGCACTGGGGGAGATAGAAGGTCATCAGCTTGTCCCAAGTAACAATAATAATAATAATGATGGCATTTAAGTGCTTACTATGTGCCAAGCACTGTTCCAAGCGCTGGGGGAGATATAAGGTCATAGACCGAAAGTCCGTCAATGGGCAGGGACCGTCTCTATCTGTTGCCGTTTTGTACATTCCAAGCGCTTAGTACGGTGCTCTGCACATAGTAAGCGCTCAACAAATACTATTGAATAAATGAGATGAAGACCCAAGCAGCTCTTTCGTTTTTCTCCGATCATTCTTCATTCGATCGTACTTATCGAGTGCTTATTGCGTGCAGAGCACTCTACTAAGTGCTTAATTACGGTATTCGTTAAGCCCTTACTATGTGCCAGGCACTGTTCTAAGCGCGGGGGTGGAGACAAACAAATCGGTGGGACAAGGTCCCTGTCCCACGTGGGGCTCGCAGTCTCTCCATTTTCCAGATGAGGTGTGAGATCCAGAGAAGTGGAGTGACTTGTCCAAAGTCACTCAGCAGACAAGTGGCGGAGCCGGGATTAAAAGCTTCTCACTCCCAGGCCCCTGCTCTGTCCACTGTGCCACAATCCGCTCTTCAAGAACCTCCAGTGTTTGCCCACCCGCCTCCACAACCAACAGAAACTCCTTACCACTGGCTTTGAAGCCCTCGGTCACCTTGCGCCCTCCTACCTTAACTTCACTGATCCTTTGCAATAACTCAGCCCACCCACTTCGCTCCTTCATTCATTCATTCACGCAATCGCATTTATTGAGCACTCACTTTGTGTAAAGCACCATACTAAGCGCATGGGAGAGTACAATGTAGTAACAGACACTTTCCCCGCCCACGACGAGCTTATTCTAACGCCAACCTACCCACTGTACCTCCATCTCCTCTATCTCTTTCATTCATTCAATTGCATTTATTGAACGCTTACTGTGTGCAGAGCATTTCATTCATTCAATCGTATTTACTGAGCGCTTACTGTGTGCAGAGCACTGTACTAAGCACTTGGAAAGTACAGTTCAGCAACAAGTAGAGACGATCCCTACCCAACAACGGGCTCACAGTCTAGAAGGGGAGAAACAGACTACGAAACGAAACAAGTAGACAGGCATCGACAGCATTAATATAAATGAATAGAATTATAAATATATGCACATCATTAATAAAATAATTAGAATAATAAATATGTACATTTTTACACAAGTGCTGTGGAGGGGGGTAGAGCAGAGGGAGTCGGGGCGATGGGGAGGGGAGGAGAAGCGGAGAAAAGGGGGGCTCGGTCTGGGAAGGCCTCCTGGAGGAGGTGAGCTCTCAGCAGGGCTTTGAAGGAGGGAAGAGAGTTAGTTTGACGGATGTGAGGAGGGAGGGCGTCCCAGGCCAGAAGTAGGACGTGGGCCAAGGGTCGACGGCCGGACAGGTGAGAACGAGGCAGAGTGAGGAGGTCTTGCCATCGACCTCTAGCCCGCGTCCTGCCTCTGCCCTGGAACAAACTCCCTGTTCAAATCCAACGGATGATCTCTCTCTCCACTTCAAAGCCTTATTAAAAACCCATCTCTTCCAAGAGGCCTTCCCCAAGTAGGCCCACATCTCCTATCCTTCCACTCCCTTCTGCTTCACCCTTGCATTTGAATTTACACCCTTTATTCACCCCACCCTCAACCCCACAGCACCAACGTCCATATCCACACTTCATATTAACGCCTGTCTCCCCGTCTAGACTGTAAACACCTTGCGGGCAGGGATTATGTCTACCAACTCCTTTATATTGTACGCTCTCAAGTACTTTGTACAGTGTTCTGCACACAGTATGCACTTAATAAATCCAATCTATTGATTGATATATATCAATCAATATATCAATCAATTGATATATGATATGTACAGACTTGAAATGGGGAACTGGAGAGCCAGCGGGGCGGAGAGACCATTTTAAGGACACAGGGACACAAAGTCTCGCACCGTGCTGCTTCCCAGTCGAACACTGGGAGTCAATTGCTAAGGACCAAAATGGCGCCATGCTGTCAAGAAGCGGGTGGCCCTCTTGGGCCAAATCCTTCATGTGGAAAGAGACCCAAGGCGGCTAGTTCTGACAAGCAGCGTGGCCTAGTGGGAAGACCACGGGCCTAGCAGTCGGAAGGACCTGGGTTCTTATTCTGGCTCCACCACTTGTCTGCTGTGTGACCTTGGGCAAGTCGCTTAACTTCTCTGGGACTCAGTTCCCCAGGTCACCTGACTCCCAGGCTCGTGCTCTAAGCATTAGGCCACGCTGCTTCAACTGTGTGTGGAGTCCTGTACTGTGCACCTAGGAGGGGCAATAGCATTAGTTGACGTGATCCCTGCTTTCTAGGAGCTTCAGTCCAGCAAGTCAGACAGACACTAAAATAAATCACAGGTAGGAGGAAGAACGAAAAGTGGATATATCTTGATTCTATTTATTGCCATTGTTCTCGTCCGTCCGTCTCCCCCGATTAGACCGTAAGCCCGTCAAACGGCAGGGACCGTCTCTATCTGTTACCGATCTGTACATTCCAAGCGCTTAGTACAGTGCTCTGCACAGAGTAAGCGCTCAATAAATACTAAAGCTGTGTGACTTTGGGCAAGTCACTTAACTTCTCGGTGCCTCAGTTACCTCATCTGTCAAATGGGGATTAAGACTGTGAGCCCCACGTGGGACGACCCGATTCCCCCGTGTCTATCCCAGCGCTTAGAACAGTGCTCGGCACATAGTAAGCGCTTAACAAACACCAACATCATTATTATTATTGAATGAATGAATGAATATACGGGAGAAGGCCTTTAAGCGTCCTAACCACGAGGCCACACTGTCTCTCCGTGAACCATAAATTCTCCACCACAGGAGAAAGAAGAAGGCAGGAAGGGTCATCGTCTGATTTAAGAAATCAATCGATCAGTCCTATTTTTTGAGAGATAACTGTGGGCAGAGCACTGCGCTAAACGTTTGGGAGAGGCCAGTGCAGCAGAGTTGGTAAACGTGATCCCTGCCCACAGGAAGCTGAGAGCCTAGAGGGAGGACATTTATCAACAATCTAGAAAGCTCGTTTAGAGCTCAGATGTTCTGTCTGTTGTAGAAAGGTCTCTCTGAGGATGAAAATGGAAGTTCCAAACGCTCTCCAAATAAACAGCGGGATGAGATGGTTACAAGCTCTTAGTACCGTGTTCTGCACGCAGAAATAGATTTCTCCATTTCCCCCGTCAAAAAGAACGTTGCCGCATTCTAAACTTGAAAACCATCCAAAAGCCGAAGACCGGGACATCTGAAAGGAGAAATTCAGAGAAGAAACAGGGGATTTTTGTGTGTGTGAGAAGAGCGTTTTCCCGCTTCGTAATTTACAGGGTCTTACAAGTCTCTACTGGTGCGAGATTTCCCTTCCGCGTTTCTGTCCCCGGCTTAGACATACGTTTATAAATCACCGCACTTGGGACGGTTCGCGTTATTGTTCGGGTTCCCTAGCAACGTCGCTCGGGCTCTGCAGCTGGACCCGGAGAGGAGGATCGGGGAGGGATCTGGGTTGTGGGGTGGGGGGAGAGGGGGGTCATCGGGCCGCACGTTAGCGGATCGAAAATCGAACGGCCGAGGGAGCCGACGGGGTGGGCCGGACGACCCAGAGAGACGGCCTCCGCCGCCTCCTGGACTGCTACATTTCGAGCTCCGGGCGGAAATCCACACGACCCCGAGGCTTCGCTGAGCATGAGCCAGCCTGGGGCTGGAGAACTAAAGGCAGTTAGTCAATCGTATTTATTGCGCGCTTAAGGATAATAATAATACTAATGGTATTTGTTAAGCGCTTACTATGTGCCAGGCTCTGTTCTAAACACTGGGGTGGATACGAGTAAATCGAGTCGGGCACAGTCCCCGTCCCGTAGGGGGCTCACAGTCTTAATCCCCGTTTTACAGACGAGGGAACTGAGGCCCAGAGAAGTAAAGTGACTTGCCCAAGGTCACACAGCAGATGAGAGGCGGAGCCGGGATTAGAACCCATGACTTTCGCACTCCCGGGCCCCTGCTCTAGCCACTACGCCACACTGACGGCAGAGCACCGTCAGCTGTGTGACTTTGGGCAAGTCACTTCACTTCTCTGGGTCTCAGATACCTCCTCTGTAAAATGGGGATGAAGACTGTGAGCCCCAAGGGGGACAACCCGATCACCTTGTATCTACCCCAGCGCTTAGAACAGTGCTCGGCACATAGTAAGCGCTTAACAAATGCCACCATTATTATTACTAAGCGCTTGGGAGAGTACAATATACCAACAAACAGATATATTCCCTGCCCACAACTAGGTTACGGCCTCGAGACGCCATGTCTGCCTTCGACACTTCTTTCGACCGAAAAGACAGGAACAGGTTTCATCCTTCTCGTTATCAACACCGTTCATTCATTCGGTCAATCATCTTTCCTGAGCCCCCTCGGTGTGCAAAACACTGTACTAAGTGCTTGGGAGAGCACAGTCATCATCACAGCACTGTTCTAAGCGCCGGGGGAGATACAGGGTCATCAGATTGTCCCACGTGAGGCTCACAGTTAATCCCCATTTTACAGATGAGGGACCTGAGGCCCAGAGAAGTGAAGTGACTTGCCCACAGTCACACAGCTGACAAGTGACAGAGCCGGAATTCGAACTCGTGACCTCGGATTCCCAAGACCATGCTCTTTCTACTGAGCCACGCTGCTGCTCGATAATAATAATAGTATCTGTTAAGCGCTCACCATGTGCCAGGCACTGTACCAAGCACTGCGGGGAATTCAAGTAAATCGCGTTGGGTAAAGGCCTCGTCCCATGTGGGGCTCACAGTCTTAATCACCGTTTCACAGATGAGGTAACTGAGGCCAAGGGAAGTGAAGTGATTTGCCCAAGGTGACACAGAAGATAAGTGGCAGAGCCAGGATTAGAACCCATGACTTTATGATTCCCAGGCCCTCGATAATAATGCTGGTATCTGTTAAGCGCTTACTATGTGCAGAGCACTGTTCTAAGCGCTGAGGTAGATACAGGGTAATCAGGTCGTCCCACGTGAGGCTCACGGTCTTAATCCCCATTTTACAGATGAGGGAACTTAGGCCCAGAGAAGTTAAGGGACTTGCCCACAGTCACACAGCTGCCAAGGGGAGGGGCCGGGATTCGAACCCATGACCTCTGACTCCCAAGCTCGGGCTCTTTCCACTGAGCCACGCTTGATCCATCCACTAGGCCTTGCCTGGGACTGCCGTGCGACCTTGGGCAAGTGACTGAACTTCCTCGGGCCACCGGGTCCCCATCTGTAAAATGGGGATGAGATTAGAGAAGCAGCGTGGCGCAGTGGAAAGAGCACGGGCTTTGGAGTCAGGGCTCATGAGTTCGAATCCCAGCTCTGCCACTTGTCAGCTGTGTGACTGTAGGCGAGTCACTTAACTTCTCTGTGCCTCAGTTCCCTCATCTGTAAAATGGGGATTAAGACTGTGAGCCCCACGTGGGACAACCTGATTCCCCTGTGTCTACCCCAGCGCTTAGAACAGTGCTCTGCACACAGTAAGCGCTTAACAAATACCAACATTATTATATTTGAGAGCCTGGGCTTCGGAGTCCGAGGTCATGGGTTCGACTCCCGGCTCTGCCATCCGTCAGCTGTGTGACTGTGGGCGAGTCACTTCACTTCTCTGGGCCTCGGTTCCCTCATCTGGAAAATGGGATTAACTGTGAGCCTCACGTGGGACATCCCGATTACCCTGTGTCTCCCCCAGCGCTTAGAACAGTGCTCTGCACATACTAAGCGCTTAACAAATACCGACATTATTATTATTATTTAGATTGTGAGCCCCAAGTAGGAGAGGGAATCAGTTCCAACCTGACGATCCTGTCTTTACCCCTGTCTCTTCACCGAGGCCCCGAGAGGTGAAGTGACATGTCCAAGGTCACACAGCAGATAGGGTGGAGGAGCCGGGATCAGAACTCCTGACCTTCTGACTTCCAGACCCGTGCTCTACCCACTGCACCATACTGTTTCTCCTGACTCTCAGGACATTGCACTGGGATAGAGGGAGGAAAAAGCAGAGACAGCCATTGACCCTTATTCGTTATTTAAATGCGAACGGCATGTGGCTGGTCCGTTCAGTACAGTCCCGATGGGGATTCCCCACTGGGATCGGTTCAAGCCCCACGGCAGCGGCCGCTCACTCATTCGGTGACGGGAAAATCACTTCTCCCACAGAGCCTGGTTCTCGCCAACGAGAACATCCGAGAGAGGGAGACCATCCGCTCCCACCTTCCTCCCCACCGCCTTCGCCTCCGTCCCTGCAGCGTGGCTCAGTGGAAAGAGCACAGGCTTTGGAGTCAGAGATCATGGGTTCGAATCCCCGGCTCCGCCACTGGGCAGCGGCGTGACTGTGGGCAGGTCACTTCACTTCTCTGGGCCTCAGTTACCTCATCTGTAAGATGGAGATGAAGACTGTGAGCCCCACGTGGGACGACCTGATTCCCCCTGTGTCTACCCCAGCGCTTAGAACGGCGCTCTGCACATAGTAAGCGCTTAACAAATACCGACATTATTATTATCCCTGGAAAGTCCTCTAGACCGTAAGCTCGTTATGGGCTGGGAATTTGTCTCTTGGATTGTTCTAACTAACTCTCCCGGGTGCTTAGTACGTGCTCTACAAGTAGTAAATGTAGCAGAAATGTTGAGAAGCGGCATGGCTCAGTGGAAAGAGCCCGGGCTTGGGAGTCAGAGGGCATGGGTTCAAATCCCGGCTCCGCTACTTGTCAGCTGTGTGACCGTGGGCGAGTCCCTTCACTTCTCTGGGCCTCAGTTACCTCATCTATAAACTGGGGATGAAGACTGTGAGCCCCACGTGGGACAACCTGATTACCCTGTAACTACCCCAGCGCTTAGAACAGCGCTCTGCACATAGTAAGCGCTTAACAGATACCGACATTATTATCATTATTATAAATGCTCAGTAAATATGGTTCACTCACTGACCGAAAGCCGACCTCCGGATTAAAATCCCTCGGGGAGGGGGTACATATTAATAACGATAATAACGGTATTTTTAAAACATTTACTATGTACCAGGACTGAATTAAGCACCGGGGTGAATAGAAGCAAATCGGATTGGACGCAGTCCCTGTCCCACATGGGGCTCACAGTCTCAAACCCCATTTTACAGATGAGGGAACTGAGGCCCAGAGAAGTGAAGTGATTTGCCGAAGGTTCAACGGCAGACGAGCGGTGGAGCGGGATTAGAACCCATGACCTGCTGACTCGCGGGCCTGTGCCGCATCCACTACGCCATGCTGCTTCACACGCTGTTGGGGTGAGGAGACGGAGTGGGCGTGTTAGGCAAGCACGACACGGGCGGGATGGGGGGGAGCGACGGCTGAAACATCCCACGGTCGAATGGAAAGTGCTCCGGGCTGGGGTCAGGAGAGCTGGGTTCGAGATCCGATCCTCCTCCGGATCCCTCTGTGTCCTTGGATGAGTACCTTCATTTCTCTGAGCCCCGGTCTCCTCACCTCATTCACTAAGTCAAATCTATTGAGTGCTTACCGTGTGCAGAGCACTGTACTAAGCGCTAGGGAGAGTCCAATACAACAATAGACCCATTCCCTGCCCACAGCCAACTGGGGAGAGAATAAGACAAGAGTGTGAATCCAGCGACTGCGTCTCATCTGATAACCGCGTAGCTGCTCCAGTGTTTCGCGTACAGTAAGCTCAGTTCATTCATTCAGTGGTATTTATCGAGCGCTCACTGTGTGCAGAGCACTGTACTAAGCGCTTGGGAAGCACGATTCGGCAACAGATAGAGACAATCCCTGCCCAACGACGGGCTCACGGTCTAGAAGGGGGGAGACAGACAACAGAACGGAACCAGTAGGCGGGCACCAATAGAATCGATATAAATAAATAAATAGAATAATAGATATATGCGCATCGTTAATAAAATGAATAGAATGATAAATATGAACAGCCATACCCAAGTGTCGCGGGGCCGGGAGCGGGGCAGAGAAGAGGGAGGGAGTCGGGGCGATGGGGAGGGGAGGAGGAGCGGAGGAAAAGGGGAGCTCGGTCCGGGAAGGCCTCCTGGAGGAGGTGAGCTCTCCGTAGGGCTTTGAAGGGGGAAGCGCGCTACTTTAATGCTGTTTCTAACAATTAACGATGAATGCCGTTGTTATTCGTTCCCATCAGAAACCAAGGCGGAAGATGGTCTTCTCCAAAGGCTGAATCGATCAGTCGTCTTCACTGAGCACTTACTATGCGCGGAGCACCGTAATAAGAGCTTGGGAGAGGACAGTGCCCAGAAGGGGCTTACAGCGAGCTTACGGTCAAGAGAATTTTGTGATTTAACTCTGCATTTCTATGGAGTCGAAGCCATTGACTGTGTCACCTCTAGAGCAGCCCCCTCGCTCCATCCGACCCCGGGCGCTGCTGCCTAAAGCAGCACCAGGAGGAGAAGGAGCGCGGTTTAGTGGCAAGAGCCCGGGCTTGGGAGTCAGAGGGCATGGGTTCGAATCCCGGCTCCACTGCCTTGTCAGCTGTGAGAGCAGAAGAAGCAGCGTGGCTCAGTGGAAAGAGCCCGGGCTTGGGAGGGCTCTGCCGCTTGGCAGCTGTGTGACCGTGGGCGAGTCACTTCACTTCTCTGGGCCTCAGTGACCTCATCTGGAAAATGGGGATTAACTGTGAGCCTCCCGTGGGACAACCTGATTCCCCTGTATCTCCCCCCCAGCGCTTGGAACAGTGCTCGGCACATAGTGAGCGCTTAACAAATACCGACATTATCGTCGTTATTATGAGCTGTGTGACCTTGGGCGAGTCACTTACCTTCCCTGGGCCTCAGTTACCTCATCTGTAAAACGGCGGCGAAGACCGTGAGCCCAACGTAGGACGACCTGATTACGCTGTACCTGTCCCAGTGCTTAGAACGGTGCTTGGCACATAGTAAGTGCTTAACAGATACCAACATTATTATTACTATCTTGGAGGAGGAACCAGAGGCTGATCATTCATTTCTTCGTTCCATCGTATTTACTGAGCACTTACTGGGTGCAGAGCACTGTCCTGAGCGCTTGGGAAAGTACGATCCACCGATAAACAGTGACATTCCCTCACCACAACAAGCTCAAAGTATAGAATGATAAAAATAACAACAATGATGGTATTTGTTTTGTGCTTATCAGGTGCCAAGCACCGTTCTAAGCACCGGGGTAGATACAAGATAATCAGGTTGCCCCACGTGGGGCTCACAGTCCCAATCCCCATTTTACAGATGAGGTAACTGAGGCACGGAGAGGTTAAGTGACTTGCCCAAGGTCCCGCAGCTGGCAAGTGGCGGAGACGGGATTAGAACCCATGTCCTCTGACTCCCAAGCCCAGACTCCTTCCATTAAGTCACCTTCCTGAACGTTCATTCATCCGGTTGTATTTAGCGAGTGTTTACTATGTGCAGGACACTGTACTAAGAGCTTGAGAAGTACAATCCAGCGAGAAATAGAGACAGTCCCCGCTCCCGACGGGCTCACAGTCTAGAAGCGGGGAGGCAGACATCAAAAGGACTACGCGGACACCAGTGGTATCATTATGGATAAATAGAATTAGAGATACATATACATCGTTAATAAAAATAAATAGAATTATGATTATAAATGTGTATATACATACACAAGTGGTGTTGCGGGGAGAGCGGGGGAGAGCAAAGGGAGCCGGTCGGGACAACGGGGAGGGGGAGCAGAGGAAAAGGGGGGGCTCAGAACAACGCCCTCACGGCCGGTGTGGACACCCCTGACTCTCCCTCCCTGTCCTCGAATCTCCCCCAGTGACCCGGCACGGGCCATCCGACATTCCCGACTCTCCCGTCCCCGTCCCCGACTCTCCTCCGACGACCCAGCGCGGACTACTCCCGGCTCTGCCGCTTGGCTGTGTGACCTCGGCCAAGCCACTCAACTTCTCTGTGCTTCGGTTACCTCATCTGTAAAATGGGGATTGAAGCTGTGAGCCCAACGTGGGACGACCTGATTACTCTGGAGCTACCCCACTGCTTGGAACAGTGCTGGGCGCCAAGTGAGTGCTTAACAAATATCATCATCATTATTGTCATTATTTTCACTACCCAGGGTACGTGTCCGTTTATTATTATAGTGTGCGCTTAGTACAGTGTGCTGCACACAGTGAGCGCTCAATAAATAGGACCGCACGACTGGTTGACTGACTTACCATCCAACCCCCTTTACTTCCCCCTAGTGACTCTGCCCTCGTGGGCGACTCTCTGGCTGTCTCTCTCCATCCCTCTCTCTTTCTCTGTCTCTTTTCTGCGTGGCTCAGTGGGAAGAGCCCGGGCTTGGGAGTCGGAGGTCATGGGTTCGAATCCCGGCTCCGCCGTGTGACCATGGGCAAGTCATTTAACTTCTCCGTGCCTCAGTTACCTCATCTGTAAAATGGGGGTGAAGACCGTGAGCCCTACGTGGGAGAACCTGATTACCCTCTATCCACCCCAGCGCTTAGCACAGTGCTTGGCACATAGTAAGTGCTTAACAGATACCAACATTATTATAGTCACTTAACTTCTCTGTGCCCCAGTGACCTCATCTGTGAAATGGGGATTAACAGCGAGCCTCACGTGGGACAACCTGATGACCCTGTATCTCCCCCAGCGCTTAGACCAGTGCTCTGCACATAGTAAGCACTTAAAAAATCCAAACATTATTATTATTATTTTTTCTTCCCATCCCTCACTCATCCAGTGGTATTTACTGAGGGCCTACCATGTGCAGAGCGCTGTCCTCAGGTCTCGTCAGAGGTCATGAGTTCGAATCCCCGCTCTGCCACTTGTCAGCGGTGTGACTGTGGGCAAGTCACTTGACTTCTCTGTGCCTCAGTTGCCTCATCTGTAAAATGGGGATTAAGACTGTGAGCCCCACGCGGGATATCCTGATTCCCCTGTGTCTACCCCAGCGCTTAGAATAGTGCTGGGCCCATAGTAAGCGCTTAACACATACCAACATTATTATTATTATTATTATTATTGTCTCCCACCACGGGCGGCGAGAACAGCCAGCTGACCGATAGGCCGAGCCCCACCTAAGGCCCGGGATGTTTCCAGAGGCCTGCCGGGGGCCCAAACGTTTCAAAATGTGGGTTTCAAGGCCCACCACCCCTCCTCATTCCCGGCCCCCGCCCTGCCCCGTAATAGACTCCCCTTCCTAAGTGGCAAACAATCCCCCCACCTCGAACCATCTCCGGGTCCCCCTCGGCCCCCTCAGAGAGCAGCCAGATTCCCAAAGAGATAACCGGTCCTTCCCCTCTCCCTTCCCCTCCTCTCGGCACCGTGCTTGTCCGCTCAATTGTATATATTTTTATTCCCCTATTTATTTTGTTAATGAGATGTACAGAACCTTAATTCTATTTATTGCTATCATTTTAATGAGATGTACATCCCCTTGATTCTATTTATTGCTACTGTTTTTGTCCGTCCGTCTCCCCCGATGAGACCGTAAGCCCGGCGATGGGCAGAGACCGTCTCTGTCTGTTGCCGATTTGTCCGTTCCAAGCGCTCAGTACAGTGCTCTGCGCATAGTAAGCGCTCAATAAATACTATCGAATCAATGAATGGTTTCCACACCGACACGGTGGTCTCCGCCGTTGAGGTCGAAGGTCCTCTTCGGCTTCAAACCTGTTCTTCCTCTTCTCCCTCTAGAAGCCAGCGGAGAGAGGTAAAGATCCGTCCTTCAAAGAGAAAGCAGAAATATAAGTGATTTATTCTTAAGCCGCTTCACATGGGGCCCGCAGGACGTGAAGTGACTTGGTTGGGTGATAGATGTGCCAAGAACCTTTAATAGGCTTACCAGGGTTTTTTTGCCGTGTTTGCTTTGTTCGCTAAGACAATCACAAACATGCCATCTGCAGGGCGGGATGCCAGAACACGCATCGGTTCCTGTCGATTAGAGTCTCTCTTCTCCCGAATCGTAGCCCGAGAGCGAATCGGGGCAGCCGAGCTACGCCGGATACGGGGTCGGCTCCTCTTCGGAGTCGACCGAGGCTCGCCTCCCGCCTCGCCGAGGGGATCGGTAGTCATTATTAATCATCGGAACTGCGGTATTCGGGAAGCGCTCGCTGTGCGCCGGGCCCTGTATTAAGCGCTGGGGTGGCTACAAGCAAATCGGGTTGGCTACGGTCCCCGTCCCACGTGGGGCTCACGCTCTCCATCCCCATTTTACAGATGAGGGAAGTGAGGCCCAGAGAAGTGAAATGATTCGCCCAAGGTCACACCAGCGGTCGAGCGGCGGAGCCGGGATTAGAACCCACGACCTTCTGACTCACGTGCTCTGTCCACTACACCATGTTGCTTCCCTACTTCTACTATTAAGAATGATAATAATAATGTTATTTAAGTGCTTACTATATGCCAGGTACTGTAGTAATCGCTGGGGTGGGTACAAGCAAATCGAGTTGAACACAGTCCCCGTCCCACGTGGGGCTCACGCTCTCCATCCCCATTTTACAGATGAGGGAACCGAGGCCCAGAGAAGTGAAATGATTCGCCCAAGGTCACACCAGCGGTCGAGCGGCGGAGCCGGGATTAGAACCCACGACCTTCTGACTCACGTGCTCTGTCCACTACACCATGTTGCTTCCCTACTTCTACTATTAAGAATATTAATAATAATAATAATAATGGTACTTAAGTGCTTACTGTATGCCAGGCACTGTAGTAAGCGCCGGGGTGGGTACAAGCAAATCAAGTTGAACACAGTCCCTGTCCCATGTGGGGCTTTTAGGCTCAATCCCCATTTTACGGGTGAGTTAACTGAGGCACAGAGAAGTGAAGTGACTTGCCCAAGGTCACACAGCAGACAGAATGACTTTCATTAAGGACTGACTGTGTGTTAAGCAGTCGAGGAGAGGCAAGACTAGGGGATCGGACACAGTCCCCGTTTCCAAAGGAGCTCACAATTTACCTTATCCCAGGTTTAAAGATGAGGAAAACGTGATTCAGGGCGGTTGAGCGACTTGCCCGGAGTCACCCAGCAGGCCAGTGGCGGGACTGGGGTTAGAATAAATCAGCGGTATTCACTGAGTGCTTCCTGGTGTGCTGAGCACTGTACTGAGCGCTGGGGAGAGAACGACGCAACGGAGTCGAAAGACACGTCCCCCGCCCACAAAGAGTTGCATTCTAGACGCGAGTTTATGGCCCAGTTTCTAAAACTCGGGCCTTCTGACGTCCAGTCTCGGGATTTTTCTACTGGACCACACTGTCTCCCGCTCTTCACACTTCCCCCCTTCAAAGCCCTCTGAAAACTCACCTCCTCCAGGAGGCCTTCCCAGACTGAGCCCCCCTTTTCCTCTGCTCCTCCTCCCCTCCCCATCGCCCCGACTCCTTCCCTCCGCTCCGCCCCCCTCCCCGCCCCACAGCACTTGTGTATATATCTATTTATTTTATTAATGATGTGCATATACCTCTAAGTCTATTTATACTGATGCTACTGATGCCTGTCTACTGGTTTTATTTTGTTGTCTGTCTCCCCCTTTTGCGACTGTGAGCCCGCTGTCAGGTAGGGATTGCCTCCGTTGCCGGATTGTACTTTCCAAGCGCTTAGTACAGTGCTCGGCACACAGTAAGTGCTCAATAAATCTGATCGAATGAATGAATTCTCAGGGACTAATAACAAAAATAATGTTGGTATATGCTAAGCGCTTACTATGTGCCGAGCACCGTTCTAAGCGCTGGGGGAGATACAGGGTGATCGGGTTGTCCCACGTGAGCCTCACGGTTAATCCCCATTTTACAGATGCGGTAACCGAGGCACGGAGAAGTGAAGCGACTTGCCCACGGTCACACAGCTGACAAGTGGCAGAGCCGGGATTCGAACCCGTGACCTCTGACCAGCTCCGTCTAGGGGGCTGGGAGGGTCGACTGAGGAAATAACGGATTGTATTTATCCGTGGCTTACCCTGAGGAGGGTCCTGGGGTTCATGGGAGAACAGTAGAGTTAGTAGACAATATCCCTGCCCTCAAGAAGTTTTCAGTCTCCGGGGCGCAGAGCACTGGACTGAGCACTTGGGAGAAAACAAGAGAGTAAATAGACACTCTCCCTGCTCTCAAGGACCTTATAATTTAGTGTTTGTCCAATTCATCAATCTCCTTTCTGTCAAGAAGCGAGACAGATGTGTTCAGGTGTGTCTTTCCGAATATCACGTGGAGACCAGCTTTTTCAATCCATTCTAGCACAGGGCCCTTGTGTGTGTGTGAATCCTGAGGGGCTGAAACCTGGGGAAGAACTGGGGCAAAAAAAAAAGAAACCGTAGATTTCTAATGCGGTTCGACCCTCTCCGGCATTCCCTCACCCATTCCGCTTTCTAGACCCTTTCCAGCATCTCCGTCACTTTCGACTTTCGACTTCCTTGGGGTCTCTAGGAATCTCCGGCCTCCAGTGGGCTGTGAGCATTTTGCCCGGTTTGGGAGCAGGAAAAGAGGAAAGCGGCTCTTTCCAAACCCGCGGCCGAAAATGTTTTCCAGAAACGCTTGCCTACGGAGCCCTCGGTGATTTAGCCGATATGTAACCAGTCCATTTCCTTTGAAGTTCAGCCTCTTGGGGCGCTAATTGGAAACTTGGTATTTTGGGTTGAATTATTTCCTCTCAGCTGTTCTTTTATGATTCTTCACACAAGGTTGAGTCGGCAGACAGGATATAAACTCTTTCATCGACTCTGTACCTTTTGCAGGGATTCTTTCAAGGAGCTAAACTGACTTTTAGAACAACAACAACAAAGAACCCTCCCATTGTGACGGTATTTTCTTCGCATCTGTTCACTCTTGGGCCTCGTGGCTCTTCTCTAAGACTCGCATTTTAGCGGCCCGAGCAGGGTGCAAACATTCCAGAGTGTTAAACGATGAGCACTTTACACTGAGGGTGTCTTTTTGTGCAAACTTCTCTCTCTCCCTCTCTCTCTAGTCCTCCCTTTTTTCTCTCCCATTTTCTCTTTTTCTCTCCTCTTTCTCTTCTCGCCTTTCTCTTCCTTTCCCCTTCTCCCTTCTTTTCTCTGTCTCTCTTTTTCTCACCCTCCCTCTCCGTTCTCTTTTTCTCTCCTTTCTCACGTTTCTCTCTTCTCTCTCTTTTTCTCTCCCTCTCTATTCTATCTCTCTTCTTTTTCTCTCCCTCTCTCTCCTCTCTTTTCTATCTCTCTTCTTTCCTCTATGTCCTTTGTCCTTTCGGTTTCTCTCTTCTCTCTCGTCGTTCTCTCCCCCTTTCCTCTTTCTTCTTTGTCTCTTCTCTGTCTCTTTTCTTCCTCTCTCCCTCTCTCTTCTGTCTCTTTTCTGATTTTTTTCTCCCTCCCTCTCTCTTCTCTCTCTTTCTCTCTCTCTTCTATCTCCCTTCGCTGTCTGTCTCATCCCTTCTCTCCCGTTATTCTATTTCTCTCTTCTCTGTCGCCTGTTCTTCTCTCCCCCTTTTCTTTCTCACTTCTATCTCTCTCCCTCTCTTCTCTCTCCTCCTCTTCTCTCCTTTTTTTCCTTTTTGGCTCTCTTTGTCTCTTCCTTTCTGTTCTAACTCTCTCTCCCTCTTTCTTTGATCTCTTTGATCTCTCTTCATCTCTCTTTTTATCTTCCTCTCTCTTTTCCTATCTCTCTTCTAACTCTCTTCTCTTTCTCTTCCTCTTTTTTCTCTCTCTTCATCTCTTCCCTCTCTCTCGACTTTCTCTACCTCCACCTTTCTATTTCCCTCTCTCCCCTCTCGGCCTCCATCTCTGAAATCCTTAGCTTCAGGCTGGATCAGAAGGATCTGGGTTCTAATCCCGGCTCTGCCACTTATCTGCTGGACGACTTTCTGCAAATCACTTCGCTTTTCCTGCCTCAGCGACCTCATCTGAAAAACGGGGACTGAGATTTCCCACATGGGACAGGGATTGGGTCCAACCTGATTTGCTTGTATCTGCCCCAGCACCCAGTACATATTAAGCACTTACCAATACCCTAATTATTCTTATTCTTCGTATTATTATTGATTATTCTTCCTGCTCAGCTTAGCTTCCTCCTTACCTCCCAACTTCAGTCCCCCAAAAGTCTCAAGGATGGACAGAGACCATGCTGCAGCCCAAGACAGGGAAATAATAATAATATGATTGTGGTATTTAAGTGCTTACTATGTGCCAGGCACTGTACTAAGCACTCGGGTGGATACAAGCAAATTGAGTTGGACATAGTCCCTGTCCTACGTGGGGATCACAGTCTCGATCCCCATTTTGAGGTCACTGAGGCACAGCGATGTGAATAATAACAACAATAATTATAATAATAATGGTATTTTTGTGTTTATTATGAGCCAAGCATGGTTCTAAGTACTAGGGAAGATCTAAGGTAATCAGGTTGGACAGAGTCTCTGCCCTAAATGGGGCTCACAGTCTTGATCCCCATTTTACAGATGAGGTAGCCGAGGCACAGAGAAGGTAACTGACTTGCCCGGGGTCACACAGCAGACAAGTGGCAGAGCCCAGGTTAGAACTCATAACCTTCTGACTCCCAGGTCTGGGCTCTATCCACTAATAATAATAATGTTGGTATTTGTTAAGCGCTTACTATGTGCCGAGCACTGTTCTAAGCGCTGGGGTAGACACAGGGGAATCGGGTTGTCCCACGTGGGGCTCACAGTCTTAATCCCCATTTTACAGATGAGGTCACTGAGGCAACGAGAAGTGAAGTGACTTGCCCCAAGTCACCCAGCTGACAAGTGGCCGAGCCGGGGATTCGAACCCATGACGTCCGACTCCAAAGCCCGTGCTCTTTCCACTGAGCCACGCTGCACTAGACCACACTGCTTCTCTCCCAACCCTCTCCGCCCCGATGCCCGGCTTGGTCATTTGGCCGAGGCTCGGAAGGAGGGGTAGAATATTCATTCATTCATTCAATAGTATTTATTGAGCGCTTACTGTGTGCAGAGCAGCGGACTAAGCGCTTGGAATGGACAGTTCGGCAACAGATAGAGACGATCCCTGCCCAGTGACGGGCTCACGGTCTAATTGCCCCACAGAGACACTCACTTTTCATCTCCCCCACTCTAGACCACAAGCTCGTTGTGGGCAGGCAATATGTCCCCGTATTGTTCTACTGTCCTCTCCCAAGTGCTTAGTACAGCACTCTGCGCACAGTAAGCGCTCAATAAATGCAATCGAATGAACGAACGAAGCGTAGAGAAGCAGCACGGTCGAGTAGAAAGAGCCTAGGCCTGGGAGTCAGAGGACCTGGGTTCTGATCCCGGCTCTGCCACGTGTCTGCTGTGTGGCCTTGGGCAAATCGCTTCACTTTTCCGGGCCTCAGTCTCCTCATCCGTAAAATGGGGATTAAGACTGTGAGTCCCACGTGACTATACCTACTCCGGCGCTCAGAACAGCGCTTGGCACACGGTAAGCGCTTAACAAATACCACAGACGTTATGAGGATCTCGACCCGAAGCCACCCCCGACCACCCAACCAACTTCTGGGACAACGTCCTCTCCCCGGTGACCTCGTCGGACGGGCGTCCGCCCAGCCCGCCTCCCGGAAGACGCTTCGACGAGTCCGTCTCCCCCTCCTCAATGTGGTTTCGCTTGTTTCCTCGCCCCTGAAAAGCACTCCCGTCTCCCTTGTCTCTTTTATTTCCAAGGCCAACCCCAAAAAATGCGCCGGCAGAAAATCCTCTAATTGCCGGATCTGATTTCTATTTGAACTTTCCTTCTCTCTTACGTCACCGCGAAGTTCCCCAGTTAATGGCAGCTGATGAGGAGCCAATGTGGGTCTCACAGCGAGAGAATCTGGACGGGCCTGGGTGTGTGTGTGTGTGTGTGTGTGTGTGTGTGTGGACACACGTGTGACAACCACAGCTTGATCCTGGGCCTCTGCATGTGGATGAAAACCGCAACTTGAACTTGGACCTCTGTGTGTGTATGTGTGTATGCGTTTGTGAAAACCACAACTTGATCTTGGGTCTTTGTGTGTGCATCTGTGTGTGTTTCTGTGTATGTGTGTGCGTTTTTGGAAGTGTGAAAGCCACAACTTGATCTTGGGTCTTTATGAGTGTGTTTGTGTGTGTGTGTGAAAACCACAACTTGATCTTGGGTCTTTGTGCGTGAGAAAACTGCAACTTGATCTAGGGTGTGTGTGTGTGTGTGAAAACCACAACTTGATCTTGGTTCTTAGCTTGTGTGTCTGTGTGTGTGTTTTTGTGTAGTGGGGAAACCACGACTTGATCTTGGGTCTTTGTGTGTGAGAAAACTGTGACCTGATCTTGGGTCTGTGTGTGTGTGTGTGTGTATGTGTGTGTTTTAGTATGTGTGAAAACCAACTTGATCTTAAGTCTTTATGTGTGTGCGTGCGTGTGTGAAAACCACAACTTGATCTCGGGTCTTAGTGTGTGTGTCCGTGTGTATGTGTTTTTGTGTAGTGGGGAAACCACGACTTGATCTTGGGTCTTTGTGTGTGAGAAAACTGCGACCTGATCTTGGACCTGTGTGTGTGTGTGTATATGTGTGTGTTTTAGTATGTGTGAAAACCAACTTGATCTTAGGTCTTTATGTGTGTGTGTGCGTGTGTGAAAACCATAACTGGATCTCGGGTCTTAGTGTGTGTGTCCATGTGTGTGTATGTGGTTTCGTGTACACAAAAACCACAACTTGATCTTGGACCTTTGTGAGTGAGAAAACTGCAACCTGATCTCGGGGGGGCGTGTGTGTGTGTGTGTGTAGGTGCACGTGTGTGTGCATACACAGTTACACATGTGCAGTGGGGTGGGGAACACTTAAGGAGCCCAGCAGGGAGGCTGCGAAAAAGCAGCGCAACGTTACACAGGGAAAGCTTTGGTTTGAACGTAAGGGACTGGGGGTATCGAGGTGGAATCGTGGGCAGGGATTGTCAACTTTAATTATTGCGTGGTACTTTCCCAAGCGTTTAGTACAGCGCTCTGCACACAGTAAGCGCTCAGTAAATACGACTGACTGAATCAACGAATGGAATCAGAGGAGTGTACCCGGTTCGGGGGAAGGTGGGAACACAGGACCGAATGTGTGACCCTGAGAACGAGTACACGACTGTGTCCATGGACACCTTGGAAGAGAGAAGCAGCTTGGCTTAGTGGAAAGAGCCTGGGCCTGGCCGTCAGAGAATCTGAGTTCTAATCCTGGTTCCGCCACCCGTCTGCTGTGTGACCTTGGCCAAGTCACTTCACTGGTCTGGGCCTCAGTGACCTCATCTATAAAATGGGGATTAAGGCTGTGAGCCCCACGTGGGACAGGAACCCAATGTGCTTGACTCCACCCCAGTGCTTAGTACAGTGCTTGGCACATAGTAAGTTCCTTCATTCATTCATTCCTATTTATTGAGCCCTTACTGTGTGCAGAGCACTGGACTAAGCGCTTGGAATGTACAATTGGGCAGCAGATAGAGACAGTCCCTGCCCATTGATGGGCTTACGGTCTGATCGGGGGAGACGGACAGACAAAAACAATAGCAGTAAATAGAATCAAGGAGACGGACACCCTCCCCCATCTCTCACCCCTAATGATCTGGCCACCTATTTCCTCACGAAAATCAACACGATCAGGTCTGAGCTCCCCAAAGTCACCCCTCCGCCTCTCCCCTCCCCCCCAACGACCCCCTCCCCTACTTTCCCATCCTTCCCTGCGGTATCCTCAGAGGAGATCTCCTCCCTCCTGGCAAGTGCCACCCCCTCCACCTGCGCCTCGGACCCCATTCCCTCTCACCTTCTTAAAACCGTCGCCCCTGCCCTCCTCCCTTCCTTAACTTCTATTTTTAACCACTCGATCTCCAAGGGCTCCTTCCCCTCTGCCTTCAAACACGCCCACGTCTCCCCCATCCTAAAAAACCCGCTCTCGACCCCACTTCCCCCTCCAGTTATCGTCCTATCTCCCTACTACCCTTCCTTTCCAAAATCTTAGAACGAGTCGTCTACGATCGATGCCTAGAATTCCTTAACTCCCATTCTCTCCTAGACCCCCTCCGATCTGGCTTCCGTCCCCTCCGCTCTACCGAGACTGCTCTCTCTAAGGTCACCCGTGACCTCCTTCTTGCCAAATCCAATGGCTCCTACTCCATTCTGATCCTCCTCGACCTCTCTGCTGCCTTTGACACCGTCGACCATCCCCTCCTCCTCCATACCTTATCTCACCTTGGCTTCACGGACTCTGTCCTCTCCCGGTTCTCCTCTTACCTCTCTGGCCGATCATTCTCGGTCTCCTACGCCGGAGCCTCCTCCCCCTCCCATCCTTTAACTGTTGGAGTTCCTCAAGGGTCAGTTCTCAGCCCTCTTCTGTTCTCCATTTACACTCACTCCCTCGGTGAACTCATCCGCTCTCACGGCTTCGACTACCATCTCTACGCGGATGACACGCAGATCTACATCTCCGCCCCTGTCCTCTCCCCCTCCCTTCGGGCTCGCATCTCCTCCCGCCTCCGGGACGTCTCCACCTGGATGTCGGCCCGCCACCTAAAACTCAACGTGAGCAAGACTGAGCTCCTCATCTTCCCTCCCAAGCCCGGTCCGCTCCCAGACTTCTCCATCACCGTGGATGGCACGACCATCCCTCCCGTCCCGCAGGCCCGCGATCTCGGTGTCATCCTTGACTCGTCCCTCTCGTTCACCCCACACGTCCTATCCGTTACCGAGACCTGCCGGTTTCACCTCTACAATATCGCCAAGATCCGCCCTTTCCTCTCCACCCAAACGGCTACCTTACTATTACGGGCTCTCGTTATATCCCGGCTAGACTACCGTGTCGGCCTTCTCTCTGACCTCCCTTCCTCCTCTCTCGCCCCGCTCCGGTCTATTCTTCACTCCGCTGCCCGGCTCATCTTCCCGCAGAAACGATCTGGGCGTGTCACTCCCCTTCTTAAACAACTCCAGTGGTCGCCTATCGACCTCCACTCCAAACAAAAACTCCTCACTCTAGGCTTCGAGGCTCTCCGTCACCTCGCCCCTTCCTACCTCTCCTCCCTTCTCTCTTTCTACCGCCCACCCCGCACGCTCCGCTCCTCCGCCGCCCACCTCCTCGCCGTCCCTCGGTCTCGCCCATCCCGCCGTCGACCCCCGGGTCACGTCCTCCCGCGGTCCCGGAACGCCCTCCCTCCTCACCTCCGCCAAACTGATTCTCTTTCCCTCTTCAAAACCTTACTTAAAAATCACCTCCTCCAAGAGGCCTTCCCAGACCGAGCTCCTCTTCCCCCTCTACTCCCTCTGCCATCCCCCCTTTACCTCTCCGCAGCTAAAGCCTCATTTTCCCCTTTTCCCTCTGCTCCTCCACCTCTCCCTTCCCATCCCCACAGCACTGTACCCGTCCGCTCGACTGTATATATTTTCGTTACCCTATTTATTTTGTTAATGAATTGTACATCGCCTTGATTCTATTTAGTTGCCATCGGTTTTTACGAGATGTTCTTCCCCTCGACGCTGTTTAGTGCCATCGTTCTCGTCTGTCCGTCTCCCCCGATTAGACCGTAAGCCCGTCAAACGGCAGGGACTGTCTCTATCTGTTGCCGACTTGTTCATCCCAAGCGCTTAGTACAGTGCTCTGCACATAGTAAGCGCTCAATAAATACTATTGAATGAATGAATGAATTAACAAAACAAATAGGGTAATAAAAATATATAAAAATGAGCAGACGAGCACAGTGGTGAGGGGAGGGGAAGGGAGAGGGGGAGGAGCAGAGGAAAAGGGGGGAAAGGGGGCTTAGCTGAGGGGAGGTGAAGGCGGGGGCATAGAGGTAGCAGAGGGAAAAGGGGAAGCTCAGTCCGGGAAGGCCTCCTGGAGGAGATGAGCTCTCAGTAGGGCTTTGAAGAGGCGAAGGGAGTGAGTTTGGCTGAGGTGAGGAGGGAGGGCCTTCCGGGACGGCGGGAGGAGGTGGGCCGGGGGTCGACGGCGGGATAGGCGAGAACGGGGGACGGTGAGGAGGTGAGCGGCGGAGGAGCGGAGCGTGCGGGGTGGGCGGTGGAAAGAGAGAAGGGAGGAGAGGTAGGAGGGGGCCAGGGGATGGAGACCTTTGTAGCCTAGAATGAGAAGGTTTTGTTTCGTGCGGAGATGGATGGGCAACCACTGGAGGTTTTTAAGAAGGGGAGTGACAGGCCCAGACCGTTTCTGCAGGAAGATGAGCCGGCCAGAGGAATGAAGAATAGACTGGAGCGGGGAGAGACAGCAGGAAGGGAGATCAGAGAGAAGGCTGACCCAGTAAACCGGCCGGCATATTATGATCAGCTGGGTGACTTTGGACAAGTCACTTAACTCCTCTGCGCCTCAGTGACTTCATCTGGAAAATGAGGAGGAAGTCTGTGAGCCCCACACAGGACAACCTGATTCCCCTGTGTCCACCCCAGCGCTTAGAACAGTGCTCTGCACACAGTAAGCGCTTAACAAATACCAACATTAACAAGTGCCAGGATTAAGAAAAGGGAGCAGGGGAGGGTGAAGGGGAAATAAAGCCTGATTGACTTCTCCCCCCCAAAACTTTGGAAAAATAATGCCCAATTTCTCCTCCTCCATGGATTTCCTCTAGACTGTGAGCCCCATGTGGGACAGGGACTGTGTCCAGCCTGATAATCTTATATTTACCTAGTGTTTGGCCTAGAGTAACTACTTCCCAAATACCTTAGGATGAAAAAAAAAAACCTTTTAAAGAACACTCAGACAAGAAATATAACGAAGAGTACACAGTCTCCCCGGAGAGATCGAGAATATTCTCCACGGCCGCGACTCGAAAGATCGACTCCACATTCCCGCCCATACAATGGGGCGTTTCAGTGGGGTTGGCTGTACTAAGCAGGTACTGTAGTAAGCACTGGGACAGGTACCAGCAAATCGGGTTGGACCCTGCCCCTGTCCCACGTGGGGCTCGCAATCCCGATCCCCATTTTCCAGATGAGATGACTGAAGCCCGGAGAAGTGAAGTGACTTGCCCAAGACCACACAGCAGACACCTGGCAGAGCCGGGATTAGAACCCGTGACCTTCTGACTCCCAGACCATACTCCATCCACTCCGCCATGCGATACCGAAGCAGTGTGGCTTAGTGGCAAGAGCCTGGGCTTGGGAGTCAAGGATTTGGGTTCTAATCCCCACGCCGCCGCTTGTCTGCTGTGTGACGGTGGGCAAGCCACTTAACTTTCTCTGTGCTTCAGTGACCTCATCTGTAAAATGGGGATTAAGACTGTGAGCCTGACGTGGGACAGCCTGATCACCTTGTATCTACCCCAGTGCTTAGAACAGTGCTTGGCATGTAGTAAGCACTTTACAAATACCATCATTATTATTATTATTACTACTACTACTATGTCTTTGCACAAGGCCACCCTGCTAAGAGTTCTCCTCCTCCTCTTTCTCCCCCTCCTACTCCACTGCAGACACGACATATATTTCAGAGATTCAGTCGGTGACCAGCTAAGGACCGGACATACGTCGACGACACCCCTTTCCTTTGCCTACTCTTGGAGAGTAAGAGAATAAACCCGTGAGGCCATAAGCCTTTTGCTGAATTGCACATTCCAAATGCTTAGTACAGTGCTCTGCACACAGTAAGCGCTTAATAAATACTATTGAAGTCGATACAGCCCACCGTGACCCCTGAAAGAACACACTTGGATAGTGATCTTCTAGGCACCCTCTTTCGGGTTAGAGTGTATCACCCATCCTCCTCTCCCTCTCCGACTCTCCCTTTAATAATAATAATAATAATAATGTTGGTATTTGTTAAGCGCTTACTATGTGCCAAGCACTGTTCTAAGCGCTGGGGGAGATACAGGGTAATCAGGTTGTCCCACGTGAGGCTCACAGTCTTAATCTCCATTTTACGGATAAGGTAACTGAGGCACAGAGAAGTCAAGTGACTTGCCCAAAGTCACACAGCTGACAGGTGACAGAGCCGAGATTAGAACCTCTGACTCCTCAGCCCGTGCTCTTTCCACTGAGCCACGCTGCTTCTTTAAGAACCCACTGAGGATTGGTGGTCCGTGAATCTATCCAAGTCCCTCTCGAACGTGCTAATATTTTTTTTTTTCTTCCCCCGGACCCACATCCTGGAGTAAGGAAGCCCATCTGCTTCCCACCTGCTCCGTAAGAAAGCGATTCCTTCTGTTGGTTTCGACCTTACCACCTTCAAGCTTCAGTAAATCTCCTCTAGTCTCCTGCCCCGCCCTCAGTTCCAGCGCTTATTATATATTTTTAAACTCTGTTGCTTCCCCTAGTTTCATTAGGTGTAGGTCTCACTGCGCTAGAGAAGCAGCATGACTTGGTGGTTAGAACACGGGCTTGAGAGTCAGAAGGTCATGGGTTCTAATTCCGCCTCTGCCACTTGTCTGCTAGGTGATTTGGGGCAAATCACTTCATTTCTCAAGGCCTCAGTTTCCCCAGGGCTTAGTACAGTGCCTGGCACATAGTACACGCTTAACAAATACCATAAAAAATACAACATAAGGGTCAAATGTTGTGAGCTCCAGGGACTGACCGAATTGTATCTAGAAGCAGTGTAGCCTAGTGGAAATAATAACAATAATCATAATAATAGTATTTGTTAGGCGCTTGCTATGTGCCAAGCGTTGTTCTAAATGCTGCGGTATCGGGCCGTCCCACGTAGGGCTCACAGTATTAATCCCCATTTTACAGAGGAAGGAACTGAGGCCCAGAGAAGTGAAGTGACTTGCCCAAAGTCACACGGCAGATAAGTGGCGGAGCAGGGATTAGAACCCGCGACCTCTGACTCTCACGCCCGAGAGGCAGAGGACCTGGGTTCTAATTCCAACCTGCCATTTGTCTGTCGGGTGATCTTGGGCAAGTCATGAGTCTCCATGCCTCAGTTCCCTCTTCTGCGAAATGGGAATTCAATATTTGTTCCACTTAGACTGTGAGTCCCATGTGGGAGAGGAACTGTTTCTTTTCTGATTACCTTGTAACCACTCTAGTACTTAATTCAGTGCTCAGCTCATAGTAAGCATTTAACAAATATCGATATTATCATTATGATTATTATTTTCTTCCACTCTAGCACGGAATAAAGTGCTTGACGCACAGTGCTTGACAAATACTATGTATCATTATTGTTATCATTATTATTATTATCGGAATCTCACAGCGCAGCACCAGACCTGAGGATCTGAAAGGGCCGCATGACCCAACTTAAAGGACTGAAAGCTCACAGTTGGCAGGGAATAATACTAATAATGTTGGTATTTGTTAAGCGCTTACTCTGTGCCAAGCACTGTTCTAAGTGCTGGGGTAGGTACAGGGTCATCAGGTGGTCCCACGTGAGGCTCACAGTTAATCCCCATTTTCCAGATGAGGGAACTGAGGCACCGAGAAGTGAAGTGACTTGCCCGCAGTCACCCAGCTGCCAAGTGGCAGAGCCGGGGCTCGAACCCATGACCTCTGACTCCCAAGCCCGGACTCTTTCCACTGAGCCACGCTGCTTCTCTATGTCACTGTTTATTGTTGCGTTGGACTTTCCCAATCGCTTAGTACAGTGCTCTGCACACGGTAAGCGGTCAATAGATGCGACCGAATGAACGACTGGGATTTCTTTCTTCCTGACGGTGCCCGTGTCCAGTGTTTCAAAGAGCAACCTGGCACCTGAGACACATTTTTCCAGATGTGTGAGTGGGAGAAATTGGCTTAGGAGCCAACGGAGTTTTGCAATCCTTCAAATGGTCAAAGCGCGCGGGCTCAACTATCTGATTTGAACCAGATTACGGAGAGGGTGGGAAGGCAGAGCCCAGAATGTCCGTTCAGAAAATCCCCCCGCTTCTCCCGGTCCTGACGCCTACGGGGAGGAGGAGAAAAGGAGTAACAGTAGCAGTTTGGTACATTCCAAGCGCTTAGTACAGTGCTCTGCACATAGTAAGCGCCCAATAAATACTACTGAACGAATGGTAGTTAATAATAATGACGGCATTTGTTAGGCACTCACTATGTGCTCAGCACTGGGGGAGACACAGGGTAATCAGGCTGTCCCGCGCGGGGCTCACAGTCTTCATCCCCATTTTCCAGCTGAGGTAACGGAGTCACGGAGAAGTGAAGTGACTTGCCCAAGGTCACCCAGCTGACAAGTGAGGAGCTGGGATTGGAACCCATGACCTCTGACTCCCAAGCAATAGTAGTAGTAATAATAATATTGGTGGTATTTGTTAACTGCTTACTATGGGCAAAGCGCTGTTCTAAGCACTGGGGGGATACAAGGTGATCAGGTTGTCCCTCGTGGGGCTCACGGTTTTAATCCCCATTTTACAGATAAGGTAACTGAGGCACAGAGAAGTGAAGTGACTTGACAAAGTCACACAGCTGGCAAGCAGCGGGGCCGAAATTAATAATAATAATAATAATAATTATGGTATTTGTCAAGCGCTTACTATGTGCAGAGCACTATTCTAAGCGCAGGGGTAGATACAGGCTAATCAGATTGTCCCACGTGGGGCTCACATTTTTTAATCCCCATTTTTACAGATGAGGGAACTGAGGCACAGAGAAGTTAAGTGCCTTGCCCGAGGTCACACGGCAGACAGGTGGCGGAACCGGGATTAGAACCCACGACCTCTGACTCCCCAGCCCGGGCTCTTGCCACTGAGCCACGCTGCTTCTCTTGCGCAGACCGTGTCTGTTATATTGTTAAATTGTACTCTCCCGAGCGTTTAGTATAGTGCTCTGCAAACAGTAAATGCTCAATAAATACGATTGACTGACTAGGAGTATAGGAGTAGTTTGGCAGGAGTAATAATTTGGAAGTAACACTAGCAGTAGAAGAATAATAATAATGCCGGTATTTGTTAAGCGCTTACTATGTGCAGAGCACTGTTCTAAGCGCTGGGTGGATACAAGGTGATCAGGTTGTCCCACGTGGGGCTCACAATCTTAATCCCCATTTTTTACAGATGAGGGAACTGAGGCTCAGAGAAATTAAGTGACTCGCCCACAGTCACCCAGCTGACAAGTGGCAGGTCCGGGATTCGAACCCATGACCTCTGACTCCAAAGCCCGTGCTCTTTCCACTGAGCAAAAGCACAGACTTGGGAGTCAGAGGTCGTGGGTTCTAATCCCGGCTCTGCCACTTGTCAGCTGGGTGACCTTGGGCGAGTCACTTCACTTCTCTGTGACTCAGTGACCTCATCTGGAAAACGGGGATGAAGACTGTGAGCCCTACGTGGGATGACCTGATTACCTTGTATCTCCCCCAGCGCTTAGAACAGTGCTTGGCGCATAGTCAGCACTTAACAAATACCAACATTATTATTATTATGACCTTCAGACCCCCGGGCTCTAGCCACAACGCCGTGTTGCTTCTCTAGGTCTGATCCACTGTGCGCCCGTCAAAGGGCAGGGACCGTCTCTAGCTGTTACCGATTTGTCCGTTCCAAGCGCTTAGTACAGTGCTCTGCACCTAGTAAGCGCCCGATAAATACTAGTGAATGAATCCGCCGGCCCCAGACCTTCTGGAGCCGGGATAGCACCATTAGGCCGGCTGCTCACGAGGCTGGCGAAGGGGGACAGAAAGTAGGAACTTCGGGAAAGAGTTGAAGCCGGAGGGATGCTGGAAATGGGGGCCAAATCCCGGCTCCTCCGGCCTACAGGGGGTTGAACGGGACGCAGACGATCCAACAGGAGCGCAGTTGGAAAACGCAACACAAGTGATTTCCCGGCGGCGACTGACAGGGGAGCGGGGCAGGCGCGAAATGGCTCCTTCGGCCAAGGCCACGGGGCAGCTGAGTCTCCTGAGGCTCAGACGGCCTGAGCTTTGAGGAGAATCATCGTTTTATTTCACTCCTTTTGGATTGATCCGCCAGCATCCCAGCGGTGGGAGACTGGGGGGGGGTCTGCAGCTCGGCCGTAGCCGAAGGAGCCCGACACTGGGAGTCAGAGGACCTGGGTTCATTCATTCATTCATTCAATAGTATTTACTGAGCGCTTACTATGTGCAGAGCACTGGACTGAGCGCTTGGAATGAACAAGTCGGCAACAGATAGAGACGGTCCCTGCCGTTTGACGGGCTTACGGTCTAATCGGGACTAATGGGTCTAACGGGTCTAATGGGAAGCAGCGTGGCTCAGTGGAAAGAGCACGGGCTTTGGAGTCAGAGGTCATGGGTTCGAATCCCGGCTCTGCCACTTATCAGCTGTGTGACTTTGGGCAAGTCACTTCACTTCTCGGTGCCTCAGTTACCCCATCTGTAAAATGAGGATGAAGACTGTGAGCCCCACTTGCGACAACCTGATTCCCCTGTGTCTATCCCAGCGCTTAGAACAGTGCTCGGCACATAGTAAGCGCTCAACAGAAACCAACATTATTATTATTATTATTATTATTATTAACCTTAGCTCTGCCTCTGGTCTGTTGAATGTCCTTGATCAGGTCACTTAACCTCTCTGGGCCCCTCTTTCCTTATCTGTAAAATTGGGAGAATACTACTAATATTAACAATAATGCTAATAGTAATATTGGTACTTGTTAAGTGCTTACTATGTGCAAGGCACTGTACTAAGCGCTGGGGTGGATACAAGTAAATCGGGTTGGCTCTAGTCTCTTGTCCCCCATCGGGCTCACGGTCTTAATCCCCATTTTTTACATATGAGGTGATTGAGACATAGAGAGATGAAGTGATTTGCCCAAGCCCATATGGCCGACAAGTGGCGTAGCCGGGATTAGAACCCATGACCTTCTGACTCCCAGGCCCATGCTCTATCCAGCATGCTATGATGCTTCCCCACCCGTTCCCCCTCTCTCTTAGACTGGAAATCCTAGTTGGCGATCTAAATATCCTGTGTCGGACCCATTGCTACGCACAGGGTTTGACGCGGAATAATGACACTTCCCAGCTTCTCCCCTTCAAAGCCCTACTGAAGGCTCACCTCCCCCAGGAGGCCTTCCCAGACTAAGCCCCCCTTTTCCTCAGCTCCCCCTCCCCTCCCCGTTGCCCCCACTTGCTCCTTTTGCTATATCCACCCGCCTCACGGCACTTGTGCATATATGTACATATCTATAATTCCATTTATTTATATTAATGCCTGTTTACTTGTTTGGATGTGTATATTTATAATTCTATTTATTTATATTGATGTTATTGATGCCCATTTACATCTTTTGATGTCTGTCTCCCCCCTTCTAATAATAATAATGTTGGTATTCGTCAAGCGCTTACTATGTGCAGAGCACTGTTCTAAGCGCTGGGGTAGATACAGGGTCGTCAGGTTGTGCCACGTGAGGCTCACGGTTGATCCCCATTTCACAGATGAGGGAACTGAGGCACAGAGAAGTGAAGTGACTCGCCCACAGTCACCCAGCTGACAAGTGGCAGAGCCGGGATTCGAACCCATGACCTCTGATTCCCAAGCCCGGGCTCTTTCCACTGAGCCACGCTGCTTCTAGACTGGGAGCCTGCAGTGGGCAGGGATTGTCTCTCTTTGTTGCTGAATTGTACTTTCCAAGTGTTTAATACAGTGCTCTGCACCCAGTAAGCGCTCAATAAATGACTGACTGAATGAATGAATCACGAATACATTAATAAATAAAAAATAAATCCCGGCACTCCGAGTGGGATGAGATGTGATGAGATCCCAGCTCTGCCACTTGTCAGCTGGGTGACTGTGGACAAGTCACTTAACTTCTCTGGGCCTCAGTTCCCTCACCTGTAAAATGGGGATTCAAACTGTGAACCCCACGTGGGACAACCTGAGCACCCTGTATCTCCCCCAGCGCTTAGAACAGTGCTCTGCACATAGTAAGCGCTTAACAAATACCAACATTATTATGGGACAGGAGCCAAGTCCCCAAAACTCTGCAGAGTTCAATGAGGAGAAGAGAAAATGTTCCTAATAATGATAATAATAATGATCGTGGTATTTATTAAGCTCTTACAACGTGCCCAGCACTGCTCTGGGCACTAGAGCAGATAATCAGGTCTCACAGTTTAAGTAGGAGAGAAAACGGGGTTGAATCTCCATTCTGCAGATTGGAGAACTGAGGCTTAAGTAGGAGAGAAAACGGGGTTGAATCTCCATTCCGCAGATTGGAGAACTGAGGCAGAGGACAGGAAAGTGACTTGTCCAAGGTCACACAGCGGGCAAGTGCTGGAGCCGGGATTAGAAACCAGGTCCTCTGACTCCTAGGCTCATGCTCTGGTCCACTGGCCCAAGCTGCTTCTCACTTGTTCCTCTTACAAACCACATTAGAGAAGTTCAAGTGATCGAAATTTGAACACTGTAGGTTCACGATAAAGAGGAAAACTCTCTTCTTCACCCCAGATCGGCCAACAAAATTGGTTCCCTCGAGAAGTCGTCAAGTTGAAAACATCCACGTGTTCAAGAAGGGTTTGGAATCATTCAAGGACAAGCGGTCCCTTGTGGGTTACCGGTCAGTCGATTGTTTCGAGCGATTACTGTTTGCGGGACACCGTACTAAGCGCTTGGGAGAGCACACTACAACACCGTTGGTAGACCCATTCCCTGCCCAAAAGGAGCGGTCGGAAAGTGAGAAACAACGTGTCCTAGGTAGGAAAGAGCACAGGCCTAGGAGTCAGAGGACCTGGGTTCTAATCCTGCCTCCATCCCTTGTCTGCTGTCTGGCCTTGGACGTGTAACTTAACTTCTCGGGGCCTCAGTTCCCTCATAATAATAATAATACTAATGTTGGTACTTGTTAAGCGCTTACTATGTGCAGAGCACTGTTCTAAGCGCTGGGGTAGACACAGGGGAATCAGGTTGTCCCACGTGGGGCTCACAGTCTTAACCCCTATTTTACAGATGAGGTAACTGAGGCCCAGAGAAGTGAAGTGACTCGCCCAAAGTCACCCAGCTGACAAGTGGCAGAGCCGGGATTCGAACCCATGATCTCTGACTCCAAAGCCCGTGCTCTTCCCACTGAGCCGCGCTGCTTCTCATCTGTAAGATGGGGATGGAGATTGTGAGCTCCATAGGGGACAGGACTGTGTCCAACCTGATTAGCTTGTCTGTACTCCAAGGCTTAGTAAAGTGCCTGGCACATAGTAAGCGCTTAACAAATACCATTATCATTATTATTATGATCAGTCTTTCCAGTTACTTGTTTTCATCCTTCTGTTTGCGTTCTGGCTCTGTCACCCCCACTACATTATAAGCTCCTTGAGGGTGTCGGGTTTGTCACGTATTTCCACTACGTCTTCCTCTCCCCACCTTCAAAGCCCTATCGAAGGCTCATTTCCCCCAAGAGACACTCCCTGACCAAACCCACCTTTCCTCTTCTCCCCCTCCCTTCTGCTTCATCCTGTCACTCGGATTTGTTTCACGCATCCTCGCAGCACTTAGGTCTTCTCTTACGCCGTCGAGCCGTCTCCGACCCATAGCGACGCCACGGACCCGTCTCTCCCAGGACACCCCACCTCCTCCGCAATCGTTCCGGGAGCTGACCCGGAGAGTTTTCTAGGTAAAAATACGGAAGTGATAATAATAATAATAATAATGTTGGTGTTTGTTAAGCGCTTACTATGTGCCGAGCACTGTTCTAAGCGCTGGGGTAGACACAGGGGAATCAGGTCGTCCCACGGGGGGCTCACAGTCTTAATCCCCATTTTACAGATGAGGGAACTGAGGCACAGAGAAGTGGAGTGACTCGCCCACGGTCACACAGCCGACAAGTGGCAGAGCTGGGATTCGAACTCATGAGCCCTGACTCCAAAGCCCCTGCTCTTTCCACTGAGCCACGCTGGAAGTGGTTTACCATCGTCTCCTCCGCTCAGTAACCTTGAGTCTTCACCCTCGATTCTCTCCCCTGCCGCTGGACAGGTGAGTTTTAATAATGTTGGTATCTGTTAAGCGCTTACTATGGGCAGAGCACTGTTCTAAGAGCTGGGGTAGACACAGGGGAATCAGGTTGTCCCACGTGAGGCTCACGGTCTTAATCCCCATTTTACAGATGAGGTCACTGAGGCCCAGAGAAGTGAAGTGACTCGCCCACGGTCACCCAGCCGACAAGTGGCGGAGCCGGGATTCGAACCCATGACCTCTGACTCCCAAGCCCGGGCTCTTTCCACCGAGCCGCGCTGCTTCCCTGTTTTGACGCGTAGCAGATTGCCTTCCGCTCGCTAGCCACTGGCCAAGCTAGGAATGGAACGGACAGGCCTCTGCCTCACTTTCCCTCCTGTAGTCGAGACTGGTAGAGGACTGGACCCTCTCCAGGTGTGACCCTGAGAGGGCAACACCTGGTCCCCACCGGCAATTTATTTACGCATATTAACGTCTGTCTCTCCCTCTAGACGCTAGACGCACCGAGAAATGGAAACGTGTCCACCAACTCTGCTATTGCATCACACTGTAATAATAATGTTGGAAATTGTTAAGGGCTCACTATGTGCAGAGCACTGTCCTAAGCGCTGGGATAGATTCATTCATTCATTAGTATCAATTGAGCGCTTACTATGTGCAGAGCACTGTACTAAGCGCTTGGGATGTACAAATTGGCAACAGATAGAGACGGTCCCTGCCCATTGACGGGCTTACGGTCTCATCGGGGGAGACGGACAGACAGCAGCAGTGGCTGTCCCACGGGAGGCTCACGGTCTTCATCCCCATTTTCCAGATGAGGGAACTGAGGCACAGAGAAGCGAAGTGGCTTGCCCGCAGTCCCACAGCTGACAAGTGGCAGAGCGGGATTCGAACCCATGATCTCTGACCCCCAAGCCCGGGCTCTTTCCACTGAGCCACGCTGCTTCTCTCCCAAGCACTTAGTACAGGGCTCCGCACAGAGTAAGCATTCAATAAACGTGGTTGATTGAGTACAACTTTACTTTAGAGAAGCAGCGCGGCTCAGTGGGAAGAGCACGGGCTGGGGAGTCACCGATCATGGGTTCGAATCCCGGCTCGGCCACTTGTCGGCTGTGTGACTTCGGGCGAGTCACTTCACTTCTCCGTGCCTCAGTTATCTCATCTGCAAAATGGGCATTAAGACTGTGAGCCCCACGTGGGGCAACCTGATCACCTTGTATCCTCCTCAGCGCTTAGAACTGTGCTCTGCACATAGTTAGCGCTTAACAACTGCTTTCATAATAATACAACCTTCTCCCAAACCTTGCTCTGTCATTCTCCATTTTCCATCAGCGCCTCCATAGAAAGGAAAATTCGGTTTCCCGGCGTGCGTAGGGGATGGCGAGGTGAGGGGAGACACTTTTCTGTAGGAAAAAATGACAGAGGTGGAATGAAAAGAGAGAACACAGAGGGAGAGGATATAGCCCATACATATGTGCTCTATGAAAGGGTAAGGTGCAAGGGCGGATGTCAAAAGGGGAGACGGGATTAGCACTTCCAAGCTTTAAATGAGTTATTTTTCCTTCCTCAATTCAAGGAGAAAAGTGCAGTCGGAGACAATGATAGTCGAACAAAGAGCAAAATTTTCGTTCCGGTAAATACTCGAGTTCTTTCAGAACTTGCCTGCGTCGTCTCTGCTCTCTAAAGAACCTCTTTACAAGGGTCTGCGTTCGCCCGAATCCCCCGGTTTTCTGTTTGTTCTCGCCGACAACTTTCCCCTTCACAGAAAAAGAATGTGAAGGTTTTCAGCCTCTGTGGACTAACAATGCCTGTAGGTTGAGAGTTGTTGAGAGCCCCGGCCTCTAACAAGCTTTGTAACCGCTGCCATTTAAATGCACTAATGGCAATCCAAACTCTGAGCAAGCAGAGCATATACAGATGTGGCTTTTTCTCCCCAAAAAGAAAAGGGAAGGACGGAAAGCCGGGTTGTTTCTCCTCCAAGTAGGGTTTTGTGCCCGTGGTGGGGAGGGGGCGGGAACAGGGTCGGGGGCAGGGGGTCATTTCTCTCTTTCAGCCAAAAAGAGGCAGTGCGGCCCAGTAGAAAGAGCTCCGGTTTCGAAGTCAGGGGAACCGGGTTCTAATCCTGGTTCCTCCGCTCGCCTGCTGTGTGACCTCATGGTGATGATGATGGTGTTTGTTAAGAATTTACCATCACGCCCCGTACTAAGCACCGGGGTGGATGCAAGCTAATCACGTTGAACACAGTCCCGGTCCCACATGGGGCTCACGGTCTCAATCCCCATTTTACAGATGAGGTAGCCGAGGTGCGGAGAAATCAAGTGACTTGCCCAAGGTCACACAGCAGACACGTGGTGGAGCCGGGATTAGAACCCAGCTCTCCCTCAACCCATATTGCCCCCTCTTACTCCACAGTGCTCTCTCTCTCCACAGTGATATTTTATAGTATTTGTTAGGTGCTTACTATGCACCAAGCACTGTTCTAAGCGCCGGGGTAGATACAAGATAATTAGGGTGGACACAGACCCTGCCCTACAGGGGGTTCACAGTCTAAGTCGGAGGAAGGGGGATTTAATCCCCATCGCACAGATGAGGTAACCGAAGGACCGAAAGTTACCTGACGTGTCACTCAGGAGACAAGTGGCAGAGCCAGGATTAGAACCCAGGTCCTGCTGACTCCCGGGCCCTTGTTCTTTTCACTAGACCATGCTGCTTCTCAATCACGTCCTGCAACCTAAGAAGGGGGAGGACAGAGATTTTCTCCCCATTTTGCAACAAAGAAACCGAGACACAGAGAAGTTAAGTGACTTGTCCAAGATCACTCAACGGGCAATTGGCAAAGCCAGGGGTAGAACCCCAGGTTTCTGATCCCTGAGGCCACGCTTCTTCCCGTAGGCCACCATCTAGCTCTACCATCTTCTCCCTCCTCTCCCTCTTCACTTCACCCCCCAACTTCTCCATCCAAACCGCTGCCTCGCCGGTACAGGCTCTCATCACATCCGACTGGATCACTGCATCCGCCCCCTTTCTGATCTCCCATCCTCCTGTCTCTCCCTGCTTCAGGCTATACTTCACTCCTCTGCCTGGATTATCTCTTTACAGAAGCGCCCTGGCCATGTCACTCCCCTCCTCAAAAATCTCCTGTGGTTGCCTGTCAACCTTTGCGTGAAACAAAACTCCTCACTCTCAGCTTCAAAGCCGTCCATCCCCTTGCCCCCTCTTACCTCACGTCCCTTCTCTCCTTCTCAGCCCAGCCCGCACGCTCTGCTCCTCTGGTTCCGCTCACCTTCTCACTGGGCCTCCTTCTCGCCTGTCCCGCCATCGACCCCCGGCCCACGTCCTACCTCTGGCCTGGAACGCCCTCCTTCCTCACATCCACCAAACTAGCTCTTCCCCCCTTCAAAGCCCTACTAAGGGCTCATCTCCTCACCTCCTCCAAGAGGGCTTCCCAGACTGAACTCCCCTTTTCCCTCTGTTCCCTCTGCTCCCCCTCCAACCCCTCCTTCACCTCTCCTCAGCTAAGCCCTCTCTTCCCCCCTTTCCCTCTGGTCCTCTCCTTCTCCCGTCCCCTCCCCTCAGCACCGTACTCGTCTGCTCAACTGTATATATTTTCATTGCCCTATTTATTTTGTTAATGAGATATGCGTCACCTTGATTCTATTTATCTGCTATTGTTTTAATGAGACGTCCGTCCCCTCGATTCTATTTATTGCCATTGTTCTCGTCTGTCCGTCTCCCCTGATTAGACTGTAAGCCCGTCAGAGGGCAGGGACTGTCTCTGTTACCGATTTGTACATTCCAAGCGTTTGGTACAGTGCTCCGCACATAGTAAGCGCTCAATAAATACTATTGAATGAATGAATGAATCTCCTCCAGGAGGCCTTCCTGGACCGAGCCCCCCTTTCCCTCTGCTCCTCCTCCCCTCCCCATCGCCCCGACTCCCTCCCTCTGCTCTTCCCCCTTCCCCTCCCCGCAGCACTTGTGCGTATTTAAACATACTTATTACTCCATTTTATTCATGATATGTATATATCTATAATTTTATCTATTTTGATGCTATTGATGCCTGTCTACTTGTTTTGTTTTGTTGTCTGTCTCCCCTTCTAGACTTCGAGCCCATTGTCGGGTAGGGGTGGTCTCTAGCTGTTGCCGAAATGTACCTCCCAAGCACTTAGTACAGTGCTCTGCACACAGTAAGCGCTCAATAAATACAAGTGAATGAGTGAATGAAACCCCCTCCTGTCTTCTCCCCCATCCCTCACCCTTTCTCGTCCCCCTGCTTCTCAGGGTCTACGATTGTTGCAGGGTCAATCTTCCTATCAGTCAATCAAGCAAGGGTATTTATTAAGATCCTACTGTGAGCGAAGCACTGCACTAAGCACTAGAGAGAGTACAATCCAACAGAATTGGTAGACATGGTCCCTGTCCACTACGGTGGGGTCGAGCAGCCTGCAATTGCGGTATCACAATTCATTCCATCGGTGGTATTTATCGAGATCTTACTGAATGCGAAACACTGAACGAAGCGCTTGGGAGAGCACAGTATAACCTAACCGCTTATCTTCTCTTGCTCAGCAGCGGCCATATTGAGTTTTTTTTACAGGATCTGTTAAGCAGTTACTATATGCCAGGCCCTGCATTAGGCTCTAGGGTAGATCCAAGATAATTGGGTTGGGCACAGTCGCTGTCCTGCAAGGGACTCACGGTCTTAATTCCCATTTTACAGATGAAGGAACTGAGGCCCAGAGAGTGAAGCGATTTGCCCAGGGTCACACAGCAGATGAGCAAACACAGTGTATCTCTCTGCGACCCCGTGCGCACCTCCTGCCTCTGGCTTGGAATGCCCTCCCTCTTCAAATCCGACAGACAGTTCCTCTCCCCGCTTGCAAAGCTTTATTGAAGGCCCATCTCCTCCACGAGGCCTTCCCAGACTAAGCCCCACCTTTCCTTGTCTCCCACTTCCGAGTCGCCCTGACTTGTTCCCTTTCCTGACTTGTTCCCCTTCTCCATCCCCCCCTCCCGCCCCTTCAGCACGTGGCTCAGTGGAAAGAGCCCGGGCTTGGGAGTCAGAGGTCATGGGTTCGAATCCCAGCTCTGCCCCTTGTCAGCTGTGTGACTGTGGGCAAGTCATTTCACTTCTCTGTGGCTCGGTTCCCTCCTCTGTAAAATGGGGATTAACAGTGAGCCTCACATGCGACAACCTGATTACCCTGTACCTACTCCGGCGCTGAGAACAGTGCTCGGCACATAGTAAGCGCTTAACAAATACCAACATTATTATTATTATGTCCATTTCTGTCATTTATTTATATATAGTAATGTCTATCTCCCCCACATCTAGACTGTAAGCTCGCTGTGAGCAGGAAATGGGTCTGCTTACTGTCGCACGTATGCTCTCAAGCGCTTAGAACAGTGCTCTGCACACAGTAAGGGCTTAATAAATACAAGTGAATGAATGAAGGAATGAAAGTGGCAGAACCGGGATTAGAACCCATGTCCTTCTGACTCCCTGGCCCGAGGTCTACCCATTAGGCCACTGCTTGGCCTCACATGTTCCCCTTACATTAGGGAGAGGCAACTAGCTGCATCCCCATTTTGAGGCAGATAAGTGGGAGGGGAAACATCCCCCGTGAACACAGAGAAACAACATGGCCTAGAGGATAGAGCACAGGCCTGGGAGTCAAAAGGACCTGGGTTCTAATCCCGGTTCTGCCATTTGTCTGCTGTGGGTTGGGTCCCTGGGCAAGTCATTTTACTTCTTTGCACCTCAGTCATCTCATCTACAAAGTGGGGATTAAATCTGTGAGCCCCACGTAGGACAGGAACTGTACAGCATGGCTCAGTGGAAAGAGCCGGGCTTGGGAGTCAGAGGTCATGGGTGCTAATCCCGCCTCCTCCACTTGTCAGTTGTGTGACTTTGGGCAAGTCACTTAACTTCTCTGGGCCTCAGTGACCTTCTGTCAAATGGGGATCAAGACTGTGAGCCCCACGTGGGACAACCTGGTCACCTTGGATCCACCCCCCCCCCCCCAGCACTTAGAACAGAGCTTTGCACATAGTAAACGCTTAACAAATGCCATCATTATTATTATTATTACTACCCCAGCTCTTAGAACAGTGCCTGGCACAGACTAAACTCTTAACAAATACCATAAAAATAAACAAACAGGCCTGCTGAGCTGCAATTCTGCTCTCTTCCCTCTAAACTAGTTGAAATCCTGATGTGTCTTTCATCCCGCGTAATCCACCAGGGCAGGCTCAGCTTGGCAGTCGCAATGTCTCTCTTCTCCTTGTTCAACTTATCGGGTTTAGGTTCACGTCCATCCTTTCGCTCCAGGTTTCGGATCCAATCCCCACCCACCTCGCCCTGTGCGTATCTGACCTGACCGGAATAGATACAAGATGGAAAGCAATTTGGTGTAATAGATAGACCGCGGGCCTGGGAGTCAGATGGTCACGGGTCTGCCACTTTGCTGTGTGACCTCGGACAAGTCACTTCACTTCTCCGGGCCTCAGTGACCTCATCTGGAAAACGGCGATTGAGACCGCGAGCCCCACGAGGGGCAGGGACTGTGTCCACCCCGATTTACAGTCGATTAGACTGTAAGCCCATCAGAGGGCAGGGGCTGTCTCTATCTGTTACCAATTTGTAGATTCCAAGCGCTTAGTACAGTGCTCTGCACATAGTAAGCGCTCAATAAATACAATTGAATGAATGAATGAATGATTTGCTTATAATAATAATAATTGTAATGTTTGTTAAGCGCTTACAAATGTGCCAGGCACTGTACTAAGCCCTGGGTGGATACAAGCAAATCGGGTTGGACACAGTCCCTTTCCCACATGGGGCTCACAGTCTTAATCCCCATTTTACAGAGGAAACGAAGGCACAGAGAACTGAAGTGACACTCCAGTGCTTAGCACAGTGCCTAACACATAGTAGAGAAGCAGCGTGGCTCAGTGGAAAGAGCACCGCCTTTGGAGTCAGAGGTCATGGATTCGAAACCCAGGTCTGCCACTTGTCAGCTGTGTGACTGTGGGCAAGTCACTTAACTTCTCGGTGCCTCAGTTACCTCATCTGTAAAATGGGGATTAACTGTGAGCCTCATGTGGGACAACCTGATTATCTTGTATCTACCCCAGCGCTTAGAACAGTGCTCTGCCCATAGTAAGCGCTTAACAAATACCAACATTATTATAGTAGGTGCTTAACAAATACCACAATTATTATTATTATTATGCTAGATGATCTGGTCAGCCACAGTCCCTACCCTACATGAATCAATACGTACCACCGAGCTCAAAAATGCTCACTGATTGATTGAGAGCCGTAATATTTATTCAGATGTCGTTGGTTGTAACGCAGTGCCCGAAGGGTTTAGGAGAGAGAAAACCTGCTCCGCTGCGGACAGCCACCAAGGTCCCGGGGATTCCCAGGTGGAAGAGGAGACCGGCATGAGGAAACAGCTCCTTTGGGAGAAGGGCAAAGATGTTCTCCCTCTTGGCACCCAGAGGTCGGCTTTAAAAAAAAAAAGGTACTGGTTAAGTCACTGTGCTAAGCGCTGGGATAGGTACAAGTTAATTAGAGAATCCCCGTCTCGCGTGGGGTTCGCCGTCTAAGTAAGAGAGAGAACAGGTATCTCCATTTTACAAAAATAATAATAATAATAATTATAGTAACAATACTAAAGGGCTTACTAGTTGTCAAGCACTATTCTAAGCAATGGGTAGATACAAGTTAATCAGATGGCACACAGTCCCTGTCCCACATGGGGCTCACAGTCTTAATTCCCATTTTACTGCTGAGACAACTGAGGCATAGAGAACTGAAGTAACTTGCCCAAAGTCCCCCAGCAGGTATGGGGCAGAGCCGGGATTAGAACCTAGGTCCTGCTGACTCCAGTCAGTCAGTCAGTGGTATTTACTGAGCACTTAGTGTGTGTAGAGCACTGTACTAAGCATTTGGGAGAGTACAATACAACAATCAATATATTAATTCATTCAATAGTATTAATTGAGCGCTTACTATGTGCAGAGCACTGTACTAAGCGCTTGGAATGAACAAGTGGGCAACAGATAGAGACAGTCCCTGCCCTTTGACGGGCTTACGGTCTAATCGGGGGAGACGGACAGACGAGAACGATGGCAATAAATAGAGTCAAGGGGAAGAACGTCTGGTAAAAACAGTGGCAACTAAATAGAATCGAGATAGCAGATTCATTCCCTGCCAACAGGTTTACAGATTAGAGGGGGAGACAGACATTAATAGAAATAAATAAATGACAAAGAGGGACATAAGTGGTGTGGGGCTGGGAGGGGGGATGAATATAGGGAGCAAGTCAGGGCGACGCAAAAGAGAGTGGGAGAAGAGGAAAGGAGGGGTTAGTCAGGGAAGGCCTCTTGGAGGAGATGGACCATCAGTAAGGCTTTGAAGGTGGGGAGAGTCATCGTCTGTCGCATATGAGGAGGGAGGGCGGTCCCGGCCAGAGGCGGGATGTGGGCCAGAGGTCGGCAGAGAGAGATGAGATGGAGGGACAGTGAGAAGGTTGGCATTAGAGAAGTGAAGTGTGAGGGTTGAGTTGTAGTAGGAGAGGAGCGAGGTGAGGTAGGAGGGGCGGAGGTGATTGAGGGCTTTAAATCCGGTGGGGAGGAGGGCCTAATGGATCCCGCCACGTTCGCCCCCTGTTTTCCCGACCACCCCCGCTCTCAAACCGCTTGTAATAGGCAGGGAGCATGTTTACCGACGCTACTGTATCGGACTCTCCCAAGCGCTCAGTGCAGTATTCTGCACACAGGAAGTGCTCAATAAATACCACTGGTCCACGGGCTCTGTTAGAGAGAGGGGAGTCACAGAGGAGCTCTTCAGTCCAGCGAAAGCGTTACAAGGAGGAGGAAGAGAAGGAAGAGGAAAAGAGGAGGTGGAGAGATGGAAGAATCAGCAGTGTTCGTAGCAGTAATAGTAATCCTCTCTAGACTGTAAGTTTCTTGAGGATGGGGATCCGGGTCTTCTTATTCTACTGTACTCTCCCCAACCAGGTACTTACTATATGCCGAGCACTGTGCTGAGTGCTAGGGTGGGACAATCAGGTCGGGTACAGTCCCTGCCCCTCATCGGGCTCACCGTCTAAGTAGGAGGAAAGACGGGAATTGAATCCCATTTTCCTTACGAGGAAACTGAGGCAAAGGAAAATGAAGTGACTCGCCAAAGGTCACACATCAAGCAGGTCAGGATTAGAATCCAGGTCCTCCTACTTCCAGACTGGGCTCTTTCACTAGACTTTCACTTGAAACAGCGTGGCTTAGTGGAGAGAAGCCGGGCTTGGGAGTCAGAGATCGTGGGTTCTGATCCCGGCTCCTCCACTTCTCCGGGCCTCAGTTACCTCATCTGTAAAATGGGGATTAAAACTGTGAGCCCCATGTGGGACAACCTGATGACCTTGTGTCTACCCCGGTGCATAGAACAGTGCTTGGCACGTAGTAAGCGCTCAACAAATATCATCTTTAGTATTATTATTCTTATTAGGCTATGCCGATGATTATTATGATCATCAGCATCATCACTGAAATTGTTGTTGTTATATTAATGATCATAATAATCGTAGTCTATGTTAAGTGCCTATGTTCCAAACTCTGCACTAAGCACTGGGGTCGATTCAAGATACAAGATAATCAGGTCGGACGCAGTCTCTGTCCTACGTGAATCAGAACATACCCCGGAGCTCAATAAATGCTGAGGCAATCAGTGCCACGGATCGATTGAGAGCAGTCATATTTATTCCATTTCAAGTTGTTTCGGTGCACTGGTCTAAGGGCTTAGAAGAGACAAAACAGAAAAAAGGCCCCTTCCCTGCTCACTCCACTCCAGCGCGCAAGAGACAGACGTAAAAATATTTACAACTAGAATAATCCAAAAAAGTAATTAACTGGAGAATTGAATAGCGTAGTTGCAAAAGTGCTCGGGATGGGTATAAATTGGGGCAGAAGGACTGGAGACTTGCTAGTGGGTCTGTAGGAGGGGGTCAGGAGAGGCTTGTTGGAGGAGGTGGAGTTTTAGGAGGCTCTGAGATGGGGAGAGCGGTGGTCTGGAGAATCGGGGGAGCTGAGCAGTGCCCTGTTGGGAATCAGACCGGCGCAGAACCTCGGTTCCGGTTTCCCTTATAAAAAATAATTTCTTAGTGAAAATTCACCTTACCTCCCGCTCCACGAAAGCCAAATTCCCTCCCTTCTTAATTTGCTCTCGCCTGGATTTTTTTTGTGGTATTTGTTAAGTGTTTACTGTGTGCCAGGCACTCTACTATGTGCTGGGGTGGACTCAAGCTAATCAGGTTGGATACAATCGCTGTCCCACAAGGGACTCACAGTCTTAATCTCCATTTTAAAGATGAAGGAACTGAGGCCCAGAGAAGTGAAGTGACTTGCCCACTGTCAATGAGTGGGAGCCGATGAGATGCGGGGCCATTCTCTGGTTCCCGTCACCACCCCGTCCCCCCCTTAGGGGAGGCAGAACATAATAATGATAATAATAATAATAATAAAGGTATTTGTTAAACGCTTACTATGTGCCTGGTACTGTTTTAAGCTCTGGGGCAGATACAAGATAATTGGGATGGACACAGCCCTGTACCGCACGGGGCTCAAAGTCTTAATCCCCATTTGCCATTTGAGGGAAATGAGGTCCAGAGAAGTGAAGTCACTTGCCCAAGGTCACAGAGCAGACAAACGGCGGAGACAGGATTAGAACCCATGACCTTCCGACTTCCAGGCCCGAGCTCTATCCACTAGACCGTGTTGCTTCTCATCCCACCTGAGGCACTGTGAGAATGCTTTCCTCATCTTGGCCCCGTAATGTCCCCGACCCTTGAACCTGAGACCGGACAAAGGTCAGCTGCCCGCAAACCTGGCCATCTCACTGCTCCAGCACTCAGTGGGTGTCAGAGAACCTGGGTTCTAATCCCGGTTCTGCCGATCGCTCGCTGTGGGACCTTGGCAAGCTTCTTAAAGTCTCTGTGCCTCAGTTATTTCATCTGGAAAATGGGGTTTAAAATCTCCATGCAATTTAGACAGGGCTGGGATTGTGTCAGATTGACAAGCTTTTAGCTACCCCAACACTTAGACCAGTGCTAGTCACATAGTAAGCACTTAACAAATACCTTTAAAAATACAGAAAAAAAGCAGAACTCCTGCAGCAGCTTCAGGTGGCTTACTAGTAATGATAGTGATAGTATTTGTTACCCGCTTCCAGTGCGCAGAGCAATGGACTGAACGCCGGAAGAGAGTAAACAAGTGGGAATTAATCATGAAAATAATAACTGTGATTTTTAAAAAATGCTTACTATGTTCTGGGAAGTGAATTAAGCACTGGGGTTGTTACAAGGCAATCAGGTAGTCCATGTCCCACATGGGGCTCACAGTCTTAATCCCCATTTTCCAGATGAGGGGACTGAGTACCAGAGAAGCAAAGTGACTCGTCTAAGGTCTCACAGCAGACAGGTGGCAGAGCCAGGATTAGAGCCCAGGTCCTTCTGACTCCTAGGCCCGGGCTCTAACCATTAGGCCATACCGCTTCCCTTAGATATGGTTTCTGTCCTTTGAGGGACTCAAAGTCTTTGAAGAAAGGTGAGGGAGCGACTTAAGCAAGGCCCATCAGGAACAGTGAAAAAATAAAACGTTAAAACAACATAGGAGATAAGATCAAACACACAGTGAACAAAATAAAAATAAAAGTGAGTAGAGATTAGCAGAACCTCATTTTCTTTTTAATGGCATTTTTTTAAGTGCTTACAATGTGCCAGGCACTGTTCTAAGCGCTGGGATAGATACAAGGTAATCCGGTTGGATACGGTCCCTGTCCCACATGGGGCTCACAGTCTTAATCCCCGTTTTACAGATGAGGTAACTGAGGCCCAGAGAAGTCAAGTGACTTGCCCAAGATCACCCAGCAGACAAGTGGCAGGGTCAGGATGAGAACCCAGGTCCTTTGACTCTCAGGCCCGGGCTCTAGCCACTAGGCCAGGCTGTTTCTACAGTATGTTCATCAGTGCCGTCAGGCTGAGAGGGGGGTGAATATCAAATACCCAAAGGTCACGGATCCCAAGTGTACAGCCCAACATCTCTTTGGGGAATCTACTGAACCCCTAAACCGTCTCCTTGCTGATGATCTGCCAGTTCTGCCCCTTGTCCGCCATGTGACCCGAGCAAGTCATGCCACTTCTCATCTGGAAAATGGGGATTAAGACTGTGAGCCCCACGTGGGACAGGGACTGAGTCCGACCCGATTTTTCGGTATCCACCCCAACGCTGAGAACGGTGCCTGGCTCCCAGTAAGAGCTCAACAGAAACCACAGTTATTATTATTATCCTCATAACTTCCCTTCTCCGGGCCTCATTTCCCTCATCTGGAAAATGGGGATTACATCCTACCCTCTCCTATTTAGACTGTGAGCCCCATGTCGGACAGGGACCGTGTCCAACCCGACCAGCTTGCATCTACTACAGTGCCTGGCACAAAGTAAGCGCTTCCAAATTACCGTTTTTTTAAAAAAGCCACCACCGGGCTAAAAGATAAAAGATTTCTCCGGGTAAAAGATTTCTCCTGCCTAAATATCTCTGTCCATTCTACAGTCTGGACAACCCCGGGACTCCTCACACACACTTCCATATGTGTGTGCATGTTCTCGGAGAGGCGTCAATCAGGTTACCAGATCGAAACCGGAGCCAGGAGAGAGAAACGGCGAAGCAGTGGAGAGAGAGGGTAGGACACCTACTGATGCAGCCTGTCAAACTGCAACCTGAATTGTTCGGAGCTTCCAGCCAAAATCCTTTCCCAATCCCACGCATCAGAACTGACAGTTGTGTTGGGTGGTATGGCTCCAGGCATGGAAATGCATGATTATTCCTAATATTAACCATTTCTGGGCGTTTACCTGCTAAGAACAAACCCCTTTCTCTGTTTCTCTTTTCAGACTTTCGACGGTGAGGTCAGAAAACCAAGAAGGAACTAGAGATATTTAAAAATCCTTTGGCTATATTAGTGTCTAATAATAATAATAATAATAATAATAAACTCTTGGAACTTCTGTTTTACGTGACTATTAATTCCAGCTCCTAAATCAGAGCACTGCTTTGTCCTCAAAGAGGTTTTATGAGTCTCCTTGTGTTTATGAGAACATGGCACTCTATGGGGAAAAAAAAGCCAAAAGGGGAAAAAAGCTCGGGTCCATTTTGAACAAGTGCATGACCAAAAACGAAACACAACAAAAGAAAATAAAACTGCAACAACAAAATCCTAGAAAGGCCATTTCAGTACTTATTAGAGGTGAACTACCGTGGGTTAGGATTTTTAAAAAATATTCATCCCACTCGGCTTTTTTTTGCATTTTTTAATTTTTACATCAATTCAAAATTAAGAAGAAAGCTCCTCTCTCATAATTTCATCCACTGGGAAAGCCAAAACCAGAAAGGGGAAAATGTCTTTCGCCGAGAGGCGATTAGATCTTTTCACTTTGAATAGTTTTCCGACGCTTTGCCCCGTGAGTCTCCAATCCTGTTTTTTACCCAGGTGAGCGTCTCAAAAAAGATCTGCACATCGCAGAGAATGAAAAGATTTTTACAAGGTCTTTGTGATCATAAACATCTCCGACGGGAAGCGGAGGTCATGAAGGAGGATAGGGTGTTTATTTTCAAGGATATGGCTTGGAAATTTCCCTCGGTGACTAGATACAGTGTAAGTGGCTCAGAACAGACACGCTTAAATTCAAAAGCTTATCCCCGAGAAAGCTGCAAAAAACCCTGTTTCAGGACGGAGTTCTAATCTGCCCAGAGTTGGATCTCCTTTTCCACGTTGTAAACACGACACTGGAATTGAATTTCCCCTCATTTTCGTACTTGACTCCTAACCTAACAAAGGACGGTACACATCTCTGCCCCTTCCGCAGTTTGGAGACTCTGAGACCACAGATTTCGGTTCCACCGAAGCTGAGGATTTGGCTAATTGAAAATTATTTCCTAATATTTTCTGTCCTCCTTCAGTTTCCATTTCTTCCTGCATTCTTAGTTCCTGAGATAAAAACCCAGAGTTTATTCTAAAGCCCGGAGCTCTGGAAAACACTTCATCCATGAACCGTCCGGTTTAACTGTTTCATTTTTAGTGGAATGAATAGCCCTTTTCCTGAAATACAGAGACCCAGCGCCAATCATTTAAAGGCAGAAACAAAACCAGAATAGGGTGGTGATTGTTTGTGAAATGTTTTTACCAGAAACCCACTCTTCCTCACGAAGCTCTTCTCTGAGCGGTCCAGATCGGCCGTGCCTGACTACCTCACCTGATCATCTCGAATGAAACCCTAGTGCTTAGTACAGAGCCTGGCCCCAGTAGGCGCTTAACAAACTATTAAATCGACAAGCTCCGACTGATTTACTTGGACCCTGGAGAAAGACAACAGACGCAAACCGATTTTTGCGAGCGGGGGGAGAATCTCAGCCAGTTATTATCTTTAATAGTACCGAAGAGCGTAATTCCGCTAATTCCATCTTATCGTACTCTCCCAAGGCCTTAGTTCAGTGCTCTGCACATAGTAAGGGCTCAACAAATACCACTGATCGATTGATTGAACGGAACCGGTTGAACACGGGCTCTTGAGCCCTAACTCTGTCCGTTGTCTTCTGCCCTGACAAAGCCCAAACTCTGTGCTGTCACTTTGACCCAATTTTCTGCCCCTCTGCAAACAGCTTTTGGTAGTTGCTGTTGTTGTTTGGGGCTGGGCTGGCGCTTTTTGCCAGCGTACAAAAACATGTAGGCGCTATCATGTGCGGAATGCTCCACATTCTTTGAAGTCCGTCCATAATTGCTGTGGAGAGCTCACGAAAATGGAGGCTTCTCCTCATCCAGTCTCAAATCTCCATGGAAAAAACAAAAAGCAAAACAAAACAAAAAAGAACAACAAAAAAACAAAAAATAGGCCCAAACGCCAAGGATGAAAAATCCGCCCCGGGGGGGACGGGGGAAGAGAGGCGGCAGGCTACCCTCTCTACAAGGGTTGATCGTTATTTTTTAGTTGGTTTTGTCCTACCCGGCAGAAGAAAAGAAAAGAAAACGATTACAGGGCGAAACAAGGAAAGGGTTTTATCTTTTTATGCTCTCTCTGTTTAGCGATTTGTCCTTTCTGCAGAAATGAAAGGGTACAAATGCAAAACAGAAAGAAGAAAGGATGAGGGGAGGTGGGGAAACAAAGATTGTTTGGTTTCCCTCTTTCATTTCCTTTGTTGGAAGACTGGTTTGGAACATCTGAGGAGAAATGGGTTGCGAAATTGGAGGGGGTTTTGTTTTTTTGTGATCAATCCAAATCCCCAGTTTTGGGGGGGAAGAGTTTGTGGTGTCACAGCGCCTCCTGGAGGCCGTCCCCTAAAGCCTCTTTTCCTTTCTCTCTCCCACCACCCTTCTCCCTCACCCACCTCTGACTTTGTTTTTGTTCCAGCTCTTGAAAGGGGGGGAGAAAAAAAAAAAAAGGAAGAGGAAAATTTAAAACAATCTCAGGACCTTTTGATGCCCCTCTCTAGCTGGAGCTGAGGAGATTAGAGAAATAACTTCCGAGTTATTTTGGATTGTTAAGGCCCGGAGAAAAAGAGAATTCCACTCTTCCCTCCCCTCTCAGCTTTTTAATCCTACTTCGGATGAGGGCTGACCTTGGATAGTTCTAAAAAGACTTTAATCTCCTCTATTTCAAATTGCTAAGAGGAGCTGAAGGGGAGTGTGTGTGTAGTTGGGGGGTGGAGGGGGGTGTGCTGGGGGGTGTAAGACTTAGGAAAAACTGTTTATTTCCGAACGGTTTGGTTTTCCTGGTTGTCGTTGGCTTCACGAGAGGCTCTCCAAACATTTCACTCTTTTTCAAATTTTTGGTCAGATAAGTCAATTCCAACCGGTGACAAGAGAAAGCTACAGGCGAGATCCCAGGCCTATAGATCGTCTTCGTCACCTAGGGATATGTTCCCTAAAAGTTGGCTTTTTTCTGCTTGGGACCTCTCCTCTCTTTCCCAGAGCGGAATGGGGGAATGGAAGAGAAAAAAATAAACTCCGGGGAAAAAAAAACCCTCACTTTGCGCCTCGAGATGGATGAATGGGGTAAATTGTCACGAAATAATTCTCAAATACCAAAGAGAAAAATCTCCGTGTCTCATTGAAATCATTTTAAGTATTCCATTTTGGGGGCAAAAGGCTCTCATTATATATTTACCATTTAGAATTTTGATGTAATTTGAAGTGTCATTTTTGAGGGGATTTGGTCATTAAGACTTTCTCATTAAGACCACAGATTTCCCTGGTGGGAGTTAGAACTTTGTTCTGATCTGAAATTTCACCCATCCAGGGGAAAAAAAAAAATGCACGTTTATGAGTGATTTAAAAAGATGAACGAATCTGGCCATTCTCAGCCATAAACCATACATTTAAAAAAAATTGTCTTTGATGTTATCGTACTATTTAATGAAGACACTTTATTTCCCTGACATAGCTGAAAAATAACATTAAAGACCATGAAGTGGGTCAGGGCAGAGCTATCCTGATTTAAAGCGTCCAGGAATCTCAAGAGGAGAGAGCTGGAAAAGTAGATAAAATACTACACTTTCTTTAAACTATCACTCAGAATTGTTTCACAAGAAATCCCAGCCAGTTTTATAAATTATCCATGAAAGCATAACTGCAAAAACCATAGCAGGTTCTTCCGTGTTAATAGCAAATATTTCATAATTACAAAACTCGAAAGGGAATTTCATGCACAATGCTGTTGAGCATTCATTTTCGGCAGAGAAGGAAATTTTTCTCAAAAAATACCCTTTGGTTTAAACCAAACGCCCGTACAATATATGCTTGGAAGAATAAATCAAGGTCATTTCCAAAAACTGCCAGAATACAATACCCCAGTTTTCTCATTCGTTACCGGGTTTTTTTTATGCTTTTTTTAAACTCCAAAAAAACAAACAGCACCAATAGTCGCTGTCCCATTAAGAGAGATAACATGGGTTTTCTGGTAACTTGGTGGAAAAAAAACATTTCCTCTGAGAAAAGGAAATTAAATATAATTTTTTAAAAATCCCGTTCGGGCCGTGACACAAACCCTCCAAAGCCCAGGAAATTCAAAGTTCAGACTCCGATGCTCGGCTTAGAATTCACACCATTGTACCCGGGTCGCCTACAATAACTCTGCCACCAAAGAATGTCAACTGAACATGAAATTTCCTGACTTTCAGCCCCCGGTCCGAACACACCATACCGACGGTGGGAAAACACGGGGCGAGGGGGAGGGATTTTTAACTTCTTCTTTGACATATTTACTGGGTTGGGGGAGCCGTCTCATCGACGTCATTGTATTGTGTCGAGCTTGCTCCCCAAAAGATGGATGAGAACGGGGATCGGAAAAATCGCCATTACTTTTCTGTCGGGGTCGTCAGAAGGGAATCGACTCTTAGAGTAGAGAAAGGAGAGAAAAATCAAATGAAAGGAAGGGCACAAAGCTGGTTTTGAGGTGGATATTTTTAAGTGCTTTTTGCCTGAAATGATCCGCGTGTGTGTGTATAAGTATACAGACAATAGCATCGGCCCGTACGTTGTTATTGATCGAAACCGGCCTATATTGCATCCTGCTGAGAGGTGCAGACACTAGGAGAGCTTTCCGATATTTCGCTGAGGTTGACTTCGCCCCCGCCCACCTTGAAACTCTGGATCTTTCGGTGAAGTTTGTTTTGATTCCCTTGCGAGTGAGAAAAGCGCTTCTTTCCTGAAGTGATTTTAGGCTCTCCCAAGCCTCTTTTGAAAAAAGCTGAGAGGAAGGAGGGCGAGGAGAGGGGAAGGCTTCATTAACCGAAGCTCCAATTCCGAAGGAGGGAAGAGGGGACGGAATAGGAACCGAAACCGAATTCCCTGGACTCCTTTGTCACCGCGTGGCCCTTCGCGGTTCCCTTCGCCAAACCGAAGCAAAGGCCTGTTAAGAGCTGGGGTCGCGGGGGGCGAGGAGAGTGGTGGTCTCTGCGCCGGGGGCAGCGATGGTGCGGGGGAGGGGGACGCGTTCCGAGCTTCCTCGACGGAGGGTCCGGCAGGTTAGGCGGGAGGAATGGGTGACCTCGTGATCCTCGCTGGACCGGAAGCCGAAGATAGCCCCTGGAAGTGTGGGAGAGCTAGGAGAAATAAACTTTCTTCCGGCTCGTTCCCCCCGGGGAGAGAAGGGAGCAGGCTGGCCTAGATTCGCACGTTGGAAGGCGATCACAGGGCAGTCTTTGTTCCCGACTCCTCCCGGGAAGCTTCTCAGATCTCTCCCGGGCCCTGTTGGGAAAGGCCGTCCGTCCAGCCGGACTGGGAAATCCTCACACTGCTGCATCCTTTAACCTCAACCTCTCTGCCCGTGAAATGGGGGGCCAGAGATCAGGCCGACAGAGCCCCTGACTGACTAATAGTAACGCTAGTAGTAGTAGAAGTAGTAATAATAATAATCATCTGTTAAGCGCTTAACAAATGGACCAGGCACTGTACTGAGCACTGGGGCGGATCCACGCAAATCGGGTTGTACACGATCTCCCGTCCCCCGCGGGGCTCACGGTCTCAATCCTCATTTTACAGATGAGGAAACTAAGGCACAGAGAAGAGAAGTGACTTGCCCAAGCTCAAACTGCAGACAGGTGGCAAAGCAGGATCAGAACCCAGGACCTTCTGATTCCCAGGTCCCTTCTCTATCCACTATGCCATGCTGCTTCTCTTAGTGCTACAACTACTAGTAGTAATAATAATAATAATTATTATGGTATTTGTTAAGCGCTTACTACGTGCCAAGCGCTACTTCTAAACACTGGGGTAGATACAAGGTAATCAGGTTGCTCTACGTGGGACTCACAGTCTCAATCCCTATTTGACAGATGAGGTAACTGAGACACAGAGAAGTGAAATGACTTGCCCGGAGTCACACGGCTGACAAGTGGCGGTGCCGGAATTAGAACCCACGACCTCTGACTCCCAAGTCCGGGCTCTTTCCACTAAACCACGCTGCTACACGAGAGACGAGGAGTCCAAAGCGGAAAGAGCATCAAACGCTGCCAACGTTAAATCCACAATCAGGGGAAGTGTTTTTGCGTGCCCACTGTGATCAACACTGTGAGTTCCTAGTGGGCAGAGGACGGACCTCCTGGGTAGAGTCCGCGCCTGGGAGCCAAGAAGGACCTATTTGTAGCTTTTGTAGTGTAGTGGTTATCACGTTTGCCTCACACGCGGAAGGTCCCCGGTTCGAAACCGGGCGGAAACACCCTTCTGGAGAAGCAGCGTGGCTCAGTGGAAAAGGCACGGGCTTGGGAGTCAGAGGTCATAGGTTCTAATCCCGGCTCTGCCGCTTGTCAGCTGTGTGACTTTGGGCAAGTCACTTCACTTCTCTGGGCCTCAGTTACCTCATCTTTAAAACGGGGATTAAGACTGTGAGCCTCACGTGGGACAAACTGATCGCCTTGTAGCCCTCCCAACACTTAGAACAGTGCTTTGCACATAGTAAGCGCTTAACAAATGCCATCATCATCATCATAATTCTGGCTCCTGTCTGCTGTGTGACCTTGGGCAAGTCTATTCACTTCTATGTTCCTCAATTCCCTCATCTGTAAAATGGGGGTGAAAACTGAATCCCACATGGGCAGGGACCCACTTAGTTTGTATCCACCCCAGTGCTTAGAGCAGGGCCTGGCACATAGTAAAGACTTAACAGTGTCTAGCATGTAGTAAGCACTTAACAAACACCACAGTAATGATTAACAAATACCATGATTATAATTGATGAATACCGCAATTATTATTACTCCACACTGGCCTGTTGAACCACACACATGCTCTTGGAGAAATATTTCAGAGTTGGTGCCATCTTTTTCGAGTTCAAAGGTCAACCATTTTGGAGAGGGCAGAAGCGAGTCATGATACCCAAAGATCTTGTCTCCTTTCCACTACTCTACCCACAATAAGGGGGGGAACCAGGCAATCAAGCAATAATAGTAATAATAATAAAAATGATGGCACTTGCTAAGTGCTTACTATGTGCCAAGCACTGTTCCAAGCACAGGGGTAGGTACGGGGTCATCAGGTCGTCCCACGTGGGGCTCACAGACCTCATCCCCATTTTACAGATGAGGTTAATGAGGCCCAGAGAAGTTAAGCGACTTGCCCGAAGTCACACAGCTGATTCATTCATATAAATCGGTAAGTTACAGATAGGGACATAAATGCGGTGGGGCTGAGGGTGAGGTGGATAAAGGGTGAGTAAGAGAAGCAGTGTGGACCAGTGGATAGAGCATGGCCCTGGGAATCAGATGGACCTGGGTTCTAATCCCAGCTCTGTCGCCTGTCAGTCGTGTGACCTTGGGTGAGTCACTTCACTTCTCTGTCCCTCAGTTGCCTCGTGTGTAAAATGGGGATTAAGACCGTGAGCCTCATGAGGGACAGGGACTGTGTCCAGACTAGTGCTTAGAACAGTAATTGGCACATAGTAAGTGCTTACCAGGTACTATGATTATTATTATTATTACTGAAAATCCAAGGGAAAATGTGGAGCAGATCGAGGCAGCTCAGGCTTTGCGGAGATCACAACTCCGCTTCCAAAAGAGGGTTGTCAATCCTTCTCTCCACGGTGGCCATTGTTCACGTTGTGGAGAAGGATGGTCTTCCCAGAGCTGCTTCAGGAGGCTCTCCCCTCTCTCTCCCTCTCTTTTCCCCCAGTTGCAGGGACTATAGTGGTGTGCTTCTGTTGCTCTATCCCCAGTACTCCAGAAACACTTCCAATTATTATAATAATAATAACTGTGGTATTTAAGTGTCTATTTTGTGCCAGGCACTGTCCTAAACGCTGGGGTGGACACAGGCCAACTGGACTTTGGACACTGTCCCTGTCCCACATGGGGCTCACAGTCTTAACCCCCACTTTACCCGGAGGTACCTGGGGCCTGAGGAAGTGAAGTGACTTGCCCAAGGTCACACAGCAGACAAGTGGTGGAGCCAGGATTAGAATCCAAGTCCTTCTGACTTCAAGGCCCAGGCTCTATCCACTGGGCTATGCTGATTTTTGCTGGGTTGTCATACTGTGAGCCCGTTGTGGGCAAGGATTATCTCTATTTGTTGCTGAATTGTACTTTTCAAGTGCTTAGTACAGTGCTCTGCACACAGTAAGTACTTAATAAATACGAGTGAATGAATGAATGTAGAATTGAGTAATAGTAATGATAATGGCATTTATTAAGTGCTTACTATGTGCCAAGCACTGTTCTAAGTGCTGGGGTAGATACAAAGTTACCTGCTTGTCCCAAGTGGAGCTCACAGTCTTAATGCCCATTTTCAGATGAGGTTACTGAGGTCCAGAGAAGTTGGGTGACTTGCCCATAGTTATACAGCTGACCGGTGGCAGAGGCAGGATTTGAACCCATGACCTCTGACTCTCAAGCCCATGCTCTATCCAGCAGGCCATTCTGCTTCTCAGACCAAAAAGACGAAGATCAAGTCTTAGTCTGCTGCATTAACTGTCCCAGAGAGCATTCTCTGAGCTGAGGAGCCCCAGAACTGCCGGGTGACCTTGGGCAAGCCGCTTCGCTTCTCTGGGCCTCAGTTATCCCACCTGCCAAATGGGAATTCAGACGGTGAGCCCCAAGTGGGACGCAGAAGAGAATTTGGGGGGTTCTTCTTGTGGTTGGGGGATGGAGGACAGAATCCACCTCCAAGAATCTCAACCTAAGTCCTGGGCCAAGCAGAGGACATCTCCAGGGCTTCTAATAATGATAGTTATCGTCTCTGTGGCATTGGCTGAGCATTTGAAATGGGTCAAACACTGTACTAAACGCTAGGGTAGGTACGACATAAACGGATAGGACACATTCTCTGTTCCCCAGGGGGATCACAGGATAGTGGGGAGGGACAACAGGTATTTTTATCCCGCTTCTACAGATGAGGAAACAGAGGCACAAAGAACTGAAGTGACTTGCCCTAGCTCATTCGTTCATTCACTCGATTCAATCGTATTTATTAAGCTCTGAGTGCAAAACACCTGTACTAAGCACTTGGGAGAACACAATAGAACGATAAACAGAGGCATTCCCTGACCGTCTAGAGAAGCAGCATGGCTCAGTGGAAAGAACGTGGGCTTGGGAGTCAGAGGTCATGGGTTCGAATCCCAGCTCTGCCACTTGTCAGCTGTGTGACTGTGGGCGAGTCACTTCACTTCTCTGTGCCTCAGTTCCCTCATCTGTAAAATGGGGATGAAGACCGTGAGCCTCATGTGGGACAACCTGATTCCCCCGCATCTACCCCAGCGCTTGGAACAGTGCTCTGCAGATAGTACGCACTTAACAAATACCAACATTATTATTTTTATTATTATCACACACAGCAGGCCAGCGGCAGAGTCAGGATTAGAACCCAAGCCCCTTGAGTCCCGGTCCTGTACCTTTCCCGCTAGGCCTTCAGCCTCTTCTCTTCCAGCTCTTCGGTTTTGCCATTCCAAGAAAACTCCCGAGGCCTCGCAGGGAGGAAGATGGAAATTCCATTAGGATGATGGCGGTGTCTTGCCTCTCTCCCCCTCGACCCCTCCGGGGTCACCAAGCCGGCGTCCTCCCTTCCTCCAGGCGGAGGGGGGGATTTGCCGGCGTTCAACAGAAGTGATTTACGCAGAGACGTCTTTTGGAAAATACACCTCTCTAGATGGATCGGGTCGAATGACTCCCTGACAGAGGAAACTCAGGCCTCGACGTCGCGCCGTCTCCACCTGCCAAAGTCAGACGTCTCCCGCCTCCAGCCCCGTGTCGTTCTCACCAGAGCCCAGGTGGAGCCGCGTTGGGAGATGCCGAGATTTATCGAGGAAGCCGCGGGACCCCCGACCCCCGATCCGATCCGTCCCCCTCTTCCCTCCCCCTCTAGCCCAGCTCGAAGGCCTCTCCACATTGCCGCTGGAGACTGGGTCCGTTCCCCTCGTCTTCCGAATATCCCCGGGGCTCGTGTTATCGTTCGCTGGATATATGGTGACACGCTGTTTACGCCAGTCTGCAGCACCACGGTTTTGCGTGTGAATTCCCACTCCCGCCGTGATTCCTAAATAAATCACGGGCTGGATGGAAGCTGGGGTGGGGAGAAGGGAGGGGGGAGAGAGAGAAGAGGATGGAGGGGGACAGGGAAAGGGGAGGGGAAAGGGAAGAAAGTGAAGAGAAAGCAGGGGGATGAGGAGAGAGTGACGGCAGATGAAGGGGAGGGACTCAGCTCCTTGAGCGGGGAGTCGGTCTCTCCGGGCGGCCCGCCCCTTCTTCGAGGGAGATTTATCTGGGGCAGCAGAGCTTATTTGGGGAAATCACCCGGGTTTGGGGTGGCCGGCCTGGGAGGAGAGTGCCCATTTCTACCGCCGCGTGGCTCGAACTGGTGGCCCTGGGCAAATCGGTTGGGTGGGCACCGGGCGTCGGGGGGAGTCGGAAAGGGAAACCCCTAGTATCCCCCAGCCCCCATCGGGTGTCCCAAGCCAGGCAGAGGGGCCCCGGATCCCGCCCGACCCCCTGTCCTCAAGATCTTTCATCGGGTCCCATGTTGGTGAGGACCTTGGGTCAGGTTGGCCAATCACTCACAGCGCGGCCTAGTGGACAGACCACAAGCCTGGGAGTCAGGAGGTCATGGGTTCTAATCCCGGCTCTGCCACCTCTCTGCAGAGTGACCTTGGGTAAGTCACTTCACTTCTCTGGGCCTCGGTTACCTCATCTGGAAAATGGGGATTAAGAGTGTGAGCCCTATATGGTACAGGGACTGTGTCCAACCTGATTACCTTCTATCTACCCCAAGGCTTGAAACAATGCTTGACAAATAAAAAGCACTTAACAAATACCACTATTATAATTATTATTATCATTATTATTATTATCACTTCCCAGATACCCATGGGTTAGGATGGCCATTCGCTCGCTCGCTCCCCAAGCACCCACGGGGAGGATGGATTTGAAATCAGAAGCTCCAGAACCCACGCCACAAGTTAAGATTCCAGACAGGATCGCCAGACAAGGAACAGAGGGGAGGAAATCCCATTTAGGGGGAGCCAGGAGTTTGGGTAGGGGGAGGACTTCTAATATCCAGAAATGCCTGAATCTGAGTCTTCATCCTACTAACTCTAAATTTTATTATTATTATTATTAGTGTGCCCGTTAAGCACTTACTACGTGCCAAGATAAAAGTTAGTCAGGTTGGTCACGGTCCCTGTCCCTTATGCGGCTCCCACTCTCAATTCTCATTTTACAGATGTGGTAACTAAGGACCAGAGAAGTGAAGTGACTTCCCCAAGGTCACACAGCAGATATGAGGCAGAGCAGGGATTAGAACCCGGGTCCTTCTGACTCCCAGGTCGGTGCTCTAACCACTTGGCCATATATACACCCATGCATATAGCCTAGCGGATAGAGCACGGGGCTGGGAGTCAGGCAGTTATGGGTTCTAATTCCTGCTCTGCCACTGTGACCAACCAGATTACCTTGTATCCACCCCAGCACTTAGAACAGTGCCCGGCACATAGTAAGCGCTTAACAAACAATTCATTATTTTATTATTATTGCACATTATTATTACATTATTATTACACACACACGTATGCACACAGGTATATACAAACACCACATACACAAGCACACACCCACGCCACATGTAATCAAAATTCCGTCTCCTTCCCAAGTCAAGGAATTCGGTCGATCAGTCAATCAATCCATCAGTCGCATGTCGTTTAGACTGGGAGCCCGTCACTGGGCAGGGACTGTCTCTATCTGTTGCCGAACTGTACATTCCAAGTGCTTAGTACAGTGTTCTGCACATAGTGAGCGCTCAATAAATACTTTTGAATGAATGTCTTGAGGGCTTACTGTGCGCAGAGCTTTGTACTAAGAGGTTGGGAGAGTACGGTGTAACAGAATCGGTAGATACTTTGCCTTCCCACAGCGAGCTTACAGCTTAGAGGAATTCCCAAGGATCCACTCTCCACTCTGTTCCTCTGCTGTCTCGGTCAGGGCTCAGTTCATTCATTCATTCAATAGTATTTACTGAGCGCTGACTATGTGCAGAGCACTGTACTAAGCGCTTGGAATATACAATTCGGCAACAGATAAGAGACAATCCCTGCTCAGTGACGGGCTCACGGTCTAATCGGGGGAGACAGACGGACCAAAGCAAGACAACATAATCACGGTAAATAGAATCAAGGGGACGGACACCTCATTAACAAAATAAATGGAGTAATAAAAATATATCCCAATGAGCACCGTGCTGAGGGGAGGGGAAGGGAAAGGGGGAGAAGCAGAGGAAAAGGGGGCTTAGCTCAGGGGAGGTGAACAGGGGGAAGGGGGAGGGTGGAGGAGAAGCAGAGAGGGAGCAGAGGGGGCAGAGGGAAAAGGGGAAGCTCATTCTGGGAAGGCCTCTTGGAGGAGGTGAGCTCTCAGGAGGGCTTTGAAGAGGGGAAGAGAGTTTAGCAGCTGTGAGGAGGGAGAGCGTTCCAGGACAGAGGTAGGACGTGGGCCAGGGATCGACGGCGGGATGGGCGAGAAGGAGGCCCGGTGAGGAGGTTGAACTAGGCTGGGCAGCAGACATCCTGGGTCCTTCCCCCCCAGCCCAGATAGTTATGCTCCTGAGAAAAAAGTACAATGCATTTTTTAGGCACTCAATAAATACCATTCCTACTACACCACTGTATCTGTCCTAGCACCTCTCTCAGCACCAGTTTTTTTTTTGAGTGGTAAGTGTTAAATGTTTACTACATGTCAAACCCCTGTTCTAAACCCTGGGAGATACAAGTTAATCAGATAGGAGACAGTCCCCGTCCCACACGGGGCTCATAGTCAAGTAGGAAGGAGAACAGCTATTGAATCCCCATTTTACAGTTGAGGAAACCGAGATACAGAGAAGCGAAGCAACTTGCCCAGGGTCACACAGCAGGCAAGTGGTAGAACCAGGTTGAGAATAGCAGTGTGGCTTAGTGGATAGAGCAGGGGCCTGAGAGTCAGAAGGACATGAGTTTTAATCCCGGCTCTGCCACTTTGTCTGTGGTGTGACTGTGGGCAAGTCGCTTCACTTCTCTGGACCTCAGTTCCCTCATCCGTGAAATGGGGATTGAGACTGTGAGCCCCACGTGGGACAGGGAATGTGTCTAACCTGATTTGCTTTTATCCACCCCAGCGCTTAGTAAAGTGCTTGGCACATTGTAAACGTTTAACAAATATCAAAAAAAAAAAGAGGGTCCGCTAGCCCCCAGGCATGTGCTTTATCTTCTAGGTCACACTGCTTATCCACCAATTCTGTATCTCCAAATTCAAGGGAGATTTTCTGGCTCTTGGTGAAAAATAAGACCAATAAGACTTGATGAAGAATAGAGAAGCAGCGTGGCTCAGTGGAAAGAGCCTGGGCTCGTGAGTCAAGGTCATGGGTTCTAATCCCAGCTCTGCCACTTATCAGCTGTGTGACCCTGGGCAAGTCACTTCACTTTTCTGGGCCTCAGTTACCTCATCTGTAAAGTGGGGATTAAGACCATGAGCCTCACACGGAAGCAGCGTGGCTCAGTGGAAGGAGCCTGGGCTTCGGAGTCAGGGGTCATGAGTTCGACTCCCGGCTCTGCCACTTGTCAGCTGTGTGACCGTGGGCAAGTCACTCAACTTCTCTGTGCCTCAGTTCCCTCATCTATAAAATGGGGATTAACTGTGAGCCTCACGTGGGACAACCTGATTACCCTGTATCTACCCCAGTGCTCTGCACATAGTAAGCGCTTAACAAATACCAACATTATTACATGGGACAACCTGATTACCTTTGTATCTACCTCAGTGCTTAAAACAGTGCTTGGCAAACAGTAAGCGCTTAACAAATACCATCATTATTATTATTAGACAATAATAATAATAATTGTGGCATTTGTTAAGTGCTTACGATGTGTCAAGCACTGTACTAAGCACTGGGGTAGATGCAGCATATTAGGTTGGACACAGACCTAAGGCAATCAACAAGGGTCTTTTGGAGTCCACCCAACAACAGGGGTACAAGGACCAGTATCGGGGTGCTGGTTGTCCTCCTAGAGAAGCAGCGTGGCTTAGCGGAAAGAGCACCAGCTGGGGAGTCAGAGGCCATGGGTTCTAATCCCGGCTCCACCGCTTGTCAGCTGTGTGACCTTGGGCAAGTCACTTCACTTCTCTGTGCCTCAGTTACCTCATCTATAAAATGGGGATGAAGACTGTGAGCCCTACGTGGGACAACCTGATTACCTTGTGCTTAGAACAGTGCTTGGCACGTAGTAAGCGCTTAACAAATACCAACATCATTACTATCATTATTATTACAGTACGGACACTCATCCCAGCTCCACAGCACAAATGTCCACAGACTTAATACTCTACCATCTCTCTTGTCTCTTTCAATATCTGTCTCCCCCTCTAGACTGTAAGCTCCTTGTGGGTAAGGGTGGCATCTACCAACTCTATTATATTGAGAGTCGAGGGCTGAGACTCAAGTTTACTGCGTGGATGAAGGCAGTGGTATATATTTTTATTGCCCCATTTATTTTGTTAATGAGATGTCCATCCCTTTGATTCTATTTATCGTGATCATGTTGTCTTGTTTTTGTCCATCTCTCTCCCCCGATTAGACTGTGAGCAGGGATTGGGCAGGGATTGTCCCTATCTGTTGCCGAATTGTATATTCCAAGCGCTTAGTGCAGTGTTCTGCACCTAGTAAGCGCTCAGTAAATGCTATCGAATGAATGGTAAACTGCTTCCGGAAGAAAACTCTCTGCATCCACTTCCAGAATGATTGAAGATGGGGAGTGGGGCATTCTAGGAGAGATGTGTCCACGGAGTCACTACGGGTCGGAGGCGACTCGACAGCATGGGACAAGTCAGATACAGTGGTCCAGACTATAATTCCTTGTGGGCAGGGAATGTGTCTACCAACTCTGTTCTACCGTTCTCACCCAAGTGCTTAGTACAGTGTTCTGTATACAGCAAACATTCAATAATAATAATAATGATAATGTTGGTATTTGTTAAGCGCTTACTATGTGTAGAGCACTGTTCTAAGCGCTGGGGTAGACACAGGGGAATCAGGTCGCCCCACGTGGGGCTCACAGTCTTAATCCCCATTTTTTACAGATGAGGTAACTGAGGCCCAGAGAAGTGAAATGACTTGCCCACAGTCACACAGCTGACAAGTGGCAGAGCGGGGATTCGAACCCATGACCCCGGACTCCAAAGCCCGTGCTCTTTCCGCTGAGCCACGCTGCTTCTCCAATCGATATGATTGATTGACTGGTCATCAACTCCCCGCCCCTTGTGGTTAGGGACAGACCAGCCAACCCCTGTGACTTTCCTTCTTGTGACTCTCTAGTCTAGTGATTCTAGTGACCCTCTGGAACCTGATCAATGAATGGTGATTCATTCATTCATTCATTCAATCGTATTTATTGAGCGCTTACTGTGTACAGAGCACAGTACTAAGCACTTGGGAGAGTACAATAGAAAAAACAGACACATCCCCTGCCCACAGTGAGCTTATAATAATAATAATAATGTTGGTATTTGTTAAGCGCTTACTATGTGTAGAGCACTGTTCTAAGCACTGGGGTAGACACAGGGGAATCAGGTCGTCCCACGTGAGGCTCACAGTCGTATTCCCCATTTTTTACAGATGAGGTAACTGAGGCCCAGAGAAGTGAAGTGACTTGCCCACAGTCACACAGCTGACAAGTGGCAGAGCGGGGATTCGAACCCATGACCCCGGACTCCAAAGCCCGTGCTCTTTCCGCTGAGCCACGCTGCTTCTCCAATCGATATGATTGATTGACTGGTCACCACCCCCCCGCCCCTTGTGGTTAGGGACAGACCAGCCAAACCCTGTGACTTTCCTTCTTGTGACTCTAGTCTAGTGACTCTAGTGACCCTCTGGAACCTAGTCAATGAATGGTGATTCATTCATTCATTCAATCGCATTTATTGAGCGCTTACTGTGCACAGAGCACAATGCTAAGCACTTGGGAGAGTACAATAGAATAAACAGACACGACCCTTGCCCACGGTGAGCTTATATTTGAGGCTGTTTCTTTTTAATGGCATTTAATGGCACACGTTACGTGCCAAGCATTGTACTAAGCACTAGGCTGGGCACAAGATAATCGATTGGAAGTGGTCCTCGTCTCACAAGGGGCTCACAGTACACGAGGGAGGGAAAGGAGGGATCTTACCCCCATTTAACGGATGAGAAAACTGAAGCCCAGAGAAGTGAAGAGGGCGAGCTGGGGTGGGAATCCCAGTTAGGAATCCCTGACCCATTTCAGGTTCCCAAGATTCCTCATCTCATAATCATCATAATGATAATTGTGGTATCTGTGAAGTGCTTACTATGTGCCAGGCACTGTACTAAGCACTGGGGTGAATGCCAGCAAATCAGGTTGGATGCAGTCCCTATCCCACATGGGGCTCACGGTCTTAATCCCCATTTTACAGATGAGGGAACCGAGGCCCAGACAAATGAAGTGACTTAGCCAAGGTCGCACAGCAGACAAGTGGCGGAGCTGGGATTAGAACCCAGGTCCTTCTGACTCCCGGGTCTAGGTTCCAGCCACTAGGCCACCCTCGGCCCTGGAGGTGGGAAAGATGCCCGGGGGTAAGATCGGCTCTAGAACCCTTTCAGGGTCATGAGGTCCCCACCCCTCTTTGGGGGTACGTTGAGACTCCACCATGTAGGTCAACAACCCAACCCATTAATCCAGTTTGGGCCACCCATCAATCAATAAATCAATCGATACTCTTTACTGAGCGCTTACTATGTGCAGAGCATTATACTCATTGCTTGGGAGAGCACAAGAGAGTTAGCAGACACGATTCCTGCCTTCAAGGAACTTGGAGTCTACTGTGTGCAGAGCACTGTACTGAGTGGTTGACGGAAAATGGTAGATACACTCCCTGCTTTGGAAGAGCTCGCGGTCTACTGTGTGAGAAGCACTGTGCTAAGCGCTTGGGAGAGTCCATTAGAGTGGGTAGAAATAATGTTGGCATTTGTTAAGCGCTTACTACGTGCAGAGCACTGTTCTAAGCCCTGAGGTAGATACAAGGGAATGAGGTTGTCCCACGTGAGGCTTACAATCTTCACCCTCAATTTACAGATGAGGGAACTGAGGCCCAGAGAAGTGAAGTGACTTGCCCACAGTCACACAGCTGACAAGGGGCAGAGTGGGAATTCGAACCCATGACCGCTGACTCCCAAGCCCGGGCTCTTTCCACTGAGCCAAGCTGCTTCTCTAATGATCCCTGCCCTCAGAGTCGCCCCCTCCTCAGCCGCTCTTTTCTCTGGCTTCCCTCCCCAGGGGGGTCTACTGTGTGACCAACACTGCACTAAGTGCTTGGGACATTCCAACAGAGTTGGTAGTTATGATCCCATCCGTCAAGGAGCTTATAAAGTCTACCGTGTGCAGAGCGCTGTACTAAGCCTCGGTTGAGTCTAATAATAATAATAATTATAATAATGATGATGGTGTTTGTTAAGTGCTCACTATATGTCGATCACTGTTCTAAATGCTGGGTTAGATACGACCTAATCAGGTTGGACATTTCCCCTGTTCCACATGGGGCCCACAATCCGAATCCCCATTTTACAGATGAGATAACTGAGGCCCAGAGAAGTGAAGCGACGAGCCCGCAGTCATACAGCGGACGAGCGGCGGAGTCGGGATTAGAACCCGTGACCTTCTGACTCCCAGCGCTCTACGCGCTACGGCACGCTTCTTCCCCTAATTGAGCTGGGAGAAATGATCCCAGCCCTCCAAGAGCTAGTGGGGTGAAGACCGGACACGTGTCCTGAGTTCAGGCATCTCTGACTACTGAAGACTGGGCAGAGTTTACTTTCTCCTTCTTACTCTGGCGAACCAATTTTTTGAAGACGCTTTCCTGGAAAAGGTCTCTTGGCTCTTTTGTTTGTTTGACGGTATTTATTAGCATTTAGTAAATGCCAAGCACTGGGGGAGATTCAAAATAATCAGTCAGTCGTATTGACTGAGCAGTTACCGTGTACAGAGGACTGTAATAATATCAATAATGATAATTCAACGGTATTTATTGAGCGCTTACTATGTGCAGAGCACTGTACTAAGCGCTTGGAATGGACAAAATTGGTAACGGATAGAGACAGTCCCTGCCCTTTGACGGGCTGACAGTCTAATCGGGGCAGACGGACAGACACAAACAATAGCAATAACAATAATAATGATGGTATTTGTTAAGTGCTTACTATGTACCAGGCACTGTACTAAGCACTGGGGTAGAGACAAGCAATCAGGTTGGATACAGTCCCTGTCCCACGTGGGGCTCAAAGGCACAATCTCCATTTTACAGATGAGGTAAGTGAGGCAAAGAGAAGCTAAGTGGCTTGCCCAAGGTCACACAGCAGACAAGTGGCAGATCGGGATTCGACCCCATGACCTTCTGACTCCCTGGACCTTGCTCTATCCACTACACCAGGGTGCGTACTAAGCGCTTGGGAGAGGACAGTAGAACAGTAGAACAGACACATTCCCCACCCACAACGAGCTCACAGTCTAGAGGGAGAAGCAGCGTGGCTCAGTGGAAAAAGCCCGGACTTGGAAGTCAGAGGTCATGGGTTTGAATCCCGCCTCTGCCACTTGTCAGCTGTGTGACCGTGGGCAAATCACTTCACTTCTCTGTGCCTCAGTTCCCTCATCTGTAAAATGGGGATGAAGACTGTGAGCCCCACGTGGGACAACCTGATTCCTCTGTGTCTACCTCAGCGCTTAGAACAGTGCTCTGCACATAGTAAGCACTTAACAAATACCAACGTTATTATCATTATTATTATAAATGAATAAGACTACAGATATGTACAGATTGGACACAGTCCCTGCCCCACACGGGTTTCACAGTCTAAGAGGGAGGGTGAACAGGTATTGGATCCCCATTTGACGGGTGTTGAAACTGGGGCCCAGAGAAGGAAAGTGGATTGCCCAAGGACACACAGCAAAGGTATCCCGACTCCCAGTTCCGTGCCCTTTCCACTGGGGAACAAACCAGTACAGACAATCATATTTCCAAAGGACCACTGTGGAAAGCCCACTGTGCTAAGTAGTTGGGAGAGTAAAGTAGATGTTATATTGGTAAGAATGACTGTGGAAAGTGTTAAGCGCTTACTATGTGCTGAACGCTGTACTAAGCACTGGGGTAGATAAAATACAATCGGATCAGGCGCAGTCCCTCTCCCATATGAGGTTCACAGTCAAATCGGGAGGGGGGAATGTGAATAATAATTAAAAGTAATGGAAGCACACAATAAGCACTCAATAAATATGACTGAATGAATTGAATGACTGTCTAATAATAGTAAACAATGATAATAATGGTATTTGTTAAGTGTTTACTATGTGTCAAGCACTGTTCTAAATGCCGAGGTAGATACAAGGTAATCAGGTCGTCCCACGTGGAGCTCACAGTCTTAATCCCCATTTTACAGATGAGGTAATTTAGACACAAAGAAGTGAAGTGGTTTGCCCAAGGTCACACAGCAGACAAGTGACAGAGCCAGGATTAGAATCCATGTCCTCTGAATCCCAAGCCCGGGCTCTTTCCGCTAAGCCACACGACTAGGTGCCAAGCACTGTATTAAGTGCTGGGGTAGATACAAGATAATCAGGCCCCTCATGGCGAGTCCCCCCATTCAGTAGGGAGAACAGGTATTGAACCCTCATCGTGCAGCTGAGGAAACCGAGGCACAGAGAAGTGAAGTGACTTGCTTAAGGTCCCACAGCAGATTAAAAATGGAGCTGAGACTAGAACCTAGGGCTTCTGACTCCCAGGTCCCTACTCTTTCTACCAGGCCGTAGCAGGAGAGGGAGACTGCAGATGCCAATCATTTATTAATGCCGAAAGCCCGGCTCCCCATTTCGTGCCTCAATCAATCAATCATATTCATTGAGCACTTACTGTGTGCAGAACGCTGTACAGAGTGCTTTCGTCTCCCCGGATCCAACCCTGGCCTCTCAAGCCCTAGCCACCTACCATCTCCAGGTATTCTGTCGTTTTTAGTATCCACCCACAATACTGATGTCTGAGAGTTTATTAATTTTACAATTATTTTGAGAACTCGGTTTGGGAAGAATTCATGCCTGTCTTCCCCATTAGACTGGAAGTTCCTGGTGGGCAAGGAATGTGTTTCTTTTTGGGCTAGTCAGTCAATCAGTCAATCAATGGTATTCATTGATTATTTATATAGAGAAGCAGCATGGCCCAGTGGATAGAAAACAGTCCTAGGAGTTAGAAGGTCATGGGTTCTAATCTTGGCTCCACCACTTGCCTGCTGCGTGACCTTGGGCAAGTCACTGTACTTCTCCGTGCCTCTGTTACTTCATCTGTAAAATGAGGATTGAGACCGTGAGCCCTGTGGGGGAGAGGGAATGTGTCCAACCCAATTTGCTTGTATCCACCCAGCACTTAATACAGTGCCTGGCACCTAGTGAGTGCTTAACAAATACCATAATAATCCGATCCGTTACCAAGACCTGCCGGTCTCACCTTTACAATATCGCCAAGATCCACCCTTTCCTCTCCACCCAGACGGCTACCTTACTGCTACGGGCTCTCGTTATATCCCGGCTAGACTACCGTGTCGGCCTTCTCTCCGATCTCCCTTCCTCCTCTCTCGCCCCGCTCCGGTCTATTCTTCACTCCGCCGCCCGGCTCATCTTCCCGCAGAAACGATCTGGGCCTGTCACTCCCCTTCTTAAACACCTCCGGTGGTTGCCTATCAACCTCCGCTCAAAACAAAAACTCCTCACTCTAGGCTTTGAGGCTGTCCATCACCTTGCCCTTTCCTACCTCTCCTCCCTTCTCTTTCTCCCGCCCACCCCGCACGCTCCGCTCCTCCGCCGCCCACCTCCTCACCGTCCCTCGGTCTCGCCCGTCCCGCCGTCGACCCCCGGGCCACGTCCTCCCGCGGTCCCGGAATGTCCTCCCTCCTCACCTCCGACAATCTAATTCTCTTCCCCTCTTCAAATCCCTACTTAAAGCTCACCCCCTCCAAGAGGCCTTCCCAGACTGAGCTCCCCCCTTTTTCCCTCTGCTTCCTCTACCCACCCCCTTCCCCTCTCTGCAGCTAAACCCTCTTCTCCCCCCTTTCCCTCTCCTCCTCCCCCTCTCCCGTCTCACCCCCTCGGCACCGTACTCATCCGCTCAACCGTAGATATCTTCATCACCCTATTTATTTTGTTTATTTTGTTTAATGAGATGTACATTACCCTGATTAATAATGCTGATATTTGTTAAGCGCTTACTATGTGCAGAGCACTGTTCTAAGCGCTGGGGTGGATACAGGGTCATCAGGTTGTCCCACGTGAGGCTCACAGTCTTAATCCCCATTTTACAGATGAGGGAACTGAGGCCCAGAGAAGTGAAGTGACTTGCCCACAGTCACACAGCTGACAAGGGGCAGAGCTGGGATTCGAACCCATGGCCTCTGACTCCCAAGCCCGTGCTCTTTCCATTGAGCCACACTGCTTCTCATTCTGATTCTATTTATTTGCCACTGTTTTTATGAGATGTTCTTCCCCTTGACTCTATTCATTGCCATTGTTCTTGTCTGCCCGTCTCCCCCGATTAGACTGTGAGCCCGTCAAAGGGCAGGGACTGTCTCTATGTCATAATAATGTTGGTATTTGTTAAGCGCTTACTATGTGCAGAGCACTGTTCTAAGCGCTGGGGGAGATACAGGGTAATCAGGTCGTCCCACGTGAGGCTCACAGTTAATCCCCATTTGACAGATGAGGGAACTGAGGCCCAGAGAAGTGAAGTGACTCGCCCACGGTCACACGGCTGACAAGTGGCAGAGCCGGGATTCCAACTCACGACCTCTGACTCCCAAGCCCGGGCTCTTTCCACTGAGCCACGCTGCTTCTCTATCCGTTACCGACTTGTACATTCCAAGCGCTTAGTACAATGCTCTGCATATAGTAAGGGCTCAATAAATACTATTGAATGAATGAAAAATAATAACTATTGAGCACTGTGGGTAGAACCCCGTACTAAATGTTTAGGAGAATTCAGTACGGTAGGGTTAGTAGATATAGTTTCTGCTCTCAAGGAGCTATAGTCAAGATGGGCAGATAGATATTAAAGTAAATTACAGATAAAGGAAATTGAAGAGTGGCTCAGCGGAAAGAGCACGGGCTTTGGAGTCAGAGGTCATGGGTTCGAATCCCGGCTCGGCCACTTGCCAGCTGTGTGACTGTGGGCAAGTCACTTCACTTCTCGGTGCCTCAGTGACCTCATCTGTAAAATGGGGATGAAGACTGTGAGCCCCACGTGGGACAACCCGATTCCCCTGTGTCTACCCCAGCGCTTAGAACAGTGGTCGGCACATAGTAAGCGCTTAACAAATACCAACATTACCAACATTAAGAGTGAAAGAACTGTGGCACGGAGGGTGAGGTGATTGAGTGCCTAAAAGATACAGATCCAAGTGTCTAGGCGATGGAGAAGGGAGATGGAGAAGAGGAAATGAGGGCTTAGTCCGGGAAGGCCTCTTGGAAGAGATGGGATTTTAATAAGGCTTTGAAGGTACGAAAAGAGGTGGTCTGTTGTATACGAAGGGGGAAGGAGTTCCAGGCCCAAGGCAGGATTTGGACCAGGGGGTCGGCGGTGAGATAGATGAGATCGAGGTACAGCGAGTCGGTTGGCATTAGAGGAGTGAAGTGTGAGGGCTGGGCTGGCGTAGAAGATCAGTGAGGGGAGGTAGGAAGAGAGAACTCACTGAGTGTTTTCAAGCTTATTGTCCTTCCATAGCATCAAATCCACTGCATTGCACCCAAGACCATAAATCTACTTCTACGACACGCCTACTCCTTTCAGGTAACTTCCCAGAATCCCCCGGCCAGTAGACTTGCTATGGGCAGAGATGCCCAGTGGCCCGCCTTCCTCCCTGGCTTGCCTCTTCCTGGGTCGCCCCCTTCTCATCCGCAATTTTGTCCGGCTGCCCTCTCCCCACTTGCCATTTTCCCCAGCCGCTTTCTCTCCGGCCTCCCTCTCCTCGGCTGCCATTTTCCCCTTCCACCCTCTGCCCAGCCACCACTTTTCCTGGCCAAGCTCTCTTCAACCACCCTCCCCCCGCCCCCATTTTCTTAGGCCACCCTCTCCTCAACCACCCTCTTCCTGGTGGTCATTTTCTCCAGCTGCCTACTCCCTTACCGCACTCGCCCCAGCTGCCATTTTCCCCAGCTGCCCTCTCCCGCTGTGACCCTCTCCTTGACCACCCTCTCTTTGGTCACGTTCTCCCCAACCATCCTCTCCCTGGATTCCATTTTTCCCAGGCTTCCCTCTCCCTAACCCCCATTTTCCCCAGCCACCCTCTCCCCAGCACTCTCTCCAGTCACCATTTTCCCTGGCCACTCTCTCCTCAGCCACCATCCGGCAAGCCAACATCTTCTCAGGCTGCCCTCACCTCAATCACCCTCTCCCTGGATTCCATTTTCCCAGGCTGCCCTCTCCCTACCCTCTACCCTCTACCCGGGCTCTCTCTCCCCAACCTCCACTTTCTCAGGCCGCCCTCTCCTCAACCACCCTCTCCCCACATGCCCTAACCACAGCGACCCTTGCCCCGACCACCCTCTCCTCGGCCACCTTCTCCCCATCCACCCTCTCCCTGGCTGCCATTTTCCCAGGCTGCCCTCTCCCCATCCACCATTTTCCCCGGTCACCCTCTCTCGGCCACTATTTTCCCAACCACCCTCTTCCTGACCACCACTTTCTCCAGTCTCCTTCTCCCCGACCACCCTTTCCCATCCTCCATTTTCCCCATCCATCTTCTCCCCAGCCACCCTCCCCCCGACTGCACTCTCCCCGGCGTCTATTTTCCTCAGCCACCTTCCCACCTGTCACCTTCTTCTCCCTGTCCACCCTCTCCTTGGCCACTATTTTCCCTAGCTGCTCTCTCCTTGACTGCCATATTCCCTGGTCTCCCTCTCCCCGGCCACCCTCTCTCTCCAGCCACCATTTTCTCCCATCGTGCGCTCCTGGCTGCCCTCTTCCTGGCTTCCCTCCCCCATTCACCATTTTCCCCAGATGCCTTCTCAACAACTGCTTTCTCCTCAGCCACTATTTTCCCCAGCCACCCACACCCTGGCTGCCATTTTCCTCGGGCAGAGCCAAGCGTGGGTCCCCTGCTGAGCTTTAACGAATGCGTCCAGTGAAGCGCAGGAAAGGGCTCTCTGATCCGGCCCTGGCCGTCCGCCAGGTCCTCTACCTTTCTCTCTCCCGTCCCCCGGCCCCTCCTTCCAGGCCTGCCTCCTCGGCTCCCGGGCTCCGGGAGATTAAGATGTATAGGCTGTAGGAGCTGGCTTAACCCCTGCCAGCCCCTCTAATGAGGCTTCCTATAATAGAGCCCCTTATTTCTTCCTCTAAATATATTTTCCTTAACGTGACCCAGATGGAAATAAAAATGATCTGAATGGTTCGCTCCCTGTCTCTCTCTCTCTCTATGTCTCTATGTCTTTCCCTTCCTTCTGTCTTGGGGTGTCTCCATCTCCCTCTCTCTGTTTTTCCCTCTGTGTCTCTCTCTTTCCTCTCAGTCCCTCTATATCTCCCTCTGTCTGTCTCTGTGTCTCTTTGGGACTCTCCCTGTGTTTGTATAGGTCTCTCTGCGTTTTTGTCTCTGAGTCTGTCTGTCTCTGACTCTTTCTGTGACTTAAACCATCTCTTGCTGTCTCCCCCCGACTCCGTGGCTACCTCTGTCTGTGTCTCTTTCTGTCTGCCCCATTTTCTGTGTCCCTCTAATCATCCAATTGTATTTACGGAGTGCATACTGTATGTACTAAGTGCCTAATTAGTCTCTGTGTTTCTCTAATTCTCTCTCTAGGGCTTTCTGTGTCTCTATTGAGAAGCAACATGGCTTAGTGGAAAGAGCACAGGCTTGGGAGGCAGAGGTTGTGGGTTCTAATTCCGGCTCTACCACTTATCAGCTGTGTGGCTTGGGCAAGTCACTTAACATCTCTATGTCTCAGTGACCTCACCTGTAAAATGGAGATGAAGACTGTGAGACTGTAAGCCCGTCAATAGGCGGGGACTGTCTCTATCTGTTGCCGATTTGTCCATTCCAAGGGCTTGGTACAGTGCTCTGCACATAGTAAGCGCTCAATAAATACTATTGAATGAATGAATGAATGAATGAATGTGGGGCAACCTGATAACCTTGTATCTATCCCAGTACTTAGAATAGTGCTTGGCACATAGTAAGTGCTTAACAAAGACCATCATTATTATTATTATTATTATTGACCTCTGACTCATCAGGCTTCTTTCTCAGCCTCTCTTTGACTCAATGTCTCACTCTTTCTCTCTCCATCACTCTGTCTCCTGATATTTCTTTCTCAGTCTCTCTATGCCCCCTCCCTCCATCTTCATTTTAGACTGTGAACCCCCTGAGGGACGGGGGGACTGTGCTAAGCGCCTGGAGAGTCCACCAGAAACAAGTTACAGTGCCCTTTTACCCTCAAACTTGATCCAGAGACTCTTTCACCAAGAGGAAGAGCCCAAGATCACCAGTAAAGACTTCTTTTGCAACTTCCGGGGAGGAATCTTCTAGAACTTCCTTCATCCCATCCATTCTCCCTCCCTGAGAGAAGTTCTCCCTTAGTACAACCCAAATCATCCTAAAAATTGGCTCTCCTTTCTGTGAGGATATGGTGACCACTGTTTATGATGCAGGGTGGGGACTTAATATATATCTGTAATTTCATTTATTTATATTAATGTCTGTTTATTTGTATTAATGTCTGTCTCACCCTCTCTAGACTGTGAGTTCGTTTGGGGCAGGGATTGCCACTCTTTATTGCTTTATTTCCAAGCACTTAGTACAGTGCTCTGCACCCAAGGAACCCAGAGAAGCCGCGTGGTTTAGTGGAGAGAGCCCGGGCTTGGGAGTCAAAGGTCCTGAGTTCTAATCACAACTCCACCTCTAGTCAGCTGTGTGACTTTGGGCAAGTCACTTAACTTCTCTGTGCCTCAGTTGCCTCATCTGTAAATGGAGATTAAGACTGTGAGCCCCACATGGGACAACCTGATAACATGATATCTATCCCAGCGCTTAGAACAGTGCTTGGCACATAGTAAGCGCTTAACAAATATCACTACTATTATTATTAATAATAATAAATACAATTGAATGAAGGAATGAATGAATACAAGGGATCCAACCTCCTGCCTCCTGACAGGTGAATGCCTGAACCATCCAAGACATAGATGGTAAGCCCCATATGAGATCTCACTATTTTGTATCTACCCCAGCATTTAGTACAGTGCCTGACACCTAATAAGCACTTAACAAATACCATGAATTTTAAAAGTTCAGAGGACTTTCATTATTATGATTATACCATCATTATTTATTATCATGATTATCATCAATAAAGGGAGCAAATCAGGGCAACAGAGGAGGGAGTGGAGGAAAAGGAAAAGCAGGCTTAGTCAGGGAAGGCCTCTTGGAGGAGATGGACCTTGGATAAGTTTTTGAAGGTTCACGGGGGGAAGAGTCATCATCTGACGGATTTGAGGAGGGAGGGTGTTCCAGGCCAGAGGCAGGTCGTGGGCAAAGTATCGACGGACACATAGATGAGATGGAGATACTGTGAAAAGTTTGGCATTAGAGGAGCAAAGTGCATGAGCTGGGTTGTAGTAGGAGAGTAGCGAGGTGAAGTAGGAGTCGGCAAGGTGATTGAGTGCTTTAAAGTCAATGGTGAGGAGTTTCTGTCTGATGTGGAGGAAGATAAGCAACCCCTGGAGGGTCTTGAGGAGTGGGGAGACATGGACTAACCGTTTTATGGAAAAATAATCTGAACGGCAGAGTGAAGTATGGACTAGAGTGGGAAGAGACGAGAGGCAGGGAGGCCGGTAAGAAGGCTGAAACAAGGTAGGATAGGATAAATGCTTGGATTTACATTGCAGCAGTTTGGATGGAGAAGAAAAATTGGATTATAGCAATGTTGTGAAGGTTGAAACGACAGGATTTAGGAATGGATTGAATATGTGGGTTAATTGAGAGCAAGAAGTCGAGGATAACGCCAAGGTTACGGGCTTTTCTGAGACAGGAAGGATGCTGGTGCTGTAAACAGTGTTGGGAAAGTTAGTGGGAGGACAGCCTTTGGTGGGAAGATAAAAAATTCTGGTTTGAGATGTTCAATTTGAGGTGACAGCAGGACATCCCAGTAGAGATGTCTGGAAAGCAGGAGGAGATGCGAGACTGCAGAGAGGGAGAGAGATCAGGGCTGGAGATGGAGATTTGGGAATCATCTGCATAGAGGTGGTAATTGAAGCCGTGGGAGCAAATGAATTCTCCCAGGGAACGTGTGTCGATGGAGAATAGAAGGGGGCCTCAGAACAGAACCCGGGGGGACCCCCGCAGTTAGTGGGTGGGAGGGAGAGAAGGACCCCGTGAAAGAGACTGAGAATGAGCAGCCAGAGAGATAGGGAGAGAACCAAGAGAGGACAGTGTCGGTGAAGCCTAAGTTGGATAATATTTGCAGGAGAAGGGGGTGGTCAAGAGTGTCAAAAGCAAGTGAGAGTTCAAGGAAGATTAGGATGGAGTAGAAGCCACTGGATTTGGCAAGAAGGAGGTCATTACAGTCCCTAACCACACTAAGTGATTAATACAATGTTCTGCACACAGAAGACATACTGTAATCCACTCTGCCCACGGCGGGCATTCAGTTCAGTCTCTGCATACAGCAGGAGCTCTTTATAATCTCAGCCCACAGTAAGCATTCAGTATAATCTCTGCACACAACAGCTGCTCAGACAGTAGGTGCTCAGTTGGGTTTCCTCACAGTGGTAACTCAGTAGTCTCTGCACGCAGTAGACACTCAAAATGGTTTCTTAACTCAATAGGGTCTCAACAGAGTCTCTGCTCCCAATAGGCATTCAGTGTCATCTCTGCACATAGTAGGTGAGCAGTATAGTCTCTACCCAGTAGGTGTTCAGTACAGTCCCTGGCCATAGGAGGCATTAGGTGCGGTCTCTGTACATGGTGGCTGCTCAGTACAGTCTCTACTCATCATCATAATAATAATTATATTTGTTAAGCACTTATTATGTGTCAAGCACTCTTCTAAGTGCTGGGGGAGATACAAGGTTTTCAGGTTGTCTCACATGGGGCTCACAGTCTTCATCCCCATTTTACAGATGAGATAACTGAGGCACAGAGAAGTTAAGTAACCTGCCCAAAGTTACACAGCTGACAAGTAACAAAGCCAGAATTAGAACCCATGACCTCTGACTCCCAAGCCCGGGCTCTATCCACTAATTGATGATGCTGATGTGGTTACCGTCTGCTTTGGAAGATGGTGGGAGTCACCTTGGTCTCCATCTTCTCTTCCGCTCTTCCTTCAGACAAAATCAAGAAAAGGCCCAGTTCTCACGCCAGAGGGTGAGTTAGGAAGGGAGATGGGAAGAAGCCAGCTGCAGGAATGACGATGACCTCCTGACCCCTAATCAGGAGTGAAATTGCCTCCTGATAATGTGGCAGTAAACAGGACAATCAGGCTCATTTCTCCACTCCCTCCTTGGACTGAAGCGAAGGTGGTGCTGTTGAAGAGAACATCCTCTCCCGGTAGTTGAAAAGATCCACGGGTGACCAATGCTCTCGTGGTAATCACGAAAGGATTTTCGCTTGCCGTACTGAGGCATTCGTCACGTGTAGTGCCGGTCACTTTTTGAGAATCCACCTCTCGGTTTGATTTCTCCTTAGCCTCTGCCCCTAGAAAGCAGCCCCTCTCCTGTCTGGCAACCACCAGGCCGGTCTGTCCGCTGCTGTGGTCTCCCAGAATCCTCTGCTCATGGATGATGATGATGGTATTTGTTAAGCGCTTACTATGTGCCAAGCACTGTTCTAAGCGCTGGGTGGATACAAGGTATTCAGGTTGTCCCAGTCAGGTTGTCCCACAATGGGGCTCACAGTCTTAATCTCCATTTTACAGAGGAGGTAACTGAATCAGCACAGAGAAGTAAAGTGACTTGCCCAAAGTCACACAGCTGACAAGTGGCAGAAGCGGGATTAGAACCCATGACCTCTGACTCCCAAGCCCGGGCTCATTCCACCAAACCACACCACTTCTGGAGAGCAGCCCCACTCCTGAATGCCATCCACCAGACCGGGCTGTCGGCTGTAGTGGTCTTCCAGAATCCTCTGCTCATGGAGATGGCCCATCTCCCTTCGAACAAGTTACGGGGAGTAGAGGGAACCACCATTTTGGAAAGTGGTTCCAGGGAAGACAGGTGAACAAAGACTCAGAAATGCAAATGGAAAATAATAAAATCACTCATGAGGCGAAATGAATGGTTATCAACTGGATCCGTAACGAAACCACCAATGAGGGGGACCAACCCAGCTCCCAAGCTGACTGCTGTGGGAGAGGCCTAGAAAAAATCCTTTGGAAATTAAACTCTGGATGGTAAGTTAGTCTCTAGACCGTAAGTTTTTTGGGGACAGGGAATGTGACTTCCAAGTCAGTTATATTATACTCTCCTGAGTGCTTAGAAAGCAGTGCTCCGCACACAGCAAATAATCATTAATTACCATTGATGGATTGAATGGAAATAGTGTTTTCTCATTTGGATGGTTTTGTGGGGATAGATGGGAAGTGGTTTGCTGTCTGGAAGCTTCTTCCTGATTTGGGGAAAGTTTCTCTGATCTGTAAGGAAAACTGCAGAGCCACGTGTTCCTTTCGAGAGCTCTAAGTTTAACCAGCACATTCTGCTTTATGGACTAACAATAATTAGTGGAGCAGTACGACCTAGTGGAAAGAGCACAGGTCTGGGAGCCAGAGAACCTGGGTTCTAATCCCAGCTCTGCCACTTGCCTGCTGTGTGACCCTGGGCAAGTCACTTCACTCTCTGTGTCTCAGTTACCTGTAAAATGGGGATTAAGACTGTGAGCCCATGTGGGAGATGGACCGGTGTCCAAATTGATCATCTTGTATTAATCCCAGCGCTTCCAACAGTGCCTGGCACATAGTAAGTGCTTAACAAATACCGTAAAAAATAAAATACATCAATACCACTGATGAATTGATTGATTATGGAGAATGAGTGACAACAGGCTAGCTAAAAACCTGCCGGATGGAGAACTAAATTTGGAAAACCAAAAGTAAAGAGGGCAGAGGGAGCATTTTAAAGATGCGTAAAGCAAGCCTCCGAACAAATCTATATCCCTGATGAAACCCGGGAGTCAGTGACTGAGCGGAGACCAGCACCCTCACCTGCCATCAAGAAACAGCTCTCTTCAAGCCAAATCTTTTCAATAATAATAATAATGTTGGTATTTATTAAGCGCTTACTATGTGCCGAACACTGTTCTAAGCGCTGGGGTAGACACAGGGGAATCAGGTTGTCCCACATGGGGCTCACAGTCTTCATCCCCATTTTACAGATGAGGTAACTGAGGCACCGAGAAGTGACTTGCCCAAGGTCACACAGCAGACAAGTGGCAGAGGCAGGATTCGAACTCATGACCTCTGACTCCAAAGCCCGGGCTCTTTCCACTGAGCCACGCTGCTTCTCCACAGCGTGGAGGAACAAAAGACAAAGAAGCAACGTGGCTTAGTGGATAGAGCCCAGGCCTAGAAGCCAGAAGGACCTGGGTCCTGATCCCGGCTCCACCACGTGTCTGCTGTGTGACCTTGGGTAAGTCACTTCATTTTTCTGGGCCTCGGTTACCACAACTGTAAAATGGGGATTAAGATGTGAGCCCCATGTGGGACGACCTGATTAACTTGTATCTACCCAGGGCTCAGAACAGTACTTGGCACATAGTAAATGCTTAACAAATACTGTTATTATTAGTAGTAGGAGGCAAAAGAGAAAAGAGCATCCGACACTGCAAACGTAAAGCTTGATCTCACAGTCAGAGACAGCTTTTTTGTGTGCACAGATCTGGGCTCCACATTGGCCTTTTCAACCACACACACACACGCTCATAGACGGAGTTTTCTTGGTTGACAAAAGACAACCTTATTTATGGCAGGACTAATGGAATTTAAGCACTCACCGAGTGCAATATACAAAAACCTGACCACTCTTTGCCTTATATTTTCGCCATGGCCACTGAATTGACCACCGACAGTATATATGACAATGTGAAGAGAAAGCAGCGTGGCTCAGTGGAAATAGCATGGGCTTAGGAGTCAGAGGTCATGGGTTCTAATTCCAACTCCTCCACCTGTTGGCTGTGACTTTGGGCAAGTCACTTGACTTCTTGGTGCTTCAGTTACCTCATCTGTAAGGTTGATTAAGACTATGAGCCTCACGTGGGACAACCTGATCACACTGTATCTACCCCAGCGTTTAGAACAATGTTTGTCACATAGTGAGCGCTTAACAAATACCAACATTATTATGACAATGTCCCTGCCCTCAAGTAGTTTCTAGTCAAATCAAACAATCTATCGATTCATTCATTCATTCATTCATTCATATTTCATGAGTGCTTACTGTGTGAAGAGCACTGATCGCTTGGAGAGTAAATACAACAATAAACAGATACGTTCCCTGCCCACAGTGAGTTTACAGTAAGGGGAGAGGGGGGAGACAGACATTAATATAAATAAATAAATTACAGATATGTACCTAATCGGTGGGATTTATTGAGCACTGTGCACGCAGAGCACTGAGCTAAGCACTTGGGACAATCCAGTAGAATAGAGGTGATAAACACAGTCCTTCCCCTCCAGGAGCTTACTGCCTACTGTGTGCACAGCACTATACTGAGCGCTTGGGATACTCCAATACAATAGTGTTGGTAGACCTAGCTCTGTGGCTTTGGGCAAGTCTCTTCACTTCTCGGTGCCTCAGTTCCCTCATCTGTAAAATGGGGATGAAGACTGTGAGCCCCATATGGGACACGGATTGTGTCCAACCTGATGGGCTTGTCTCTACCCCAGCGCTTAGTACAGAGCCTGGTACCTAGTAAGCGCTTGACAAATACCACAACCAACCGGGCCTCCCGATTCCCAGATCTGGACTCTATCCACTAGGCCACGCTGCCTCTTGGCTAGCCACTTAATTCCCTTTTCCAACAGTTCAAAGGAGGGAGTTGCTCTCCTCCAACAACTATGAGGATCCAAGCCTCCATCTCAGGCCTGCCAACCAAAGTACAAGCCTCAGGAGTTCTCCCTCATTTACTCTTGGCAAAAGCCGGCTTCCTGCTTCTAAGAAGAAAAGCTTTAAAGCTGAGGGGGGAAAAGGCTTTTTGGACAACAAATAGCCCTTTAAAAACAATATTTCGATGAGTTAAGTGTAAATGAATCAGAAACACATGGATTAGGCTTCTCTCTTGATGTACACATGGGTTTAATAATTAGCGGAGGAAAAAAGTGGTTGGCAAATCCGTGTCTTGGGTTTTATCAAATCTAAGATGTTTGAAAAGTAACTCAAGACATTCCGCAAACCCAAAATGTAGCCAGATTTTCCGACTCCACTTCCAAAGAGGCAGACATGACAGTTTTGAGGAAAGCAGGGACACTTCAGCTGATCGGGGCTGTCTCCAGAGGAGATCGGCCGCTGTGGCGTCGACGATTTATAAGACGCTTCGAGCCTTCCTGAAAGTTGTATTTTCCCATTATAACAAATTCCTTCCAAACAGAACGGGGCCCAATTGCGACTTTATAAATATCTTTCCCTGTTAGAAACCTCTTTTTATTCACAAATCTCTCTTTCATTTTCCCCCCCTTCCCTCAGCCTCGCTGCCGAGCCACAGGCCAATCAACGGAAAGGGAATTAATCTTACCTTGACCGAAATGGGTTTCGCTTTGGACGGAGTTGAAAGGGAGTTGGGTCGTTTACAGAGTGTGGGTCAGGGAAAGGTTAGCGCTAAGAGCTTCTCCGGTCGGTTGGGAAGAGGGAGAAAGAAATCTCATAAATGCTTATTGGTTTCATAAAGAGAAAAAAGCTTCAGGTGTGCGTGTGTGTCGTTGGCCAAAACAGGCAGGCCGAAAAGGCTATTTCCTGGAGGAAGATGTCAGCCGTTGATTTGCAAGGCTGCGATGACATCACCAGGGCTGTCTGGTGAGCCCTGGTCACCCACGCCCCGGCTCTACGGAGGCGGGAGGCGGCCCAAAATGAATCCCCATTTGAAATCAGGCTCCGGGGCTCTCTAAATCACCGGTTTAATAGGCAGCAGGAAATGGGGCTGAAGCGGTGGAGAACTGGTTTTCAGTTCATTGGTCTCCCCGGCCTGGGTTCGAATGACGGCATTCCCAGAGTGCTTCAGGACCAGCGGGTGGGCGTGCAAAAATGAGGAAGGACACTCGACGGGTGAGTGGGCCGGGCCGTGACGGGGTGTCCGGTGGCCTGAGGGGCCGGGGGGACTCTGGGAAATCCGGATCATAGGCCGGGGTGCCTGCCAGAGACTTCGTGTGAGGATTTCACAGGGGGTAGGGGGAAGGGCCAACCCTAGCGCTTAGTACAGTGCTCAGTGAATAGACTGATTGGTTGAATGATCTTCAGGAGTCCCAGCGGAATTCAGTTCTAATTCCATCTCCCAGTTAGGGGGAGGGGCACGGGTGAAAGTTGAGAGGCACAGGAGTCAGGAAAAAGGCCCGGTGAGGAAGCTATCATGGCAGGAATAAAGAGGTTGAGCTGGGGAGGAGAGGGAGAAGAGAGTGGATGAGTAGTATGGAGAGAATTAATTGAGCAGCTTAAAGCTGGTGGTCAGAAGCTTCTGGTTGATGCAGAAAGGAATGGGAAACCACTGGATATGGGGACTAAGCGCTAACTAACGCTAAATACAAAATACCGAGCACTAGGCTAGATACAAAATAGTCAAGTCTTCCATGGAGCTTGCTGTCTAATTAAGGGGGAGAACAGGTAGTGAATCCCCCTTTTGCAGGTGGGAGAGCCGAGGCACAGACAAGTTAAATGACTCGTACAAAGTCAGAGAGCAGGTAGGTAGGTGGCAGAGACGGGATTGGAGATTTCTGACTCCCAGGTCCTGGGTCTTTCCCAGAAGAGCAAGGGTGGAGGTGGCGGTGTCTATTCAGTTAACGTGCATCAGGCCTGTCTTGAAAAATCCGTGGTAATTCCCATCCAGAGTAAAAAATGGGAAAGATGGATGCAGTCTGAGAGCTGCCCAGAACGGCGCAACTTCGGAAGACTCTAAGGAGAGTCTCTTTGAGGGAGACAGGACCAGAGGGCAGCTGAGTGTCTTAGCCACAAGTTTGGCTTGATTTCCTGAGATGGCCTGAAATGCAAAGAGGAAGAGAAGCAGCACGGCTTAGGGGAAAGAGCACAAAATTGAGGACCTGATGTCCTGATTTCGCCAGTTGCCTGCTGTGTGACCTTGGGCAAATCATTTCCTTTTTTTATAGTACTTGTTAAGTGCTAACTGTGTGCTAGGCACTGTTTTAAGCACTGGAATGAGCCCCATGCATGATGGGGATTGTGTCCAAGCTGATGATCTTGAATCTACCCCAGCGCCTAGCGCAGGGCTTGGCACATAGTAAGCACTTAACAAATACCATCATTATCATTACTGCTGTCACTTCATGTCTCTGTGCTTCAGTTTCATCTCTAAAATGGGGGTGAAATACCCGTTTTTCCATCCCCTTAAAAGGCGAGTACCATGTGGGACAGGGATGATGCCTGGTCTGATTGCGTTGTATCTTCCCCATGCTTAGTACATTGTTAGTATTTTACAAATGCTAACATCATTAATATGATGGTAATCATTACCGTTGCCAATATCATTATTATCTTCGTCATTATTTTTAAGAAATCGGGATATCGGAGGCTAGAAGAAGAGTGGAGGGAGTCAAGGAAGGCCAAAGTCAGTGAAGGGGCAGAATGGTGGTGGTTGCTGCAGCGGAGAAGGAAGAACAAGGGGAGCAGGGGGGGAACAGGGGAAGAAGTGGGGATGAGGGAGCAGAGGGGAACTGGGGAAGAAGGAGGAAGGAGGAGCAGAGGGAACAGGAGAAGAAGGGGGAGTGGGGAACAGGGAGAACAGGGGGAAAAGGAGGAAGGGGGGAGCGGGGGAGAACAGAGGGAGTGGGGGGAATGGGAAAAAATGAGGAACGGGGGAGCAGGGGGGAACAGGAGAAGGAGGAACGGGAAGCAGGAGAAAGAGAACATGGGGAACAGGACGAACAGGGGAAGAATTGGAACGGGGGGCAGGAGAACAGAGGAAGAAGGGGAAAAGGGGAAGCGGGGGGTATGGGGAGAAGGGGGAAGAAGGGAAGAAGGGTAAATGGGGGATTGGAAGGAACAGGGTAAGAGGGGAAATGGGAGTTGGAAGAATAGGGGAAGAAGGAGAAATAGGAGAAGCAAGGGGAACTGGAGAAGAAGGGGGAATGGGAGAGCAGGGGAAACAGCAGAGTAGAGAGAATGGGGAAGCACAAGGAAACAGGGGGAGAAAGGGGAAGAGGGGGAAGCAGGAGAAACAGGGGGAGCTAGGGAAGCAGGGAGACCAGGAGTTGGAAGTTGACAGGAAAGACCTGGTTAGGCCCTGGCCAGCTGGGTTTGCCCTACTTCCGGTTAGGAGCAGCAGGGCCCGCCAGGATTAGAACCCAAGGCTCCTAATTCCCAGGTCCATGCTCTTCACTCTGGGCCATGACTTCTGATCCGAGAAACCATCCCCATAGACCATCGTGTCTTTATGTCCCCTGCCACCTCCCATGTCCCTTTGGTTTTTCAGACCTGTGTCCACATTGGGTGATGAACCCCTCGGGGGCCAGGGGGTGGAGGGGCTGGTCTTCCCTCCTTGTCACGATGCCTCTCCACACCCAGTTCGATCCTAAAAATCGGTACCTCCAGGGGGCCTCACCAGGAAACATGAGGGTTTTCCAGGATGCTCCTGGCAGCGGGCTAGTGACGCAATGGATAACGTATCTGACTACGCAACAGAAGATTCCAGTGTCGATTCCTGGATGACTCATCTTCATTTTCAGAATTTAGAACAGTGTCTGGCACATTATAAGCACTTAACAAATACCATTATCATTATTATTATTTGGGGGTATCACTTGTGCATGGCTACATAGCACGCGATTAATCAACTACGTCGGGAAATTGGGAAATCAAAGGCCAGGAGAGCAGAGGGAGCGTTTCAAGGACACGAGATCACAGAGCCTCAGAACGTGCTGCGTTCCAGCCGCGTGCTGGGATGCTGCTGCTGAAAGATGGACCGGCACAGAGCCCTGCCATCAGGAAGGGAGCTGCTGTCTTGGACCAAAAACTTAAGGAACTAGAGACAAAGAGGTCAGAGCGCAAACATCACCGGGTGTTGCAGACAGCAACCACAACAACACAACAGTAGAAAAGGTTTTTTTGTGTGCCCTCTGTGACCAAGCTGTGGATCCCACGTTGACCTTTTCAAGCCATGCACCCATTCGTATGTGACCTTCACTGACAGCGGTGTCTTCTTTCATTCATTCATTCAACTGTATTTATTGAGCGCTTACTGTGTGCACAGCACGGTATTAAGTGAATGGGAAAGGGCAAAGTAACTTTGAATATGAATGAAAGCTAAGCTATTTATCTAGATAAAACAACGTTCTGCACTCAGGAAACTGTCAGAGTCCTAAGGCCAGGGATTGTGTTTACTCACTGTGCCGTACTCTGATGGAAGCAACATGGCATAGTGGCCTGGGAGTCAGGAGGTCACGGGTTCTAATCTCCGCTCCTCCACTTGTCTGCTGTTTGACCTTGGGCAAGGCACTTCACTTCTCTGTGTGTCAGTTTGCTCATCTGTAAAATGGGGACAGAAACTGTGAGCCCCATGTAGGTGTCCAACCGGAGTTGCTTGTATCCGCCCCAACTCTTAGAACAGTGTCTGGCACATAGTAAGTACTTAATAAATACCATGATTATTATGATTATTATTCTCCCAAGTGCTTAGCCGAAGCAGCGTGGCTTACTGGGTAGAGCCCAGGCCTGGGAGTCAGAAGGACCTGGGGTTCTAATCCCCACTCTACCACTTGTCTGCTGTGTGAGACCTTGGACAAGTCACTTCAGTTCTCTGGGCCTCAGTTACCTCATCTGTAAAATGGGGATTAACAGTGTGAGGCCCACGTGGGACGTGAACTGTGTCCAACCTGATTAACTTGTAATTCCCCTAGTGCTTAGAAGAGTGCTTGGCACATAGTAAGCGTTTAACAAGTACCATAATAAGAAGAAAATACAATAATAATTGTGTGATATTATATATAAAAATATTATTAAATGATTACTATATGGCTGGGCACAGAGTGAGCACTCAAAAACTACTAATAATTGATCGACTGATTGTGGATTGGCCAATGATTGATTGATTGACAGTCCCCTCCCCTCTAGTGCTGGATCCTGATCCAGGTCGGCAGTGGTCGCTCCCCCGCCCCACCTTCCGTCCTTTCCGATGGCTCAGGTTCCCGGGGGTTCTGCCCCCCTCCAGACTGTGTGATCAGCCTTGGCGGATGTGGTATTGATGATGATGATGATGATAATAATAATAATGATGACTGTGCCATTTATTAACAGCTGTCTCTAGGCCAAGCAGCCTGTTGTGGATGTAATATCATTCATTCATTCAATCGTATTTATTGAGCACTTACTGTGTGCAGAGCACTGTACTGAGCACTTGGAAAGTACAATTCGGCAACAGATAGCGACGATCCCTGCCCAACAATGAGCTCACAATCTAGAAGACTGTGATTAACAGAATGAATCCTGCTTGACCCCACCAGGTCAGCTTGGGTGCCTAACCTGAGTACCCCCAGCCCACGCTGAGCAGCCCCCCCCCCCCCAGTCAACCCCGAGCACCCCCTGGCCCACCCTAACCATTCCAAATAATACTCATAATAATAATGATCATGGTACTTGTTAAGCACTTACTATGTTCTAAGCACTGGGGTAGATACAAGGTAATCAGGCTGTCCCACCTGGGGCTCACAGTCTTAATCCCCATTTTCAGATGAGGTCACTGAGGCACAGAGAAATGAAATGACTTGCCCCAAGTCACACAGCTGACAAGTCGCGGAGCCGGCATTAGGGACCATGACCTCTGACTCCCAAGCTTATGCTCTTTCTAAGTCACACGCCCCAGACCACCCTAAGCAGCCGCTGGCCCTCCCCAGACGCCTTTGGCCCAGTCCGAGCCCCCCAGCCCTGCCCTCCCCAAATCCTCAGCCAGACTTCAGGAGAGGCGACAGAGTTGACCAACAGCCCCCGGCTCTTCCACATGGCGGGGGGAGCGGGGGGGGGGGGATCCCTCTCTCCTAATCCCACTCAGCGGACGTCCAGAAATTCCAGCCCCATCAACGGAATTGCCAGAGGTGAAAGGTCAATGCATTAAGCCCTCGCAGATTAATACCTGCACTAATCCCAGGAGCCGCACTTTATGGAGGCAACGATATTTCACCCACGACGTTTCTGCTCACGGACCAAGCCGTCTGCGACTTTGAGTGTGCCTACGTGGGGGTGTGGGGGTCTCCCTGACCCTGTTTACCAGTTTTCCTGTTCACACACACTGACGCACACACACACAGCCCTTTGATGGAGGAAATCTGATACCTGAGGTCTGGGCTCTGTAAGCAAGAGAAGGTCCAGATCAAGGGATTCGACCTCCAAATGTTCACCCCTAATAAAGCCGACTGAAAGCCCACTGTTGCCCTATCTCCCCTAGAGACCCATGGGGAGGAGAGGGGAAATGGGACCAAGGAGGAAGACCTTCCCTGGAAGCCCTGCTCCCGAGTCAGTCAGTCGACCGTATTTATTGATAGCTTACTGCGTACAGAGAACTGTATTAAGTGCTTGGGAGAGGGCACTGTAACAAAAGAACAGATGCATTCCCTGCCCACAACGAGCTTATAGTCTAGAGGAGGAGACAGACATGAATAGAAATAAATAATGGACAGGTATAGACAGAAATGTTCCGGAGCTCGGCGGGGGGATTCATTCATTCATTCAATAGTATTTACTGAGCGCTTACTATGTGCAGAGCACTGTACTAAGCGCTTGGAATGTACAATTTGGCAACAGTGAATTAAAGGATGAATTAAGGGAGCAAGGCAAGGTGGCGCAGAAGGGAATGGGAGAAGCAGAGAGGAGGGTTTAGTCAGGGAAGGCTTCTTGGAAGAGGTGTGCCTTCAATAGGGGTTTGAGGAAGGGGGAGAGTCACTGTCTGTTGGATATGATGAGAGTAAGAGTCCCAAGCCAGAGGCAGGACGTAGGCGAGAGGTCGGCGGCGAGGCAGACGAGATCGAGGTACAGCGAGTAGGTTACCGTTAGAGGAGTGAAGTGTGTGGGCTGGAGGTGAGGTAGGAGGGAGCAAGAGAGACTGCAGAGAAGGAGAGAGATCAGGTCTGGAGAAGTAGATTTCATAATTGTCCACACAGAGATGGTAGTCGAAACACTGGGGATATTCCATATAAACACTCATCTGTGTATAAGTATAGTCCAGTGCCCCTCCCAGGGTCGTACCTGGAGAGTTTCCAGTCCTCTACCAGTCTTGGCTACAGGAGGCAGAGTGAAGGAGAAGCCTACCCTTTCCATTCCTAGCTTGGGCAGTGGCTAGTGAGTGGAAGGCCATCTGCTACAACTCAAAACTCCCCTTTTCTGGGAAGCGGTGGCATTGGAGAGAGTCCAGGGTGGAGACTCAAGTTGAACGCGCGGAAGAAGGCAATGGTAAACCACTTCCGGATTTTTACCAAGAAAACGCTCTGGATCCACTCCCAGAATGATCGCAGATGGAGGTGGGGCGTTCTGGGAGAGCTGTGTCCATGGCGTCACTATGGGTCAGAAACGAGTCAACAACATAAGACAAGACAAGAGTCTGGTGTTCAGCAGAAAGCAGGCGTTCAATAGATACTTTGGACCGACTGACGGACTGAGAAGGAAAACTTCTTGAGGTCAGGGGATGAGCCAATGGTGTTTTTTTTCTCCGGCTGCCCAGACTTCTATAACGTAGGTTTTACTCAGGACTCAGATGAAGTCTTCGTTTAAAGCTTTCTAAATAATTAAGGTCTTTGTTAAGTATTTACTCTGTATCAAGCACTGGTCTAAGAGCTGGAGTAGACCCAAGAAGATCAGGTCAGACACAGCACCTGCCCCACATGGGGCTCACAGTCAAAGTAGGAGGAGGAGGAGGCATTTTACTCCCCATTTGGCAGATGAGGAAACTGAGGCTGAAATGACTTGCCCAAGGTCGTGCAGCTGGCAAGCAGGGAAACAGGTTGGACACAGTCTCTGTGCCATACGGGGCTCGGGGTCTCAATCCCCATTTTACAGATGAGGTCATAGAGGCGCAGAGAAGTGAAGTGCCTTGCCCAAGGTCACACAGCGAACAAGTGGTGGAGCCGGGATTAGAACCCAGGTCCTTCTGACTCCCAGGCCCGGGATCTATCTATTAGGGCACGCTGATTCCCATAGGTGAAAGGTTTTGGGGAAAATGTGCTCCTAACAGTGACCTCACCTCCCTGGGTTGCTGAGCTAGAGCAGAAAGTCAACCTCAAACTTCCAGAAATCCAGATGCGCAGCCTGACTTCCCCATTCCACTCTACCTTCCTGTGGGGGGCAGAAACCCGCCACGCATTCAATCTGTCGCAAAATCCATTCGGTTAAACCTCGCTAACCTCTACGTTTTCCTCTCCATCCAAACTGTTAACGCATTCATCCAAGCACTTAGCCTATCCCACCTTGATTACTGAATCAGCCTCTTCGCTGACCTCCCTGCCTCCTGTCTCTCCCCGCTCCGGTCCATACTTCACTCTGCCGCCCGGATCATTTTTCTACAAAACGGTTCAGTCCCCGTCTCCCCGTTTCTCAAGAACCTCCAGTGGTTGCCCATCCATTTCCGTATCAGACAGAAACCCCTCACCACGGGCTTTAAAGCACTAAATCACCTCGATCCCTCTTTTCTTACCTCACGAATCTTCATCATCATTATCATCATCATCCTCATCAGTGGTAGTTATTGAACATTTCCTGTGTGCAGAGCACTGTACTCGGTGCTTGAGAGAGGACAATAAAACCGAATTTGCAGATACGGTCCCCGTCCACAACGAGCTTATAGTCTAGAGGGGGAGACAGATATTAGTATAAATGATCTCTATTACATAACTCATAGATAAAATTTTTAGATCTCTTACTGTAGCCCAGCCCATACGCTTCACTCCCCTAGTGCCAACCTACTCACTGTACTTCAGTCACATCTGTCTCACCCTTGACCCCTGTTTCTGTCCTGTTTCTGGCCAAGATCTCCCTCCATCATATCCAACAGACCACCACACTCCCCACCTTCGAAGCCCTGAGAACATCACATCTCCTACAGGAAGTCTTCCCTAACTAAACTCTCATTTCCCCTACTCCTTCGCCCTTCCGCTTCACCTAGGCACTTGTATCTGTTCACCTTAAGCACTTGATAAGCACTTAAACCTTCTCCTCTCTGTCCAAACTGCTGCCAAATTAATCCAAGCACTTATTCTATCCTGCCTCGATTACTCCATCAGCCTCCTTGCTGACCTCCCTGCCTCCTCTAGGGGAATGTGAAGGGAATGTGCTTGCCCACTCTGTTGAATATTACTCCCCCAAACACTTAGTACAGTGCTCTGCACAGAGGAAGCACTCAATAAATACCATCGAGTGATTGACTGATAGATTGGTAATCAATTGACCCTCATCCCCACATAATTTAATGTGCATATCCTCATACTGTCCCATGTTCCCCATCTCATTCATTCATTCAATTCAATTGCATTTCTTAAACACTTACCATGTGCAAAGCACTGTACTAAGTGCTAGGGAGAGTAAAATATAACAATAAACAGACACACTCTCTACCCACGATGAGCTCATACTCTGGAGGGGGAGACAGACAAACAAACAAATAAATAAATAAATAAATAAAATATATCTATAAGTTCCTTATAGGAAGGGATCCTATCTACAAACTCTATTATACTGGGTACAGAGAAATAACAGTAATAATATTACTACTTAAATTATCGACCCCATGTGGGACCTGTCTTCTATCTACCCTTGTGCTCAGCACAGTGCTTGGTATATAGTAAGAGCTTATAAAATACTATCATTGTTATTATTTATTCATCATAATAATAATTTTTAAATTTTATCTTCCTTATTGCCTATCGGGTGCATTTCATGGTTTTGAGACCAACATTCCCAGTGCTTCTGAGAATAGTATTTAAACCATCTTGCACTTGATGATCTATAGAAGACACTAAGAGCAAGTAATTTTATCCACTTTGAAGTGCAGCTGTGTCTACATGCTTTGTGGCGTCTACTTTTAAAGAAAACCTTAACTACCTCCCTGAAAAAAAAAAATGACTGGAAAAAAATGCATTTTCCACAGATCACCATTTATCAGCAATCTTCAAACGGATCTTCAGCCTGCAATTCAGGCAGCTGATAATCTCATAATGAATTCTCCCACTACATGTAAAGACGGGGTTTCTTTCCTCCTGGCCCCCTAGTTCTTAAAGCCCATCCTGAGACACTCTATGAACTGATGAGGAGAATTTGGTCAGCTAGATCCTGATTCTCCCCGTCCAAGTGAGAGTTCATTCATTCAGTTGTATGTGTTGAGTGCTTACTGTGTGCAGAGCACTGTACTAAGCGCTTGGGAGAGTACAATACTGCAGTAAAGAGTCACGTTCCCCGCCCACAGTGAGTTTACCATCTAATCCAAAGTTTGGGAATGAGAAAAATTAGCCAGCATCCTAAGATAATTTCTTTAGTTTAGTGTCTGCCTCCCTCATTAGACTGAAAACTCCTTGGGGGGAAAGATGGTGTCTCTCAAGCATACTCTCCTAAGTCCTCAGTACAGTGCTCTGCACACAATAGACTGCAAGCTCCTTGAGAGCAGAGAACATGCCTATTGTAATAATAATAATAATAACAAGTATTTGTTAAGCACTTACACTGTCCTAAGCACTGGGGTAGATACAAGGTAATCAGGTTGAACACAGTCCTTGACCCACATGGGGTTTACGGTCTTAATTCCCGTTTCACAGATGATGTAACTGAGGCACAGAGAAGATAAATGACTTGCTCCAGTGCTCTTCCAAGTGCTTGTATTCTTCCAAGTGCTCAGTGCAGGGCTGTGCACACAGAAGACACTCAATCAATACCATTCATCAGTTAATTAATGTGTCCCGTTGGGCAGGTCCAACTTCCACCCCTAAATTGGCTCCAACCTTTCCCGATTGAACACGATAACTCATATCCTGCTTCTTCCAGCTCCTTTGAAGAACACGAACCCTTCCAACTGGCAGAGAACGGAGCCTCGGCTTTTACTAAAAATATTTCATTTGCAGTTTAGAAGCAGTCTTTCCCGTCTGACCACAGAGGAGCTCAGACTGGGTTCAGTTTCCTCCGGACCCGGCTCTGGACCTGGATTATACAGGAAGTGCCATCATCCTACCTCACCTAGATACTCTCCTACTGCAACCCAGCCCGCGCACTCCGCTCCTCTTGTGTCAACCTTCTCACTGGGCTTCCATCTCATCTATCTCACTGCGTCGACCCTTTGCCCATATCCTGCCTCTGGCCTGGAATGCCCTCCCTCCTCAAATCCCACAGACGATGACTCTCCCCACCTTTCGAAGCCTTACTGAAGGCCCACCTCCTCCAAGAGCCCTCCCCTGATTAAACCCTCTTTTCTTCTTCTTCCACTCCCTTCTGCATCACCCTGACTTTCTCCCTTTGTTCTTCCCCCCTCTAAACTCCATAGTACTTATGTCCATATCTGTCATTTATTTATATTAATGCCTCTCCTCCCCACCCACTTCCCAGACTGTAAGCTCATTGTGAACAAGGAATGTGTGTGTTTATTGTTGCATTGTACTTTCCCAAGTGCTTAGCATGGCTCAGTGGAAAGAGCCTGGGCTTGGGGGGGTCAGAGGTCATGGGTTCGAATTCTGGATCCCCCACTTGTCAGCTGTGTGACTGTGGGCAAGTCACTTCACTTCTCTGTGCCTCAGTTCCCTCATCTGTAAAATGGGGATTAATTGTGAGCCTCACTTGGGACAACCTGATTACCCAGTGCTTAGAACAGTGCTCTGCACATAGTAAGCGCTTAACAAACACCAACATTATTATTATTATTATTATTATTATTACAGGGTTCTGCACGCAGTAAGAGCTCAATAAATACGATCGACTGAATGAATGAAAGAACCATTATCCTCCTCTACTGTCATAGAGGAAGGGGGCAGAGGAGCGATGGGTGGTCTTCCAAAAAAATCATAGAAAATTTGTCGACAGAGGCAGTGTGGCCTACTGGAAAGAGCATGGGCCTGGTAGTCAGGGGATCTGGGTTCTCATCATTCATTAATTTATTAATTCAATCGTATTTATTGAGTGCTTAGTGCGTGCAGACCGCTGTACTAAGCACTTGGAAGAGTACAATAAACAGACACATTCCCCGCCCACAATGAGCTCCCCCTGGATCCACCATTTCCCTGCAGTGTGACCTTGGGCAAATCACTTCACTGAGCATCAGTTTCTCCCTCTGTAAAATGGGGATTCTATGCCTGTTCTCCCTCCTACTTAGACTGTGACCCCCATGTGGGACGGGGACAGTGTCCAATTTGATTAACTTCTATCTCCCCCAGCATTTAGTACAGTGCTTGACACACAGTAAGTGCAAAACAAATGCCACAAGTAGTAGAAGGAGTAATAATAACTGTGGAATTTGTTGAGCACTTACTATGTGCCAGCCACTGTACTAAGCACTGGGGTAGATACGAGAAATCGGGTTGGACACAGTCCCTGTCTTATGTGAGGCTCCCAGTCACGAGCCCCATTTTACAGATGAGGGGACTGAGAGGCAGAGAAGTTGAGTGACTTGTCCAAGGTCACGCAGCAGACAAGTGGCGGAGCCAGGATAAGTAATAATAATGTTGGTATTTGTTAAGCGCTTACTACGTGCAGAGCACTGTTCTAAGCGCTGAGGTAGATCCAGGGTAATCAGGTTGTCCCACGTGAGGCTCACAGTTAATCCCCATTTTACAGATGAGGTAACTGAGGCACGGAGAAGTGAAGTGACTTGCCCACGGTCACACAGCTGACAAGAGGCAGATCAAGGATTCGAACCCATGACCTCTGACTCCAAAGCCCAGGCTCTTTCCACCGAGCCACGCTGATAAGTAGCAGTAGAAGTAATAGTATGGTAGAGCTGCTGAAGGGACGGCCCGTGTCAGTGACCCTGGAAGATCGAGATGCCATCCAGAAAGTAGCCCGTAGAAAGGAGCAGCATGCCCGCCTTGGCTTTAATCAGTAGCGCAACCAGAGGCCAGGAGGAGGTCTCAAGCCTCCCCGTCACCCCTGGGGGCAAGAAGGCGCCAGTCAGAGGGTGTAGTTTCTGAGAAAATACTGAACGCGTTTTTCTGTTCCCTGATCACCTCAAGTCTTGGGAAGTCTAACCCGGGACGCTTCACACGACGCCTTCTGGAAAGGGAGACCACCCCATCAAATCTAATTTCTTCACAATTTCAGATCCTCGGTTGGGAAGGGGGAGAAGGGAAAAGCCTTTATTCATTCCCAGCAAAGACCATGGCTGAGTAACAAACATTCAGTAGAGAACAGCCATCCATCTAGTGCCATGTAAAGAAATCGTTCCAGCTCAGAGGCTTCTGCCGATGACAGGAGGGAAAAGAACAATTGCTCAAATCAAAGAGAATTCTGAGATGGAATTAATTCTTCTTTCTCCTGCTGCTGTTGGTACTCGTGTTTTTAATTTTCTGAAATTGATGAGCCTCAGAAGGTTTTTGAGTTTCAGATTCTGATGGGTGTTTTTTCATCTGACTGGGTTGTTTTTTGTTTTGTTTTTTTTTTTCCAGTCCTCTATCTTTCCAGCTCCGGGGAGTAAAATGAGAAACAGTCCAGGCTGGTATGAGCACTTCTCTAGTGGCTCAGATGGGGAGGAAAATAAGTGGCCGACCTTGGAGAATTCAGAGCGGATCTTCCGACCCCAACTCCGGCCCGGAGAAAGAGCGGCCAACTGGGCGGCAGCTGGAGGTTGGAAATTGTGGAATTGAGGACGAAGAGATGGAAGAGGAGAAGAAGGAGGGAGAGGAGAAGGAAGAAGAGGAGGAAGGGAAAGGGATAGCTAAGCGCTTTGACGAAGATGACGGCGTTGATGTCGATGAGCTGTGGTGACTGACATTTCGATTTGCAGCAGGAAGTAGGAACAAGGCGAAAAGACCGAGAGACGATTCTGCTGACATGCTGAACCGTAAAAAATGTTCAGGCAGATTGAGCTGGTGGCTCCCTTGCCCATCTGGACTTCATTAATCCCAAAGCCACATCTTCCAGCACACGGTCTGGGCACTGCAGTGGAGAGGCACAAACTACTCTGAAATTCACACATTTTGTGGGAAGCTGTGTGACCTAGCAGAAAGAGCCTAGGCCGGGGAGACCCGGGTTCTAATCCCGGCTTCTCCGCCGGCATGTTGGGTGACCTGGGGAGAGTCGCTTGACTTCTCCGCACTTGGATGTTTGACCTTTGGATATTTAATATTCGCCCCACTCCCAAACCCCCAGCACTTACGTACCTATCTTCAAATGACATATTATGAATTATGTATTTATATTAATGTCTTTCTCCCCCTTTAATAATAATAATGATAATAATTATGGCATTTGTTAAGTGCTGCCATATACTGCTCTAAACACTGGGGTGGATAAACGAGAAGCAGCGTGGCTCAGTGGAAAGAGCCCGGGCTTGGGAGTCAGAGGTCACGCGTTCGAATCCCAGCTCTGCCCCTTGTCAGCTGCGTGCCTGTGGACGAGTCACTTCACTTCTCTGTGCCTCAGTTACCTCATCTGTAAAATGGGGATTAACTGTGAGCCTCAGGTGGGACAACCTGATTACCCTGTATCTACCCCAGCACTTAAAACAGTGCTCTGCACATAGTAAGTGCTTAACAAATACCAACATCATTATTATTATTATTATAAACAGTAATCAGGTTGGACACCGACCCTGTCCCACAAGGGGCTCCCTGTCTTCATCCCCATTTACAGATGAGGGAACCAAGGCACAGAGAAATGAAGCAACTTGCCCAAGGTCACATAGCAGACAAGTGGCGGAAGCGGGATGAGAGCCCAGGTCAATCCGACTCCCGCGCCCGGGCTCTATCCACTAGGCCGTGCCGCCTCTCTCCAACATGACCATCCATCCACCCCTCCCAGCAGTGATGGCTGGTGGGGAGACGCCAAGAGACCAGATGCCAGGTGGAGAGAGTGTGCGAGCATGAGCTCATCCTTCATTCTCCAGCCTGGCTCCTGGACCCTGGCGGTCAGAGGCCCCGGCTGGATTGGGCCCGAAGACCCCATGGGGGCCCAGACTAAACTGTAAATCCACTGTGAGCAGGGAATGTGACTGTTTATTGCTGCATTGTACTCTCCCAAGTGTTTAGTACAGTGTTCTGCTCACAGTAAGCGCTCAACAGTGCTCTGCACACAGTAAGCATTCAATAAATATGATTGAATGAGTAAATATGAATGAATGAATCCCCATGGCCGGGCAGAGGGTAATGATACTAATAATGTTGGTATTTGTTAAGCGCTTACTATGTGCAGAGCACTGTTCTAAGCGCTGGGGGAGATCCAGGGTCATCAGGTTGTCCCACGTGAGACTCACAGTTAATCCCCGTTTTACAGATGAGGGAACTGAGGCCCAGAGAAGTGAAGTGACTTGCCCACGGTCACACAGCTGACAAGTGGCAGAGCCGGGATTCGAACCCATGACCTCTGACTCCCAAGCCCAGGCTCTTTCCACTGAGCCACGCTGCTTCTCTCAATGGTAGCAGAAGCTTCTCATAGAGTCTGTTCTCCAAACAGCAACTTCTTGGGTGTCTCCTCCTCCTGATTGCCCTTGTCCTGTCCTCCAACTATTCATTCATTCATAATATATATTAATTAATATGTAATATATAAGTATATAATAAATGTATTAAAATGTATTAATTATATATAAATAATATAGATAAATACATATATATAATAGATATAGGATTAGATATATAAATATTGTATTAAGCACTCACTGTGTGCAGAGCACTCTACTAAGTGCTTGGGATAGTACGATACAACAATAAATAGTGACATTCCCTGCTCACAGCCTAGAGTAAGGGAGATAGACATCAATACAAATAAATAAAATGACAGATATATACAAAAGTGCTGCGGGGCTGGGTGGGGAGAGCAGATGAAGCAAGTCAGGGTGACGCAGAAGGGAGTGAGAGATGACGACAAGTGGGACAATCTGGGAAGGCCTTTTGGAGATGTGACTTCATTAAGGCTTTTGGGAGGGGGAAAGTAATTGTCCGGGTGCCGAATGGCACAGCATTCATTCATTCATTTGTATGTACTGAGCGCTTACTATGTGCAACGTACTGTGCTAAAAGCTGGGGAGAGTACAAGAGAATAATAAGCAGACATATTCCTTCCCCACGAGAAGTTGACAGTTTAGAGGGGGAGACAGACCTTAGCAGTTTGGAAGTTTCTGGGAGTTAATTAGATCTGTCCAGAGGAGGGTTAACTCTTCCAGGCCCTTGAGCATCCCTCACTGAGAGGGAGGAGGAGAGAGTGAGAGAGGAAGGGAGGGGAAGAGAGAGAGAAACAGAAAAAGGGAAGGGAAGAACAGAGGGAGACAGAAAAAGAGAAGCAGAGAGAAAAAGAAAGAAGCAGAGAGAGACAAAGAGAGGGGGCGGAGAGACAGGGAGGGGAGAAGGAAAACAGAGAACCAGGGAGAAAGAGAGACAGAGAGGGAGAGCAGAGAGAGAGAATAAAGCTGAGAGAGAGAGAGACAGGGAAGGAAGAGAGAAAGAGAGAAGCAGAGGGAAGGAAAAAGAGAAAGAGAGAAGCAGAGAGGGACAGGGAGAGGAATGATAGAGGGAGAGAAGCAGAGAGAGGAGGGAATGAAGAAGGAAGAGAGAAAGAAAAGCAGAGAATATTCCATCGGGGGGCCAGAGCATAATACAACCAATTCTCCTATAATGATTGTGTGTAAGAAAATCTGGCCAAGGGCAGTGGATACAGACAACTGTTTCTTCAGACATCACAACCACAATCTCCCCATAGAGATGTGTGTTATTGGAAGAACATGTAAGAACATGAACACGCTAAGAACATGACTTAAAGAATTATGAGTATCCAGGTGTTGGGTCTGGAATATGGACATGATATGTTGCCCCAGAGACCCGGGGGGAGGGAGAGGGAGACAGGAAGTGAGGGTCTGGACAACCCAAGGGCTCAGGGCTTCTGGACTTTTTCTCCTTTTTTTTGGTCTCCGGGTACATCCAGGTGTCAGGAAAGGGTTAGGAGCTGTCTTGGATGGGTTCACGGCTGTCTGTGACCATAGCAGTTGATCAATTGATGGGAATTACTAAGCACCCACTGTGTGCAAAGCATTGTACTGAGCGCCTGGGAAGGTACAGGGCAATATAGTATTTCCCCCACTTTAGACTATAAGCTCACTGTGGGAAGGAATGATAATAATAATGGTTTTTATTAAATGCTTTCTATGTACCAAGCACTGTTCTAAACCCTGGGGTAGATACAAGGCAATCGGGTTATCCAATGTGGGGCTCACAGTCTTCATCCCTATTTTACAGATGAGGTCACTGAGGCAGAGGGAAGTCAAGTGACTCTCTCAAAGTCACACAGCGGACAAGCGGTGGAGCCGGGATTAGAACAACTCTCTTACATCGTCATCTCCTAAACACTTGGGCCAGTGCTCTGTGAACAGTAAGTGCTCAATAAATACCATTGACTGATTGATTGATTGATTGATTGATTGGAGTTGGTAGGCATGTTCTTTGCCCACAAGGAGCTAACAAACTAGGGAGGGAGACAGACATTAAAATAGATTACTTATAATGAACTCATTCATTCATTCAATCAGATTTATTGAGCGCTTACTGTGTGCAGAGCACTCTACTAAGTTCTTGGGAGAGTACAATATAACAACAAACAGACGCATTCCTGCCCGTAATGAGCTCAGAGTCTAGAAAGTGAGACATTAATATAAATAAATGGACACATAATAAATAAATAAATTACAGATGGATAAATATGTGCTGTGGGGTTGGGAGGGAGGATGAATGAAGGAGCAAGTAAGATCGGTGCAGAAGGGAGTGGGAGAAAAGGAAAGGAGGGCTTGTTCAGGGAAGGTTTCTTGGTTCATAGTAAGTGCTCAATAAATACTATTGATTGATCGATTGATCGATCTGTACATAACACTATGGGGCCGGGGGAAGAGTGATTATGAAAGTGCTCAAGGGCCAAGGAAACAGCATAGATAGTTCACCAGTCTCATTTTCTCAGCCATTTGTTTAATTTTCCAAAGTGTATCTATAAAGTGCGGTCTTTGTTTACATAATTGGTGTGCATTTTAATCAACCAAACACTTCGCTATTGACGCTCCACTTAACCTCACTCTCTGCTATATTGATCGTCAGCCCCCCTAGGGTCCAAATCCAATTCCGGGCCTTGGGGAATTTTGACGTTCAAGCGGAGTGGTTTTTCCAATGCCTGGATCCCCTCAGACCAGGGACCCCTTTTAACTCTAAAAATCCTCTTACTTAATGTTCATCTTTGATATCATTTTCTCCACAGAGAAACAGTGTGGAAAAAGCCCGGGCCTGGGAGTCAGAGGACCTGGGTTCTAATCCTCTCTCCGCCACTTGTCTGCTGTGTGACCTTGGGCAACTCACTTTGCTGTCTGTTTCTCAGTTACTTCAAGGGGAAGCAGCGTGGCTCAGCGGAAAGAGCCTGGGCTTCGGAGTCAGAGGTCATGGGTTCGACTCCCGGCTCCGCCACTTGTCAGCTGTGTGACTGTGGGCGAGTCACTTCACTTCTCTGTGCCTCAGTTACCTCATCTGTAAAATAGGGATTAACTATGAGCCTCACGTGGGACAACCTGATTACCCTGTATCTTCTCCAGTGCTTAGAACAGTGCTCTGCACAGAGTAAGTGCTTAACAAATACCAACGTTATTATTATTAAAATGAGGATTCAATACCTGTTCTCCCTCCCCTTTAGACTGTAAGGCCCAAGGGAAGCACAAAACGTGTTCAGTGCGATTGCAAGAACCTCCGGTGGTTGCCCATCTAACTCCACATCAAACAGAAACTCCTCACCATTGGCTTTAAAACCCTCAATCACCTTGTCCTCTCCTAGCTCACCTCGCTACTCTCCTACTCCAACCCAGGCTGCACGTTTCGCTCCTTTAGTGCCGACCTTCTCACTGTCCCTCCATCTCATCTATCTCGCTGCCGACCTCTCGCCCACATCCTACCTCTGGCCTAGAATGTCCTCCCTCCTCATATCTTACAGACAATGACTCTCCCCTCTTCAAAGTCTTACTGACGGCACATCTTCTCTAAAGGCCTTCCCTGACTGAGCCCTCCTTTCCTCTTCTCCCTTCTGCGTCGCCTCAACTTGCTCCCTTTATTCATCTCCCCTCCCAGCCCCATAGCTCGTATTTATCTTATTTAAATATTATATATATATACACACACACACACACATATATGTACATATATGTATATACATATATATACACATATACACATATATATATAGGAGAAGCAGCGTGGCTCATTGGAAAGAGCACGGGCTTGGGAGTCAGAGATCATGGGTTCGAATCCCACCTCTGCCACTTGTCAGCTGTGTGACTGTGGGCAAGTCACTTAACTTCTCTGTGCCTCAGTGACCTCATCTGTAAAATGGGGATTAAGACTGTGAGCCTCACGTGGGACAACCTGATTCCCCTGTATCTACCCCAGCGCTTAGAACAGTGCTCTGCACATAGTAAGCGCTTAACGAATACCAACATTATATAAATATCTCTCTTCCCTGCTAGACTGTAATCTCATTGTGAGCAGGGAATGTGACTGTTATATTGTTGTATTGTCCTCTCCCAAGCACTTAGTACAATTCTCGGCACACAGTAAGCTCTGAGTAAATACAATTGACTGACTTACTGCCTACCCCAGGGCTTAGTACAGCTCTTGGTACATAGTATAGCACTGAAAAAATACCTTTACTACAAATATCCTTATCCACAGCCCACCTTGAGAAGCAGCGTGGTTTAGTGAAAAGAGCCTGGGCTTGGCAGTCAGAGATCGTGGGTTCTAATCCCGGGTCCATCAATTATCAGCTGTGTGACTTCGGTCAAGTCACTTAGCTTCTCTGTGCCTCAGTTCCCTCATCTGTAAAATGAGGATTAAGATTGTGAGCCCCACGTGGGACAACCTTATTACCTTGTATCTACCCCAGTGCTTGGAACAGTGCTTGGCACATAATAAGTGCTTAACAAATATTATTATTATTATTAACTGTAGGGGCCAATTCTCCTTTTGATGGTGAGAGAGGTAAGGGGGTGGGGATTTCAGGGAGGATGAGGATCTGTGGGGCGCAGACTTCAAATGGAGCCCCCATTTGGGGTCTTTTCTGAGTGAAAATGCTTAGGTCATTTCCATGGCAGGGGATGAGAGGGGGCTGGCAGTCCACTAGCTCTCTGGAAACCGGGTGACCACTGTCCCCCACCCTGGGGGGGTGGGGAGGGAAGAGCCCTGATTCCTCCTACCAGCCATCGATCCATTTGTGAGACAGTGAACCCCACTATCATTATTATTATTAATGCACACAGATGAAGGGTAACCTATCTTTGATGGTATTTGTAAAAGGGCTTACTTTGTGCCAAGCACTGTTCTAAGTGTCGGGGTCATCAGGGTGAACCCAGTCCCTGTCCCACATGGGGCTCACAGTCTTAATCCCCATTTTCCAGACGAGGTAACTGAGTCCCAGAGAAGTGAAGTGACTTTGCCCAAGGCCACACTGCAGGCAAGTGGCAGAGGCGGGATTAGAACACAGGTCCTTCAGATTCCCGGGCCTGAGCTCTAGCCGCTAGGTCATGCTGCTTCTTAAGTCTTTTAGTGGGAGGGTGCTGGAATTTAAGAAATTCGTCGAGAAATGAGTCCAGTGATCAGCGGATGGTGACAGCGAGGAATAGGCCAGCCGTATATTCTGATTGGATTGAATCTACCCCAATAATAATAATAATGTTGGTACTTGTTAAGCGCTTACGATGTGCAGAGCACTGTTCTAAGCGCTGGGGTAGACACAGGGGAATCAGGTTGTCCCACGTGGGGCTCACAGTCTTAATCCCCATTTTACAGATGAGGTAACTGAGGCACAGAGAAGTTAAGTGACTTGCCCACAGTCACACAGCTAAGTGGCAGAGCTGGGATTCGAACCCATGACCTCTGACTCCAAAGCCCGTGCTCTTTCCACTGAGCCATGCTGTTTCTCCTAATGCTTAGCATAATGCTTGGAGCATTATAAGTGCCTGATAAATCCAGTTATTTTATTATTCTTACCATTATTAATAATAATAATAATAATTGTGATATTTGTTAAGCGCTTACTATGTGTCAAGCACCGTTCTAAGCACTGGGGTGGATACCACATTATCAGGTCAGACCCAGTCCCTGTCCCACATGGGGCTTAGGGTCTTAATTCCCATTTTACAGATGAGGTAACGGAGGTATAGAGAAGTTAAGTGACTTCCCCAAGGTCAGACGGCAGCCATGTGGCGGAGCTGGGATTAGAACCCACGTCCTCTGATCCAAGCCTGGGCACTTTCCACTAAACCACACTGCTTCTTATAGTTTACAGTCTACTGTGTTCAGAGGTTAGGGTCGCACCCGGAGAGTTTTCAGTCCTCTACCAATCTCGACTATGGGAAGGAAAGTCAAACAGAGGCCTGTCCGTTCCATTCCTAGCTTGGCCAGTGGCTAGCGAGGGACAGGCCGTCTACTACAAGTCAAAACTCACCCATGCTGGGCAGCAGCGGCACAAGAGAGACTCGAGGGCAGAGACTCAGGTTTACTGCACGGAAAGAGGCAGTGGTAAACCGCTTCCGGATTTTTCCCAAGAAAACTCTTCGGATCACTGCCAGAATGATTGCAGATGGAGGTGGGGCCTTCTGGAAGAGACGTATCCATGAAGTCACTATGGGTCGGACATGACTGGACAGCATAAGGGTTCGAATCCCGGCTCTGCCACTTGGCGGCTGTGTGACTGTGGGCAAGTCACTTAACTACTTTGTGCCTCAGTGACCTCATCTGTAAAATGGGAATTTAGACTGGGAGCCTCACGTGGGACAACCTGATGACCCTGTATCTACCCCAGTGCTTAGAACAGTACTCTGCACATAGTAAACACTTGACAAATACCAACATTATTAACATTATCATTAACAACAACAACATGTTCAGGGAACTGGAATAAGCACTTGGGAGAGTGGAATAAAGTAGAATCCAATAGAGTTTGTAGACATGACCCTTACGCTCGAGGAGCACATAGTCTAGCAGGGAGACAGACTCTAGAATAAATCATCAACAGTCTTTATAGACGTGAGGCCCATCAGGCCTCAGTTGCCTCATTTGTAAAATGGATAGTAATTATAAAAATAATAATGATGGTATTTGTTAAATGCTTACTATGTGCCAAGCACTGTTCTAAGCACTGGGGGAGATACAAGGTCATCAGGTTGTCCCACGTGGGGCTCACAGTCTTAATCCCCATTTTGCAGGTGAGGTAACTGAGGCATAGAGAAGTTAAGTGACTTGACCAAAGGCATAGCTGATAAGTGGCGGAGCCAGGATTGGAACCCACCATCTCGGACTCCCAAGGCCGAGGTCTTTCCACTGAGTCACACTGCCTCTAATTGAGACCGTAAGCCCCATGTAGGACAAGGACTGGGTCCAATCTGATTTGCTTGTAACCACCCCAGCGCTTAACAAATACCACAATTATCGTTTTCATTATTATTCTGCCACGTGCCTGCTGTGTGACCTAGGGCAAGTCATTTAGCTTCTCTGTGCCTCAGTTTCCTCATCTGTGAAATGGGGATTCAATACCCATTTTCCCACCTTCTTAGACTACCAGACCCATGTGGGACAGGGACTTCGTCCAACTTATCTTCGGTCTACTCCAGCGTTTAGTACAGTGCTTGGTACATAATTTAAGCACTGGACAAATATCACAATTATTATCATTATCATTCTGAGCGGCAGAACTCAGCAGCGAGAACGGAGGCAGAATGAACTGGACATTCAGAATGTAAATATAGGCACCAAGTTGTCTGTTGCCATGGGATAGATGTAGGCAATTGGACACCAGGAAAGGTGACTGTCCAGTTTCTAATTCCACCAACGGTCACTTCAGAGGAAGTGGAGATTCCATGAGCTCTTCAAATGAAGCCACCCACGTATCATTCCTCAAGTCTCTTTGAGAAACCTGGAAAGGGGAAGTCACTGGTGACACGATCCACTTTTTAGGGTATTTGATAAGCGCGTTCTGTGTTCCAGGCTCTGTTCTAAGCTCTGGGGTAGATACATACTAATCAGTTTGGACAGCATCCATGTCCCCAAGTGGGGCTCATCTCTGGGGTGATCCCAGGGTTCTGTCCCCACAGGATATTTCCAGGGAAGAGGGACCCGCTTAACTCGGCTGTCGGACAATGAGGACGGCAGCTCACGGGAGGAGACTGTTTCATCTGGAGGAGAATAGAGAGCCTCGTTTTATCCTCAGTGTGGCTCAGTGGAAAGAGCCCAGGCTTGGGAGTCAGAGGTCATGGGTTCGACTCCCGGCTCTGCCACTTGTCAGCCGTGTGACTGTGGGCAAGTCACTTCACTTCTCTGTGCCTCAGTTACCTCTGTAAAATGGGGATTAACTGTGAGCCTCATGTGGGACAATCTGATTACCCTGTATCTACCGCAGCACTTAGAGCAGGGCTCGGCACATAGTAAGTGCTTAACAAATACCAACATTATTATTATCCTCATCGTCATCGCTTGTCTCTCCTTGTTTCTCTCTCCATCTTTCCCCCTCAGGCTCTTTCTCCTGCTCTTCCTCTTGACCCTCTCACTCTCCTCCCTCCTGTCCTTCTCTTTTTCTCCCCTCTCCTTCTTCCTCCATCCCATTTCTTCTCCCTCATCTTCATCTCCCTCGCTTAGCTCCTTTCCTCTCCTTTCTTTTCTTCTCTCACTCACTCTCTTCTTCTCCCTTCATCCCTCTCTTTTTCTCTCCTTCCTTTTCTTCTCTCCTTTCCTCTCTTCTCTTTGTCCCTCTTTTTCCCCACTTCCTTTTCTTCTTACTCTCCATCTCTTCTTCTCTCCATCCCTCTCTTCTCTCCTTGCTTTTTCTCTCCTTTTCTTCTCACTCCCTCTCTTCTTCTCTACATCCCTCTTCTCTTTCCCTCCCTCTTTTTTCTCTCCTTCCTTTTCTCCCCTCCCTCCTATTCTTCTTCTCTCCCTCCCTTTCTCTCCTTCCTTTTCTTCTTTCTCTCTCTCTTTGACTCTCCATCCTTCTCTTCATCTCTCCTTCCCTCTACTTTTCTCTCCTCCATTTTCTTCTCTCCCTCCCTCTCTTCTTCCCTCAGTCCTTTCCTCCTGCCCCTGCCTTCTCTCCCTCTCCCCACTTGTCTCCTTACCTCTTTTTTCTCTCCTTCCTTTTCTTCTCTCCCTGTCTCCCCTTCCCTCTGTCCTTTTCTCCTTGCCTCACTTTCTCTCCCTCTCCCCACTCTCCTTCTCCTCTTCCCCCTTCATCCATCCTCTTTCTCCCTCCCTCCTTCCATCCTTCCCTCTAAACAGGAGCACGCTCCCCTCCTCTTGTCAGAAAACCGGACTTGGGCCAACCGTGGGCAGGAAGGGAAGGAGTCTCTGGCCGGGGGCATCTGGTTTCTGAGCCTCCTGGCAGAAGAGCCCCCTCCCCTCCACCTCCCTTCCCCCCATGAGGCAGGGCCTTGTCCCCGACCCCCTTCACCTTCCCTTGTTCTGATCTTTATTGGGCCGTCTGCCTTGTAGCATCAAAGGCAAGAACAGGCCGGTGATTTGTCCAACAACAGCTCTATAAAAACATAATTACCCAATAACCCGCTGTCTGCAAAACAAACCGTCTTCCTGTTTCTTCTCCCATAAAGGGCCTCTGACAGGCCTGTTCCATCAGCTTATAAAACCCAGAGAGAGTTTGACCCACGGCTCCCCTGGGAAGGAGCCCCCGGAGAAATGGCAGGGCTAAGGAAGATGCACGCCTCCGCCTCCCTCCTCCTCCACCCCGGTCCCAGGCCCCCGGCCCCAAAGTCACGGTCAGAATCAAAGGGCAACCACCGAGGCAGCGACGTCATCGGTCAATCCTGGCCGGGGGGACCCGGCGGCCCTGGGCATTTGGAGGGGTTGGGATTGTCTCCAACGTTTTAAGAGCAGTTGAGAAGAAGAAGAATAATAATGGTTTTTGTTAAGCGCTTACTATGTGGCAGGCACTGTATCAAGTGCTGGGGTGGATACAAGCAAATTGGGTTGGGGAGAGTCTCTGCCCCACGTGGGGCTCACGGTTTCAATCCCCATTTTACAGATGAGGAAACTGAGGCACAGAGAAATGAAGTGATTCCCAAGGTCACACAGCAGACAAAGGGCGGAGCTGGGATTAGAACTTAAAACCTTCTGATTCCCAGGCCCGGGTCCTATCCACTATGCCATGCTGCTTCTCTAGTGGAAAGAGCCTGGACCTGGAAGTCAGAGGACCTGGGTTCTAATCTTGGCTTCTTCAATTGTCTATGAGATCTTGGGTGAGACACTTCACTCTAAGACTGTGAGATCGCTGTGGGCAGGGACTGTGCCTGTTGTTAATAATAATAATAATGGTATTATTATTAGCACTTACTATGTGCCAAGCACTGTTCTAAGGGCTGGTGTGGGGGATACAAAGTAATCAGGTTGTCCCAGGTGGGGCTCACAGTCTTAACCCTTATTTTACTGATGAGGGAACTGAGGCACAGAGAAGTTAAATGACTTGCTCAAAGTCACACAGCTGACAAGTGGCGGGGGTGGGAGTAGAACCCATGACCGCCGGCTCCCAAGCCCGGGCTCTTTCCACTGAGCCATGCTATTGTACTGTGCTCATCCAAGAGCTTAGTATAGTGCTCTGCACACAGTAGGAGCTCAATAAATACAATTGAATGAATGAACGAATTCCCCTTGCCTAAATTTCCTCATTTGTAAAATGGGGATTAGGACTGTGAGTCCCCTGTGGGACAGGGACTGTGCCCAACCTGATTATCTTGTATCTACCCCAGCTCTTTAGAGCAGTGCCTGGCACATAATAAGTGCTTAATAAACTCGACAATTATTATTATTATCCTTATGAATGGGCCTGTTAATTGTAGTACTGTACCCAGTACTTAGTACAGGGCCCTGCACGAAGTAAGCACTCAATAAATACGATTGACTGACTGTTATTGTTATTATTACTATTATGATTGCTAATAATAATATTAAGAACAGAGATGGGGAGGTGGTGGAGATTGGCCACAGAAGGACACAGCAAAATCCAGCTGGCTTGGAATCGGTTTTCTGCTGCCGAAGCCGTGGGAAGAGATAGCTGGGATGCGTCTGGGAAACTCCCGGCCCAGGGCAGCGGTTTCCAGCCCAGCCAATGCCAACCTGGTCTCCAATCCACCAAGGAAGCGGCAGAAGCTCAGCGGAGGGCTGAGGAGGGAGAGGGGGAGGAAGCGATGGAGAGAGGAAAAGACAGAGAGAAGGAGAGAGAGAGAGAGAGAGAGAGAGAAATGGGGGAGAGAAAGTGAGAGTGGAGAGAGGGAGGGAGAAGGAGGCAGGGAAGGAGGAAAGATAGAGAAAGAAAAAAGGGGGGTGGGGAGAAAGAGAGAAAGAAAGAGAGAGGGGAGGAAAAAAGGGAGAGAAGAAGAGAGAGCAAGAGAAATTCAGAGTGTAGACAGAGAAAGAGGGGAGAGGGAAAGAGAAAAAGGGGGAGAAAGGGAGAAAGAGAGGGAGGTGGTAAGGGAGAGAGAGGAAGAGAAAGTGAAAGAACTAGAGGAGACGGAAAAAAAGAGATGGAGAGGGAGAGAAAGCAAAAAGAAAGAGGGAGAGAAGAGAGAGGGGGAGAGAAGGGAGAAGGAAGGAGAGAGGGAGAGAGAAAACGAGAGAGAAGAGATGGCCTGAGGAGATATCAGAAAGTAACAATCAGGAGCTGAGGCCATTGGGTCTCTCTTTACATCATTAGTAATTATGCCACTACTACTAATAATTGGGCTGTCAGTTAAGCACTAAGAACTGTGCCAAGCTGTTAAGAACATAAGGTCACTGTGGGCAGGGATCGTTTCCCAGCTCTGCCACTTGTCAGCTGTGTGACTGTGGGCAAGTCACTTAACTTCTCGGTGCCTCAGTTACCTCATCTGTAAAATGGGGATGAAGACTGTGAGCCCCACGTGGGACAACCTGATTCCCCTGTGTCTCCCCCAGCGCTTAGAACAGTGCTCTGCACATAGTAAGCGCTTAACAAATACCAACATCATTATTATTACTAACTCCGGTTTATTGCAGTCTCCCAAGTGCTTAGTCCAGTGGGGGCTTAAAGGAGGGCCACCGGAGGCAGGGGATTTGGGAAACATGGCAGGAAGGGAGAGCAACTGTGTGGTGGAGGTGGAGGCTGAGGAGGAAAAGGAAGTCAAGGGGAACTCCGGAGAAGGGGGTGGAGAGGGACGAAGGGGCGGCTCAGTAGGGGACGAACAGTTGGCAGAAACACCATGAGTGAATACTCCAGCCGAGATGCCCGCACACAGAGTTGGACCTCGCCTGTCTCGCCGCCGACCCCTGGCCCATGCCACGTCTCTGGCCCGGAATGCCCTCCCTCCTCAAATCACACAGACAATGACTCTCCCCAGCGTGGCTCAGTGGAAAGAGCACGGGCTTGGGAGTCAGAGGTCATGGGTTCGAATCCCTGCTCTGCCACTTGTCAGCTGTGTGACCGTGGGCAAGTCACTTAACTTCTCTGTGCCACAGTTCCCTCATCTGTCAAATGGAGATTAAGACTATGAGCCTCACGTGGGATAACCTGATTACCCTGTATCTACCCCAGCGCTTAGAACAGTGCTCTGCACATAGTAAGCGCTTAACAAATACCAACATTTAAATTTTTTTTTTAATCAAAGCCTTACTGAAGGCCCATCTCCTCCAAGAGGCTTTCTCAGACTAACCCCACTTTACTTTATCTCCACTCCCTTCTGCATCGCCCTGACTTGCTCCCTTTGCTCTTCCCCACTCCCAGCCCCACAGCACTCATGTCCATATCTGTCATTTTATTTATCTGTATTGATGTCTGTCTCCTCCCCTCTATACTGTGAGCTCCTTGTGGGCGGGGAACGCACTGTTTGCTGTTGTACTTTCCCAAGCGCTTGGTACGGTTTTCCGGACACATTAACCGCTTAATAAATAGGATCGAATGAATGAATGGATGGATGGGTGGATGAAACCCAAGAAATGGGCTGTTCCGGATGAGAATACAGACCAAGAAGCAAAACCCCAAGAAATGGGCTGTTCTGGATGAGAATACAGACCGAGAAGCAAACATGGAAAGTCACGAGGCTATTCTCCACGGTGTTTCTGGTCATATCAATCAACCGTATTTACTGGGTGTTTACTGTGTGCAGAGCATTGTACTAAAGCCTTGGGAGGGTCCAAAACAACAAAATTAGCAGACATGCTCCCTGCCCATAACGACCTTCCTGTCTAGAGGACCATTTATGTCAGGCTGCCATTTCCCTGTGTGTAATTTATGTTAATGTCTGTCTCCTCTAGACTGTAAACTCCCTATAGGCAGGGATCAATTCTACCAGTTCAATTGCACAGTCCTCTCCCAAGTGCTTAGTACAGTGCTCTGCACTCAGTAAGCACTAAATTCTACTGACTGATTGACTCTGAACTCGTTATGGGCAGGGGACGTGTCTGCTAATTCTGTGGTATTGTCCTCTCGCAAGAGCTTAGCCCAGTGCTCTGCACATAGTAAGCAATCATTCATTCATTCAATAGTATTTATTGAGCGCTTACTATGTGCAGAGCACTGTACTAAGCGCTTGGAATGTACAAATCGGTAACAGATAGAGACAGTCCCTGCCCTTTGATGGGCTTACAGTCTAATCGGGGGAGACAGACGGACAAGAACAATGGCAATAAATAGAGTCAAGGGGAAGAACATCTCATTAAAACAATAGCAAATAAATAGAATCAATAAATACAATCATTAAATGTCAGAGACTGAATGATTGATTATTTAGGTGCTGACCCGGAAGAAAATACCCCTGGCATAGGTGGGCAGTCCGGGCTTATTAGTAATAATAGTGGTCTCTGTTAAGTGCTTACTATGTGCCAGGCACTGTATTAAGCCCTGGGTGGATACAAGCGAGTCGGGTTGGACACAGTCCCTGTCCCCCCGTGGGGCTCACGGTCTCAATCCCCATTTCCAGATGAGGTTCCTGCGGTCCAGAGAAGTGAAGTGACTAGCCCGAGGTCACACAGGAGACGAGGGGTGGAGCCGGGATTAAAACCCATGACCTTCTGACTCCTAGACCCAGGTTCTATCCACTAAGCCTTGCTGCTTAATGGCAACCTGCCACTAGCTCATGCGGATTCACTAGCAGGAAGAATAGAAGGAGAGTTGTGTATGTGTTGTGTGTGTGTATGTCCATGTGAGTGTGTGTTTGTGCGTCCATCCACCAGTTGTCTGGTTCCCTGGCCCAGGCTCTTTCCACCAGCCCATGTGGCTTCACTAATGAGAAGGACAGAGGGAAAGAGAGGGAAAGAAGGACAGAGAGAAAGAGAGAGAGAGGGAGAATGTGTGCGTGTGTGTGCTTGTGGTTTTGGGGAGCAGCTGCCCTGCCGGTTGGCGGGGGCGGTGAGCGTCTGTGACTCCCCGATCCGGTCACCGTGACCCAGGAACACACGGACACATTCTAGGTCCTTCAGCGGCCAACCCAACGCACATTTTCAAGGCCGGGCCATTTCGGTCTCCAGCTGCCACAGTGGCTCGCCTTCCCCCCATTCCCAATGCCCCCCGCTCACCCTCACCCCCACCTCCCCGTCCCCTCTTCTGGGACCCGGGAAGTCTGAGGGAAGCCTGGAAAAACCTCCCGGCTCCAGCCCACCTTATGAGATTATGCTTGGGGTAAGGAGCGGGCAACGAGCCTGAGTAGCCATTGGCAATAACAACAATAACAATAATAATAATAATAATGGTATTTGTTAAGCGCTTACTATGTGCCAAGCACTGTTCTAAGTGCTGGGGTAGATACAAGGTAATCAAGTTGTCCTACGCAGGGCTCACAGTCTTAATCCCCACTTTCCAGATGAGGTAAATGAGGCAGAGAGAAGTGGCTTGCCCAAGTTCACACAGCAGACAAGTGGTGGAGGCAGAATTAGAACACACATCCTCTGAATCCCAAGTAGGTTCTCTTCCCACTAAGCCACGCTGCTTCACGGTGCCCAGAACTGTGCTCCACACTGGAGTAGATCCAGGATCACCGCGTCGCACCAATTCCCTGCCTTTCAAGGGGCTGCCAGTGGAAAAGGGTGGGGGGAGTTGGGGTAAAACAACAGGCTTTTTAATCCCCATTTTGCAGAAGAGGCTACTGAGGCCCACAGAAGGGAAGTGACTTACCCAAGGTCTCAGCAGGGAGGTGGAGGAGCCGGGGTTAATAATAACAAAAATAATAATTGCGGTACTTGTTAAGCGCTTACTATGTGCCAAGCACTGTATTAAGTGCTGGAATAGATACAATTTAATCAGGTTGGAGACAGTCCCTGTCCTATAGACTGCAAGCCCAATGTGGGACCGACACTCTGTCCAAACATTAGCTTGCATCTACCCCAGCGCTTAGAACAGTGCTCGACACATAGTAAGTGCTTAACAAATATCATCGTTATTATTCTAAATGGGGCTCTCAGTCTTAACCCCCATTTTACAGATGAGGGAACTGAGGCCCAGAGAAGTGAAGTGACTTGCCTAAAGGTCACACAGCAGACAAGTGGGAGATCCGGGATTAAAACCCAGGTCCTTAATAATAATAATAATGTTGGTATTTGTTAAGCGCTTACTATGTGCCGAGCACTGTTCTAAGCGCTGGGGTAGACACGGGGGAATCAGGTTGTCCCACTTGGGGCTCACAGTCTTAATCCCCATTTTACAGATGAGGTAACTGAGGCACCGAGAAGTGAAGTGACTTGCCCAAAGTCACACAGCTGACAAGTGGCCGAGCAGGGATTCGAACCCACGACCTCTGACTCCAAAGCCCGTGCTCTTTCCACTGAGCCAGGTCCTTCTGACTCCCAGGCCCGGATTCTATCCAGTAGGCCACGTTACTTCCCTAATATTTCTTGCGTACTCGCAACACTGAGAAAAGTGCTCTGAGGAAGGGACCAACAGGGGTTTTGGGCGCTATGTAATCAGTGGCTTCCAATGGTAATAATCATGGTATTTGTTAAGCACTTACTATGTACTAAGCACTGAGGTAAACGCTGAGATAGATGCAAGACAATCTGGTTAGACACAGCCCTCGACTCACACGGGGCTCAACGGTCTAAGTAGGAGGGAGAACAGGTATTGAATCCCCATTTTGCAGATGAGGGAACTGAGTAATAAATAAGAAATAACGGTAGCATTTGTTTAACCCTTTCTTTGTTCCAGACACTGTATTAAGCACCGGGGTGGATACAAGCAAATCGGGTCCATTCATTCAATAGTATTTATTGAGCGCTTACTATGTGCAGAGGGTTGGACACAGTCCCTGTCCCATGTGGGGTTTAAAGTCTCCATCCCCATTTTACAGATGAGGTCACTGAGGCACAGAGAAGTAAAGGGCATTGCCCAAGGCTACACTCATTCATTCATTCATTCAATAGTATTTATTGAGCGCTTACTATGTGCAGAGCACTGGACTAAGCGCTTGGGATGAACAAGTCGGCAACAGATAGAGACAGTCCCTGCCGTCCTACGGGCTTACGGTCTGATCGGGGGAGACGGACGGACGAGAACAATGGCAATAAGTAGAGTCGAGGGGAAGAACATCTCGTAAAAACCGATGGCGACTAAATAGAATCGAGGCGATGTACAATTCATTAACAGAATAAATAGGGTGACGAAAATATATACAGTTGAGCGGACGAGTACGGTGCCGTGGGGATGGGAAGGGAGAGGTGGAGGAGCGGAGGGAAAAGGGGAAAATGAGGCTTTAGCTGCGGAGAGGTAAAGGGGGGATGGCGGAGGGAGTAGAGGGAGAAGAGGAGCTCAGTCTGGGAACGCCTCTCGGAGGAGGTGAGTTTTAAGTAGGGTTTTGAAGAGGGAAAGAGAATCAGTTTGGCGGAGGTGAGGAGGGAGGGCGTTCCGGGACCGCGGGAGGACGTGACCCGGGGGTCGACGGCGGGATGGGCGAGACCGAGGGACGGTGAGGAGGTGGGCGGCAGAGGAGCGGAGCGTGCGGGGTGGGCAGTGGAAAGAGAAAAGGGAGGAGAGGTAGGAAGGGGTGAGGTGACGGAGAGCCTCGAAGCCTAGAGTGAGGAGTTTTTGTTTGGAGCGGAGGTCGACAGGCAACCACTGGAGTTGTTTAAGAAGGGGAGTGACGTGCCCGGATCGTTTCTGCGGGAAGATGAGCCGGGCGGCGGAGTGAAGAATAGACCGGAGCGGGGCGAGAGAGGAGGAAGGGAGGTCAGAGAGAAGGCTGACACGGTAGTCTAGCCGGGACAAGAGGCAGAGCTGGGATTGGAACCTATGAAGTTCTCAATTCCAGGCCTGTGCTCTCTCCACTAAGCCATGCTGACTTGCCCAAGTGTGGGATTAGAACCCACGACTTTCCCAGGCCCATGCCTTATCCATTCCACCATGCTGATTTGCCCAAGGTCACGCAGGTAGGGTGGGATTGGAACCCAGCTCCTTTGACTCCCCAGGCACATGCTATTTACACTAGGCCAGAAAACGGGCTAATCTCCGGGAGCTGCTCTACTGCTCCCAGGGTGTGGACTGGGTGAACCCCCTTTCTCTGCACCAGTTGGGAATCAGTCAACTGGGGAGCACGAGAGGATCAGTGCCAACTTTCCCTCTCCAACCCACCTCTCCTTCCGGAAGTCCACCCTTCCTTCCCAAACCCGCTCGCCGGGGACCCAACCAAACCCCCCAGGAGCCCACGGATATTTTTGGCAGCTCATCTGGGGATCTGAACCCCCAAATACTTAGGGACTCACCTCCCCCTTCCCCAGTTCGCCTCAATTCACAATCAAGCAGCGTGGCCTAGTGGATAGAGCCCGGGCCCGGGAGTCAGGAGGAACTGGGAGCTAATCCCCGGTCCACCACTTGTCTGCTGAGTGACCTTGGGAAAGTCACTTCTCTTCTCTGGGTCTCAGTTCCCTCATCTGTAAAATGGGGATTGAGACTGTGACCCCCACGTGGGACGGGGCTGTGTCCAACCTGATGATTTCCTCGAGACTTTAAGCTTGTGGTCAGGGAATGTATCTGTTTCCTGTTGGACTCTCCCAAGTGCTCAGTTCAGTGCTCCGCACACAGTAAGTGCTCAATAAATACAATTGACCGAATGAATCTTTACACTCTGTGGCTTTCCCTACCGGTAATTTATCTTCAGTCTTGTCTCACCCTCCTAGAGGGTTAGCTCCTTGAGATCAGGGAGCAAATCTTGTAATGATATTGCATTCTTCCGAGTGCTTAGTAGAGTGCTTTGCACACAGTAGATTATAAGCTCCTTTTTTTCATGGCATTTTATTAAGCACTATGTTCTATGCACTGTTCTAAGCTCCTTGAGCGCAGGAAGCATGTCTACTAAATGCTCCTGTACTCTCCCAAGTGCTTAGTGCAATGCTCAGCACAAAGTAGATTGTAAGCTGCATTACCTCAGTGTTTAGACAGTGCTTTGCACATAGTAAGCACTTGACAAATACCATCATTTTTTATTATTATTATTATTAAGGGGTCACTAATAATAATAATAATGTTGGTATTTGTTAAGCGCTTACTATGGGCAGAGCACTGTTCTAAGCCCTGGGGGAGATACACGGTAATCAGGTCGTCCCACATGAGGCTCACAGTTAATCCCCATTTTACAGATGAGGTAACTGAGGCACAGAGAAGTGAAGTGACTCGTCCACAGTCACACAGCTGACGAGTGGCAGATCCGGGAGTCGAACCCATGACCTCTGACTCCGAAGCCCGGGCTCTTTCCACTGAGCCACGCTGCTTCTCTACTCTTCACCAGTAAGCACTCAATAAATCCCATCAGCTGGCATCGAACCGGGCGACGTGTCACCGCCCTCCACCCCCAGCCACCCGATTCCCCCCTCTCCCAGAGATGGGGGGTCCCCAGGTGCCCAAAAGAACAGGATCCCACAGCCCGGCCGGGCGAAAATCTGCCCTACTTTAGCGAGCAGGTGTCCGTCCGTCCATCTGCTTACCATCACGCCTGGCCTTCTCGCGTTTCCCCGATGGCATGGCGAGGGAGCGGGCCGGCCTGCCGGTCGTCGCCTTATCTCCTGGTGATCGCACGGTAGCGTCCACGTGCCCGTAGGCTCCCGGCCCGCGGCCCCTGGCGACGGACACTCCACCCACAGCCCCGAAACCCGATAGTCGTGGTAGCCTTGAGCCTTGGAGAAACAGAGCCGGCCTGCGTCCCCTCCCTCCGGGTGGCAATAACCTGATTGAAGCGGCCGGGATTGATCGAGGTGGGGGGCGGGGGTGACCCCGTGGTCCTCACCCTAGCCTGCCATTTCCAGGGGAAGAATTTATGAGCAGAATCGAAGAGCGGACAGGAGATGCCAGAATCGGAATTTTGATTACTGCACAAAGGGGTGGGAGCTGCTGACCTTCGGAGGGCCAGGTCGCGGTGGGCTGTCCCTAAGGCTTAGTACAGTGCTCTGCGCAGTGAGAACTCAATAAATACAACCGAATGAATAAATGAATAGAAAGTGCTCAGTAAATACCATTGATTGAATGCTCTGTACATAGAAAGGGGTCCATAAATCCCACAGATTGATCGACGTAGAGTGTTCATTCATTCATTGATTCATTCAATCATATTTATTGAGCGCTTACTGTGTGTAGAGCACTGTACTAAGCGCTTGGGAGAGGACAGTACAATGAACAGACACATTCCCTGCCTTCCCGGAAGTTCCCAGTCCCTTTTCCTTACCAGAAAGCCGTGCCATCCTCCCTCCTGGAAACTTCCTCTCCTCCTAACCTCCGCTGTCAGCCAGGGAAACTCGCCATGTCCTCATCGCTTTCCTTTCAATCAATTCATCAATCAGTGGTATTTACTGAGCACTTACTGGATGCAGAGTCTGTACTAAGCGCCTGGGAGAGTCCAATAAAACAGAATGAGCAGAAGTGTTACCTGCACATAAGGAGCTTACAGTTAAGACAGAGAGGAGCATTTGGAGTCCAAGTGTGGGTGCTGAAGCCACTGCCCCAAGGAGCACTTTAAAGAGGGCAGACCACCCTCCCTTTCCCACAGTTCCCCCGGGGCCGGGGGAAACGCCCTCCCACTCTTCCTTAAATCATAACGAGGGTATTTGTTAAGCGCTTACTACCTGTCAAGCACCGTTCTAAGCTCTGGGATAGATACAAGCTAATCAGGTTGGACACAGTCCCTGTCCCACACGGGACTCACAGTCTTTAACCCCATTTAGATGAAATAACTGAGGCCCAGTGAGATGACTCGTCCAGGGTCACACAGCAGACGAGGGGCAGGGCAGGGATTAGATCCCAGGTTTTCCTGACTCCCAGGCCCGAGCTCTATCCATTAGGCCACGCTGCTTCCCTTAAAGTGGGCAGACTGTTCTTTCTTCCCCACAGTTCCCCCGGGCTGAGGGGGTTGCCTTCCCACTCCCCCGCGGGATCTTACAAGACCCGCCTCGTCCTCCAACCTGTGACCTCAATCAATTCCACTCCACGTGGCGCCGGCCAGCAAGGCCAGAGACGGCGGCAACAAAACCCATTACGCCTCCGCTCTGTCCCCCGTCCACCCGCCCCCCTCCGGGCCCCATCCCCACCCCGAACTTCTAAGGAAGGGCGGCCGGATGGAGAAGAACTCCCTAATTGTCGGCCACCGAGGACCGCTCCCCGGGAAGTCACCATGGCAACCGGGCAATCATCTCCCGAGGACCGCAGAGCCGGTCGAGTCAAGATGAAGCTTTTCTCCCAGGCCCCGCTGCACCGGAGCTCTAGAGAGGCCGACGTTTAAAAGGCTCTTGTGAGGAGCCCGGGCGGGAGAGAAAAATGAATATCACTCATTTCTCCGCTCGCCCCATTGATTGCGCACCCAGAGCCAATTGCAGGGAGGGGCCCCAGCTGGGGCTCAGGCTGGGCCGGAGGCGGAGGAGTGGATGGGGGGCTTTGGCTGGGGGGGGCTCCTTTGTTTTCTCCCCGCTCCAGGCAAAGGGGTCCGAAACCCCCCTCCCCGCGTTCATGGGTAAGAAAGACGTTCGGCCCAGAGAGAGGGTCACACGAGAGGCCGAGATTTTCACCTGGCGAGTGAGGTAGGGTCCCCTCTGGCGAGGCTGACCATTTTAACTCCTTGACCAATCCCCTTTCATCGATCAATCAATCAACTGGTGGTATATGCTGGGGAAGCAGCATAGCAGAGTGGGTAGAGCTCGGGCCTGGGAGTCACGGGGGCATGGGTGACCTTGGACAAGTCATTTCACTTCTCTTGGCCTCAGTTCCCTCACCTGTAAAATGTGGATTGGGACCAGGAGCCCCATTTGGGACAAGAACTGCGTCCAACCCAATTTGCTGTATATATCTTCATCACCCTATTTATTTTCTTTAATGAGATGTACATCAGCCTGATTCTATTTATTTGCCATTGTTTTTATGAGATGTTCTTCCCCTCGACTCTATTTATTGCCATTGTTCTCGTCTGCCCGTCTCCCCCGATTAGACCGTAAGCCCGTCAAAGGGCAGGGACCGTCTCTATCTGTTGCCGATTTGTACATTCCAAGTGCTTAGTACAGTGCTCTGCACATAGTAAACACTCAATAAATACTATTGAATGAATGAAAGCTTGTATCCACCCCACTGCTTAGTACGGTGCCTGGCATATAGTAAGTGCTTAACAAATACCATAACAAATACCACTGAAGAGGCCTTTTCCTCTGGAGCCTGGAGAATCGCTCGGTGGCTGCCTTATTTCGCAGGGCGTTTGTTAGCTACGGGAGGTGGCTGTTGGGCAGTAGGGAGGGTATTTATTAAGCGCTTCCTGTGCGCAAAGCACTGTACTGAGTGCTGGGGAAAAAAATACACAGGTGAGAATTAGACATGGACCTGGGCCATCGGGGAGCTTAAAGTGTAAGAATTATGGAAGAAAAAGGAGATGGATGACAATGAGGCAATAGATGAAACGATAAAACCTATCACACCTCTCTATATATTTATACAGAGAGAAGGAGAGATAAATGTTAATTTATTTAAGTGCTTACTATGTATCAGCCACCGTATGAAGCGCCGAAGCAGATACCAGGTAATTGGATAATCCCCTTGCCACTCGGGCCAGCAGTCTTAATCCTCATTTTAAAGATAAGATAACTGAGGCCCAGAAAAGTTAGTGAGGTGCCAAGGTTACCCAGCAGCAGACAAGTGGTGGAGTCAGGATTAGAACTCAGGTCCTTTTGACCCCAAGGTCCGTGCTCTATCCACTAGGCCACGCTCCTTCCCTATATGTACATATATAGTTTTCCCTCATATTAGAAAAAGACCCTATGGGCGGTGACATTCACCGACGAACGTATGTTCATTCAATCATATTTACTGAGCGCTTACTCTGTGCAAAGCACTTTACTAAGCACTTGACTACGTGACTGACTGTATGTCTGACTGAATTAGCCAGTTGAAGACCTACAGTCCTGGCCGCAGTGATTGTCCCTTGTTTTAGTGTGCTTATTATTTGCAGCTTCTGGCGCTGATTTCTCTTTTACCTCTTTGTTTAAGGAACGAGAGACGAGCAGGCAATTAAAAAAAACACGGAATCATCACAAAGATGAAGACCAGTTATTTTCTCATTTCCAGCCCTCATGAGTCCTCATTTTAAAGGAGCCAAAAGGAAGGTGAGACGGGGTGACATCACACCTCCTTTTTCCATTCTCGTTGCCGCCCCCCCAAACTTCAAGGTGTCTAAGCTGCCTGCCTGAAGTTCTTCCATTATTATTACAAGGCCACACAGTGGACAAGTAGTGGAGCCGGGATTAAAACCCATGTCCTCTGGCCCCCAGACTCATGCTCTTTCCACTAAGCCATGCTGCTTCTCCGTGGTTCTCCTGGCCCTCTTCCCACTTTCCTGGCTCCAGTCCAGTCTAGCTGGAGGATTCCACGGTTCTTGGCCTTCTGAAGCAAGTGATTGAGAGACGGGGAGGTCACCTGACCTGTGCAGGGTTTGCCAAATTTCCAGGTTATCACTGGCTAAGGAAAGAGGAGACCAGAGAAAACTACGGTCAACGGGGAGACGGCTGCGGCCACCCATACAGCAGCGTGGGCTAGTGTCCAGCGTCCGGGCCGGGAACTCAGAGGACCTGGGTTCTCATCCCGGCTCTGCCACTTGTCTGCTGGGTGACCTTGGGCAAGTTACATCACTTCTCTGGGCCTCAGTTTCCTCCTCTGTAGAATAGGAGCTTGAACACCTGTTCTACTCAGACTGTGAGCCCCACTTGGGAAGGGGACTGTATCTGACCTGATGATCTTGTGTCTACCCCAGCGTCTAAAAACAAAAATCATCATCATCATCATCATCATAGCGGTGCTGTTAAGGGCTTGGGAGAGTACAGTAATAATAATGTTGGTATTTGTTAAGCGCTTACTATGTGCAGAGCACTGTTCTAAGCGCTAGGGTAGATACAGGGTCATCAGGTTGTCCCACGTGAGGCTCACAGTCTTAATCCCCATTTTACAGATGAGGTAACTGGTGCCCAGAGAAGTGAAGTGACTTGCCCACAGTCACACAGTGGCCAAGTGGCAGAGCTGGGATCCGTTAGTAGCCATCGTTCCTAAAGCTCACAATCTACTGTGTGCATTAAGCTCTTGGGATAAACACTATCCCTGCCTTTGAAAAGCTTGAAGTCTACTATGTGCAGAGCACTGTACTAATAACCTGGGAGACATCAAGAGATCTAGCAGACGAGATCCCTTCCCTCCAGGAGCTTACAGTCTACAGTGTGCAGGGCACTGTAGTCAGAACTTGGGAGAGGATAATGGAGCTAGTTGACCAGTTATCACCTCATCTCCCTCCTGCCATTCCTCTCCAAAATCTTTGAGCAAACTGTCTCCACCCGCTATCTCAAGTTCCTCTCCTCCAATTCTCTGCTTGCCCCCCTCCAATCTGGCTTCCGTCTCCTTTGCTCTGCGGAAACCGCCCTCTCACAGGTCATGAATGATCTCCTTCTTGCCAATGCAATAGCTTCTACTTCATCCTAATCCCCATCCTAATCCCCGATTAGACTGTAAACCCGTCAGTGGGCAGGGATTGTCTCTGTTGCCGAATTGTACATTCCAAGCGCTTAGTACAGTGCTCTGCACATAGTAAGCGCTCAATAAATACTGTTGAATGAATGAATTAATAATCCCCATTTTACAGATGAGGTAACTGAGGCACCGAGAAGTTAAGTGACTTGCCCAAAGTCACACAGCTGACAAGTGGCCCAGCCGGGATTTGAACCCATGACCTCTGACTCCAAAGCCCGTGCTCTTTCCACTGAGCCACGCTGCTTCTCTGTATAGAGGTGGTAATGGAAGCCACGGGGGAGAAAGTGTTCTCCAAGGGAATGAGCATAGGATGGAAAATAAAAGCGGATCCAGAAGTGAACCTTGAGGGACCCCCATAGTTAGGGGGTGGTCCCTGCCGTTTGACGGGCTTACGGTCTAATCGGGGGAGACGGACAGACGAGAACAATGGCGATAAATAGAGTCGAGGGGAAGAACATCTCGTAAAAACAGTGGCGACTAAATAGAATCGAGGCGATGTACATTTCATTAACAAAATAAATAGGGTAATGAAAATATATACAGTTGAGCGGACGAGTACGGTGCTGAGGGGATGGGAAGGGAGAGGGGGAGGAGCAGAGGGAAATGGGGGGAAAAAGACTGTGAGCCCCATGTGGGACAACCTGATTCCCCTGTGTCTACCCCAGCGCTTAGAACAGTGCTCGGCACCTAGTAAGCGCTTAACAAATACCAACATTATTATGATACTCAAATCTCCATCTCCAGCCCTGATCTCCCTCCCTCTCTCCAGTCTCTCATTTCCTTCTGCCTTCAACACATCTCTACCCGATTGTCCTCCCGTCACCTCAAACTTAACATGTCCAAAACAGAACTCCCTAGCTTCCCTCGCAAACCCTGTCCTCCCCCTGACTTTCTCATCATTGTAGACAGCACCACCATTCTTCCTGACTCACTAGCCTGTAACCTTGGCATTATCCTCCACTCATCTCTCTCTCATTAAATCCACATATTCAATCTATCACTACATCCTGTTGGTTCCAACTTCACAACGTAGCCAAAATCCGCCCTTTCCTCTCCATCCAAAATGCTACCCTGTTAATCCAATCACGTATCCTACCCCGCCTTGATTACTGTTTCAGGCTCCTTGCTGACCTCCCAGCCTCCTGCGTCTCTCCACTGCAGTCCATACTTCACTTCGCTGCCCGCATTTTTCTACAGAAACGTTCAGGCCATGTTTCTCCACACCTAAAGAACCTCCAGTAGTTGCCCATCCACCTCCTCATCAAATAAAAACTCCTCACCATTGGCTTTAAAGCAGTCCATCCCCTCGACCCCTCCTACCTCACTTCGCTACTCTCCTACTCCAACCCAGCCTGCCCACTTTGCTCCTCTAATGCCAACCTTTTCACTAGGTCTCCATCACACCCGTCTCACCGCCAACCAGCTGCCCATGTCCTGTTTCTGGCCTGGAACGCCCTCCCTCCTCATATCCGACAATGACTCCCTCCAGCTTCAAAGCCTTATCCAAGGCCCATCTCCTCCAAGAGGCCTTCCCTAAGCCCCACTTTTCCTCATCTCCCACTCCCTTCTGAGTCATCCTGACTTGCTCCCTTTATTCAATCCCCCTTCTAATCCCACAGCACTTATATCCATATCTGCTATTTATTTATTTCTATTCATGTCTGTCTCCCCCTCGAGATTGTAAGCTCATTTTGAGCAGGGAATGTGTCTGTTTATTTTTCTAAATTGACTCTCCCAAGTGCTTAGTACAGTGCTCTACATTCATTCATTCAATAGCATTTATTGAGCGCTTACTATGTGCAGAGCAGTGGACTAAGCGCTTGGAATGTACCAGTCGGCAACAGATAGAGACAGTCCCTGCCCATTGACGGGCTTACAGTCTAATCGGGGGAGACGGATGGCCAAAAACAATACTAATAGTAGTAACACGTGTGGAGCTAATGATAATGATAATAGTGTTAGCAGCTAATGATGATAATAATAATGATAATAATAACGATAATAGAACGGTTCCTCGGAGCCGTTGAGAAGACACACAGTAAGCGCTCCATAAACACCACTGAATGAATTCTGTCCTAGGTATCCTCATCTTAAAATGGGAACAGAAAATACTTGTTCTCCTTCCTCCTTAGACTAAGCGCCCCATGTGGGACAGGGACTGTATCCAACCTGATTATCTTATATCTACCCCAGCTCTTCGTACAGTGCCGGGCAGCGAGTAAGCACGTCTCAAATGCCCCCAGTTATTCGGGAGGGTTAGAGTCAGAGAGGAGCCACGGTCCTCTAGGCCGTGACCTCGTTGTCAGCAGGGATCGTCACTCTTTATTTGCAGTATTGCAGTTTCCCAAGAGCTTATCACAGTGTTCTGCACACTGTAAGTGCTTAATACTTACGATTGAGAGAATGAGCCACAGAGACAGAGAGAAGAGGGACAGAGATGGAGGCAAGGGGGACAGAGATAGACACGAGAGGTCCGGAGAGATGGACAGGGATGGCAGCGGCTAAGGAAGCAGGAGTCGTACAAAGACCCACACGTAAACACAAAATGTTCACACTCGGAAATGCTTCTGCCCAGACTAGCGGGCAGGGGCGGGGGGTGTTTGGCGTGTATGTGTGTGTGAGAGTGCCACAGGGGTGTGTGAGAGTATATGTGGGTGCATGTGTGAGTTTGGGGGTGTGCGTGGGGCCGGAAGGGCGGGAAGGAGGCCTGTCTCTACCCCTCGATTCTGATGTCCGATATCTCCAAGACCCCAGATGGAGGTGGCAGGCTGGGGGCTGGGGGAGTCGGGGTGGCCGGGGAAGGGGCAGGGGGAAGGAGGGGGAGAGGGCAGGCTGCCCTGCTGGTCAGGGGCTGGCCAGGGGCTGGGCAGGGGCTGGGGGTCGGGGGCCAGGGTCCCTCCCTGGGCCTGTGGGGACACCTGCTGGCCACTGCCAAGGCTACCAAGTGCTTAGGCCACGAACAGACTTTGTTGGGGGCCGGTGGTGGTCCCCCGGTGGGGCCCCCTCCGCCCCCCCACTCTCCCCACCACCCAGACCACCCCTCCGGATGATCCCGGACCCCGGCCTCCGGTCCCTTTCCCCTACCCCCCATCTCCCTTTATTGCTTTACTGTACTTTCCAAGTGCTTAGTCCAGTGCTCTGCATATAGAAGGTGCTCAATAAATTCATTCACTCATTCAATAGCATTTATCGAGTGCTTACTATGTGCAGAGACTGAATGAATGAATCTCCAAATTCCTTGCCTCCCAGTTCCCTGGCTGCCGGACTCCTTTCCCTGTCATTCAAATATCAATAATAATGACGATGATGGTATTCGTTCAGCTCTTCCTATGTGCCAAGCACTGTTCTAAGCGCTGGGGTAGATACAAGGTCATCAGGTTGTCCCATGTGGGGCTCACAGGCTTCATCCCCATCTGGCAGATGAGGTAACGGAGACACAGAGAAGTGAAGTGACTTGCCCAAGGTCACCCAGCAGACATGTGGTGGTGCCGGGGTTAGGATCCAAATCTTTCTGACTCCTAGTCCTGTGATCTTTCCACTAAGCCATCCTGCTTCTCTCACTAGTGCTCTGCACACAGTAAGCGCTCAATAAATACAATTGACTGGCTGATTGGCTCATCTGTCTCTATCTGTTACTGATTTGTCCATTCCAAGCGCTTAGTACAGTGCTCTGCACATAGTAAGCGCTCAGTAAATACTATTGAATGAATTTCCTCTCTCTCCCAGGGAGCTCATCTGCTCACGGGGCTTCACTACCACCTGTTGGTGGAGAGGTCTCTTGCCCAGCTCTCCAGCCCTGACCTCTCTGACCCGCAATCCCACAACTCAATCCATCCGTGAATCTTATGTAGGGGATAGAGCAGGGGCCCGAGAGTCAGAAGGTCATGGGTCCTAATCCTAGGTCTGCTACTTGTCTGCTGGGTGACCTTGGGCAAGTCACTTCACTTCTCTGTGCCTCAGTTCCCTCATCTGTAAAATGGGGACTTGGACAGTGAGCCCCACATGGGACAACCTGACTACCTTGTATCTACCCCAGAGCTTAGAACAGTGCTTGACAACCAGTAAGCGCTTAACAAATATTATAATTATAATTATTATTTGTTGAGGGCTTATTGTGTGCAGAGCGCTGCACTAAGCGCTTGGGAGAGTACAATATCACAAGAAACAGACACATTCCCTGCCCACAACGAGTTTACAATCCAGAGATGAACATATTTAATCTCCTCAAAGCCGTCGGGACATTTCAAGCCTTATGTTCCTCCCGCACCTCAAACCCGAGATGGCTGAAACAGACCCCCTCATCTCTCCAGGCAAACCCCACCACCCGCCCTCCTGCAAACTTTCCCATTTCCATCAAAATCACCAACAGCCTCCTCTTCCCCGAGTCATCCTTGATTCTTTGCTCTCATTCTCCCTTTTTTTAATGGTACTAAGCAGCGTGGCTCAGTGGAAAGAGCACGGGCTTGGGAGTCATAGGTCACGGGTTCGAATCCCTGCTCTGTCATTTGGCAGCTGTGTGACTGTGGGCGTCACTTAACTTCTCTGTGCCTCAGTTCCCTCATCTGTAAAATGGGGATTAACTGTGAGCCTCACGTGGGAGGACCTGATTACCTTGTATCTATCTCAGCACTTAGAACAGTGCTCTGCACATAGTAAGCGCTTAACAAATACCAACTTTATTATTATTATTATTATTACTATGTCCCAGACACTGTACTAAGCACTGGGGTAGACACAAGGCTCATCAGGTTGAACACAGTCCCTGACTCACCCAGTGCTCACAATATAAATCAGGGGAAGGATGATTGAATCCCCATTTTGCAGACGACGTACCTGGGGCCTAGAAAAGTGAAGTGACTTGTACAAGTTCACGCAGCAGACGAGATGTGAAGATGGGATTAGAACGCAGGTCTTTTGACTCCCAGGTCTGGGCTTTATCACCTAAGGCCTCCCTCTCACCTCTCAAATCGCCAAGCCCTGCCAGTTCTTCCTGTTCCTCTCCCAGATCCGCCCCCTCCTCACCCCCCAAAATAATTACGGTATTTATTAAGTGCTTACTATATGCCAGGCACTGTTCTAAGCACCGAGGCACTGTACTAAGCACCAGCACTGAGGCACTACTAAACTGTTCCGGCCCTGGTCCGATCTCTGCTCTTGTCACAGCTATGCTGTTAAATCACAGTTCATTCGTTCATTAGATTGTATTTATCGAGCGCTTACTGTGTGGAGAGCACTGTACTAAGCGCTTGGAAAAGTGCAATACAGCAATAAACAGTGACATTCCCTGTCCACAACGAGCTCATAGTCTCACCAGTTGACCTGCCTGCAGCCTCTTTCCCTCCTACTTAGAATGCAAGCCCCATGTGGGACAGGGATTGTTTGATCTGATTACTGGTATCTCCCAGGGTTTAGTGCAGTGTTTGGCACATAGTAAGCACTTAAATAACGTAATCATCGTCTAATCTCCGCTGTATGGATCGTCTTCCGACGGATCATCTTCCTGCCCCGTCATTCCATCCTCATTCCTCCTCTTCTTAAACCTCACTAGATCGCAAGCTCCTTAAAGGCCAAGTTCTTGTCTGCATAGTCTAGTGCATCGTACTGACCGAAGCGCTTAGTACAGTGCTCTGCAGGCAGTAAGCACTCAATAAATACCACTGATTGATTAATAGAGAAGCAGCATGGCATAGTGGATAGAGCACAGGCCAGGGAGTCAGAAGGTCAAATTGGCCACTTGTCTGCTGTGTAGCCTTGAGCAAGTCACTTTTCTTCTCTGGGCCTCAGTTATCCCATCTGTAAAATGGGGATTAAGACTGCGAGCCCCACGTGAGACAGGGACTGTGTTCAACCCGATTTGCTTGGATCCACCTCAGGGCTTAGTACAGTGCCTGACACACAGTAAGTGCTTAATATCATAATTATTATTATAAATGATTAAAAACACTCCTTCCAAGTCAACCTGACAGCCGTCCCTCGCTCCCGACTCTCCCGCCTCCGTCCCCTCTCTCCTCCGGAAGAGAACTCCTTTCCACTCCACGATCGGCAGACCCCAGCTCTCCCCACCTTCCAATCCCTCCTGAAATCCCCACCACCTCCGAAAACCTTCCCTGATTCATCTCTCAGCACCTGGAGCTCTGTCAGCCCTCTAGCCGTCTCCAACGCCGAGGGGCTGATTTCCACCCTCCTGGGCCCCCACGGACACATTTCGGCTCAAATGATTGATTTTGAGGACTTTAGCCATCACTAGTTTCACGTTTTGTCTTCCCTGTTGGACTGGAAGCTGCTTGCGGGCAAGGAATGCACCTCTGTTATTCTGTAATAATAATGATTGCATTTGTTAAGCGCTTAACTATGTGCCAAGCACTGTTCTAAGCACTTTCCTAAGCTCAACCACTGTTCTACCCCTCCACACCAAGTGGATGCTCAGTAAATGACACTGCTAGTACTGTTACTACAGCTACTACTGATAATAATAGTGATAATGATGATGGTATTTGTTAAGAGCTTACTATGTGCCAAGCACTGTTCTAAGCACTGGGGTAGATACAAGGTAATCAGGTTGTCCTATGTAGGGCACAGTCTTCATCCCCATTTTCCAGATGAGATCACTGAGGAGAGAGAGAATCGAGGTGACTTGCCCAAAGTCACGCAGCTGACAAGTGGCGGAGCCGGGATTAGAACCCACCACCTCTGATTCCCAAGCCCGGGCTCTTTCCACTGAACCATGCCACTTCTCTAATTACTAGTACCACTGGTATTCCTACTACTACTACTAGGAGAAGCAGCGTGGCTTAGTGGAAAGAGCACAGGTCTTGGATTCTAATTCTGCCTCTGCAACTTGTCAGCTGTGTGACTTTGGGCAAGTCACTTAGCTTCTCTGGGCCTCAGTTCCCTCACCTGTAAAATGGGGATGAAGACTGTGAGCCCCATGTGGGGCAACCTGATTACCCTCTATCTCCCCCAGAGCTTAGAAGACTGCTTGGCACATAGTAAGTGCTTAATAAATACCGACATTATTATTATTATTATTATTATTATTACTATTACCACCATTACTACTACTGCTACTAGAGAAGCAGCGCCGCTCAGTGGAGAGAGTCCAGGCTTAGGAGCCACAGGTCATGGGTTCTAATCCCGGCTCCGCCACTTGTCTGCTGTGTGACCCTGGGCAAGCCACTTCACTTCTCTGGGCCTCAGTGACCTCTTCAGGAAAATAGGGATGAAGACTGGGAGCCCCACGTGGAACGAACTGATCACCTTGTATCCCCTTAGCGCTTAGAACAGTGCTGCAATATAGTAAGTGCTTAACAAATGCCATCATCATTATTATTATTACTATTACCAGTTCCAACACTTGCCAAATCCCTCCGCCTCCCCCCCAGCCCCCGCCTCCCTGAAAGCCGTGACCCGCCCTGCCTCTTGCTGAGCCCACCGCGATCCCCAGAGCCCGTGACGATCCAAGGGGACCAAACAGGACAGCGACCTCAGGGTACCTCTCCCTCTCCCCGTTTCCCCCCTCCTCCTCCTCCTCCTCCTCTGCTTCTCCCTCCTGGAAAATCAACAGCTCCAATTGTCGCACACTTGAGATTAGGAAAACATCAAATCCATTAGTGCTTGGCAAAGGCCTCCCGCTTTCGTCCTCCTAGAATAATGGGATGGAGGGAGAGAGGGGGGCTGGTTAATGACCTTCCCGGGAGCCTGCCACCCCCTCCCCAGCCCCCGGCCTCCCCAGCCCCGGCCCCAGCACAGCCCCAGCTTTGTCTCCTTGGCAAAGGTCTTTAGCATCTGCTCTGAGGTCCCGAGCCCGGCTCAGGGGGGGCTCTCTTTCATTCATTCGATCATATTTACTGAACGCTTACTGTGCGCAGAGCACTGTATCGAGCGCTTGGAAAGTACAATTCAGCAATAAAGAGAGACAGTCCCTACCCTCAACGGGTTTACAGTCTGGGGAGGGAGGTGCCCCAGGTTAGGTCTGCCCCCCCCACCTCCCACCCAAGCGGATCCACGCTCTCTGGTACATGGAAGAGGATAGGACACAGGCCTTGGAGCCGGAAAGTCGTGGGTTTAAATCCCGGCTCCGCCACTTGACTGCTGTTTGGCCTTGGGCAAGTCGCTTCACGGCTCTGAGCCTCAGTTCCCTCATCTGGAAAATGGGGATGGAGGCTGTGAGCCCATGCGGGACAGGGGCTGTGTCCAACCCGATTTGCTTGTATCCACCCCTGCAATTAGTGCAGTGCCTGGCACATAGTAAGCGCTTAACAAATACCACTATTATTATTACATCTCCGCCAAAACCCTCCAGGCTTGCAGAGGCTATATTGGGGTACAGGCAATGCCTGGACCCATTGAACCCTAGGGGACAATTCCAGCTCTAGGGTCCCAAAAAGAGTCCCCCTTTCCACCTTTTGGTGGGCCCAAGGAGTGGGGAGGGGAGTCAGGGATACCCCTCCCAAGATAGAATGAACTCCACTCCTTTCTTCCCAAGCTTCATTTTCCAGCCTCACCCTAGAACAATGACCCAGGGACAGTGGCTGGTGGGGTGGGAGGGGGACAGCTCCAGGGGACCCCCGGGATTCCTGTTATCGAGGGTGGGAAGGCAGGGGAGTCGGGCAGCAGTGTGGTCCAGTGGAAGCAACCTGAGTCTGGGAGTCAGAGGACCCGGATTCTAATTCCTGCTCCTCCACTTACCTGCTGTGTGACCTCGGACAAGTCTTTTCGCTTCTTCTGGGCCTCAATTCCCTCATCTGCAAAAGGGGGATTCAATCCCTGTTCTCCCTCCTACTTAGACCGCGAGGCCCAGGTGGGACGCGATGATCTTGTATTCATTCATTTAATCGTATTTATTGAGCTCTTACTGTGTGCGGAGCACTGTACTAAGCACTTGAAAAGTACAATTCCGCAACAGAGACAATCCCTACCCAACAACGGGCTGCGCTTAGTACAGTGCTTCTAAGCGCTTAACAAATACCACCACTATTATGATTGTCATTAGGAGACTGAAAGCTGTGGAGAAACAGGATCCAAGCTTGTCTGTTTCCCTCTCTGGACTGTAAGCTCGTTGTGGGCAGGGAATTTGTTGTATTGTTCTAGTGGACTGTCCCAAGCGCTTAGTAGAGTGTTCTGCACACAGTAAGCATTTGTTAAGTACCATTCACTAAGACCCCATTAATCTCTCACCCTGTAAACTCCAAATTCCAGGTCGGCAGTGCTACTATTGAAAGGCTTGGGGCCCTTGGGTCCTCGGGCAACATTTCTGCACACACCCCATATACTCGATAGCTTCCCGCACCTGGAATTTCTTTCAGCATCTGCCAGCCCGGCTAGATCTCAGGTCCGCCCCCCCCCCCCCCCGAGAGCCGGGATGGTGCCGGCGTGATCTAGTAGGAAGACCACGGGTCCGGGAGTCCGAGGACCACGGTTCTAATCCTGGCTCTGCTACTTACCAGCTGGACGAGTAACTTCTCGGGGCCTCGGTTTCCTCATATGAAAAACAGGGAGTCAATAGGGGTTCTCCCTCCTCTTTAGACAGCCAGCCCTCTATGAGACAGGGATTGTGTCCGGCCTAATCGTCACTCAATCAATCGTCATTACTGTTTATCGTGTGCAGAGCGCTGTCCTAAACTCTTGGGAGAGTACAATGGGACAGGGTTGGTAGACACATTCCCTGCCCACAAGGACTTAGAAGTCCATAAGTATAAGTTGAAGTATAAGAATCAGCGTGGCTTAGTGGAAAGAGCTCAGGCTTGGGAGACAGAGGTTGTGGGTTCTAATCCCGGCTCTGCCACTTATCGGCTTATCACATCAGATTTGGCGCAAGTCATTTCACTTCTCTGTGCCTCAATTACCTTGTCTTTAAAATGGGGATTAAGACTGTAAGCCCCACGTAGGACAACTTGATTACCTAGATTCTACATCAGTACTTGGCACACAGGAAGCTCTTAACAAATACCGTCATTATTATTATTGTTACTAACTCCACTGTTCTTTCCCAATCCCTCAATTCAGTGCTCCAAATACGGTGGTCTGTAAGCTCCTTGAGGGCAGGGATTAACGTCTACTATTGTACAAGCGCTCAGGACATGGCAGAGGCTCAGTAAAGAATAATCAATATGGTATCTCTTAAGTGCTTACTATGTGCCAGGCACTGTACTAAGTGCCGGGGTGGATACAAGTAAATCGGGTTCGACACAGTCCCTGTCCCACATAGGGCTTGCAGCCTCGACTCCCATTTTACAGATGAGATCACTGAAGCCCAAAAGAAGTAAAGTGACTTGCCCAAGGCCACCCAGCAGACAAGCAGGAGAGCCGGGATTAGAACTCATGACCTTCTGACTCCCAGGCCCACGTTCTAGCCACTACTAAACGCTGCGGATGACCGACTGACACGCTGAGCAGACGGGAGCCGAGACAGCCAATACCTTCTGCAGGTCTGGATGCAAGGGGGAAAGGTCGGTGGGATGAAGAACGGGGACAGAGGGTTTAGGTTGAAAATGAAAGGGCTTCTGAAAGGGTTGAAAATGCAAGGGTACCCGATACTAGAAGGGTAGAAAGCACAAAGGCAGCACAGGTCTGAGTCTGACCCAGCCTGCAACCCTGAGAACTGTCCTGCTTGAATTCACTGGGGATGAAAATCCCTTCCTTTTGCAGGAAAGGGGAAGGCTGGGAGGCTGGAGAGAGGGGAGGCGGGGGAGAGGGGAAGCTGGGGAGAGAGAGGAGATGGGGGAGAGGGGAAGCTGGGGAGAGAGAGGAAGAGAGGAAAGGGAGGCAGAGGAGATTTGGGGAGAGAGAGGAGATGGGGAGAGGGGAAGGTGGGGAGAAAGAGGAAGGAGAGAGGAGAATGGGGAGATAAGAGACTGGAAAAGGGAAGATGGGAAGAGAGAGGAAGAGAGGAAGGAGAGAGAGAGGAGATTGGGGAGAGAGAGGAGATTGGGAGAGGGGAAGCTGGGGGGGGGGGGAAGTGGGGAGGGGAAGCTGGGGAGAGAGAGGAAGGGGAAAGAGGAGATTGGGGAGAGAAAGGAGATGGGGAGAGGGGAAGCTGAGGAGAGAGAGGAGATTGGGGAGAGAGAGGTGGGGGAGAGAGGAAGCTGGGGAGAAAGGGGAAAGAGAGAGGGGAGACTGGGGAGAGAGGAGATAGGAGGGGGAAGCTGGGGAGAGAGAGGAAAAGAGGAAGGGGAGACAGAAGAGATTGGGGAGAGAGAGGGAAAGCTGGGGAGAGACAAGAAGAGAGATAGGGGAGAGAGAGGAGATGGGGAGAGGGGAAGCTGGAGAGAGAGAGGAAGAGAGGAAGGGGAAAGAGGAGATTGGGGAGAAAGAGGAGATGCGGAGAGAGGAAAACTGGGGAAAGAGAGGAAGTGAGGAAGGGGAGAGAGAGGAGACATGGGAGAGGGGAAGCTAGGGAGAGGAGAGAGAAAGAGGAGAGAGGGGATGGGGGAGAGGAGATAGGAGGGGGAACTTGGGAGAGGGGAAGCTGGGGAGAGGAGAATGGGGAGGGGGGAAGCTGGGGAGAAAAGCAGGAGGGCTGAGAAGGGACTGAGGAGAGGAAGCTGAGTGCTTAGTACAGTGCTGGAGGGCTTAGGACACTACTTTGCACACAGTAAGCGCTCAATAAATACAACTAAAGCAGAGGAGATCTCTGGAGATCCAGTCAGGAACACTGAGTGCTAGTAGGATGTTACCTCCCCCTTGCCTGGAACAATTTAACTAGAGATACAAACACTCCACCCAAGGTTTCAGTAATTCAATAATTTATTCATCTAAAAAAGTGTGTAAAAGTATATAGCTCTCATCCACAAGGTATATATGAATGACATTTAAAATGGAGGCCTTTTTATTATTGTTTCTTTTTATCAAAGTCTTTAGTGTACTGTACCAGCGATATACTGTAGTTTTTTTTTAAATGAACTTCACATATTTTTGTATTCTTTCAAATTGTCTGCTCTATATAAAAGAAGCTTACTGCAAAATGCTCAAAGGAAAAAAAAAAAGAGAGAGAGAGAGAAATTCAGAACTTCCCAGAAATGTACAGCTTTTACATTTAAAAAAGGTTCTGAAATATACATCCAAGCATGCTGGGCAGTGACCCTTGACCCCAACCCCCTCCCACCCCTGCCCGCCCGGCCCCGCCCCCCCAATCCCTCACTCTCCCTCCCCACCCCCCAGCTCCACCCAAGGTAATAGTTCTGCTCTCTACGTGATTTCCAAAATTAGAAATTAAAAACAAAAAATAAAATAACTTCTTCCCTCTGTAGCAAATCCAGGGCTTGTACATTTCAGATTAATTCAGTAAAAAACTCACAAGTAAAATAATGCATATTTAAGGGAAATATTATACAGACTTTTTCACACAGAAGTACATAATAAGATTTTTTAAAATCTATTGCCATTCATTTATTTTGCACAAAAACGTATAAATATGTCACCAGCTTTTAACTTAAAAAAAAAAGACTTAAATAAAAACGACACCAGATGAAAACTACCCTTTGCTGCCATTTTTTTTTTTTGTAATTTCTGTGGGGTGTTTTTTTTGTTTGTTTTTCCCTTTTTTGCTTAGAACTGGGTTTCTAGGGAAGAAAAAGCCCCTGTGTAAAAACAGCCCGTTAGAAAAAAAATCCAAAGTTCTGATGGATTCTGGGAAAAAAACAACCCCCAAGTGGTAAAAGATTACAAATGTCTAACTTTACAATTTGTTTGCTCACCGTGTTAATTTTTTTTATACAAGTTTACAATCTTCATCATCTTATGCTCTTCAAAAGGCCTTGAGAATTCTCCTTTCTGATTAAGAAAAAATAGCACTGCGATATTTTTCAAGTCAATTTTACACTGTACACGTTAGATACAAACGGTTTGATTGAGCGGATTCGTGGGAACCTATAGAGCGCCGAGAGAGACAAGATGCTTCCCCTGTCATCTCCCCGCCGGGTGGGTGCAGAGAACGGGGAAAGACTCAGATCCAGGTTTTGCTCTGCCATCCCCACCGCCCAGCAGACTCCTTTTTCTTAATATAATTTGATTTTCGACGTTAGATTATCTCAAGAAAAATATTTTAAAAAAAACCATAGCAATTATTACATTTTTCCTTTATGTTGGGGTTTTGTTTTTGTTTTTGTTTTTTTTTTTGGTGTTTTTTTTGTTGTTGTTTTTTCTTTAACCAGAACACTAAAGTCTTTTGGAAGAACGTTTTAAAATTTGCATGATTCTCTCGGCTGGCGGCTGGGTCCGGGCGGGATATCTCGGGGGGTCAGGAGGTGGCCGCTCTGCCAGGTGACCCTCCGTTCCTCAGGGTCGGGATGCCCGGTGCCGAGCCCGCGCTCGACCGAGACGATCGAACCGATTCGCCGTCGCCGGGGCCGAGAGGCCGCCCTGGACCGCGCCGACTTCCTGCTTGGCTCCAGGGCCACCGAGCCCGCAGCACTTTTCCTCGTTAACTTTGATTATTTCTTTGAAATAATATTCCTATGGTCCGGAAAAGAGACACCATATTCGCCACTGTTTTGTTTTCTTTCTCGTCCCCCACGAGGGCACGCTCCTTCTTATTTTGCCGTACGGAAGAATTCATCTGCTTCCATCTTTTCAATCCTTGTTTTCCAGCATCATCATTCAACGATGGGGGCGGGGTGAAAAATATACCTCAATGGTAAACTCTAAGGCTGTTAACACACCCGTCGGCCCAGTCCGGCCCTGAGGCTACAGCGGCCCTCTTTGCCGTCCAGTGTTTTTCCTTCATTCAACACTGGCCACCTGTGGACACCAGGGAAACAATGGGATTCCCCAAATCCCGGGTTGTTGGCCACTGCCGACGGTGACCCCTGACTCCGGGCTGGTCGCCTCGCTGGCTCCCACCCCCTTTCTGCTTTCTCGCGGGGGAGAGGACGGACAGGTCGGCAGATGATTCATCCCGGCGCGGATCGGATCTGGGTTTCATCTGCTGTACCCGGTCCTCGCTAATTCCACAACAACAACCACGACGACGTAAAGACCACAACAAGACAACCTAAAATAAATAGACAGAACGAAAAATACCCCCAGGACGTTCGCATCACCGCTGACGGGAAGGAAATCCCACGATGACTTTGGGCCCATCCGCCGGGAGGAGGGGTGTAGGCGTCACTTGCCGGCCACCCTCGCTGACCACCGGCGGGCTTGAGCCCCAGGGGCCCCGCGTGGTCCTCCCCGGGGCCGACGGACACCATCTCCTTTGGGTCCGCTTTCCTTTTCTGGCCTGCAGGTACACTGACCCTTGGAGGCGGGCCCGTATCTTTCAGACCGACTGTCCGCGAGTCGCTCCTTGGGGGGGGGAAGGAGCACTGAAGGAGAGCAGGCAGGTGCTCACTGAGCAGCGGAAGCACAGCCCGGGGCCCAAGGGAGGCCCACGGGAAGCGAAGGAAGAGGCGGAGATTGCAGTCGACGCGCTTCTTGGATCAGCGGGAAAGGGGTGTCCCCGTGGTGGCGGGGAGAGGGGTGTCACGGGGGGAGGGGACCGAGCCGGGGAGGACAAGTGCTTTTCCGACGACTAGAGTATATTCATGATGGCGTTGTACAGCTGGGTGAGCACCACGAAGTGGACGGGAAGGCAGGAGGAGCGATCCTGAGTGGCAGGGTTACAGGTGAGCCACGACAGTGCATTGTACTGCTCCAAAACAAACCTGCAAACAATGGAGAGACAGAGAGGGAGACAGAGGGTGAGAGAGAGAGGGATGGCAAGAGGAAGAGATAACGAGAGAAACGGAGAGAGAGACAAAGAGGGAGAGATAGAGAGAGGGAGAGAAATGGAGTGAGAATAAAGAGACAAAGGAAGAGAGAAAGATGGAGATACAGAGAGAGGGAGAGATGGAGGGAGGGAGAGAAAGATAGATGGAGATAAGGAGAGATAATGAGAGGGAGAGACAAGGAAAGAGGGCGAGGAGGTGGGGGGAGAGGAAAAGGGAGAGGGAGAGGAGGAGAGGGAGAGAGAAATGCCAGTTTAGACATTGCCAAGAGCCATTTTGGCCCCCGTCTGTCCCCTGCCCCCCCCGGCCCAGCCAACCCCCGGCCTTCTGGCCAGAGGAAAGGGTGCAGGGCAGGTTTGAACGGTCTGTCTGACCGGCCCCAGAAGGCCTCCCTTGAGGGGGCTCCGGCTCTCATCCCCGGGCGTAAGTGAGGGCGAAGGGCAGGGCCCTGACCACTGGCGTCCAAAGAGCCTCTCTCATACTAACCCTCTCTGGGGGATCGAGAGGGGCACCCCAGGGGACCCTGCCCACACCCTCGACCCACCTGGCCAGCCCCCAGCCCACTTTCCTGGGGAGGGCATGGGGCAGTGTGAAGGAAATGTTCACCAGGGTGAGAAGTGGGGAGGAAAGGGAGAGTCAGAGGAGGAGTTGGAAGAGGAGGAGGAGAAAAAGGAGGAGGAGTTGGGGGAAGAAGAGGTAGGAGAATCCCTGGGGAGCCACAAGTGGGACAGAGACTTTAAGCTCATCCTCTAGCCTGGAAGCTCATTATGGAGAGGGAACGGGTCTGCTAATTCTCCCGCACTTGTACTCCCCCAAGCACTTAGAACAATGCTCTGCATATAGTAAGTGCTCAGCGTGGCTCAGTGGAAAGAGCCTGGGCTTGGGAGTCAGAGGTCATGGGTTCGAATCCCTGCTCTGTCACTTGGCAGCTGTGTGACTGTGGGCAAGTCACTTAACTTCTCTGTGCCTCAGCTACCACATCTGTAAAACGGGGATTAACTGTGAGCGTCATGTGGGACAACCTGATCACCCTGTCTCTACCCCAGCGCTTAGAACAGTGCTCTGCACATAATAAGCTCTTAACAAATACTGATTGATTGATTGATTGACAGAGAGAAAGGTAAAACAAGTGCCAATATGATCCCTGAGGTTTCGGCCTCAGGTGGGGTAGGGAGCTACCCTCGCCTAATGGATGAGTTGAGAAGTAAAAAGAGCCTTTGCTTTGGTTTTAAAACGAAGCCCCTGCCTTTCAGGAAGCTCAGAAGCTTGGAGTAGCCATGACATAAAGTCAAGTAGGCCGTCGCTAGCCGTTCCTTTCACTGGATCGGGATGGCGTGGGAGGGGGCCTCTTCCCATTGAGGAATCGGCCCCCAGGAATCAGGGTCCAGATCGGGGGGCGGCACGGAGGCGAAGCAGGGGCCCACGCGGAAACCCGTTCTGGGGCCGACCGCGTGGGGCCAAGGTGTGCGGATGGATCCGTCGGCCAGCCATCGGTAAATAAATCAATTTATTCCATCAGCAGTTGTTGAGCGTGCTCTGTTGGGTGGCGCGCTGTCAGGTGGGGCCTGGCGGGGGTGAGGGCGGGAGGGAGGGAGTTACCTCAGGACGTCAGAGGTGGTTTTGGAGTCTAGAGGGTGCGGAACCCGCTGGGAATTCCGGGCCGGCAGAAGGTCGTCCGTCTGGGCCACGGAGATGTGGTGATGCAGGGAGGCCTGGGGAAGGAGAATATGGGGTGTGAGGGTGAGGGGGCGGGGTGGGTTACGCCGCCAGGCAGCAGAGCAGGGGGCTCCTGCACTGGATGCACCCGCCACGCTCCGGGGCGCTGACGGGCGAGAGCTGGACGCGGCCCCCTCCGCCATGTCCGCATTTGCTGTGGGCAGGGGGGAAACCTCCGGGACTTGGGACAGCCCTTGGGACGATGGCAAATCTCCGGGAGCCTTCCGAGACAAGCAGGCTCGGGCCAGGCCCGGGCTTGGGGAAAGAGATTCTGGGACACGGGCAGGGTGGAGCCCCACCACGGGGGGAGTTGCCCACGGGGCCGCCCCCGGCGGAGGGAGAGGGCAGCTAGCATGGATTCCGAAGAGATGCCAGTCCGGCTCCCACCTATCTGGCAACCGGGGAGGCAGTGGGGCCTAGAGGGAGAGCTTGAGCCTGGGCTCGAGTCCCGCCTCTGCCACAGATCTGCAGTGCGGCCTCCGGAAAGCTCATTCGACCTCCCTGGGTCTCGGTCACACGTTCCGCCCCGGACGAGCTGGGTGGTGAGGAGGCTCCCCTCCCCCGCTCGCCCCCTGACCCCCGGCCACCGGGCCCGGCCGCCCTCAGACGAACCTTCAGGAACAGGGGACACTGATTCTGGGCCTGTGGGCAGGCTGACCAGAACCACTGCGGGAGATTCTCGGCTTTGGCGGTCGACACGAAATAGCCCAGGGCCAGGGGCTGCTGCTTCAGTTCTTCCGGGGCTTCTCTAGAAAGCAGGCGCTCTCCTTGACTCTGTGCGAAACAAGCCGAGAAAGGGGGGATGGGAAGAAGCTCCGACCGGCGATTTGAAAAGCCTCTTTCCGCCGGCCGTGACGGCTTTCCGAAAAAGGGAAGCCGGACCACCTGGATCGGAGCCCTCGCCCAACCGAGAGAGGGCAGGGTGGGTGGGGATGGAGAGGGACAGCTTCACGGCTTCCGCTGCCCCGCTGAGATGCGAGTGGGGAGCGACAAGGGTGCGTGACGTGGCCTAGTAGCTAGAGCCCGGGCCTGGGGAGTCAGAAGGACCCGCGTTCTAATCCCAGCCCCGTCACTTGTCTGCTGGGAGACCTTGGGCAACTCACTTCACTTCCTTACGCCTCAGTGACCTCTTTCTTTTGGAAAATGGGGATTGAAACTGTAAACCCCTGTGGGACAGGGACTGTGTCCAAACAGAATAGCTTGTATCTATCCCAGTGCTTAGAACAGTGCTTGATGCATAGAAAGCGCTTAACAAATGCCATCATTTCTATCATTTATTTATTGCTATGTCTCAGGGTCCTCCCCAAGAGTCCGGGCCTGGGAGTCAGAAAGTCCTGGGTTCCAGTCCTGGCCCTGCCACTTGTCTGCTGTGTAACCTGGGGAAAGTCACTTCACCTCTCTGGGCCTCAGTACCCTCATCTGTAGAATGAAGATTAAGACTGTGAGTTCCACGTGGTACAAGGATCGTGTCCAACCTGACTACCTTTTATCTATGCCAGTGCAGCACTTAGAAGAGTGCCTGGCACAGAGTGCTTAAAGAACATTTTGTTATTTTGTTATTCTGTTAATGAATTGTACATTGCCTTGATTCTACTTAGTTGCCATTGTTTTTACGAGATGTTCTTCCCCTTGACTCTATTTATTGCCATCGTTCTTGTTTGTCCGTCTCCCCCGATTAGACTGTAAGCCCGTCAAGCGGCAGGGACTGTCTCTATCTGTTGCCGACTTGTTCATTCCAAGCGCTTAGTACAGTGCTCTGCACATAGTAAGCGCTCGATGAATACTATTGAATGAATGAATGAACATCCCATAATTATTCATTATTATGGTAGGGGGCGGGCAGAGGAGGCTGAAGAGGGGCCTGGAGTCCCTGCCCCGAAGAAGGAACCCCACACTTTCATTCATTCAGTCGTATTTATTGAGTGCTTACTGTGTGCGGAGCAATGAACTAAGCACTGGGGTAGATACAAATTAATCGAGTCGGACACAGTCCGTCCCACATTGGGCTCACAGGCTTAATCCCCATTTTACAGATGAGTTAGTTAACTGAGGCCCAGAGAAGTGACTTGCCCAAGGTCACACAGTAGACAAGTAGCAGAGCTTGGATTAGAACCCAGGTCCTTCTGACTCCCAGGACCGTGCTCTATACACTAGGGCACACTGCTTCGATCAATGGGGGCTTCAGTGGAGGTGGGGAGTGGTGGCCTGTGGGCCTCTGACCCCCCACCCCACCCCCAGGGCCCTGAACCGGAGGAATCCCCTGTGTTTTTTTTGGGGGGGTGTCCCCCACCGCCACGCCAGGGGAGCTCTCTGAGGTCCAGAAGGGCCTCCGCAGCGCCGACGGAACCAAGGGGGAGCGTGCCAATCCGACAGCCCGTGTTGGGACTTGTACCAGACGCCTCGCTGGGTGGGTCTGGCACCATCCCCGCCATTACTCTCGCTTTCCATGAAAGCTTCTCCCCGCGGCATGTCCCCTCCAAGGCCCTCGCTCCCCCTCCCATCCCCGCTCCCGCCCTCTCCATCCCTTCCCAACTAGCTCGGCAGGCTGCCGGGTTCGGAACACCCTGTACCTTGTCGGCAGAGAGCGGGCCGCCTCGGCTGCCCCCCTCGGAGGGGAAACCGGCTCCCAGCCCCCCATCAGACTGCTCGTTCCGAGCCGGTTCCAACACGAACCCTTTGCCCCGGAGCCCCTGAAGCGGAGCCCCATGTCCCCGCTGGAATATCTTAATCGGGCATCAAAGGGCCGGGGCCGGGCTGGGAGGGGTTGCCCGCACACCTGGGCGCGGGGGCCCGAGCCAGCCGAGCCGCCGGCCCGGCTCACGGAGCCCCCCTCGGGGCCCGGTGGCGCGGGGGAGCGGGGGGTCAGACACGACAATTCATTACGGGGTTGGGGTGCGGGTCGGGGGCGAGGCTCGAGCCCCTCCAACCTGCAGGCTAACGATCACACGCGGCTGCATTTTTAACCACGGAAATTACAGCTCAATTACCAGCCCCTTGTTAATGGTTAGACCGAATTACTCCGACAGGTTCACCCAGGGAGGGCCCGCGGGCGGCTCGGGCTCCCGAGCGTAGCGCTGTTCCGCTCCGTGGAAGCACCCGGCCTTCCCGGCACGACTCTCCCCCCGGCCGGGTGCGGGACCCCGCTCTGGGTGCCGGAGACCAGGTCCCGGTCACCGGGGTGTCGCCCCGCCCCGCTCCCCTCTCTCGGGCACCGTGCGCCACTCTGGGCCCCGTGGTTAGCGTCGTGGCCTTCTGGCGGTTATTCACACCTTGAAACTCCCGCTCATCTTAATGATGATGATAATCTCGATAATGAAAAATAATGATGGTGGCATTTATTGAGCGCTTACTAACTCGCCTCTGCCACCTGTCGGCTGTGTGGCTTTGGGTAAGTCACTTTACTCCTCCGTGCCTCAGTTCCCTCACCTGTAAAATGGGGATGAAGACCGTGCGCCCCACATGGGACAGGGACTGTGTCCAACCTAATTCGCTTGCACCCACCCAGCGCTTAGTTCAGTGCCTGGCACATTATAAACGCTTAACAAATACCTCAGTTATTATTAATATTACTATTATTCTACATCGAGTACCGGGACTCACACGAGATAACGAGGTCAGCCACGGACCCGGTACCACGCGTGGCTCACAGACTGAGGGGGACGGAGGGCAGGAATTGAATCTCTGTTTTTCAGAGGAGGAAACTGAGGCCCAGAGAAGTGAAGTGACTGGCTCAAGACCACCCGGCAGGCTAGAGGCAGAGCCGGGATTAGAACCCAGGCTCCTCTGACGCCCAGGCCCGAGCTCTTCCCGCCAGGCCCTGTCGCTTCTCCTTGCCGTCTGGACCTTTCTCAAGGACCAGGAGAGGTGAGTTCCAGATGTCAGTCCCGGTGCCTGCTGGCCTGAGGGAGCAGAGTGGCCCTGGAAGCGGCAACCTCTGTGCCCGGCTGCAGACGGGCACCCTTCCCTGTTCCACCTGCTCGGTGTGGGGCTTGTCTCCTGTGTCCTCCCTCTCCCCCCAACCCGACCCTGGCGCCCCCCGGCCCCCTTCGGTGAATCCGAGGCTGATGGGATGCGCTAAACTGACAGGAACCAAAGCCCCTAAGCCCCAGATGACATGCCGGCATCTGGACGGGTGTTGTTTCTGATGTGGCTTTTTCTTGTTAGAGACTAAGGTGAAGATATCAACAGACCGATTTTCGGTTTCTCTCCCCGAGCCCCCGGAACCTCTTAACATCTGAGATGAAGACAGCGGGGCCTAGGCGACGCCGTCGACAAGACACGCGGGTTGACGTGAGCCCCGGCAGAATCCTTTGAATCTGAGCTCTTCGGCTAATCCACCCCCATTATCCGAGGCATATTTATAGATGAAACAAGTTGTAAGCCCTTGGACTTTTTTTTTCCTTTCCCCGAGTGAAGCATTCCGCTTAATGCTTGTGCATTAACTTGAGCACTTCTCTAACAGAGGCTTCCTTTTTGCCAACTTGCAGAGACGGCACTTGCCGTTTTCTCTCCGTCCTGTGGGGAGGGCGTGGATGCGGGCACCAGGGGGACTCGAGAAGCAACGAGGCTTAGTGGACAGAGCACAGGCCTGGGAGTCAGAAGAACGCCCACTTGTCCACTGTGTGACCCTGGGCTGGTCACTTCACTTCTCTGGGCCTCAGCTACCTCATCTGTAGCATGGGAATTAAGAACGTGAGCCCGAAGGGGGACAGGAACTGGTCCGACTTGATTGATTTGTATCTACAGCGGCATTTAGAACAGTGCTTGGCACACGGTAAGCTCTTAACAACTACCGTTATCATTATTGAGGGTCGTGCGATGGACTTCTGCGGTTATTTAGCTTTGTACTTTCCCGAGCGCCTGAAACAGCGCTCTGCCCGCAGTAAGCGCTCAATAAATCCGACTGAACGAATGCATGATAGAAGAGCCTGGCCCAGCGCCTTTGGAACAAACGCCTGCTCGGATTTCACCACCCACAGTTCTTTCGTGGGACAGAGACTGTGTCTGACCCAATTTATCTGCATCCAATCCAGCGCTCAGTACGGTGCCTGGAACATAGTATGAGCTTAACAAACCTAACCCCAGCTCCGTCACCTGTCTGTTGTGTGACCTGGAGCAAGCCACTTAACTTCTCTGTGCCTCAGTTCCCTCACCTGTAAAACGGGGATGAAGACTGTGAGCCCCACGTGGGACAACCTGATTTCCGTGTATCTACCCTAGCACTTAGAACAGAGCTCTGTACGTAGTAAGCGCTTAACAAATACCAACGTTATTATCATGATTTCTCCGACCAAAGGAAGCGGGTCCCGACAGCTGGGGGTGCCCAGCACCGTCCTTCCCGGGACAACCACGCCGCCCTTACCCGACTGTGCTGGAAGTGCGGGCCCATGCCGATCCCCGGCGAGCCCGGGGACGGGGCTGGGGAGGAGTTGGGAGACGAGTGAAGGTTCCCCGTGATTAAGATTCCAATGTCGTTGTCCATGTCGTCTGGGAAGGGGAGGTCGAACATGTCATCTAGGGAGGAGGAGGACAAAGGAGGATCAGAGCGGTGAAAGGCCAGCCGAGCAGGTCCCCCCCTCCGTCTGCCATCCACCCTGGGGTGTTCCGCCTCCCCTGCCGCTGGACCTCAAGCAATTTTGGGGGCAAGGGGCCGGCCGTTGAGACCGTACCTCCCCTCCCTCCCCCGACCCTGGCACACGGTTCCGGGCAGGTTGGCCCAGGGCTCCTACTCCCTCCAAGGCCTGAGAAGCGGATGCGGAGCACGGCGCTCGACGGTCGGCGGCAAGGGCGCCTGGGTCCGGGAGACGGACGGAGGGCAGGGGGCCAACGGTTCCAGTGCCCCGTGACCTCCTCGGCGGCCCTCTGGGCCCCGAACGCCGGGGCCGGGGAAGACCGACAGCCAGCGGCCCTCCGCTCTCTTCCCGACACCAAGATCTTCGTGTCAGGACAGCGCATTAGCAATCCACACCAAAGAGTTTTACATCAGAGGAATTCACTCCCATCACAGCTGGTTCATGATTGCTCTCAGCAATCTGCCAACTTAAATATTTGAAAAACAGTTGGGAGGAAAATCCTCAAACGCGCTTCAATTCCTCTCTGTCAAGCGGGCCAGAGCACTCGGGGTCATGGCCACCACCGTCGCTCCGGCCTCTGTTTGGGGGGCGCAGGCCACAGCGGCTTCCTGAGGGGGCCCAGTGGTGGTGGGGGACCCGCGGCTGAGCCCTGACGCCCCACAGCTCTAGGTGCCAATCTGGTATCCGGGAGCCGCTCCCCCTCCAAAGATCCGCACCGGAGACGGGGCGGGCTTCCCGCCTGGGCCGTCTCCTGTGGCACCGACCTTCTGAAGCCAAGCCCGGGCTCTCCCAAGGCACCTGGGCCAGAGAGCCAGGGTGGGCCATTAAAATGCCCCCTTCCCAACAACCTACAAAAGCAGCATGGTGTAGTGGATAGAGCCTGGGCCTGGGAGTCAGAAGGTCATGTGTTCTAATCCCGACTCTGCCTGCTGTGGGAACTTAGGCAAGCCCCTTCACTTCTCTGAGCCTCAGTTACCTCATCTGCAAAATGGGGATTGAGACTGGGAGCCCCAGATGGGACAGGGACTGTGTCCAACCCGATTTGCCTGTATCCACCCCAGTGCCTGGCATGTGGTAAGTGCTTCACAAATACCACAGTTATTATTATTATTATATTATTATTAGGGGAAGAGGACCGGAATTACCACGGTGCCCCTCTCAATGTCAACGGGCCGCCTCCAGCCCATCTATCCCATCGGAAAAGGAAAGGCTCGGGGCGGGTCGCCCCTGGCCTATTCAGTGACCGCCCACCCCCAGAATCAATCCATCAGTCAGTGGTATGTGTCGAGCGTTTACCGTATGCAGGGCGCCGTACTGAGCGCTTGGGAGAGTGCATACAACCGAGTTGCGAGACACGTTCCCCGCCTGCGAGGAGTTTCCGGGCTAGAGGAATACACCTCTATCCCAACCTTGACTTTTGGGAAGCTGGTACGTCGTCGCCTCCCAAGAAAACACTCAAAGACTACTGGTCCCAGGAGTGCTTGTAAATTTTCGGATGGCCTTCCATGTAAATATTTAATAGAGGGAGAATAAACAACATCGGAACTCAAGGATGCGGCTAGCCTGTAGCCCCAACAGGAAAACTTGCCAGAAGAGATTACGAAGCGTGGGGCCCGCAGTGAAAAGATTCATGGGAATTGACAAATTATCTACCCTTATCACACCAAGGAGGGAGACGTTGAGCCTTTAAAAGACATCACTCCAAATCGTCTCCATTTTCCCTTCGGTGGATACACGCGATGACGATCAGACGGCTGGCACCGAGTAGGCACTTGGTGTGTGCCAATCTCCGTGCTAACGGCTGGCGTAGGCCCCGGGATAATCAGATCGGGCGACGGTCCCTGTCCCAACCCCGGATGTCAACCCCATTTTACAGGCTCGGGGAGGGGCGGGTATCAGCCCGAAGCCACGTAGCAGGCCAACGGCCAGCGGGGACTAGAACTCAGGTCTCCCTTCTCCCCCGTCGGGCTCAACGGTCTCTACCTCGTTTGGCAGTTAGTTACGGCGGCGAATTTGCTCCCCTCTGGGCCGCGCCGTGCACTTAGTCCACCTTATGGCGAAGGGAAAGTTGGCTGGGAAACGCCAGCCCCGGAGGAAGGGGTTTGGGGTCTTTCTCTGCAGCCCCCTCTTCACCCTGCCCCTCTTCGGGCCTTAGTGACCAGGCCTCCCCACACCTCTGCTACACAAAATCGGCTTCGAGTCATGCTCTGTTTAGCCTCCTAAGGCACAAATGAGATGGCTAATGGCTTGGGAGGCAGCTTAATGATTAAACAAAGAACAGGGTTAGGAAAGTTCAATTTAACACCATTTCCAACCCCCCCCCCCGCCCACCCCCAGCCCCATCTACATGCTTCCAATTAGCCTCTGAAGTACCCATGGTTAGGTTAATATAGGTTAAATATTTGTAAGCCCTGCTCTTAGATAGAATTCCAGAACCTCGGAAGGATAGCTGCCCGTATATTAAAAGGGGGCAGCCTCCCCTTCGTGAGGCCCACTTAAATTCCACAAGCAGATCAAAGCAGGGTGTTTCATTAAAAAGAATATCCTACTTCTTTTTTTTTTTACCCTCTCTAGCCTTTCACCATGCTGCCTCATTTAGGGATTTTTAGCGACCATTTGACATGTTTAAAGACTTAAAACCAAACCAAACCAAACAATGCCTGCCCCCCCCCACTGCAAAAAAAAAATAATAAACCAGATTGTTTTCTAAAGCCCGGTAACATACAAAAGTAAAATCTCTAAGAGGCATTAAGTTAACAGTAAGTCAATTCATTTGTTTAAGCTCATAAGCACCTCCTCGAGGGCAAGGACCGTCTTTTATGTTGCCTAGGGAGAGCCGTGCGCTTCCTCAATGTGAAAAAAACAAGACGTTCATTCTCCAGGAGGGGTCGAGTCTCTCTCCCGTCTCTCTGACGCGGCCGGAGGGCCGGTCAGGCAGTCGGTGCTGTTTATCAAGCGCTTAAGGTGTGCAGAGCGCTGTACTAAGCGCTCGGGAGAGGGTGACAGAACGATAAACCGACACCTTTCCCGCCCCAGACGAGCTCCCGGGCCAGGGGCCGGCCCGGGTCCGGATGGCGGGTCCGTGTGCTCACCGTTGTTGGGGCTGAACCCGTCCTCGTTGGGGTAGTTGGCGGGCGCCACCTGGATCGTGGAGGAGGTGGGGAACACCAGGATGTGGGTGCAGGAGGCGTCTTGAGGGGTGTTGAGCTGGGACGACTGCAGGTTCAGAGCGGTGCTGCGGCCAAACACGGAGCCCATGGTCACAGCATCTTTAAAGAACAGGAAGGACGTTGACCGCTCGGCGGGCGTGCGGGGCAGGTGGAGCCGGGCCCCGACTCGCCTTCTATCTTCTTCGTCTGCGCCGGCCTGCCTGGGCGGCTACCCGCCCCTATCCCCCGCTCAAATTCCCCTTCTAACCATACCTCGCTCCCTTCTCTGACCTATACCGTTCCCCCTCCGGACCTGAACCTTCCTCCCCGCTGTACTAGGCGCTTACACTTATCAGCTGTGTGACTCTGGGCAAGTCATTGCATTTCTCTGGGCCTCAGGTACCTCATCTGAATAATGGGGATGAAGACTGTGAGCCCCACGTGGGACAATCTGATTAGCCCGTATCCACCCCTGAGCTTAGAACAGTGCTTTGCACATAGTAAGCGCTTTACTTTACTACAAATACCATTATCATTATTATTATTATTCGAACCCCCTGGATCACAGTCCTCCCCCTCCATCTTAAAGCCTTCCCAATAATCTCACCCCCCCCCGGGACGGTCTTCCATGATTATTTCCCATCACCCCAAATCCCGGCAACCCAGGGGCAGTCTTCGGAGGGACGTGCTCTTCCCCATTCTCAGATCTCATCTACACACCCATCTATTCACCTATTTCACCTTTCCACACTCTTGCTACGTACGATTAGTTGGATCCTTGCTCTCTCTCCCGTTCCCCAATTGTCGGAATAAAAACACTAACGTAACGGAATGGGAAACGTGATCTAATGGAAAGAGCCTGGGCTTAGGAGCCAGAGGACCTGGGCTCTAATTCCCGCTCTGCCACTTGTCTGCTGTGTGGACTTGGGTAATAAGTCACTTCTCTGTGCCTCATCTGTGCAACGGAGATTAACTTCACTTCACTTTGAGGGCCAGATGAGACATGGGCTGGTGTCTACCCCAGCGCTTAGTACGGCTCCTGGCACGTGGTAAGCATTTAACAAATACTATTCTACAGAAACGCTCTGGGCATGTCATGCCACTCCTCAAAAATCTCCAGTGGTTGCCTATCAACCTCTGTATCAAACAAAAACTCACTCTGGACTTCAAGGTTCTCCATCCCCTGGTCCCCTCTTACCTCTCCTCCCTTCTCTCTCTCTACTGCCCACCCCGCACGCTCCGCTCCTCTGCCGCTCACCTCCTCACCGTCCCCCCTTCACGCCTATCCCACCGTCGACCCCCGGCCCACGTCCTCCCACTGTCCCGGAACGCCCTCCCTCCTCACCTCCGCCAAACTAACTCTCTTCCTCTCTTCAAAGCCCTACTGAGGGCTCACCTCCTCCAGGAGGCCTTCCCACATTGAGCCCCCCTTTCCCTCCGCTCCTCCTCCCCTCCCCATCGCCCCCACCCCCTCCCTCTGCTCTACTCCCTTCCCCTTCCCAAAGCACTTGTGTATATCTGTACATATTTATTACTCTATTTTCTTAATGATGTGTAGATATCTATGATTCTATTTATCTATTTTGATGCTATTGATGCCTATCCACTTGTTTTGTTTTGTTGTCTGTCTCCCCTTCTAGACTGTGAGCCCGTTGTTGGGCAGGGATTGTCTCTATCTGTTGCCGAATTGTACTTTCCAAGCACTTAGTACAGCGCTCAATAAATACAATTGAATATTATGAATACTTGTTGATATTACTAAAAATATTATTACGGTGATTATTATGGCGTTTGTTAAGCCCTTAAGTCTGCATCAAGAAGCTTCCTAAGAGCTGGGGAAGATACAAATTAATCCGGTCAATCGGTTCGGCATGCCCGTCTCTTCCACTAGATGATCAGCTGTTTGAGGGCAGCTACGGTCTCTTTCGGTCCTACTGTGTTATTATCCTGTGGCCGGAGGTGCTCGATAGCCAGCATGGTGGATTGCATAGAGGACACACTTGGGACTCAGAAGGTCATGGGTTCTAATCCTGACTCCTCCACTTGTCTGCTGTGTGACCTTGGGCAAATCACTTCACTTTTCTGGGCCTCAGTCACCTCATCTGGAAAATGGGGATTGAGACTGTGAGCCCCACATGGGACAGGGTCTGTGTCCAACCTGATTTGCTTGTATCCACCCTAGCGCTTACTACATTGCCTGGCACATAGTAAGCGCTTATCAAATACCCATTATTATTACTATAAGTATCCCCTGACTAACTGATGATGAAGCAGCGTGGTCTAGTGGAGAGAGCATGGACCCGGGAGTCAGAAAGACCTGGGTTCTATTCCCAGCTTAGTCAAGAACGCGCAGCAAGCCAAGTCACTTAACTTTTCCTTGCCTCAGTTTCCTTCTCTGGAAAATGGGGATACAATGGCTGTTCTCCCTCCCACTGAGACTGCAAGACCCTTGGGGACAAAGCCTGGGACCGACCTGATTAACTTGTATCTATCCTAGATCTTAGGACGGTGTTCGACACAGCGTAAGCTCTTAACGAAGACCGTAAGAAATAAATAAGTAAATAAATGAACAGTGAAGGGAGGAAACGGTTTCCTCCGATCTTGATTTTGCGCCTCCCTTGAAAACCATCAGAAAATGTCCATGCTACTTTGGTGAAGAAGCCCAAAGTCGTTGGAACGGCATCCGGGCCCCGATAATCGGTTGTGACCACCGCCTCTCTGACCCTTCCTCCAAACTGACATTCCGCAGAACTGGAACATCCAGAGGAGGGGAGCAGAGGTGAAGAGATCCAGAAGACAACCTACATGTGCAAATTATCCAACCCAATAAAAAAGACCAAAATGTGCCCTCCCTCTGCCCCCACACTTAATTATGGCATTTGTTAACTGCATACTATGAGCCAAGCACTGCACTATATGTTGAGCTAGAAAAAAGATAATCAGGTCGGACACTGTCCCCGTCCCACACAGGGCTCACCGTCTAAACAGGAGGGAAAACAGCCACAGTATCCCCATTTCTAAAGGAGGAAACTGAGGCAAAGGGAAGTGAAGAGACTTGTCTAAGGTCTCGCAGTACACAGGTGGTGGAGCCAGGAGTAGAACCCAGGTCTTTCTGATTCCCAGGCCCGGGTGCTTTCCACCAGGCCACGCTGCTCCTCAATTGATTAGTTCCACGCTCTGCATTCACTAAGTGCTTAATAACCCAATTTGCTTGTAACTACCCCACTGCTTTGCTCAGTGCCCGGCACATAGTAAGCACTTAACAAATACCGTACTAATTAATCATTAATTAATTAATGATAAAGCTTCAAAGCCTTATTAAGGCCTTCCCTTTTTAAGCCCTCTTTTCGCTGTCTCGCTCTCCCTTCCGTACCATCTAGGCACTTGAATCTGTTGGACATTTGATATTCACCCCAGTCTCCAACTCCACAGCATTTATGCTTTAAACTATTATTGATATTCATGTCTGTCATCCCCCTCTAGACTGTAAGCTCGCTGTGGGTGGGGAATATGCCTACCAATTCTGCTGTACTGGACTCTCCCAAGCACACAGTAAGTGCTCAATAAATACAACTCAATGAAGCGCTTAATATAGCGCTCTGCAAACAGTGAGTGCTCAATAGAAACTACTGACTGACAAAAAATACCACTGATTGATTTGTTTTTCCTCCTGACATTTTTGGTAACAAAGCCTGTTCCTCTGCTCCCGGACTATGGAAATAACAATAATAATAATTACAGTATTTGTTAAGCACTTACTATGTGCCGAGCACCTTTCTAAGCACTGGAGCGGAAACAAGATAATCAGGTTGTCCCATGTGGGGCTCACAGTCTTAATCCCATTTTCCAGATGAGGTAACTGAGGCTCAGAGAAGTTACGTGACTTGCTCAAGGTCACACAGCAGACAAGTGGCAGAGTCAGGTTTAGAACCCATGTCCTCTGACTCCCAAACCTGTGCTCTTTCCAAGCTGCTTCTTATCAGGTGGGCACCTCTGCCCCCAAACCATTAACACCCGGTGGGTCCTCAGACCGCCTCGCCCGATAAAATCTCCGGTGCCCTGGCCTGGAAGCTTGTTGTAGGCAGGGAATGTATCAGTTTCTTACAGAGAAGCAGCATGGCTCAGTGGAAAGAGCCCGGGCTTGGGAGCCAGAGGTCATGGGTTCACATCCCGCCTCAGCCACTTGCCAGCTGTGTGACCTTGGGCAAGTCGCTTAACTTCTCTGTGCCTCAGTTACCCCATCTGTAATATGGGGATTAAGCCTGTGAGCCCCACGTGGGACAAACTGGTTACCTTGTATCTCCCCCAGTGCTTAGAACAGTGCTTGGCACATAGTAAGCGCTTGACAAACACCAACATTATTACTATACTCTCCCAATCGCTTAGTGCAGTGCTCTGCATATAGTAAGCGCTCAAAAAATACGCCTGAAGGAGGGAATGGATATTCGCTAGGCCGCGCTGCTTCTCCTCGATCCGGGAGCCCCCGGCTGTTACGGCCAACGGAGTGGGGAGGCGAGGACGGCTCCCGTGCCGAGACGCCAATTCAGCTTCGATCAACACAGTGGCTCTGAGATACGGGAACGGCGTGGCCTAGTGACTCCCTCGGGCCTGGGAGTCAGAGGACCTGGGTTCTACTCCTGGCTCCACCACCTTTCTGCTGGGGGACCTCGGGCGAGTCGCTTCACTTCTCTGGGCCTCCTTTCCCTCATCTGGAAACTGGGTCTTCAGTCGGTCGGTCTATCATATTCAGTGAGCTCTTACTGTGTGCGGAGCACTGTACTAAGCACTTGGGAGAACACAATCCGACAATAAACACTCACATTCCCTGGCCACAATGAGTTTACAGTCTAGAAGGGGATTCAATACCCGTTGGCCCTCCCACTTAGATGGTGAGTCCCACATGGGGCAGGGACTGTGCCTGACCTGATGATCCTGTACCTATCCCAGCGCTTAGTACAGTGCTCGGTGCTTAACCAACCCCATCATAATAACAATTTCACGGAGCAGGAATGAACGTCTATTAGTCCTTCGTTCAAGGAGCGTGGCTCAGTGGAAAGAGGATGGGCTCGGTAGTCAAAGGCCACGGGTTCTAATCCCGGCTCCGCCACTTGCCGGCTGTAGGACCTTAGGCAAGTCACTTCACTTCTCCAGGCCTCAGTGACCCCAGCTGTAAAATGGGGATGAAGACTGTGCGCCCCACGTGAGATAACCTGATAACCTTGTAGTGCTTAAACAGTGCTTGGCACATAGTGAGCGCTTAACAAATGCCATCATCATCATTTACTGAGCGCTTACAGTGTACAAAGCACTCTGCTAAGCACTAGTCCACGTCACCCACAGCATTCTGGGAATTTTTTACATCACGTCAAGAGGTACCACAACCAACCCTTGCTCCGGTGCCTCCAAGGCAACGGCCATCTAAGGGGCGGGGGCCTAGGCACCGGGGGGGGGGGAGTTTCCGGGACGGTGGGAGTTACCTGGCATGACGACGAAGGACCCCTGAGGCTCCATGGCAACCAGACAGGCGCTGAGGATGGAGGGGGAGTCCGCCGAGGAGACCCCGCACATCCGGCATGCCTCCTTCAGCTGTTTGCTGATTGTCTGCAGGGAGCATTCTCCGAGGAGGGTGCTCCAATCTGAAACGAAATCACGCTTTTAGCCGGGCCCTCGGTGGCGGGAATCTGGGGTAGCATCGTGGAGGGCGTGTCGTTTTGGAAAGATTACATGAGGGGAACTAAAAAGAATTCTACAGAAATGATAATAACGATAACAATAATTACGATTACTATGTACCAAGCGCCGTTCTAAGCGCTAGGGTCGATACAAGTTAATTGGGTTGGACACAGTTCATAATCTTACTCTCCAATTTACAGATGAGGTAACTGAGGACCAGAGAAGCCAAATGACTTGTCGAAGGTCCCACCGCGGACAAAGAGCCGGGATTAGTACCCAGGTCATTCGTTCGATTGCATTTATTGAGCACTTACTGTGGGCAGAGCACTGTACTATGTGACTGTGGACAAGTCACTTAACTTCTATGTGCCTCAGTTACCTCATCTGTAAAATGGGGATTAAGACTGTGAGCCTCATGTGGGACAGCCTGATTACCAGCGCTTAGAACAGTGCTCTGCACACAGTAAGCGCTTAACAAATACCGACGTTATTATTACTAAGCCCTTCTGACTCCCAGGCTTGCGTTCTGTACTGCCTACTGTAGTAGGCATACGGTCAGCCAATCGATTGTAATTATTCAGTGCTTACTGAGTGCAGGGCACTGTACTAAGCGGTTGGGAAAGTCCAATAGAACAATGGAACAGACACATTCCCTGCTGACAACGAGTTTACAGTCTAAAAGAGGAGACAGACATGAATAGAAATGAATAAATGACAGACATTCATTCATTCCATTCAATAGTATCTATTGAGCGCTTACTATGTGCAGGGCACTGTACTAAGCGCTTGGAATGTACAATTTGGCAACAGATAGAGACAATCCCTGCCCAGTGATGGACTCACAGTCTAATCCGGGGAGAGATATGGACATAAGTGGTGTGGGGCTGGAAGGGGGGATGAATAAAGGGAGCAAGGTGATGTCGAAGGGAGCGGAAGAAAAGGAAAAGAGGGCTTAGTCAGGGAAGGCCTATTGGAGGAGACACAGTACTATTCACTAAGCACCCAGTTGATGTGCTATAATAGATGCTCTGGAGGTTCGCGAGAAAGATGGGATCCGTTCCCTGCGCATAAGGAGCTTTCCAGTCCAATGGAGGAGACGGGCACAAACACACAGGAAGAACCTCTAGACGGTGAGCGCCGGCGGGCAAGGAATGTCACTGTTTATTGCTGTATTATGCTTTCCCAAGCGCTTAGTAAAGTGCTCTGCACACAGTAAGTGATCACTAAATACGACTGAATGAAGGAATGAATGAATGAACCGATGCCAAAGCAGCAGCTTGGCCCACTGGGAGTTAGGGGACCTGCAGAGAAGCACTCTGCACGCAGTAAACGCTCACTGAATAGCACCAATGGATCGATTCTCCGTGGCCTACTTATCAGAGAATGGCTCTATCTAGACCGTAAGCTCGTCATGGGCAGGGAAGATGTCTGTTTATTGTTCTATCAAAAAGCAGCGTGGCTTAGTGGCAAGAGCCCGGGCTTGGGAGTCAGAGGTCTTGGGTTCTAATCCCGGCTCCGCCGCTTGTCTGCTGTGTGACTTGGGACAAGTCACTTCACTTCGCTGGGACTCAGTTCCCTCCTCAGTAAAATGGGGACGAAGACTGTGAGCCCCACGTGGGACAACCTGATGACCTTATATCTACCCCAGCGCTTAGTACAGTGCTTGGCATATAGTAAATGCTTAACAAATACCATAATTATTATTTTTATTATTATTATAATCCCAGCTCCGCCACTTACCTGCTGTGTGACGTTGGGCAAGTCCCTTCAATTGTCTGGGTCTCAGTTTCCTCAACTGTGACTTCCCGGGACTCGCTCTCCCTCCAAAGAAACCCCTTTCATCTCCCTCATGTACTCCAAACTCAGGTGCCTGCACCACGAGTACCAGGGAATAATAATAATAATAATGGCATTTGTTGAGGGCTTACTACGTGCCAGGCACTGTACTACTTGCTGGGGCAGATACAAGCAAATCAAATCGGGTGGGACAAAGTCCCTGGCCCACATGGGGCTCACAGCCTCAATCCCAATTTTCCAGATGAGGGTACTGAGGCCCAGGGAAGTGAAGTGACTTGTCCAAGGTCACGCAGCAGACAAGTGGCGAAGGAGGGATTAGAATCCTCGAACTTCTGACTCCCAGGACTGTGCCCTACCCACTAGGCCTTCCCAGACTGAGCTTCCCCTTTTCCCTCTGCTCCCTCCCCATTCCCCCCTTCACCTCGCCTCAGCTAAGCCCCCTTTCCCTCTGCTCCTCCCCCTCTTCCTTCCCCTCCTCTCAGAACTGTGCTCATTTATGTATCTTTTTATTACCCTATTTATTTTGTTAATGAAGTGTACATCCCCTTGATTCTATTTACCGTGATTATGTTGTCTTGTTTTTGTCCGTCTGTCTCCCCCAATTAGACTGTAAATCCGTCATTGGGCAGGGATTGTCTCTATCTGTTGCCAAATTGTATATTCCAAATGCTTAGTACAGTGCTCTGCACACAGTAAGCGCTCAATAAATACTACTGAATGAACGAATGACTGAACTAGGCCAAGCAGTTTGCAGACAGACGGTGGCTCCCCAGCTCAAACCCAATAAGGAGGAGTCGATCGGTCGACCGTAAGGATTGTGCGTTTCCTGTGGGCAGAGCGTTGTACCGAGCGCTTGGGAGAGTCCAAAAAGCACCCAGGTGAAGCTGCCCACACTTGGCAGACCCAGGAGCCCTATGGAGAGGTATGGAGTTCTAGGAAGCAGAGACAGAGAATCTGGTGGCGGGGCCTATTGACTAGGCGGAGATCCCGGGGCTCGCTTCGGAGAAACGCCTACAGGGACACATCATCCGCAGTTCCAGGAAGCAAAAGCAGATGGAAATCTCCCAGGAGCCCAGGGAAGAACCTGTTGATTTTCGACGGAGGAATTCTCCTGTCTCCCTCTTCCCTTTTGTTCTCCTGCCTCTGACTGACTCTCCTGCCACTGTTCACGGGGGTCACCTCTAAGCCACTGGAGAGGGACCACGGCGGGGGGCGGGGGAGAGGTCGAAGGGGTGGAGGAGGACGGGGACGATCTCCGCTCTCCTAGAAACACAGCGAGGGCTCGTGGATAGAGACCGGGCCGGGAGTCAGATGGGCCTGGGTTCTATCCCAGCTCTGCCACTTGTCTGCTGCGAGACCCTGGGCAAGTCACTTCGTTTCTCTGGGCCTCGGTTACCTCATCTGTAAAACGAGGGTTAAGACTGTGAGCCCCATGTGGACAACCTGATTACTTTGTATCTACCCCAGTGCTTAGAACAGTGCTTGGCACTTAGTAAGCGCTTAACAAATACCATCCTCATCACCTGGAAAATGGCAATTATTATTAATGATAAAAATAATAATTATTACCATTGTCACTGTGGTATTTGTTAAGACCTTACTATGTGCCAGGCACTGTACTAAGAGCTGGGGTAGATACAAGGTAATCAGGTTGGACACAGTCCCGGTCCCACGTGGGGCTCACAGTCTTCATCGCCATTTTACAAATGAGGGAACCGAGGCCCTGAGAAGTGAAGTGACCTCTCCAAAGTCACACAACAGACAAGTGGTGGAGCTGGGATTAGAACCCAGGTCCTTCTGACTTCCAGACCCAGGCTCTAATCACCAGGCCACACTGCTTCTCTGATTAAGACTGGGAATCCCATGTGGGACATGGATGGAGTAGCTTCTATCTACCCCAGTGTGTAGTACAGTGCCCGGAACAAAGGAAGTTTTAACAAGTGACATAAAAAAGAAAGTGCACAGAAGGGAGGTTGAATAGGAGAAATAAGGGCCTAGTTGGGATTTTGGCAGAGATGGGATTTTAGGAGGCCTCTGAAAGCGTGGGGAGAGGGGCGGTCTGTCGGATAGCCGGGGGGAATGAGTCACGGGCCAGAAGGAGGACGTGGGCGAGGGGTCAGTGGCGAGTAAGATGAGATCGAGGTCCAGTGAGTAGGTTGGTGTTAGTGGAGCAAAATGCACGAGGTAAGGTAGGATGGGAAGAGCTGATCGAGCTGATCCCTGGCGCTTAGTACACTGCTCCGTACTCAGGACGCGCACAAAAAATACCACCGCTTGGTAGACTGTGAGCCCGTCACTGGGCAGGGATTGTCTCTATCTGTTGCCGAAGTGTACATTCCAAGCGCTCAGTACAGTGCTCTGCACATAGTAAGCACTCAATAAATACTACTGAATGAATGAATGAATGAAAAGTATGACCCCCAGCGCTCAGAACAGTGCTTTAGACATAGCAAGCGCTTAACAAATACCATCATTACTATTATTATTATTATTATTGTTATTATCTACGGCAGCCACAGTCTAGTCTACTTTTCCCCATCATCACGGCCCTCCAGAAAACCCACCTCCTCAGAGGGGCAGACCTCCTTGATTCCATTTATCTTGATAATGTTGTATTGTTTCTGCTTTGTTCTATTTTGCTTTGCTGTCTGTCTCCCCCGTTTAGACCGTCAGCCCGTCACTGGGCAGGGATTGTCTCTACCTGTTGCTGAATTATCCATTCCAAGCGCTTAGTACAGTGCTCTGCACATAGTAAGCGCTCAATAAATACTACTGAATGAATGAATGAAGGGGCATTTCCCAACTGAACACCCCCTTCCCAACTCGCACCTCTCCCCCTCAACAGCCGGCTTCGGGGCAGATATTTATACACCTGAGCACGTACGCCTCTTGGTGGCTTGTGTTAACGTAAGCTTATTTATTTTTTCTGGCATACGGTGGCTTTCAACCGCCACGGCGATTTGCGGCTGTCAGTCTTGCCTGTTAACAGGATAAAGCTCCCCGAGGGCAGAAGGCGTGCCTTCCGACTCAACCGAACTCTCTAGAGCGCTCGGCCCGCCCGGTTCTCCGAGCGCACGAGGGTCCCTTCTCGCCCGTCCTCCCCAAGCTTCGGCGCTCACCCGTCCGGCTCGTTCGAGGGCACCCGAGTGGGGTTCGATCAATCTGTGGTGTCTATTGAGTGCTTACTATGTGCAGGGCACTGTACTAATCGCTGGGGAGAGTACACTACGATAATAATTATGGGACTCGTTGAGCGCTGACTATATGCCAGGCACCGTACTAAACGCCGGGGTGGATCCCAGCAAATCGGGTTGGACACAGATGTCCCACGTGGGGCTCACAGTCTTCATCCCCATTTTACAGATGAGGGAACCGAAGCACAGAGATGTGAAGTGACTTGCCCAAGGCAGGCGAGTGGAGGACCCGGGATTAGAACCCACGACCTTCTGACTCCCAGGCCCGTGCCCTGTGCATTACGCAGTGGACAAGTTCCCTGCCCGCAAGGAGCTTACGGTCTAGGTTCTTCAAACACCAAGCTCGCTGAGCCCCAAAGACTCCCGCCACACCCATGCCCGGTCTCTGTCCCCTGGCTGGATGCCAAAACAAAAGGTGAGACCGCCTTCTGGCCAGCCTACCCTTCCCCTGTCCAGGGGGAGAACTGAGGCACCCCCTACCTCAGACCCACCAGCGGCATCGTGGGAGAAGCGGGGATGGTCCGAGAAAATTCTGCTGCTCGTCCTGTTCTCCTACTCCAACCCAGCCCGCACACTTGGCTCCTCTAATGCCAACCTTCTTCCCGTCCCTCCATCTCATCTAGCTCACCACCGACTCCCGGCCCACGACCTGTCTCCGGCCGGGAATGCCCTCCTTCTTCAAATAATAATAATGTTGGTATTTGTTAAGCGCTATGTGCAGAGCACTGTTCTAAGCGCTGGGGGAGATAAAGGGTCATCAGGTTGTCCCACGTGAGGCTCACAGTCTCGATCCCCATTTCCAGATGAGGGAACTGAGGCACAGAGAAGTGAAGTGAATTGCCCACAGTCACATAGCTGACAAGTGGCAGAGCGGGTATCGAACCCATGACCTCTGACTCCCAAGCCCGGGCTCTTTCCACGGAGCCAGGCTGCTTCCCTTCAAATCCCACAGACAACTCTGCCCCTTACCAAAGGCCCATCTCCTCCGAGAGGCTTTCCCGACTAAGTCCTCCTTTCGACTTCTCCCTCTCCCTTCTGCATCGCCCTGTCTCGCTCCCTTTCTTCATCCCCCCTCCCAGCCCCACACCACTTATGTCCATATCCCTCCATTATTTATTTCTGTTCATGTCATTCTCTAAACTGTCAGCTCACTGTGGGCAGGGAATGCGTCTGCTGACTGTTCTCTTGTTTACTGTTCAAAAGAAGCAGCATAGCGTAGTGGCTAGAGCCCGGGCCTGGGTGTTGATTCTATTTATTGCTACTGTTCTCGTCTGTCCGTCTCCCCCGATTAGACCGTGAGCCCGTCAGAGGGCAGGGACCGTCTCTATCTGTTACCGATTTGTCCATTCCAAGCGCTTAGTTCAGTGCTCTGCACATAGTAAGCGCTCAATAAATACTATTGAATGAATGAAAGAATGGGTTCTAATCCTGGCTCAGCCACTTTGCTGTGAGACCTGCTGCAAGTCACTTCACTTCTCTGGGCCTCATCTGTAAAATGGGGATTGAGACTGTGAGCACCATATGGGACAGGGACTGCGTCCTAACTCCATTTGCTTGTATCCACCCCAGTGCTTGGTATGGTGTTCGGCACCCAACAGGCGCTTACCAAATACCATCATTATTATTACCATCATTATTATCATTGTCCTCTCCCAAGCGCTTAGCACAGTGCTCTGCATACAGTGAGCGCTCAACAAATATGATCAAATGAATGCCAGAGTGAATGGAAACATGGGAGGGTAAAGACAGTTTCGAGTTCTTTATAATAATAAATAATGATATTAATTGTGGTATTTGTCAAGTGCTTACTATGTGCCAGGCAATGTACTAAGCTCCCCCACTGTAGAGAAGCAGCGTGGCTCAGTGGAAAGAGACCGGGCTTGGGAGTCTGAGGTCATGGGTTCGAATCCCGGTTCTGCCACTTGTCAGCTGTGTGACTGTGGGCAAGTCACTTCACTTCTCTGGGCCTCAGTTACCTCATCTGTAAAATGGGGATTAAGACTGTGAGCCTCACATGGGACAAACATGATTACCTTCTATCCAGCCCAGCGCTTACAGCAGTGCTCTGCACATAGTAAGTGCTTAACAAATACCAACGTTATTATTATTACTTCCCCCGATTAGACTGTAAGCCCATCTGAGGGCAGGGACCGTCTCTATCTGTTGCCGACTTGTTCATCCCAAGCGCTTAGTACAGTGCTCTGCACATAGTAAGCGCTCAATAAATACTATTGAATGAATGAATACTAAGCGCTGGGGTAGATACAAGCTTTATCCTGACGACCCGTTGAGTTCCCCAGAGAGGAGGATCTGGGGGGCTCCAATAAATGCAGAAACCCGCTGGGCCAGGACGGGCCTCCGTCTGACACAATCCCTTGGGGGGGGGGCGTTTGCTGGACCGGCCGATAAAGTCCAACGCCCAACGCGACCGGAAACTCCAAGGGCGCTTCCAGAGCCCGAGTGCTACAAGAAGCCCTTTCCTTCTATCACTGGCCCTCTCGGCGCCAAGAGGGGATGAATCCCCCGCCCCTCCAGCCCCCACTCACCGCCTCCGGGGTGGGGAGAGGGGCGAAGAAGAGGGAAAGAGCTCACCTTTCAGCTCTCCGTGGCCCAGTCTTCCGAGACGACCGATGACAACCCTCCAGGGCAAGGAGGTCATCTGCACGATCCCGGTGCACCATTCCCACAGCTTCTGCAGTCCGTTCTTGCGGGCGGACACTTTACTTCTCCGGGATCTAGACGGGGAGAGGATGGGGCGGCGTCGGGCGGCGGGGAGACCAGAGACCCCGGTGCACGCGGCCTCCCGGCCGGCTCCCGCTTTCCCCGCCAGACGCCGGAGCGGCTCTTCGACCGGAGGAGCGGCATTTAGCGGGAGGCGCTGGGAAGGGGCCGGGGCGGGGGAAGGCAGAGGCTCGGTGTCCTACCTGTTCGGCAGATCAATATTTACAATGCAAGTCTCCAGGAGTTCGCCGTGGAGGTCGGTGCACGAGGCGAGGAGCCAGCGCTGGTCATGGGACAGGCAGTAGCCGACGAAGAGCACGTTATACTTCTGGCTGGCCTCTCCGAACGTCTCTCCCAGCTCCGTCTGTTTGTCCTTGATGGGGGCCAGGATGAAGGGGGGCGAGTAGAGCTGGATCGGACTGGGCCGCTGAAAGCCGAGGAGAAAATCAGTATCGACGGAGCCGCCGCCAGCCGCGTGTGCACGAGAATGACCGGTGGTTTCTCGCTGACCAAGGCGCGCTGGTCGATCAGCTAGTCGCTAAGCGCTCAATAGGTAGGCGCCGAGGGATACGGGAATAAAGACACCGCGAACGCCACGCCGTCTCTGAAATGAAACGCCTTGAGGATTCCCGACTAAAGCCCCGAGTCGCGACGTTGCCATCTGATCGCCGCTAAAAAGGCAACCACATGATGGCGGTGATACTTGTTAAGCGCTTACTATGGTGCCCGCGGCGCTGTACTAAGTGCTGAAGTAGAGAGAACATCATCCGGCCTTATGGGGCTCGCAGGCTAAGTAAAAGGGAGACTAGGAACTGAGGCCTCATTTTGTACATGAGGAAGTGAGGCACAGAGCAGTGAAGTGGCTTGCCCGGGGTCACACAGCGGGCAGGTGATGGAGCTGAGATTAGAACCCATGTCCTCGGACCCCCGAGCCCGGGCTCTTTCCACTCAGCCACGCTGCTTCTCTTATTGTGTTCAGAGCACTGGACCGAGCGGTGGGGAGAGGACGATGTAAGAGTTGGTAATAATAATGATGGTATTCGCTAAGCGCTTACTATGTGCCAACCACTGTTTTAAGCACTGGGGTAAATACAAGGTCATCAGATTGCCCCACGTGGGGCTCACAGTCTCAATCCCCATTTTACAGATGAGGTAACTAAGGCACGGAGAAGTGAAGTGACTCGCCTAAGGTCACACAGCAGACAAGTGGCAAATCTGGGATTAGAACCCACGACCTCTGACTCCCAAGCCCGGGCTCTTGCCACTAGACTACGCCGCTCAGCTTCCCTGCCCACAGCGAGCTTACAGGCTGGCGGGAAGACAGCCAATCCATCGATCGATGGTATTTATTGAGCGCCTACTGTATGCAGAGCACTGAACTGAGCGCTTGGGAGAGGACAATATAACAGAGTCGGTAGACATGTTCCCTGCCCACAATGGTAGCGGTAGACTGCTGGGCACATAGTGAACGTTTAACAAATACCACGGGCAAGTCACTTCACTTCTCTGTGCCTCAATTTCCCTCGTCTGTAAAATGAGGATCGAGACTGTGAGCCCCAAGTGGGACGGGGACTGTGTCCAACCTGATTTGCTTGCATCCGCTCCAGCACTTAGTACAGTGCCTAGCGCAGAGTAAGCGCTTAACAAATACCATAATTATTCTTAATGTTATTAATAATAATAATAATAATGTTGGTATTTGTTAAGCGCTTACTATGTGCCGAGCACTGTTCTAAGCGCTGGGGTAGACATAGGGGAATCAGGTTGTCCCACGTGGGGCTCACAGTCTTAATCCCCATTTTACAGATGAGGAAACTGAGGCACAGAGAAGTTAAGTGACTTGCCCACAGTCACACAGCCGACAAGTGGCAGAGCTGGGATTCGAACTCATGAGCCCTGACTCCAAAGCCCGTGCTCTTTCCACTGAGCCATGCTGCTTCTCCATTATTAACTCCATCAGCGGTGCTCTCCCTCTGCTCGACCAATCGGAGGGCGTCATCCTCCCTCTCATCTGTAATTTATTTATCGGTTTATTTATTTCTATTAATGTCTGTCGCCCTTTCTAGACTGTGAGCTCACTGTGGGCAGGAATGTGTCTATTTGCTGTTCTACTGTACTCTCCCAAGTGCTTAGTACAGTGCTTTACACACAGTACGCACTTAATAAATACAATTGAATGAATGACTCTAGTCCAGGGCAGAGAGATCCTGTGGGTCCAATACAATCTGCGTTCCAAATAATAATCATTGTATTTCTTAAACTCTTACTATGTTCCAGAAACGGTTTTAAAGGCTAGGGTCGGATAAAGGTAATCAGGTTGTCCCACCTGGGGCTCACCGTCTTAATCCCCATTTTACAGATGAGGTAACTGAGGTCCAGACAAGTGAAGTGACTCGTCCAAGGTCACGCAGCAGCCAAGTGGCGGAGCCGGGATTAGAACCCACATTCCCTGACTCCCAAGCCCGGGGTCTTGCCACTAGGCCACGGTGAAACGAGAGGATCTTTCGATCAGTTTAATTTCCCACCATCTGGCAAATATCCATCCTGGAGAAGTTAACGAATGTGCAAAGCTGCCGATTGGGATCGGCGGGGAGGATCCGGCAGGAAACGAGATCCAGGGCCCGTCCTCCAGATGCTTCCGGTCCACATGGGGAGACGAGGAGATGGAGCTTCCGCGCCTCTTCCCGGGGCCAGTTTCCCCGTTTTTCCCCTACTGGAGAGGAGGGCGCTGACTGTCCCCGTGGGGGTCTAGTGTCGGGGAGAGTCCGAGGGGCAGAAATCCCGGAGGACTTCGGGGAAGCAGCGTGTCCTGGGGGAAAGATCCCGGGCCTCGAAGTCAGACGACCTGGTTTCTCATTCTGGCTCCACCACTTGTCTGCTGAGTGACCTTGAGCAAGTCACTCGCTCCTTGTGGCCTCAGTTCCCTCATCTGCAAAATGGGGATTCAATTCTCGTTCTCCCTCCTACTTAGGCTGCAAGCCCCATGGGGGACCTGATGATCTTCTGTCGGCAATTACGCTTAGTAAAGTGCTTGGCTCGTAGTAAGCGCTGAGCCAATACCGTGGTTGTTATTCGGGGGAGTTGGACCTCGGGCAGAATTCTGAGGCGGGAAAGGGAAGTGGGTCGACCAGGTGGCAGAATTAAATTCTAGGAAAGGGGGAACAGGGGAACACGGATGGCTCAGAGAACCCCAGTGAGTTGGGGCACGGTGGAGGTGGGCGGGATGGGCTGGGGGAAAGTCAGTTGGAGCAGTCTTGAAAGCCAGCGCAACATAATAATAATAATATTAATAATAATAATAATAATAATGTTGGTATTTGTTAAGCATTTACTATGTGTCAAGCACTATTCTAAACGCTGGGTTAGATACAAGGTCATCAGGTTGTGCCACGTGGGGCTTCCAGTCTTAATCCCCATTTTACAGATGAGGTCACTGAGGCACCGAGAAGGGAAATGACTTGCATAAAGTCCCAGAGCTGACAAGTGGCAGAGGTGCGATTAGAACCCACAACCTCTGACTCCCAAGCCCCTGCTCTTGCCACTAAGCCATGCTGCTTCTCTTACTGTGTGCAGAGCACGGGCCCGGGAGCCGAAAGACCTGGTTTCTAATCCCGACTCCGCCACTTGTCTGCCGTGTGACCTCGGGCAAGTCACGTCACTTCTCGGTGCCTTAGTTACCTCATCTGCAAAATGGGGATTGAGACTGTGAGCCCCAGATGGGACAGGGACTGTGTCCAACTTGATTTGCTCGTATCCACCCCAGCGCTTAGTACGGTGCTTGGCACAAAGTAAGCACTTAACCAAAGCTATAATTATTATTGTTATCATTTTTCTTCTTTACTACCCCAGTGTTTAGAACAGTGCCTGGCACACAGTAGGTGCTTAACAAATACCATTAAAAGAAAAAGAAAAGAGAAAGTGATCATCTAAGGGGTGCCAACTTCCCGAAGGCAGGGGACACATTGTCTCCAGAACCTCCTGCATCCCTATAAGGCTCCCAATCCCCGGGTAGGCGATTTTAACCCGGGGAAAGACCGAGGGAGCGACAAAAATTAGCTCACCCACAGGAAGGTCCCCTACCAATGTCAAAAAAAACTGTGGACTCGGTCTCCCACGTCAATCACCGCGTGCATGTTTGACCCAGCAGTCCCTTCGAATCTCAGCTCCACCCCGTGTCTGCTGCGTGACCTTGGTTAAGTCACTTCACATGTGCGTAGCTCAGATCCCTAGTCGTAAAACGGGGATTAAGACTGTGAGCCCCAAGTGGGTCGGGGACCGAGGGCTGTGTCTACTCCAGCGCTCAGAACTAGTCTTGTTTTGTTGTCTGTCTCCCCGCTTCTAGACCGCGAGCCCGTTGTTGGGGAGGGATTGTCTCTATCTGTTGCCGAACTGTACTTTTCAAGTGCTTAGTACGGTGCCCTGCACACAGTTAGCGCTCAATAAATATGACTGAATGAATGGAATGAATGAATAGTAAGTGCTCAACAAATATGACTTCATAAAAAAAAAACAGAAATGACAACCCCCCCGAAAAAAAAACAAACCGTCGAGCGTTTCGAAAGCCCTGGAAGCGGCACCCTCTGCCAAGTACCAACCTCAGGGTTCTTGAGGGTCATCTCGACGCTGGCGGCCGGCCCGAAGCCCGTGAGGGACTTTATGTGAATCTGCGTGGGCAGGGGTCGGCGGCATTGGCAGTACACCGAAAACGCCATGGACTTCAAGTGCTGGATGTAGAAAACCTGCTCGCCCTTCATCGCCTGCAGCATGTACTGGCAAGGCACGATCTGCGGGTGGAAAAAGAAGTCATCGGAACGCACGCAAACATGCCAGGGGGACGGGCGGGTGGGAGACTGGCCCGAAAGGCAGAGACCCGAAATGACTCGCTCTTCACCGGCCCCGCGTGGGGATAGATCGCCTCGGAGTCGAGGTTCTCGAGGCCGTGGTTTAAAACGTACCTAGAAGCTGAGCTCATCGCTCGCTCTCTTTCTCTGGGGAAAAATGGTGTCAGAGGAGCGGACATTTGAGGAGGAGTCCCTAGAGCATCCCGGCCTGTCCCTTCCCTCTCGAACGGTCATGGTCACTTAAAGGTGGTTCTGCGTTCCTTAGGAGCAATGTTTTTAAAACGTCGGCATTCTGCTAATGCCGCCTGATAGGAAAAGAATTGTATTATTATCGTTCCGTTAGCCTTTGGGCCGTTCGGGCTCAGCGGGAGAGGGCGAACCCCGAACGCCGTGTTGTTTGGGATCGAGGCGCTTTCCTCTTCTGACGCCCTAAAATTGCCAAGTGATGAAAGGAGTTTTCAGAGGTAGAGAAAACCCCGGATGTCCTTTCCCGCGCCCATTTATCCTTCTCTTTAACCTTGGGCTCCTACTACGACCATAAGTGTCACACAGATAGGTTTAGCGCTTAGAACAGGGCTTGGCACACAGTAAGTGCTTAATAAATACCATCCTTACACCTTTAGAAATTCCAAATCTTTTCTCCGTTCAAAAGGCAAGCCTAGTTTTCGTACTTTGCGTCGGGACTGACAGGGTCATTCTGCAGTTTTGTTTTCTCTTTGTCTCCGCCGGGCCACTGGAAGTCTCCAGGGCGTGTGGCGGTTGGTTCTGAACGTACAGAAATCCTCCGACGAGATGCTCCTACGTACCCAGTTTAGGGGAAGATGATTCCGAGAGCCCTCCTGGAGCCCCTAGTGAACGTCATTGCCGCCCTGGGAATCGACATCCCGTGGCTGGAGCAACCGGGTCGCGAAGCTCCTCTCCCGGCTCCTCCCAAAGCTCCCAGGCCAGAGCGAGGCACCAGGGGAGCGTTAAGGAGATCCGTGGCGGTTGGTTCCATCGCAGCCGGGACCCTAGCTCCTTGGAGCGCTTCGCCCGCCCGCCTCGCGACGGGGTGGTGAAGATGCCATCCTGAGGTGTCCTCCCTTTTACATCCCGGGGGAATTTCTTCCAACCTCCTCCATGTGGCCGGTGGCCCCGCCTTCCATTTCGGCTCCCCGGCGAGCCCGGTGAGGAGGGAGACGCTTCCGGCTTGGAAAGCGGTCAGTCAGTCAATAGTACTTATGGAGTGCTTACTGTGTGCTGAGTACTGTACTAAGCACTTGGGAGAAAACAATTGAGACTGTGAGCCCCATGCGGGACAGGGACTTTGTCCAACTCAATTTGCTCGTATCCACCTCAGAGCTTAGTGCAATGTCCGGCACATAGTATGTGCTTAACAAGTATCATTATTATTATTATTATTACAACACAACAATAAATGGACACATCCCCTGCCCACAGTGAGCTTATGGACTAGAGGGGGAGACAGACATTAAAAAAAGAATACGTTATAATAACGCAGTAATGATATACATAAGTAATCTCTCCTATGAATCAACGCCTTAACGTGGCAGGAGAGTTTGCGTCCGCCGATGAAGCTTAGAGCTGTGCCGTAGAGGAAAGGTCTAAGCGGAAGCGTCGGACAACATGGATTCACCCGTGCCGGACAGCAGCGGCGTGGGAGAGAGTCAAAGGCGGACGAACAAGTGGTCGGAACCTTGATCAGAAACAAAGACAAGTTTTTAGGGCAACGGTAAACCGCTTCCATATCTCTACCACTAAAACTCTCTGGATACGCAGAGGGGAACGACTTTCCCACAGGAGACGGGAGGTTCTGAAGAGGGCGTGTCCACGGAGTCGCTAGGGGTCGGAAACGATCTAACGGCATTTGAGGAAGGATATGTAAATAATAAGCGGAGAACGCTTAGAGCAGTGCCCTGCAAACGGGAAGCTTTTGCTAATAATAATTACAATTGTAATGATAATAATAATAATAATAACTGTGGTATTTGTTAAGTGCTTACTGTGTGCCAGGCACGGGACTCAGCGCCGGGGTGGACAGAAGCAAATCGGGTTGGACCCAGTCCCCGTCCCAAGTGGGGCTCCCAGTCTCAATCCCCATTTTCCACATGAGGTGACTGAGGCCCAGAGAAGCGAAGTGACTTGCCCGAGGTCACGCAGCAGACAAGTGGCAGGGTCGGGATTAGAACCCACGACCTTCTGACTCCCAGGCCCGGGCTCGCTCACGCCGACCGCTTGAGAGGAGAGGTCTCACCTGGAGGACGAAGGAGCTGCGCATGTTCTCGGGCAAGTTGTTGAGCATCTCCGTGTAGCAGCGCATCAGACTCAAGAGCCAGAAGTTGGCCGAGGCGGAGCCGTCCTCGGCCGTGTAGGTGAAGGGGTCCACCATGTAGATGACCACGGCCGGGGGGTAGGCCTGGCTGTCCGCCGACTCCGGCTCCGTGGGGATCCCGATCTTGTCCCTCTCGGGAGCACTGCCGAGACACGGTTGCGGGTCAGTGGCCCGCGCCGACCGGAGAGGGGGATTCCCAGAACCTCCAGGGGATGCCCGCCCGACCGGGGGAGCCCGTCCGCCCGCCTCTGCGTCCGATGGAAACTCCTGACCGTTGGCTTTTAGGCGCTCCGTCAGATCGCCCCCTCCTACCTCACCTTCCTGATTTCCTACTGCAGTCCAGCCCGCGCGCTCGGCTCCTCTACGCCAACCTACTCGCCGTGGCCAGCTCTCGTCCGCCTCACCGACCCCTCGCCCACGTCCCGCTTCAGTCCCGGAAACCCCCTCGGCCTTCGGATCCCACAGACCCCCGCTCCCTCCTCCTTCAGAGGTCTCCTAAATTCACAACTCCTCCAAGAAGCCTTCCCTGATTAAGCCTTCAATTACCCATCGTCCCCTCCCTTCTGCCGCGTAGCCCCTCGGATCTGCATCCGTTAAGCGCTTGAGAGTCAGCCCTCACACCTTGGGCCTGTCATTTCCCCGCTCTGTAATTTATTTGAAGGTCTGTCTCAGCCGCCTTTTACTTTTTCTTTTTTTTACAACTGCATGTGTTCAGTGCTTACTATGTGCCGGGCACTGTACGAAGTACTGGAGTAGACTGGATAATCATGTTGGACACACTCCCTGTCCCACCTGGGGTTTACAGTCTTTGTCTCCGTTTTACAGATGGAGGCCCGGAGAAGCGAAGTGACTTGCCTGAGGTCACGCAGCAGACAAGTAATAATAATAATGTTGGTATTTGTTAAGCGCTTACTATGTGCAGAGCACTGTTCTAAGCGCTGGGGGAGATACAGGGTCATCGGGTTGTCCCACCTGAGGCTCACAGTCTTAATCCCCATTTTAGAGATGAGGTAACTGAGGCACAGAGAAGTGAAGTGACTTGCCCACAGTCACACAGCTGACAAGTGGTGCTGGGATTCGAACCCATGACCTCTGACTCCCAAGCCCGGGCTCTTTCCACTGCAGAGTTGGGATTAGAACCCAGCTTTTTTTTTTTTTTTTTAATGAAATTTGTTAAGTGCTTTCTACACGCCAGGCACTGTACTAAGCGTTGGGGTCGATACAGGCTAATGAGGTTTGACACGGTCCTTGTCCCATACGGGGTTCACCGTCTCGATCCCCACTTTACAGCTGAGCCCCAGAGAAGGGAAATGACTTGATCAAGGTCCCACAACAGACGAGTGGCAGAGTCGGGCTCCTTCTGACTCCGAGGCCCGGGCTCTTTCCACTAGGCCGGGCCCTCGAGGGATGGCGCCTACCTAAACTAGGGTACCGTCTCCCCTCCGGCGCTCAGTCCAGGGCCCGGCCCCCGGGAAGCGCTCAACACATCCCGCCGACGGGATGGATTCCCCCGCCGGCATACGCACCTCTCTTGGCCCTCCTGCTGCTGCGGCTGCTGGGCGGAGCTGGGCCCCGATTCGGGCTCCCCTCCGTTGCCCGGGTTCCTTTCCGCCGCGCCGCCCGCCGGGCCGCCGCCGAAGCCCGAGGAGGTGGCGGGGGCCGAGGGGTTGGCGGCTGGCGTGGAGGAAGAGGAGGCCGGCGGAGCGGAGGAGGCCGGGTTGGCGGCCCCTCCGCCTCCGTTGGTGCCGGCGTGGAAGGAGCCGGCCGAGGGCGGGATCCCCGGGGCGGGGGCCGGCGGGGCACAGCCCGGGTGGGGAGACGCCGGGGCCGCCGGGGCCGCCGCGGCCTGGTACTTGGGCGGCACCAGCAGGCTGCTGTCCAGTTGCAGGGTGGCCAAATAAGGTGCTGAGAGAACACAGACACGCAAACCCATTAGTTTCGACGGTCACGGGATGGCGGGGGGGAAGAGAGACACAGAGACAGAGAGAGATAAGAGTCAGTCTTAATAATAATAATCATGGTATTTGTTAAGCACTTACTATGTGCCGAGCACTGTCCTAAGCGCTGGGGTAGATACAGGGTAATCAGATTGTCCCACATGAGGCTCACATTTTTTTAATCCCCGTTTTTACAGATGAGGTAACTGAGGCACAGAGAAGTTAAGTGACTTGCCCAAGGTCACCCAGCAGGCAAATGGAGAAGCCGGGATTAGAACCCATGGCCTCGGACTCCCAAGCCCGTGCTCCTTCCATAGAGCCACGCTGCTTCTTAGCAAAACGCCTTATTATTCAGAGCCCATCTCCTCCAAGAGGCCTTCCCTGACTACGCCCTCGTTTCCTCTTCTCCCGCTCCCATCCGCGTCGCCCGTGAGCTTGGATTTGCACCTCTCCTCCAAGAGGCCTTCCCTGACTATGCCCGTTTTTCCTCACCTCCCACTCCTTTCTGCGTCGCCCTCATTTACGCCCTTGGCTCTTCCCCGCTCCCCACCGGCCCCACAGCACTTACGTCCACAGGTACAGTGCTCTGCACACAGTAAGCGCTCAATAGATACGACGGAATGAATCTGTCAATTTATTTGTATTGATGTCTGTCTCCCCCTCAACTAGACTGTGAGTTTGCTGAGGGCAGGGAATGTCACTATGTATTGTTGTATTGTACTTTTCCATGCGCTTAGTACAGTGCCCTGCACACAGTAAGCGCTTAATAAATACGATTGAATGAGGGAATCTACTTCCTTTAATCATCCCTCCCTCAGCCCCACAGCTGCAATTTCTATAGATATATTCAAGTCTGTGTCCCCGTTTAGACTTCGAGCTCGTCACGGGCAGGGAATTGATCTACCACCTCTTTTGGATTATACTCGCCCAAGTGCTTCGTTCAGTGCTCTGCACACAGTAAGCGCTCAATAAATACCACTGACTGGCTGACTGAGAGACAGAACTGCAGCCAGAGCTAGGATTTTGGACAGATTTGCTCTCTACAGCAGCCAAAATTTCTCAGGCTGTCTGGGGTCCAGCACCGCACGCTAATAAAGGCGCTTACGAATCTGGTCGGGGAGAAGCGGCGGGGTGTGTAGTGGAGAGAGCCAAGGCCTGGTAGTACGAAGGACCTGGGTTCTAATCGCGGCTCCGCCACCTGTCTGCTACGTGACCTGGGGTAAGTCACTTCCCATCTCTGGGCCTCGATTACCTCCTCTGAAAAACGGGGCCTGAGAGCGTGAGCCCCACGTGCGACAGGGACTGCGTCCAACCCCGTTTGTTCGTATCCACCCCAGTGCTTAGTACGGTGCCCGGCACACACTAAGCGCTTAACAAATACCCCGATTATGATTATTATTCTTCTGGCTGGCTCCCACGCTCCCTTCCTACCATGCCTTTGCAGCGCGAGGTGCCGGCGAAAGAGCCGACCCTCGATGCAAACAGCGTATTAGGTTCGCCCCGCTGCGATCCCGCCCTCGAAAGGCGTGCCGAGCCGACGCCCGGACGCCGTTCTCCCTCGACGGCGGACAGAAAAGGACGTTTCTCCTCTGCCGCGGCTGCTGCCCAAAGGGCACCTCGTCCGGAAAAGCGAAGACGCTCCTCGAGGACGGCAGCCCGAACACGACGCCGCTCGTCCCGTCTGATTTCTCAAGGGAAGATCTGGGTGACTTGAGCGTCCTCTCCCTTCCCTGCCTTTTATGGGGCGGGGAGGGGGAGCGAGGGCCGGGGCGGTGCTGGGTGTGAAAGGCAGCGTGCCCACGTAGCTAGCGCTGGCAGGCAGATGGGCCCTCCTCGTAATTAGCATCTACTCAATTATCAAGCACTTAGCGATGAAAAGCCAACTTCACCCGGCACTCCAACCTTGGCACGCCTTCAAGACAAATAAGCCCGCCGAGGCGGGAAGGCTGCGGACACTTAGGAGACGCCGGCGAGCCGCTGACGTGTCATCCCTAGCGGGCGAGGAGGAGGAGGAGGAGGAGGAGGAGGAGGAACGCCAAATGGGTCCTTTTTCTCCTCCGGCCCTGGACCCGGGGGGAGGGGTGGGCGGGGCGGAGAGACGCCGGCGTTTCCGAGTTACCTAGGTGATGGCGGCAGACTTGCGCGTAAAGTTTGAGTCTGGAATGATTGTCGCTCTCCTCGCTGCCCCAAGACTGGCAGAACCACTCGCTCACGAGTTCGTCGGTCAGCTTCTGGGACTCCGTCTCCCCGACGCGCATGATCCCGTCCTGCAGCACTTTGCAGATGGGCTTGTGCTGGCCGAGTCGACACATCTGAGGGCGCGCGTGCACAAAAATGAGATTTTGTTTTAATGGGATGGGGGGGGACAGGGATTCCCCCGCTTCCCAGGCCCTGGGAGTCTCCCCAGAAACCCGCCGCCCCGTTCCGGTCCGGCCTAACGGGACCGTTTCCTCTCCGGCCTCGGACCCGTTTCCTCTGGGCTCTTTGCAACCGAGCCGAGAAGGGGAGATGGGCGGAACGGGAAAATCCGAACCGGCCTAGGATTTTTTTTAGACCTTGGCAAGCTGATGGACCACGACTCGTGGAGGATCCCTTCGGTTGGGACTTGTGAGCATTACTGCATCCTAGTGGCCCCACACAGAACTTGCAAAATGCAGAAAAACAAACATTTTGACTTTATATATGCATTATTATTATAATATTTGTATTTATATGTGTATATATATATTTATATTTATATATATACACACATATATACAAATATATACACATATTTATATACAGATATACATATGAGCATCTAGACAAATATAAGCTTAAACATAAACATATATCAAAATACTTACATATGAGCCTATAGACAAATATATGCATATACAAACATATATATATAAATACATGCTTATATATATAGCTTGAGAAGCAGCGTGGCTTAGTAGAAAAAGCACGGGCTTCTCCAAATATATATTTACATATGAGCATATACACACATCTATATACAAATATAATAATAATAATGACGGCATTTGTTAAGCGCTATGTGCCAAGCACTGTTCTAAGCGCCGGGGTAGATTGAGGTAATCAGGTTGTCCCACCTGGGGCTCACATTCTTCATCCCCATTTTCCAGATGTGATAACTAAGGCCCAGAGAAGTGAAGTGACCTGCCCAAAGTCACACAGTGGACAAGCAGCGGAGCCGGGATTAGAATCCACGACCTCGGACTCCCAAGCCCGGGCCCTTTCCACTGAGCCATGCTGCTTCTCCAGATATATACTTACATATGAACACGTACAAATATAAACTGATACATAAACATATATAAAAATACTTTTATATGATCATATATACAAATTTATGCATGTATAAACATCTGTACAAATATATGCTTATATATAGCTTGAGAAGCAGCCTGGCTTAGTGGAAAGAGCACGGGCTTGGGAGTCAGAGGTGGTGAGTGCTAATGCCGACGCTGCCATCTGTCAGCTGTGTGACTTTAGGCAAGTCACTTCACTTCTGTGTGCCTCACTTACCTCATCTGTAAAATGGGGATTATGACTGTGAGCCTCAGGTGGGACAGCTTGATTAGCCTGTATTTCCCCCAAAGCTTAGAACAATGCTTGGTACCTAGTAAGCGCTTAACAAATACCATTAATCAACACTTAGAACAGTGCTTGGCACATAAAAAGTGCTTAACAAATACCACCGTCATCATATGAGCATATATACAAATATATGTGTATATATAAATAGCGCTTGGCACATAGTAAGCGCTTAACAAAGACCATCATTATTATTATTACATATACCAATGAATACTTATATATGAGCTTAAATACAAATATATACATATATATAAACATGTATACTTAACATGCATATACAGACACGTGTGTGTATCTATATAAAAAGTCAAAATGCTTATTTATAGGTAGTGTTTGTTCTACATTTTTAAATTTAAACACACACACATACATAGACACGTATGCAATAAAAATATGGACCAGCAAAATCACTCATACATGACTTTGTTTATATTGATATGCATTTACATTTATCAATATAAACTAAAGCCGTATACAAGTAACTTTGCTTGGCCACAATTTTACCCCGTGTGTGTGTGTACATAAATACAAAAAAGTAAAAATTCCATCACAGGGATTCACTTACAAACATCTCTCAGAAAGTTGGTTCGTTCCAGCTATGAGGTCTCCTCCTCAATATTTTTACATTTTCCCCTTCCCGCCCCTCCCGGGGTTTTCCCCGATGAGAAATTTTTAGTAGCCGGTCCCTTTGAAAATTATTTCCCAACAGGGTTCTACAATGAAATGAACAGAGAGAGCTGTCTCCCGGTTAGAGAAACTCTCTCCCTGCTGCGGGTAGGACCATAACCGAGCCAAAATTTTAACATTTCCCTAGCCCATAGGAGGGACACCTCTAGACTGGAAGCTGGTCGTGGGCAGGGAATTGCATCCCAACTCGGCTGTACTGGACTTTCCCAGGCTCTGTGTACGGTGCTCGGTAAGTGCTCAATAAATACCGTTGAAGGGTAAATTGTTCATATTTTCCTGGAACACTAATGCTTTCGGGACATTACGATGACGTCAATAAAGGGTGTTCTTTGGCGTACTGCATGGAATCCTACTTGTAAGAGAAACATTAATTCCCCTCTGAAAGGTGAGTAATTTTCGCTGTCAGGACAGCTTATTATATTATCACCAGCTCATCACTGGCTTTTCTGGCTTTGCTCAAGCCCGTGAGGTTCTTGGCAAAAATCTTTTTCTTGTGTGGCAAAGCGGTCATCCCAGCAATGCCGTGAAAAAGGGCGCGCGGGCATTTTCTCCGACGATTCTGTAGTCTGTATTATCCTGAAAACTGCACCGAGGGTGTCAGAAGAGTGAAGCTCTTCTCCTTAACAGACGGCTTTGGTCTTAGCCTTTCCCCGTGATATATGTCAAATAACGACTGTTGGAACCACACCGCGCTAGACGCTGTTTAGGACGGGGCTCGGAACAGCGATTGACACAGAGTAAGCGCGGAACAGAAACCATCATCGTTGTCATCGTCATCATTATGTCAAATCGGCGTCGAAAGACGAGGTGGGGTTGGGCGATGGGCCTTCGGCCATTTTGGTGAGACGGGCACACCAGAAATGCCAGCTCGTGGGTTCTGGTTTCCTCGTACTCTCCTTGGGAGCCTCGGCCGCTGCCTGTGAGTTTCACTTCGTCCCCCTTGGAAGTTGCGAAAGCCTGCCGGGTCTCGGAACCCCAAGAATCTTAGCGGCAGCACCTCGTTTCGATTTAAACATGAATGTCCCTCGATTTACGTCAGCTCAGTATAGTGCTTTGCACACGGTAAATACGACCGAATGAATCAAAACGAGTTCTCCATTACAATAAAAACTGGTTATTTCCGTGGTTATCTCTTCCATTCTTTTCAGATCGCTTTGAGCTCCTATCTTCTTTCCCTTTTCACGATTTGCCTCTCTGCAGCTCAACCATTCCAGCTTTTTTTCCCCTCTCTACAACGGGACAACAATTTTCAAAAATCCCAAAGGGAGCAAAGCAGGCCTTGGACTTGGAAGGGTGAGGTGGGAGTAAAGCAGTCACGAATGCTAATAGGATTTCTGTCCGCCGTCAGAGGAGCGGTTAAGCCTAATAATCATAATAATGATGGCATTTGTTAAGCGCTTACTATGTGCAAAGCACTGTTCTAAGCGCTGGAGAGGATAAAAGGTGATCAGCTTGTCCCACGTGGGGCTCACAGTCTTCATCCCCATTTTCCAGATGAGGTCACTGAGGCCCAGAGAAGTGAAGTGACTTGCCCAAAGTCACAGAGTTGACAAGCGGCTGAGTGGGCATTGGAACCCATGACCTCTGACTCCCAAGCCCGGGCTCTTTCCACTGAGCCACGCTGCTTCTCTTAGTGCCTGGTGGATAGAGCACAGGCCTAGGAGTGAAGAAGGACCTGGGTTCTAATCTCGGCTCCGCCGACTGCTTGTGTGACATTGGGTAAATGGCTTCTCTGGGCCTCAGTTCCCTCATCTGTAAAGTGGGGAGTAAGAGTGTGAGCCCCACATGGGACAGGGACCGTGACCAACCTGATTAGTTTACATCTACCCCAGCGCTTAGAAGAGTGCTTGACACGTAGTAAGCGCTTAATGAATAGCACCACCATCATCGTCATCATTTTTTCCCCCCCCAAACGTGGAAGGCTAAAATAGCGAGAAGCTGGGCGGAGTCTGTCAAAAGTCACCGGGTTTCTTTGCGTGGGCCCCCGGCATCTCTTCGGCAGGCCGGGACTCCGGGGGCTCGCGCGGTCGCAATAACGTTCCGGTTCCCCGATCGTGCTGGGGCCTAAACGCACGGAGGGCCTCGCGATCCGGTTGGAATGGAACCGGGCCCCGTGATCACGGATGGGATGGCCCAGAGGAAAGAGCCCGGGCCTGGGGGGGTCAGGAGGTCACGGGTTCTAATCCGACTCGGCCATTAGTCTGCTGTGGGACCTCGGACAAGTCACTTCACTTCTCTGCGTCTCTCTTCCCTCATCTTTAAAATGGGGATTTAAGAGTATGAGCCCCACAGGGACCGTGTCCAACTCGATTTTCTTGTATCCGCCTTAGTGCTTAGTACACTGCCTGGCACATATTGAGCGCTGAACAAATCCCAGTTATTAGTAGAGAAGCAGCGTGGCTTAGTGGAAAGAGCCCGGGCTTGGGAGTCCGAGGTCGTGGGTTCTAATCGCAGCTCTGGCGCTTATCAGCTGTGTGACTTTGGGCAAGTCACTTTACTTCTCTGGGCCTCAGTGACCTCATCTGGAAAATGGGGATTAAGACTGTGAGCCCCACGTGGGACAACCTCTTTACCTTGTATCTACCCCAGTGCTTGGCACATAGTAAGCGCTTAATAAATACCATCGTCATTATTATTACTTATTATTATTAAACCAATCTATCTCCTCCGCCCGAGAGCCCGATTCCATAGTTTCCTCACCCTCGGATGCCTCCCAAAGGTCTGTTCTAGATACTAAACTCCTTGAAGGCAGGGAACCCTACCAACTCTGTAGTATTGGACTCTCCCAAGCGTTTAGTGTGGTGCTCTGCACGCACTAAGCACTCACTACCACTGACTGATCGATTCTCGGTGGCCTCGTTACCAAAGTGGGATCGAATTCAGACTGTGAGCTCGTTGTGGGCAGGGAATGTGTCTGGTTATTGTTATACTGTCCTCTCCCGAGTGCGGAGTACAGTGCTCTGCACGCGATAAACGCTCCCTGAATAGCACCGATGGATCGATTCTCCGTGGCCTAGCTATCAAAGAATCGCTGTATCTAGACCGTAAGCTCGTCGTGGGCAGGGCCGGTGTCTGTTTATTGTTCTGTCGAGAGGCAGCGGGGCTGAGTGGCAGGAACCCGTATCTGGGAGTCAGAGGATGTGGGTTCTAATCCCGGCTCCGCCACCTGTCTGCTGGGTGACCTTGGGTGAATCACTTCATTTCTCTGTGCCTCAGTTACCTCATCTGGAAAATGGGGATTGAGACCGTGAGCCCCACGTGGGACAACCCGATCACCTTGTGTCTACCCCGGTGCTTAGAACGGTGCCTTGCGTAAACCACTTCACTTCTCTGTGCCTCAGTTACCTCATCTGGAAAATGGGGATGGAGACCGTGAGCCCCACGTGGGACAACCCGATCACCTTGTGTCTATCCCGGTGCTTAGAACAGTGCTTGGCACATAGTGAGCTCTTAACAAATACCATAATTATTATTATTCCATTGTCCTCTCCCATCTGCTCAGTAGAGTGTTCTGTGCACAGTAAGCGCTGGAGAAATTCGACTGAACGATTGACTGAGATGACTGAGGTAAGAGCCGGCCTGGGTCCTCGCCGGAGATGCGCGGAGGGGATGGGGGATAAAGGCATCCCGGGGAGCGCCCGCTCCCGCCCCTCACCCCGGATCCCCGCCCCCGACTCACCTCATAGACAGCACTCAAGTCCCTGAAGAAAGTTTTGGCTCCTTCGAGCAAGGCCTCGTTTTCCGGGCACACCACGATATAGGCAACATCCCGGTGGCCCCCGTACGGGTCCATCAGCAGCCTCTCCCAGAACGGCAGCGAGAACGGGGAGATGGTCAGGAAGTCTTTGTCGTAGCCGACCAGCAGGGTGGGGATGGGCAGAGGCTCGGGAGACTCCTCGGAACCTGCGGCCGAACAGACGGGAGGTCAACGGCCGCTCTGGCCCCGCGGCCCCCGAGCTCTTTCAGCCGACGGGGATAATAATAATGTTGGTATTTGTTAAACGCTTACTATGTGCCGAGCACTGTTCTATGCGCTGGGGTAGATACAAGGTCATCAGTTTGTCCCATGTGGGGCCCATAATCTTAACCCCCATTTTACAGATGAGGTAACTGAGGGTCAGAGAAGTGAAGTGACTTGCCCGAAGTCACACAACTGGCAATCGGCGGAGGCAGGATTAGAAGCCACGGCCTCTGGCTCCCAAGCCCGGGCTCTTTCCACTAAGCCACGCTCGGATACGGTTTCGGCCGCCGGGAGGCCGGTTTCAGGGCGCGAGGGGCAGCGTGGCCTCGTGGCTGGAGCCCGGGGCCCGGGAATCGGAAGGACCCGCGTTCTACTCCCACCTCGGCCACATGTCTGCTGTGTGACCTTGGCCGAGTCGCTTCACTTCTCTGGGCCTCAGTTCCCTCTTCTGTAAAACGGGGATAAGAGTGGATCATGAAATGTATCTAACTTGAGTAACTTCTATCTACCCCAACGCTTAGTACAGTGCCTGCTAAGCACTTAACAAGTACAATGTTATTATTATTATTATTATTATTATTATTACAAGAGCCGGGTCCCTCCGCAGGGCGCTTACAGGCCCTCACCTGAACGACACCAATCCATGATTGAAGGAGACAGAGAAGGGAGTCGGGCTCCACCAACCATCCGCCTTTGTTGTATTGCACTCTCCCGAGGGCACGGTACAGTGCTCTGCACACAGTAAGCACTCCGTAAATACGACCGAAAAAATAAGTCCGAATGAATGAACAGTCCTATAGACTCCGGGCTCCTTTTGTGGCAGGGAACGTGCCGATCAACTCTGCTCTGCCGTATTCTCCCGAGCGTTTAGTACGCTGCTCTGCACAAAGTAGACGCTCAATAAATGTGACTGATGGGCTCGCGGAGCGCTTACAATCTGGGGGAAACTTTTCTCCCTTCCTTTCAGATCGTGAGTCCTGCGTGGCAGACAATCCACGTCCGATCTGATTATCTTGTATCTAGTCCATCACTTGGCACGCAGTAAGGACTTACTTAATAAACGCCATAATTATAATTAGCATTGCTCAATGTTATTGTGCGTCTAAGAGAACTGAGGACATAAGGTTCCTTGGGAAGCAACCCTGCCAAGCATCACTACTTGAGTCCTTTACTTTTTATTTTATTATTACAGTAATAATAATAATAATTATGGTATTGGTGAAGTGCTGACTTTGTGCCAGGCACTGTATTACGCGCTGGGGTGGTTATGAGCAAATCGGTACGCGCCCAGTCCCTGTCCCACGTGGGGCTCACAGTCATTCATTTAATTGTATTTATTGAACGCTTGCCGTGTGCAGAGCACTGTACTGAACGCTTGGAAAGTATAACTCAGCAACAGATAGAGACAATCCCTACCCAACGACGGGCTCACAGTCTAGAAGAAGATCCCCATTTTACCGATGAGAAGTCAAGTGACTTGCCCAAGGTCACACAGCAGACAGATGGTGGAGCCAGGGTTAGAATAATAATAATAATAATTATGGGATTTGTAAAGCGCTTAACTATGTGCCAGGCACTGTACTAAGCGCTGGGGTGGGTACAAGCAGACGGGATTGGACACAGTCCCTGTCCCACGTGGGGCTCACGGTCTCATTCCCCATTTTACAGATGAGGTCACTGAGGCCCAGAGAAGTGAAGTGACTTGCCCGAAGTCACACAGGTGACAAGTGCGTGGCTCAGTGGAAAGAGCACGGGCTTTGGAGTCAGAGGTCATGAGTTCGAATCCCGCTCGGCCACTTGTCAGCTGTGTGACTGTGGGCAAGTCACTTAACTTCTCTGGGCCTCAGTTACCTCATCTGTAAAATGGGGATGAAGACTGTGAGCCCCATGTGGGACAACCTGATTCCCCTATGTCTACCCCAGCGCTTAGAACAGTGCTCGGCACATAGTAAGCGCTTAACAAATACCAACATTATTATTATTAAGTGGCAGAGTCGGCATTAGAACCCACGACCTCTGACTCCCAAACCCGGGCACTTTCCACTGAGCCACCAGCTTCTCTTAGAAACCATAAATTTCTGACTCCCAGGCCCAGGCTCTAGCCACTGTGCCATTTTTATGGCATTTGTTAAGCGCTTACTATGTGCCAGGCGCTGTACTAAGTGGGCAGGGATTGTCTCTACCTGTTGCCTCATTCCAAGCACTTAGTACAGTGCTCTGCACACACTAAGCGCTCAATAAATACGACTGAATGAATGAAAGAAAGAATACAAGCTAATCCGGTTGGACGTTGTCCCTGTCCCCCTTGGGGCTCAGTCTTCCTCCCCATTTTATGGATGAGGGAACGGAGGCCCAGAGAATAATAATAATAATGTTGGTATTCGTTAAGCGCTTACTACGTGCAGAGCACTGTCCTAAGCATTGGGGTAGATACAGGGTAATCAGGTTGTCCCACGTGAGGCTCACAGCTGATCCCCATTTTTACAGATGAGGTAACTGAGGCACAGAGAAGTGACGGGACTTGTCCACAGTCACCCAGCTGACAAGTGACAGAGCTGGGATTCGAACCCATGACCTCTGACTCCCAAGCCCGGGCTCTTTCCACCGAAGTGAAGTAACTAGCCCGAGGTCACGGAGCGGACGAGTGGCGGAGCCGGGATTAGAATCCAGGTCCTCTCAACCCCAGGCCCGGGCTGATTCCTTAATTCCAGTGCTCCCAAATCCTGCAATAGGCCAGGGAGGGATTCCGCAGAGATGGCAGGGCCGTCCGTGGCCCCGGGACCGTGGTCTTCAAAAGAAGAGCTTTCACGCCGTCGAGATGCTATCACCTCATTTCCCACATGTCTATTCAGGGAAAATGAGCTCATGGGAATCCCACAAATCCTCCCCGTTTGCTTCTGGCTGTTCTATACGTGGCCTCGTTCATTCATTCATTCAATAGGATTTATTGAGCGCTTACTATGTGCAGAGCACCGTACTAAGCGCTTGGAATGTATATTTCGGCAACAGATAGAGACCATCCCTGCCCGACGATGGGCTCCCAGTCTGATCGGGGGAGACGGACGGACAAAAACGAGACAACATAATCGCGATAAATAGAATCAAGGGGATGGACACCTCATTAACAAAATAAACGTGACATTCTTCCTCCCAACGGAGCCCCCCGACCGTACGATCTCGGTTACGAAAGCGAAGCGGACCCAGCGCTTCCCACCCGCGAAGCCGGAGGAGACCGTGTCCAGTGCAGCGTGGCCTGACGGAAAGAGGCCGGGCCTTGGGGTCGGAGGACCCGGGTTCTAATCCCGGCTCCGCCACTTGCTCCTTCTGTGACCTTGGGCAACTCGCTTCACTTTTCTGGGTCTCGGTTCCCCCATCTGTAAAAAGGGGATTCGATACCCGCTCTCCCATCTCCTTAGACGGCGAATCCCAAGTGGGACAGGGACTGTGTTCATGCTGATGAACCTGTTTCTCCCCCAGCACTTACACTAGTGCCGTGGGGCCTCGTAAGTGCTCAACAAATCCCATAATCATCACCGCCAAGAGGGGCCACGTGGGGCGAGGGAAACTGTAACCCATCCGCTCCCGGGGATGGCACCGCCTCCCTAGGTGGGTTCTTTTGCCCTTGGGGAACAAAGTGTGGCTAGAGCCTGGGGCCTGGGAATCAGAAGGATCTGGCTTCGACTCCCGGCTCCGCCACGTGTCTGCCGTGTGACCTCGGCCAAGTCGCTTCGCTTCTCTGGGCCTCAGTTCCCTCATCTGCAACATGGGGATTGAGACCGTGAGCCCCAAGTGGGACAGGGACTGTATCCAACCTGACTACTCTGTTATCTACCCCAGTGCTTAGAACAGTACCCGGCCCACAGAAGCAGCCTGGCCTAGTGGCAAGAGCTCGGGAGTCTGGGGTCGTGGGTTCTAATCCCGGCTCCGTCACTTGGCTGCTGCGTGACCTTGGGCAAGCCATTTAACTTCTCCGTGCCTCAGGTACCTCATCTGGAAAATGGGGATTAAGACCGTGAGCCCCACTTGGGACAACCTGATCTACCCCAGTGCTTGGCAAATAGTAAATGCTTAACAAATACCACCACCATCATCATCATCAGAGGGTGTGCTTAACAAACGCCATTTTTTTTTTTTAAAAAAAAAGGCATTTTTTCATAACTCTGAGGAAACACAGAGGAAGGCCGGGGTGCGACCCGGCCGGGAGGCCGAGGACAGGTCGGCGGGGCGGCGACCCATCCGCCCTGCCCGGTCCCGAGGGGTTCGAGCCCCCCGTCCTTTCCCGCGAGGGGTGGGGAGAAGGCGGGAAGGGGGGGGGGGGGAGGGTCCTTACCGTAAGTGCCTCGCCCCGCCATCTTGTGGAACTGCTGCCATGTGAGGGGACCCTGCACGTGCTGGATATTCTCCCACGTCCGGCCCGTCCGCTTTTTTTGGATCGCGTCCTGGAGAAAGGGTTGCAAAGACAGCAACATACGCACCACGTCTTGGGAGGAGAGGACGCTGATGTCCAGCACTGTGAACGACAAGAAGGGTGTGGATCCAAGCCGGGAAACAGTGAAAACCCAGCCGTGCCCTTTCTCCCCTCGCCCCTTCCCCCGCCCCGCGGGGAGACCCCGCACGGACCCATCGGGGGGCCATCTGCTGGGACGGCTTGAACGTGATCCGGCTTGGAGCCGGCGGGGAGGATTAGCTCGGCACTTGAGTCGCTTCGAACCCGACGGCTCCGTGATTAACGAGCGGCCGAGCTGACTGGGGGGGAGGGGAGCTCGCGGGTTTCCCTCCGGCCTCAAGGGACGCGTCTTAGCCCACGCCGACGCTGGAGGGACCATATGGAAAGCCACGAGTACTCCTCGCGCTTAACGCGGAGGGCTCGGCGAGGGGTCTCCGAGAAGTTAGCCGGGTCGTCTCGGGCCGCGCGGGTTCTCCGTCGGACGAGGGGAGGCCCGACCGGTTTGGGGGGGGCAGGGGAGCCCGGGGTGTGGAAAAGAGGCGGGTTGAGGGGATGGATGAGAGGCGGAGGGGGCTCCCACGGCTGCTAGCCCGTAGTGGCTGGAGCCCGGGGCCTGGGAGTCAGAAGGTCACGGGTTCTATTCCCGCCTCCGCCGCACATCTACTGTGCGGCCCTGGGCAAGTCGCTTCGCTTCTCTGCGCCTCAGTTCCCTCATCTGGAAAATGGGGAGTAAGACTGTGAGCCCCGTGCGGGACGGGGACCGGGCCCGACCCGATCCGCTCGTATCCGACCCAGCGCTTAGTAGGGTGACCGGCCCGTAGCGGGCGCTTCACAGATTCCACAGTTATTATTACGGGGAAGGTCTGAGGACCGGGGGGGGTTTCTCTCCGGCGAGCGAGGAGGAAGGGGCGAGAGCGGGAGGGGCCGGGAAACCGGCCGAAACGGCCACCGCCACCCCCTCGCTGTTCCCGGTCCCCCAGGGTCGAGTCTCGTCGAGACAGGGCCTCGGGGACCCCAGCCCGGAAAGCGGAGGGGGGAGGAGGCGCGACGGGGGGGACGGGGACGGGGCCGTACCGTTGCTGTGGGGCCAGGAGTGCACGGTGGCGGCCCGGACCAGGGCCTCGTCCACCTTGCCGCCGGTGGGGTTGTCCACGTACTGGCGGCCCTGCTCCAGGGCGTTGAAGCACTCCACCCACGAGTCGTTGTCGTCCGCCCGCACCCTGTCGTACGTCCAGGCCCCGCCGGGGGAGGCGTGGAGGGGCGGGGGGCCGCCGCCGGCCGACGAGGCCGACGACGAGGCCGACGAGGACGAGGCCGAGGACGGGCAGGAGGGGGCGGCGGCGCGGGAGGGCGAGCAGGAGGCCGGGGCGGGGTCCGGGCAGGCCAGGGCCGAGAAGGGCTGCGCGTGCTGGGTCTGCAGCAGCAGCAGGAGGCTCGTCGGGGGGTCCCGGGGCGGCGGGGCCGTCCGGCAGAGGGTCAGCCGGCGCTCGGCCGCCCGGCCGGTGTCGGACGTCCTCCCGAAGATGTCCAGCTCGTCCTCGATGAAGAGGCCCGAGTTGTAGCCCAGCTGGCGGTTCATGATGGCGCTGAACCCGCAGGTGCAGCGGTACTGGTCCTCGTGGGAGGAGTCGGGGATGTAGAGGCCCACGTCGGCCCCCTTGACGTTCATGTTGCAGGCGCAGACGCAGCAGCTGTCGAAGTTGCGGTCCTTGAAGATGTTGAGCGTCGAGTCGGACAGGAGCAGGGTGACGTAGAGGCTGTGGGCCTCGGGGACCGGCCGGCCCGTGGCCGGCTCCACCGAGCTCAGGGGGCGCGAGGTGGACGGCGTCGAGGCCGGGGAGCCCTGGTCCGGGCCGTCGTACTTCACCGAGCCCTGGCCGCTGGCCGCCCCGGCCCCCCGGGGGGTCCGCGGGGTGCGGGGCGTGCGGGGGGTGGGCACGGAGAAGCGGGGCGTGGCCGGCGAGGGCAGGACGCCCGCCCCGCTGTTGCTGGCCGGGGCGGCGCCGTTGAGGGCGACCGGCGTGTTGATCTGCAGGTAGTCCGGGTCCGTCAGGCTGCCCACGCTGGGCACGTTGCTGGGGCGACGCCGGGGGAGAGACGGAGAGACGGGTTAGGAGGAGACCGCCGCCGGGGCCCCTCGTCGTCCCCCCCGCCGCACCTCCCTCCTGTCGTTCATTGCCTCGATCCTATTTACTCGGCGCCGACTGCGGGCGGAGGGCTGGGCTAAGCGCTCGGGGGCGGGCCGGCGCGGTGATCAACCGACGCGAGAAGCGGCACGGCGTAGTGGCTAGAGCGCGTCGGGGGTCACGGGTTCTAATCCCGGCTCCGCCACTTGTCTGCTGCGTGACCTGGCGCGGTCGCTCCCAGGGCTTAGCAGAGTGCCTGGCACGTAATAAGCGCTTCACAAATACCATCGTTATCATTCGCCTCCCTGGGCCTCAGTTCCCTCATCCCTAAAACGGGCCCGGAGACCGTGAGCCCCACGCGGGACAGGAACGGTGGCCGACCCCATCTGCTTGTATCCACCCCGGCGCTCAGCACGGTGCCTGGCCCACGGCAAGCCTTTAACAAAAGCCATCACCGTGTTTCGAACGTAGTAAGCGCTTAACAGATACCATCGTTATTATTATTATATTATCCTCACTATTATTATTAAAGAAGCGCCCCGATGAGGGTCTGTGAGAAGTTGGGACCGTGAAGCGGCGAGTGGTAAAAGGTGACCTAGAAATCTTGATTGGCAATCACCGCTCACAGACGCCTGAGGTCATAAGTGGGCAATCATAATCTTTCCTCTAATTGGATTACGTTCGAAAGCCGGCGTGCTTTCTCGGCGATCCTCTGAAATTAATAAGCAGCCCACGCCGGCGAGAAGGAACTCTGGTCATTAACGGAAAACCGGAGGATGAAAACCGGTCCCGAGGTAGGGTCGGCGGTTTCCGCGGAACTCGTTCTCTCTGGTTGAGGAGGGGAGGAGAAGCCTTTGGAGTGGAAATGATGGATTTAGAGGATTTGCGGCGCTTGCGGGATTTAAGCCATTTCCTCTGGACGCGAATCCGCTGTGGGGAGAGACCCCTTGCTAGCTAATCCCGGCTCTGCCACTTGTCAGCTGTGTGACTGCGGGCAAGTCACTTCACTTCTCTGGGCCTCAGTGACCTCATCTGGAAAATGGGGATGAAGACTGTGAGCCTCACGTGGGACAACCTGATGACCCTGTATCTCCCCTAGCGCTTAGTACAGTGCTCTGCACCCAGTAAGCGCTCAAGAAATACGATCGAATGAATGGTTGCAACCAATCACCAGCACTTCCTTAATGCCGACTTTGTGCAGCGCACTGAGCAAAGTGCTTGGCAGAGTGTAACCCGTCTACCAAATCTGTTGTATTGTACTCTCCCAAATGCATATCACAGTGCTCTGCGCAGAGTAGGTACTCAATAAATACTACTGATCGATTACCCAAGAGTTAGCAGATCACTGCCCTCAAGGAGTTTAGAGAATAGTCGGAGGGGACAAAGACAACTGAATAAATTACAGCTGGGGGGAATCATCAAGCTGGTAAGACCGGTACAAGAGCAGCAAGGCCTAGTGGAAATAATAATAATAATAATTATTATTATTACAATTACGGTGTTTGTTAAGCACTTATTATGTGCCAGAACCCGGGCCCGGGAGTCAGAAGACCTGGGTTCTAGTCCCAGCTCCACCTCTTGTCTGCTATGTGACCTTGGGCACGACACTTCACTTCTCTGGGCCTCAGTCAGCTCATCTGTAAAATGGGGTCCCTCCTACGACTTGGGGAGCCCAAGTACCCTAGAACAAGTATCATAAAAAAAAGTGCTACTGGGTTGTTGCGAGTGAAATGCTTTGGTGGGGCAGAAGGGCCTGAAGTTTTCTCTTGCTTGAAACGGTGTTTGAGAAGTGCTTGCTATGTGCCAGGAGAAGCAGCGTGGCTTAGTAGAAAGAGCACAGGCCTGTGAGTCAAAGGGCCTGGGTTCTAATCCCGGCTCCGCCACAGGTCTGCCGCGTGACCTTGGGTGAGTCACTTCACTTCTCTGTGCCTCAGTGACCTCATCTATAAAAAAAGGGCATTAAGAATGTGAGCCTAATGTAGGACAGGGACTGTGTCCAACCTGATTAACCTGAATCTACTTCAGCACTGAGAACAGTGCTTGGCACATGGTAAGCGCACTTAACGAGTACTATTATTATTTGCTTGTATCCACCCCAGCGCTTAGCACAGTGCCTGGCACCCAGTAAGTGCTTAATAAATACCACCATTTTTATTTTTATTTATACCAGTTCATCAGGTTGGACACAATCCCTGTCCCACATAGGGCTCACCATCCCAATCCCCATTTTCCAGATGAGGGAACTGAAGCACAGAGGAAGTGAAGTGACTCGCCCAAGGTCACCCAGCAGACGAGTGGCGGAGCCGGGAACAGAACCCGTGACCTCCTGACTTCCAGGCCCGGGATCTAGCCACTACACCATGCTGTGTCTCTGCACGCAGTAAGCGCTCAATATATGGAACTGATGGATTAGATTCCTAGTATTATAAAATTCACCCCAATATGCCAGTCGACAAAACATTCTGGCACTTTCATTGTGGAGCACTGCCATCAAGTGCTCGAGTAAAGTGGTAGACACCCTTAGGGTCTGTGGGTGAAGCCAAGGCATGGCTGGGCACGCATGTGATTCACCGTTAAAGATTAGTAGCTTTTCCCTCGCAATATGCCCTCAATGGCGGGCACGGCCTGCGTAGGGATCTATAATAATAATAACTGGGGTTTCTGTTAAGCGCTTACTATGTGCCAAGCACTGTTCTAAACTCTGGGGTAGATACCAGCTAATCAAGTTGGACACAGGCCCTGTCTCACATCGGGCTCACAGTCTTAATCCCCATTTTAATAGTAATTATTATTATGGTATTTCTTAAGTGCTTATTATGAGCCAAGCACTGTTCTAAGTGCTGGGGTAGAAACAAGCTAATCAAGTTGGACATAGTCCCTGTCATTCATTCATTCAATAGTATTTATTGAGCGCTTACTATGTGCAGAGCACTGTACTATACGCTTGGAACGTACAATCCAGCAACAGATAGAGACAGTCCCTGCCCAATGACGGGCTGTCCCACATTTGGCTCACAGTCATAATCCCCATTTTATTATTATTTTATTTTTATTATATAATTTTATTTTATTTATTTACTTATATTATGTTTATTTTATTTTATTATTACTATTACTACTACTAATGATAAGGATAATAATAATAATAATGATCATTATGGAATTTGTTAAGCACTTACTATAATAATAATAATAATGTTGGTATTTGTTAAGCACTTACTTTGTGCAGAGCACTGTTCTAAGCGCTGGGGTAGATACAGGGTAATCAGGTCGTCCCACGTGAGGCTCACAGTCTTCATCCCCATTTTTCAGATGAGGGAACTGAGGCACAGAGAGGTTAAGTGACTTGCCCAGAGTCACACAGCTGACAAGTGGCAGAGCCGGGATTAGACCGTAAGCCCGTCAAACGGCAGGGACTGTCTCTATCTGTTGCCGACTTGTTCATTCCAAGCGCTTAGTACGGTGCTCTGCACATAGTAAGCGCTCAATAAATACGAATGAATGAATGAATGAATGAATGAATGAATGAACATGGCACTATGCCATACTATGTGCCAAGCACTGTTCCAAGTGCTGGGGTAAAAACGAGGTAATCAAGTTGGACACAGTCCCTGTCCCACATGGGGCTCACAGTCATAATCCCCATTTTGTTATTATTGTCATTCATAATCATCATCATCGTATGTGTCAAGCACATTTTATGTGACAAGCACTGTTCTAAGAGCTGGGGCAGACACAAGCTAATCAAGTTGGACACAGTCCCTGTCCCACAAGGGGCTCACAATCTTAATCCCCATTTTCCAGATGAGGTAACGGAGGCCTAGAGAAGGGAATCCGTCCAAGATCACACAGCAGACACGTGGCAGAGCGGGGATTAGAACCCAGGTCCTCTGACTGCCAGGCCCGGGCTCTTTCCACCAGGCCACGCTGGAAGTTTCCCAACAGCCAAGCTTCGGGAACCCGCCGCCATCCTCGGGACGCGGGTACGGACTGCAACAGGAAGGGGTCCCGAAGGCACCCCGGGGAGTAAACCCGCCCGACTGCGGCCGCCGACGTACTTGTAGCCGTCTCTGATGAAGGGGGCCGTGGGCGGCAGGGGCAGCTGCTCGATTTTCGGAGGGATGGCCCACGAAGGCCGGAAGAGGCAGGCCTCCGGGATCTTCAGGGGCAGCAAGCACTGGCTCGGGAGCATCTTCAGCGGAGCGAACATGGAGGAGCTCACCAGAGGTTGGAATGTCGTGGCTCTGTGCACGTAAGAGAAGTCCTGCGGGGAACAAACCCATTTGGGAGGCGGGTGAGCGAGCTTGGGGAAGTGGCCTTGGGGATGGGAGCGGGCTGGGGGGAGCCTGGGATTCTCTTTCCGTTCCCTTGTGGAGAGCTAGAAAGGTTCATCCCATTTACTTCACCCTCGGGTTCTCAGACGGACCCCACCCCCCCAGGTCTCATGCAGCCCCCCAAAACCCTCTGGGCTGACTCGGATGCCCCTGACCTCCGACCCCGATCCACATCCCGCCTCTGACCTGGATCGCCCTCCCTCTTCACACCCGACATTCATTCGTTCATCCAATCGTATTTATTAGCGCTTACTGTGTGCACAGCACCGTACTAGACGACTGGGAAAGTGCGACATAACAATCAACAGTGACACTCCCTGCCCACAAGGAGCTCGCAACGACTCTTCCCCCTCTTTCAAAGGCTTAGTGAAGGCCCATCTCCTCCAAGAGGCCTTCCCCGACTAAGTCCCGCTTTTCCTCATCTCCCACTCCCTTCTGCATCATCCCGATTTGCTCCCTTTACTCACGCCCCCACCCCTTCAGCCCCCCAGCACTTATGTCCACATCTGCCAGTTATTTCTTTCTATCAAGGTCTGTCCCCCCCTCTAGACTGTAAGATCCTTGTGGGCAGGGACGGTGTCTGCTATAATGGTCTACGGTCCTCTCCCAAGTGCTCGATACGATGCTCAGTACGCGGGAAGCTCTCCATAAATACGACTGTCTCCGACCGCCCAGTGGTCATTTCACCTCAGAGGTGGTCACGTGCCCCACAAGGCTCCCGGCAAACCCCCCAGTTCTAAAGATGGTGCCCGAAGTGGGCACGCACCCCGTCTTTCCCTCATGTCGGTCGCCTGGCCCCCCTCAAACTGCCCCAAATGGGTCTTGGAGCTGACAGAGTTCGGTCTTCGATGGCCCTTTGCACCCCAACGCCTCGCCCCAGCCCCACGGCACTTATGTCCGTATCTGCAGTGTCTCTACTTCTATTCGTGTCTGTCTCCCCCTCTAGACTGCAGTGCCCATATGTAATATTAATATGCAGATCGTAATAATAATAATGATGGTAAGTGTTAAGCGCTTACTAGGTGCCACGCACTTCTAAGCACTAGGATGGATACAAGGTCCCACAGGAGGCTCACACTCTTAATCCCCATTTTACAGTTGAGAGAACGGAGGCCCAGAGAAGTAAAGCGATTTGCCCGAGGTCACACAGCAGACAGGTGGCGGAGCCGGGATCAGAACCCACGACCTCCGACTCCCAAGCCCGGGGTCTTCCCGCTGGACCGTATTACACTTATGTAACATTAAGGCCCGTCTCCCCCTCCAGACTCTAATGGACATATGTAACGTTCAGACTGTAACAGTGCATATTACGTACCTAGCTATAATTTTATTTATTGATCGGTTTATTTATATTCATTTATTCACTCATTCTTTTATTTCTAATAACGTCTGTCTCCTCTTCTAGACTGCAAGCTCGCTGTGGGCAGGGAATGTGTGTGAGCCCCCCGTGGGACAGGGACCGTGTCCGACCCCATTAGCCGATATCCACCCCCGATCAGCTGGTAGCACAGTGCCTGGCGCATTCTAAGCGCCTAACTGGTACCACAGTTATTATTATCATTCTATGGTTCTCTCCTTCTACAGTACTCTCCCCCGAGGACTTAGTCCAATGTTCCACACGCAGCAGATGCTCAATAAATACGGCCGATCGACCGACACCCCCTCACACTTCGACCCGGGGGGTGGACGGCCGCAGTGAGGTAAAAGCCGGACGGACCTCCTCCTTTGGCCCCGTCCGCCATTAACCTTTCCTTCCCCCCCCGGCCAATTCTCCACCCAAGGCGGGTACCTTCATCTCCTCCGGCTTGGGGCTGCCCATTCCTTCTTCCACTTCCATTTTGAAGTCGGTGAGCTGGGTGGGGACCGTGGTGACCATGGGGCTCTCCAGCACGCCTAAGGCCGACGCTGCCTCCGAACTAATTCCGTCTTTATAATTCATCACGGGGGAGAAGGCGGGGTGCTGTTCCAAAGATGGAGGAGTTGGGAACATCCTCTGCAGATCTGTCACTGCTAAATAGCACACACACACACGCGCACACATGCACACGCACACGCACACGCCCATCCACGCACACACACACGCACACAGAGACCCCACTTGCCGTTAACACAACATCCGGAAAACGGCAAACGGCAAAACACCCCCCCTCCCCCCGGTTCTCCTGGGCCCCCGAGAGTAAGCGGATCTTAGCTCCGCGATTGAGAGGCCCCCTTTAAGGTGCAGCGAGCCGCCGGGCGACCTAAAGTAATAATAATCATAGCGATGACGATGATCGCGATCACGATAATCACAGTAATAACTGCGGTGGGTTGGGCGCTTGCTACGCCGAGCGGCGTGCTAGGCGCTGGGGTAGAGAGAAGATCATCGGGTCCCACGTGGGGCCTGCTGTCCATGTAGGAGGGAGAACGGGGATTGAATCCTCATTTTGCAGGTGGGGGTACTGAGGCCCAGACAAATAAAGTGACCTGCCCCAGGTCGGGCAGCAGGGAAATGATGGAGCCGGGATTAGAACCCAGGCCCTCTAAGACTCCCAAGCTCCTTCCACTAGGCCACGCTGCTTCTCTGATCCTGACGATTTACGTCCTTAAGGCGACGGCCATTAGCGGAAACTCATTAGGTTCTGGACCATCCCCCTATTTAAATCTGTCTTCCTACTGAGTTGTGCAATGCCCAGAGAAGAAAACAAAAGAATATCAAAAACACCTGGTTGCTGACGGCAGGTGTACCTTTCTCATTCAGTGAAAGCAACGAAGCAAAGCCTGGGGGTGGGGGACAACGGTCAGTAGCCGACTGAGGTAACCAGAACGTTAAGGACGCTCAAAATGACCAGGATACGCATGATACGGAGTCCATCCCGGTGAGACCCGGCCTGCCGTTAAAAGAGCCCAGTGGGGAAAACCTGGTAGCATCTCCTCGGGGCCAGAGAGAGACGGCGGCGGGGTGACTGTTCGAAGTGCAGTAGTGGTGGATTTGCAACCCCAGCTGTTTTTTAAATCTGTCCCCAAATGAAAGGCATTTGGGATCAGGGATATTTGAAACCTGCCACCGTCAGCAGGCGGCAGAGCCCGTTCTAGAGGGGGAGTCTGTGATTTTTGGGGGCCGCCACGCAATTCTGCCTCCCTGGTTTGCTACGACGTGATAGTTTCTAAAGCTGGGCGGCCATACGGAACATTCGGCCTCTCGGTTAAACTATTTTAATTCGGGAAATATTCGAGGGAAGGAAGAGGATTCGGGCCTAATGGAGGGATCGACTCTATTTTCTTATTTTGGCAAATATTCGGGCCTGTGAGGTGTACCAAGGGGACATCCTCCCTCCATCCCCCCATGCCCTCCCCCATGCCCCACAACTCCAGATGACCGTGCAGCTCGCCACCCCGGAAGCCCACCGAGGAGAGCCCGGCCCAGGGGCTGTGGTTGGACTGCTAAACGTGCTTAAGCTTTCTGATGCACGCACTTAAGACCCGAACCCCGGCAGGGACTCCCCTACCCCGCAGCCCCGACCTCCCACTCATCGCAAAGAGGGCCACCCCAACACCGAGAAAAAACCAGTGTTTGAACGGGCCTGGGCCATCTTCCAGACTGTAAGCCCGTTGTGGGCGGGGAAGGGAAGGTGTCCACTAATTCTGGTGTAGACTGTAAACTCGTTGTAGGCAGGGAAGGGAACACGTCCGCTAATCCTGGTGTCACTGTGAGCTCCCTCTAGACAGAAAGCTCACTGCGGGTAGGGAACAGGCCCGCTAATTCTGGAGTAGACTGTAAGCTCGCTGTGAGCAGGGAGTGTGTCCGCTCATTCTGTTGTAGACTATAAACTCCCTTTACACTGTAAACTCATTTGGGGCAAGGAAGGGAACATATCCGCTAATTCTGCGGTAGACTGTAAACTCCCTCTGGACGGTAAGCTCGCTGTGGGCAGGGAAGGGAAAGTCTCTGCTAATTCTGGTGTAGACTGTAAGCTCATCTTGGGCAGATGAGCTAATTCTGTTAATTCTGTTGTAGATTGTAAACTCCCTCTAGACCTTAAACTCGTTGTGGGCAAGGAAGGGAATACGTCCGCTAATTCTGGTGTTCACTGTGTGCTCCCTCTAGACCGAAAGCACAGTGTGGGAGGGAGCGGGTCTGCTAATTCCGGTGTAGACTGTAAGCTCGTTGTGGGCAGGGAAGAGAATACGTCCGCCAATCCTGGTGTTCATTGTGAGCCCCCTCTAGACTGTAAGATCTGCCCTCTCCTCTCCATCCAAACAGCTATCGTGCTGGTACAAGCTCTCATAATATCCCGACTGGATTATCGTGTCAGCCTGCTCTCTACACTCCAGTCTATTCCTCATTGCGCTGCCCGGCTCATCTTCCTGCAGAAAGGCTCTGGGCCTGTCACTCCCCTTCTTAAAAACCTCCAGTGGGTGCCCATCGACCTCCGCACGAAACAAAAACTCCTCACTCTAGGCTTCAAGGCTCTCCATCCCCTCGTCCCCTCCTACCTCTCCTCCCTTCTCTCTTTCCACTGCCCGCCCCGCACGTTCCGCTCCTCCGCCGCCCGCCTCCTCACCGTCCCCCGTTCTCGCCTATCCCGCCGTCGACCCTTGGCCCGCGTCCTCCCGCTGTCCCGGAACGCCCTCCCTCCCTCCTCACCTCCGCCAAACTAACTCTCTTCCCCTCTTCAAAGCCCTACTGAGAGCTCACCTCCTCCGAGAGACCTTCCCAGACTGAGCTTCCCCTTTTCCCTCTGCTCCCCCTCTGCTCCTCCCCCTCAGCACTGTGCTCATTTGTATATATTTTTATTACCCTATTTATTTTGTTAATGAGGTGTCCATTAACATGTTGTCTTTTGTTTCGTTCTCTCTTGCTCTGCCGTCTGTCTCCCCCGATTAGACCGTGAGCCCATCACTGGGCAGGGATCGTCTCTATCTGTTGCCCAATTGTCCATTCCAAGGGCTTAGTACAGTGCTCTGCACACAGTAAGCGCTCAATAAATACTACTGAATGAATGAAAGTACGCTCGTTGTGGGAGTGGACTGTAAGCTCGCTGTGGACGGGGAGTGTGTCCATTAATTCTGTTGAAGGCTGGGAGCCCCCTCTAGGCTTTAAGCTCCCTGCGGGCAGGGAACGTGTCTACCAACTCTGTCACGCCGTACTTTCCCAAGCGCTCAGCACAGTGCTCTGCACATAGTAAACGCACAATAAATACCATTGATTGGTCAAACCCTCAATGGGGCCCTCCTCAAGGGCAATGTGGGAATCTGGCCACGGGGTGGAGCTGGTGGAGTAAATCTGGAAATCAACCCTCCCTCAACCACATCCTCAACTCTAACCATGTCTCCGATCAATCGATCGATCAATCAGTGGTATTTATCGAGCGCTTACTGTGTGCAGAACACTGTCCCGAGCACCTGGGAGAAGACAACACAACAGAGCTGATTTGGGACGGCAATTAGCACCTCACTTTCCAGGCTTACTGCGCTCCTCCGGTCTGGTCACTCGATCAGGCGTCGGAAGACTTTGATGATAATAATGTTGGTATTTGTTAAGCGCTTATTATGTGCAGAGCATTGTTCTAAGCGCTGGGGTAGATACCGGGTCATCACGTTGTCCCACGTGAGGCTCACAGTCTTAATCCCCATTTTACAGATGAGGGAACTGAGGCACAGAGAAGCTTAGAAGACACGAGCTGGCAAAAGGGGTGCAGTGAAGGGGGGAGCAATCGGGTTGGGCTCGTGGTCTACTCTGAGGAGAATCGACGTTAGGTAGGAGGAGGATTAAGAATGATAATGATAAGAATGATGATCTTTGCGAAGCGCCTATTATGCGCCAGGCACTGTACGAAGCGCTGGGGTGGATACAAGCAGATCGGGTTGGACTCGGTCCCCGTCCCACGTGGGGCTCAGGGTCTCCATCCCCATTTTCCATCTGAGGGAACCGAGGCCCAGAAGTGAAGTGATTTAACCAAGGTCGCCCAGCAGACAAGTGGCGGAGCCGGGGTTAGAACCCACGACCTTCAGACGCCCAGGCCCGGGCTCTTGCCACAAGGATTAGAACTCTCATAGCCCCTGAACAGATCCCTGACCCGTATCTTTGAATTATGTAGTATTAATTACTCATTCATTTTAAATTCTGTCCTCCCACCATACCCCCTTTGCGGGAAGAGAACGTGCCTGCTAACCCTGTGATATCGTACTCTCCCAAGCGTTCAGTTCAGTGCTCCGCACACGGTAAGGGCTCAATAAATACCTCCGATTGATTGACCGACCCTGCCACCTGGGAGGTGTATTCACATCCTCACCTGCTCCCGGGGGAAAAACAAGAAGAGACTGGGAATTGAATTACGTGGGAGATCCTGAGATAAAGTGTCTTAAGATAAAAGTTTTCCTTCAGAAGGAAGTGATTTCTTCCAAAAATGGGGAAGGGGCATATAAAAAGAGAAAGGAAGAAGCCTTTGATGTGAAGAAAAGCTTGCAGTCTCCAGAGTACCCAGAAAATCTGAAGAGGAAAAATGAGAAGCCATGTGAAAAATGAATACAAATTTGGCTTTTTCATTTTGAGATTTTTCAGGTATTTCCTTCCACTCTGTGAATGGAATCAAATGCAATTATCTGATAAAGATGGGTCCCAATCCCTTTTTCCTGCAGCAAACAATAGCAGCTGAAGAAAACGGGAAAGGAAATTTATGACAAAACCAATCGAGCTGATTAAAAGGAGGGAGAAATGATGGCTGAGTATTAAGACAAAAGGTAGGTTACTTTCATCTAGGAGGCGGGCAAGAATTTTGAGTTTGCGGTGGGGTGTGGAATAATGAATTTTGTCAATAAAATCTGACACCTGAAATCGAAGAGTGCTTATGGACATTTTTTTCTCTCTTCTGCAATGCCAGCTGACTTTCCCCCGGATCCTATAATACGGGGGATGAGACCCATCAGCACACCAAAGGACTTAAAATCCTTATTTATGCCTTTATGTTACCCCCGAGCACTCTGATGTTCACTTGACTCTCACCTCACATCACTTGGGCACGTAGCCTTACATTCTGTTCTTTCCCCTACCTGGAATGTAGTTTAGCGGCTGTCTCCCCAGCTAGAGACGTTTCCAGTGGGCAGGGACCGTATCTACAAAACTCCATCGGTCTCTCTCAAGCCCTTGGTAGGAGAATACTACTCACTGAAGGACTGGAAAGGATTTAGGTTGAAAGTGGAAGGCTTTAAACTCACCACCTACAATTTGGGTTAAACTATTGCAATTTGACAGCCCCGGAGGAATCCGGCAATTTGGAAACCCGTGAAAGAGGACACGGCTTTCGTAGTTTTTAGTGAAGGATACGTAACATGGGCTTTTTCTGCCAGCAGTTGGATAACGTATTTTTAATCCATCAATCATATTCCTTGAGCACCAACTGTCTGCAGGGCACTGTATTAAGCACTTGGGAGAGAGTACAATAAAAGAGTTGGTAGACACATTCCCTGTCCACTACAATCTCACAGTCTAGAAGACGAAGGTGGGAAAGGAACATGAAACAATTTCAATCCGAGGTAGCCAAACCAAACGATCAATCAATCGATGGAATTTATTGAGCGCTTAATGTGTGCGGAGCACTGTTCTAAGTGCTTGAGTGAGTACAATACAGTTGGTAGTCATGATCCCTTGTCCTCAAGGAGCTTAAAATCTACCCAAAGGATATGGAAGGTGTTAACAATCGGCAGAAATTTGCACGATCAAGTCAGTGACCTGTTGCAAAATGGTATTGTTTTTTTAAATCAGCCAGCAGAGTATCATTTCTCTAACCCTACCCTCAATTCCAGGAGTTGCATCATATAATAATATGAAGACGAATATCTGGAATCGGTATGGCATTTGTATTCTTCCAGAGTGCTTTCCTATCAATGATCCAATTTAATCCACATACCCTTTAAAGATAGGGAGACGCAGGGATTCTTTTGCCTGTTCTACTGATTTTTCTTTAACAGAGGAAGAAACTGAGGCACAGAAAGATGGAGCCACTTGTCCACGGTCACAAAGAACAGCCCAATGGTCAAGCTGCCCCCGGGATGGGGAATCGTCTAACTCCCGGGCCCAAGTTCTTTCCATCCACACCTCACCACTTCACTCCCGGAAAGTCACAGACGACCTGTCGTTTGAAAAACGGAAAGACCGAGCAGAATCTGTGGGTTTAATGGAACTATGTCAATCAATCGATGGGATTTACTGAGCGCTTACTATGTACTAATTGCTCGGGAGAGTACAGTTTCAACAGAATTAGGCAATTTGTTCTCTCCCACCCCTCTCTCTCTCTCTCTCTCCTTAGCCAGGGAATTGTTTGGGTGAGATGAGATCCTGGTTCCAGCCTCCTGATTAACCAGGGAATCCGTTCTCCTGAAACCATCTGCCTTCCCCCTTGGCTTCTTAGGGTAACAGTGCCCCTGGGAAAGCCGGAAATTCAAACTATCAAGATAATAATAACGGTATTTATTAAGCGCTTAGTATGTGCTAGGCACTGTACTAAGGGGGAGGTTATAAGCAGATCGGGTTGGCTCTCAGTCTCGATCCCCATTTTGCAGATGAGGGAACTGAGACACAGAGAATTGAAGTGACTTGCCCAGCATCACACAGCAGGCAAGTGGCAGAGCCGGGATTAGAACCCACGACCTTCTGACTCCCGGGCCCGGGCTCTAGCCATTGAGCCGTGCTGCTTCTCAAGACCGCTGAAGTCTGGGTCCCCAGGAATGTTAAGATTGCTACGGCAGTCCCAACGGGCCTAAGCTGTGCTAAGCGTGCTACGCCGGTCGATTCGAGACGAAAAGAGAATTTCTTTTCCACGGAAGTTACGTGGGCAGCAAAGGTAACGACCCGCCAGGGCGCGAAAGACTGAGGAGGATGCCGGTTTGCTGGCGGATTTCTTTTAGGTGGGCTGAGGGGCCGAGCTTTCTTCCCCGCTTCACGCCTCTGCCCGGAAAAGGAGGAACTCAATTCTCTTCAACTGTCCTCTCCCAACGCGCTCTCCCAGGGCTCTGCACAGCATAAGCGCTCTCTAGACTCTAAGCTCATTGTGGGAGGGAATGTTTCCATTTATTGTTATACTGTCCTCTCCCAAGCGTTTAGAACAACACTCTGCACACAGTAAGTGCTTAATAAATTAGACACTGAATGAACGAATTAAAACCACTGACTGACTGAAGCAGGCTGGGGTTCTGACTGGAAGGGGTTACTTACTTAACACTGGAGTATTTTCTCCTAAGATTAAAAAATACCCTACATTTTCCCTCATTTTGTAATGTAGAAGTTGAGATCCTCTTACTTATTCCCGGAGCATTATGAGCCTACTTGAAAATAAGCACAGATATTCATTTGATTTCTCTCTTCCCTTGCATGAAAATGAAAAAAATCTCCCAGGGCTAAAATTCAAAGCCCATTAGCCCTTCTCCTTCATCTTGCTCTGCGTACAAGGAAGGAGAAAACACAAGTCGTGCAGGCAGACTGCTCGACTGCATCCTTCTGGGAAAAAGACAACCATTTTGGGCAAATCTCAGGTCTCTAGGATGCTTGTGGGTTCAAGCCCAGGGGGTTCCCCAAGACCCGCCTGCTCGTTGCCTCTTTAAAATTCTTGGTTTCCTTTGCCTCGGGTCCTGAGGCTTGTGAGCGATAATCGCAGGTGAAATCTCCCAAGAAACTCTTCTGTTTCTTTGAAGGGGAGAAGGCGGGGGCTTTAGCACTGCGCAGCGGGCTAAGAAGGCTGAATGGACAAGGCTTTGCTCTGCGGGAATCGGACACCTCCCGTGTGTTGTCGCCCGTCACGGCCACACGCGCGGACGTCTGACAGAGGGAGGGTGGGAAGAATGAGCTTCACTGGATAAAAAAAGAAATCGATCTCATCTGACCTGTTGCACAGGCATATATTTTACGATGCCTCTTTCTAATCTTTGGGTTCAATCTTTCGAAAATTCTGCAAGCTAGAGATTATAAAGAATAGAAAAAGCCTTAATTAAAAAAAAAAAAAACCTCCCACAACCGGCTGACCGTCGTTACTCAGTTTCAAATGTGTCATGGTTAAGATAGCTGTGCGTATTTTAAAAAGCTACGGGCCTACTAAACCTGTCAAAATCCAATCTCTGTATACTTCGTACGTCTACATTCGAGTAAATCAGCATTGCATTTATGGGTCCATAAAACTCTTTGACTCATCCCTATGACATCGTGGTTTTTCCCCTCAATTTGTTCTCATTACCAGCTGCAGCTAATGAGAAGGTATCAAGGGATGATTTGCAATGGAACTGCATTTCTGCTTCGGAGTAGCCACCCCGCTACTCTCGTTTCTCTGCCGCTGTTGGGGCGATTTGTCGGGGTTGTTGTTGGAAAAGTCAAGCCGCCCAGGGAGAGCCCTCACCGAACGGAAGACGGTCAGTCAAAACGGACACAAAAATCGGGGACGAGGTGAAAACGTGTCCATCGCGCTGAAAACCGACCATCCCACACCGATATTCTCTCTTCTTTAGGGAAATGAAGTGCTAAACATCTTAGCGAGTCCGTTTTGATGGTATCTCTTAGGCACTCACCAGATGCCGAGCACTGTGCTAAGCTCTGGGGTAGGTACATGATAACCAGGTGGGTCACAGTCCCTGTCCCAGACGGGGCTCACGGTCTAAGCAGGAGGGAGAACCGGGATTGAATCCACCCCTTTTTTTTATGCAAGGAAACTGAGGCACGGAGAAGGAAAGCGATTCTCCCCGAGGTCACACAGCAGGCAAGTTGGCAGAACCGGGATTAGAACCCAGGTCCCCTGGCTCCCAGACCCGTGCTCTAAAGCAACCCTTGACTACACTGTAAGCTCGCTGTGGGCGAGGGATCGCATCTGCTAACTCTATTATAGATTGTACTCTCCCGAACGCTCACTACAGTGCTCTGCACAGAGTAAGCGCTCGGTAAATACCATTAACTGACTGACTGCTTAAAGCATACTCCGAGGCCAAGCCCGCTTGGGGCGGCCACGTTTTCCGAAATGAATTTTCCCTTAAAACGGCCCGTCTTTTACTCTCTCGCCCATCTCCGCCGAGGCTGACGTTACCCGGCCGGTCAGCCCGAGCGGCGACCCGATCGGGCGGGCCACGCTTACGTTTCCGATGACCTTCCACCCCCACGTCCCGCCTCGAGCCATTCTCACGCACGGTGACTGGGCTGTGGGACATTTTCGGGCAGGCCGAGCCACGGTGGACTTTCGTACTCAATTGGGATTTCTTCAGAGGGAGAAAGAGGGGGCTGGAGATGCTCCAAAAGGAAAGTATCCTCCAAGTCAGGGCGGCGGGGGGCAAGTGGGGGGCCCGTTTCTAGTCCTCCAGGAATAAAGCCGGAATCAACGTCCACTACTCACTCGGTGGGCAAGGCACTGCTGTTCGCCCTTCCTTCCCCAGGGTTCGGGCTTCGGTCCCCGCTGCAGGGAGTTTGGATGACCGCAGAGCTGGCGAGACGGCCTAGAAGCAGATGACGGACGGCGAATATTATATCAGCGGGGACTCTGTTAGGCATTTCGCTTTTCGGGTTTCTAGCTTTCCTTTCTTATATGAAACCTCTCTGCCGGTGTCAGTTAACTCAAAATCTTCTTTCGGGGGAAGGGGGCGTTACGTGAACGAGGTTTGATTATATTAACGCAGAATTACAGCGTGTTAAAGGAGGAGAGGGATAAGCAATCCGATTACATCACTGAGCCCTTAGTACAGCGCCTGGCACATAGTAACGGATACTATTATGATGATGATGATGTAATGTGACAGTCCTGTGACTGCTGTGAGAAATGTGAGGGGGATTGAGTTTGGCTCGTAGGAAACCTTCTAAGAGTGTATTATCTAGTGAAAGATTTCCTTTTTTTTTGTTACTGGTATTTTTTTAAGCGCTTACTATGTTCCAGGCACTGTACTAAGCGCCAGGGCAGAAACAAGCTAATGGGGTGGGACAAAGTCCGTGTCCCACATGGGGCTCTCGGTCTTAGTCCCCGTTTTACAAATGAGGTAACCGAGGCACGGGGAAGTAGTGATTTTTAAATTTTTTTTTAAAAAAATGGTATTGGTTAATGCTTACTACGTGCCAGGTACTGTACTAAGGGCTGGGGTAGATACAAGATCATCAGGTTGAATAATAATAATAATAATGATGTTGGTGTTTGTTAAGTGCTTACTTTGTGCCAAGCACGGTTCTAAGCGCTGGGGGAGATACAAGGTAATCAGGTCGTCCCCCGGGGGGCTCACAGTCTTCATCCCCATTTGACAGATGAGGCCACTGAGGCACAGAGTAGTGACTTGCCCAAGGTCACACAGCTGACAAGTGGAGGACCTGGGATTAGAACCCGTGACCGAGTCCACGTCCCACGTGGGGTCACAGTTTAATCCCCATTTTACAGATGAGGTGACTGAGGCCCAGGGAAGTGAAGTGAGGTCACCCAGCAGACAGGTGGCGGAACAGGGATTAGAACTCATGTCCTTCTGACTCCCAGGCCCGGGCTCTACCCAGTAGGCCATGCCTCTTCCTTTGAAAGAATGTCCTTCCCCCGTGCCTACCTCCTGATGCACTATCTTTTCAGTGGCATTTTCTCTGCTCTCCTGGGAGACCATGCGAGCTATTTTCCCCATCACGTATAACAGTAATTGTGGTATTTGTTAAGCGCTTACTACGTACCAGGCACCGAACTAAGCGTCGGGGTGGATACAAACAAATCAGGTTGGACACAGTCCCTGTCCCACAGGTGGCTCACGGACTCGATCCTCGTTTTACAGATGAGGTCACTGAGGCCCAGAGAGGCCCAGCGAGGTGAAGTGACTTGCCCAAGATCACACAGTAGACAAGCAGACAAGATCGGGATTAGAATCCATGACCTTCTAACTCCCAGGCCCAGGCTCCATCCGCCAAGCCACGCTGCTTCCGCCGCACATCGGTCAGCGATATCGTAATGACGATAATGGAGTGTGTTAGGTGCTTATCAGGGGCCAAACACACCGGCGTGGCACCTGCTGCGATGCAATGCGCCATCTCAAAGGAGGCCGCTGCCCAAACCGTCCTCAAACGAATTAATTACGAGGACTTTGTATGGTAAAACCGGGAGGTTCCCAGCGCCCCAGAAACAAAAACCTCCATTACCCGATAAAGATGAGAACAAGAAATATTACGGTACACGTTAAGCACTTACTAGGTGTCCACCACCCTACAGGTTAATCAAGGTTGGACACAGTCCCCTGGCCCACGTGGGGCTCCTAGCTTAAGTGGGAAGGAGAACCGGGATCGAGTCCCCATTTTCATTTGAGGAAACTGAGGCCCTGGGCATTAAGCGACTTGCCCAAGGTCAGCCAACTGGCTCTGTCCATTCGATCACGTGACTCCTCCGCAAATTATGTACCAACGAAAGAGGTGGTGCTTGAAGGGACACCGGAGACGTTCCCGATTCCCTTAAGAAGGAAGGACACTGCTCTTCCCTGGCGAATAGCAGTAACGACGGGAAGACCGATGATAATCACGAGCGGAACGGACGAGAGAGAGAGACCGTCGGTTAAGCGCCTCTAACGTGCCCGCGTGGTGGAGGCCAATTCCCCGAGAGCCAGAGGCGGCCTTACCCCGAGCTCGTCGTCATCCGAATTGTCGAAGATGTTGTCCAGGTCATTGATGGAAGGGGCCAGGTCCGTCACCTGGGTGAGGCTCCCGCTGCCCGCTCTGCTGGCTGCGTTGTCCTGCCGGGCATCTGGAGGACGGGAGAGGCGGGACGCCGCGGGGGGCAACCGTTAGAATGGCACGCGAAAAGCCTCTCTCTAAATTCTCGCTCCGAGGTTGGGGGGAAGGGAGCGGGCGTCTCCGGACACCAACCGAGCCTACGTTTGGCAACGGTGCGCTGCAGAGGATACGGGTCCGGAAATGACGACGACGGTATCCGTTAGGCGCTAACCGTGTGCCGGGCGCTCTTCTAAGAGCGGGGGTGGATACGGGCTAATTAGGTTGGACACGGTTCATGTCCCACGTGGGGCTCACGGCATTAAGCTCCGTTTTACAGATGACGGAACTGAGGCCCAGAGAAGTGAAGTGACTTGCCCAAGGTCACACGGATGACGAGGGGAAGGGCCGGGATTAGAACCCACGTCCTTCCGACTCCCAGGCCCAGGCTCTATCCACTAGTTCATACTGTTTCTCATGCGGAAAAGGAGGACATCGGACATTCTCGTCCTTCAGTCCATCAATCGGTGGTATTTACTGAGCGCTTACTGTGTGCAGAGCACTGAACTGAGTGCCTGGGAGAGGATGACATCTGCCAAAAAAGCATTTAATCAATCAATCAATCGAATCTACTGGGCGCTCACTGTGCGCAGAGCACTGAACTCTATTTTATCAATGACATGTATATATCTGTGATTCTATTTAACTATTTTGATGGTATGGATGCCTGACTAGCTTTGTTTTGTTGTCTGTCTCCCCCTTTGACACTGAGCCCGTTGCTGGGCAGGGATTTTCTCAATCTTTTGCCAAATTACACATTCCAAGTGCTTAGTACAGTGCTCTGCAGACAGTAAGCGCTCAATAAATACACTGAATGAATGAATTGAATGAATGAACTAAGCGCACTTAAATTGGGAGGGCCTCTTCTCCCATCCCTAGAAATCTAACCGACCCAAAGAAACACGCCCAGCATCACCATCCTACGTGTTCTATGTGACCGCTACCCCTATTCACCTGTTTTAGGAGCGGGACTGAAAATGGACATGGCGTCTTTCCCATCAGCCACTGGCGTGGAATGACCTGGGGCGGGGAACTCCTTGGTACCAAATCCGTCCTCCGACTGGACGATGATCCGTTCAGCGGGGTCGAGGTTCGCACCACCGGCCAGCGGAGCGGGGAGGAGGGGGAAAGAAAAACGAGACGTTAGGTCGCGAAGTGGGAGACTCACATTCGTGCGTACTTTGAAGGCAGAGGGGAGGTCCCATCTAGTGCCGCGATAACCGGGCCGGTTATTAACCTGAAGCTATCCCAAGCGCTTAGGACAGTGCTGGACACATGCTTAGCAAAGACCACCAGAATAGTTACAATAATAATAATAATAATAATAATAACAACGATAATGAAGATGTAGAAAAGCAGAGCAAAGCGGAAGGGTGGCTGAGGAATTTAGATAATAGAGCAAGTGCATCTCGATAAATCCAGCTACTTTTCCTTTCATTCTTAGGAATGCAGGCCCAAATCATCTCTCCACATTTTCTAGATTTGGGATCAAATTCTCCCCACCATTTTTGTTTTTTAAAGTATGTGCCACACAGTCTGGCAAGAATTAACCCGGAGGGGCTACTTTCTATCCATCCCGGATAGAAATGCAGAGTGCGTTTCAACACTGGTCCGGCAGACTTTCAAAATGAACTCGAATAATGGTAACTCTGGTGTTTGCTAAGTCTTTCAACCACGTGGTTAAAAAGTGCCAAACCCTTTCCCCGGGTGGGGCGACTAAAGCCAGTTCCGCTGGCAGGGGAAGAGAAGCATAGTGGCTAGAACCCGGGCGTGGGTTTTAACCCTGGCTCCACTTTTTGTCTTCTGTGGGACCTGGGGCAAGTCGTTTCACTTTCTCAGCCTCAGTTCCCTCATCTGTAAAATGGAGATGAAGACTGTGAGCCCCATGGGAAGGGGACTGTGCCCAACCTCGGTATCTTGTCTCTCCTCTGTGCTTAGTAACGGGCCTGGCACATAATAAGCGCTTAGCAAAAAACCCTAAAAAACAAACATTACCCGCCTCTGACCGGAATGTTGTGGATAACGGGGGATTTGCCCTGGCCCACCCTCCCGCCCTCCTTAGACGCTCCAAAGGAAGAGCCATGCAACCGGAGGTCCGTCAGCATCCGAGCTTCAGGTGGACCGCCCCATCTCCCTCCAGAAGGAACCGGAACGGGTCCGGATGGCGCTTCGGGAAACTCCCGTCCTTCCCCGAAGCTCTCGGGACTCCTACAGCCTCCTCTTTCACAAACACCGTTGAAAGTTCTTTTAAAATGGCTCGATATTTCCCAAGGTCTTACATTACAAGGCCAAAGGCAACAAAATTACTGCTTAGACGAGCAGGGCACGCTCCGGTATCTATTTAGGTAGAGCTGAGAGACCAATAAGAAAGGTAACTAGGGAAGAGAGAGGATTCCCTGCAAGAGCATCTCTCCACATTTCCTACATTTAGGACCAAATTAACCCGGAGAGGCTATGGATCAATCGGAAGAGAACTACGGCATGGCCTAGTGGCAGGTGCACGGGCCTGGGAGTCAGAGATCGTGGGTTCTAATCCCGGCTCCACCACTTGTCAGCTGTGTGACTGTGGGCAAGTCACATCACTTCTCTGGGCCTCGGGAACCTCATCTGTAAAATGGGGATTGAGAACGTGAGCCCCACCTGGGACAACCTGATTACCTTGGACCTACCGCAGCACTTAGAACAATGCTTGGCACATAGTAATAGCTTAAGAAATACCATAATTTATTAATTATTATGATTATTACAGAAGTGTGTTTCAACAATGGTCTGGTGGGCCTTCGAACTGACCTCGAATAATCACAATTTCGGTGTTTGTTAAGCGCTTACCATGTCCCCGGCACAGGACTACATGCTGGGGTAGAGTCACTCAGTCATTCATTCATTCATTCATTCATTCAATCGTATTTCCTGAGCGCTTACCGTGTGCAGAGCTCTGTACTAAGCGCTTGGGAGAGGACAATTCAACAGTAAACAGACACATTCCCTGCCCACAATGAGCTCACAGTCTAGGGATAGAAGCCATCACCAACCCGTCCCACCCGGGAGGGAGAACGGGTATTTCCTCTCCACTTGACAGACGATGAAACCGAAGCCCAGAGAAGTTACGTGACTTGCCCAGGGTCACACAGCAGGCAAGCGACAGAGCTGAGACTAGAACCCAACACTCCCAACTCCCAAGCTTTTTGCTCTTTATTTATTATTTATTTATTGACCATGGTATCTGTTAAGGTTTTACGGTGTGTCGAGCACTGTTTTAAATGCTGGGGTGGATACAGGTTAATCAGGTTGGACACAGTCCCTGTCCTACAGTTTAAATAGGAGGGAGAACTGATACTGAATCCCCATTTTACGGCTGAGGAAACCGAGGCATTTATTATAATCACAATAATAATAATAATAATAATAATAATGTATTTGTTAAGTGTTTACTCCATGTCGAAGTGCTGGGGTAGAAACGAGATAATCAGGTTGTCCCACATGGGACAACCCCATTTTCCACATGAGCCACAGAGAAGTTAAGCGGCTTGCCCAAGGTCACAGAGCAGACAGGTGGCAGAGCCGGGATTAGAACCCGTGTCCTCTGACTCCCAAGCCCTTGCGATTTCCACTAAGCCACGCTGCTTCCCGCACAAGTAGGAGGCATAACATCCAATGATCGGAACAGGATGACTCTCCTGCCCCATACTTAAATACTAATAATGGTATTTGTTAAGCGCTTACTATGTGACGAGCACTGTACTAGTATCTTTGGCATTTAGGGAGGGAGGTTGACGAGGGAATGGGCAGAGAATTCAAGACAGTAACTGAATAACATTGATAATAATAATGTTAATAATAGTGATATTTGTTCAGCGCTTTCAATGTCCTGGTTCTAGAGAAGCAGCGTGGCTCAGTGGAAAGAGCACGGGCTTTGGAGTCAGGGCTCATGAGTTCGAATCCCAGCTCTGCCACTTGTCGGCTGTGTGACCGTGGGCGAGTCACTTAACTTCTCTGTGCCTCAGTTCCCTCATCTGTAAAATGGGGATTAAGACTGTGAGCCCCACGTGGGACAACCCGATTCCCCTATGTCTACCCCAGCGCTTAGAACAGTGCTCGGCACATAGTAAGCGCTTAACAAATACCAACATTATTATTATTATTATTGTTCTACGCGCTGAGGGAGATATAAGGTAATCAGGTTGTCCCACACGGGGCTCACAGTCTTAATCATTTTAAAAACGACGGTCCAGAGAAGAGAAGTGACTTGCCCAAGGTCACCCAGAAGACAGGTGGCGGAGCCGGGATTAGAACCCGTGTCCTCTGACTCCCAAGCCCTTGCAATCTCCACTAAGCCACGCGGCTTCCCGCACAAGTAGGAGGCATAACTTCCGATCGTCGGAACGGGACGACCCTCCCATCCCGTGCTCAGTATCTTTAGCGTTTAGGGACGGGGACTGACGAGGACACGGGCAGAGAATTCAAGACGGTAACTGAAATGCTCTTTCACCCAGCATTTGTCGTCGTCGGGCGGGCACCCTTCTTCGCTTTTCCTAGGAGAAAAAGATACCTTGCTCTTTTTCAGAGGATCTTTCTCGGTTCCAAGTTTGCATCTCTTGTTGACGGTGAAGCTGTACTTTATGTCGCCGTCTTCGAAAGTGTAAGGGTCGCTGAGCTCGCCCAAGCCCTCCCCGGCCGGCTGGATTACAGGCAACGGATCAAGGTAGTTTAGCAGTGGCACCTGGGCCTGCTTGTTCTCCCAGATTTTAAACCGTTTATTAGGCTGCGCTAAGAGTCTAAAAGATAAAAAAAAAAAACCCCAACAACAAAAAGGGTTATTGCAATAAGGGATGGAAGGCGAAAAGGGATTTTCTTCCAGAGAGCAAAACGGTACCGACAAATTAACATCTTTTCCCGACGTCGACGGTCAGGCAGAAAGCCGAACCCGACACAGATCTCGGTCGCACGATTTTCTTTTACCGTTTACGTGTGCGTTCGACAGTTTCGGCCGGTTTTTGGTCTAACAAATCAGGGCGAAGCGAACACGTCTAAATGTTACTGGCGGACTATATCTGGGTGAATACGTTACGATGGCCTTTTCTGTAGGCCAAAGACCCTCCCTTAAAAGGGTTCCCGGATCCGGGCTGGCAATTTCTCCTAGTTACCGTAAATGCCCACCCCCCAGAGAAAACTCCAGAAGAAACCAAAAGCAAACTACGACGACGTGGAGAGAGGGGAACGTGTCTACCAACTCTCGTCCGGTGTACTCTTCCAAGCGCTCTGCACAAGGTGAGCGCTCAACGAATACTACTGATTGACTGCCTGAAGCCTGTCTGGCCCTCTAGGCCGCAAGCTCCCGGAGGGCTGGGAACACGACTACCAACTTGGAAATACTGTTGTGTCGGACTCTCCCAAGCACCTAGTACAGTGCTCGGCACACGGCAAGCGCTCGATAAATACCACCGACCGATGGACAGACTGACATTTTAATGCGTCGTGTGCCACTGGGGGGACGACTGAACCCCGCCAGCTGCTAATGAAACGACAGAACGGGGCACTCGGCGGTCTTTCGATCACAGAGATTATTCTAACTCCCCCAGAGGCAAGCCCGAGAAATCTTTTCGATCCATTTGACCTCTGACCCTCAACGAGCATCTCTAATTCCACACGCCGGGGCGCGAGGCCCAAGTCAAGCGGTCTTCGGGCCGGACGGACGTGGCTACCGTGGAGCCCCGGCGGCTCCTTCGTTCGGGAAGAGGCGCCGGCTTCTTCCGGCAAACAGGACGGGCGAGGGTGGGGATCGGGATCGCCCAGTGCAAGCGGAGAACCCCCAAATCCGTCTCCCCGCCGGACGGCGCCCGGGACCCCGCCACCACCCGTCGCGGGCTTTTACCTTTTCAGGGCCGTGCTGTCCGCGTTGACCTCGGCCTTGGCGTCCTCGTATCCCTCCCCCCGGAGCTCCGGAGGCCTGAACTCCGGATCGTCGCTCGGAGGGAGCCGGTAGCCGTGCCACTTCTTGGACGCCTCGTGGTTCGGGGTGGCGATGCCGCAATACAAGGCCGTCTCGCTGACCTCCGCCATGACGGGCAGCCTCTGGCCCACGAGAACCGTCCGATCGTCCAGGCCGGGGAAGGGCTGGAGCTCCAGCCCGTTGGCGTAGAGCGCGGGGTTCCCCGGGACGGAGGGGGCCTCCAGGCTCTCCGCCTCCGGGCCCCGGGGCTGGGGGCTGAGGGTCGGGGGCAGGGGGGAGATGGGGGAGTGAGGAGAATCCATGGGATTCAGATTCATCGGCTTGCCGGGGTTTCTGGACGTCAGGGCCATCTGCTTCTCGAATTTCCGACCGTCGGCGACTTCCGGGGAGGAGTCGATGGCCGCCAGGCTCAGCTTCTGCCCCGCGGGGTCCTGGTCCACGCACAGCTCTTCGGCCACCGAGGGCCGGTGGTGAAAGGGCATCGTCGGCCGCTTCTGCGGTTTGTCTCCCTTCTCCGGTCGTTCCGCCGTTTTGTGCTTCGAGGAGGCGGGAGGCGGCAACGAGGCCGAGGAGCCCCCGGCGAACCCCGGCTGCGCTATCGTGGGGGGTCGGGCCGGCCCGGACGCACAGCGTTGTTTGAAAGGCTTGTGCCTGAAACGAGGATTAACGTCCGTTACCCAAAACCCCCGCCTCTCGCCGGGGATCGACGGTACCCGTTGAGCGCTCGCTGCCCGCAGAGCCCTGGACTGAGCGCTCGGGAGAGGACGACACGGCAGAGACGGTAGATACGTTCCCTGTCCACGCTGAGCTTGTAGCTGTCACGGAGAGAATCCTCTAGACCGTATGTTCGACGTAAACCAGGATCGCGTCTACCCGTTCTGTTCTGGTATACTCTCCCAAGCGCTCAGTACAGTGCTCTGCATGCAGTGAGAGCTCAATAAATAACGATTATGGTATCTGTTAAGCGCTTACTATGTGCCAAGCACTATTCTAAGCGCTGAGGGAGATACGGGGTAATCAGGTTGTCCCACGTGGGGCTCGCGGTCTTCATCCCCATTTCCCAGGTGAGGTAAATGAGGCCCAGAGGAGGGAAGTGACTCGTCCAGAGTCATACAGCCGACAAGTGGTGGAGTCGGGATTAGAACCCACGACCTTGGACTCCTAAGCCTGGGATCTTGCCACTAAACCATGCTGCTCCTCTAACATGACTGATTAATAGACTGAGATGCTTTGGCGGGGGAGAGACCGGGGAGGGAGGATCTGCATTTAATGGATGATCCCCGCCTTCCAGACTCGAAGCTTGATCTGATCTACTGTCCTCTCCCAAGCGCCACAGCGCGGCTCAGTGGAAAGAGCCCGGGCTCGGGAGTCAGAGGACGTGGGTTCTGATCCCGCTTCTGCCACTTGTCTGCTGTGTGACCTAGGGCAAGCCACTGAACTACTCTGTACCTCAGCGACCTCATCTGTAAAATGGGGATGAAGACTGTGAGCCCCACATGGGACAACCTGCTTATCTTGTACCTCCCCCTGAGCCTACGACAGTGCTTGGGACGTAGTAAGTGCTTAACAAATCCCATCGTTACTATTATTATCATTAGTGCCGCGCTCCGAGCACAGGAAGAGCTCGATAAATACGACGGATCGACGGCTGCCCCTGTGATCTGTCAAGTGCTTCCTCTGCGCAGCAATGCGGTAGGTGCCCGGATAGATCTAGGCTACTCAGCTCGGTCCCGATCCCTGCCCCAAACAGGGTTCCCCATCACAACTGTATCCCAGCCTGGTGTTTTTCCGTTTGGGATCATGATGCGGGGACGGGGACTACCAAGGAGAAGTGGGAAGAGAAGGTCGAAGCTTTTGCCGAATTGTTCTTTCCAAGCGCTTAGTCCAGTGCTCTGCACACAACCAGCCCTCAATAAATATGACTGAAAGAATGAATGAAAGAGCCCGGGCTTGGGAGTCAGAGGACGTGGATTCTAATCCCGGCTCTGTCACTTGTCTGCTGTGTGACCTTGGGCGAGCCACTTCACTTCTCCAGGCCTCAGTTACCTCATCCGGAAAACGGGGATTAAGACCGTGAGCCTCACGTGGGACAATGTATCACCTTGTATCTGTCCCAGAGCTTAGAAAAGTGCTCGGCACTTAAGGAATACCAGCATTATTATTACCAGGTTTCCTGGTGTCCCGGTGGCCACTGGCAGCATGCTGGACGCCCCCTAACCACCACACCCGCCAAGGCTTCAGGGGGCATGACACTCCTGCTCCGGGGTGGGGCAGGAAAATCGTTCGATCCACAGCCACCTCCACCCCCAGAAGGGTGGGACTCCCTCTCTGCCCAATGTACGGGTGACCACCTGGCTGGTTTTCAACAGAGGAGCAGTGTGGCCTAGTGGCTAGAGCCCAGACCTGGGAGGCAGAAGGACCCGGCTTCTAATCCCGGCTCCTGCACGTGTCTGCTGGGTGACCCTGGGCAAGTGGCTTTGCTTCTCTGGGCCTCAGTTCCCTCATCGGGACAATGGGGATCGACACCGTCTACTTGTTTCGTTCTGTTGTCTGCCTCCCCCCTTCTAGACTGTACACCCGTTAGTGGGTAGGGATTGTCTCCATTTGGCGCCAAGTTGTACTTTCTAAGTGCTTAGTACAGTGCTCTGTGCACAGTAAGCGCTCAATTAATATGACTGAATGAATGAGATTGGGAGCCCCGTGTGGGACAGGGACTGTGTCCAACCTGACGAGCTTGTGTCTACCCCAGGGCACAGTAAAGTGCCCAGCACATAGTAAGCGCTGAACAAATGGTACGCGATAAAAAACCCAAACCCCAATCAGCTGTGTGACTGTGGGCAAGTCACTTAACTTCTCTGTGCCTCAGTTCCCTCATCTGTAAAATGGGGATTAAGACTGCGAGCCCCACGTGGGACAACCTGATTCCCCTGTGTCTCCCCCAGCGCTTAGAACAGTGCTCTGCACATAGTAAGCGCTTAACAGATACCAACATTATTATTATTATTATTATTATTATTATTAGAGAACACAGGTTTCAGCTGGTGTGGAGAAAATATATCCACGGAGTCGCTTTGCAAATAATCCTTGGTCTAGTACTGACGAGGTCAGGTAGGCTTTAGGTCCGCTACCCAGCTTCCCCTGCCCAAACCTCTTGCGTGGCGGAGGGGGACGCCCTGCCTATGGAGTTGGGGGATTCCTTGATTCATTCCATTTACTGAGAGCTTACTGTGTGCAGAGCACTGTACTAAGCGCTTGGAAAGTACAATTCGGCAGCAGATAGTGACATTCCCTAGCCAACAACCGGGTCAGAGTCTCGAAGGGGAAGACGGGTGGGAGTGGGATGCCTGCCTCTGGAGTTGGGGGGGGGGGGAGATGTTCTTATCTCTGGAGTTGGGGGAGGGGGATACCCTGCTGCTGGAGTTGGGGGAGGGGAAGGGGACGCTTTACCTCTGGAATTGAGGGAGAGGAGGGAGATGCCCTGATGCTGGAGTTGGGGGAGAGATGGGGGATGCCCAAGTCCTGTAATTGTTTTGGAGGGAACGAGGAACACCCTGCCTCTGGAGATGGGGGAGAGGAACGAGATTCCTTACCTCTGGAGTTGGCGGGGGGGATGTCCCGCCTCTAGAGTGGGGGAATGGCCTGAGCGGCCCCCAATGACCCGCAAAAGTCCTTCCGTGAAGCTGCACCTTTGGCAGGCCGGGCACGACCCCCGGTGCCCGTGGGCGCCCGCCATCGGCCCACCCTGTCCCCTCCCAACTCCGCGGCCTCCTCCCGGCTCAGCTCGGGAGCCTCCATTCCTTCGGAAATACGCATCCCGTGCCCCCGTGGGACTCTCGTCGGGGGAGACTCGGGGGGGGTTGGAGGGGGCGGGCCCCTGGTGACGGGGGCCTAGAAACGTGAAAACACCAGGCGCTCCGATGTTTTCAAACCACGGCGGGGAACGGAAAAAAAATCTCATTGCCGTTAATGGCCTTGCAGTTTTAGACAGATCTATTCGAGTTACGGGAAGCAAAATAGCAATTACACGTATGAAACGGAGAGCTTCGGAGAGATTCCGGCGACAAAACACTGTTTCCATTATCTCCATCAGTTCACTGCGGAGACTGTTTGAAGATAAATGGTTTACAAAGACCGGTGGATCTGCAAAATGGAGTTGAGAATCTCTCCCCCTACCTACTTCACAAAGATGATGTTATAATAAGATAGTCTGTGACTCTCTCGAGCTTCTTGGAAGAAAGGCTCTACAAAAAACGAAGACTTTATTATTATTATATGAAAATGAGGGAGAGAGATTTTTTTTTTCATCCAGAGGAAACTCGAGTAAAAATGCGAGAGAAGTAAACACCATTCCAACACAAATGCATCACATCTGTCAGAACTGGAGTTGGCAGGGGGAGGCTACGAATTTATTGGAGAAGGTTTTCTCTGGAAGGGTGGCAGTTCGAGTGAGTTTAGTGCAGATCCTGGAGGTGATTTTCATTTAACGTGGAAGCAAAAGGACTGAGAGAAAGCCAACGGTATCTGTGAAGCGCTTACTATGTCGCAGGAACTGTGCTAAGCCCCGAGGGAGATCCGAGCCAGTCAGGTCGGATACGGTCCGTGTCCCACCCGGGGCTCGCCGTCTTAATCCCCATTTTCCAGATGAGGCGACTGAAGCCCAGAGAAGTGAAGTGACACGCACGAGGTCACCCGACAGACAAGTGGCGGAGCCGGGACTAGAACCCAGATCCTTCTGCCGCCCAGGCCTGTACTCTACCCACTAGGCCACGCTGCTGCTCACTGAGTGGGCCCCTAAGACTATATAACGCTAGAAAGACCCACAGCCCCCGTCTGAGGAACCTACCATTCAAGACACTCTTTATTAACTCAAAGGTGGCCACGACCACGTTGTTTAGTTAACTGAGGTCTTTCGCTGAGGTGTATCTCCCTGCCTTTTCCTCGGCTACTCCCTGTTCTACGCGAGGGGGTTTCTACAACGGTGCAAAGAAGTGACTGGTTCAGACTCGCTCCCGCTTCCTGATCCCTTGGTCCACGTCCTCCCTCTGGCCTGGAACACCCCCGCCTCCTCAAATCCGCCAGACCATCACTTTTCCCCCCTTCGAAGCCCTACTGAAAGCTCACCTCCTCCAAGAGGCCTTCCCAGACTGGGTCCCCCTTTTCCTCAGCTCCCCCTCGACTCGATCCCTTTGCTCTTCTCCCCTCTCCCCACCCACAGCACTTACGTACATATGTATATATCTGTAATAATATTTATTTCGACTGATGCCTGTTCACTTGTTTTCATGTCTGTGTCCCCCCGTCTACACTGTAAGCCCGTTGGGGGCAGAGACCGTCTCTCTTTATTGCCGTATTGTGCTTTCCAAGCACTTAGTATGATGCTCTTCACTCAGTAAGCACTCAGTAAATATGACTGAATGAATCCTCATTTGTATATATTATTTATTACCCTATTTATTTGGTTAATGAGGTGTACATCCTCTTGGTTCTATTTATCTTGATGATGTTGTCTTGCTTTTGTTTCGTTCTGTTTTGCTTTGCTGTCTGTCTCCCCCGCTTAGACTGTGAGCCCGTCACTGGGCAGGGATTAGGTCTATCTGTTGCCGATTTGTACATTCCAAGTGCTTAGTGCAGTGTTCTGCACATGGTAAGTGCTCAATAAATACTACTGAATGAATGAATAAATGAATGGATGAATGAACGTTTAGGGGGATTTAAAAAAAAAAAAAAAGTTCCGCCAAGAGTCCAGACCCGTATTACTTATTAATATCTGGATTTATTCCACCGTGGCCGATTTCTGTTTGGCTACTGCAAAATGGTTTTGTGAGTTAAGCGGCTTCTTCAAAACCCCTTTCAAGAACACGTTCCAGCAACTAAAGGTTAATATATGTGTTATTGCCAATATCCGGGGTGGGAGAAAGGAGAGGACTTTCACCCCAGAGTTTGCCACAAATGGTGAGTTAGCTACTCAAGTCTGAACAGGAAAGAAGCAGCAAAGCCTAGTGGAAAGAGCCTGGGCCGGGGAGTCTGAGGACCTGGGTTCAAATCCCGGCCCCGTGCTTCATCATGATCATCAATATTTATTGAGCGCTGACTGTGTACCGAGCACTGTATTAAGCGCTTGGGAGAGTGCGGCATAACAGTGTTGGTAAACAAGTTCCCTGTCCACAACAAGTTCATAGTCTCCAGTTGAGATATTAATACAAATAACTTACTCAGATGATGTATATACACCTACTTAAACGCCATGAGGCCGAGATCTGGACGAATAAAAAACGCCCGTGAGACCACAAATAATAATAATAATAATAATAATAACTGCATTTGTTAAGCACTTACTATGAACCATGCGCTGTTCTAAGCGTTGGGGTAGCTACAAGCAAATCGGGTGGGACACAGTCCCTGTCCCATGTGGAGCTCACAGTCTCACTCCCCGTTTTCCAGATGAGGTAACTGAGGCCTAGAGAAGTGAAGTGACTTAGCCAAACTCATAGAGCAGACAGGTGGCGGAGCCGGGATTAGAACACATGACCTTCTGACTCCCAGGCCCGGGCTCTATCCACTACGCCAATCTGTGTCTCCGTTTCTCATCTGTAAAATGGGGATTAAATCCTCCTCCCTCCTACTTTGTCTGCGAGCACCAAGTGGGTCAGGGACTGTGTCTAACTTGATTGTCTTCTCCTACCCCAGTGCTTAGTACAGTGTGTGGCTCACAGTAAACACTAAATACCAGAATTTCATTAAATTAAATTGAATAATAATGATAATAATAGTGGTCTTTGTTAAGCGCTTACTATGTGCCAAGCACTGAGGAGGACAGGAGATCACTAAGTCCCACCTGGGGCTCACAGTCTAAGTAGGAGGGAGAAGAGGCATTGACTCCCCATTTTACCGACGAGGAAACTGAGGCCCAGAGAAATGAAGTGACTTGCTCAAGGTCACAAAGCAGGTAAGTGTCAGAGCTGGGACCGGAACCCAGGTTCTCTGACTCCCAGGTCCGTCCTCTTTCCGACGGGCCACGCTGTTTCCCTGGAAGCACTGTTAGTAATTCTTATTTTGTTTGCCGTTAAAACTGTTTAATCTGCTCTGCCCCGATCTGTCTCTCTGTTGATCCCTCCCAGAGTGTCTGTCCTCCCGCTCTATCCCGGGACCTTTAAAACCGAGAGCCGCTGGGGGGGCCAGACCCTGGGCCGGACTTAAAAGCCCGGGAATCCTCCTGTGCTTAGCATGGTCCGGGACAAAAAGAGGAAGAAATAAAAGGAACGAAGAAAGAAATGGACAAAGAAGAAGAGAAAAGAAGAAAAAGACAGAAGAAGAAAGATGAGAAAAGAAGAAAGAAAAAGACAGAAGAGGAAAGAGAAAAGGAAGAAAAAGACAGAAGAGGAAAGAGAAAAGAAAGAAAAAGACAGAAGAAGAAAGAAGAGGAAAGAAGAAAGAAAAAGACAGAAGAGGAAAGAGAAAAGAGAGAAAAAGACAGAAGAAGAAAGAAGAGGAAAGAAGAAAGAAAAAGACAGAAGAAAAGGAAAGAAAAAGAGAAAAGAAAGAAAAAGAAGCAGAGAAAAGAAAAAAAAGACAGAAGAAGAAAGAAGAGGAAAGAAGAAAGAAAAAGACAGAAGAAAAGGAAAGAAAAAGAGAAAAGAAAGAAAAAGAAGAAGAGACAAGAAAGAAAAAGACAGAAGAAGAAAGAGAAAAGAAGAAAAAGAAGAAGAGGAGGAGGAAGAAGAGGAAGAGGAGTGATGATGATGATGATGACAGTATTTGTTAAGCGCTTACTACGTGCCGAGCACTGTTCTAAGCGCTGGGGTAGACACAGGGGAATCAGGTTGTCCCACCTGGGGCTCAGAGACTTAATCCCCATTTTACAGAAGAGGTAACTGAGGCCCAGAGAAGTGAAGCGACTTGCCCAAGGTCATACGGCAAACAAGTGGCGGAGCCGGGATTAGAACCCATGTCCGCTCCCCAGCCCGAGCTCTTTCCATTAAGCCACGCTACTTAGTGAATTAGGCTAAAGGAAAAGGCGGTTTCAAGTTCTACCGACAGGCCAGTCCCGACTCCCTCCCCACTCCGGAACTTGACACTCCCTCACTGGCCACTTCCTCCGCTTGCTTGCCCCGAGGGGTCCTCACTCCTCCACGTAGCACTCATTTAGAGGGGAAGCTCATTACGGGCAGGGAACGGGGACTGCTAATTCTGTTGTGCCGGACTCTCCCAAATGCTTAGAAGAGTGCTGGGTACATGGTGAGTGCTCAATAAATACCACTGATTGACTGACTGCACTTTCCAGGCACTTAGTACAGTAAGCGCTCAATAAATGTGACTGAACGAATGAAGGATTGACCTAAGTCTCTTTACACTCTTTCCCCAACCCGAAACTGATTTTAGTGCGTAGTGCTTATCTCCCTGCCAGTCACATGAGGGCGGGGACTCTGTAGTGACTCTACTGGACTCTCCCGAGCACTTAGTACAGCGCGCTGCACACAGTAGGCTGTAAGCTCTCTTCCAAGCTCTCGGTACGGTGCTGGCCACATAATTGAAGCAGCGTGGCTCAGTGGAAAGAGCCCGGGCTTGGGAGTCAGAGGTCATGGGTTCGAATCCCGGCTCGGCCACTTGTCGGCTGGGTGACTGTGGGGGAGTCACTTCGCTTCTCTGTGCCTCAGTGACCTCATCCGTAAAATGGGGATTAACTGTGAGCCTCGCGTGGGACGACCCGATGACCCTGCATCCACCCCAGCGCTTAGAACAGTGCTCTGCACATAGTAAGCGCTTAACAAATACCAACATTATCATCATTATTATTATTATTATTGATTGTAAGCAGAGAGAAGCAGCGTGGCTCAGTGGAAAGAGCCCGCGCTTGGGAGTCCGAGGTCATGGGCTCGAATCCCGGCTCTGCCACTTGGCAGCTGCCTGACTGTGGGCGAGTCACTTCACTTCTCTGGGCTTCAGTTACCTCACTGTAAAATGGGGGTGAAGACGGTGAGCCTCACGTGGGACGACCTGATGACCCTGTATCTCCCCCAGCGCTTACAACAGTGCTCTGCACACAGTAAGCGCTTAACACATACCAACATTATTGTTATTAAGCTTCCTGAGGGCGGGGGATCATGCCTAATGCTGATACTGATAACAGTAATGATCACTGTGATATTTGTTAGGTCTCTGTGCCAGGCACGGTACTAAGCGCCGGGATGGATACAAACAAATCGGGTTGGACACAGTCTCTGTCCCACATGGGGTTCGCAGTCTCTACCTCCATTTTACAGGTGAGGGAACTGAGGCCCAGAGAAGTGACACGACTTGCCCAAGGTCACCCAGCAGACAAGCGGTGGAGCCGGGATGAGGACCCAGGTCCTTCTGACTCCCAGGCCCGGACTCTAGCCGGCCCGGCCCTACCCGTCGGCCCTCCCTACCCCCGCCCCTCCCGCAGACTCCCGAGGAACTCCGATTACCGGCGGGGGCCGGCCCCATCCCTGAGTCGATCGAACGCAATCTCGGGCAACTTCCCCGTCTCACTCTGCCTGGCGGGTGAGGAAACGTCGCCCTCGTCTCTAATAACGATAATAATGATAATTATGGGATTTGTTAAGTGAGCGCTCTGGACCAGGCACTGTACTAAACGCTGGGGCGGATACAAGCAGATCTGGTCGGACACAGTCCCTGTCCCCCACGGGCCTTCATGGAAAGAGCCCAGGCTCGGGAGTCAGAGGAGGTGGGTTCGAATCTCAGCTCTGCCACTTGTCAGCTCTGTGCCTGTGGGCAAGTCACTTCTTTGTGCCTCAGTTACCTCATCTGTGAAATGGGGATGAAGACGGTGAGCCTCACGTGGGACAACCTGATTACCCTGTATCTACCCCAGCGCTTAGAACGGTGCACTGCACATAGTAAGCGCTTATCAGATACCAATATTCTTCTTATTATTATTAAACCCGGCTCCTCCACTTGTCTGCTGTGTGACCTCGGGCAAGCCACTCACTTCTCTGTGCCTCAGTTATCTCATCTGGAAAATGGGGATTAAGACTGTGAGCCCCATATGGGACAACCTGATGACCTTGTATCTACTCCAGCGCTTAGAACAACGCTTGGCACATAGTACCATCAATATTATTAGTGCTTAGAACAGTGCTTATTATTAGTGCTTAGAACAGGGCTCTGCACAAAGTAAGCGCTTAACAAATATCAACATTATTATTATTATTATTATTATCAAATCCCCATATTCCAGATGAGGGAACTGCGGCACAGACAGGTTAAGTAACTTGCCCAAGGATCCACAGAAGACAAGTGGCAGAGCTAGGATTAGAACCCGTGACCTTCTGACGCCCAGGCCCGGGCTCTATCCACTGCACCACACTGCTTCCCTAAATCTCCTAAGCTCTAGACTGTGAGCTCGCTGTGGGCAGGGAATATGTCTGTTGCTCTGCTGGCCTCTCCCAAGCGCTTACTACAGTGCTCTGCACACAGAAAGCACTCCAAAAACACGACTGAATGAACGAATACGGGAGTTGCGTTTCCTTCGCCGGCCCAAGCGTTTGGGGCGTTTTGTTACCGACCTGGAACAAGAACAGCTGACTCTCTGTATCGGATCCGCAAAATCCCAAGAGGCCGGGTTATGAGAAGACTCCTCCTCGAGGTTTGGAGTAGCCAGCTGACTCCTCCTAAAAGGTTAAAGATCGAATTAAAAACGGCCGCCGGCCCTCGTCCTGTCCCCTCCGAAACACGAGAGAAGGCTCGCCCCGGGAGCCACCTGAAAAACATCTCAAAAGACCCTGCGAGGTTTCATTTCCCGACGGCTCCCAGCTGAGGCGCGGCGGAACCGAAAACCTGCCCGTGATCTCCGCCCCGGCAGCAGGACGGCGAAATCCCCCTGAAGCAACGGGAAAAGGAATCAAGTGGCGCTGAAGGTCGGGAGTAGAGGTGGAAGAGAAGATTACACCTGGAACTCTCGGCTGTTTTAAAAAACATCTCATAAGGAAATTACGGGGAGACGACCGAGAGGTGAAACCTTTTACAATCGTCCGTTAATTGCACCCCCTGGGAGAAAATGTTTCAGTGACGCTCAGCTCGTTCTGATCGTATTTACTGGCATCGGGTGGGCGGAGTGACGAGAGCCCCACCTGAACGAGAAGGGGGGGAAAAAAGGTTTTACAATGTCAGCTTCCATGCCAAGTTCCTATTTTGGTCACTGAGGTAAGACAAAAAACACCAAACGCAAAAAAGTCTTGCTTTACGCCATCCTGAAGAAGGGAAACCGTGAGGCCACGCCGCAGTTAACGGGGCGCGAGGGAGAGCAGGGGAGACCGAATGAAGAGAAAGGAAGATCTAGAGCTAGGCCGGCATGAGGTATCGTCCACGACGGAAGAATCGGCCGGAGTTTCCCACTGCTGGGTGATCCAGGTGTGGCCGAGGAGACAGACCCTCGGGGACACGGGGAAAAAAAAAAATCTCTGGCGGTTTCCACTGTCCCCCATCTGCTGTTTATCTTTGATGTAGAAAACAGCTCTGGATGCCCCAAGGGATTGGCCCTTTTGGATAAACGATGGGGCCTTTTCAATCGGTCAGTCAGTCGTATTTATTGAGCGCTGTCTGTGTGCAGGGCACCGTGCTAAGCGCTTGGGAGAGGACGAAACAATAATAAACAGACACGATCCCTGCCCGCAACGAGCTTACCGTCCAGAGCGGGAGACAGACGCGAACAGAAATAAAGATAGGAACATAAGTGCCGTGGGGCTGGGACGGGGGATGAAGAAAGGGAGCGAGTCGGGGCGATGCAGAAGGGAGTGGGGGAAAAGGAAAGGAGGGCTTAGTCAGGGAGGGCCCCTCGGAGGAGATGGGCCTTCAAATCGGGCTTTGAAGATGGGAAGAGGAATTGTCTGTCAGATACGATGAGGGAGGGTGTTCCGGGCTAGAGGGAGGCCGTGGGCGAGGGGTCGGCGGTGAGATGGATGAGATGACGGAACAGTGAGGAGGTTGGCATCAGAGGGCCGAAGTGCGCCGGCCGGGCTGGAGTGGGAGAGCGGTGAGGTGGGAAGGGGCGAGGAGATTGCTTTCCAGCCACTCGCATGCCCACAGGTGAACTTTAGGGACAACGGCGTCTTCTCCGAACACACGGGAACCGTTAGGTCTACGTGGGAGTAGAGCTCTGAGACCAACAGCGTTGGTGAGAGAGATTAAACCAGGCGGGGGGAAACAATCAAATGAAAGAGACCTTAAGAGAAACAAGAAAAAGGGCATTAGCTTCAGAATGCTATCCAACGGCATGAGGTATCCGTGCAGGCGCGAGCGAGCTACGGGCCTCTCTCATCCCAATCTACACACGGACTACCTAAGTAGTCCGCCTGGACGGGAATTAAATGGAGAAAAAGGAAACTTAACACGAGGCAGAGATCGTACTTACCGGGAAACGAGAAAGAACCTTCTTAATAGGTAACAAAGGGAAAAAACGTGGGCTGATGGCTTTAAGGAGAGGGTTCCACTTTAAGTTTTGAAAGGGAAAGGCTCTAATTCTAGTTCGTGACACAGGCGGGTCGACGGGAAAGATCTCCGATAACACGTCTCCCTTCCCTTCGAGGCCGCCCCACCTCCGGCCCTGAAGGGATCCAGCGGGCGGCCCGACGTCAGCGGAATTTGCATCGGCTCCTAGGAATTCCGTTCTCGGTTAACTGAAGAAATCTTTAACGGAGTCCAAAATGGGGGCAGTGAGAGGATCCCGACTGGGTGCCTAGACTGAATCTTCGAGGTTGGGGCTCACTGGTCCAGGCACACTTGGTAAGAAACCGGACGTCATCCACAGATCTCCCCAGCCCCAGAAGAGAGGAAAATGTGCTGAATCTGGCTTCCACACAGTGTGTGAGGAATTTAGCCGTACCGTTTGACTGCTACATGCGTTATCTTGTAGATAACTTGCAGAGCACGATCTCTGCCTAGTGCCGAAATGGCTTTCCCGGCAAAACCAACGCCAGGAACCTCCTGCCTGGGACCATCAAGCACGGCAGCCTCCCAGCTCGTTCGGGGCAGCGGATGCGTCTGCTAAGTTGTCCTCTCTCGCGCGCTTCGTCCAGTGCTCTGCACACAGTACGCCCTCGATAAATACGACCGCTTGGCTGACGAAAAGCCCCCACGTCGCTGAAATGCCCCCACTGAAAGAACTTCTAATAGTCTAGCGGGAAAATGAAAGAGACGGTGCTTCCCGGCCGATTCTTCGGCACGTACGTGGCCGGATTTCAAATGCCGCCTCGACGCGAGAACGGATTCGAAGCGAGACCTCAAATCGGCAGGGAAAAGATCCCCCTCCCCGCGTCCGGAAAGCGAAAGCCCTGGTGGGCTTTGGGACCCCCGGGAGACGGTCTTACTTGGGTTGTGTTCTATTGAGGATGCACTCCTTCCAAACTCTATGGACCATGTGATTGTGGAGCTTGGGAGGGGTCTTCCCCAGTCTCTTTGGGCTGTGCTTAGTGATCATCCCGTCCTGGGCGGGGAAGTGGCCAAAAGCACTCTGAGCACCTCCACCGTCACCTGGAAGAGAAACCGGAGAAAAGCGAGGTTGGAGAGGCCCAGGAAAGGGTTTGTTTCATCTAAATGGTACCGGTGAGGCGCTTACTCTGCGCCAGGCACCGTACTAAGCGCTGGGGTAGATACAAGTTCATCAGGTTGGACACAGTCCCCGGCTCACATGGGGCTCAGAGTCTTCATCGATGAGGGAACTGAGGAACAGAGACGGGAAGTGACTTGCCCAAGGTCACATTGCAGACAATTCATTCGTTCAATCGTATTTATTGAGTGCGTTCTGTGGGCACAGCACTGTACTAAACACTTGGGAGTGAATGCTATAACAATAAACAGGCACGTTCCCTACCCACAGCGAGCTTACAGTCTAGAAGGGGAGACAGACATGAATAGAGAGAAAGAAATGACAGATAAGGATGTTAAATGCCACGGGGCTGGGAAAGGGGCTGAATAAAGGGAGCAAATCAGGGCGATGTAGAAAGTAGTGGTAGAAAGGAGGAAAGGAGGCCTTAATCAAGTGGCAGAACCGGGATTAGAACCCAGGTCCTCTAATAATAACTGCGGTCGATGTTAAGTGCTTACTATGTTCCAGGCACTGTTCTAAGCGCTGCGGTGGACACAAGCAAATGGGGTTGGACACAGCCCCTGTCCCACATGGGGCTCACCGTCTTCATCCCCATTTTACACATGAGAGAACTGAGGCCCAGGGAATTGAAGCGGCTTGCCCAAGGTCACGCAGCAGACAAGTGGAGTCGAAATTAGAACTCATGACCTTCTGACTCCCAGGCCGGGGCTCTATCCATTACGCCAGGCTGCTTTCAGAGTGATAATAATAATAAGTACGGTATTTGTTAAGCGCTTACTATGTACCAAGCATTGTACTAAGTGCTGGGGGTAGATACAAGATAATCAGGTTGTCCTACGTGGGGCTCACAGTCTTAATCTCCCCTTTCCCAGATGAGGTAATTGAGGCCCAGAGAGGTTAAGTGGTTTGCCCAAGGTCACACAGCAGACACGGGGCGGAGTTAGGATTAGAGCTCACGTTCTCTGACTCCCAAGCCCGGGCTCTTGCCACTAGGTTAGGTTATTTCTCTACACTGCTGTACTGAGCTCTGCCCACAGTGAGCGCTCGGTAAATAGCAATGCTTGATTGACTGATGACCGCTCGATCTGTCCCCCTCTGGACCGTGAGCCCTCGTGAGCAGGGACCAAGTCTTCCGACTCGGGTGTACTGGACTCTATTTAGTTGCCACTGTTTTTACGAGATGTTCTTCCCCTCGACTCTATTTATCGCCATCGTTCTCGTCCGTCCGTCTCCCCCGATTAGACCGTGAGCCCGTCAGACGGCGGGGGCCGTCTCTATCGGTTGCCGACTTGTTCATTCCAAGCGCTCAGTACAGTGCACGGCACATAGTAAGCGCTCGATAAATACTACTGAATGAATGAATGACTCGTCCACGTGGCTTAGTGGATAGAGCACAGGCCTGCGAGTCAGAAAGACCTCAGTTCTAATCGCAGCTCCGGGACTTTTCATTCATCCATTCGTATTTATTGAGCGCTTACGGTGTGCAGAGCACTGTACTAAGCACTTGAAAAGTACAATTCAGCCACAAAGAGAGAGAATCTCTGCCCACACTGGGCTCACAGTCTAGGAAGGGGGAGACAGACAGCAAAACAAGTAAAAAGGCATCAATAGAAATAAATCAAGTTATAGAGATGTACTGTGTGGCTCAGTGGAAAGAGCCCGGGCTTGGGAGTCAGAGGCCATGGGTTCGAATCCCGGCTCTGCCGCTTGTCAGCTGTGTGACTGTGGGCGAGTCACTTCATTCTCTGTGCCTCAGTTACCTCGTCTGTCAAATGGGGAGTAACTGTGAGCCTCACGTGGGACAACCTGATGACCCCGTATCTGCCCCAGCGCTTAGAACAGCGCTCTGCACATAGTAAGCGCTTAACAGATACCGACATTATTATATGGGAGCCCATCATCGGGCAGGGATCGTCTCCATCTGTTGCCGAATTGTATATTCCAAGAGCTTAGTACAGTGCTCTGCACATAGTAAGTGCGCAATAAATGCTATTGAATGAATATATACACAAGTGCTACGGGGCAGGGGACTTGTCTTCTGTGCGACCTTGGGCAAGTGACTTCACTTCTCTGGGCCTCAGTTCCCGCATCTGTAAAATGGGGATTGAGACCGTGAGCCCCCACATGAGACCGGGACTGTGTCCAACCCCATTTGCTTCTATCCACCCCAGTGCTTAGTACAGTGCCTAAAACATAGTAAGCGCTTAACCAATAATACAATTCTTATTATTATTCAAACCTTCAACTTCGCCTGAGCTGCTCTTCTCAAATATTATTTCGCTCCATCGACCCAAGGTATTTACTGCGCGCTCACTGCGTGCAGAGCACTGTATCGCGCTCTCGGGGGGAGTCCAATAGAACAGAGCAGGTAGACACGTTCCCCGCCCCCAAGGAACTTTCCGTTTGTGAGGGAGAACATCACTGAGGCGGCTCGCACGTGAACGCCACGTCCGGAAACGACGTCGGCAGCTCTTAGCAGAACACTGTCCCCGCCGGGCCGGCCGCTGCGGACGACGGGCCTCGCGGTCAACCGTGAGGAAGGTGGGGGGTCTCTCTCCTGCCCCCGACTCTGCCCGGCACCGGATTCGCCCACTGAGGCACGTAACTCTGTGGGGCCATCCGTCGGCACCTACTGTGTGCGAGGCGCTGGCCCGACAGTCTGGGAGAGGACAAGGCGATGGAGTCGGGGAGACGCGATCCCTGCCCACCGGGAGCTTCCGGTCTAAGGGGTCCGCGGGTGGGAGAGGGGGCTTGCCGAGGAGCGGCCTGCCCCGTTTCTGAACGAGCTGCTGGCGTGTAGGGAGAAGCAGCGTGGCTTAGTGGAAAGACACCGGGCTTGGGAGCCGGTGGTCGTGGGTTCTAATCCCGGCTCCGCCACTTGTCTGCTGTGTGACCTTGGGCAAGTCACTTAACTTCTCTGGGCCTCAGTTCCTTCATCTGTAAAAATGGGGATTAAAAAATGTGAGCCCCACGTGGGACAATCTGATTAGCCTGTATCTCCCCCAGCGCTTAGAACAGTGCTCAGCACATAGTAAGCGCTTAACAAATACCGTAATTATTATTATTATTATTATTAGGGCCGGGACGGATCAGGGGTCCGGGGCCAACTTCCCGTCACGTGCTCCTGCCCTGTGACCTCGGGCAAGTGGCTCCAGTTCTCAGGGCCTCGGTTAGCTCGGCTTTGAAATGGGGAGTCCCATGAGGGACAAAGGACGGTGTCCAATCCGACGTGCTTGTATCCGCCCCGGCGCTTAGTACAGTGTCTGCCACATACTTTACCAAAAACCATAAAAAAAACTGAGCACTTTCTGTGTGCAGAGCACTGTACTGAATTCCTGGGAGAGTCTAAAATCGCAATGTTTGGTAGACAAATTCCCTACCCACAACGAGCTGCCGGTCTTTGGGGGCACCGGGGGGACGTAAGAACTGCCTGTCCTCACATCCCACAGGATTTACAAAGCCCTAGGAACAAAACTCTGAGAGGAGCTACTTGCACAGCGCCATACTAAGCGCCTAAAGTAACTACCACTTGTGGAAAGATGTGCAAAGGGGAAAGTGGAGTTGGAAACATGAAACTCCGACAGTCTATCAGCAGCATGGCTTAGTGAAAAGAGCAGAGGCCCAGGAGTCCGAGGATCTGGGTTCTAATCTCCGTTGCGCTCAATGCTTGCTGTGAGGCCTTGGGCAAGTCACCCTAGATTCCCTGGGCCTCTATTTCTTCATCTGTGAAATGGGGATTTGAGGCCCGTTCTTCCTCCTCCTTATACCGTGAGCCTGACGCGGGACGGGGACCGTGTCCAATCGGACCATCTTGCGTCCGACACAGAGAGCGGTGCTCGATAGGTAGAGAGTGCACGCCCGTTATAAAAGGTGTCACCGTCGACGTCATTCTCCTCTCCCTTCCGAGGCCTCTTTCCTGGGGGATTCCCGCGAGAGGCAGGGCCCCCCGAGCCCCCGAACCCCTCCTCCCCGGGACAGGGGGAGAACGCTCCATTCGGCTCTCCGAGGGCATATCCCCCCGCCCCCCCCCCCCCCCCCCCGCCACCCCCGGCTCCACCAAGGCGACTGGGGCGTCTTGGCCGACCGGAGCCGGGTGGGCCGGCCCCCGCCCGGCGCCTCTTACCCACGACGGCCTGCTCCGGAGAGGTGGGCGGCGTGAGCGGCATCCCGCAAGAGCCGGGGTCCTTCCCGCTTCCGAGGCCCTGCTGGCCGGGGCCGCCGGGGCCGCCGGCCGCCACGGGGACGTCGTTCTGAGAGACGAGCACGAGGGCCGAAGGGTAGACCATCCGGACGCCGCCTACAGGGCGCGAGGACAGAGGGGAAGGGCTCCGTTTACCGGTCTGGCGTCCTCTCCCGAGGGCCGGGCGCGGTGTTCGGCGCGCGCTGAGCGCTCCACAGACCCGCTCCGGAGACGGTCCGCCCGCTTCCCCGACGTTCGGCTCCTAAACCCCCTCCCCCCACCGGCCTCCCGTGCTCCCGTTCCCCAAAGCGACCCCCGGCCCCGGGGCCTTGGGGGAAGCCCTCCGTTCAACCAGGAGGCTCACGCTATCGTAATAGCGTGTGGGATGTGGGGACCGCCAGGGTTGCAGGCAAGAAAGCCGCTCGGCGGGTGCCGGTGTCAGGAGAGTCGCCAGAAAGGAGATCGGCAAGGTTGTTTCTGATGAATCTCAGTGATTATTTTTTTAAATTAACTGCGGGGGGCAGGGGGAGGAGGGGAGGGGGAGAGTTCTTCAGGCAAAACGTTCCCTCTTACCGACAATTACTTCCACGGCCACGGGGAGATCATCGTCGTAGCCCAGGTCCTGGTCCTCCTTGGGTTCTTCCTTCTTCTTGAGCACCGTGGGGTAGAAATGCTGCCAGTCCTCCATCAGCTTACGGGTGGCCGGGTCGGCCATCTTGTAGGCCTGGCCCGTCAGGGTGCCGTTTAAGCCGTACGGGCTCAGGAGCACTGAAAAACCAACCGGGACGGAAGCTCCATCGGAGCCCGCCGTCCTCGCCGCCGTCGACCCCCTCCCGGATGACCCTTTTTATTTTTCGCGGTCGTCCTTGACCCTGGATGGGAACCCGGGGACTCCCGACTCCCCGGGCCCACGCTCTATCCGCTGGGCCACGGATCCGTTCTTTCCCCACCCTCGCGTCTGATTTTTCCCTCGCGAAATCTCTTCTGGATCCAGCCCAGCCTTCCGATCCCACAGCCCTCTGTCCCCTCTTAGCCCGAATCACCGCTTTCCTGGGCTACCGTGACGGGGTCCTTCCACACTATCCCGCCCGGAGATGCAAAGATCAAGCGCTAATCTGTTGACCTCGATCTCCTCTTCAGGAGTCTTTCATTCATTCATTCATTCAATAGTATTTACTGAGCGCTTACTATGTGCAGAGCACTGTACTAAGCACTTGGAATGTACGGTAACAGAGACAGTCCCTGCCCTCTGACGGGCTCACGGTCTAATCGGGGGAGACGGACGGACGAGAACAACGGCGATAAGTAGAATCGAGGGGAAGAACGTCTCATTAAAACAATAGCAAAGGAATAGTCTTCTGTGCTTCCGGCTGCCCCTTGGTTTTTGTTTTTTAATAAGTGCTTACCGCGTGCCAACCCCTCTCAAGTCTCGACTACGGGAGGGAGAGTCCAGCACCACTCCTAGCTCGGGCAGTGGCTAGCGAGCGGCCGGCCACCTGCCGCAAGTCGAAACTCCCCCGTGCTGGGCAGCGGCGACACGGGAGGGAGTCGAGGGCGGAGACTCGAGTTTACCGCGCGGAAGGCGGCAGGGGTAACCTGCTCCCGGATTTTTCCCAAGAAAAGTGTACGGATCCACTACCGGAACGACTGCGGACGGGAGAGCGGAGAGCTCTGGGAGAGATGGGTCCCTGAGAAGCAGCGTGGTACAGAGGAAAGAGCGCGGGCTTGGGAGTCAGAGTTCATGGGTTCGAATCCCGGCTCCGCCGTTTGCCAGCTGTGTGACTTTGGGCGAGTCACTTAACTTCTCTGTGCCTGTGAGCCCCACGTGGGACGACCTGATCACCTTGTATCCCCCAGCGCTGAGAACAGTGCTTGGCACACAGTAAGCGCTTAACAAATACCACCATATATGACGTCGCCACGGGCCGGAGACGACTCGCCGGCATAAGACAAGACTGGCGCCAGGCACTCCTGTAGACTGTAAGCTCCTCGTGGGCAGGGAATGTGTCTGTTTACTGCTACACCGTACTCTCCCAAGTGCTCAGCACAGAGCTCCGCACACTGTAAGTGCCCAAGAGAAACGTTTCTCAGGCTGACTACTGAGCGCTAAGGTAGATCCAAACTCACCAGGCTGGACACAGCCCCCGTCCCAGGTGGGGTTCCCGGTTTTCATCCCCCATTTTACAGCTGAGGGAACCGAGGCCCAGAGAAGTGAACGGACCTGCCCAAGGTCACCCAGCAGACAAGTGGCGGAGTCGGGATTAGAAACCAGGTCCCTCTGACTCCCAGGCCCGTCTTCTATCCACTCGGCCGTGCTGCTTTTCACAAGCTACAAACTCCTACCCCTGAATTCCGGGATTTCTACCGGCTTACCCTCGGCTGGCTCCCTCTGCACCTGGAAAACTACACTTCCCGTTGCTCCCCCCTCCCCACCATCTCTCTCGTGATCCCCGCCGCTTAGAAGCCATCGTGGCCTGTCGTTCGAAGGGCGCCGGTTCCAACTGAATTCTGAAAGAGGGAAGTGTCTTTGTGATGTGTGTGTCTGTGTATCTCTGTGTGCGTACTGGGGAGAAGGGAAGAAGGGGTGCGGGGGGAGCGGGGCGGGAATTAATCGGGAACTAAAGCGGGGCTTAGGAGGTTCACCACCCAAGGAGACCGACTTGTCTTGGATCACACCGAAATAGACTTGGGCCTCTTCTCACGATGAAGTCTATTTTGGAACATCAGAAATCAATGTACATTCAGAGTTCCAAGAGCGTTATTAGTGATGTACTATTAAATGTGAATGCAGTCGGACAATGCTACATAATCAAGTATTGCAACGAGGCAGCCCTATTTTGAATTTTTAGAAAGCACAGTTGGCATGTTTCTCAAGCGATTTATAATTAGGGATTCCTGGGGACGGTTGGAAAACTTAGAGATCCGAGTCCAAAGATGTGAATTCCCTATCTGAGCCTGGGGTTATGTCGGTCACACAAAAGAAAGCATTAATCAATCAACGGCATTTATTGAGCACTTACTATGTGAAGAGCTGTTGCATTTTTTATTACATATAATAACGATGAGGATGATGATACTGATGGCATTTGTTAAGTGTTTACTATGTGCCAAGCACTGCTGTAAGCGCAGGGGTAGATACAAGGTAATCAGGTCGTCCCACTTGGGGCTCACAGTCTTAATCCCCATTTTACAGATGAAGTCACTGAGGCACAGAGAAGTTAAGTGACTCGCCCAGAGTCACACCGCTGAGAAGCGGCGGAGCCGGGATCAGAACCCACGACCTCTGACTCCCGAGCCCGGGCTCTTGCCACTGAGCCACGCTGCTTCTCTACAACTGAACGCTCAGTCCAGTGCCCTGCACCCTGAAAGCGCTCAATAACCGGCCCTGATGGATCGACTGCCCTGCGCACGGGAAGCGCCGAGGCGATACCGTCGACCGGCCGGAGGCGCGATCCCGAGGCCGGCCCTTCCGGCCGACCTGACCCCCCCCCCCCTCCCCCGGCTGCGTGGGGACGCGGAGGCGGAGGCGAGCGCGGGCCACTGACCTGGGAAGGGAGCCGGCGAGGCCTGGGCCGTGTGGAGGTGGTCCTGGTTGAGCAGGTAGAGGGGCTGGTGCTGGGCGATCTCCACACTGGTGCACACGTTGCTCTCGCCGTGGAGGAAGAAGGTGAAGGCGCAGGACAGGTGCTCGCTGCAAAAGGACGACACAAGGGCGGCTTTCTCAGCGGGAGAACCCTCAGCGGGGCTCGGGGCCGCGGGCGGCCACGCGACCGACGGGACCCTGCCGCCCGCCGGCCGGACGGCTGGGCTTCCGCCAACGCGGGCGAGGGGTCGGCGGCGGGCTAGACGAGATCGAGGCGAGGCGGGAAGGCTGCGCTCCGTCTCTCCTGGCTGGGATTTGCACCCTTCGTTCACCCCGTCTTCAGTCCCACCTCTACATGGTGCAGTCCGCTTTAATGCGCTCCAATCAGCTCGCCCCCTCCTACCTCACCTCGCTACTCTCCCACCGCAACCCAGCCCGCACGCCTCAATCCTCCAATGCCAACCTTCCCACCGTCCCTCCGTCTCGGCTAACCGGCCGCCGAATTCTCGCCCGTGTCCCGTTTCCGGCCTGGAACGCCCTCCCTCCTCCTATCCGACGATCCCTCTCCCCTGCTTCAAAGCCTTAACGAAAGCACGTCTCCTCCAAGAGACCTTCCCCGACTAAACGCAGTGAGCGCTCAATAAATGTGACTGAACGAATAAACCTTCCTTTCCTCTTCTTTCACTCCCTTCTGCACCGCCCCGACCCGCTCCCTTCCTTCATCCCCCGTCCCAGCCCCACTTCTTATCTGTCACCCATTTATTTCTGTTCATGTCTGACTCCCCCTCTAGACTGTCAGCTCACTGTGGGCAGAGGATGTGTCCATTTATTGCTGGCCAACACTCTCCCAAGTGCTTAGCACAGTAAAGCGCTAGGGTAGATACAAGCCGCTTAGGTTGGGCACGGTCCCTGTCTCACATGGGGCTCACAAGGGGCCTTAATTCCCATTTTACAGATGAGGGAACTGAGGCACACGAGTCAAGAGCTGACAGGAAGCGTAGTCCTAAACGCATTTCAAACTCTGTGATCCCCAGACTGTAAGCTTGTTACAGGCAAGGAATCGGTCCGCTAATGCTCCAGTCTTGGACTCACCCAAGCGCTTCGTACGGTGTTCCGCACCCGGTCGGCCCTCCATCGATACCATTCACGGCTTTTAGGACGGGATTCGCTGATATACCGCCAGTAAGCGTTAGTTAATAAAAATTAACAGAACCAGAAGATGCCAAAGGATTTACCGTCTACCGATTTCCGTCTTACTATCCAGGTTTACGCTATTGGTTTGGTCCTTAGTGATAAGCATTTTAATTGAGTTACCCCCCTTGTACGCAATCCGCCTCATAATCGTCCTCTATTATTTTGCACTTATTTGTGTATTTTCATGCGATTCTGCACAACCTCTACTTACGTTTCTCTGACACTCCAAATGCGTTAAGGCTCTTCTCCCCACGTATCAATTTCTGCTAGTGACAGGCGCAGCTTTAAGTACTTAAACCGTAAAGATGGTTGGGGGCAGAAGTGGGGGGCGGGTGACAGGAACCCTGCGTCAAGCTTCTGACAGAGCTTGGATAAATTATTTATCTCCGTAACAACCGAGTCTCGGGTTCAGAATACCGAACCGATCCTCAAAGAAATGTGCCAGTCCGATATATCTGAGTTCCTGTCCCGAAAATTATTTCTTAAGTAGCAAGTTAAAAGCGCTTTTCTTCGATGATTCGTATTCCCAAAATTAAAGAGCAAAAAAAAAAAAAAAAAAAAAAGAGAAAAAAGGGAATGATGATAAACTATCATCTTTGGAAATGAGGATCTGGGTGGGTTAGAAGCAGCGTGGCTCAGTGGAAAGAGCACGGGCTCGGGAGTCAGAGGTCACGGGTTCTAATCCCGGCTCTGCCGCTAGTCAGCCGGGTGACCTTGGGCAAGTCACTTAACTTCTCTGTGCCTCAGTGACCTCATCGGTCAAATGGGGATTAAAACTGCGAGCCCCACGGGGGACAACCTGATCACCTTGTATCCCCCAGCGCTCAGAACAGTGCTTTGCACATAGTAAGCGCTCAACAAATACCACAATTTATTTATTCATTCATTTATCTTATAGTCATGTCAAAACGGACAACCACTCATTAAAGAAAAACATGGATGCTGAACAGCATGTTCCAAAAACAGGCTTTTTAAGAAACTTCAACTGTGATTCCACTGATCTTTTGCATTGAACTTTTAATTATCAATCAATCAATAAATGGTACTTATTGAGCACTCACTGTGTGCGGAGCACTGTACTAGGCGCTTGGGAGGGTATAACAGAACAGAGTCGGTGGACCTGTTCGCTGCCCACGGGGAGCTTACAGTCTGGAGGGCGAGACGGACTTTAAACAGACGCCGGTGCTGTGGGGCTGAGGGTGGGGTGAATAGCAAGTTGTTGAAGGGGACAGACCAGAAGGCAGAGGGAGTAATTATGATTTTTACTAATTTCGGTAGTTGTTAAGCACTTACTTCGTGCCAGGCACCATTCTGAGCGCTGGGGTGGGTACGAGCAAATCTGGTTGGGCACGGTCCCTTGTCCAAACCTGGGGCTCACAGTCTCAATCCCCGTTGTACAGATGAGACAACCGAGGCCCAGGGAAGTGAAGCGACTTGCCCAAGATCACGCGGCAGACAAGGGGCGGAGCCGGGATCAGAACCCGTAACCTTATGACTCCCAGGGACCCGTGCCATCCACGATACCACGCTGAAGCAGGGGAAGCGAGGGTGAATCACGCAGCTCGGCAGGGGCAGGAAGGTGTCTTTTTGTTGTTCTGATAATGATGGTATCAAGTGCTTACTGTGTGCCAAGCACTGTTCTAATAATCATAATATTGGTATTTGTTAAGCGCTTACTACGCGCCGAGCACCGTTCTAAGCGCTGGGGGAGATACAGGGTCATCGGGTCGCCCCACGCGAGGCTCACGGTCTTCATCCCCATTTGACAGATGAGGGAACTGAGGCCCGGAGAGGTTGAGTGACTTGCCCACGGTCACCAAGCCGACAAGTGGCAGAGCCACATTATTTTATTAGTAGTAACAAAACGAAACAAGTAGTCAGTCAATGCTGCCTTAAAGGGGCTCTTAAAGTCAGCAGCGGTGAGGTTGCATTACCGCAGTTTGGACCTTTTTTGGCGTAAACGTAGACGAACGCCAACGGCAGCCGAGCTCGGCGAGTCTCTGGTGTCATGAGAAGCCAGGACAAGCAGTTTGGTCCGCAGGCTTGATGGGGCAATTTAAGTCCCGCGACACTCCTGCACCCAAAAGCGGGGCGGGCCCCCCCCCCCCCACAAAAAGAATCCCTTTTGTTTCAAGAACTTTCATAAATTACCTTCCATCTAGGACTGACTGGTTGGCTAAAGGAGAAATGAATCACTTTTTTCGGGGTTTGGGGTGGCACTCTTTCGGGGGTTGCAGCAGATGAGCGTGGCTCAGTGGGAAGAGCCCGGGCTCGGGAGTCAGAGATCACGGGTTCGAACCCCGGCTCCGCCACTTGTCGGCTGGGTGACCGTGGGCAAGTCACTTCACCTCTCCGGGCCTCAGTTCCCTCATCTGTAAAATGGGGGTGAACGCCGTGAGCTTCACGTGGGCCAACCTGATGACCCGGGATCTCCCCCAGCGCTTAGACCGGTGCTCGGCACACAGTAAGCGCTTACCAAACGTCAGCTGGGTGACCGTGGGCAAGTCACTTCACTTCTCTGGGCCTCAGTGACCTCGTCTGTAAAATGGGGGTTAAGACCGTGAGCCTCCCGTGGGACGACCCGATGACCCCGTATCTCCCCCAGCGCTCAGAACGGGGCTCGGCACGTAGTAAACGCTTAACAGATACCAACATTATTATTATTATTATGAGAGTGCACGCAGCGGGTCAAACGATGGATCTTGCTACTGACCCCACAGCACGTGTCCGTCATTCATCCTTCACGTCCGTTCTCCCCGTCTAGTCTGTAAGCTTTCCGTGTTAGAGGGGATGGGTCTCCCAACTCCTCTGCCTGATCCCAAGCGCTTAATACAGTGCTCTGCGCTCAGTAAGTACTCTCGTTGTGGACAGGGGATGTCACTGTCTGTCATCGTACTGCCCTTTCCCCAAGCGCTTAGTACAGTGCTCTGCACACAGTAAGGGCTTAATAAATACGATGGAAGGAGTGACTGAATGAATAATTGACGACTGAGCCGTTACCGCGTACCGATCGCTGAACTAACCGCTTGGGAGAGTAATAATAATGATGATGATGATGATGATGTTGGGATTTGTTAAGCGCTTACTATGCTCAGAGCACCGTTCTAAGCGCTGGGGTAGATACAGGGTAATCCGGGCTCTGCCACTTGCCAGCTGGGTGACTGTGGGCAAGTCACTTCACTTCTCTGGGCGTCAGTGACCTCAAGGCTTTGAAGTGGGGGGGAGAGACACTGTCGGGTACGAGGAGGGAGGGCGTCCCAAGCCACGGGCAGGGCGAGGGGTCGGCGCCGAGAATCGCCCGCAACCCACCTTGAAACTCGGCTAACGCTCCCAGCCCTGCTCCCCCCAATGTTTCATTCAGTCATCTTCCCCCCGCGCATCCCTTACGCATCCATTAAGCGTACGATGCGTCTCAGTACATAAAACCCTAACAAGCGATACGTCGAGGAGGGGATTAAGGCCGTGAAAGATGCATTAAACGATTCGACGCCACGCATCCGTAATTCTCCCTCTTTCAGTCGAGATCACGGCCACAGTTTAACAGGCTGGTTTAGGGACCAATTAATCCTTTTATATTTAAATCAATCACCGAGTCCTCTCCGAATAATCTCACTTCTACACGCCGATTCCCATCTGACGTCCTTGGGGAGGGGGCAGAGTTACAACCACGTGGCGCATTAATCGCGTTCAGTGATAGAAAAAGAACCGCGTCGCGGGAGGAATCGAAAACCCCGACCGGGGCAGGCTCCGCAACGGGTTTTCGGGGGCTGCCTTACCGTGCTCTTAATTAAAACGGCCGAGTTCACCCGGCGGCCAAATGCGGCTCCCCTCCATTTCTCTTTTCTAGACCCCCTCCAGAAATGAAACTCGAACGAAACAACGCGTCACCCGGATACCGTCCCCCTCCCGAACTAAAGTGGGGTAAATTCGGTTTGGGCTGGGGAGGAGGGCCGCGCTCTTGGCTGCCGCTATCACGGTAACGATAATAATAACGTTGGTATTTGTTAAGCGCTTACGATGTGCCGAGCACCGTTCTACGCACTGGGGTAGATACGGGGTAATCAGGTTGTCCCACGTGAGGCTCACAGTCTTCATCCCCATTTTACAGACCAGGTCACTGAGGCACCGAGAAGTCAAGCGACTTGCCCGAAGTCACACAGCCGACAGGTGGCGGAGCCGGGATTCGAACCCCTGACCTCTGACTCCTGAGCCCGGGCTCTCTCCACTGAGCCACGCTGCTTCTCTATAATGACGACGGCATTTGTTAAGCGCTTACTATGTGCAAAGCACCGTCCTAAGCGCTGTGGGGGGGATACAAGGTCGTCAGGCTGTCCCACGTGGTGCTCACGGTCTTAACCCCAATTTTACAGATGAGGGAACTGAGGCACAGAGAAGCGAAGTGACTTGCTCAAAGTCAAAGAGCTGACAGGCGGCGGAGCCGGGATTAGAACCCATGACCTATGCCGTTATTATTATTATTAATAACGTACCATTGTTATTATTATTATGCAGTGCTTCTCTGCTCAGGGAGGCAGTTGGGGGTGACATGAACTATTGGGGAGGGCTTCCTGGAGGAAGAGGTTTGTGAAGATGATCTGTATCTATTTTTTATTGCCCTATTTATTTTGTTAATGAGGTGTCCATCCCCTTGATTCTATTTATCCCGATTAGGTTGTCTTGTTCTTGTCCGACCGTCTCCCCCGATCAGACCGGGGGGCCCGTCACTGGGCAGGGATGGTCTCTATCTGTTGCCGAATTGTCCATTTCAAGCGCTTAGTCCAGTGCTCTGCACATAGTAAGCGCTCAATCAATACTGCTGAATGAATGACTGCCAAGCGCGTGCTCTTTCCACTGAGCCACGCCGCTTCTCACGATCACGACGGTAGTCGTTGAGGGCTTACTACGTGCCAGGCACTGTACTGAGCGCCGGGGTGGATCCAAGCAGATCGGGTTGGCACAGTCCCTGCCCCCGTGGGGCTCAGGGGCTCCATCCTCATTTCTGGGGGGCGTCCGAGCCTGGTGCCACCAAATTTAAGACCTTTCCCTCGGCGAATCTACAGGGTCACGCCTCGCCCCAGCTGAAAGCGTCGGTCCCGGGGGAAGCCGCGCGGCTCAGTGGAAAGAGCCCGGGCTTAGGAGTCAGAGGTCGTGGGTTCAAATCCCGGCTCCGCCGCCTGTCGGCTGTGTGACGTCGGACAAGCCGCTTGACTTCTCTGTGCCTCGGTGACCTCATCTGTCAAACGGGGATGAAGACTGTGAGCCTCACGTGGGACAATGGAGAAGCAGCGTGGCTATGGAGAAGCAGCGTGGCTCAGTGGAAAGAGCACGGGCTTTGGAGTCAGGGCTCATGAGTTCGAATCCCAGCTCTGCCACTTGTCGGCTGTGTGACTGTGGGCAAGTCACTTAACTTCTCCGTGCCTCAGTTCCCTCATCTGTAAAATGGGGATTAAGACTGTGAGCCCCACGTGGGACAACCTGATTCCCCTATGTCTACCCCAGCGCTTAGAACAGTGCTCGGCACATAGTAAGCGCTTAACAAATACCAACATTATTATTATTATTATTACAACCTCCTTACCCTGTATCTCCCCCAGCGCTTAGAACGGTGCTCGGCACATAAGAAGCGCTTGATAAATACCAACATTATTAACATTATTATCCGGCGACTGACGTCCTACATGAGGCGAAGAGCTCACGCTGCGCCCAACCACAGAAATCACAAAAGGAGCGAAGCGCTCGAGGGTAACCCCAGTCGGGGCGGGTTTTGCCTTCAAATGTTGGCCTCTCCCAAGCGCTCAGTACTGGGCTCTGCCCACGGTAAGCGCTCAATAAACCGAATGCATGAGTGGTATTGAGCGCCTTCTATATGCGGAGCTGCACTGAGCGCTTTATTTATTTTTTTTAATGGTATTTGTTAAAGTGCTTACTAGATGCCGTGTCCAGCCTGATTAGCTCGTATCTACCCCAACGCTTAGACTAGTTCCTAAGCGCTTAACAAATCCCATCTTCATAACTCCTCTGTAAGCCCGTTGTGGGCAGGGAATGTGTCTCTTTACTGTTTCACTGTACTCCCCCAGGCGCTTAGTACAGTGCTCCGCACACAGCAAGCGCTCAAGAAATGCTGGCGAATGAATCGAATGAACCGTTCTAAGCGCCGGAGCGGCTACGAGCTAATAATAGTAACAGTTATAGCACGGGGCTCACGGCTTTAATCCCCGTCGTACAGGTGAGGTCGCTGAGGCCCGGAGACGTTAAATGGACTCGCCCAAGGTCACCCAGCAGACGAGGAGCTGGGATGAGAACCCGGGTCCTTCTGACTCCCAGACCCGGGCTCTAAACACTCGACCATGCTGCTGCTCCAGGGGCTTGGGATGAAGCAGCGTGGCTCAGTGGAAAGAGCCCGGGCTGGGGACTCAGAGGTCATGGGTTCGAATCCTGGCTCTACCACTTGTCAGCTGTGTGACCGTGGGCGAGTCACTTCACTTCTCTGGGCCTCAGTTCCCTCGTCTGTAAAATGGGGATGAAGACCGTGAGGCTCACGTGGGACGACCCGATGACCCCGTATCTCCCCCAGCGCTTAGAACGGTGCTCTGCACATAGTAAGCGCTTAACAAATACCAACATTATTATTATTACTGTGGTACAATACAATCAGGTTAGTTGACAGGTTCCTGGTTCCCACAAAGTTTTCCCACAACCGAACCCCTTTTTTAATGACTTTGCATTCCTTCATTTAATTGTATTTCTTGGGCGCTCGCCGTATGCAGAGCACTGTAGTAAGCGCTTGGAAGAGGACAGTATAATGAACAGACACATTCCCTTTTCACAAGAAGCTCTGACGAGGTCCTGCTGCTCGATCCCTGTGCTCTTCCCCCCTCTCCCTGCCCCACGGGGCACTTATATATAGAAGCAGCGCGGCTTATTGGAAAGAGCCCGGGCTTGGGAGTCAGAGGTCGTGGGTTCTGATCCCGGCTCCGTCCCTTGTCGGCTGTGCGACTTTGGACGAGTCACTTCTCTTCTCCGTGCCTCAGTGACCTCATCTGTAAAAAATGGGGATTAAGACTGCGAGCCCCGCGTGGGACAACCTGACGACCTCGTATCTGCCCCAGGACTTAGAACGGTGCTTGGCACACAGTAAGTGCCTACCAAATACCATCATTATCATTATTATCATTATACATCTCTAATTCTATTTATATTGATGCCTGTTTACTTGTACTGACATCTGTCCTCTCCCCCGCCCAGATGGTGAGCTCGCTGTGGGCAGGGATTGTCTCTATTGCTGCATAGCACTTTCCCAAGCGCTCAGTACATTGCTCTGCACACAGTAAGCGCTCAATAAATACGACGGAATGAAAGGTACCGGGTTTTTCTCCACAGAAGTGGCAACGGCTCGACTCGGCCGATGTCCCGAACGGACCGAGCAGGGAGGAATCGGGATTTTCCCGCAGGAATCGTGGCCGCCGACGGGAGCGTCTGTCCGAGCTTTCCCCGTGACGGGATGACGAGTCCCGACGGTGCCGGAGACCGGGACGTCCCGGGATCGAACGTCCCAGGGAACAAAGGAGAGGGGTCTCTCTGCGTCTCGTGCATTCACGAGATTCCCCAGCGAGGCAAAGACGCTGACCGAGCCCCGGAGGGTTTCCCTAAGCGTTACTAAGCCCTTCGGGAGTGCCGAAGTAGTTTCGATCGCTGGAGAAAGATGGACGAGTCTGTCCCGGCAGGCCCCCGAGCCGTCCGCTGACTCGGGCGCTCTGCCAGTTTAAACAACCCTTGGAACGGGTGGCGAATGGAGGCTCGACGGGGGCTCGGTTCTCACCCGTCCGTCCTGACCGGTGGAGAGGTCCTGACTTGAAATTTGCGCGGTGACAGAAGTGACTGGGGAAGAGATGAGAAAGGCGAGAGAGAGAGAGGGGGTGGAGGGAGAGAGCGCGTGTGGGGCGGGAAGAGGGATGGGCGAGCGGGGAGGAGAGAGTAAGCAGCGTGGCTCAGTGGAAAGAGCCCGGACTTGGGACTCAGAGTGCATGGGTTCGAATCCCGGCTCTGCCACTTGTCAGCTGTGTGACCGTGGGCGAGTCGCTTCACTTCTCTGGGCCTCAGTTCCCTCATCTGTAAAACGGGGATCAACTGGGCGTTTCACGAGGGACAACCTGTTGACCCCGTATCTACCCCGGCGCTTAGAACAGTGCTCTGCACACAGTAAGCGCTTAACAAATACCAACGTTATTAAAGATGCCTCTGTGTGCCCGCCGTACTCGGACAACTGGCCGTCTACCAATGCCGAATCCAACCGAGGCAACTGGTTAAAGGGTCCCATCGGCGGCCGGCGGCCGCGTCTGAGGGTCCATCTGTCCGTCTGCCGACACTTAACTGGAAGAATAATGTCGAGATTGCGGGGTGAGTCCCACGGGTCTCACTGCGGGCGGGCACTGTCTCTTTTTATTGCTGAACTGTACTTTCCGAGCCCTCAGCAGAGTGCTCTGCACCCAGTAAGCGCTCAATCAATATGACTGAATGAATGAATGAATGAATGAATGGAGAAGAAAGCAGGCTGCCGATGCTTCGCCTCACGCCCCTCCTTGCTGCTGCCGCAACTTCAAGCCGACGTCTCTCGGGCCCACACGCTGAAAGAAGCTTGAGAAGCAGCACGGCGTAGTGGCTAGAGCTCGGCCTGGGAATCGGGAGGTCACGGGTTCTAATTCCGGCTCCGTCGCTTGTCAGTTGTACGACCCTAGGCAAGGCGCTTCAATTCTCTGGGCCTCAGTTCCCTCAGCTGGGGAAGAAGACTGGGAGCCCCACATGGGACAGGGACTGTGTCCAACCCGATTTGTTTGTATCCACCCCAGTGCTTATAATAATAAAGAACAAGGAAATGATGGTTTGGTTGCCCTGTAGGGTGGGGTGGGCAGGAGAACGATGGAGGAAGGAGGAAGGAAAAGGAGGACGGGGAGGGGGACAAGAAGAAGGAGAAAGAGGAGGAGAGAAGGAGGAGGAAGAGGAGAGGAGGAGGCGGAAGAAGAGGAGGAGGAAGAGGAGAAGAGGAGGATGATCTGTCACCGATCTGTACATTCCAAGTGCTCAGTCCAGTGCTCTGCACCTAGTAAGCGCTCAATAAATACTACTGAATGAATGAATGAAAGGAGGAGAGGAGACCCGGAGAAGTGAAGTGACTTGCCCAAGGTCACAACAGCAGACAAGCGGCGGAGCCCTGTTTAAAACCCAGGCCCTCTGAATCCCAGGCCTGTGCTCTTTCCACTAAGCCGCGTTGCTGCCCTTTTTAAACTTAAACAAGTTTGTTTGTTTTCATTATTTTTACGCTATCTGTTAAGCGCTTACTATGTGTCAGTCACTGAACTAAGAGCTGGGGTAGATGCAAGCTACAACATGAGGTGACCGAAACCCAGAGAAGTGAAGTGAGTTGCCCGAGGTCACACAGCAGACGTGTGGCGGATCTGGGATTAGAACCCCCGACCTCTGTCTGATTCCCAGACCTGGGCTCTTTCCACTAGGCCTCGCTGCTTCTCAACCACTTTTTAAACAACTCTTAACTCCTGTTATTTTAAACGACTCAACACATTTATTATTTTGGTCAACTTTCTGGATCTTGGGAACGTATCTGTGCACTTGATATCATTCCCCATGGGGAACTAAACTATGGTAGCTCTCTCGTGCTGATTTCAGTTCTCTCATTAAATCAATTAGGAGCACTAACCGATTAAGAGCAATTAAGACTCTCCCGCTCCACAACATAGAGAATATTTATGCAATTAATGCACGTAGTAAAACCCGGACAAGAAAATACGGGCTTCGATTCATTGGGAACTCCCTTGGAGTAGAATTTTAATTCGGGGGAAGCAATGCTGAAACGTCTTTTCAATTTCCATCCTTCCATATTTCCATCGCCTAATGAACACACTCTATATGGTTCTATCCAACGGCCGACCAGACCTCGTCGCCTAACGAGCGACTAGTCCAACGGCCGAGCAGGACCCGGACTTCTTTTTCTCATGGTATCTGTTATGTGCTTACGATGTTCCCACGACTGTCCTAAGCGCTGTTGTAGATACAAGCTAATAAGGTAGAATATAGTCCCTGTTTTACACGGGGCTCACAGTTTTAATCCCCATTTTTACAGAGGGGGTAACTGAGGCACAGAGGAAGTGAAATGACTGGCCCAAGGTCACACGGCAGACAAGTGGTGGAGCTGGGATTAGAACCTTCTGACTCCCAGGCCTGGGTTTATCTACCAGGCCAGGTTGTTTCTAATTTAAATCTGTTTAGAGCATGCAGACATATGGATGCTACAGTCTTAATCCCCTCTTTCCAGAGGAGGGAACTGGGGTACAGAAAAGTGAAGTAATAACGATAATAATAATCGTGGTATTTGTTACGCACTTATTTTGTGCCAGGCACTATACTAAGCGCCGGGGTGGATACAGGCAAATTGCGTCCGACACAGTCCCTGACCCACGTGGGGCTCACAATCTCAATCCCCACTTTCCAGATGAAGTCGCTGAGGCCCAGAGAAGCCAAGTGACTGCACCAGGCCACACAGCAGACAAGTGGCAGAGCCGGGATTAGAGCCCATGACCTCTGACTCCCAGGCCTGGACTCTATCCACTAGGCCACGCTGCTTCTTTGAAAGCCGTACCCAAAGCCGAGTAGAATCCGACTGATCCTTGCTTCACCCAAGGGACAGATCCCGATTCCCTCTCCGTCTGTTTTACGACTTCTGACGAAGGGAGGGCGCGGCCAGGGGAGGGGGAAGAAGATCAACGAACCGGCCGGGTTGTCGTCGACGCCTCCGGGTTTGGATTTGGAAAATTCTTTCCCCCGTTCGCCACCTGCGGCCCGGCGAGACCCACGGAGGAGAGAACCTGCCTTCGGGGACTCCCGGGAGAGTTCGTTTTCGGGGCGGCGGCTCCCGGCTCCATGCCACTCCCAGCGTAATTGCTGACGGAAAATCAAGAGAACCACGACGAGACCGTCTACACCTTCACCGGGCCCGTCTACACCTTCACCGAGCCCGTCTTTCACCTTCTCAAAGGCCCACTGTGCCCTGCTCTTCAGCGAGAACGGTTTACGTCCCCACGGAGTCTCCCGGTTTGGGAATGGTTCCCGCGGGCTGCCGAGGGAAGGAACGCGCGCTCGATAGCTTGACGCAGAGAAGCAGCGCGGCTCAGTGGCAAGAGCCCGGGCTTGGGAGTCTGAGGTCATGGGTTCGGATCCCGACTCTGCCACTTGTCAGCTGGGTGACTGTGGGCGAGTCACTTCACTTCTCTGTGCCTCATTGGCCTCATCTGTAAAATGAGGGTTAAGACTGTGAGCCTCACGTGGGCCAACCTGATTACCCTATATCTACCCCAGCGCTTAGAACAGCGCTCTGCACATAGCGAGCGCTTAACAAATACCAACATTATTATTATTATTATTATTCCGGTGGAGTTCTATCTGGGACCAGCTTCAAAAAGGCAGATATTTACTGAGCTGTACCGTGTGCAGGGCACTGTCCTAAATGCTTAGGAGAGCACGATTCGAGCATCGACTTACCCATTTCCTGCCTGCTTTCAGTCCGGAGCTTAGGCCAGGAGTCTAAAGAGAAGCAGCAGCATGGTGTAGTGGCTAGAGGCCAGGCCTGGGAGTCAGAATTCAATAGTATTTATTCAATAGTATTTATTGAGCGCTTACTATGTGCAGAGCTTGGAATGAACAAGTCGGCAACAGAAGGCCATGGGTTCTAATCCCGGCCCCGCCACTTGTCTGCTGTGTGACCTTGGGCAAGCCGCTTCGCTTCTCCGGGCCTCAGTTACCACATCTGGAAAACGGGGATTAAGACTGTGAGCCCCTCTTGGGACAATTCTCTTGCCAAACTGTACCTTCCAAAGGCTTAGTACAGTGCTCTGCGCACAGTAAGAGCCCCATAAATACGACTGAATGATGAATGAATGACAAGCTGATTACGTTGTATCTCCCCCAGTGCTTAGAACAGTGCTCGGCCCACAGCAAGCGCTTAATGAATACCATCGTTATGATCAGTCCGGTGCTCTGCACATAGGTGCTCATTAAGTACCACTGATTAATTGATGTAGGGGACTCCCAGGGGCAGACTTTCGCTTTCGCTCCCCAGCTAAGCGAGAGAATTTGGATACCAGGAGGACTTGGGTGTTCAAAGGCTTATAGAGTGAGACTTTTTTGGGGGTGCCAACCAACGCCCTAAATTCTACCACTGTGGATTCCCAAGTATGCCAAGCACGGAGAGGCCCGGCGACGCACGCCGAGAGGGAACAGCTATGTAATCGATACTTCGAATAAGAATTCGAATTGGACGCTCCAAGTGCTTAATACAGTGCTCTGCACATAGTAAGCGCTCAATAAATACTATCGAATGAGTGAATGAATGAATACTAGCACAAGGGGGAGAATTAGGCACTCGCCAAATATTGTAAGATATTTACTTCCTCCTTGGAACTGTGCTACATACAAAAAAAAAATGATGGTATTTGCTGAGGGTTTATTATGTGCCAGGCACTGTACTAAGCCCTGGGGGAGATATAAGCAAATCGGGTTGGACACGGTCCCTTTCCCACGTGGGGTTTACAGTCTTAATCCCCGTTTTCCAGATGAGGTAACTGAGGTATAGAGAAGTGAAGTGACTTGCCCAAAGTCACACAGCAGACTCAGTGGAAAGAGCCCGGGCTTGGGAGTCAGAGGTCATGGGTTCTAATCCTAGATCCGCCACATGGCCCCGTGTGACTTTGGGCAAGTCACTTCACTTCTCTATGCCTCAGTTACCTCATCTGGAAAATGGGGATTAAGACTGTGAGCCCCACGTGGGACAACCCGATAACCCTGTATCCCCCCCCAGCGCTTAAAACAGTCCTTTGCACACAGTAAGCACTTAACAAATGCCATCATTATTATCATTATTCTTATTATTAAGTGGCAGAGCCAGGATTAGAACACGCGTCCTCTGACTCCCAAGCCCGGGCTCTTGCCTCTAGGCCCCGCTGCTTCTCTGGCGCTTCTCCCTGCCCACAACGAGCTAACGGTCGAACGAGCCACCGATCAATCTTATTTACTGAGAGCCTGCTGCGTGCAGAGCACTGTGCTTAGCTTTTGGGAGAGGAAAAATCAAATAAAAGTGGTAGACATGCTCCCTCCCCACAACGAGCTTACAGTCAATCGATCGATCGATCAGTGCTATATACTGTTTACCGCGTGCCCCCTCCCAGCCCCGTGGCACTTCTGTCCACATTTGTAATTTATTTAAATTAACGTATGTCTCCCCCTCTAGACTGTAAGCTCGCTGAGGGCAGGGATGTGTCTGCTTATTGTTCTGTTTTACTCTCCCGAGCGCTTAGTACAGTGCTTTGCACCCAGTAAGCGCCCAAAGCAGCGTGGCTCAGTGGAAAGAGCCTGGGCTTTGGAGTCAGAGCTCATGAGTTCGAATCCCAGCTCTGCCACCTGTCAGCTGTGTGACGGTGGGCGAGTCACTTCACTTCTCTGGGCCTCAGTTACCTCATCTGTAAAATGAGGAGGAAGACTGTGAGCCCCACGTGGGACGACCTGATTCCCCTGTGTCTACCCCAGCGCTTAGATCAGTGCTCTGCACATAGTAAGCGCTTAACAGATACCAACATTATTATTATTATTATTATTATTAAATGAATGCGGAGCAGTGGACTGAAAGCTTGGAAGCAGCGTGGCCTAGTGGGAAGAGCAGGGGCTTGAGGGTCAGAAGATGTGGGTTCTAATCCCGGCTCCGCCACTCTTCTGCTGTGTGACCTGGGGCAAGTCGCTTCGCTTCTCCGGGCCTCGGTGACCTCATCTGCAAAATGGGGACTGTGCCTGTGAACCCCACAGAGACTGTGTCCAACCCAATTACCTTGTCTCTAACCCAGCACCTACTCCAGTGCCTGGCACGTAATAAGCACTTAAGAAATACCCCAATTATTATTGTTGATATTAGTATTATCCAGTATCATTCGCATTCAGGAGCCCAAACCTAAACCTCGGGCGGCTCTCCACCTACGCGCTCCGGAAACGACTGGGCGACACAACGGTCGTCTCTTCTCCCAACCCTTATGGGTAGAGTCGAAAAAGGGGCATCTGTTCAACGCTTCGCATCCTTTTCCGTTTTCAACGAGTCGGCCTGGGCAGGCAGGGGCTTCTCGCGGAGAGCTCGGGCGCTCTGTTTGTTTAAAAATGAGTCCGCGGGTGTCTGAGATAAATGGTCTAGCTCGTGGCAGAGTTACACCTCAAAACACACCCGTCCTCAGCCAGATAATTTAACGTGGTCCCCCGGGCTCTCGGTCCGACGGAAACCAGGCCTACGAGTAATCGGCCGCCGGGCAAGTGGAAAAAAAAAAATTGATTCAAATTAAAATTGCAATCCCCGGCCTTGCTGACGTACTCCTCCACTCTGCAGGTGCTTCGTGTCATCCGGCCGATCCCCGTGACGTTCCCGGAGGGGGAACCGGTGAAGACGAAGCCCGGCTCGATGCCCACGGGCCCCGTCCGGAGTCGGAGCGACAGCCCGCCTCCGGCCTGCCCCACCGCCGCCGTCCGCCTCGGGCTGACCGGACACAGCGTCGTCCTGGGGAAACTCCACCGTCAGAGCGTCGCCCCTCTAACGATACCAACAATAATAATCGTTATTACGGCACTCGTTAGGCGCTTATAATGTCCCCGGGGTAGGGTACGTCGCTTAGTCCAGTGCCCGCCACGTAGTGAGCGCTTAAAAATGCCATAATTATTCATTATTACCACTCTTATTATTGCAAGTTAATCAGGTTGGACACAGTCCCTGCCCCACATGGGGCTCACGGTCTCAATCCTCCATTTACAGATGAGGAGACCGAGGCCCGGAAGCGAAGCGACTTGCCCGAGGCCTCCAGACCGTCGGCTCGCCGTGGGCGGGGAAGGCTACTGGACTCTCCCGGGAGCTTAATCCAGTTCTGTGCACACGGGAAACGCTCAATAAATATCACCGACTGATCGCCGTCAAGGCCGCCGCATCGGACGACGAAGCGGTCCCCCTCCAGACCGTCAGCTCCCGATTCTTATTCTGGGGGACTCCCCCAGGGGCTTAGTTTAGTGTTCCGCACACGGTAAGCGCTCAGCCAATGCCGTGGATTGACTGCCACGAAAACGGATTGAGAAGCAGCGTGGCTCAGCGGAAAGAGCCCGGGCTTGGGAGTCAGAGGTCACGGGTTCAAATCCCAGCTCTGCCACTCGTCAGCTCTGTGTCTGTGGGCGAGTCACTTCACTTCTCTGGGCCTCAGTTACCTCATCTGTAAAATGGGGATGAAGACCGTGAGCTTCACGTGGGACGACCCGATGACCCTGTATCTCCCCCAGCGCTTAGAACAGTGCTCTGCACATAGTAAGCGCTTAATAAATACCAACAGTATTATTATTATTATTATTAAAGTAGATGAGTTTTCCCCCTATATGTCAATGACAGTCAATCCCCTGGCCCCCTCCTACCTCGGCTTGCTACTCCCCTACTCCAACCCAGCTCCTCTAATGCCGACCTTCTCCCCGTCCCTCCATCTCGTCTACTTCGCCGCCGACCTCTCGCCCACGTCTGGCCTCTGGCCTGCAACACTCTCCCTCCTCCTATCCGACGGACAATTGCCCTCCCCACACTTCAGACCCTTCCTGAAGGCCCCCTCCTCCGAGAGGCCTTCCCCGACTGAGCCCTCCTTTCCTCTTCTCCCACTTCCTTCTGCGTCGCCCTGACTTGCCCCTTTTATTCATCCCCCCTCCCGGCCCCACACCACTTACGTACATAATCTGTAATTTTATTCATTTCTATTAAAGTCGGTCCCCACCGCTAGACGGTAAGCTCGTCGTGGGCAGGGAACGCGTCTGTTCTATTATGGATTTTCCAGGCCCGAGTGCTCATTATAGCGCTCTGCACGCGGTGAGCGCTCAGCGTGGCTCAGTGGAAAGAGCCCGGCTTTGGAGTCGGGGGTCACGAGTTTTAATCCCAGCTCTGCCACTTGACAGCTGTGTGACTGTGGGCAAGTCACTTCACTTCTCTGTGCCTCGGTTACCTCATCTGTAAAATGGGGATGAAGACTGTGAGCCCCACGTGGGACGACCTGGTTCCCCTGCGTCTCCCCCGGCGCTTAGAACGGTGCTCTGCACATAGTAAGCGCTTAACAAATACCAACGTTATTATTATTATTCCTATTAATAAATACGACTGACTGACTGATCGGGTCGGCCTGGCTGGTCTCTCTCTCAGCGCTGTTTCTACCCGGGTTCCGTCCCTCCGGTTGCGCCGCTGTCAGGGAATGGGGGTAAGGGCGGCCCCTGATAATAATAATGCTGGAATTTAAGCGCTTACTATGTGCCAGGCACCGTGCTAAGCGCTGGGGTGGATACAAGCGAATCGGGTTGGACGGTCCCTGTCCCACGAGGGGCTCACGGTCTCAGTCCCCGTTTTACAGACGAGGTCACTGAGGCCCAGAGAAGCGGAGTGAATGGTGGAAAGCCACGCAGCAGACCAGCGGGCGAGCCGGGATTAGAACCCATGACCTCCTGACCTCCAGGCCCAGGGTCTAGTCATTACGCTCACTGACGCCGGCCTTCCGCTCCCGGGTGACGGGGGCGGGGGGGGTGGGCAGGATGCCTCGTCCCCAGCCCCTCCCCGGTCCGGTCAGCAGAAGAAGAAAAGTGAAAGGCCGCCGCCGCCCGGGATGTGGCCTCTCCGGGAAGAAGGGCGCCATTAGGCTAGGAAGTCGGCAAGACGCACGATTTTCCAGCCAGCTAAACCCCTGGGGAATAAAGGATGAACACGGCCGTCAGAGGCCGTTGAGCGGGAAAAAACGGAACGGCGCAAAGCCCCGCCCGCTGCTCCAGGAGCGTGAAGCCAGGTGCCCGCGCCACGGACCCGAACCACCCTCGTTGGCACGACGGGGCTGGCGGGACCCGCTCCGCCCGCGTGTGAGAGCGGTTTCGGCGGGGACCGGGCCTGCCGCCTCTAGTCTCCCGAGCGCTTAGTACAGAGCGCTGCGTGCAGTTGAGCGCTCCCCGGTTCCTGCCGACCGACTGGCTGGAGAAAGAGGGGACCGGCTCACCGCCGTGGGTCCATCTGGACCCACGGGAGGAAAGGACGTGCCCGCTAATTCTGTTGCACTGTGCTCTCCCAAGTGCTTAGGACAGTGCTCTGCACAAGGTAAGCACCCAAGAAATACGACTGATTGATTGGGTCGGTGCGCGGCTTAGAAAGAGCCCGGGTTTGGGAGTCCGCGGTCGTGGGTTCTAATCCCGGCTCCACCACTTGTCAGCCGTGTGACTCTGGGCAAGTCGCTCAGCTTCTCTGTGCCTCAGTTACCTCATCTGGAAAATGGGGATTAAGACTGCGAGCCCCACGTGAGGGATGACCTGTTAACCCTGTACCTATCCCAGTGCTTTGCCCATAGTAAGCGCTTAACAAATGCCATCGTTGTTATTAACAGATACCATCGATGTTATTACTTCCCGAGAGGAAGGGAGGATCTGTGGACAGACCGAGGCTACGGACAGATTCACTCATTCATTCAATCCATCGTATTTACTGAGCATTTACGGTGTACTGAGCACCGTACTGAGCGCCTGGAGAGTACAATTCGGCAAAGATAGAGACGATCCCTACCCAACGAAGGGCCCACGGTCTAAAAGGGGGAGACGGACAACCAAACAAGAAGACAAATACGTCGGGGGCGGAAAAGAATCAGAGTCTTCTCGAGTGAAACAAGGGTGCCGTTTTGTCAGAATTAAAGAGGCAGGAAAATGAGGTGATTTGGAGCCGAGATCGGTGACCCCTTTAGGCCTGAGCCCCCCTTTTCCTCCGCTCCTCCTCCCCTCCCCATCGCCCCGACTCCCTCCCTCTGCTCTACCCCCTTCCCCTCCCCACAGCACTTGTGTATGTTTGTATATATTATTTATTACTCTATTTTATTAATGATGTGTATATATCTAGGCTTCTATTTATCTTGATGGCATTGATGCCCGCCTACTTGTTTTGCTGTCCGTCGCCCCCTTTTAGACTGTGAGCCCGCTGTTGGGCAGGGATTGTCTCTACCTGTTGCCGAATCGAACATTCCAAGCCCTTAGTAATAATAATGTTGGTATTTGTTAAGCGCTTACTACGTGCAGAGCACCGTTCTAAGCGCTGGGGTAGATACAGCGTCATCAGGATGTCCCACGTGAGGCTCACAGTTAATCCCCATTTTCCAGATGAGGTCACTGAGAAGTGAAGTGACTCGCCCACGGTCACACCGCTGACAAGCGGCGGAGCCGGGATTCGAACCCATGAGCTATGACTCCCAAGTCCAGGCTCTTTCCACTGAGCCACGCCGCCTCTCTAGCCACGCCGCTGCTCTGCACACAGGAAGCGCTCAATAAATCCGATTGAATGAATGAATGAAAGCGGATGCGACTGGGGCGGCGGACCGTTTTTCATTCTCGTTCCGGGCTCGGGGGGGGGGAAGAGCGACGACGGCTGGGGAGCCCCTGGGCCGCGGCGTGAAACTGGACGCGCCTCCTCGCTCTTGCTTAAGCAACTGCATTGGGCCTTCCGAAAATCATTCTCTTTCACTCCCTTGATGGGTCGTTTTCAACGATTCTTGCTGGGATTCTACTCAACTCACCTTTATACCGAACCACCTCTTCCAAAGGGGGGTAATACTGTCATGTATTATGCTCCGTGCCGCAAATTCTAAAGCCGTAAAGTCTGCCGAGGTACTTGGTGTTTTAACCCAGCACTTCCATCTGAAAATGATCGGGGAGGGCCGCTGGACGCAGCACTCGAGAAAAATGAGAGCTTTTCAGCTGAAGTGTGTGATTTAAGAACGAGCGGGGTGATCCGCGACATGAGCAGCACAGTGCAATAACAACATAACGATAATGTTGGTGTCTGTTAAGCGCTTACTATGTGCAGAGCACCGTTCTAAGCGCTGGGGGAGATACAGGGTCATCAGCTTGTCCCACGTGAGGCTCACAGTCTTCTTCCCCATTTTACAGATGAGGTCACTGAGACACCGAGAAGTTAAGTGACTTGCCCACAGTCACCCAGCTGACAAGTCATTCGAACCCATGACCTCTGACTCCCAAGCCCGGGCTCTTGCCGCCGAGCTACGCTGCTCTTCCGTAGCGGGTAGAGCCCGGGGCTGGGCGTCAGAAGGTCATGGGTTCTAATCCCGGCTCCGCCACTTGACTGCTGTGTGACGTTAGGCAAGTCACTTAACTTCCCTGGGCGTCAGTGACCCCATCTGGAAAACGGCGATGAAGACCGTGAGCCCTAGGCGGGACAGGAATGACGTCCCACCCAATCTGCTTGGCTCCACCCCAGCGCCTAGTACAGTCCCTGGCACATAGCGAGTGCTTACAGCGTGAAGCGGCGCGGCTTAGTGGAAAGAGCCCGGGCTTGGGAGTCGGAGATCGCGGGTTCGAATCCACCTGTCAGCTGTGTGACTTTGGGCAAGTCACTTAACTTCTTCACGCCTCAGTTACCTCACGTGTAAAATGGGGATTAAGACTGGGAGCCCCACATGGGACAACCTGATCACCTTGTATCTCTCCCAGCGCTTAGAACAGTGCCTGGCACAAAGTAAGCGCTTAACAAATACCATCGTTACTATCGGAGTCAGAGGTCATGGGTTCTAATCCCGGCACCACCTCCTGTCTGCTGTGTGACCTTGGGCAAGTCGCTTCACTTCTCTGTGCCTCAGTTCCCTCATCTGTAAAATGGGGATGAAGACTGTGAGCCCTACGAGGGACAACCTGATGACCCTGTCTCTCCCCCAGCGCTTAGAACGGTGCTCGGCACATAGTAAGCGCTTAACCAATACCAACATCATCATCAACATCAAGTCACTTCACTTCTCTGTGGCTCAGTTCCCTCATCTGTAAAATGGGGGACTAAAAGTGAGCCCCATGTGGGACAGCCTGATTACCCTGTATCTACCCCAGGGCTTAGAACAGTGCTTGGCACATTAGTAAGCACTTAACAAATACCATCATTATTATGATGATTATTACTATTAATATTAACAAATACTAAAATTATTAATATTCTTATCTCGGGTTCCAGATATTCCAGTCGAGCCGGGGAAAATGCAGTTCATCTTACTAAAACCTCATTTAGTAATGACAGTATAATTACGAAGACGACGATGATTACAAACTGTGGTATCTGATGGATGTGGGCTGCACTTTCATTCATTCGATCGGATTTATTGAGCACTTACTGTGTGCAGGGCACCGTATTAAACGTTTGGGAGAGGATAATAAAACTGACACATTCCCTGCCCACAACAAGCTTACAGTCTAGCGTCGGGGTGCCTGGTGGTCACCTCGAAAAACGCCATCCTGCGGAACGGACCCGGATCTTAGAGTAACGAGGCTGACGTTGACGGTGATGGCATTTGTTAATCGCTTACTATGTGTCAAGCACTGTTCTAAGCATTGGGGTAGACAGAAACTAATCAGGTTGGACCCGGTCCCTGTCCCACATGGGGCCCATTCATTCAATCGCAGTGCAATCGTATTGATTGAGCGCTTACTGTACTAAGCGCTCGGAAAGTACAAGATAGCAATAAAGAGAGATGATCCCTGAGCACAACGGGCTCGCAGTCTTAATCCTCGGTTTACAGATGAGATCACTGAGGCCCAGAGAAGTGAAGCGACTCGCCCGAAGTCACACAGCCGATAAGCGGCGGAGCCGGGATCGGGACTCACGACCTGTGACCCCAAAGGCCGTGCTCTTTCCACTAAGCCACGGTCTGTTATATTGCCGTGTGGTACACAGTAAGCACTTAACAGATACCATAATAATAACTATCATTATTACTTTTTGCATCATCCCGTCGCCCCCATTCCCCTCTCAGGGTGGCACCCGGGGAGTTTCCAGTCCCCTACCAGCCTCGACTACGGGAGGGAGAGCCCAGCCCGATCCATTCCCAACTCGGCCAGTGGTCGGCGAGGGGCAGCCCGTCGGCTACAAATCAAAACTCCCCCGTGCCGGGCAGCAGCGGCACGGGAGAGAGTCGAGGGCGGAGACTCAAGTTGACTGCGTGGAAAAAGGCAACGGTCACCCACTTCTGGATTTTTCCCAAGGAAACGCTCCGGATCCACTTCCAGAACATCTGCCGATGGAGATGGGGCCTTCTGGGAGGGATGCGTCCACGTGGTCGGAGCCGACGCGACACAATACGGCAAGACCGCTTACATCTAAAAATCCGAAAGGCCTCGAAACCACTCTCTTCTACGGAACGATAATTAAAACAGAAGACCCTGTCTCTCACTTGTTTAAATAACACCTCTTTCTTAGCGACCCCACCTGTAATTCATTTGGTTTATGAAATAGCATGCGCAGGTAGAAATGTCAGCCCTTTATCAGAATTTCAGGGAAGTGGCTGTCATCAGCAGAAAATCAAATGTGGCCAACTGCGGGGAAAAACAAACGATTCAACAAAATCCAACTTCCGAGGGGTCGCTGTGCGTTCTCCCTTTATTTCGGTGACTTTAGTTTGTTCCAACATTACCGCTTGGACGGCCCGGCGTGAGGAAGAGTGAGAATCCACGCTTTTTGGCTGCGGATAATGATTTAAAATCTGACTCAAGATGATTTTTCCACCTTCCCTTCCTCCTCTTCCCTCGCATACCCTCCGGCTTGCTGTGTGTAGGGGACCGTACTGAGCGTCTGGGAGAGTCCGACATACAACAGAGTAGGCAGGCCCTGTTCCTCGGCACTCTTCGTGTCCGTCACCCTGTCCGCGTCTCACACGCCACCTATTTCTTGCTCGAAGGCTTTTCCCTGCCCTAAGCACTTCGCCTCTTCAATGCCCTTTTGAGATCACAACTCCTCCAGGCGGGCTTCCCTGACTTATCTCTAATCCATCCACTTTCCATTCTGCCGCTCCTATCGCCATTCAGGATTTTCGTGCCATCGAGAAAGCCCTCGTCCTCAATCCTCCCACCTACATCACAGCATTCTTTACCGCTACCTGTTAAGCGCTTACTATGTGCCCGACACCGTACGAAGCGCTGGGGTAGATACGAGATGATCGGGTCGGACCCGGTTCCTGTCCCGCGTCGGGCTCAGAGTCCTAATCCCTGTTTTACAGAAGAGGGGACTGAAGTGCCGAGAAGCAGCACGGTAGGGTAGACGGAGCCCGGGCCAGGGGAGGCCGCGGGTTCTAATCCCGGCTCACCCGCGTGTCGGCTGTGTGACCTGGGGCAAGTCACTTCACTCCTCTGGGCCTCGGTGAACAGTGCCGGCACAGCGCCTTCGCACACAATAAGCGCTTAACAAATACCACAGTTATTCAAATACCACAGTTATTATTACGTGAAGTGACTTGCCCAAGGTCACACGGCAAAGCCGGGATTGGAATCCAGATCCTTCTGATTCCCAGGCCCTCCACTAGGCCACCCTTCCTCCTCACTTCTTCCTCTGGGTAATTTATTTTCTCTCCCCTGCTAGTTTCTAAACTTTCTGAGGCCACGGGTCAGATCTTCTACTTCAGAGGCCGGCGACTTGCCGGCCGTACGATCTCGGACGAGTGACTTGACTTCTCCCTGCCTCGGCTTCCACATCTGTAAAATCCCCCTTAAATTCTGGGTCCCACGGAGGGCAGGGACTGGGTCTGATCTCACTGCATCCTTGAACCGATTCAACTACCACTCCACGCGGATGATCCCCAAATCGCCGTCTCCAGCCCCGATCGCTCTCCTTCTCTGCTGCCTCACAGTTCCTCCGGCCTCCGGGACGGCTGTACCCGGACGACCCGCCGTCGACTCGAATTTCACGTGTAACGGAAGCCCGTGTCTCCCCACCTGCCCTGCCCGTCTCCCCCACCACTGTAGACAACTCTACCATCCTCCCTACCTCACAAGCCGGTAACTCGGGCATTATCCCCGACTCATCTCCCTCGCTTAACCCACATACTCAATCTGTCAGCGAATCCTGTCGGTTTTATCTCCGCTAAAATCCGCCCATTCCTCTCCATATTAATCCAAGCACTCGTCCTATCCGCCTTGATTACCGCCTCAGCCTCCTCGCTGACCTCCCCGCCTCCTGTCCAGTCCGGACTTCACTCTGCCGGCCGGATCGTCTGTCTGCGGAAATGTTCGGTCCACGTTTCCCCGCCCCTCAAGACCCTCCGGCGGTTGCCATCCTCCTCCGCCTCCAACAGAAACTCCTCACCATCGTTTAGACTGTGAGCCCGTCGTTGGGCAGGGATTGTCTCTATCTGTTGCCGAATTGTAATAATAATAATGTTGGCATCTGTTAAGCGCTTACTATGTGCAGAGCACCGTTCTAAGCGCTGGGGGAGATACAGGGAAATCGGGTTGTCCCCCGTGAGGCTCACGGTCTTCATCCCCATTTTACAGATGAGGGAACTGAGGCCCAGACAAGTGAAGTGACTCGCCCACAGTCACCCAGCTGACAAGTGGCAGAGCTGGGATTCGAACCCATGACCTCCGACTCCCAAGCCCAGACTCTTTCCACTGAGCCACGCTGCTTCCCACTGTACATTCCGAACGCTTAGTCCAGTGCTCTGCACATAGTAAGCGCTCAATAAATACGAGCGAATGAATTCATTTAAAGTCATCCATCCCCTCACCCCTCCTACCTCACCTCGCTGCTCTCCTACTGCAGCCAACCGCACGCTTGACTCCTCTTAGCCCCGGCATACTCCCTATGCCCCCACCTCTTCCACCTCGTCCCTGCCCCCTTTCCCTCGTCTTTCCCCAAGTCTGGACAGCGGATAGAGCCCGGGCCCGGGAGTCAGAAGGTCATGGGTTCTAATCTTGGCTCTGTCACACGTCTGCTGTGTGACCCTGGGCAATTCGCTTCATTTCTCGGTTATCTCAACTGGAAAATGGGGGACTGAGACTGTGAGCCCCACCTGGGATAGGGCCTGTATCCAATCTGATTTGCTTTTATAATAATAATGTTGGTATTTGTTAAGCGCTTACTATTCATTCATTCATTCATTCAATAGTATTTACTGAGCGCTTACTATGTGCAGAGCACTGTACTAAGCGCTTGGAATGGACAAATCGGCAACAGACAGAGACAGGCCCTGCCCAACAACGGGCTTACAGTCTAATTGGGGGGATGATAATAATGTTGGTATTTGTTAAGCGCTTACTATGTGCCGAGCACCGTTCTAAGCACTGGGGTAGATACAGGGTAATCGGGCTGTCCCAAGTGAGGCTCACAGTCTTCATCCCCATTTTACAGATGAGGTCACTGAGGCACAGAGAAGTGAAGTGACTCGCCCACAGTCACACAGCTGACGAGTGGCGGGGCCGGGATTTGAACCCATGACCTCTGTCTCCCAAGCCCAAGCTCTTTCCACTGAGCCACGCCGCTTCCCCTTTTATCCACCCCAGCACTTAGTACACAGTTGGCTTTTAACGAACAGCACAGTTAGTAGAATTAATATTATTGCTAGGGAAAACCGGTGGCCCAGAAATGCATCTGGCCGCACAGGAATTTGCCGTTGATGAGTTTGGAAAGCGTCGGGGTACTCGAGATGAATGCTAAGAACTCCTTCATGCCCTTCAGGTGGAGTCCTGAAAAATGGGAATTAAAGTAGAACGCTCTCAGATGTTTGACTAAGCAAAGACTGTTGAAAGAGGGAGGGTTTTTTTTTTTAATCAATCATCCAACCTGAGCTAAATTAACATAAAAGATAATGTCTCGATTCCATTACAAGAGTTCCCCGTGGCTGAGTGGAAAGAGCACTTGACCAAGGTCGCACAGCAGATATGAGGCAGAATCAGGATTAGAACCCACATCTTCTGCCTCCCAGGCCCGTGCGGGACCGGCGAGAACGGGGGACGGCGAGGAGGCGGGCGGCGGAGGAGCGGAGCGTGCGGCGGAAAGAGAGGAGGGAGGAGAGGTAGGAGGGGGCGAGGGGACCGACGGCCTCGAAGCCCAGAGTGAGGAGTTTCTGTTTCGCGTGGAGGTCGACGGGCAACCGCCGGAAGTTTTTAAGGAGGGGAGTGACGGGCCCGGAGCCTTTCTGCGGGAAGATGAGCCGGGCGGCGGAGCGAAGAATAGACCGGAGCGGGGAGAGACGGGAGGAAGGGAGATCTGAGAGCAGGCTGCCACGATAATCCAGTCGGGATATCATGAGAGCTTGTACCAGCACGATAGCTGTTTGGATGGAGAGGAGAGGGCGGATCATGACCTTGTATCTACCCCAGTGCTTAGAACAGTGCTTGGCACATAGGACGCGCTTAACAAATACCATCATCATCGTATATCATGGTTTATTATATGGTGTATATATATATATATGTATAAATGGCTTACCATTACAAATGGTATTCATTCAATAGCATTTATTGAGCGCTTGCTATGTGCACAGCACTGTATTAGGCGCTTGGAATGGACAAATAGGCAACAGATAGAGACAGTCCCTGCCCACTGACGGGCTTACAGTCTAATCGATATACCATTATGGTAATATATGGTGTATATATGATAATGTTGGTATTTGTTAAGCGCTTACCATGTGCAGAGCACCGTTCTAAGCGCTGGGGTAGATACAGGGTCATCGGGTCGTCCCACGTGAGGCTCACGGTTAATCCCCATTTTACAGATGAGGGAACTGAGGCACAGAGAAGTGAAGTGACTCGCCCACGGTCACCCAGCCGACGAGTGGCAGAGCCGGGATTCGAACCCATGACCTCTGACTCCCAAGCCCGGGCTCTTTCCACTGAGCCACGCTGCTCCTCATATACCACTGTACATGGTATAAATGGTATATATGCCATTATACATGATATATATGCTACGCTTACTATTATACATGATATATATGGTATACGTACTGTTATACATGGCATATATGGTGTATATATACACCATTATACATGGCATATATGGTATATATACCATTATACATGGTACACAGGGTATTGCATTTATATGGTACATATTTTATGGTATCTTTTATATATATATTGAAACCAGGACAGGGGCTGTGGGATCCAAGGGGTTCTTGAGCTCTTAAGAAATGCCCTAAGTCAATTCATTACCGATGGAGAAAGTGGAAAGCCTCCATAGAGCTGGGAGTTCTGACAAATCTAATTAACGGCACATCGGGGCATTTAACTTCTCCTTCGCTGTGCGTGCCGATAATGAGCGTGTAATGAGGAAAAGAGGCTTCCGCGGGATTGGGACTTTGCCGCCGGGTTACCGGGTCCCGCCGTGTTCTCCACCATTTGCCACGTTCCAGTCTTGGACGCAAGGCACTTGCGGAGACGAAGGCGAGGACGGGGCGTCGGGAGCGTCCGCTCTTTAAAAAATGGGGAGCGAAACGAGCGAGCGTCCAAGACGGGAGCGGACGGGCGGCGGTCGCTGGAGGACAAGGCTCGCCGGGAGGGAAGCGTCTGGCGGAACCGTGTCCGACCCCATTTTCGTGGATCCACCCCAGGGCTCGGTACGGTGCCTGGCACGTAGTAGGCGCTTAACGAATACCATCGTTATTATTATTATTGGTAGGGAGGAATGAAAGGAAGGCGGGTCCACTTGGTTGAGAACTTGGTTTGCGCGTGCGTACACGCACACGTACACGGTGCTGGAGCGAAACCTCAAAGAGCCACACCAGGCAGAAAAAGCAAGTTTGCTGCATTCATTTATTCAATCGTATTAATTCATTCATTCAACCGTATTTATCAAGCGCTTACTGTGTGCAGAGCACTGTACTAAGCGCTTGGAATGTACAATTCAGCAACAGATAGAGACAATCCCTGCCCAGCAACAGGCTCACAGGGATTAAGGGAAAAGGGATTATTAAGACTGATCCATCGACCGTATTTTTCGAACGCTTACTACGTGCAGAGCACCGGTCGAGGCGCTTGGCAGAGTACGACACAACAAGGTAACACGCTCCCCGCTCACAACGGGCTGATCGGATCGGACACAAAGCTGTGGCTTTGGAGGGCAGAAGAGTCCAGGACGAGGGCCGGCACATTAACACTGTGAGCCCGCTGTGGGTCGGAGACTGTGTCCAACCCAATTATCTTGTGTCCGCTCCAGAGCTCAGTACAGTGCCTGGCACATAGTAAGCGCTGAACAAACGCCATCTTTATTATCGCAACGAAGGGATCGCTTCACACGAGGAAGTATAGATTTCAGGGGCTAGCCACCCTTCCGTCCTCCTAATTACGGTCAATCGCCTTAGCCACTGCATTGAATCGAGAGCAATTCATTATGCATTTCAAAGTTATATGATATTAATACCAATAAAAAATAACGATGGTATTTGTTAAGCGCTTTCTAGGTGCCAAGCGCTGCTCTAAGTGCCGGGGTAGATACGAGGTCATCACGTTGTCCCACGCGGGGCTCGCGGTCTTAATCCCCATTTTACAGATGCGGTACCTGGGCAGTTAAGTGACTTGCCCAAGTCACCCAGCTGACAAGCGGCGGAGCCGGGATTAGAACTCACAACCTCTGACTCTCAAGCCTGGGCTCTTTCCACTGAGCCATGCGGCTTCTCTGTCACTTGTTTTTTTTATTCATTCAATAGTATTTATTGAGCGCTTACTGGGTGCAGAGCACTGTACTAAGCGCTTGGACAGTACAATTCGGCAACAGATAGAGACAATCCCTACCCAACAATGAACTCACAGTCTAGAGGGGGGGAGACAGCCAACAAAACAAGATTTTTCTCCCCCCCACTATAGCTGTAACCGACCTCAGTGGAAGGAAAACTAGAGAGGACCAAACTGAACCTTTACAGTAAAAAACTGGCTATCAAAATCGTAGTTTTTAGGGTTTTTCTGGAATTTAAGTGCTTACTGTGTGCCAGGCATTGTAGTAAGCGCCGGGGTAGATAAAAGTGAAACAGGCTGGACTCAGTCCCCGTCCTACAGGGCTGGTTGACGGGCTAAATGGGATGTTTGATTTAACACAATAATTCCTCCCCTATCTCATTCATTCATTCATTCGATCGTATTTATTGAGCGCTTACTGGGTGCAAAGCACTGTAGTAAGCACTTGGGGAGAGTGGGGTATAACCATTCTAGTCCCACCTTCTCTCCTAACCCACCCCCGCCTGCCCTCCCCGACAAAATCTGTTAAACCGGGACCTAAAACCGTCCAAACCGTCCTCTCGGAAGCCGGAATCCATTTCTTTTAATGCCGCTGTTTCCATGATGATCCCCCACTTTACTGAAACTTCCACAATTGCCGATCCAGCGCTACAGAAAGCAGGCACGCTGTGGAAACGACTGTGTTGCCACGGTTTCCGTGAGGAAGCAATGTGCCGAAATAGTAACTTCCTCAGAACCTCAGCGTTTCACGACGGTTTAACCCGCCCCGTTCTCCGCGGCGCCGGATACGCCAAGCAAGTGGAATGGAGCCGACGAGTCGTGCGGATCATAGATGCGTTCCCTGACCGACCCCTGGCCCGCTTCCAGGTCGAATGTCCCTCTCCCGGGGAGGGAAGTGAGGCCCAGAGGGGTCGGAAGCCTCGGCCCGGGTGGCCCAGCCGAGACGAGACCGGATGGGACGACGGCGTGGGGGTCGGCCGGGCTCTTTCCGCCCGGCCGCACCGGCTCCCGACGCTCCGGCGAGACCAAAGGAGAAGTAATTCCGTGTCCCGCTTTTCCCGTTCCTGTTCCGGAGGAGCGGGCCTCAAAGTTTCCCGTGACAGAGGCGAACGGACTGCAGCCGCAGCCCCCGGACCTCAGGAGATCGGAGACGGACACCGATGGGCACAGAGATGAAGAGAGATGCACAGGCAGGCAGGGAGAGACGGACGAGGCCACAGATGAGAGAGACGACGAGGTCGTGCGAAAGAGACAGAAACAGGGACGGGGAGAGAGACACATGGGGAGAGAGATGACGGAGAGAGACGGACGGGGGAGAGAGACGGATGGGAAGAGAGACAGATGGAGAAAGAGACAGGGTGGGGGAGAAAGAAAGATGGGGAGAGAGATAGAGAAGAACAGACAAGGGGAGAGGGACAGATGGGGACAGAGACAAACGGGGAGAGAGACAGATGGGGAGAGAGAGAGACAGGGAGAGATGGAGAGACGGACAGGGAGACAGACGGGAAGAGAGACAGGAGGAGAGAGACAGACAGGGAGGGAGACAGGCAGACAGATGGGGAGACAGATAAGACAGGGAGACGGGAGAGAGGCAGAGAGAGGGGAGAGAGACAGACAGGGAGAGAGACAGGAAGACAGACGGGGACCCAGACAGATGGGGAGACAGGTAAGATAAGGACACAGAAGAGAGATAAAGACGGGGAGTGACGGGTGGAGAGACGGACAGATGGGGAGAGAGACAGATGGGGGAGAGATGGATGAGGGAGAGACAGACAAGGGGAGAGAGACAGGGGAGAGAGACAGGCAGAGAGACAGAAGGGGAGAGAGACAGAGACAAAGATATAGAGACAGAGAGACGTGTAGGTAGGCAGGTGGGCCGGCCAAGCCCGGGCCGCCGGCCGCTACCGGCCGGCCGGCCCCAGAGGAGGCTGCGGCGAGCCGTGACCCGGACCCGCGCCCGCGTCGACGGAGAGGCCGTGACGGCGTCGCGGCCCGGGACACGCCCGCGCCGAGAGGGCGGGCGAGATGCCCGTTTCGCCGGCGACACTGCCCCGGCCCGCCGAGACTGGCACTTGGGGGACGGGGCGGCATTTTAATCGGCACGCTGGCCGGCCGCTTTCCGTTGACAGGAACAGAGGGCATCCAAAAACAATTCACTTCCACCCGGCGGCTAACCCGCCTGACTCCCGGGCCCGTGTTCTAGCCACCGGCCCACGCTGCTTCTCCTATGTACTTACCGACTGTCTCTGTTGCCGCACTGTACTTTCCAAGCGCTTGGTACAGTGCTCTGCACACGGTAAGCGCCCGGTAAATATGAGCGAATGGATGACCCCCACCTTCCTGCCAAAGCGGTCTTGGGAGGGCCCAACGACTCCACTTAGACGGGCGGATTTTGGACGCATAACCAGGAGGACTGATTCTCTGCGCCCACTAACGCTGGGAAAAGTCCGGGGAAAACGTGGAAGCGGCAGAGCGGCAGCTAGGTGGACAGGGACCGTCACGACGATAACGGAAAAACCGTCAGAAAGGTTGCGGGTCACGGCAGAGGACGGGACGTCCCGGAGAGAGTGTAACCGTGGAGTTGCTATAAATCGGAAACAACTTGACGGCGCTTAATAATGATAATAATGATGATGATGATGATAATAACAACGATAATGATACTAATTCCCGCACAGGCCTCGACTTCCACAGTTCTTTCCACACATTCCAATAGGTGGCGCCTATTTCAAGGACAAACTCACTGGAGGCATGGGATCCCTTCCCTGCGGAGCGGATCCCCGAAGACCCCGAGGTGGGAGATTCGTTTCCTTATTATCCACTATTTCCAAACGATCGATTGGATTTACTGAGGGTTTACCGTGCGCGGAGCCCTCGTGACGACGTCGGCTTGTCTTTGTCCGTCCGTCTCCCCCGATTAGACCGTGAGCCCGTCACCGGGCAGGGACGGTCTCTATCTGTTGCGTATTGTACATTCCAAGCGTTTAAGTACAGCGCTCTGCACACAGTAAGCGCTCCATAAACACTACTGAATGAAGGAATGAATGAATTCGCCATGGAGTCGGTAGACGGGTCCCCGCTCCCAGGTTTAAATTTCACTCCCCACGATCCATTTGCCTTCGGATATTTCGGTTTCCATTCGGGGCCTATTTCTAAGATGGGCAAACCTGAGTCAAAAACTTATTTCGAGGTAACCGAGGCCCAGAGAAGTGACTTGCCCAAAGTCACACAGCTGCCAAGCGGAGGAGCCGGGATTAGAACCCACGACCTCGGACTCCCCAGCCCGGGCCCTTTCCACTGAGCCGCGCTGTTAGCGCTTACTATGTGCCCAACACCGTAACTGAGAGCTGGGGTGGTTTCAAGATCATCAGAACCCACGTGGGGCTCACGGTCCAAGTAGGAAGGGGAACAGTTATCAAATCCCATTTTGCAAACGAGGTCGCTGAGAAATGAAGTGAGTTGCCCAAGGTCACACAGAGGACGAGCGGCGGAGCAGGATTTAGAATCCGGGTCCAAAAGAGATATCTTTATATTCTGCATATTAACTGTATGTATATATACTTATATAGAGAGATAGAAGTATATATCTGTATATTAGAGAAGCAGCGTGGCTCAGTGGAAAGAGCCCGGGCTTGGGAGTCAGAGGTCGTGGGTTCTAATCCCGGCTCGGCCACTTAGCAGCTGGGTGACTTTGGGCAAGTCACTTCACTCCTCCGCGCCCCGGGGGATTAAGACCGTGAGCCCTACGTGGGACACCCTCATCACCTTGTATTCATTCAATAGTATTCACTGAGCGCTCACTACGTGCAGAGCACCGTACCGAGCGCTCGGAACGGACGAGTCGGCAACGGACAGAGCCGGTCCCCGCCCTCCGACGGGCTCACGGTCCGATCGGGGGAGACGGACGGACGGGGACGGTGGCGAGAGATAGAGTCGAGGGGAAGGACGTCTCGTAAGAACGATGGCGACTAAACAGAACCAATTGTATCTGCCCCAGCGTTTAGAACAGTGCTTAACAAATACCATAATTATCATTATTATTACGTATACACCTGTATATATATATATATATATCCTTGAGTCAGTTATTTACTTATTTACTTGCTTATTTATATTAATGTCTGCCTCCCCCTCTAGACTGTGAGCTCAGTGTGGGCCGGCAATGTGTCTGACGTTCTACCGCACACTCCCAAGCGCTTAGGACAAAGCTTTCTACCCAGTAAGCGCGCGATAAAAATGATCATTAATAATGATAATACTAATACTAAGGTCCTCTGACTCCCAAACCCGGGCTCTTCCCACTTGGCCGCTGCTTCTCAAGCGAAGCAGCGTGGCTCAGTGGAAAGAGCCCGGGCTTTGGAGTCAGGGGTCTTGAGTTCGAATCCCAGCTCTGCCACTTGTCTGCTGTGTGACCTCGGGCAAGTCACGTCACTTCTCTGTGCCTCAGTTACCTCATCTGTAAAATGGGGATGAAGACTGTGAGCCCCACGTGGGACAACCCGATTCCCCTGTGTCTACCCCAGCGCTTAGAACGGTGCTCGGCACGCAGCAAGCGCTTAACAGATACCAACATTGTTATTATTATTATTACCTAATTCCACCTCCCCCCAGTCACATACACGCCCTCACACCGGCAAGCGAAACTCCGACTGACGACGCCTTCGGCTAGCGCCGCCTTTTAACAGAGGAGGGTGGGAGCGGAAGCCTTTGGGGGCAGATAGGACGTAGATGTTCTATTGTCTTAATAAAAGTGAGTAATGTTAATATTAATAATTTAATCATGTTTATCATCCATTTATTAAATCTAAATGGAAATGAAAGTCGATACTCCGCGTCAACAGATGTCCTTGAAGACGCTGTGGACGACAGAGACGTCGGCGTAGAGTGACGGACCACAACGTGGAATACGACGGAGAAGCGACGTGGCTTAGGGGAAAAGAGCCGGGGCTTGGGAGTCGGAGGACACGGGTTCTAATCCCGGCTCCGCCACGTGTCTGCTGGATGACCTGCCACTTCTCTGAGCCTCAGTTACCTCCTCTGTAACGTGGGGATGAAGACTGGGAGCCCCACGTGGGACAACCTCCTTACCTTGTATCTACCCCAGCGCTCAGGACAGCGCTTGGCACATGGTAAGCGCTTAACAAACACCATAATCATAACACAAACCATCCTACGGCCCCAACGGGTCACTGCAGCCTCCTCCGGCCAACCGAGCCTCGTAGCAACCACCTAGACGCTTCACATCTCCGTGCCTCGGTTCCCTCGTCTGCAGCATGGGGATGGAGACCGTGGGCCCCACGTGGAGCCGGGACCGCGCCCAACCCCATTTGCTTACATCCGCCCAGCGCTCAGTACAGTGCCTGGCACGTAGTAAGCTCCGAACAAACACTACGATTAGTATGATTCACTTTTTCCAAACATCTTCATTTCCAAGATTTCCCAGTTGTCGAAATGGGCTCTCCCGGCGATTAGCCTGGTGGTTAGCGTCGAAGCAACCACCTAGGCTTGATGTTCATTCATTCCTGCGTACCTACTGAGCGCTCACCGTGCGCAGAGCACTGTACTAAGCGCTCGGGAGAGCCACTTCTCTGTGAACTATCCAACCCTCTGTGAATTATCCAACGATAAACAGTCGCGTCCCCCGCCCGCGCCGAGCTCACGGTCTCGATCCGTCTCCGGGAGCCCCGGAAGAAATCACCTCACCGAGGAATCCACTTGAACGTCGCCCGGGAGCGATCGAGGCTTCTTCAGATGGAGACCCCCTCGGCCGACAGAGAAAAAGGCGGGCGAGAGCCGCGCGCGCCTCGAAGGCGGACGGTCCCCCGCGGAAGCATCGGGGCCCGCGGGGAAAGAGAGGAGAGCGCTCACCTTCTGTTGACCGGCTTCTCATCCTTCTCGTAGGGCCGCACGAACCACTTTCCGATCCGGACGAAGTTCTTGTCCATCAGGCACCTACGCGACATTCAAGGGTCAGTTGGGCGCTGGGGCAGTTGAGGCGGTCAAACGAATCATTCCTTAAGGGCACGGGGTCCGTCGGCTCCCGGCGCGCTCCGTGCGGGCGGGGAGAGTGGTGGCCAACTCGGCCGGGGGCAGGATCCCCCCCCCCCCCCCCCCCGGGAACTGGGCCCGCGCGGGAAGCTCGTCGTGGGCAGGGAATGTTTCTCTCCCCACACAATACAGAGTCCTACTGCATTTGTATTGAGAAGCCACTTTAATGGCTTACAGCCCGGGCCTGGGAGTCGGAAGGTCACGGGTTCTAATGCCGGCTCCGCCGCGTGGCTCAGTGGAAAGAGCCCGGGCTTGGGAGTCAGGGGTCATGGGTTCGAATCCCGGCTCCGCTACTTGTCAGCTGTGTGACCGTGGGCGAGTCGCTTCACTTCTCTGTGCCTCATTTACCTCATCTGGACAATGGGGATTGACTGTGAGCCTCACGATTCCCCTGTATCTCCCCCAGCGCTTAGAACAGTGCCCTGCACATAGTAAGCGCTTAACGAATACCGACATTATTATTATTATTATATGTCCGCTCGGTGACTTTGGGCAAGTCACTTCACTTCTCTGGTCCTCAGTTCCCTCATCTGGAAAATGGGGATGAAGACTGTGAGCCCCACGTGGGACCACCTGATCGCCCGGTATCTATCCCAGCGCTTAGAACAGTGCTCTGCACAGAGTAAGCGCTTAACAAATACCACCATTATCACTTCACTTCTCTGGGCCTCAGTTCCCTCATCTGGAAAATGGGGATCGAGATCGGGAGCCCCACGTGGGACGGGGACTGTGCCCTATCTGACTGCCTTGTATCTACCCCAGTGCTTACAACGGTGCTTGGCACCTAGTAAGCAGTTGGCGAAAAGCAGACATCTCGTTTGTATCAAGTGGGACAGGTCCATCATTGGGGCCAGGGAGGATGGCCTAGTGGATGGAGCACAGGCCTTCGAGTCAGAAGGTCTCGGGTTCTAATCAGGCTCCCCCACGTGTCTGCTGTGTGCCCCTGGGCAGGTCGCCTCACATCTCCGTGCCTCGGTTCCCTCATCTATAGAATGGGAGACTGTGAGCCCCACATGGGCAAGCCCCACCGTGGCCGACCCGATTTGCTTATATCCACCCAGCGCTCAGTACAGTGCTTGGCGCACAGTAAGCGCCTAACAGATACTACAATCGTTATTATTAAGTTTTTCCGAGTATCTTGATTTCCAAGATTTCCCAGCTGTCGAAATGGGCTCTCCCGGTGATTAGCCAGTTTGGGCGGAATTGCCTCGTTCCTTCCCGGCACGTTCGATGTCTACTCGTTCTGTTTTGCTGTCCGCCTCCCCCTTTTGGACCGTGAGCCCGTCGTTGGGCGGGGATCGTCTCTATCCGTTGCCCAACTGTCCATTCCAAGCGCTCAGTACAGCGCTCTACACGCAGAAAGCGCTCAATAAATACGACTGACTGAATGAATGAATATCTGCAGCTGGAAGCCTTGGGGAAGGGCAGCACCGGGGGGGGGGGGGGGGGGGGGGGGGGGAATACAACACCCAAGCCCCGTTGTAAGCACTGGAGTAATAACGACGAGGGGGTTTCTTAAGCGCTGACTACGTGTCGAGCGCTGCGCTAAGAGCTGAGGCAGTTACAATAGCAACTGCGGGATCTGCGACGGGCTATTATTAGTGCAGGGGTAAAAATAATGGCAGGATTTCTTAAGCGCTGGGGCAAACATCATCACTGTGGAATCTGTCGAGGGCTTACTAGGTGCCAGGCATTGTTATAAGCACTAGGGTAGCAGTAATGAGAATGATGACAATTGTGATATTTGATTAGCGCTCACCATCCCCTTCTCTGGGAAACATCATCATCATCATAATAATGTTGGTATTTGTTAAGCGCTTACCATAAGAATGTTGGGATTCGTCAAGCGCTTACTACGTGCCGAGCACCGTTCTAAGCGCTGGGGTAGACACAGGGGAATCGGGTCGTCCCACGTGGGGCTCACGGTCTTCATCCCCATTTTACAGATGAGGGAACCGAGGCACCGAGAAGTGAAGTGACTCGCCCAAAGTCACACAGCTGACAAGTGGCCGAGCCGGGATTCGAACCCTTGACCTCTGACTCCGAAGCCCGTGCTCTTTCCACTGAGCCACGGAGCACCGTTCTAAGAGGTGCGGTAGATACGGAGTAATCAGCCTGTTCCACGTGAGGCTCGCGGTCTTCATCCCCATTTTTCAGATGAGGTCACCGAGGCCCAGAGAAGTGCAGTGACTCACCCACAGTCACACAGCTGTTTTTACGAGATGTTCTTCCCCTCGATTCTATTTATCGCCATCGTTCTCGTCCGTCCGTCTCCCCCGATCAGACCGTGAGCCCGTCAAACGGCAGGGACCGTCTCTATCTGTTGCCGACCTGTTCATCCCAAGCGCTTAGTACAGTGCTCTGCACATAGTAAGCGCTCAATAAATACTATTGAATGAATGAATGAATGAATGAAGTGGCAGCGCCGGCATTCGAACCCATAACCTCTGACTCCCAAGCCCGGGCTCTTTCCACTGAGCCACGCTGCTGGCTCAACGAAACTGTCCTCTCATCCGTCCGTCCATTCAAGAGTATTTACTGAGCGCTTACTGTGTGCAGAGCACCGTACCAAGCGCTTGGAAAGTACAATCCCTGGTTCTCCTCCTACCTCTCCGGCCGTCGGCTCTCGGTCTCCTCGGCGGGCTCCTCCTCCTCCGCCTCCCGCCCCCCTCGCCGCGGGGGTCCCCCGAGGTTCGGTTCCGGGTCCCCTTCCCTTCTCCGTCTCCCCCCGCTCCCTCGGAGGACTCCTCCGCTCCCGCGGCTTGGACTCCCACCTCCGGGGGGACGATTCCCAAATCTCCGTCTCCGGCCCCGACCTCTCTCCCTCTCCGCGCTCTCGCCTCTCCTCGCTCTCGCCTCTCCTCCTGCCTGCAAGACGTCTCATTTGGCCGTCCTGCCTCTGGCCTCCAACGCCCTCCCTCCTCACAGTTTCTCTCCCGGCTTTCAAAGCCTTATTGAAGGCACATTTCTTCCCTACTGAGAGCTCACCTCCTCCGAGAGGCCTTCCCGGACTGAGCTTCCCCTTTTCCCTCTGCTCCCTCTCTGCCCCCCCTTCACCTCCCCTCAGCTAAGCCCCCCTCTCCCCCCGCCTTCCCTCCGCTCCTCCCCCTCTCCCTTCCCCTCCCCTCGGCACTCTGCTCGTCCGCTCATTTGTATATATTTTTTATTACCCTATTTATTTTGTTTATGAGATGTCCATCCCCTAGATTCTATTTATCGCTGTCGTTTCTGTCCGTCCGTCTCCCCCGATTAATAATAATAATAATAATAATAATGTTGGTATCTGTTAAGCGCTTACTAGGTGCCGAGCACCGTTCTAAGCGCTGGGGTAGACACAGGGGAAATCAGGATGTCCCACGTGGGGCTCACGCTCTTAATCCCCATTTTACAGATGAGGGAACTGAGGCCCAGAGAAGTGAAGTGACTTGCCCACAGTCACACGGCTGACAAGTGGCAGAGCTGGCATTCGAACTCATGACCTCTGACCCCAAAGCCCGGACTCTTTCCACTGAGCCACGGAGCCCGTCGATGGGCAGGAATCGTCTCTATCTGTGGCCGAATTGTCCATTCCAAGTGCTTAGTACAGTGTTCTGCACATAGTAAGCGCTCAATAAATACTCCTGAAGGAATGAACGAATGAAGTCTTCCCTGCTGAGCCCTCATTTCTTCTTTTCCTGCTCCCTTCTGTGTCTCCCGGCCCCGCAGCACTTCTGTTCCTATCCATAATTCATTTGTTTCCATGAATATCTCCCCTTCTAGACTGTAAGCTCGCTGAAGGCAGAGAATGCGTCTGCTACAGTGTTGTGCCGCACCTTCCCAAGCACCTAGTACGGTGTCCAGCGCATAGTAAGCTCTCAATAAGTGGGATGACTATGTGCCAGGCACTACTGAAATAATAATATGATAACGGTATTTGTTAAGCGCGTCATCCAACCGCTTAGTACAGTGCTCTGCACACAGTAAGTGCTCGATGAATAATAATAATAATGATGATGACAGTAATAATAATAATCCAATTATCTAAGCGCTAGGGTAGATACAAGTCGATCAGGTTGTCCCCCGTGGGGCTCAAAGTCTTCCTCCCCGTTTTGCAGATGAGGGAACTGAGGCCCAGAAGAGTGAAGCGACTCGCCCCAAGTCACACAGCCGATAAGCGGCGGAGCCCGGGATTAGAACCCACGACCTGACTCCCAAGCCCGGGCTCTACGCCACTGAGCCACGCTGCTTCTCCAGGGACATAAGTGCTGCGGATCTGGGAAGGGGGCGATGAATAAGGGGAGCAAGTCAGGGCGACGCAGAGGGGGGAGTGGGAGAAGAGGATGGGGGGCTTAGGGAAGGACTCTTCATTCACTGCTGTGTTTATTGAGCACTCACTGGGTGCAAAGCGCTCTGCTAAATGCTTGGGAAAGTACTGCACTACAATAAACCGTGACAATCGCCGCTCAGAGCCAGCTAACAGTCTAGAGAGGGGGAGGTTGACATCGACAGAGATAAACGTATCACAGATACGGACACGTGCGGCGTGGGGCTGGAACGGGTCGGGGGCAACAGTTGAGGGGGCGGCTCAGGGCGACGCAGAAGGGAGTGGGAGATGAGGAAGAGCGGGACACTGGGAGGAGATGGGCCTTCGAGACGGCTTTAATGGGGGGAGAGTCACCGTCTCTCCCCCAAACGCATCCGCGGGCCCCTCTCGGAGGAAAGGGAAAGGTCCGACCCCACAGACGACCACGGATGAGGATGAGGTCTGTCCTCCCCGCTCCTCCCTTGCCCTGATTTTCCCGTTCCTGTGCACGACTGGCTTCAGCCCCGCAGAAGGGGAAGGCGGGGGGGGGCGGGGGGGGAATCTACCTGTCGGGTTGCCATGGCGATGATCGGGGGGGGGGGCTCCCGGCGCGGTCAAAGTGCCAGGGGGGAGGCGGGAGGAGGGCGGGGGGGGCCGCATCCGTTCGGCGGCCCCGCGCTACTGCTTCCCCGCCAGCCGACCACGGCGGCGTTGGCCGGGACCCTCGCCGCCGGGTTGGAGACGGGAGGGGAGGGTGATCCCGTATCTACCTCGGCGCGTAGAACGGTGCCCCGCACATAGTAAGCGCTGAACGAATACCAGCATTATTAATCGGAGTCTTCTGACGACCGTTCCGGAAACAATCGTAAAATCGTCAGGTCTCGGGAGATGACAAGTCTAACTGGACCCCAAACCCGCGTTCCCACCCCCCCGGAGAGTAGGTGACGCCGAACTGGAGCCGGAGCACTCGGTACGTAGCACGTAGTAGGTACCCGGCACCCAGCAAGTGCTCAATAAATAGGAAGGAAGGAAGGGATATCACGACCCTGTTTCAAGAACGAAATGAGCCCCACGAAAACCAACGGGATTTTTCTCTATAAAGTGAATCAGATCTCAGACTCATTTCCAACGCCACGTAATAATGAGAATTACCCGTCCATCGCGGCATCGCGGCTGGAGCGGGGGGCCCGGGAGTCAGGAGGACGTGGGTCCTAATCCCGGCTCCGCCGCTGGTCCGCTGTGTGGCCTTGGACAGGTCACTTCACTTCTCCGTGCCTCGGTCACCCGATCCGTAAAAGGGGGATCGGGACCGCGAGACCCAGGAGGGACGGGGACTGCGTCCAACCCAATTTGCTTGTATCCGCTGTAGCGATCGGGACAGGTCGCTTCACTTCTCTGTGCCTCAGTTCCCTCATCTGCGAAATGGGGACGAAGACTGGGAGCCCCACGTGGGACAACCTGGTTACCTTGTTTCCCCTCGGCACTTTAGAACAGTGCTCGGCACACAGTAGGCGCTTAACGAATACCATTATTATTATTATTATTATTCACTGAGCGCTTACTGCGTGCAGAGCACTGTACTAAGCGGTTGGAAGAGTACACTTTAACAATATAACAAATTCCCCGCCCACAACGAGCTTGCGGTCTAGAGGCAAGGGGTCGGGCAACGGCCTGGCTTTCTTTTTTGTTGTTCTTTTCCCCCCATGGGACATTTCGTATCTATGTTTCGCCAACAGAGAACGTAGATGCCATCATCTACAACGATTAAAATCTCAATTTACAGTTGGGGGATTGACGATTCTATAAATTTCCCCCAGGCCGAGTTTCACCGGAGCACCCTGCTGACGCAAGGCCCCGCGGAGCGAACAGTGAACCGATTCACTGAAAAACGCTCAGCAAAGCACTGGCATCGTACGGCTGCTCTCGGTGCTCTTCGGCAGCGCTCAAAAGAAGAGCGCCTTGGCATCTTTTGGGGTTTTTTATTATTATTACTGGTATCTGTTAAGCACTTACTGAGGAGTGGGGTACACACCCGTCGCTAACGTCCGCCACGGTCCCCGTCCCACATGGGGCTCACAGTCTTAATCCCGTTTTACCGTGGAGGTAACCGAGGCCCCGAGAAGTGACTAGCCCGAGGTCACGCGGCGGACAACCGGTGGAGCCGGGATTAGAACCCAGGGCCGCCGGCTCCCAAGGCCGGGCTCTATCCGCGAGGTCGCAGGGCTTCTCGCGCGTCGCCGCGGGAGGTACACGGTGAATCGGGAACTGGAAATCGGTAGACTCCTCTAGACTTCAAGCTCGCTGCGGGCAGGGAATGTAACCATGACATTGTTCTGTTGTATTCACCTGAAGAGCCCAGGCTTGGGAGTCAGAGGTCGCGGGTTCCGATCCCGCCCCCGCCACTTGTCAGCCGTGGGACTTTGAGCAAGTCACTTCACTTCTCCGTGCCTCAGTTCCCTCATCTGTAAAACGGGGATGAAGACTGCGAGCCTCCCGCGGGACAACCTGATGCCCCCGGATCTCCCCCGGCGCTCAGAACAGTGCCAGGCACAGAATAAGCACTTAACAAATACCACCATTATCATTATTACTATTATTACGAGAGTGTTCTGCACTCGGTAAGTGCTCGATAAATATGAATGAAGGAGTGAATATCGCGAGCCCGTTTCGAGAACGAAACGGGCCCCACGAAAACCAACAGGATTTCCTTCACGAAGTTAATTAGATTTCAGCCCCGTTTCGAACGCCACGGGATATTGAGGCAAATCGTAGCTACGTCTGTACGTTTCATCTACATTCCTGGGGTCGAATTCAAAGGAGCACAATAGACGTACAACTCTAAATCATCATCATCATCATCCATGGTACTTACTGAGCGCTTACTGTGTCCAGAGCCCCGTACTAAGCACTTGGGAGAGCCCAATACTTCAGAACTAATCGCCCGAACAGAGAAGCGGCGCGGCTCAGCGGAAAGAGCACGGGGTTTAGGGGTCAGAGGTCACGGGTTCTAATCCCAGCTCCGCCACCTGTCAGCTGTGTGACTTTGGGCAAGTCCCTTCACTGCTCGGTGCCTCAGTTCCCTCATCTGTAAAATGGGGATTGAGACTGTGAGCCTCACGTGGGACGACCCGATGACCCCGCATCTCCCCCGGCGCTTACAACAGCGCTCGGCACATAGGAAGCGCTTAAGTAGCGTGGCTCAGAGAAGCAGCGTGGCTCACTGGAAAGAGCACGGGCTTTGGAGTCAGAGGTCATGGGTTCAAACCCCGGCTCTGCCACTTGCCAGCTGTGTGACTTTGGGCAAGTCACTTAACTTCTCGGTGCCTTAGTTCCCTCATCTGTAAAATGGGGATTAAGACTATGAGCCCCATGTGGGACAACCTGATTCCCCTGTGTCTACCCCAGCGCTTAGAACAGTGCTCGGCACATAGTAAGCGCTTAACAAATACCAACATTATTATTATTATTATTAAGTAATACCAACCTGATTATAATCATTCCTGGAACGCCCTCCCTCCTCACCTCCGCCAAACTAATTCTCTTCCCCTCTTCAAAACCCTACTTAGAGCTCACCTCCTCCGAGAGGCCTTCCCAGACTGAGCTTCCCCTTCTCCCTCTGCTGCCTCTCTGCCCCCCCTTCACCTCCCCTCAGCCAAGCCCTCTCTTCCCCCCCTCCCCCTCCGCTCCTCCCCCTCTCCCCTCCCCTCCCCTCAGCACCGTGCTCGTCCGCTCAACTGGATATATTTTCATGACCCTATTTATTTTGTTAATGAGATGTCCATCCCCTTGATTCTATTTATTGCTAGTGTTTCAATGAGATGTCCGTCCCCTCGATTCTATTTATTGCCATCGTTTTTGTCCGTCCGTCTCCCCCGCTTAGACCGTAAGCCCGTCAGAGGGCAGGGACTGTCTCTGTCTATTAGAGAAGCAGCATGGCTTAGTGGAAAGGGCCCGGGCTTGGGAGTCAGAGGTCACGAGTTCGAATCCCGGCTCTGCCGCTTGTCGGCTGTGTGACCGTGGGCGAGTCACTTAACTTCTCTGTGCCTCAGTTCCCTCATCCGTAAAACGGGGATTAACCGTGAGCCCCACGTGGGACAACCTGATGACCCTGTATCTCCCCCGGCGCTTAGAACGGTGCTCTGCACGTAGTAAGTGCTTAAATAATAAATAAATACTAATGTTGGTATCTGTTAAGCGCTTACTATGTGCCGAGCACTGTTCTAAGCGCTGGGGTAGACATAGGGGAATCGGGTCGGCCCACGTGGGGCTCACAGTCTTAATCCCCATTTTACAGAGGAGGGAGCCGAGGCGCAGAGAAGTGAAGTGACTCGCCCAGAGTCACACAGCCGACAAGTGGCAGAGCTGGGATTCGAACTCGTGAGCCCTGACTCCAAAGCCCGTGCTCTTTCCTCTGAGCCACGCTGCTTAACAGATACCGACATTATTATTATTCTCTGTTACCGATCTGTCCATTCCAAGCGCTTAGTCCGGTGCTCTGCACACAGTAAGCGCTCAGTAAATACCACTGAATGAATGAATATGCTTTCAAGCTGGGCCATGGGTTCTATTCCCGGCTCCGCCACTCTCCAGCTGTGTGGCCTTGGGCCAGTCACTCGACTTCTCCGTGCCTACGTGACCTCATCCGGAAAATGGGGATCGACTGACCCGGAGAAAGCCCCCCGAGGGGGCAGGCGGGCCGAGATCCCCGAAGGAACCCGGCCGACTCCGACCCATTGCCGCCAGGAGGAAGGAGGCGGTGAGTCAGAATGGCAGAAAGCAAGTCCGGGCTAGACTCAAGACGGTCTCGCCCAAACCAAGGCACCGGGGGGTTGGAAAGATCCACCCAATGTGTTTATCATGCTTTGCGCTGGTCACTGTGTTTTTCTTCGCGCGTGTCTTTCGGTAGTTGTCACAGATACAATTTGGCCAACACACACGAAGCAGACCTCTGCTCTCTCTTTAATAATGCTGGTATCTGTTAAGCGCTTACTACGTGCAGAGCACCGCTCTAAGCGCCGGGGGAGATACAGGGCGATCGGGTCGTCCCACGTGAGGCTCACAGTGAATCCCCATTTGACAGATGAGGTCACTGAGGCCCGGAGAAGTGAAGCAATAATAGTAATCATGTCGGTATCTGTTAAGCGCTTACTACGTGCAGAGCACCGCTCTAAGCGCCGGGGGAGATACAGGGCGATCGGGTCGTCCCACGTGAGGCTCACAGTGAAATCCCCATTTTCCAGATGAGGGAACTGAGGCCCAGAGAAGCGAAGTGACTCGCCCACGGTCACCCGGCTGACGAGTGGCGGAGCCGGGAGTCGAACCCACGACCTCCGACCCCGAAGCCCAGGCTCCTTCCACTGAGCCACGCCGCTTCCCCTCTCTTTACGACGGGAGCGTTTCCCCGTCGGAACCGGGGGGGGGGGGGGGGGGGGATTAAGGGTGGAGGGGTGGGCTCACAGTGGAGAGGGGGGGCGTGCGGAGCACTGTGCTGATAATGACGAGGGCGGGGTTTTTTGAAGCGCTTACTCTGTGCCAGGCGCTGTCCTGAGCGCTGGGGTGGATGTATAGAGATCTATGATTCTGTCTATCTTGATGATAGTGACGCCGGACTACCTGTTTTGTTCTGACGCCCGCTTAGACCGCGAGCCCGTTGCGGGGCAGGGACTGTCTCTATCTATCGCCGAACTGTACACCGCAAGCGCTCAGCACGGTGCTCCGCACACGGTGAGCGCACAATAAATACGACTGACTGAATGAATGAATACAAGCAAATCGGGTTGGAAAGAGTCCCCGCCCCGCACGGTGTCCGTCCCCATCTTCCAGATGAGGGAACTGAGGCCCAGAGAGGGGAGGTGACTCGCTCAAGGTTACCCAGCAGACGAGGAGCTGAGCCGGGATCAGGACCCACGGCCTTCTGACACCCAGGCCCGCCTTCTACCCGCCAGGCCGCGCTGCTACTAAGCGCTCGGGAGAGTACGACGGAGTCGGTAGGTGCGATTCCCGTCCGGAAGAGCCTTTCCGTGCGCAGGAGGAGACGGACGTGGAAGAACGGCCGGTGGGTCACTACTCCATTCCCCCGGCTGCCGGTTTTGGAGAAAAATCAGTCGGCACGGGAGTGAAAAGGGTGTCTTCCGTAACCCGAACCCAACTCTCCCCGCCTCCGAAAGAAGCCCGGCCGAGCCGTCCTTCGGCCGTCCACCTCGCGGCCCTCTCCACGCCTTCCCCTCGAAGGCAGGGATCCGAAAGCCCCTCGGAAAATAATGACGACGATAATGATGGTACTTCTCAAGCGCTCGCTACGTACCCAGCGCTGCTCCGGGAGAGAACCGAGTTAATCAGGTGGGACACGGTCCCTGTCCCACAAGGGGCTCACGTTCATAAGCCCCATTTTCCAGATGAGGTCACTGAGGCCCAGGGAAGTGAAATGACTCGCCCAAGGCCACACGGCAGGCACGTGAAGAGCTGGGGTTGGAATCCAGGTCCTTCTGACTCCCGGGCTCCGTCCGCTAAGCCACGCTGCTTCTCTAAGGGTGAACGGTCCCCTCTGACCCCTCCCTCTTCATTCCGCTGTCCATTACAGCGGTCAGTGGATCGCATTTCTTAAACGCGTACCGCCAGCCGGTCGAGGGCATCCATCTCCCATCCTCCTGTCTCTCCCCGCTTCAGTCTACGCTTCATTCCGCTGCCCAGATTCTCTTTCTCCAGAAAGGCTGTCACTCCCCTCCTCGACAACCTCCAGCGGTTGCCCATCAACCTTCGCGCAGGGCGGCTCAGTGGAAAGAGCCCGGGCTTGGGAGTCTGAGGTCATGGGTTCGAATCCCGGCTCTGCCACTCGTCAGCTGGGTGACCGTGGGCGAGTCGCTTCGCTTCTCTGGGCCTCCGTTCCCTCCTCTGGAAAACGGGGATTAACCGTGAGCCTCACGTGGGACCGCCCGATTACCCCGTATCTCCCCCTGCGCTTAGAACGGTGCTCGGCGCGTAGTAAGCGCTCAACGGATACCGACTCTGGACTTGGAGGCCGTCCGTCCCCTCGCCCCCTCCCACCTCTCCTCCCTCCTCTCTTCCTCCCGCCCGCTCCGCTCCTCCGCCGCCCGCCTCCTCGCCGTCCCCCGTCCTCGCCCGTCCCGCCGTCGACCCCCGGCCCCCGGCCTCCCGCGGTCCCGGGCCGCCCTCCCTCCTCGCCTCCGCCCGACTCGCTCTCTTCCCCTCTTCGAAGCCCTCCCGAGGGCTCGCCTCCTCCGGGAGGCCCTCCCGGACCGGGTCCCCCTTTTCCTCCGCTCCTCCTCCCCTCCCCATCGCCCCTCTTCCCTCCCTCTGCTCTACCCCCGTCCCCTCCCCACAGCACTTGTGCATATTTGTACATATTTATTATTCTATTTATTTTATTAATGACGCGTCCATATCTCTGATCCTATTTATCCATTTCGATGCTATCGACGGGCGTCTACTTGTTTTGTTTTGTTGTCTGTCTCCCCCTTCTAGACTGCGAACCTGTTGCCGGGTAGGGACCGTCTCCATCCGTGCCAGACTGTACTTTCCAGGCTCTCAGTACAGTGCTCTGCACACAGGGAGCGCTCCATAAATCCGATCGAATGAAGGGAGAGCACTATACTAGGCACGTGGAGGAGGACGAAATAACAGGAGTCGGTAGACACGTTCCCAGCCCACGAAGAGCTTTCAGTCTAGAGGGAGCCCGTACGGTCTAGAGGGAGAGACGGACGTCAACGGAAGTAAAGCGATGAGGGATATTTATGGAAGTTCGGAGGGGTGACTGGAAGGAGCGGATCCAAGGGAATCCCAAATTCCCCGATGACGGACTGCCTGAGGAGCAGCGTGGGTTCTAATCCCGGCTCCGCCACTTGTCAGCTGGGTGACTTTGGGCGAGTCACTTCACTTCTCTGGGCCTCAGTGACCCCCTCTGGAAAATGGGGATGAAGACTGTGAGCCCCACGGGGGACGACCTGATCACCTTGGATCCCCTGCGGCGCTCAGAACTGTGCTTTGCACATAGTAAGCGCTTAACAGATGCCATCGTCATTATCATTATTAGTGGATAGGGCCCGAACCGAGGAGTCAGAAGGACGCGGGTTCGCATCCCGGCTCTGCCGCTTGTCTGCCGCGTGACCTTGGGGAGGTCACGTCGCTTCTCTGGGCCTCGGTTACCTCATCTGGGAAATGGGGATTGAGAACAGGAGCCCCCACGTGGGACGGGGACCGTGTCCAACCCCATTTGCTCGTACCCATCCCGCTGCCTGGTGCAGACAGTGAGCGCTCGACAAATATCACTATCATCAATATTATCATTACTGATAATAATGATAAAATCATTCGCCAAGACCGCTGGCAGCCACATCACCCGAAAGGCTCGTGGTTAGATGCCGGCAAACGATGATACGCACATCAGCTCAACATTCAAGTCGGCTTGTAGGGGGAAACGGTGGAAGATTATGACAACATTCTCTCCCCGAGCCCTTCCCTTTCGGGAACGAAAACGTTCCGTGAGATCGCGCGACAGAATCAGGGGCGCACCGATCGATAGCGAGAAGTAATGAAATGATGGCGTTCTTTATGAGGTTTAGGGCTCTGGCCACATAAAAGCTTAATCTCTGCGGTAAAAATTACTTCAGATAAATCACGGCGGCGACTCGCCGTTCTACGGACGCTCGCAAAGGCGGCCTTTTGGAAGGAAGATGGTGCCCGGCGCTTAGAAGAGTGCTCGGCACATAATAAGCGCTTAACGAATGCCATCGTCATTGTTATCATTATCACACGCCCCTCGGCTTCCGTTCCAAGGGAGGCGCGCTTTAGGACGGTAAGTGAGACTCCTTTTTAATTAAACGTATCCTTGAGCATTTTAAAAACGGAGGAACAGATAATCGATCATCTTGGCAAGTGCCGTCGGCAGAGCAACGAACAGAAAAAAAAAAATAGCCCCGGAAGAACAAACGGTACGCCGGGGATGCGAGCCGTTGAAATCGACTCCGATAATCTCTGCCCTCGTCGGGTTTTTTTTGAGTGCTCGGGGAGTGCGGGGCACTGTACTGAGCGTGGGGGAGAGTGTCACGCAAGCCAGGAGCCTGCAGTCTGGCCATTAAAATCAAGAAATGAGAAAAAACGAGTACGTACGTAAGTCCCGTGGGGCTGACCGTGGGGTGACTATCGAGCGCTTGAAACGTAGCAGGGAAACGGGGACCGGGTCACTTCTATTAACGCCCATCTCCCCCTCTAGACCGTAAGCTCGCTGTAGGCAGGGGCTGTGCCTGTTCTATTGGACTCTCCCAAGCGTTCAGTACAGCGCTCTGCACAGGGGAAGAGCTCGATAAATAACCATCCACTGACTGCGCAGACCACGGTACTAGGCGCCCGGAAGAGAACGACACATCGAAGTCGGGAGAGGCGGACCCCTGCCCGCGAGGAGCTTCCACTCCAGCCCGGAGTGCGAGCGCTTAGAACGGTGCCCGGCACATAGCGAGCGCTTAACAAACGCCATCGTCGTTATTACGATAGCAAGCGCTTAACAGTGACATCGGTTATTAGACCACGGCCCTGGGAGTCGGAGCGCCTGGGTTCTAAGCCCCGCTCTTTCGCTCAACTGCATTTATCGAGCGCTCGCTGTAACGATGAATAATAATAGAGATGGCATTTGTTAAGCGCTGACTATATGCAAAACACTGTTCTAAGCGCTGGGGTTGATACAAGGGAATCAGGTCGGCCCAGGTGAGGCTCGCGGTTAATCCCCATTTTCCAGATGAGGTAACTGAGGCCCAGAGAAATGAAGCGACTAGCCCCAAGTCACACGGTTGACAAGCGGCGGAGCGGGGATTTGAACCCGTGACCTCTGATTCCCGAGCCCGGGCTCCTTCCACTGAGCCACGCTGCTCCTCTCTGCGCCGAGCACCGTACTGAGCGCTTGGGGGGGGGGGGGGACGGGACAACAGAAGGATCAACAAACGCATTCCCCGCCACTTGTCTGCCGTGGGATCTTGGGCAGGTCGCTTCACTCCTCTGTGCCTCAGTCCGACCCTACTCTAGACTGTAAGCTCACTGTGCAGAGAAGGTGTCAGTTGTATTATTGTACTCCACTCTCCGAAGTGCTCGGCACAGTCCTCTGCACGCGGTAAGCACTCGATGAACACCACCGATCGGGGATCAAATCCCACCCCCCGCGACTTAACCTGGGAGCCCCAGGGGGGACGGGGGCTGCGTCCAACCCGACTAACCCGACGAACAGGGAAGCAGCGCGGCTCGGCGGAAAGAGCCCGGGCTTGGGAGTCCGAGGTGGTGGGTTCTGATCCCGGCTCCGCCCCTTGCCGGCTGGGTGACCGTGGGCGAGTCACTTCACTTCTCTGGGCCTCGGTCCCCCCGTCTGTTAAATGGGGATTCACACTGGGAGCCCCACGGGGGACAACCTCATCACCTTGGATCCCCCAGCGCCCTGCGCATAGTAAGCGCTGGAATACCACCGTTTATTTTAATTTTTGATTTCAGACGGGGGAGACAGCCGTGAATAGAAATCAATAAATGGCAGAGAGGGACGTGAGTGGGGTGGGGCCGGGGGGGTGGGGGGTGGGGGTGAAGAAAGAGAGTCGGGGCGCCGCGGAAGGGAGGGGGAGAAGAGGAAAGGGGGGGGCTTAGTCGGGGAAGGCCTCCGGGAGGAGACGGGCCTTCCGAAAGGCTCTGAGGGCGGGGGAGGGGAACTGTCGGCGGGATCTGAGGAGGGAGGGCGTTGGAGGCCAGAGGCGGGACGGGAGCCGGGGGCCGGCGGCGGGATCGAGGCCCGGCGTCAGACGTCGGCGATTCGGCACCGACCGCGCCAGGGATCTCGGTCTCCCGTCTGAAGCGGAACTCTACCCCAGCGAGACGCTGCAACCTGCCTTCAGTTCTAATCCGGAAACTCCGGCTCCCACGGCCAAATTCATCTCCGGCTCGGAGGGCAGCCGCGCGGGCGAGTGCTTCCTTCCGTGAGGACGCCTCGTAGAGCACCGCCGATCGTTACCCGGCACCGGCGGAGGGGCCTTCCGATCGATCGTGTCTATACATCCCCGACATTCTGCGGGGTGGGGGGAGAAGACGCCGAATTGAAAAAGCAGCGTGGCCTAGCGGCTCAGGGCCGCCTGTCGGCCCGTGTGACCTCGGGGGGGGGGGGGGGGTCACCCGACTTCCCCGCGCCTCAGCTCCCTCCTCTGTAAAACGGGGATGAAGAGCGTGAGCCCTACGTGGGACGACCTGTATCTACCCCAGCGCTCAGAACAGTGCTTGGCACACAGGAAGCACTTGGATACCAACGTTCTTATTATTATTAGAGCCCGGGCTTGGAGAGATGCCTTGGGTCCCGATCCCGACTCCGTCGCTAGTCTGCCGCGTGACCCCGGGCAAGTCGTCTCACTTCTCCGTACCTCATTTCCTTCGTCGGTAAGGTGGGGGTGAAGACTGTGAGTCCCGTGCGGGCCCTGATCATCTTGTATCTCCTCCAGCGTTTAGTAATAATAGTAATAATGACGATGTTGGTATCTGTTAAGCGCTCACTACGTGCCGAGCACCGTCCTAAGCGCCGGGGTAGATACGGGGTGATCAGGTCGTCCCACGTGAGGCTCGCGGTTCATCCCCATTTTCCAGATGAGGTAACTGAGGCCCGGAGAAGTGAAGTGACCTGCCCACGGTCACACAGCCGACGAGTGGCAGGGTTGGTATTTAAGTGCTTCCTATGTGCCGAGCACTGTTCTAAGCGCTGGGGTAGATACAGGTCGTCCCACGTAGCGCGGAACCTGGCACGCGGCGAGCGCCTAACAGATACCGTTCAAAAACGAACCAAAAGCCTGACGATCTCGGATCTAGCCCGGCGCTTAGAACGGCGCCCGTCAGAGTGAGCACTAAACAAATACCATTAAAAGACAACTGATTATTTTGTAGCCACCCCAGCGCCTGGCACGGCGCCGGCCGCGTAGAAAAGGGCTTAGCAAATACCAATGACGAGAATAAGAAATCTGATTATCTTGTATCTACGCCACGGCTTGGCCGAAGCCGATCCCAACGCTTAGTACGGCGCCTGGCGCAAAGTAAGTGCTTAACAAGTATAGTAAGTGCTCCGCCACCTGTCAGCTGTGTGACTTCGGGCGAGTCGCTTCACTTCTCCGTGCCTCAGTTACCTCATCTGTCAAATGGGGATGGAGACTGTGAGCCCCACGTGGGACAACCTGACGACCCCGTATCCCCCCCGGCGCTTAGAACGGTGCTCGGCACATAGTAAGCGCTTAACGGATACCAACGTTATCCTTATTGTTATTATTATTATTATTGACAAATACTATTAGAGAAGCAGCTAGGTGGGAAGAGCCCGGGCTGGGGAGTCAGAGGTCACGGGTTCTAATTCCGGCTCCGCCACTTGTCAGCGGTGTGACTGTGGGCAAGAATTTCAGTCTGGGCCTCAGTCCCCTCATCTGGAAAATGGGGGTGAAGACTGCGAGCCTCAAGTGGGACAGCCTGATTACTCTGTATCCCCCCCCCCGGCGCTTAGAACAGTGCTTGGCACATAGTGAGCGCCTAATAAATACCATCATCATTATTATTTAAAAAAAACGAAACACGATAATTTTGTATCTGCCCCACACAGTGCCCGGTACACAGTAAGCGCTGATCGTATACCACCTGAATATAAAACAACTGATTATCTTCTATCTATCCCAGTGCTCAGTACGGTGGTCGGCGCGCAGCGGGAGCTCAATGGACAGCACAACAAGGATAACAGAAACGGGTCTCTCTTACCTTTCCAGTAAATTGTGGATGGCTTTGAAGAGGAGGGTCCTGCATTCGTAGGAAAGACCATTCTCCCACAGTCCTTCTTCCACCACTACAAAACAAAGCACGCGGCATTTTTAGCCCGACAGCGAACTACCGAACGGGAACAAATGGAGATCGTAATTAAAACAGCCACGCGGCGGGGTCGAAACAACTAAATATCTGCTTTCCGTTGACAGAGATATTTGGGCGGGGGCCGGCAAATCCTCCAAAACGCCCTCGCTTCCGACGCTGCCCAGTAGCGAGACGGCTGTGAAGTGGAGAAAAAGCTGACCGAAGAAAGGAACGCATTTCCCGGAGGAGTGTGTTTGCTTTTTTCAATGCGGTAACGGTGGAAAGCACAAAGAAAACAAGGAGTCGCGTTCTCCTACGTCTTTTACTCTAACCCGATCGACAGCTGGCTATTTTAAACCTCTCAGCTGCACACCCAAAAGAGCTACGAACTGAAGAGAGTCTCTCGACACCCTCACCTCCCCGATCGATCCGCGGATCGGAGTTGGAGAATTCCGGATCCGGGACCCTAGAGGAACCTCGGTTACACCCTCCAGACCCAAGTCCCTCAGTTGAAGAGGTCGAAGGCGTGGCTCGGTGGCAAGAGCCCGGGCTTCGGAGTCAGAGGTCACGGGTTCGACTCCCGGCTCTGCCACTCGTCAGCCGGGTGACCGTGGGCGAGTCGCTTCGCTCCTCTGGGCCTCAGCTGCCTCCTCTGGAAAACGGGGATTAACCGTGAGCCCCACGTGGGACCGCCTGATGACCCCGTATCTCCCCCAGCGCTCGGAACGGCGCTCGGCACGTAGGAAGCGCTTAACAGATACCAACGTTCCGATTAAAGCCCAATGTCAGTCAGTCAAACCTATTTACTGAGCCCTTAAGTGTGTGCAGAGCACCGTACTAAGCACTCGGGAGAGTCCGACATAAAAATACACGGACACATTCCCCGCCCACAACGAGCTTCCAGCCTAGAAGGGGCGGGGAGGCAGCTGAACGGCCGGGGGGGGGTCTCGAGGAAGGAAACGATTCTTCGAGATTCTCCTCGGGTTCTCTTTTCGGGGCGGAGGGGACGGAGAGTCAAGAGATCGGCATGGTCGTCCGCGTTTACCGAGCGCTAACCGCGCACAGTGAGCGCTCAATAAATACGACAACGAACGGATGAGCAGTGTACTAAGGGCTTGTGAGAGCACAACAGAAGAGAACCGGTAGACGGGTTCCCTATCCACAACAAGTTAACTTTCTTTTGTTAATGAGGTGTCCATCCCCTCGATTCTATTTATCGCGATTAAGTTGTCTTTGTCCGTCCGTCTCCCCCGATCAGCCCGTGAGCCCGTCGTCGGGCGGGACGGTCTCTGTCCGTCGCCGGATTGTCCATTCCAAGCGCTCAGTCCAGTGCTCTGCACATGGTGAGCGCTCAATCGACACTATCGAATGAATGAGGATGAAATCAATGCCTTTCCCGTGTAGAACGAGCTACAAAAAAATTCCTCCGACGATGCAATTCCTAGATTGGGAGTTCGTCGTGGGCAGGGAACCCACGGGTCCACGGCGTAGTGAACGACACGATCGCTTTGGTCAAGGACATCATCATGACAGAAATCAACGGTGCACCAGGCAATCCTGTATCTTCTTATGGCCGCCTGGACAAAACCCAGACAACTAGTAAATTAACAAAGTCCTCTTGAAACTGAAATCGCCGTGAAAGATGAATGGAGGTGAAGGAGACGACCGCGTGGAGTTACCTAGGTCTTCGGCTACCTACGTCTCGAGGGCAAGACAGAAAGACAAAACTTACTTGTTTTGTTCCGTCTCGCTTTGCCGTCTCCCCCTTCTAGACCGCGAGCCCGTCGTCGGGCGGGGATCGTCTCTCTCTGTGGCCAAATTATACATTCCAAGCGCTTAGTACGGTGCTCTGCGCACAGTAAGCGCTCAATAAATACTACTGGATGAACATCTTTCCCCAGCGCTCAGTACAGTGCTCTGTATTTCAAGGAAGCAGCACGGTTTAGCAGATGGAGCCCGGGCCCGGGAGTCTGGAGGACCTGGGTCCTGATTCCGGCTCCGCCACCTGTCTGCCGGTTGACCTTGGCAAATGGCTTCACTTCTCCGTGCCTCAGTTTCTTCATCCAGAGAGTGGGGATTAAGAGCGTGAGCCCCGGGTGGGACAGGGACTGTAGCCAACCTGGTCGGCTTAATACAGTACTTGGGACAGAGTAAGTGTTTAAAGAGTACTATGTGAAAATGTGTTAATTCTATTTATCTATAAATAAACTGTCAGAGAAGCAGCGTGGATGAGCGGAAAGAGCATGGGCTCCGTCACCTGTCAGCCGTGTGACCGTGGGCAAGTCGCTTCACTTCTCTGGGCCTCGGTTCCCTCATCTGGAAAATGGGGATGAAGACTGGGAGCCTCACGTGGGACGACCTCATGACCCCGTATCTCCCCCAGCGCTTAGAACGGTGCTCGGCGCACACAGTAAGTGCTTAAGCGGCTTGAAGAGAAGCAGCCTGGCTCAGTGGCAAGAGCCCGGGCTTGGGAGCCAGAGGTCATGAGTTCGAATCCCGGCCCTGCCACTCGTCAGCTACGTGACTGTGGGCGAGTCACTTCACTTCTCTGGGCCTCAGTGACCTCATCTGCAAAATAGGGATTAACTGTGAGCCTCTTGTGGGACAACCTGATTACCCTGTATCTACCCCAGTGCTTTGCACATAGTAAGCGCTTAACAAATACCAACGTTATTATGATGCTATCCTATACCGATGCCTGTTTACTTGTTTTGACGTCTGTCTTCCCCCTTCTAGACTCTGAAAGCCCGTTGTGGGCAAGGATCGTCTCTCTCTGTTGCTGAATCAGACTTCCCAAGTGCTTAATCCAGTGCTCTGCACGAGTAAGCGCTCAATAAATACGACTGGATGGATGAATGAACGGTAAGTGCTTGATAAATACCACCGCTGGTGATGACGACCACTCGCTGAAGGGTAAAAGGGTTCTTAGTCCCCAGAATCAGCGTGGCTCAGAGGAAAGAGCCCGGGCCTGGGAGTCGGAGGTCATGGGTTCGAATGCGGACTCCGCCACCTGTCAGCTGCGTGACCGTGGGCAAGTCACTTAACGTCTCTGTGCCTCAGTGACCTCACCTGTAAAACGGGGGTGAAGACCGTGAGCCCCACATGGGACGACCTGATGACCCCGTATCTCCCCCAGCGCTTAGAACGGCGCCCGGCACATAGTAGGCGCTTAACAGATAGCAACATTATTATTATTATTATCATCAGAAGCACTGGAGACTCGGGGGGAGAGAGGCATCCTGACGTTGGGAGACCAGAATTCCGATCCCAGTTTTGCACCCGTCCTGCCGGGTGATCCGAGGCAATGCGATCGACTTCTCTGAGCCTCGGTTCCCTCATCCGTAAAACAGGAAAATTCATTCATTCGGTCGTATTTATTGGGCGCTTGCTGGGTGCAGAGCACTGTACTAAGCGCTTGGGAGAGCACGGAACACCAATAAACAGACACATCCCCCGCCCACCACAGGCTTACAATCCGGGAAGGGGGGAGGGGAACGGGACGACGGACGGGGCGTCGACACAAATCAATAAATTGCAGATGGGGACATAAGCGCCGTGGGGCCGGGAGGGGGTTAGAACCAAGGGAGCAAGTCAGGGCTACGCGGAAGGGAGGGGGAGAGCGCAGAGCGCTGTTCTAAGCTCTGAGGTACCTACCAGTCAATCAGGTTGGACACGGTCCTTGTCCCACACGGGGCTCACACTCTAAATCCCCATTTTCCGGATGAGGGAACCGAGGCCCAGAGAAGTGAAGTGACCCGACCGAGGTCACCCAGCAGGCAGGTGGCAGAGCACGGATTAGAACACGGGCTCTTCAGACTCCGAGGCCCGGGCTCTACCCATTAAGCCACGGTGCTCCTAGGTGCTCCCGAGGCGCTCACTGTACTGAGCACTTGGGAGAGCACAATACAATGGTTCCCAATTGCTCTCCACACCTAATAATGATAATAATGTTGGTATCTGTCAAGCGCTTACTACGTGCGGAGCACCGTTCTAAGCGCTGGGGGAGATACAGGGTGATCGGGTCGTCCCACGTGGGGCTCACAGTCTCCGCCCCCGTTTTCCAGATGAGGGAACTGAGGCCCAGAGAAGTGAAGTGACTCGCCCACAGTCACACAGCTGACAAGTGGCAGAGCGCTCACTGTGTGCCAAGCACTCTACTGAGCGCTCCATCCATTCATTCATATTTACTGAGCGCTTACTGTGTGCCAAGCACCGTACTAAGCGCTCGATTCATTCGGTCGTATTTATTGAGTCGTATTTATTGGCTGTCTCCCCCGATTAGACCGTGAGCCCGTCCCCGGGCAGGGACGGTCTCTCTGTTGCCGAACTGTGTATTCCAAGTGCTCAGTACAGTGCTCTGCACATAGTAAGCGCTCAATAAATACTACTGAATGAATGGAACGCTTACTGTGTGCCTAGCACTGTACTAAGCGCTTGGGAGAGGACAAGAATAATAATTATGATGGTATTTGTTACGCGCTTACCATGTGCCAAGCACTGTTCTAAGTGCTGGGGTAGATACAAAGCACACAGACGCTTAACCGGTACCGTTAAAAAAGCAAATACATAATAATCATAATAATAATGGTATTTATAATAGTCACAATAGCGTTGGTATTTATTAAGCCCTTACTATGTGCAAAGCATCGTTCCAAGCGCTGGGGGGGGGGGGGGGGGGGAGATACAAGGTGATCAGATCGTCCCACGTGGGGCTCACAGTCTTCATCCCCATTTTCCAGACGAGGTCAATGAGGCGCAGAGAAGTGACTTGCCCACGGTCGACGAGTGGCGGAGCCGGGATTAGAACCCGCGACCTCTGACTCCCAAGCCCGGGCTCTTTCCGCTGAGCCACGCTGCCCCTCGCAATACAACAATAAACAGACACGTTCCCAGCCCACAAGGAGCCTACAGTCTACGGAGGGGGAGACGGATGCTGATATAAAAAATTAGAGATGAATGGAACTTACTGAGCGCTCACCGTGTGCAGAGCACTGCGATTCGCGCTTGGAAGAGTACAACGGACCGGCAACCCTCAGCGGTACTTCTTCCAAGGGATATTTCCTAACAGAGTTCCTTAGAAAACAAGGTCCAGGCCGTGAGCTAGTTGTGGGCGGGGACTGTCTCTCTTGCTGTATTGTACTTTCCCAGGCGCTTAGCACGGTGCTCTGCCCACAGTGAGCACTCAGTCGATACGACTGAATACAGGAACGAAAATCAGAGGCTCCTAAAGCTTTCAAAAGAGGCGCTCAGAGGTTCATTCTCGATGTTGAGCTCTTCTTCCGCCCATCCGCCTATTCTTTTCTGTTTCTCTGTATCTACCGCCCTTTATGCTCTCCCACCTCCTTGGTACGAGGTTCAAGACTCCATAGGTGGTCTGTGCCCAGTCGGGTTATAATAATGATAAAGGCATTTGTTGAGCGCTTACTGTGTGCCGATCATTCATTCGTTCGTTCATTCATTCAAGAGTATTTATTAAGCACTTACTACGCGCAGGGCCCTGGACTAAGCGCTTGGAATGGACAATCTGGCAACAGATGGAGACCATCCCCGCCCCGGTGACGGGCTCACAATCTTATCGGGGGAGACGGGATCGCGATCAATAGAATCAAGGGGAGGGACGGCTCATTAACAAAATAAATAGGGTAATAAAAATATATATATAAATGAGCACAGTGCTGAGGGGAGGGGGAGGGGGAGGAGCAGAGGGGGAGCAGAAAGAGGAGCACTGTTGTAAGCGCTGGAGGAGACACAAGGGAATCAGGTCGTCCCACGTGGGGCTCACAGTCTTAACCCCGTTTTCCAGACGAGGGAACCGAGGCCCGGAGAGGTGAAGCGGCTCGCCCAAGGTCACCCTGCAGACGGGTGGCGGAGCCGGGATCAGAACCCACGTCCCCCGACTCCCAAACCCGGGCCCTTTCTACCAAGCCACGCTGCTTCTCTGCCGAAGATCATCTACCTTTTCATTCGTTCACTGGTCTTTACTGAGCGCCTGCCGTGCGCGCAGCACTGTACTGAGCGGTTGGGAAAGTCCAACAGAACCAACGACGGACGCATCCCCTGCCCACAACGAGCTTACAGTCCCTCGGTCCGGTGCCTGGCACGCAGTAAGCGCTCGACCGACGCCTTAACCGTAATCATCCCGATTAGTTCCTCGGGATCGCTTTTGACGGACCGAGTCGACGCGAGGCCGTCTGAGGAAGAAACGGGAACCTTTCCGTAACTCCGCCCTCCGCTCAAAATGTAGGCGGTTCGGTCGAAGGAGCCGATGTTGCAGAAGAGAACGCTGACGACGCCGTTTCGATGCACACGTCTCCGTGCTCTCTGAAAATCTCAACGTGAGCCTAATTTCTTCAACTTAGGAATGAACGTCCTGTACCCGAAATCCGCCGTCACGAGGCACACGGATCTCAGAGATGGTTGGGAGCGACAAACGCCGCTTTTACCAGATCCTCGAAACCACCCGCTGCCGGCCAGAAAACATCACCGATCCCACCGTATTCACCGAACAGTCGCCACCGGCCACGTCTGCCAAAGCACGGGTTTGCCAGGCCCGGAACGTACCCCGGCGGACATCACGGCGCATCCGTTTACGAGAAAATAGAAACAAATTGCCAACCGCAACCCACCCCCTCACACCTCATTCACTCTTTTCGAAAGCACGGCTCAGATTTCCAGATTTCCAGACTTCACGGCTCTATCTCGATGACCTTCCCTCTATCGGAACAAAAAGCCGGAGGGTTCGGGCCTTGGCGGAATTCTTATTCTTTTTTCCTTCTCCCCGAAACACCGACCAAAGCAATACGCCCTGGAGAAATGTCAACTTCCTATTTGCCGATTTATTTTAATTCCCACGGCTGATACTAGGAAATTGGAGGGGGGGGGAGGGGATCAAGTTGGTGTTTACAAAGTTAATCGATTTCCTCTAACCTCCTCCCGTTTGCTTGAGAAGGAGGGGTCGGGGTGGGGGGGAGAAGACCTTACGGTGAGATAGAATTAAATTGAGAGGGGTGAAAAATCTCCAATCTTGAAAACGTTTTATACATATACAAAAAAGTGGGTGGCAAAATGCATCTGACCAACTTAGTTCAAAAGGTCTGAAATTGAGAGGGGTGAAAAATCTGTAATCTTTAAAATGTTTTATACCCTATAAAAAAGGTGGGCGGCAAAACGCATCCGACCGATTTAGTTCAGAGGTTTGAAGTGAAGGGCATCTGAGCCGAGGGAGTGAAAAGCATGTGACACAAACAGAGGGAATGATGATAAATAATACTGTCGGCATTTGTTAAACGCTTACTATGTGCAAAGCACTGTTCTAAGCGCTGGGGGGATACAAGGTGACCAGGTTGTCTCCCACGTGGGGCTCACAGTCTTCATCCCCATTTTCCAGATGAGGTCACCGAGGCCCAGAGAAGTGAAGCGACTCGCCCAGAGTCGCCCAGCTGGCAAGCGGCGGAGCCGGGATTAGAACCCATGAGCTCGGACTCCCGAGCCCGGGCTCTTTCCACTGAGGGAAGACAGCTGACGGAGTTCAAAATCAACTGACCGAAGGTGGGAAAAAAAATCACCCGCTCCGGTGAAATATTATTTTCTCATTCATTCGTCCTATTTATTGAGCGCTTACTGTATGCACAGCACTGTCCTAAGCATTTTTTTTTTTTTTTACCCATTTGACCACAGTGCAAGAATTTCTCCTCCGTATTTTCCCCATTTTCCTATCCACCAGATGGCAGGATGGAACGCTCTTATAATAATAACTGTGGTATTTAATAAGCGCTCACTACGTGCCAGGCACCGAACGAAGAGCCGAGCGGTGGATACAAGCAAATGGGGTTGGACCCAGTCCCTGTCCCACGTGGGGCTCACGGTCTCCATCCCCATTTTCCAGATGAGGTCACCGAGGCCCAGAGAAGTGAGGTGACTTGCCCGAGGTCACACGGCCGACGAGTGGCGGCGCCGGGATTGGAACCCACGACCTCTGACTCCCAGGCCCCGACTCCAGCCATTAGGCCAGCCTGGTTACCCAGATCCGCCACCTGCCTGCTGTGTGACCCTGGGCAAGTCACGTCACTTCTCTGGGCCTCGGTGACCTCGTCCACAAGATGGGGTTTCAATACCTGCGCTGCCTCCTCCTTACGCGCCGAGCCCCACGTGGGACCTGACCGTCTTATACCTACCCCAGCGCCTCGTACAGTGCTTGGCACATAGTGAGCGCTTAACAAATATTTACAGTTATTAAATCACCTTAATGATGTTGGTATCTGTTAAGCGCTTACTGTGTGCAGAGCACTGTTCTAAGCGCTGGGGGAGACACAGGGGAATCAGGCTGTCCCACGAGGGGCTCCCGGTCTTCATCCCCATTTTACAGATGAGGGAACTGAGGCACAGAGAAGTGAAGTGACTCGCCCACAGTCACCCGGCTGACAAGTGGCAGATCTGGGATTCGAACTCATGACCTCCGACTCCAAAGCCCGGGCTCTTTCCACTGAGCCACGCACCTTGATTCTTTTAGACGAGGGTGTTCATCGCTCCTAAAAAACAAGTTGAAATTTCCGGCATCCCGAGTCCGCAGAGACAAACAGCGGCATGAATACGGGACGATGCGAGAAGCAGCGTGGCTCAGTGGAAAGAGCCCGGGCTTGGGAGTCAGGGGTCGTGGGTTCTAATCCCGGCTCCGCCACCTGCCGGCTGGGCGACTTCGGGCGAGTCGCTTCACTTCTCTGGGCCTCAGTGACCTCATCTGGAAAATGGGGATTAAAACCGTGAGCCCCACGTGGGACAACCTGATGACCTTGTATCCCCCCAGGGCTTAGAACGGGGCTTTGCACACAGTAAGCGCCTAACAAATACCGACATTATTATTATCATCATCATCCGAAGAACGCAATTCAGGAAAGCTTCAAGTTTCCCTGGGAAATTTCAGACTTCAGAAGGCAACTTGGGGAATTATTTTTTTCTCTCCAACACCGAGCCAGTTACTCAAATAGAAAACTTCGGCACTGAGTTTGTACTGAATATTTTTTAAAACGTTTTAGTGCATCTTTGAAATTTCTTAGAAGAGAAATTCTCGATTTGGTTGCTCAGCAACTGAAGTTTCATAGGGTGGGACATTTTGACTGTTTCTCTGCATTTTTAATCACATGATTCCTAAAACTGCCTTGGGGAAATACCTAGTAATAACAATAATAATAATAATGACGATGTTGGTATTTGTTAAGCGCTTACTATGTGCAGAGCACCGTTCTAAGCGCTGGGGGAGATACAGGGTCATCAGGTCATCGTCTTCATCCCCATTTTACAGTTGAGGTCACTGAGGCGCAGAGAAGCGAAGTGAGTTGCCCACAGTCAAACAGCTGCCAAGTGGCAGAGCTGGGATTCGAATCCGCGACCTCTGACTCCCAAGCCCGGGCTCTTTCCACTGAGCCACGCTGCTTCTCTAAAACCAATCTCTGACGTGGATCACTGAATCGAAAACGGATCCATATGATGATTCCTGTCAGGACGGTCTGAAATAAGATTGAGCCTCAGCCCCGAAGCTTAACTGACACCAAAAACTCACAGCCCAGTGGAGGAGCCGGGGCCTGGAAGTGCGAAGGAAAAGGAAAAATCCTAACTTCAAATGCCTCTCCGCCCCACAGATCCCGTTAATATTTGCCAAAGTCAAAGGATCTGAGTGATTACGTCGCTCCCGGCAGTGGGCCATCGATCCGCCCCGTGCGTATTTACTGGGCGCTCACGGCGTGTCATTTTAATGACGACGTGTGTATATCTATAATTCTATTTACCTATATCGATGCCTGTCCATCCGTTGTGTTCTGTTGTCTGCCTCCCCCCCTTCTAGACTACGAGCCCGCTGTCGGGAAGGGGTCGTCTCTGTCGCCGAACTGTACCATCCAAGCGCTTAGTACGGTGCCCTGCACACGCGCTAAGCGCTCAATAAATACGACCGACCGAACGAACGAGGCGTGCGGAGCAATGTACGCAACGCTTGGGAAAATGCAATGTGACAGAGTAGGCAGACGGGTTTCTTCCGCACAGGGAGCTTACAGTCTGGAGGGGGAGACGGACATAATATAATTATAATTATGGTATCTGTTAAGCGCCAACTATGTACCAGGCACTATCTGAAGCGCTGGCGTAGATAGAGAGTAATCAGATTGTCCCACGTGGGGCTCCCAGTCTTAATCCCCATTTTACAGATGAGGTCACCGAGGCACAGAGAAGGGAAGTGGCTTGCCCAAAGTCACCGAGCAGATGAGTGGAGGAGCCGGGGGGATTAGAACCCACGACCTCTGATTCCCAAGTCCGGGCCCTTGCCACTGAGCCACGCTGCTTCTCACGAATGTACGTACATCAATTACGGAGATGGACGTAAGTGTTGCGGGGCTGAGGATGAGGTGAATGAAGGTGAATGAACAATAATAATAACGTTGGGATCTGTTAAGCGCTCACTGTGTGCCGAGCGCTGTTCTAAGCGCTGGGGTAGTAATGGTGTCGGTATTCGTTAAGCGCTTACTACGCGCAGAGCGCCGTTCAAAGCGCTGGGGTAGATACAGGGTCATCCGGTCGTCCCACGTGAGGCTCGCAGTTAATCCCCATTTTACAGATGAGGGAACTGAGGCACAGAGAAGTGACTCGCCCACGGTCCCACAGCCGACAGGTGGCGGAGCCGGGATCGGAACCCACGACCTCTGACTCCTAAGCCCGGGCTCTTACCACCGAGCCACGCCGCTCCTCTAAATAAATAAATCCGAGCGCCTGGGGGACGCAGAAGGATGGGGGGGGGAGGAGGAAGTGAGGATGGAATCGGGGAAGGCCTCTGGGAGGATTGGTGAGGCCTCCTGTCACCTACGGCCCTGACGTCCCGGAATCTATTCTCACCTCTTTAAAGACCGCTTCTGCTCCGTACTTTGCTACTAAACGTGGTTTTCGTCAAGCGCTTCCGACGTGCCGAGCAGAACGCACCTACACGGGGCTTGCCCGTTACTGAGCCGGCAGTGAAATGAACAGATTTGAAGGGTTTACTCGAGGTCTGGGCCAAATGTACTTGGAGAGTATCGAGAGAGGGAGGCTGGAGTGGAGGGAAACTCAGCATCGCGTCGCAAGACGTTCCCCGTGACTTCGTAGTAAACGCCAGCTCGAATCAGACTAACACCTTTTTCTCTCGAGCCATTAACACGACACACTTCTTCCCGGCGCTTAGTACGGTGCTCGGCACACGGTGAGTACCTCAAGTCGCTTCACTTCTCTGTGCCTCAGTTCCCTCATCTGTAAAAATGGGGATTAAAAAAATGTGAGCCCCAACTGGGACAATCTGATGACCCCGTTATCTCCCCCAGCGCTTAGAACGGTGCTCGGCACCTAGTAAGCGCTTAACAGATACCGTAAGTAATTCATTAACAGACGTCGTTATTATTCTATTATCATTTCCTTTGGGTGGCTACTTCGAGAAGTACTATTCCCCAGCTGCGATAAACCCCCACATTTGTCCTCTCCTCCCTCCCCTCACCGCCGACCCTAAGAAGCAGCGTGGCCTCGTCCAAAGGGGCTGGGCCTAAGAGTCAGAGGTCCTGGGTTCCAATTCCGGCTCTGCACGTGTCCGCTGCGTGACCCTGGGCGAGTCACCTGGCTCCTCGGAGCCTCAATTCCTCGCATCGGCAAAACGGGGACTCGACACCCGTCTCCCCCTCCTGCTTCGACTGTGAGTCCCATGTGGGAACCGATTATTTTCTGTCCACCCCAGCGCTCAGTACAGTCAATGGCGCATCTTGGTGCTTCGTACACACCGCCGTTACCATCGTCGTCATTATCATGCCCTTCGCTGCCCACCCCTTAGATATTTTAATACCCCAGCCCCCCGGGACTTAGGTAAATGCTGTATCTTTAGAAACGCGCCGGCTCACCCGGAAGCCGAGACCGGTTTAACTCACGCAACCGTCCTTCATAACGGATTCGTCGGTTCTTACAACACAGAGAGGCCGTGTCCATTTAACCTGCCTTTTTTCTTTCGCCTACCGCCATTTGTGGACATTAAATACCATTTGAGGAGGTCGACAGGATGACGACAATAACGGTCAGGGACCCGGACACGACAGACTACTTTTCGGCTGGTCGGCTCCTTCGCGCCTTCAAGATGAACGTTTCTTGTACTCGTGATACACGGGGACCCCACAGTTTTCCCCTTTAATAATCTTATTTTGTATCCCATTAATCATTAAACTCTGCCACGTAATTAGGAGACGTCGGCAGTGATGATAAACATGCCTCGTGCTTCCTGTCTCTGCAATTATCTTTCGTGTAACTACCGCTTTACCTAACTAAACGTGGCCCTCGCAAAAGGATTCTATCGGGTATTTTGGCCAAGGCTGAGAAAATGTAAGCAAATCATACGTGACCACCCTGCTCCCACTCCGGCGCTCAGTACGGTGCCTGTCAGACGGTTGTATGTACGGGCGCTTACTGGGTGCAGAGCACTGTACTGAGCGCCAGGGAGAGGACAACAGAATAACAAGCAGAATGATGATAAAGCTTATTACGTGTCAGGCATCTCTCCCCCAAGAGGCCTTCCCTGATTACGCCCTCCTTTCCTCTCCTCCCACTCCCTTCTGCGTCGCCCTGACTCGCTCCCTTTATTTAGAGAAGCAGGTGGCTCCGTGGAAAGAGCACGGACTTGGGAGTCACGGGTCACGGGTTCTAATCCCGGCTCTGCCACCCGTCAGCTGTGTGACTTTGGGCAAAGTCACTTCACTTCTCGCTGCCTCAGTTACCTCACCCGTAAAATGGGGATTAAAACTGAGCTCCACGTAGGACAACCTGATTCCCCGGTATCTACCCCAGCGCTCAGCGCAGTGCTCGGCACATAGGGAGCGCTTAACAGATATTGACGTATCATGATCATCCATCCCCCCCCTCCCAGCCCCATTCCACTTACGTCCCCGTCGCTCATTTATTTCCGTCCACATCTGACTCCCCTTCTGGACTGTGAGCTCGTCGTGGGCAGGGAATATGTCTGTTCGTTGTCGTGGTGTACTCCCCCAAGCGCTTGGCACAGTGCTTTGCACACGGTCAGCACCCCATAAATGTGACCGAATGAATGAGTGAACAACTGGTCCATCAGACGGTGGCAGGGAAGCGGCAGATTACACTGTAGGCTTGCTGGGGGCGGGGAACGCGCCTGTTGTATCGGTCTGTGGTCCCCTCCCGAGTGCTCAGCAGGGTGATCCGCGCGCGGTAAGCGCTCAGTGAATACGACGGACCGACCGACAAAGCAGAAGGCCCACGGTTTCAGAGCGGGGAGGCGGCAGACCGCAGACTGGACCGTAAGCTCGCTGTGGGCGGGGAATGTGTCCGTTACACTGCTCTGTGGTATTCTCCCAGGCGGTTCGCGCAGCGCTCCGCACACGGTAAGCGCCCAATAAACACGACAGACGGACTGAAGGAGAGTAGAAGGCCCACGGCCTCGGGGAGGGCGGGGAGACGGTGGAGGATCCGTGGACTCAGAAGGCGCGGGGAGACGGGCCAATCCTCGGGAATCGGGACCGAGGCAAAACCCGCACGGGTCGCCGGGCCGGCCGGGATCCGCCGACCAAACGGCGGCTAGAGCCCGGGGCCTGGGGCTCAGAGGGACCTGGGTTCTAATCCTGGCTCCGCCGCCCGCCTCCCGTGGGACCTCGGGCGAGTCGCTTCTCTGGGCCTCGATGACCTCAACTGGAAAACGGGGATGGAGACTGCGAGCCCTCCAGGGGACGGGGACTGTGTCCAACACGGCTGACGCGATCATCGAGTCACTTGATTTCTCTGTGCCTCGGTCAGCTCATCTGGAAAGCGGGGATTGAGACTGTGAGCCCCGCGTGGGACGACCTGATCACCTTGTATCTACTGCTTGGCCCACGGTAAGCGCTTAACAAAAACCCTCATCATTATTATTTACTATCATCATCTTGTCTCCGCCCCAGCGCTCAGAACAGTGCCTGGCCCAGGGTAAGCGCTCAACCAATACCACTATCGTCATTATTTTCGTTACGGGCTTCTACTCCCGGCTCCGCCACCTGTCTGCCGAGTGACCCCGGGCAAGTCGCTTCACTTCTCTGGGCTTCGATTCCTCGTCTGTTAAGTGGGACGGAGACTACGCCCAACCTCACTGGCTCGGATCCACTCCGGCGCTCAGTGCGGTGACGGGCACGCAGTAATAATATGAATAATAATGACGCTGGTGTTAGTTAAGCGCTCCCTCTGTGCCGGGCACCGTTCTAAGCGCTGGGGTAGACACAGGGGAATCAGGTTGTCCCACGTGGGGCTCACGGTCTTAATCCTCATTTTACAGATGAGGCACAGAGAAGTGAAGTGACCGGCCCAGGGTCACACGGCAGACACGTACGCGCTTGACCCCTCTAGACCGTAAGCCCGTCGTGGGCAAGGAGTGTGTCCGCTTATCGCTGTACTGTCCTCTCCCAAGTGCTCCGTTTAGCGCTCTGCACGCGGTTAGCGCTCACTCTATACGAATGCATGAAGAAATACCGTTATTTCGTCTATTATTCATTCGACAGCATTTACTGAGCGCTTACTGTGTGCAGAGCACCGTACTGAGCGCTTGGAACGGACAGTTCGGCAACAGATAGAGACCGTCCCCGCCCACTGACGGGCTCGCAGTCCCATCGGGGACCTGACGGGTCGAAAAGGGTGGACCGACCGGATGAGCACGCCATCGCATTTTTCAAACGAGCCCCCGTCTTACCGTCTTACCGTCCGCCCTCTCCCTCCCCATCAGCCCCACAAGCCCGAACGTCAAATCGGCCTGGGGAAGTTCCGTTAAATCTCGAGAGATGAAGGCATTTAGGACAAAACGTTCAAGTGGAGAGCTGATTCCCCGAGCCCGAAAACATCATCCCAAAGCCTCACGCGCCGTAACATTTAACTCCGTTTAGCTCGGTGTAACGGGCTCCCCCGCGGAATTAATCGGCCACCCCGAAAGGAGAGAGCCTTAGGAAAGGTTCGGGGGTGGGGGAGAAAGGCAACGTGGCGAACCATCAGAGCGGCCGGGACTTCAATGAAGCCGTCTCCTCCAGCAGGGTGATCTCGGGCGGATATCCATTCCATCTCGACAATTGAAAACGACACGTTTCGCTTGAAGGGAAGGGGAAAAAAAAAAAAAATGGGGGGGAGGGAGGGAGGAAGAGAGGATCGGGGGAGAGGATGGGGCGGACGGGCTGCACGGAGCGTATCACGGTATCCTGAATAAATTCAGCCTCTCGCGCTTTCGAATTCGGGTCACGCCGCCTTCCTCCATTTAAAAGTCCAAGCGCTTTCAAAGAATACCTCGTTCCTCTGAGCCGCGGTACATATTTCCTTTTAATGTAACGTATTGCAGCAACAGCTGAATCGAACATCCAGACATCAAACACGCTCCAGACTCCCACCTACTGCTTTTTCTCCTCGGGCATCGAAACTAATGAAAGCCATTACCCGGAACACCGAGTGGGGCGACCACGCCGGCCGCCGCAAATTTGAGGGGAGAATAAATTTTAAAAAACCTCCGGGTTAAGACTCGCCAGAAGGCCCGTCGAAACGGCTGAAAAGTATCCATTTCCGCAGCACGATGCGGAAACGCTGACGGATTAAAGCGCGGCCCGTGCGACAAGGGGATTATTTAAGGAGGATTACCGGGCCCGGCTCCTCTGACGCCGACCCTCTCTCTCCACCTCCAGCCCATCCGTCCCGCCACTGACCCCTCGCCCCCGTCCCGCCCCCGGCCTGGAACCCCCCCATCCCCCCTAAACGGGCCGACGGTCCACCTTCGGAGACCCTCCCCGCCTTCGGGGCCTTCCTCAAACCAGCCAAACTCGCCCTCTTCCCCCCTTCAAAGCCCTACCGAGAGCTCACCTCCTCCGGGAGGCCTTCCCGGCCCGAGCCCTCCCTTCCCCTCCGCTCCTCCTCCCCTCCCCATCCCCCCCCCCCACTCCCTCCCTCCGCTCCACCCCCTTCCCCGCCCCGCGGCCCTTGTGTCTATCTGTACATATTTATCATTCTATTTATTTTATTAACGATGTGTCTGTATCTATAACTCTACCGATCTATTTTATATCTGAGGCTATTATGCATTTATAATATATATATATATTTATATCTGATGCTATCAACGCCCGTCTACTCGTTTCGTTTTGCTGTCCGTCTCCCCCTTCTAGACCGTGAGCCCGTTGCTGGGCAGGGATTGTCTCTCTATCTGTTACCGAACTGGCCTCTCCAAGCGTTTAGTACGGTGTTCCGCACACGGGAAGCGCTCGATGAACGCGATCGAACGAATGGATGAAATCACACCTCCTCCAGGAGGCCTTCCCCGACCAAGCCCTTCGTCTCCTTATCCGCCCCCGCTCGCTGTTGACTAGGAACTTGGCTCTGTGGCCCTGAAGCTCCCTGAAGCCTCGCCCTGGGGTCTCTTCTGCTGTTTCCCCCGCCCCCCCTCGCCGGGAACATCTGTCTCCCCCAATAATAATAATAACGATGGCTTTATTGAGCGCTTACTACGCGCCAGGCGCCGTTCTAAGCACTGAGGTAGACACGCGGTAATCGGGCCGTCCCACGTGGGGCTCGCCACCTTCATCCCCATTTTCCAGACGAGGTAGCTGAGGTGCGGAGAGGTGAAGTGGCTCGCCCGAGGCCACGCAGCAGACAGGCGGCGGAGGAGGGATTAGAACCCACGTCTCCGAGTCCCAAGCCCGGGCTCCCGCCACTGAGCCGTGCCGCTTCTTAGCCCCAGCGGGACGTACGCTCCCTGAGGGTGGGGATCGCAAATCTGATTCCAAAGCGGGCACGAGACGGACCTGCGGCAGGAACGATCAATCATTCATTCGGTCGTATCCACCGAGCGCCTACCGTGAGCAGAGCACTACGCTAAGTGGTTGGAAAGTACAATTCGGCGACCAAAAACACGATCCCCGCCCAACGGCGGGCTCGCAGTCTAGAAGAAAGAAGGTATCCGTTAAGCGCTTACTCTGCGGGAACACGATCTTTTCTTTTCTTAACGCTATCTACTAAGCGCCAACTCTGTGACGGACACTGTTCTAAACGCGGCGGTCGATACGACATCATCAGATCGGACACGGAACCTGTCCCACGGGGGGGGGGGGGGGGGGGGGGAGCTCCCCGTCTTGATCCCTGTTTTCAAATGGGGTAACTGAGGCCCGGGAAAGGGGAGCGACTTACCCAAGGTCACCCAGCGGACGAGTAGCGGAGCGGGGATTAGAACACAGGACCTTCGGACTCCCAAGCCCGGGTTCTTTCCGCCTGGCCCTCCTGCTTCTCTCACCGTGAGCGGCGAACCTGACCCCCAGTTCTGTCGGACTGTCCTCTCCCGGGCGTTCAACACGGCGCTCCGCACACAGTGAGCGCGCAATAAACTCGACTGACCGAAGCGCCAAAACGGCGTTTCTTCGACAGATGCGATATTTTGATTTCCTTTCTCTTCCAAGTGACTTGCCCCAAGTACCCCAGTAGCATCACGCTCCATCAATTCTGCGCTATCGTATCATACCCCTAAAAGAATCCAATTAAATCCATCATCGATCGATCTCGGCTGCGCGGCCGTCGATCGCGGTGCGAAATCCACGGAGTCATTCATGACTCGGTGGATTGACTGCCTCTGTGACATTCCGCCCACTCAGACCTCTAACTCCCTCGCTCTCCGGGCGGCGCAGAAGGGCTTTAGTGTCTTTCCCTTCGTTCATTCCTTCGTTCCATCGTACTTATCGAGCGCTCGCTGTGTGCGGGGCACTGTACTGAGCCCCTGGAATGGACAACTCGGCGAAAGATAGAGACGATCCCCGCCCGACGACGGACTCGCAGTCTAAAAGGCGGAGGAAGCGGAAGACAACGGGCAATCAGGCATCGACACCATCAAAACGGACACTCGTTCATTCAGTAGTATCTATTGAGCGCTCACTGTGCGCAGCACACCGTACAAAGCGCTCGGAATGTACCATTCGGCAACGGAGAGAGGCGATCCCTGCCCGACAACGGGCTCACGGTCTGAAAGGGGGAGGCGGACGGGAAAACAAGGAGACAGGCATCCATTCCATCAAAATAGATAAAACAGAATCATAGATATAGACATCATTAATAAAATAGAGTAATAAATAATATATTCAAATATCCCTCCGCTCCTCCCCCTCTCCCTTCCCATCCCCTCGGCACCGTACTCGTCCGTTCGACCGTATATATTTACATCACCCTATTCATCTGGTTAATGAAACGTACATCGCCCCCGATTCTGTTTAGTCGCCATCGTTCTACGAGACGTCCTTCCCCTCGACTCTATCTCTCGCCACCGTCCCCGTCCGTCCGTCTCCCCCGATCGGACCGTGAGCCCGTCGGAGGGCGGGGACCGTCTCTGTCCGTCGCCGACTCGTCCGTTCCGAGCGCTCGGTCCGGTGCTCTGCACATAGTGAGCGCTCGATAAATACTATTGAATGAATGAATGAATACAAGGTGAGCAGGTCGTCCCACGTGGGGCTCCCAGTCTTCATCCCCATTTTCCAGATGAGGTCACTGGGGCCCAGAGAAGTGAAGTGACTCGCCCACAGTCACACAGCTGACAAGCGGCAGAATGGGATCCGAACCCATGACCTCTGACTCCCCAGCCCGGGCTCCTTCCACTGAGCCCCGCTGCTTCTCCACTTGAACACAGTGGGCATCGCTGACTCTCGGGGGGGGGCAACCCAGCCGCCCTCGCCCCGATTCCAAAGGTTCATTTGGTTTTGGGGGGTTTTTTAAACCGCGTTTGCTAAGGGCTTCCTACGTCCTTCTGCTCTCCCCACAGCCCTTGCGTATATTTGTAGATATTATTCTATTTCTTTGATGAGTGATGTCAATCTACCTATAATTCCACTTATTTTGACGCTACTGAAGCCGGTCTAGTTGCTTTGTTCTGTCGTCCGTCTCCCCCTTCTAGACCGTGAGCCCGTCGTCGGGCAGGGATCGTCTCTATCTGCGGCCGAATGTACTTTCCAAGCGCTCGGTCCGGTGCTCTGCGCACAGTAAGCGCTCCGTAAATACGACCGAATGCCGGGCACCGCTCCAAGCGCCGGGGCCGATACAAACCGGCTCATCGGGTCGGACGCTGTTCACGAACCACGTGCGTGGGGGGGGGGGGGGGGGGGGGGGGGGTGTCACAGCCATACTCCCATTTTACAGATGAGGGAACGGAGGCCCAGAAGAGTGAAGTGACTCACCCAAGATCACACAGCGGACAAGTGGCGGAGCCGGGACTGGAATCCGGGGGCTTCTGTCTCCCGGGCCCAGGCTCTAGCCACCAGGCCACACCGCTTACGGTACGCTGTGAGTCTGAGTGAAATTGTCACTATTCATTCAGTCGTATTCACTGAGCCCTTACTGGGTGCGGAGCACCGCACTAAGCGCTTGGAAAGTACGACTCGGCAACAGATAGAGACGATCCCTACCCAACAACGGGCTCACAGTCAAGAAGCGGGGAGACGGACAACGAAACAAGTAGACGGGCATCCCCACGAACGGGAGGGCCGGTTTTTCCCATCCATTTCGGTATTACTTTCACGGTTCCCTATTCGGACACTTCTAGACCGTGAGCCCGGCGTCGGGCAGGGACCGTCTCTTCCCGTTGCCGAACTGTACATCCCAAGCGCTCAGCACAGTGCCCTGCACACAGTAAGTGCTCAAAAAATACAATGGAATGAATGAATGAATGAATGAATGAATGAATGAATGAATGAATTCACATCGAGCTCTAACGCTCCTGAGCGGAAACGCACCCGGGGTCTACTGGATGGCGGCCCGTGCCGGAGGAGTGCAAGGATGATGACCGTCGCAAAGTGGCCTTTCAAATTCATTAGCGGCCAGAGGTAATTGGGAGCGTTTCTCTTTGGGTGACGGAGTCATTTAACTAAAGCCACCGCCGATCTGAATAACGGCCTAATGTTTTGAACGTCGATAACTGAATTCGCTTTCATCTTCGGAGACGAACGGAGGCCGCCGTTCTTTTGCGTCTCCTGCCGTCGGACCCCCGGCGCCAGTCCTCCCTCCCCATCGGCGGAGCGCCTCCCCCCCCCCCCCCCAACCCGCTCTACGCCCCCCATCTGTCCGTCCAGTCGTATTTAGTGAGCGTTTACTGGGTGCGGAGCATCGTATTAAGCGCTTGGGGGGGGACGACAGAACGACAGACACGTTCCCGCCCACGACGAGCTCACGGTCTAGAGGGGGAGGCAGGCATTAACATAAATAGATAGATAAATAAATCCCCTCTCCCCACACAGGGTTTCACGGCACAGTGGACGGAGCACAGGCCTGGGAGTCGGAAGGTCATGGGTTCTGATCCCGGCTCCACCGCTTGTCAGCTGTGTGACCCTGGGCGAGGCGCTTCACTTCTCTGTGCCCCAGTTACCTCATCTGTAAAATGGGGATGGAGTCCGTGAGCCCCGTGTGGGACGGGGACCGTGCCCAAGCCGATCCGCTTGTATCTACCCCAGCGCTTAGTACAGTGACCGGCTCACAGTGAGCGCTTAACCAACGCCGCCCTTATCATTGTTACGATCCCTCCTACCGGCTCTTACGGCCACATCCTCACGCCTGGTCGCTCTCCAGACCTGTACTTCATTTCGGCGTCCGTCGGTCTCCCGAGGGCGGAGGTCGTGTCTACCGGGCTCTCCCGAGTGCTCGGTCCTGCGCCCCGCCCGCGGCGGACCGGAAGCTCCTCGAGGGCAGGGGCTGCATCTACTGACACTAAGCGTCCTCTCCCAAGCGCTCACGGTGCTCTACCCGGAGTAGACCGGAAGCTCGTTGAGGGTAGGGACCGAGTCCCGTCCCAAGCATTCCCCTTAAGCTTGTCGTGGGCAGGGAAGAGCGTGGCGGAGTGGAGAGGGCCCGGGCCCGGGAGTCGGAAACCCGTGGGTTCTCATCCCGACTCCGCCGCTTGTCTTCTGTGACCTCGGGCGAGTCGCTTCACTTCTCTGGGCCTCCGTTTCCTCATCTGTGAAATGGGGATTGAGACTGCGAACCCCACGAGGGATAATCCGAGGACTCGTTTTCCACGGCCTCTCTCTCTCTCCCCCGGCCTCCTCCTCTCCACGGCCTCTCTCTCTCCACAGTCTATCGATCCACGGGCTCTCTCGCTCCATCGCCTCCCTCTCCACGGCCCGTCAACCCACGGCCTCTCTCTCCCTGGCCTCTCTCTCCACAGCCAGTCGATCCACGGCCTCCCTCTTCACGGCCTTTCGACCCACGGCCTGTCGGCCCAAGGCCTCTCTACCGACGGTCTATCGATCCACGGCCCCTCCACCCTCGGCCTATCGATCCAGGGCCTCTCTCCCGTCCGTCGATCCTCGGCCTCTCTCTCCGCGGCCTCTCTCTCTCCCCGGCCTCCTTCTCCACGGTCTGTCGATCCCCGGCCTCTCTACCGACGGTCTACGGATCCACGGCCTCTCTCCAGAGCCTAGCGATCCCCGGCCTCCCTCCCTGTCCGTCTATCGACCCTCGGCCTCTCTCTCCACGGCCTCCCTCTCTCTCTCCCTGGCCTCCTTCTCCACATCCTATCGATCCACGGCCTATCGATCCGGGGCCTCTCTACCGTCGGACTATCGATCCGCGGCCTCTCCCCCCTCTCCCTCTCCGCGGCCTCCCTCCCCGCGGCCTCGCTCTCCAGAGCCTCCCTCTCCGCGGCCTCTCGAGCCCGCGGTCGGACGGCTGTCCGGCGGCTGCTCTCCGAGCACCGGTGAGCAGTCCCTGCCGCCCGAGGGCTGGGAACGCAGCTGTCTCGTCGGCCCGTCCCCCCCCCCCCCCCCCCGCCTCTCCCCCGGTCCCCCGGGGTCCCCCCGATCCCCGGCGGGCCGGCGGACCTCCGGCTCCGCTCGCCGCGTTCGTCCGAAGGGCGCCTTTCGCGGGAGGCCGGGCCCGGGCTGAGGGCGCTGGACGGCAGAACCCGGGGAACCGGGGCGAGTGGGACGACCCGATCACCTTCTGGCTGCTTGTTCTGTTGTCTGTCTCCCCCTTCTAGACCGCGAGCGCGTTGACGAGTGGTTCTGTTGCCGAACCATACTTTCCACGAACTTAGCACAGGGCTCTGCACGCAGTAAGCGCTCAATAAATGCAACCGGATGAATGAATGAACACGAGTCATCGGGGCCGCCCGGCGGGAGGACAATGGAGCCTCCTTTCCTCCCATCCTTCCTTCCCTCCCTCCCTCCCTCCTTCCAGCGCACTCAGACCGGTTCACTCTCGTTCCCCAGCGAGCACATTACCGACGGGGGGAAAACCGTAATCACCTCTCATTACGAGACGGCCGACTTCTCCCTCCTCCCCTCCCCCCCCCCCCCCCCCCCGTAGAGACCGTCCGCCTCGCTGACATCACCACGGTTTCTTTGCTGACGGGCCGAAAGAGCGAACGTAGCGAAAATAACATCTGCAATGGACCTGGGAGCCGGGATTGTGTTCCAAAGAGCAGGGTCGGTGTGGGCACGTTATACACCCCTCGCTTTCTACTCTGCCTCGCTCCGAGAAGACGAGGCCATCTCCTTTTTGTGTTTAGCCACCGCGGGGTTTTAGTACATTTATTTTTGTGGGAAAATTTTTTTAAACAACCCCCCAAAAACCCAAGCTGTGGCCCTCTGAGGCTGTGATTGAACCACGCTCCTTTCGACCGCCTGAATTATGTGAAGACATTAATTACCGTTGATTTATTTATGGTCTCGTCTGTTCTCCCTCTCTGGACCGTGAGCTCCCCGTGGGCAGGGGATGCGTCCGCTTATTTTTATATCGGCCTCTCCCGGGCGTTCAGAACGCCGTTTGACACACAGCGAGCGCTCGATCGGTACGATTAAATGAATGAAGTTAGGTAATGATCATCGTCAGGATAGCAACAGTATCCGTGAAGCGCTCACTATGTGTCGAACAATGTTCTGAGCACCGGGGTAGATACGAGATAATCGGGTCACCCGTTCATTCATGCGATCGTATTCATTAATAACGACGATGACAATCACGGTATCTGTTAAGCACTTACTACGTGCCAAGCGCTGTTCGAAGCGCTGGGGCAGACACGAGGCGATCAGGTCGCCCCACGTGAGGCTCACGGGCTTAATCCCCATTTTACAGATGAGGTAACTGAGGCACAGAGAAGTTAAGCGACTCGCCCGAAGTCACGGAGCGGACAAGGGGGTGGAGCCGGGATTAGGACCCGCAACCTCTGACTCCCGAGCCCGGGCTCCTTCCGCTAAAGCCACGCTGCTTCTCATAAGCAGCTTACTGAAGCACTTATTAAGTTTATTAAGCTTACTGGGTGCTTAGTGTGGGCGGGGCACTGTACTAAGCACTTGGGAAAGTACAATACAACAATAACTAGCGGCATTCCCTGCCCACAACGAGCTCACATCAATTCAGGTATCAATAAGGACATATAAAATTACAGAGACCGTCCTTGCCCCGCGTGGGGCTCCCATTCTTAATCCCCGTTTTACGGATGGGGAAACTGTGGCGTAGAGAAGTGAAGTGACTCGCCCAAGGTCGCACAGCAGACAAGCGGCGGAGCCGGGATTAGAACCCAGGTCCTTCGGACTCCCAAACCCGTGCCCTAGCCATTAGGCGGCGCGGCTGCCCGGGTGTTTCTCTCTTTCCACCGCCCGTCTTTACGGCCGAAACGGTTGCATCCCTTCCTGTGAAACTGATCTTTTAAAAACAACAACAACAAATAAAACACAGCCTGCTTTCCACTTTAAATGACTTGAGCTTTCAGGCACAGACGTGCGATTCTGACCAACGACGGGCACGTCAATTTATCTCGCGCCCGTCGCTAATCGCGACCCACTCCCGGCGATCGCCGCCTTCGATGAAGTCTTGGGTTATCACGTAAGGAACCTAATTTAAAACAGGAATTGAGCCGTAAAACTTACATTGCACAGACGACGACCAAAGTCAATTTCGTCACGGTTTTAAAAGAGCCGAACTCCGGTCCGGCCTCGCCGCCCCGGTCCCCGCCGACCCACGCAAACACACACACATACACAAAAAATACGCGAAGGACGCCTGAAGGCACCCACACACACTCCTGTGGCTTGTTTCTGTGTGTGAGAACCGGGTTTTCTTTGTCTCGTTTCGGGTTAACTCACAACCAGGTTATCTCGCACCCCCAGGAACGAAAAACCAGATATAGTTACACCTAGAAGCCTGAAAACTATGTTTCAGACACAACAGAATATGTATAATTAACCAAAAAAAAAAAAAAAAAAAAGAATCAGCTATAGGTCCTCCTCCTCTCTTCGACGGCCCGAGTAAGAATTCGCTGCAGTATTTTACATAAAGACCGAATTCCAAAACCAGCCCAGCTGATGCGATGATCTGTCGGAAGACTAGGAAAACTACGGACGTAAGCGGAAAGGAACCGGGATTCACACGACGGAACCCACGTGTCGATCGACAACTGGCTACTTAGGGCAGGGGCGGAGGCGGCCAGGTTCGGGTCGCTTGGGCAATCTTTACGTCGGTAATTTTTAAAAGGATTTCACGGGGTACTTTTAAAGCATCAGATCGGGGCCTAACGATCTGGCAACGGAGCAAAAAAGCGTCGTCCAGGGCAAATGGGCAGAGCTGGTGATCATCATAATAATAGCAATGGTGGCATTTAAGCGCTTGCCATGTGCCAAGCACCGTTCTAAGCACCGGGGGGGTACAAGGCGATCGGGTTGTCCCGCGGGGGGCTCACGCGTCTAACCCCCATTTGACAGATGAGGTAACCGAGGCCCAGAGAAGTGAAGGGACTCGCCCTAAGTCACACAGCCGGCAAGCGGCGGAGCCGGGATTGGAACCCAGGACCCCTGGCTCCCAAGCCCGGGCTCTTTCCAAGGAGCCGCGCGGCTTCCAGAAGACGGTAGAGGATGCCTGTTTTAAGGGGCTCTGGATTCCCTCCTTTAGGCTTTGGGGGGGGGGGGCGAGGGGGAGATTTGGCTAGGAGAGGCAGGACACCCCCACGGCTCTCTCTCGCACCTAATTTTAAATGCCTTGCAAAACTAGAACCCGGTGCCAAAATCCACACGACCTCTGATTTGGAGTCGATCCTATGACAGATTTAAACCCGCGTGAGATACTGACGTGGAAGGGAAAGAAAACCACACCCCGCCGTGAAGAAAACCCAGAACCGAGGGGCAGCGTGGCCTCCTCGGCAGGGCGTGGGCCTGGGAGTCGGAGGGACCTGGGTTCTAATTCCGGCTCTGCCACCCGTCTGCCGCGGGACCCTGGGCGATTCACTTCACTTCATCGGCGCTCAGTGGAAGGAGCCCGGGCTCAGGAGTCAGAGGTCGTGGGTCCGAATGCCGGCTCCGCCACTCGTCAGCCGGGCGACTTCGGGCGAGTCGCTTCACTTCTCTGGGCCTCGGTTCCCTCCTCTGGAAAATGGGGGTGAGGACTGTGAGCCTCAAGTGGGACGACCCGATTACCCTGTATCTCCCCCGGCGCTCAGAACGGCGCTCCGCACATAGTAAGCGCTTCACGAATGCCAACATTATCATCCTCCGGCCTGTACCCTTTCCCCTCGGCCTCGCCGCTTCCCCCGTGGACGGGATCGTGTCCGCCGACTCCGCTGTGCCGTACACTCCCAAGGGCTCTGTCCGGTGACCCGCACATAGCGAGCGTTCGAGAGGGCAAGTCGCTTCACTTCTCTGGGCCTCGGTTACCTCATCTGTAAAAATGGGGATTAAAAAACTGTGAGCCCCTCGCGGGACGGCCCGATGACCCCGTATCTCCCCCGGCGCCCAGAACGGCGCCCTGCACGTAGTAAGCGCCCAACGGATGCCGTCGTTATTATCATTAACTATCAGCGACTGACCGACCGATCTGTCGGTCTCCGCGCTTCGTAGGCGGCGGATATATCCGGAGCTTCCGCGGGACTCTTCCCAACGGTTAGGACGGCGCGTAGCACCCGGGGTGCTCGATCTGCACCAATCCATCAATGGGCCTTGAGGGCTCACCGTGGCGTGCGGGACACTGTACTGAGCGCTTGGGAGAGTACGCCGCAACAGAGTCGGTAGACGTCCGCAGCGTGGCTCAGCGGAAAGAGCCCGGGCTCGGGAGTCAGGGGTCACGGCTTCGACTCCCGGCTCCGCCCCTCGTCAGCCGTGTGACCGTGGGCGAGTCACTTCACTTCTCTGGGCCTCGGTGACCTCATCTGGAAAAGGGGGGTGAAGACCGTGAGTCTCACGTGGGACAACCCGATCACCTTGTATCTACCCCCGGCGCTTAGAACGGTGCTCTGCACAGAGTAAGCGCTTAACAGACACCAACGGTATTACTATTATCATCGGCCGTTACTCCCAGGACGGATTTTGCTTTGAGATGGCTATTTTTAAGTTGCCGTGAAACTCTCGGGGCGATCGCGGGAGGACTCCCGCGGAGCCGAAGCGAGGAAGAGCGCTTCGCTCTGAAATACGTCGGCGCCACTCCGAAGAACGTTTCCACACGTTCGCCTAGACGGCCCGCCGGGGGAGCACAAGCCATTCCCTTCGCGAAACGCCGCGACGCGTTATCGCGGGTGGTTTTCCTCAGGGCCCAGATGGTTCCAAAGAGTATTCGCCGATCGCCCCGCCGAGTCACGGAATGATTTCCGTCGACAGAAGAAATCAACGGGGCTGACATTTTAATTTGAAAGCACTGCGGTGGATTGTAATGACGGTATTCGCTGGGCGCTCACTACGTGCCGAGCACCGTTCTGAGCGCTGGGGTAGACACGAGGCAATCAGGTCGTCCCACATGGGGCTCGGGGTCTTCATCCCCATTTGACAGATGAGGGAACCGAGGCTAAGAGAAGTGACGTGACTTACCCGGGGTCACACGGCGGACAGGTGGCGGAGCCGGGATTGATAATAATAATAATGATGATGATGTTGGTATTTAAGCGCTTACTATGTGCACAGCACTGTTCTAAGCGCCGGGGGAGATAGAGGGAAATCAGGCCGTCCCACGTGAGGCTCACGGTCTTAATCCCCATTTGACAGATGAGGGAACTGAGGCACAGAGAAGTGAAGTGACTCGCCCAAGGTCACGCAGCAGACAAGTGGTGGAGCCGGGATTAATAATAATAATAATAATAATAATAAAAATAATGATGTTGGTATTTAAGCGCTTACTATGTGCAGAGCGCCGATCTAAGCGCTGGGGGAGATACAGGGTGATCGGGTCGTCCCACGTGAGGCTCACGGCCTTCATCCCCATTTTACAGATGAGGGAACTGAGGCCCGGAGAAGCGAAGCGACCCGCCCGAGGTCACCCAGCCGACAAGTGGCGGAGCCGGGAGTAGCACCCACGACCTCCGACTCCCAAGCCCGGGCTATTTCCATTAAGCCACGCCGCTTCTACCCGCCCTGGGTGCCGGGCACCGTACCCGACTCTCGACGGATCACAACAGATTCGGGAGGCGCGATCCCTGCCTACAGGAAGCTAAGGGTCCGCCCGTCGATCGACGGCATTTATCCGCCGCGTATTCCGTTAAGAGCGCCGTCCCAAGCGTTCGGAAAAGTACAACGGAGTTAGCAGGCGCGTCCCCCGCCCTCGGCGCGCTGACGGTCCAGAAGGGGGAGACGGACGTCGACGTCGATCGACCATTTATAAAATCCGATTTACGGCGACGTGCGGCGGTGCGGGGCGGATATCCAACGCCCAGAGGTCGCGGATCCAAATGCGCGGGTGAGGCCGAGGGGACAGCGAGCCGGGGAAGGGAGGGGGCAGTCGGGGAAGGCCTCCTGGGGGAAGCGCTCCGAGGGCGGGCGGAGCGGCGAGACCGGGGAGACCCCCGCGGGGCGAAGAGCCGACGCGGTCGACGGCAGCCGGCGAACCTCGAGGTCCGTCGACCCGAAAGCCCCGGGCCGCCCGATTCGACCGACGGGGAGTCGAGCTCTTCCTCCCCGTCCTTCCCCCCTCGGCTCGTCCCTCGTCCCCCGGGCACTGCCGGCCCGCCTCCGCGATCGCCCCCGAGAGAAATCCGGACACCCGACGCAAAACCTGGAGCGACGGATCACGGAGGATCTCCCGCTTAACCGTGAACGACAGCGACTCCCTTCCCTCGTTGACTCCCCACGCCTGTCGGCTCCACCGCACGTCCTCGACTTAAATCCCGCCTTAAACCCGCGGGGCTCCCGACTCCCTCCACCCCCGTCATAAAATCTAGCCCCGTCCCCAGATCTTCCTCGCCCGATACCCACCTACCCTCATCCTTGCGTATGTAGCCATGATCCTATTTATCTATTTTGATGGTACGGGCGCCTACTTGTTTGGTTTTGTCGTCTTACTCCCCCTCCTGGGCCGTGAGCCCTCGGGGCAGGGACTGTCTCTGTCGCTGAACTGCACTTTCCAAGCGCTTAGCACAGTTCTCTTCACACGGTCAGTGCTCAATAAATACCGGCGAATGAACGAAACGAACAATTCGCCTGCTCCCCAGGGCTGGCGAGCAGCACGGCCCAGTGGCCGGAGCCCGGGCCCGGGCGTCGGAGGACCCGGGTCCCAATACCGCCTCGGCCACTAACCCGCTGCGTGACCTCGGGCGAGTCACCTAACTTCTCCGGGCCTCCGTTTCCTCCTGCGGAAAACGGGGTACACGCCCTGTTCCCGCACCCCCCCGAGATCGTGAGCCCCATACCGGGCAGGGACTGTGTCCGAGCTTTACCACGATTATCGTCATCATCATTATATCTGCTAGGCGCTTTCACGTCGAGGCCGTTCTAAGCACTGGGCGCTATCCACGTCGGACATCGTTATGCGGCATATTCATCCGTTCATTTAATCGTATCCATCGAGCGCTTAGCGTGTGCACAGCACCGTGCCGAGCGCCTGGAAAGTACAATTCGGCCACGGATAGAGACGCTCCCTGCCCAACGACGGGCTCACGGTCTAGAAGGGGGGAGACGGACGGCAGAACGAAACAAGCAGACGGGCGTCGACAGCATCAAAATAAATGAAAGAGAATTATAGATATATACATGTGATTAATAAAATAAATAGAATAATAAATAGGTACAAATAAGCACCAGCGCCGCGGGGCGGGGAAGGGGGCAGAGCGGAGGGAGGGAGTCGGGGCGACGGGGAGGGGAAGAGGAGGACTTAGTACAGTCCTCTGTTCCGTGAGCTCGTTGAGGGCAGGGAGTGTGTCACTTTATCGTTCTAGCATCCTCTCCCAAGCGCTCAGTACAGTGCTTTGTACATAGTGAGTGCTCAATAAATACAACTGAATGAATTCTGTACTCTCCCAAGTGCTCAGAACAGTGCTCTGCACACAGTGAGCGAATACCGTGCTGGATACACACTAAGAGCCGAAGCGATGCCTCAATCATTTTGACTGGCGATAGCGTAGTGCTTCGGTAATTATTACGACCATGGCAAAATAATAATAAGGTCGGTATCTGTTAAGCGCTCGCTACGTGCCAAGCGCCGTTCTAAGCGCTGGGGGAGATACGAGGTCATCAGCTGGTCCCGGTGGGGCTCGCGGCCTTCATCCCATTTTACCGATGAGGTCAACCGAGGCCCAGAGAAGTGAAGCGACTCGCCCAAGGTCACGGCGGGCAAGTGGGAGATTAGAACCCGCATCCTCTGACTTCCAAAGCCAGGCTCAGAAGCAGCGTGGCTCAGTGGAAGGAGCCCGGGCTTGGGAGTCGGGGGTCGGGGGTTCGAACCCCGGCTCTGCCCCTCGTCAGCCGGGTGACCGTGGGCGAGTCGCTTCACTTCTCTGGGCCTCAGTTCCCTCGTCTGTTAAATGGGGATGAAGACCGTGAGCCTCACGCGGGACCACCCGATGACCCCGTACCTCCCCCGGCGCTCAGAACGGTGCTCTGCACAGAGTAAGCGCTTAACGAATACCAACGTTATTATTACGCCGCGACTTCCAAGACGCCTCAAGGCAAACGTACGAATACAAGCCCCGTATCTGAGCGAGCGTCGATATCGACTCGCTGTGACGGAACAGTGGACGTTGGCTTTCACACCACGGCGAAAACAAATTAGGTCGACGACACAGTCACCGCCTCAGCGTGGCACTCTCTCTGTATTTCATTCATTCACTCGTTCAAAAGTATTTATTGAGCGCTCACTATGTGCAGAGCACTGTACTAAGCGCTTGGAACGGACAGACCGGCGACAGATAGAGACCGTCCCTGCCCAACGACGGGCTCACGGTCTAAACGGCGGAGACGGACGGCAAAGCCCAAGAGAACAGAACGAAACGAGACAACATCATCGAGGTAAATAGAATCAAGGAGATATATTTCATATCGCTGCCGTTGGAGATGAATCTCTGGAGAACATTCTCCCGCAAAACTCAGCTTTTCCTGCTCGTTGTCTCGGAGGGTAGTATATTTACGTTTGTGATTTCACATGATTTCCTTGGAGACGGAGAGGGGGCACAAACAAAGACTCTCGACGTCATTCCGGAAACGGGGAGAAACGAAGGACGGACTGGAAATATCTAGGATTGAAACGCGACGGTGCCTGGCGAGATTGGTGACTGTCGGGAGAATGCTTCTGGAAAAGGGTCTGCGGAATATATAACGATAACAACACCGATGGCATCTGTGAAGCGTGGCTCAGTGGAAAGAGCCCGAGCTTGGGAGTCCGGTCATGGGCCCGAATCCCGGCTCCGCCACCCGTCAGCTGTGTGACTGTGGGCAAGTCACTTAACTTCTCTGGGCCTCAGTTCCCTCGTCGGTAAAACGGGGATTAACCGTGAGCCTCACGTGGCACGACCTGATGACCCCGTATCTACCCCAGCGCTTAACCGATACCGGCGTTATTATTAAGCGCTTACTATGTGCCGAGCACCGTTCTAAGCGCTGGGGTAGATACAAGGTCATCAGGTCGTCCCACGCGGGGCTCACGGTCTTCATCCCCATTTTACAGACGAGGTAAGTGAGGCACAGAGAAGTGAAGAGGCTTGCTCAAGGTCACACAGCAGGCAAGCGGCGGAGCCGGGATTAGAACCCAGGTCCTCTGACTCTCTCGACCCGGGGCTCTTTCATTCATTCAATAGTATTTATTGAGCACTTACTATGTGCAGAGCACCGTACTAAGCGCTTGGAACGGACAATTCGGCAACAGATAGAGACCGTCCCCGCCCAACGACGGGCTCACGGTCTAAACGGGGGAGACGGACAGGCGGGAACAAGACGACGTCATCACGCTAGATAGAATCGAGGGGAGGGACACCTCGTTAACAAAATAAATAGGGTCCTAAAAATAGATACAAATGAGCACAGTGCTCTCCGCTCGGCCACGCTGCTTCTCGCATCCTTAACGTATCACATGATATCGTGCTCTCCCAGGTGCGTAGTACAGCGCTCTGCACGCGGCAAGTGCTCAAGGAATACGACTGACCGATTGGAAAGTCCAATCGGTTGGGCTTCCGAGGCAGTCGTGTGGGAAGAGTCTCCCAGATGGAAACATCCCGCTCTAAGAGATGAGCAATTTGCCAGGGTCGTGCCTTGCTTTTCCTGTTTTGGTAATTAACTCCCATTATCGGCAGTAACAGTACCATCGTTATTATTATACTTATTTCCTTCCTGTGCGTCGAGCACCGTTCTAAGTGCCGGGACAGACACAAGACGATCCGGTCGGACGCAGCCCCCGGCCCTCAGGAAACTCCCCGTCCAGGCAAAGAAAGTTTATCTTCTAAACAGTGGTACTTATCGAGCGCTTAGCGTGCGGCCGTCGCCCTACAACGCCGTCCCAACTCTCATTCTCTTCAGAGGAGCCTACGCGCAAATCTCCGCCGAAAACGGCGAAGCGGAGATTTCATTTGTCGGCCCGTACCGGGCGGAATTTAGGACCGACGTGCCGAGTGGGAGACACTGAGTCTGGCCAGGTCGGTAGGCAGGAGAGTTGATTTGGGAGGGGAGGAGTCCTGTCTCAAGGTAAGGCAGGATAATAATAAAAACGATAACGACGGACGACGGTATCCGTTAAGCGTCCGCTACGTGCAAAGCGACGTCCCGAGCGCCGGGACGGAGACGGGGCCATCAGGTCGTCCCGCGTGGGGCTCCCGGTCTTCGTCCCCGCTGTCCGGATGAGGTCACCGAGGGACAGGGAAGCGACTCGTCCGAAGTCACAGAGCCGGTAAGTGGAGGGGGCGGGATTAGAACCCACGACCTCTGACTCCCAAGCCGGGGCTCTCGCCCCTAAACCACGCGGCTTCTCGGGAAGAATCCGACGCGCCCACCGTACCGGAATCGAAACGACGAAGGCCGGGGAATGATCTACGCCGGCCCCGTTAAGAGCCGTGGGCTTAAAATTTACTCGTTCATTAATGGTATTCACTGAGCGCTTACCGTGCGCGGAGCGGCGCGGTGAGCGCTTGGAATGGACGGTTCGGCAACGGATAGGGCCCGTCCCTGCCCGGCGACGGGCTCACGGTCTCGACGGGAGCGGTGCGGTCCCTCTAAACCGACGAGACGGCTTATTCGGCATTCACGTTGGGGCTCCACGACCTTCGGTCTGGAAAAACGGGGACCTTTCTAACTTTCCGTCAGTCACGGACCGTCCCGTTTCATCTTCCCCTGCGCGGTTCTGCTCGGCTGAAGGTGCGCGGAATTGAGGCCAGAGACCCACACGGTCACCGGACGGCGACGCGGAACTACGGCGCCGGACGGGATACGACTCGCCCGGGGAGAGGGCCACCCCACGAACGAACCCGTTCAACGGGACACTGAAGCATCGGCGGCGAGCCGTTTTCAACCCCGGGGTAGCCAGCGCGACTTCAGAGTTCCACCTAAGGGTCGAATCGATCCTTCCGTCGACGGGACCTTCCCGCTTCCGTCTCTTCCGGTTTTGGGATCCGGGCCGGCCGCGCTTCCCGCGCGCCAGGAACCGTACCGAGCGCCGCGGCAGGTCCAGGCCGATCGGGCTGGACGCGGTCCGTGCCCCCCACGGGGCCCACGCTCTGAATCCCCATTTCCCGGATGCGGGAACCGAGGCACGAGGGAGCGAAGCGGCTCGTCCGAGGTCACGCGGCAGACGAGGGGCAGGGGCGGGATCAGAGAAGCAGCGCGGCTCGGTGGAAAGGGCACGGGTTACGGAGTCGGAGGTCACGGGCTCGGATCCCGGCTCCGCTGCTGCGTGACCTCAGGCAAGTCACTTGGCTTCTCGGTGCCTCAGTCACCCCATCTGTAAAATGGGGATTAAGACCGGGAGCCCCACGAGGGACGACCCGATCATCCCGCATCTCCCCCGGCGCTCAGAACAGTGCTCGGCACATAGGGAGCGCTTAACGGATACCAACGTTATTATTGTTAGAATCCAGGTCCTTCGGACTCCCAGGCCCGGGTTCTAACCCCTAGGCCACGCTGCCGTTCCTCTAGGCCCGGCTAGGCTCCGAGACCTTACAGAACACTCTTCTTATACCCACGGGAATACTTATTGCACGCTCCCTGTGTGAACTAGAAAAAACATTCAAGCAACGTTTCTCGCATAACCCGGGGAGGCTCGACCGTAGACGCCGCAGAGCAGAGAGGCCCTGGCATTTTATTTCCCCCCGAGCACAGTGAACCTCAAAATGTAATGTTCGCTTCTCCTCGTCTACACCCTCCACTACCTATTAAAAAGAATGACGGTATCCGTTAAGCGCTTACTACACGCCAGGCGCCCGGGAGGGCGCGAGCAAATCGGGTTGGACGCGATCTCGAGCCCCATTTTACAGATGAGGGAACTGAGGCCCAGAGAAGTGAAGTGATCTGCCCGAGGTCACACAGCAGACATGTGGCGGGGCCGGGATTCGAACCCATGGTCTTCTGACTCCCAGGCCCGTGCTCTACCCGCTACAGCGCGCTGCCTCTCAATGCATCTACTGGTCAGAAAGCCCATTTGGGAAGAATCGAGTCTCTCTTCTCATTCATTCATTCGATCATATTTACTGAGTGCTAACTGCGTGCAGAGCACTGTACTGAGCGCTTGGGAAAGTACAGTAAAACAATAAACAGTGACGACATCCCCCGCACGCAACGAGCTCACAGTCTACCGTCTCTCTCCCGCCCTTCTCTCTCCCTCTCCCTCTTTCTCCTCTCTCTGTTCTCTCTCTCTCTCAACTCTCTCTGTTCTCTTTTCTCTCCCTCCCTCTTCTTTCTGTTCTCTCTCCTCTCTGTTCTCCTCTCCCTGTTCCCTTTCTCTCCTCTCTCCTCTCCCTGTTCTCCTTCTCTGTTTTCTTTCTCTCTCTCCTCTCCCCGTTCTCTTTCTCTGTGAAGCGGCGTGGCTCGGTGGAAAGGGCCCGGGCTTCGGAGTCAGAGGTCACGGGTTCGACTCCCGGCTCTGCCACTCGTCAGCTGGGTGACCGTGGGCGAGTCGCTTCGCTTCTCTGGGCCTCAGGTGCCTCATCTGGAAAACGGGGATTAACCGTGAGCCTCACGCGGGTCGACCCGGTGACCCTATATCTGCCCCAGCGCTTAGAACGGCGCTCGGCACGTAGTAAGCGCTTAAAAACTACCAACATTATTCTCTTTCCTCTCCCTTTTCTTTCTCTGTTTTCTCTCCTCTCTCTGTTCTTTCTCTCTCTCCTCTCCCTGTTCTTTCTCTCCTTTGCCTGTTCTCTCTCTCTGTTTTCTCCTCTCTCTGTTCTCTTTCTCTCCTCTCCCTGTTTTCTCTCCTCTCCCTGTTCTCTCTCTCCTCTCTCTGTTCTTTCTCACTCTCCTGTCTCCCTCTTTCTCTCTCCTCTCCCTGTTCTCTTTCTCTGTTCTCTCTTTCTCTCTCCTCTTGGTTCTCTCTCTCTCTCCTCTCCCTGTTCTCTTTCTCTGTTCTCTCTCTTCTCTCCCGGGGGTTCTTTCTCTCCTCTCTCTGTTCTCTCTTTCTCTCTCTCCTCTCCCTGTTCTTTCTCTCCTCTCCCCGTTCTCTTTCTCTGTTCTCTCTCTTCTCTCCCTGGTCTTTCTCTCCTCTCCCCATTCTCTTTCTCGGTTCTCTCTCTCTCCTCTCCCTGTTCTCTTTCTCTGTTCTCTCTTTCTCTCTCTCCTCTCCCTGTTCTCTCCTCTCCCTGTTCTCTCCTCTCCCCGTTCTCTCTCTCTTCTCCCTGTTCTTTCTCACTCTCCTGTGTCCCTCTTTGTCTCTCTCCTCTCCCTGTTCTCTTTCTCCGGTCTCTCTCTCCTCTCCCTGTTCTTTCTCTCCTGTCTCTGTTCTCTCTCTCGTCTCTTCTCTCTGTCCTCTCCTCTCTCCTTCTCCCTCCCTCCCTCGCTGAGCTCCAATCCGCAGCCTTCCCTCTCCCCTGGATCCCGAGCTTCCCCGATGCCCGCGATAACAGATGGCCCATTGTACCCGCCAGCTTCCCGCGATGGACTGGGAGAGGCCCGACAATGCAGTGACTGCAGACATTTCCACAGTGCCGGCCGGCGGGGCATCCGCCGACCGACCCGCCCGCGGGGCCCCGGAGAATCCCCTCCCCGCCTGCCCCCGCCCCCGCCGCGGAACCCACCCTTTCCTCTCCTAAAACGACCCGGCCTCGTAGAGGGCGGGCAACGGATGCGGAGAAGGCGGTGATACGTGAGGGTGCATTTCGACCATCCGAAAATCCCCAGAGGGACGGATGGAAATAAACGCTTCGCCGATTAAAAGTCAATCGGGGCGAGGCGAATAACGTCAAGTAGGCAAGCCCGGGCTACCTCACTCCCGGGCACCGGGGTGTGTGATCTCCCCGCGGGAAAAAGCCGACGGACGAAAGAGATCGAGCTGCATCCGGGCTTTCCGGGATGGGGGCGGAGAGACTCGCATCCGCGAACGAACGAACCGACGGCCTATTCGGTGACCGTCCTCGGCTTGAAAACCTATCGCGGCTGATGTCTAATCGGCCGGAACCGGAGCCCGGAGATGGAAAAGGAACAGCGTGACCTAGCGGCTGGAGTCCGGCCCTGGGAGTCAGGAGGACCTGGGTTCCGGTCCCGCCTCCGCCTCTTGTCTTCTGGGTGACCTCGGGCAAGTCGCTTGACCTGTCCGGGCCTCAGTTCCCCGATCCGGAAAATGGGGGTTACAGCCGCGAGCCCACGTCGGACGCGGACTGCTCCCGACCCGATTACCCTGCGACTACCTCAGTGCTTAGAACGGTGCCTGGCGCACAGTGAGCGCTTAACCAACAGCAGGGGAAAAAAGGAGTCTCGTAGGTGGGAGACGGTCTCTCAAATTCAGGCCCTCTGGAGCCTTTGACGAGGGATTCGGCGATACTCCAAATTCCGAAAAAGAGTAAATTCTGCCTAGGCTCCTCGGGCCCCCCCTAAGAGCACTGTACCGGTGAGGAGAGGAACGATTTAAGAAAGCAGAAGGCTTCGGGGCTTAGTAGAGTTCCTGGCCCATAGTAAGCGCTTAACAAATGCCACGAGTATTCTTCTTCTTCTTCTTCTTATCACTATTGTTATTATTATTAAGGCGCCTTCCCGGCAGCAACGGGCTCCACTGTCTCTCAGGAGTCCGAAGAAAGCCGTGCCCTTCAAATTGCCTGACTTCCTAATAACAGTAATTAATAATAATTATGGTCTTTGTTAAGCGCTCACCATGTGCCAAGCACCGGAGTAGATACGAGTTAACCGAGTTGGACACGGTCCCTGTCCCACCCTGGGCTCCCACTCTTAATCCCCATCTTTTCCAGACGAAGTAGCTGAGGCATAGAGAAGAAGTTCGTTCATTCATTCATTCATTCATTCATTCAGTAGTATTTACTGAGCGCTTACTGCGTGCAGAGCACCGTGCTAAGCACTTGGAATGGACGAATCGGTAACGGAGACAGTCCCGGCCCTCCGACGGGCTCACGGTCTAATCGGGGGAGACGGACGGACGAGAACGATGGCGATGAAGAGAATCGAGGGGACGAACGTCTCACCGAAACAATAGCATATTAACAGAATCGAGGCCATGTACATCTCATTAACAAAATAATAGAATCGAGGTGAGGTACATCTCATTAAAGTGAGATGTGACTGACCCAAGAAGTGACCGGCCCAAGTTCACACAGCAGAGAAGGGGCGGAGCGGGATCGGGACCCGGGACCTACCGACTCCCAGGCCCACGCTCTATCCACTACAGCACGCCGCTTCCCCAACCAATCGATCGAGGGTGTCCGTCGAGCGCTCGGCGGGTGCAGAGCCCTAGAATAAGCGCTTGGGAGAGGACGACACGACCCGGTCGGTGGACGCGTTTCCCCGCCCGAAGCGAATCGTCCTCGGGGAGTCGGAGAGCCGGGCTGACTCTAACTAGGATCCCCGACAGTGCCACCTCAGCACTTTGGAATCATTTTCGTTTTGCTGAGACGAAGCTTTTCTCCCGTAACGGAAAACCCTTATTCGACCCACGCCATCAGACCCCAGAAATCTCCGTCGCAGAAACGTAAAGAAAGGCTGTCGCTCGCGTTCGCCGGCTAGGTTTCGAGCACCCGCGGGGCTCAGGAGAGCTATTTTAAGGCTAGACGCCGCTCTGCCCGAGCTCTGCGCTCCGTCCCGTTTCATCTGAAAACCCCCGCGGAAACACCTTCCGCCGATCAGGTTGAGCATTTCTTAATCCCTTCCAGACAGAAATTTACTCCCGTCGAAACTCACCCGTCCGACGGTCACTTCCGTTCGGACCTGAGCTCGGAAAGGCAGACCGCGGGAGGGGGGGAAATAAAAGCCCCAGAAGAAACGAAGCCATAGTGGTAAAGAGCGGTCGGAGAGAGCTGTGTCCGGAGAGCCCGCGGGGAGCGCTTTTCGTTCATTCGTTCATCCGATCGTATCTACTGAGCGCTCACCGTGTGCCGAGCACCGTGCTGAGCGCTGGGGAAAGGACGATAAAGGCAACAGAGAGACGATCCCCGCCCACAACGAGCTCGCGGTCGGGGGGGGGGGGGGGACGGGGGAAGACGGATATCAATACGAGTGACCAGAGAGCCGTATAAATACATATTTACAGCCCCGTGGGGAGAGCTCCACGGGGAGAACTCGGTGGAGTTCTCCCTCCCCTCCCCAAAGCACTTGTGTATATCTGTATATATTATTTATTACTCTATTTATTTTATTAATGACGTGTCTATATGATTCTCTTTATCTCGACGGTATCGAGGCCTGACTACTTGCTTTGTTCCGTTGTCCGTCTCCCCCTTTCGGACCGTGAGCCCGTTGCCGGGCCGGGATCGTCTCTCCGTGCGGCCGGACTGTCCATTCCAAGCGCTCAGTCCGGTGCTCTGCGCGCAGTAAGCGCTCGATAAACGCCTCGGGACGAATTCATGAATGAGAGCTCTGTGGGGAGAGCCCGTGGGGAGAGAGCCCTGTGGGGGGACAACTCCGTGGGGAGAGCTCCACGGGGAGAGACCTGAGGGGAAAGCTCTGCAGGGAGAGAGCTCTGTGGAGAGGACTCCGTGGGGAGAGGCCTGTGGGGAGAGAGCTCTGTGGAGACAGCTCCGTGGGGAGAGCGCCACGGAGAGAGCTCCGAGGGGAGACCCCCGTGGGAAGAGCTCCACGGGGACAGCCCCGTGGGGAGAGCTCTGTGGGGGGAGAGCCCCGTGGAGAGAGCTCTGCGAAGAGAACTCCGTGGGGAGAGTCCCGTGGGGAGAGAGCTCCGCGGGGTGAGAGCTCCGCGGAGAGAGAGCTCCGCGGAGAGAGAGCTCTGCGGAGAGAGCTCTGCGGAGAGAGCTCTGAGGGGAGACCCCTGGGGGGAGAGCTCCACGGGGAGAGCCCCGTGGGGAGAGCTCTGTAGGGGGACCCCTGTGGGAAGAGCTCCAAGGAATGAGCCCCGTGGGGAGAGCCCCATGAAGAGATCTGTGGGGAGAGAGCTCTGCGGAGAGAACTCCGTGGGGAGAGTCCCGTGGGGAGAGAGCTCCGCGGAGAGAGAGCTCCGCGGAGAGAACTCCGTGGGGAGAGGCCTGTGGGGAGAGCCCCACGAAGAGAGATCTGTGGGGGGAGAACTCTGCGGAGAGAGCTCCGTGGGGAGAGCCCTGAGGGGAAAGTTCTGCAGGGAGAGAGCTCTGCGGAGAGAACTCCGTGGGGACAGTCCCGTGGGGAGAGAGCTCCGTGGGGTGAGAGCTCCGCGGAGAGAGAACTCCGCGGAGAGAGAGCTCTGCGGAGAGAGCTCCGCGGGGAGAGCGTCACGGAGAGAGCTCTGAGGGGAGACCCCTGTGGGGAGAGCTCCACGGGGAGAGCCCCGCGGGGAGAGCTCTGTAGGGGGACCCCCGTGGGGAGAGCTCCACGGAACGAGCCCCGTGGGGAGAGCCCCATGAAGAGAGCTCTGTGGGGAGAGAGCTCTGTGGAGAGAACTCCACGGGGAGAGTCCTGTGGGCAGAGAGCTCCGGGGAGAGAGCTCCGTGAGAAGAGCGCCGGGGAGAGAGCCCCGTGAGAAGAGCGCCGGGGAGAGAGCCCCGTGGGGAGAGCCCCGTGGGGAGAGCCCCGTGGGGAGAGCTCCACGGAACGAGCCCCGTGGGGAGAGCCCCATGAAGAGAGCTCCGTGGGGAGAGAGCTCTGCGGAGAGAGCTCCGTGGGGAGAGCCCTGTGGGGAAGGCTCTGTAGGGAGAGCCCCATGGAGAGAGAGCCCCGTGAAGAGAGCTCCGTGGAGAGGGCTCCGTGGGGAGAGCGCCACGGACAGAGCTCCGAGGGGAGACCCCCCCCCCCCCGTGGGGAGAGCTCCGTGGGGAGACCCCCCCCGTGGGGAGAGCTCCACGAAGAGAGCTCCGTGGGGGGAGACCCCCGTGGGGAGAGGGCCGTGGAGAGAACTCCACGGGGAGAGCCCCCGGGGGCACGGAGAGAGCTCCGTGGGGGAGAGTCCCGTGGGGAGAGCTCCGCTCAAGGCGCCCATTATTATTAGAGCGGTGGCTGGCGGGCTTTTACCGGGTGTCGGGCCGGCGCAGACGAACGTAATCGGGTCAGGCACAGTCCTCGTCCCACGAGGGGCTCGCGGTCCCGAGCGAGTGCTCGGTCACCGCCACCGACCCACTGAACGAATCCCCATTTTCCAGATGAGGGAACCGAGGCCCAGGGGACCCGAGGGGCTCGAACCCGGGTCCTACGGCAGACGGGCGGCGGAGCCGGGATCGGGACCCGGGTCCTCTGACTACCGGGCCCGGGGTCCACCCGCCGGGCCGCGCCGCTTCCCGAGAGAGGGGACGGCGGCCGTCTCTCCCGTCGTAAGAACCGAAGAGGACCCGAGACGGCCCGCCCGCGTCCCGGGGGGGGGGGGGTCACCCGCCGGCCCGGCCGGCATCGGCCACGCACACCCGCGGCCTTCCCCGGCGGGGGCGTCTCCGCCGAATCCCGAGGACGACCCCGCGGCGTCGGCGTGACGCTCGCCCGCCCGAGATCGCCGGCCCCTTCCGCTTCACCGCGGCCGGGATTCTCGGGATCGGCCCCGACGGGAATCGAACGGGGATCCTCCACCGGACACGGCTCGAATCTCTCCCGATCGCAGAGGTCGGCATCGATTGACGATCGTACCCCTCGAGCGCTTAAGCGCCGGGACGGGCCCCGGGGCGGACGCGAATCAGTCGGGTCGGACGCTCGCTCGCGCCCGTCGTCCCCGTGTTTACGGACGGGGCGACTGAGGCCCGGGAGGAGCGAGACGACTTGCCCGAGGTCACACGGCGGGCAAGCGGCTGAGGGGGGGGGGGATCGACTCCCTGGGCCCGGGCTCTACCCGCTGAGCCACCCCGCTACCTCGTCGCTGACCGCCGGCCACGGCCTACGTTCTTGGGAGTCGGGGGCCGTGGGTCCCCATCCCGGCTCCGCCCCCCGTCCGCCGTGTGACCTCGGGCAGGCCACCTGACCTCCTTGGGTCTCAGTTTCCTCCTCTGTCAAACGGGGATTAAGACCGGGAGCCCTACGCGGGACGTGGACGGCGTCCAACCCGATTCACCCGATTACGACAGCGACGACCGCGGTACCTGTCGGACGCTCACCGGGTGCCAGGCACCGTACTAAGCGCTTGGGCGCATACGGGCAAATCAGCTTAGACGCAGAATCTGTCCCACATGGGGCTCACGGTCTTGACTCCCGTTTTACGAACGAGGGAACCGAGGCCCCGAGAAGTTAAGATTCTACCCCGACGCTCAGTAATAATAACGTCGGCATCCGTTCGGCGCTCACCGGGTGCGGAGCCCCGTTCCAAGCGCTGGGGGAGACACGGGGCCGTCGGGCCGTCCCACGTGAGGCTCACGGTCTCCGTCCCCGTTTAGCCGACGAGGTGACCGAGGCCCAGGGGTGTCGAGCGACTCGCCCACGCTCACCCAGCCGACGAGTGGCAGAGCCGGCATTCGAACCCCTGACCTCTGACCCCCAAGCCCGCGCCGCAGAGCCCGGCACAGAGGAAGAGCTTAATAAAGACCACTTTTTAAAAACGCACCGAGGAGAACCAAACTCCCGGAGTGCCTACTTCTGCCGACCCGGGGGTTAAAAAACGGAGCCGCGGCCAGCCGCATTTTACTCGGCCAACAGACGTACTCCAACCCGTAATCGTCCCGGGGACCAGTCAGCGGGTCGATCTGAAAGTCAGAGCTCGGGCAAGGACGAACGTCCGCCGCGGAGCGTCGTACCGCGGCCCGTAGCGGAAAGACTGCACTCCGCGGTGGCAGACCCAGCCGGCCGCGGGGAGGCTCGGCGGAAAACGCGCTCCGCCTCGCCGCTCTGCCGGACGGAGACGGGCGCGGCCCGGGCCGGGCTCTCCGCGGAGCCGCGGCCTTCCTCCACTGTCTTCTGTGGCCCGGCCCGCATCTTCCCGACCGGGGTCCTGGCCCGACTCTCCGCCCCGTCCCCCGCCGGCCGGGTTCCCCCCGCCCCCCGGCGGGCCGGCGGCCCGTCGACGGTATTTGTGGAGCGCTTCCTTCGCGCCGGGCCGAGCGCCCGGGAGAGGACAGCGCGACGACGTCGGCAGCGTGGCTCGGTGGAAAGAGCCCGGGCTCGGGAGTTCAGAGGTCGCGGGTTCTGAGCCCGGCTCCGCCGCTTGTCAGCCGACTTTGGGCCGCTCGCTTCACTTCTCTGGGCCTCAGCGACCCCACCTGTAAAATGGGGATTAAAACCGGGAGCCCCACGTGGGACCACCCCGATCACCCTGTATCTCCCCCGGCGCTCAGGACGGTGCTCTGCACCTAGTAAGCGCGTAATAGATACCAACACCAGTAGTGTTATTGTCGTCGGCTGTGTGACTCTGGGCCGGCCACTTCGCTCCGCTGGGCCTCGGTGACCTCATCTGGAAAATGGGGATTGAGACCGCGAGCCCCACGTGGGACAGGGACCGTGGCGAACCCGATCTGCTCGTGTCCTCCCCAGCGCTTAGTACGGTGCCTGGCGCACAGATGAGCGCTTGACAAATACCGTGACCGTTATCATCATCATCCTCAATATACAGCGGACAGCGCATAACCGGGTGGTCATCCCGGGCTCCTCTCTCTCGTCCCGCCCACGTATTCGAGCCGTGACCGAATCCCGTCAGTTCCACCTCGGCGACACGGCCGAAATCCGCCCCCTCCCCTCCGTCCGGACCGCCGCGCTGCCGCGAGCGCTCGGCCCAGCCCGCCTCGATCACTGCACCGGCCTCCTCGCCGACCTCCCCGCCTCCCGTCTCTCCCCGCTCCGGTCCAAAGCCAAATCCGCTGCCCGAGTCACTCTCCCGCAAAGAGGCTGAGGCCCGCGTCTCCCCGCTCCTCCGGGAACGCCGGCGGAGCGTCCTCCCTCCTCCTATCCGACAGACGACCGCTCTCCCCCGCTCCAAAGCCTTATCGAGGGCCCGTCTCCTCCCGGAAGCCTTCCCGGACCGCGCCCTCCTCTCCCGCTCCCCTCCGCGCCGCTTTTCCACGCTCCTTCGTTCGGGCTCCCTCCCCTCTCCCCGGCAGGGGCCCGAAGTCAGAACCCATGACCCTCCGACCCCCGGGCCCGGGCTCCGGCCACCGCACCGTCCCGCCGCCTACGGGCGGGGCTCCGGACTAACCGCCTGGGAGACGACGAGCGGGGGGGGGGGGGAGGGGGGGAGGGACGCGCCTCCCCCCGGCGAGCTTCCGCCCAGCGGCTCCTCCTCCCGGCGTCGGGTTGCCGCCGGACGGCCGCCGGGCTCGGGGCGGCCCGGAAGCGCGGCCCGGAACGGGCAGGGCTCGGACCCCGGCCGGCCCCCTCCGTTCCGGCTCCCGGTCGTCCGCCCGTCACTCTTACCGCCGCGGCGCCCGTCGGGCTCTCCCTCCGTGTCCGGCGCCGCTCTGAACCCCGGGGCGGACGCGACTCCGTCGGGCCGGCCCCGGCCCCCGGCCCACGTGGGGCCCCCGATCTCGATCCCCGTTTTCCGGGCGAGGTCACCGGGGCCCAGAGGGGTCGAGCCACTTGCCGAAGGTCACGCGGCGGACAGGCGGCCGAGCCGGGGTCGGAACCCGCGACCAGTGAGGCACGGGCCCGGGAGGCGGAGGGTCACGGGTTCCGATCCCCACGCCGCCACTCGTCGGCCCCCTGGCCTCGGGCGAGCCGCTTCGCTTCTCCGCGCCTCCGTCACCTCGTCTGCGAGACGGAGACCGAAACCGTGGGAGAGCCCGACCGCCTCGCCTCCGCCCCGGAGCTCGGGAAGGTGCCCGGCACGTAGCGGGCGCTTGGCAGACACCGGGATCGTCACTGTGACTTAACCTCTCTGTGCCTCGGTTCCCCCGTCCGCAGAACGGGGACGAAGCCCGCGAGCCCCGCGTACGACGGGGACCGTGGCCAACCCCACCGCCTCGCGTCTGCCCCGGCGCACGCGACGGCGCCCGGCACGGAGGGAGCGCTTAACAGACACCGCAGGTGTCGTCGTCCTCGTCGTCGTCATTACTGCTGAGGCACGGACAACATAAACCGGTAGCCGGATGCCGACCCGTCTCCGCCATCCACTCCGCCGAGCGCTCGCCGCGCGCAGAGCGCTGTACCGAGCAACGGGGAGGTGGCTCGGCGGAAAGGGCAGGGGCTTTGGGGTCAGAGGTCATGGGTGCGAATCCCGGCTCGGCCATCCGTCGGCCGTGTGACCGCGGGCGAGTCACTTACCCCCTCGGTGCCTCGGTGACCTCATCTGTAAAACGGGCATTGAGACCGTGGGCCCCACGTGGGACGACCCGACTCCCTCGGGTCCACCCCGGCGCTCGGAACAGTGCCCGGCACGTAGCAAGCGCTTCACGGATACCGACGTCCTCATTCGGCCTCCCGAAGGCCGTCCGGCGTTCTCCAGACAGCCTCCCAGCTCCTCATCTAGCCGTACACCGTCCGACAGGGAACGGCTCAAGCGGCGGGATTCCGCGACAGCTCGGTGTGCCGACTCGGCACGGTCTGTCCTCCGACTGCGGCGTCAGACGGACCCCCTCCGGGCCGAAGTCGCTCCGCGGCGTCGAGCGAAATTCGGAAACTCACCTAGGGAACGTCGCCGCCCCGCAGGCCCCCGCCGAGCGCAACCTCCGCCGGGCGGCAGCGTTCGAGAACCGTCACGGAGGGTGACCGTCCGAAGGAATCCGAATCTTTCCGAGAGCCCGAAACGACCGGTCGGAGCCCTCCCGCCTCGCGAGGCACCGGGGACCCGCGGGCCGCCTCGGGAGGCGGCGCGGCGGAGAGGGCCCGGGCTTGGGAGTCGGGGGGGCGTGGGTTCGAATCCCGGCCCCGCCGCTCGTCAACTTGGGTGACCTCGGGCGAGTCGCCTCACTTCTCCGGGCCTCCGTTACCTCATCTGTAAAACGGGGACCGAGACCGCGGGACCGGGACCGTGTCCGACCCGATCTGCTCGCCTCCTCGCCGGCGCCTAGCGCGGTGTCCGACGCGTCGTCGAGCGCTTAACGGACACCATCACAATAATCATTTCAAAGAACGGACCACACCGGCCGACGCTAGCTCACCCCAGCCCCGGATCTCCCCTCGCGGGAGCGCGCGACGTCTGGAAGGGCCCGTCTCCGGAACCTTCGGGTCTGAGCGTCCGGGGGGGCGGGGACGGGGGGGGGGCCGGTTTCCGCGAAGGGCCGCGCTCGACGGCGTCCCATCTCCTCTTCCATTACGCAAATCAACAAGAGCGATGGCAGAAGGGCGATAAAAGCCGCGGCGAGGTCGGGGGCATCTATTTCCACGAATTATCGATTTCGAGTCGCGTCCGTCTCCCCCCCCCCCCCCCCCCCCCCCCCCCGAGACCGTCGGCTCGCGGAGGGCGAGGGGCAGCGGGGTCCAACGATGATAATGACGTCGGTGTCTGTTAAGCGCTTACCGTGTGCTGAGTACCGTGTGCTCAGTACACCGTTCTGAGCGCCGGGGTAGACAGACGCAGGGGGGGTCGGGCCGCCCCACGCGAGGCTCACGGGCTTCGGCCCCATTTTACAGTTGAGGGAACTGAGGCACAGAGAGGTCAGGCGACTTGCCGACAGTCAGCCGGCTGGCGGGTGGCGGAGCCGGGATTCGAACCCCCGACCCCCAAGCCCGGGCTCTTTCCCCTGAGCCGCGCTGCTTCCCTAGTGGGTGGAGCCCGGGCCCCGGGGGGGGGGTCAGCAGGCGATCGGTCCGGGTTCCGCCCCGGCCGTTCGCCTGCTGAGGGACCTCGGGCCGGGCGCTTCGCTTCTCTGGGCCTCAGTTCCCTCATCTGGAAAATGGGGATTCGTTCAGTCAGCCGGCGGTGCTCGCCGAGCGCTTACTGTGTGCGGAGCACCGTGGTAGGCGCTTGGAGAGTGCAATTCGGCAACAAAGAGAGACAATCCCGGCCCGCGACGGGCTCACGGGATTAAGACGGCGAAGCGGGCGGGGCTCGGTGGAACGAGCCCGGGCTTGGGAGTCAGAGGTCGAGAGTTCTAATTCTAGCCGCGCCACCCGTCGGCTGTGTGACCGTGGGCGAGTCGCTTCATCTCTCCGGGCCTCAGTTCCCTCATCTGGAAAACGGGGATGAAGACCGGGAGCCTCCCGTGGGGACCACCCGATGACCCCGTATCTACCTCGGCGCTCAGAACGGCGCCCGGCACACAGCGGGCGCCTAACGGACACCGACATCATTACCGTCGCCGTTAAAATGGGGATGGGGACCGCGAGCCCCACGGGGGACAACCCGATGACCCCGTATCATCGACCCCAGTGCTCAGAACGGTGCTCGGCACCTAGTAAGGGTTAACGGGCGCCATCGTTGTCACCACCTACCCCGGCGCTCTGAGCGGTGCTTGGCAAATAGTAAGCGCCTGATACCGTCATCGTCGTCGTCATCTACCCGGCACTCAGATCGGTGCTCGGCACACAGCGAGCGCCTAACGGATACCGTCGCTGTTATCATCTACCCGGCGCCCACGTCGGTGCTCGGCACGGAGTGGGCGCCTAACGGATACCGTCGTCGTCATCACCGTCGCCTCCCCCGGCGCTCGCGTCGGCGCTCGGCACATAGCGAGCGCTTAACAGACACCGTCGTCGTCGTCGTCGTCACCTACCCCAGCGCTCGGATCGGCGCGCGGCCAGCGCTTAGCCCGCGCCATCATCCTCCTTACTGTGCTGACGATTAGAGAACGTCCTCAACTCCTCAACGGGAGGAGTCCGGGCTCGGGAGTCAGAGGCCGCGGGTTCCAATCCCGGCCCCGCCACCCGGCAGCTGGGCGACCGGGGGCGAGTCGCCCCGCTCCTCTGGGCCTCGGTCCCCTCATCCGGAAAACGGGGATGAAGACCGGGAGCCCCGCGTGGGACGACCCGATCCCCCCCGCGTCTACCCCGGCGTTCGGAACGGTGCTCCGCACAGAGTAAGCACTTAAATACCGACGGTATCGTCGTCGTTACTACCGTCTACTCAACGGGCCGCACCGTCCTCTCCCCGGGGCTCAGCCCGGTGCCCCGCGCACGGTAAGCGCTCCAGAGAGACCACCGAGGTTGACGGTTTCCACGACGAGGAGAGTCTGAATCACGCCGCTCTCATCTGGGGGATCTCGCTCTCTCCCCGCCGTCGGTCGGGGGACCCGAGAACAAAGGCTACCGGCAAGTCGCCGCCATCTGTTTCTGCCGCTGACCAAATGCCCGTCCGAAGTAGGGATGGCGTTCCCCGCGCGGCCCCGACGAGGGGGACGGGGCGGACGCCCCCCGCGCGCGGATCGCGTCGGCCGATCCGGGGACCCTCGCGCCGACGGAGACGGCCCCCCCCCCCCCCCCCCCCGAATTCCCCGTTTTCGCCACGGCCGACGGAGGCGAAGCGTGAAATCGGAGCCTGCTTCCGCCGGAGGGGGATCTGTCACGAGGCCGACCTAACCGGCGCCTTCCAGGCGCGGGGAGCGGGGATCGCGATCCCGGTTTACGGTCCGCCTGAGGGTCGAGGCGCCCGCTAGATCGTCGCGCGGCGCGGAGATTGCGTTCTCCCCAAGGATCCAATCTAGACACCCGAGATCGTAAAGACGCGCCGTTCCGAAAGACCCGATGGCGCTTCCCCCGATTGGACCGCGAGCCCGTCACCGGGCGGGGATCGTCCCCGTCCGTCGCCGAACCGTCCGTTCCAGACGCTTAGTACGGTGCTCTGCGCGTAGTGAGCGCTCAATGAATACTACTGAATGAATGGATGGATCGTCGTCACCTACCACGTGCTAAACGTTGTACCGAGCCCTGGGCCTAATGCGCGATGATAATCAGATCGAACACAGGTCTAGACCCCACCGGAGGCTCACAGCCTGAGAGGGACGGAGAACAGACAGGGAAGAACGATAATGACGACAATAACGACGACGATGATGATAATTACGTTTCCGGTTCAGTGCCGTTGCGTGCCAAGCACCGTACTTCATGCCGGGGCGGCTACGAGATAATCGGGCCCCGGGTGACGATGACGGTAACTCCGGTAACGGTATAACGGTAATACGGGGAAGCAGCGTGGCTCAGCGGAAAGAGCCCGGGCTCGGGAGTCAGAGGTCACGGGTTCCAATCCGCGGATACCGGCAAATCGTGTCGGACACCGTCCCCGTCCCACGTGGGGCTCCCGGTCCCGATCCTCGTTTGACAGACGAGGGGACTGAGGCCCGGGGAAGGGAAGTGACCCGCCCGAAGTCACACAGCGGACGGGTGGCAGGGCCGGGATTAGAACCCAGATCCCTCTGACCCCCCCCAGGCCCGGGCTCTACCCGGTAGGCCAAGCTGCTTCTCCACTCCCAGCTGCCAAGTAGAGCGTTCCGCACACGGCGGACTCTAGACAGAAACGATCCATCGACCGGACGGGGGGGGGGGGGGGGACACGTATCTATCGACTCTATTGCGTCGGCCCCTCCCGAGCGCCTGGCACACCGCTCCGCGTACGATACGCGCTCGATAAATATGACCGACCGGGCGGGGGACGGGCAGCGTGGCTCGGCGGAAAGAGCCCGGGCCCGGGAGCCGGGGGTCGTGGGTTCTAATCCCGGCTCCGTCGCTTAACAGCCGTGCGGCTCTGGGCAGGTCACCTGACCTCCCGGGGCCTCGGTCACTTCACCCGTAGAACGGGGATGAGGACCGCGCGCCCCACGTGGGCCAACCCGATGACCCCGGATCTCCCCCGGCGCTCGGAACGGCGCTCTGCGCACAGTAAGCGCTTAACGGACGCCGACCTTATTGTTCTGAGGTGACTGAGGCCCGGAGAAGTGAAGCGACCTGGCCCAGGTCACAGGGCGGACCAGCGGCGGAGCCGGGATGAGAACCCACGACCTTCTGCCCGGCGGGCCCGGGAGCTCTCCGTTCCGCCACGCCGCTCCTCCGACCGAGTCTGTCTATCGCCGGGGGGGTGGAACCGTCCCCGTCTCCCCGTCGACCGCCGCCGAAGCGCCGCGTCGATAAGCGCTCAGCGAGTACCGGGGATCGGCCGGTCCGTGGAGGACGCGCTAAAACGCCCCCAGAGACCCAAGCGGGCTTTCGTTTCACGCCGCGCGTCCCCCTGCCCGCCCGGGCCCGGAGCCACGGCTGCAGCTTCCGCGGGGCAAGAAGGAGCGGGTGGCCCGGCGGCTAGGGCGCGGGCCGGGAGTCGGGAGGACCCGGCTTCTAATCCCGCCTCCGCCGCCTGTCCGCCGTGGGACCCGGGGCCAGTCGCTTCCCTTCTCTGGGCCTCGGTTCCCTCATCGGTAAAATTCATTCATTCATTCGCTAGCATTTACCGAGCGCTTACCGGGAGCAGAGCACCGCACTAAGCGCTCGGGATGGGCAAGTCGGCAACGGACAGAGACGGTCCCCGCCCTCCGACGGGCTCATCCGCCTAATCGGGGGAGACGGACGGACGAGGGCGACAGCGACCAACAGGACCGAGACGGGGACGGAGACCGGGGGCCCCACGGGGGACGGGGGCCGCGTCCGACCCGATCAGCTCGTACAATAACGCCGCTGTCCGTTGGGCGCCCACCACGCGCCCGGCGCCGTTCTAAGCGCCGGGGGAGACACGGGGGAATCGGGTCGTCCCGCGCGAGGCTCACGGTCCGTCCCCATTTTCCAGATGAGCTCACCGAGGCCCACGGAAGCGAAGCGACTCGCCCGCGGTCACACGGCCGGCGGGGCCGGGATCCGAACCCGTGGCCTCTGACTCCCAAGCCCGGGCCCCCGGCGCTTAGTAGGGAGAGCCCGGTGCGGAGCCCGTGCTTAAGAATACCATTTCAAAACAGTAGAAGAGCGATCCCAGGCCAGGGAGCTGGGAGAGCCGCGTTCGAACGCCGGGTCCACCGCCCGCCGGCCGGGTGGCCTCTCGGGCCGTCGCGACCTTCCCGGGCCTCGGTTTCCTCATCCGCGGAACGGGAATTAAACGGCCCGTCTCCCTCCCCCCCCCAGCCCAGGCGCCCCCTGACAGCCGGGGGCTGCCCGACCCGAACGCTCCTGGCGGGCAGGGAACAATAACGATACACTTATCGGTCCGCTGTCCTCTCCCAACTGCCCAGTACGGTGCTTGATTGCCGTATGGGGCTTTCCAGGCGCTCGGTGACGATGATCACAGTAATAACGGCATTTGCTCGGCGGCCCCTACGTGCCGAGCACCGTTCTGAGCGCTGGAGGAGACGCGAGGCGATCGGGTCGTCCCCCGCGGGGCTCACGGTCTTCGTCCCCGTTTGACAGACGAGGGAACTGAGGCCCGGGGAAGCGTAGCGACCCGCCCGCAGTCACCCGGCTGACGGGCGACGGAGAGGGGATTAGGACCCCGTGACCTCCGACTCCCCGCCCCGCGCTCCTTCCACTCGGCCGCGCCGCTCTGCCCCCAGGAAGCGCTCAGGAGGGACGACGACGAACGAACCGTCTTGCGACCGCCGCCGCACCCATTCGTTCGATCGTGCTCACGGAGCGCCTGCCGCGCGCGGAGCGCTCGGCTCGGCGCCCGGCCAGGGTCAGCGTCTGCCCAATCTACCGACGACGGCCGTCGCTGAGGCCCCGGAGGAGGAGGGGAGGTGCAGTCCAACACCGACGTTCCGGGATATTTCCATCCAAAACCGGCCCTCGGGAGGAAGCGGATCGAAGCTCTGATCCAGAAGGCCGCTGGGGGTGGGGAGCGGGGAAAACCGGGGTATCAAACGACCCCCACGACGACCGCGGCACCGGTCAGGCGCCCGCGGCGTGCCGAGCACCGTCCCGGGCGCCGGGGGAGGTGCGGGATCATCGGACCGTCCCACGCGGGGCTCGCCGTTTTCCAATCCCCGTTCTCCAGATGAGGGCCGGACGGGCGAGGCGACTCGCCCCAGGTCACGCGGCCGACACGCGGCGGAGCCGGGATCGGAGCCCCCGACCTCCGACTCCCCGCCCCGCGCCCTCGGCGCCGAGCCGCGCCGCTTCCCCGCGAGGAGTTCGAAGTCACGAGCGAGGGGTCGCCGACCACCGAGGGGCGAGGGGCGTCGGCCCCCGTTCCCTCCCCCCGCCGGGTGTCTGCCGAGAGACCCTGGGCGGGTCACTTCACTTCTCCGGGCCTCCGTCAGGCTCCCCCCCTCTAGACCGGAGGCGGGGGGGGGGGGGGGCGGGCAGGGAACGCGCGCCCGGTACGGCGCTCTGTACTACGGCCAGCGCTCGGCGACGATGACGTCGGCATCCGTCGGGCGCTTACTACGCGCACGGCACCGCTCTGAGCGCCGGGGTAGAGACGGGGTCATTCATTCATTCCGTAGGATCTATCGAGCGCTTACTACGTGCAGAGCGCCGTACTGAGCGCTTGGAACGAACGAGTCGGCAGCAGATAGAGACGGTCCCTGCCGGGTCATCGGGCAGGCCCACGGGAGGCGCCCCCGTTAATCCCCGTCTGTTGCTGTAGCGTAGTAATAATGATAATGATAATCACGGTACCCGTTAAGCGCTTACTACGCGCCGGGCACCGTTCGGAGCGCTGGGGGAGAGACGGGGTGAGGAGGTCGTCCCAGGCGAGGCTCACGGTCTTCCTCCCCATTTCACAGATGAGGTCACCGAGGCCCAGAGAAGTGAAGTGACCCGCTCGACCAACGCGACGGCCCGGCGGACCCCGGAAGGCAAATGTCGCCACGGCGCGTCTCCCCTTCTGTCGACGAGACTAAATTTAGCTGAGGAAAGAAATCGCCGTTCTCGCTGGCGGGTTTCCAGCCCCGTCTGCCTCCTGACAGTGCAGCAACCCGGGGGGGGGGCGGGGACGGACGGGACTTCGTCCTTCACGGTACTCGCTTGACGACAATAATAACGTCGGTGGGCGTTGAGCGCTTCCTACGTGCCGGGCGCCGTTCCGAGCGCTGGGGGAGAGACGGGGGAATCGGGGCGTCCCCCCGTGGGGCTCACGGTCTTCGTCCCCGTTTTCCAGACGAGGGAACGGAGGCGCAGAGAAGCCAAGTGACTCGCCCGAGGTCACCCGGCTGACAGGCGGCGGAGCCGGGATCGGAACCCACGACCTCCGATTCCCGACTGGGCGCCGAGAACCGTACTAAGCGCTGGGGCGGACGCCCGTCGATCGGGACGGGCCCGGCCCCCGTCCCGCGAGGGGCTCGCGGCCTGAGCCGAGAGGCGGCGCGGCTCAGCGGGACGAGCCCGGGCCTGGGGGTCGGGGGGTCGGGGGTTCGAGTCCCGGCTCGGCCGCTCGTCAGCCGCGGGACCGGGGGCGAGTCCCTTCGCGACCCTGGGCCTCGGCGACCCCGTCTGTCAAATGGGGACGAAGGCCGTGAGCCTCCCGCGGGACGACCCGATGGCCCCGCGTCTCCCCCGGCGCTCGGAACGGCGCTCGGCGCGTAGCGAGCGCTTAACGGATACCGACATTACTGTCATCGTCACCCCGGCACTTAAGACGGGAAACGGCGCGGCGGAGTGGCTGGGGGCCGGGCCTGGGGGTCGGAGGTGGCGAGCTCTGACCCCAACTCCGCCGCTCATCAGCCGGGCGACCTCGGGCGAGTCGCTTTACCTCTCTGGGCCTCAGTGACCTCATCTGGAAGACGGGGACGAAGACCGCGAGCCCCGCGCGGGACGACCCGATGACCCCGTATTCTCCCCCGGCGCTTAGAACGGCGCTGCGCACCCGAGGGGCGCTTACCAAATGCCATCGTTCTTCTCAACGTTCACTTCTCCGGGCCTCAGCGGCCTCCTCTGGAAACGGGGACCGGGACCGGGAGTCCCCCGTGCGACAGGGACCCCGCGTCCAGCCCGACGGGCCCGTGCCCGCCTCGGCGCTCAGCGCGACGCCCGGCACGCGGCAAGCGCTCGACCGATCCCACGGTTCTTAATCGTCGTCATCGTCCTCATCGTCGACCGCCACGGGAAAGATAAGGGCCGGGACCGTCCCTCTCCACGACGGACACTTGACGGCGGCGGCGGGGCGGCGACGGACCGCCGCGTCCGCGGCCCTCCCGGCCTCGGGAATCCGACGGGTAACCCGGGGGCGGCCCGCCGTCCGCCTCCATCCGCCGCTCGCATTCGAGACCGGGCCGGGGCCTCGGCCCCTCCCCCCCCCCCCCCCCCCCCGGGACCGGGGAGTAATCAATCGGGGCACTCGCCGAGCGCTTGACTGCGTGCCGAGCTCCGTACTAAACGCCGGGGCGGATGCGATCCGGTCGGGTCGGGGCTCCCCGTCCCGAGCCCCGTTTTCCAGACGAGGTCGCCGAGGCCCAGGGAAGCCGAGCGGCCGGCCCGAGGTCACGCGGCAGACCGGGCGTCCGCGAGGCGCCCGCCGTGCGCCGAGCGCCGTTCTAAGCGCCGGGGGGGGGGATATAGGGCGATCGGGTCGGGTGGTCCCACGTGGGGCTCGCGGTTTCGATCCCCGTTCTCCCGGTGAGGTAAGTGAGGCGCCGAGAAGTGAAGCGGCTCACCCGGGGTCACGCGGCGGACAAGCGGCAGAACCGGGATCGGGACCCGCGCCCTCCGACTCCCGAGCCCCCGCTCTTTTCACTAAGCCACCCACGGTCACGGGGCGGGCGAGTGGCGGAGGCGGGATCGGAACCCGCGACCTTCCGACGGCCAGGCCCGAGCTCCGACGCTGCTTCTCCACCCCCGGGTCCCGTCGTCGGGCGGGACGGGTGGTGCGTTCCCAGCGCTCGGTACAGTGCCCCGCGCAGAGCGAGCGCTCGGCGGATACGACCCAACGGGAGCGGCGGAGCCGGGATCAGAACCCACGACCCGCCGACTCCCGGGCTCGGGCCGGGTCCGCCGGGCCGCGGATCCCAGACGGGGGAGAATTATTTTTCGCTTCGGTTGGGTCGACCCCGCCGAAGTCCATCCCCGAGGTTCCCCGCCTCCGGCGCCTGCCGGACGTGCGGAGAGACGGGGCTGACCGGTGACGGCACTCACCCGGAGCTTCGGTAATGACGACAATAACGATGATACTAACGTCGGTATCCGCTGAGCGCTCACCACGCGCCGAGCGGCGTTCTAAGCGCCGGGGGAGACACGGGGTCATCGGGTCGTCCCGCGTGAGGCTCGCGGTCTTCGTCCCCATTTGACAGATGAGGTCGCCGGGGCCCGGGGAGGCGAAGCGACTCGCCCACGGGCACCCAGCTGCCGAGCGGCGGAGCCGGGATTCGAACCCGTGACCTCCGACTCCCAAGCCCGGGCTCCTTCCGCTGAGCCACGCCGCTTCTCCGGAAGGAGAATCAAAATCTAAACCTCACGAGAATCGAGGGGGCGGACACCTCATCAACAAAATGAGCAGGGTAACGGAAACGCATTATTATTAGAGCGGCGTCTTCCCCGTCAGTGGCATTTCTCTGCGGGGCACCGTTCCGAGCGCTGGGGCGAGTACCGGGCAACGGGGTCGGCAGACACGTTCCCCGCCCGCCACGGCTCCTCTGGGCCTCCGTTGCCCGCGGCTGTAAAACGGGGATTCGCACTGTGAGCCCCAGGCGGGACGGGGACCGTGTCCGACCCGATCACCGTGCGCCCGCCCCGGTGCCCGGGGCGGCGCTCGGCACCTGGTAAAGCGCTTCCCAGGTGTCGGCATTGACTCGTCACGATGAAGGACGCCTCCGCAAAGATCTATCCCCCGACGGGGCGTCGGCTTTTAACGCGGCCCTCTGGCTAAGGCAGAGGGCGGGAGGGGGCCGGGACGACGGCGCTCGCTCCGGCCCTCGCCGTAGACCGCTCTCCGCCTTGGAATATCTCCGGCCGGCTCCGAACCCCGCAGGCGAAACGGAAGCGACCATCGTCGGCCCGCCCGCCGCCGCTCTGGATACCCTCCTCCCGCCCGACGGTTCCCCTCCCCCGGCTCCCCCCCGAGTGAAGACCCGGCCGAAGAATTCGCCTCGAGCGTCTTCCGGGCACGGTCGGTGGCGGGGCCCCGCTCCCGTCGTGAAGAGGAGGAAGCAAAGACGGCGAGCTAAATCCGGGGGCTATCCGAGAGGCCACCCGGCGAAGGGCCGGAGAGGCGAGAGGAGGACCGGGAGAGGACGGGGTCCGCGAAGCCGCGGTGGGACGGCGCGGTCGCGGAGGAGGGGAGGGTCCACGGGGTCAGAGGCGGCCGAGAGGTCGAGGAGGAGCGAGACGGAGCGGGAGCCGCCGGATCCGGCACCGAGGAGGCCGTGAGCGACCTCCGGGCGGGCCGTTTCAGCGGAGCGGAGGGGACGGGAGCCGGATCGGAAGGGGTCCGGGAGAGAGCCGGAGGAACCCGAGGCGGAGGGCGGCGGCGGCTCGCTGCGGGGGTTTGGGAAAGAGGGGGGGGGGGGGGATGGGGGGGATGAGTGGAGGGGCCGGCGGGGGTCAAGGGAGGGCTTTCTCAGGACGGGGGAGGCGCGGGCCCGTTCGGAGGCGGCGGGGAGGAGCCGTGGGAGAGCGAGCGGTCCGAGGGGGCGAGTTAAGGAGGGAAGGGGAGAGAGTTTCCGTAAGGCGGGAGGGGACGGGGTCCGACGCCCACGTGGAAGGGGGTGGTACGAGAGAGGAGGGAGGAGATCTCCTCCGAGGATACTGCCGGGAAGGGTGGGAAGGCAGAAGAGGGGGTCGAGAGGAGGGGGGACGGAGGGGGGATCCGGGGGAGCTCCCACCTGACGGTGTTCATTCTCCTAACCGAGGAACGGGGGGCCCGAGGAGGGAGGTCGACGTCCGGAAGGGCCGACGGGGGTGACGGGCGTGGGTGGCCGTTAGGGGAGAGGGACAGTCCCGCCGGGCGGAGGAGAGGGCAGAATCCAGAAGGGACAAGCTTAAAGCGGACCGGGTCGGCCCGGCGTTCAGATTCCCGGCGGCGGCGTTCGGCGGCTCCGACGCGAGAGCCGAGGAGGCGGGCGGGCGGAGGTGATCCGGGGCCGCGGGCGAGCGGCGCCGGCGCGGCGGGGGAGCGAGTGGGCTGAGTGGAGAGGGCGGAGTCGAGAGCATCCGTTCGGTCCTCGGGCGCGGGCAGGACGACGAGGGAGGCCAGGTGGGATGCGCTGCGCTGAGAGAGACGGACGGGGCGGGGAGAGCGGCGGTCCCCGCGGGGGGGATAGTGCAGCTTTACGGGGGAGGAGGGGTGCGAGAGAGGAGACGAGTGAAAAGGCCGGGGTGGGAGGGAGGGATCTCAGAGTCGGCGAGGGTGGGGAGGGAGGGTGCGTCCACGTCGGCGAGCGGGCGAGGCGGGGTGCGGCGGGAGGTCGGCGGCGTCGAGGGGCGACGGCGGGCGGGCGGCGGAGGGGTCGCCGGGTCCAGCCGGGTGGACGTCCAAGTCCCCGAGGAGCGGAGCGGGCGGGGAGGGGGAGGGGACGAAGGCGAGAAAGGGGTCAGAACGGTTAAAGAAGTCGGAGGTGGGACCGGGGGCGGGTGGGCGACGGCCAGGGGGATCCGGAGGGGGCGGGAGAGGCGGGTGACGGGGGCTTCGGAGGAGGGGGGAGGAGAGGGACGGTGCGAAAGCGACACCGGGGTGCGGGGAGGAAGCCGACGCCTCGTCCTCCCCCGGCGGGTCTGGGGGAGCGGGGAGAGGGAGAGGCCTCGGGAGCGAGCCGGCCTTCGGCGACGGGGAGGAGGGGAGGGCGGAGGAGAGAGGGGAGCGAGGTCCGGGTTCTGAGCCCGGCCCCTCCGCTTGCCTGCCCTGCGACCTCGGGCGGGTCACTTCCCTCCTCCGGACCCCGGGGTCCCTCGTCCGGGACCGCGGGTCCCGTACGGCACACGGACCGCGTCCAAACCGACGGGCGGGCGGGCGGTCGTTCGATCGTACTCGCCGAGCGCTCACGAGGTGCGGAGCACCGGACCGAGCGCTCGGACCGGACGGTTCGGCAGCAGACGGAGACCGCCCCCGCCCGACGACGGGCTCGCGCCGATCCCCTCGCTTCGGACGGTGAGCGGCTCACAGTGAGCTCTGAAGAGATGCCATTTTAAAATCGAACGACGGCTGCCCCCGCCTTTTAAAGTCAATCCTGACCTCTCCGGTCGCGGACCGTCCGGGGGAGAGCGTTCTCCCCGTGCTCCGCCCCGTCCCTCGTTCCGGGGCGGCACCGGGAAATGACGAGGAGGAGTTAAACCGGCCCCGCCCGTCGCGGCGCGACTCACCGAGACCGCGGCTCCCTCCGTCCCGCTTTAAGGCCGCCCGGCTTCCCGCTCCGGGCCCCCGCGCCGCCATCTCTCCTCTACGGAACCCGCCGCCGCCGGACGTTCGGAAACCGGGACCCGGCGGTCCGTCAGAGGCCTTTCTCCCCGTCCGGCTTCTCCGAGACCGCCGTTTATTCGTCCCGATCGTATCCACCGGGCGCTCGCCGTGTGCCGAGCGCTGCGGCGAGCGCCTGGAAAGTACAATGCAGCGGAAGAGGGGGGACCATCCCCGCCCCCCCCGCGAGCTCCAAGTCCGGAGGGGATCGTCCCGAGCCCGGAGAGCGGCGCAGACGCAGCCGTGGCGCGGATCCGTTCCCCGCCCACGGCGAGCTTCCAGTCTCAATGGGGACGTGGACAATCACGGAAATGAATGAAGGTTTTTTTTTAACAACGACGACGGCATCTGTTAAGCGCTCACCATGTGCCAAGCACCGTTCTAAGCGCTGCGGGGGGGGGACGGGGGGGACGACGAGGTGATCAGGTCGGCCCCCGTGGGGCTCACAGTCTTCATCCCCATTTGACAGATGGGGTGGCCGAGGCCCAGAGAAGTTCGGCGACTTGCCCGGAGTCACACAGCTGGCGAGCGGCGGAGCCGGGATTCGAGCCTGCGACCCCCGGCTCCCCAGCCCGTGCTTTTTCCACTGAGCTACGGTCTCCGAGTGCTCACCGGGCGTCAGGCCCCCTATCGGGATGGCACCTGGGGAGTTTCCGGTCCCCCACCCGGCTCGGCTACGCGGGGGGGGGCAGCCGAGCAGAGGCCTCCCCGTCCCATTCCTAGCTCGGGCGGCGGCTAGCGAGGGCCGGGCCGTCGGCTACGAGTCGAAACCCGCCCGCGCCGGGCAGCGGCGGCAGCAGGGAGAGAGTCCGGGGCGGAGACTCGCGTTTGCCGCGCGGAAGGCGGCGACGGATTTCCAGATCTTTCCCGAGAAAACTCTAGGGATCCACTCCCGGAACGACCGCGGGTGGGGAGCGGGGCGTCCCGGGAGAGACGCGTCGCTACGGGTCGGAGACGACCCGACGGCCCGAGACGGGGCGAGGCGTCGGGCGACGTACCGGGCGCCGGGGCGGACGCGAGCTCATCGGGGTCCGACGGAGCCCCGCGGGGGACTCCCGCCCCGGGTCCCCATTTTCCCGACGAGCGGACCGGGGCCCAGAGAGGCCAAGCGTCCCGCCCGAGGTCACCCGGCAGACGAGGGGCGGAGCCGGGACCGGGCCCCGGGTCCTTTCGACCCCCGGGCCCGGGTTCTCCCCGCACTGGGCTAAAGCGGACACGGACGCAGGCGCTGCGTTCTCTGTACCCTCAACGTAGAAAGCGCCCGTCGAGTACCACCGAGAAGGGATCGGGGAACGAGGTGCGAGAATTAGACCCGCAGATCTCTCACACGTCCCCGTCCAGAGTTAGAGGGTCATCAGTCGATCGCGTCAACCGAGCGCTCGCTTTCTTGCGGAGCGCCGCACCGAGCGCTCGGGAGAGTCCGACGTCACGACAGAACGGGCGCGTTCCCCGCCCACCGTGAGTTCCAGAGGACGACTGAGGGGCCGTGCGCCTCCTCTGCCTCCGACCACCCGGCAGGAGCACCGGGGGGGGGGGGGGGGGGGGGAGATTTGCGAGGCGGGACCGGGGCTTCTCTCAAATGCCTCAGGCGACGACGACGACGACGACGACGTCCGTCCGGTGGTATTTACGGAGCGCCCGCCGTGTGCGGAGCGCTGTGCCGAGCGCGCGGGACGGACGAGTCGGCAACAGATAGAGACCGTCCCCGCCCGACGACGGGCCCGCGGTCTAACGGGGGGGAGACGGACGGACGGAAGCAACGTGATCGCGATGAACGGAATGAAGGGGACGGACACCTCGTTAACGAAACGAATAGGGTAACGAAGAACACATCCCAACGAGCCCAGTGCCGAGGGGAAGGGAGAGGGGGAGGGGCAGAGGGAAAGGGGGCTTTAGCCGAGGGGAAGGGGAAGGGGGAGAGGGGGAGGAGAAGAGGGCGGAGGGGCCGGGATCAGAACGCGGGTCCTCCGCCTCCCGGACACGGGCCCCCTCCACCTAGGCCCCGCCGCCCGCCCGGGGCCGCCCGGCCGACAGGCGGCGGGTGCGGAGCCCGGACCCAGGTCCCCCTCCCTCCGCCGGACCCCGCCTCGTCCCCGTTCGCCTCGGGAATTCAGACTTCCCCAAAAACGGTCGTAGCGAGCCGCGCTACGCGGGCGCCGGCGGAAGGCCTGTCTCGTAGGGGCTCTTGGAAACGGGACGGTCGTTGACGACGATAAAAACGGCGCTATCTGTCAAGCGCTCGATACGAGCCGGTAACGGTGACGATAATAATAATGACGATAACGTCGGTACCCGCTAAGCGCTCACTACGTGCCGAGCACCGTTCCGAGCGCCGGGGTAGACGCGGGGGAATCGGGTCGTCCCACGTGGGGCTCACGGTCCCAATCCCCGTTCTACAGACGAGGGAACCGGGGCACGGGGAAAGCGAAGCGGCTCGCCCGCGGTCACACGGCCGACGAGTGGCAGAGCCGGGACGCGAACCCGTGACCTCTGGCTCCGAAGCCCGGGCTCTTGCCGCTGAGCCACGCTGCCTCTCCTTTAGTACCCGGCGGTACTAAGCGCTGGGGTGGAGGACGAGCCCTACCGATCCCTCGATGAATCGACCGAGGGCTTCGACAGAGCGCCTGACGTGCGCCGAGCACCGGGAGACCACGACGTAACACCGTGTCGGGCACGTTCCCCGCCCACATGGACCTCACGGTCCCGTCGCTGCCTCTGGGGCTCAGTTTCCCCATCGATCGACGGCGCTCTATGAGCGCCTACCTCGCGCAGAACTCCGTACTCGGCACGCCGCCGCCGAGTTGCTAGGCACGTTCCCCGCCCGCGACGAGCTTCCGGGCGAAAGGGGGAGGCCGGGCACGGCCCGGCCGAGAAGACACGAGATTCTTTCGCGGGGATTTGGCCGACAGTCGGAAACCGCAAAGGAGACCGGGTTCCGCCGAGCTGGGTTTAAAAGGAAGGGTCAACGCTTTAAAGAGAAAAAAAAAAAAAAGATCCATTTATACCGCGATCGTCTCGGTCCGGGCGGGGGGGGGGGGGGGGGGGGGGGGGAAGCCGAGGGACGACACGACGTGTCGCGTCCCGACGGAACCGACTCTCCGTATTCCACTGGGACGGAGACACCGAGGGGTTTTTTCCCCTTAGAAGAAGAAACCTACGAAATTAGCGAACGGAAACCGTTGGGGCCGGGCCGACGTCGACGATCTCACCCGTCCTACAGCCGGACGACCGTCCCGGCCCCGGCTTCCCTCCCGCCTAGACGTCCCGGCGCGGCGTCCTTTGTCCCGACGGCGCGGCCCCCGTCTGCCCTCGCACCTGGACTCACGTGGCCGCCGGGAGGAAGATCTACGGCTCCCCGAAACCCCCGTGACGCCTGATCCGTTACAACACCTACGGCTTATCCGCGAACCTTCCGTCGGCGGGACCGTCTCCCCGGCCCGTCGAGCGCGGGCCGCCTTCGAAGGACGACACATTCCCACGTGGCGGTGCGCACGTGTTGGCTTAATGCCATCCGCCCGGCGGGACCCCATTTTTCCCCTTAAAGTCCAGGCGGTCCGGGAGCCTCTCCGTCGAAACTAATCCGCGTGGGCTCTGCGGTTCGGAAGCAGGCCTTCCTCCTCCCGGCTTAGCGCGGGTGTAAAGCGGGAGTTATTTTAGGGCCCTCGCTCCGTCGGACGGCGGGGCCCGAGGTGGGGCGCCGCCCTCCCGCGGCCTCGACTCCCACCGCTCCGCGGACGATTCCCGAATCTCCCTCTCCGGCCCCGACCGCTCTCCTCCTCCGCGGCCTCGCGTTTCCTACTGCCTTCCGGGGACCCCTCCCCGGATGTCGCGCCGCCGACTCGGACGGCGTGCCGGACAACTCCTCGTCTTTCCAGCGCGGCTGGGCGGAGGGGGCCCGGGCTTGGGAGTCGGCGGTCACGGGTTCGAAGCCCGGCTCTGCCACGCGTCGGCCGGGTGACCGTGGGCGAGTCGCTTCGCTGCTCCGTGACTCGGTTACCTCGTCTGTAAAATGGGGATTAACCGTGAGCCTCGCGCGGGACACCCCGGTGACCCCGTTATCTACCCCGGCGCTCGGAACGGTGCTCTCTGCGCGTAGCGAGCGCTCAACGACGTCGTTACCGCCCTCTCCACCCCGGGCCCCGTCTTCTCCCTGCCTCCGCTGTCACCGCGGACACCGACAATCCAGGGAAGGGCAAGGCGTGGCTTTGGAAAAAGAGACGTGGAGGGACTTTTCCTTCACCCCTTCACTCGGTCCCATTTAGTGAACGCCCCGTGCGTGCGCAGCGCCGCGCTAAGGGCTTGGAAACCTTTGCCGACGTACATCCTCGAAAACGGCTCCGGGCAAATGGCGTCGCCTAATCGGACTCGCCTTCTGATTTATTTTTTTTTTTAGCATTTTTATTTTTCTCCGTCGTGGGTCTCGCTTAAAACGTTCCCCAACCGTGGACCTCTTAGACGGCATTCGGAAGGACGCAGCGAGCGACCGAGGGACAGCCGCAAACCCGCGAGAGACCCTCCCGTTCCGGTATTTCCCCGCGCTCTGTCTCGACACACGGCCACCGAGTGACAAAACGAAAGCTCCGACCCGACCGGAGTACTTCGGGGCGAGCGAGCGAGCGATCGCATTCGCTCCGCGGCCGTTCCAATGAGACGCACGGGGGGACGGGAAACCTTCTTCTTCCTAAACCGCTTTCAATGTTATCGGACGGGGTCGGCTGAAAAGGAACGGTCTGAGGGAGGAAGGTTTCCCTCAAAATGACCCGCGGAGCTTTTACGGGAATTTCGACGGCAAGCCCGCCGCCGACAAAATCTTTATTCCTATCGTGCCGACAACCCGCCGGGCCCAACCATTTTGTGTTCCGGCCTTAACGAGAACGGCGACGGCGACAGGAGGGCCTGTCGCGCGCTCGTCCGCTTCCTCCTCCGACGGCATCCGCCCGGCGCTCGCCACGTGTCCGGCGCCGTCCTGAGCGCCGGGACGGACGCAAGCTCATCGGGCCGGACACGGTCCCCGTCCCGCACGGGGCTCGCGGTCTGAACGGGAGGGAGGAGGATTTAAGGCCCATCTTACAGTCGAGGAAACCGAGGCACGGAGGAGTTAAGCGACTCGTCCGGGGGGTCACGCAGCGAGACACCGGCAGAGGCGGGATCAGAAGTCAGGTCTTCTGACTCCCAGGCCTCCGGTTTTACACACGGACCCACGCGCGCGTTGTGGCTGCCCAACTGGTTATCGAGCATTCACTCGTTCGATCGTATTTACCGAGCGCTCACCGTGTGCGCGGCGCCACGCCGCGCACTTGGGACAGGACGACACGAGAAGGAACAGACGCATTCCCCGCTCACGAGGCGCTCACGGTCCAGGAGGAGGAGGAGATAGACATCAATACAGAGAGATAAATTACAGATATAAAGATACAGATTACAGGCCGGGCCGCGGGAAGGACGAAGGGAGCGAGTCAGGGGAAAATACGGAACATTTTCCCGCGCCGCCCAGCCCGACTCCCCGCCGGGGAATGAGCCCGCTGCGCCGTTAAGCTCATTAGGGGCAGGGAACGTGTCGGTTTACTTCATCCGTTCGGTCAGTGGTATTTGTTGAGCGCTCGCTAGGCGCGGGGCACTGGCCTAAGCGCTTGGAACGGACGACTCGGCCGCAGATAGAGACGATCCCCGCCCGACGACGGGCTCCCGGTCTAAACGGGGGAGGCGGACGGCAGAGCAAAACGGAACGAGACGAGACCACGTCGTCGAGATGAGTAGAATCGAGGAGGCGTACACCTCGCGGACCAAACAGATAGGGTGATAAATAACCCGTACGAACGAGCTCGGTGCCGAGGGGGGGGGGGGGAGGGGGGAAGGCCCGGCTCCTCCGAGAAGCCTTCCGCGACGAAGCCCGCGGGTCCTCCTCCCCCGCTCCCTTCCGCACCGTCCCCCCGTCGGAACCCGCTCCCTCCGTTCGCCCCCACGGCCCCGAACCCGTGCGTTCGTTCCATCGGATTCGTCGCGCGCCGACGGGGCGCGGGGCGCCGGGCCGAGCGCTCGGACGGCACGGTTCGGCGACAGACGGAGCCCGTCCCCGCCCGGCGAGGGGCTCGCGGTCTCAAAGGGGGAGGCGGACGACGAGACGAGCGGTCCCGGCCGCGGTTTATTTGTATCAGCGTCCGAAAGCGCAGCGAGCACTCGGTGAATACCGTCGAGGGACGACCGTCTCCCTCTCGAGACCGGAAGCTCCCCGCGGGCAGGGAACGCCGTCTACCGGGTCTGCCACACCGTTCTCTCCCAAGCGCTCGGGACGGCGCTCCTCCCGCGGTCAGCGCTCCGTCGATACCCGCGACGGCCGAGTCCATCGCGAAAACGGCCCCCACCTTTAGCCGCGCGGACGACGGGCCCGTTCGTCGGCTGGGCCGGTCCCGGGAAGACGTCGTCCCCCCCCCCCCCCCCCCGAGACGCGGCGACGCCCTGAACCGTCACGAGCAGAGAGGGGAGGTCTGACGAAGCGCGCTTGCCTTTCGCCTGACGCGGCACCACGTTATTCCCCTCGCGGAGGGGAAAACCGGAAACCACATAAATTAAAGTCGGGGCTACGCGATCGGCGGTACACGAGCCAGGCCTCCGTTACGGGTCGCCGCCGGCGACCAAAGAACGGGAATCGCGCCCCGCCTTACTGCGGACGGGCGCGCGCCCGCGACACCCTCCGATCCGCACGGGATCATCGACGGGCCGGCGACCCAAGGGACGCCCCCGGATGAAATCCAAACGGCTCGGGTTAAATCGACGCCTGACCGCACGACGGTCTCGAACGGTGAAAGGCACGCTCGCCGCGTCTCCTCGGCGGACGTGGCGACTGGATGAGAAGAGCGACGACGGCGGGCACCGTTGAGCGCTCGCTCGCTGTGTGCCGGGCACAGTGCGAGAGGCCGGGGGAGATACGAGCCGAGCGGGTTGGACGCGGTCCACGTCCCGCACGGGATTCGGTCTTAATCCCCATTTCACAGGTGAGGCAGGTAAGGCCCGGGGAAGCGAAGCGGAAAGCAGTCCACGGCGAGGGTCGTCGCGCCAAGCGCCGTCGTCCCGGCCCCCTCCCCGTCTTCGCCTCGGCGAGGGGGCTGCGCGAAAAGCCGACACCCCGTCGGGGACAGACCTTTGCAGACGCATCCTCATAATGATAATGACGATAATAACGTCGGTATCCGTTGAGCGCCCGCTACGTGCAGAGCACCGTTCCGAGCGCCGGGGTAGATACGGGGTCATCGGGCCGCCCCACGGGAGGCTCACAGTCAATCCCCGTTTTCCAGATGAGGTCACTGAGGCACAGAGAAGCCAAGTGGCCTGCCCGCGGTCACACGGCTGACGAGCGGCAGAGCCGGGAGTCGAACCCGTGACCCCCCGACTCGGAAGCCCGGGCTCTTTTCCACTGAGCCACGCCGCTCCCGATCCTTCACCGTGACGAGTCAATTCCGACATCTGGGAAGCGCTTTACCAGGTGCCGAGCGCCGTCCCGGGCACCGGGGCGGGCGCACGGTGATCGGGTCGGACACGGTCCCCGTCCCGCCTGGGGCTCACAGTGCGAATCCCCGTTTTACAGCCGCGGGCAACGGAGGCCCAGAGGAGCCGTGGCGGGCGGGGAACGTGTCTGCCGACCCCGTTGCCCGGCACTCGCCCGAGCGCTCGGAACGGTGCCCTGCACACGGCGAGCGCTGAACAGATACCAACGTCACCACCATTACTATTATTCGCCGTGATCACGCGGTCTCGTTTCCGTCCGTCCGTCCGTCCGTCTCCCCCGATCAGACCGCGAGCCCGTCGGTGGGCGGGGGCGGTCTCCATCCGTCGCCGAACTGTCCACTCCGAGCGCTTAGTCCAGTGCTCCGCACGCAGTAAGCGCTCAACGAATGCTACTGAACCAACGAAGCGACTCGCCCGCCGCCCAACAGCGGGCGAGTGGCGGAGCCGGGATTCGAACCCGGGTCCGGCGGCTCCCAGGCCCGGGCTCTTTCCTCTCCGCCGTTCTGCTTCTGTTCCCGTTGCACAGACGAAGAAACGAGAGGCCCGGAGAAGCGGAGTCGCTCCATCGAGGGGATTTATCGAGCGCCTGCTGCGTGCGGAGCGCCGTACTAAGCGCCCGGGAGGCTACAACCGAAAAGGGCAGACGTGCGCCCCGCCCGCGGCGAGCTCGCCATCGAGACGGGGAGACGGACATCAAGAGGAATGAATACACGGATCGGAGAGAGGGACGCGAGCGCCGCGGGGCTGAGGGAGGGGTAGACAGAGGCGTGGCTCGGTGGAAAAGAGCCCGGGCTTGGGAGTCGTAGGGCACGGGCTCGAATCCCGGCTCCGCCGCCTGTCCACCGCGTGGCGGGTCACGGAACTTCTCTGTGCCTCAGTTCCCTCGTCTGTAAAATGGGGATGAGGACCGGGGAGCCTCACGTGGGACGACCCCGTCACCCCGAATCTTCCCCGGCGCTTAGAACGGTGCTCTGCACGCAGTGAGCGCTTAACAGATGCCGACATCATCCAGGGGAGCAAACGCGAGCGCCCGGGGGACACGGAAGGGAGCGGGAGGAGAGGGAAAGAGGGCCCGGTCGGAGAAGCCCTCCCGAAGCGACTCGCCCGAGGTCACCCGGCGGACGGGCGCCGAAGCCGGCGCCGGAACCCGGTGCTTCGGACTCCCGGGCCCGGGCTCTAGCCACCGGGCCACGCCGCTTGATATCTCCGCTTCCATCACGCCCGCGGTTTTACAGAATCTGTCGTTTCAGTCATCCGCGTCGAGGTCCGTCTCCCCGGCTCCGGGCGGCGGGCTCGCCGCGGGCGGGGAATGTCACCGATTACCGTGGCGCCGTACTCTCCCGAGCGGCCGGTGCGGCGCTCCGCACCGAGCGAGCGCTCGGTCGACACGGCCGGCGGACCGCCGGGTTCTCCGTCGGCCGAACCCTGCCGCGGCCGTGCTCTGTGGGCGGGCGGCTTCACTTCCCCGTGCCTCCGTTCCCTCGTCCGGAAAACGGGGATTGAGATTTCGACCCTCCCGTGCGACGGCCCGATGACCCCGAATCTCCCCCCGGCGCCTAGAACGGTGCTCGCGCCTAGTAAGCGCTTAACCAATACCGACACCGTCGTCACCCCCACCGTCACTGGGGGCCGAGAGCGGGCGGGGAGCTGCTTCTCGACACGCCCGCTCGCCGCCCCGTCAGGCCAAGCGACGGATTCCTTAAGGGATTAAGGGACGAACAAATGGAGACGCGTCCACTCGGTGGTATTTACGGAGCGCCCACCGTGCGCGGGGCGCTGCACCGGGCCCTCGGAACGGACCATCGGGCAACGGACGGCGACGATCCCCGCCCGACGACGGGCCGGCGGTCTGAAAGGGGGAGACGGACAGCAGCGCAAATAACCCAAATGACAGAGCCTGTAAAACGGCCTTCTCCGTGACCTCGGACGAGTCACTCGCCTTCTCCGTGCCTCGGCATCCCTTCCGGAGAATGGGAATAAAACACCCGTGCGTCCTCCCTCCCTCTCCCCTCTGTCTCTCTCGAACGACGAGTCCACATCCGGGACAAATTCTGATCATCTCGCACCTGTTCCGCCCGCTCGGCACCTAGCGGATGTTCGGTGACGATCACGACCGTCACCGTCATTATCACTCAAACTTCAGAAACCCCGAAGGGCCTCGGCCAGTTCCGCCCAAGACCTTAAATCGGAGCACCGACGTGGGTCGTTCGGCTCAGAACACCGTCGAATGAAGTGTGCCGGGCTCACACCCGATCCAAAATCCGCCGCTCGCAGACCGACTCGAAAGAAATCTCCACCCGGGGCGCCGATCAGATCAGAACCAGGATAGCCTTCGAAAACCAACGACCAGAGATAGACATTTACGGAACACCGGTTCCGTCTCGAAAGGACGACGGCAACGATGTCGGTATCCGTTAAGCGCTCGCCGCGTGCACGGCACCGTTCCGAGCGCCGGGGGGAGACACGGGGCCGGCGGGTCGTCCCACGCGAGGCTCGCAGGCTTCGTCCCCGTTTTCCAGGTGAGGTCACCGAGGCCCGGGGAAGCGGAGTGACTCGCCCACGGTCACCCGGCCGCCGGGCGGCGGGGCCGGGATCCGAACCCACGACCTCCGACTCCCGAGCCCGGCCCCTCGCCACGCGGAATATCCCAGGCGCCTCTGAGAACAGGGATCCTTCTCCAACCGCCCCGCGTCGAGAGGCCGAGCGACATCGCCTTGGCCGCTTCGACGGGAGACGGGTTTATTGGAAAAAAAAATCGACGGGGCTGGGTTCCCGGCGAGTAACTGGAACGAAACGTTCTTTAAATCGTAACGTTCCAGGAGTCTGAAATCGCGGGGCGGGGGGGGGGGAGGCGGGGGGGGGGGGGGCGTTCCCCGGCAACACAACCTCCCGTCCATCCGTTGGTTTCAGAGACTCGCCTGGCCGGCCTCCTCGGGCAGGCGGCCGGTTCTCCTCCACACGGAGAGGAGGCGGCCGCCGGCCGTCGCGCGCGGCGTGCGAACGCCGGGTCCCGTGGGTCGGGAACGTTGACCGCTCGTCGGCGAGCTGTCCCCTCCCAGGTGCTCCGTACGGCCGACGTCGACCCCCTCGTCCGTAAAACGGGGACCGGGACCGGGAGCCCCGTGAGGATCGGGGCCCGCGTCCAACCCGATCTGCTCGGACTCACCCCGCCGCCCGGCACGGTGCCTGGCGCACGTCGAGGGCTTCGCGGACGCCGCCGTCGTCGTTACCGCGTCTCTAATCGAGCCATTTCTATTAAATGTCCACCTCCGCCCCAGACTGTGAGCTCACCGTGGGCGGGGAACGTGTCCGGGAGCGGCGCGGCGCGGCGGGGAAGCGGCGCGGCCCGGCGGGGGAGAGCCCGGCCCCGGGAGTCGGAGGTCCCGGGTCCGCCCCCCGGCTCCGCCCCCCGTCGGCCGTGTGACCGCCGGCGGGTCGCCTCGCCTCTCCGGGCCTCGGCTCCCCCGTCTGGAAAACGGGGATCGACCGGGAGCCTCACGGGGGACGACCCGACGACCCCGTATCCCCCCCGACGCTCGGGACGGTGCCCTGCACGTAGCAGGCGCTCAACCGACACCGACGTCGTCGTCGTCGTCATTATTACCGTTGAATCCTCTCTCCCGAGCGCTCCGCACGGCGCTCTGGACCGTGAGCCCGTTACCGGGTGGGGATCGTGCCTCTCCGTCGCCGAACCGCGCTCTCCGAGCGGTCGGTAGGGCGTTCCGCGCACGCCGCGATGAATCCGATCGGACGAATCGAAGGATGCCCCGCGCACGGCGGGCGCTCGATAAATCCGACCGGACGGACGGCCCGGGGGAGGCGGCTCGGTTTACGGCCGGCCGATGCCGAGCCCCGGCAGGCGCCCCCCTTCCGGACGTCCGGCGGCGCGGCCGGATGCGGGGCCGAAAGCTCACCCTCTCGCTTCGATAACCGCGCTCCGCGGCGAGCCCGCGTGGCAGGCACCGCGCTGAGCGCCGGGGCGGATCCGGGACCGGCCGGCCGGACCGACGTTCCGGTTCCGCCCGGGCCTCACGGTCGGGGCCGAGATCTCGGGCGGCGCGAAGGGCGGCGTCCACGCCGACGGAAGCGGACCCAACGATCCCGGGAGCCCCGACGGGAGACGGGAGCCGGAACCGCCCGGAAGGACCACTTAACCCCCGACGGCCCCGGCGGGAAATCCGCCCCGCGGGGCGACCGACCCCGCGCCCCGGGCCGCGGGCCGCGACGGGCCCGGAACGGCTCTCGCCAAGACGGGGTGGCGCGTCTTTCCCGGAGCCCTGCCGGGCGGTTTATCCGGAATCCCGGGGGTCGGATCTCGCCGGCCGGCACGGCGGCCGGCCGTCTTTCCGGTGCGCCGCGGGCTCGGTCTCCCTCCCGGGATAGCACGGCGGCCGGCCGTTTCCCAGAGAACCGCCGGTCGGGTCCCGTTCCCGGGACTCCCCCGGCGGCCGGCTGCTCTTCCAAAGGTCCGCTGATCCGGTCTCGCTCTCGGGACCGGCCAGGCCGTCCTTCGCTCCCAAATCTCCAGCGCCGGCGACCGGGCTCCGGCCGCCGGGAGATCGCGCCCCCTCCGAGGGGCCTCCCCCGACTCGAGCCCCCCCCCCCCCCTCCGCTCCCTCTCCCTTCCGCGTCGCTTACGCGCCAAGACCTGTACCCAGGTCTCGGTCGTGGGTCCGAATTCCGGCTCCGCCGCTCGTCGCCTGTGTGACCGTGGCAAGTCACTTCACTTCTCCGGGCCTCGGTTCCCTCGTCTTCATCCAAATGGGGATGAAGACCGGGAGCCCCCCCGCGGGACCACCCGATGACCCCGGATCTCCCCCGGCGCTCAGAACGGTGCCCCCGCACGTAGTAAGCGCTTAACGAAGGCCATCGTTGCTATCATCAGAGGGAAGCCACGTGGCCTAATGGGAAGAGCCGGAGGGCCTGGGTTCTGATCAGCCGGTCCCTCGTCCCATCCTATTTACTGGGCGGGAACGCCGTATCGGGCGCTTGGGAGAGGGCGATTCAGCAGCGCATAAAAACGATCCCCGCCCGCCCACAACGGGCTCACGGTCTGGGGGGCGGGGGGGGGGGGGGGGGGGGGGGGAGGCGCCATTAAATTCTATCTATGGAGCGCTTCCTATGCGCACAGCACCGCATTAAGTCCCCGGGGGGATGAGGGAACAACAATACACCAGGACCCCCGCCCACAGCCAGCGCGCGGCCTAGAGGACGAACTCCGCTGCCGGCCGCCGTGGGACCTCGGGCAAGTCGCTCAACCTCTCTGGGCCTCCTTTCCCTCGCCTTCGGAGAGGGAGATTCCATCCCCGGGCCCCCTCCTACTCAGAGGGCGAGCCCCAAGTGGGACCCGGTGATCTTTCGGCGCTCGGTACGGTGCCGGGCCCCGAGTAAGTACCCTAGAGAAGCGGCGTGGCTCAGCGGAGAGAGCCCGGGCTGGGGAGCCAGACGTCGCGGGTTCAGATCCGGCCTCCGCCGCTCGGCGGCCGCGGGAATTTGGGCGACCCGTTGCGCTCCCCCGGGCCTCGGCGACCTCATCGGGAAAACGGGCATTAAGACCCCGAGCCCACGGGGGACGACCTGAGCACCCGGGAGCCGCCCCGGCGCTCGGAACGGTGCCCCGCACGCAGTAAGCGCCGAACGAATGCCATCGTCGCCATCTCGGCGGATCCCCAAATTAGTAACCCTTAAGACCCGGTCGGTCGCCTCACCTTCGGCCCCGCGGCGCTCCGTTCGTTCGACGGCATTCACCGAGCGCTCACCACGTGCCGGGGAAGGGCGCGGCTCGGCGGAAAGGGGCCGGGCTCCGGAGTCGGCGGTCCCGGGTCCGCCCCCCGGCTCCGCCCCCCCCCCGTCGGCCGTGTGACCGCGGGCGGGTCGCCGCGCCTCTCCGGGCCTCGGCTCCCCCGTCTGGAAAACGGGGATCGACCGCGGAGCCTCACGGGGGACGACCCGACGACCCCGTTATCTCCCCCGGCGCTCGGGACGGTGCCCCGCACACGGTGAGCGCTTGCCTACCGAACCGACGTCACCACCATCGTCATCATCACCGAGCACTCGGAATGGCCAATCCGGCGACGGATACGGCACTCACGTCCGTATCCACAAGCGATCTGAACACGGGTCTCCCCCTCTAGAGCGTGAGCACTTTCTGGGTAGGGACGGGCACGACAGAGGATACTCACGGGAAGAACAACTGAACGGGGATTAACTCTGATCCTCCCGCGGGACGGCCCGACGACCCCGCATCTCCCCCGGCGCTTGGGACGGCGCTCTGCACGCGGTAGGCGCTCAACGACTACCGACGTTATCGTCAGGCGCCCGCCGTGCGCCGGGCACCGTATTGAGCGCCGGGACGGATACGGGCGGGTCGGGGCGGACGCGGTCCCTTTGCCACGTGGGATCCACGGCCTCCGTCGCCATTCTACAGACGAGGAAACCGAGGCACGAGAGCAAAGCGACGTAGCCGGAGGCCGCCCAGCCGGGACCGGAACCCGCGACGCTCCGCCGCGCCCCCCCGACTGACCGCGGTCCGCACCGGGATCCGGGTCTCCCGACTCCCAGCGCCGCGCCCGTCCGTCGGGGGGCGTTCACGGAGTCCCCGCCGGGCGCCGGGCCGAGCGCCCGGCGACGTCCGACCGGAGAAGGTGCGCGTCCCCGGCCCTCCGGGAGCCCGTGACGTGACGGGAAACGCCGACGGAAAGCATTTTTCAGACCGTGAAAGGATAAGGGCGGAGCAGGGAGAGGTACGAGCTTCTCGGGACAGAAAAAGAAAAGAAAAAAATCCGATGACGATAAGAACCGCCGCTGCGGTTTCCGTGAAGCCAAGCGCCGCGCTAAGCGCTGGGGGAGACACGAGGCCACCGGCGGACACCGTCCCCGTCCCCCTCCGGGCTCGCGGTCCGAGGAGGAGGGAGGGCCGGCGCCGAGTTCCCTTTCAAGAGACGATGGGACCGAAGCCCGCGGTGGTCACGCGACCGGCCCCGACTCCCGCGGCGGGCAAGCGGCGGGGCCGGGATTAGACCCCGGATACTGATCACGTCGGTACCCGTTAAGCGCTCGCTACGTGCCGAGCGCCGTTCTAAGCGCCGGGGGAGACGGGAGGCGATCGGGTCGTCCCACGCGGGGCTCGCGGCCTTCATCCCCACTCTGCAGACGAGGGAACCGAGGCGCAGCGAGGTCGAGCGGCCGGCCCAGGGTCACACAGCCGACTAGCGGCCGAGTCGGGATCAGAACCCACCGCCTCCGACTCCCGTGACCCTCAGGCCCGGGTTCCGTCCACTGGGCCACGCCGCTCCTCTAAAAGACGAACACGAAGGAGCGGACGATAAGAGTAACGCCGGTATCCGTCGGGCGCTCGCTAGGTGCCGAGCGCCGTCCCAAGCGCCGGGGGAGACCCGGGGTCCTCGGGTCGTCCCCCGCGGGGCTCCCGGTCTTCGCCCCCGTCTTCCAGACGGGGTCACTGAGGCCCAGAGGAGCGAGGCGACTCGCCCACGGTCACACGGCCGGCGGGGGGAGGGGCCGGGATCCGAACCCATGACCTCCGGACTCCCAAGCCCGGCCTCTTTCCACCGAGCCGCGCCGCTTCTCCTAATGACGAAAACACGCACAGGGCGTCTACGCTTACGTTTTACAATCCGTCACCGCAGGGAACAGGTGTTGCTGGCCCGGCACCGACAGCGGGTTCACCGCGACGGCGCTGGCGGTTTCTCCTTTACGGTCTTCATTAGGCGCTTACTACGCGTCACGCGCTGTTGCGAGCGCTGGGGCAAACGCGAGCCGATCAGGTCGGGCACGGTGCCCGTCCCACGGTACAGGCGGGCGGGAGGGGGTAGGGCTGAATCCCCATTTCAGAGGCGAGGTCACCGAGGCCCGGACGAGTCCAGCGACGCGCGGCGGAGCCGGGATCGGAACCCAGGTCCCCCGCCTCCGAGGCCCGGGCTCTTTCCGGGGGTGACGGGGCCCGGGGTCACACGGCGGACGCGAGGCGGAGCCGAGATCGGAACCCGGATACCGGCGTCGGGGTTACAGCAACGGGGGCCTGGGAGTCAGAAGGACGCGGGTCCTAATCCCGGCTCCGCCGCCGGTCCGCCGTGTGACCCCGGGCGAGTCGCTTCGCTCCTCCGGGCCTCGGTGACCTCGTCCGGAAAATGACGATGGAGACCGCGAGCCCCAGGCGGGACGGGGACTGCGTCCAACCTGATTTCCCCGTATCCACCCCGGCGCTTAGGACGGTGCCCGGCGCAGAGTGAGCGCTTAACGGACGCCGTCGCCGTTACCGTTATCGTCACTCTCCTCGTCACCTTCCGACTCCCGGGCCCGGGCTCCCTCCAGACGCCTCTCGGAAGCGACTCAGACGGGCGTCTCGAAGGCCTACCTCCAAGAGACCTGGGGGCCCTCCGTCTCCCGACGAGAACGCCCCCCCTCCGTCCGTCCATCCGATCGCATCTACTGAGCGCCTACTGCGCGCCGAGCACCGTCCCGCGCGCTCGGAGAGCGCGACTCGGCGGCAGAGAGAGACAATCCCTACCCGACGACGGGCGGCGAAAGCGAGCCGAACGGGCAGTCGGGCATCGGTCGCGTCGACGCAAGTAAGTACTGATAATGAAGTCGGTGCCTGTCGAGCGCTTACCACGCGCGGGGCGCCGTTCGAAGCGCTGGGGGGGGGGGACACGGGGTCATCGGGTCGTCCCGTGTGAGCCTTCATCCCCATTTTACGGACGAGGGAACCGAGGCCCAGAGAAGCGAGGCGACTCGCCCACGGTCAGCACTTCCGCCTCGCCGAACGCCAAGGCAGCCGGCGAGACGCCCCTCCGCCTCCGTCGGCCGACCCCCCGGAAGAGAGCGCGCCGGGCCACCACCGGATCTGGGGCTCCGCTTGAGAAACCAAGGGGCCACCCGTCCCCCGGACGGAGGTCCGTCGACGGCCCCCTGAACGCGGCGGGCCGGTCGCTCCGAACTCCGCCGCGTCGGCGCCGAGCGGCCGAGCGGCGAGGGCGGGCCCGTCTCCGACGCGCGCCGGGTTTCTCGTCCCCCCGCTTCGAAGCCCTGCCGAGGGCTCACCTCCTCCGGGAGGCCTTCCCGGACCGAGCGCCCCGGCTGCTCCGCCCCTCCCCCCCTCGCCGTCGCCCCGGCCCCCCCCCTCCGCCCCGCCCCCTTCCCCGCCCCGCGGCGCCCGCGCCTACCCGTACCAACTTCTCGTTCCGTCCGTCTCACTAACGACGCGTCGACGTCGACGATCCTCCGCCTCTACTCCGACGCGGCCGACGCTCGTCCGCTCGTCCCGTCTCGGCGTCCGTCTCCCCCTTCCGGACTGCGAGCCCGTGACCGGGCGGGGATCGCCTCCCTCTGGCGCCGGAACCGGGCTTCCCAACCGCTCGGTCCGGAGCTCTGCGCCCAGTAAGCGCCGGCTCGGCGGGAAGAGCCCGGCTCGGGAGTCGGAGGTCACGGGTGCGGATCTCGGCTCCGCCCGCCCGCCCGCCGCGCCGACGCGGGCGGGTCCCGCCGCTTCTCTGTGCCCCGGTGACCTCATCCGGCAAACGGGGGTGAGGCCCGGGAGCCTCGCGCGGGACGACCCGACGGCCCCGCGTCTACCTCGGCGCTCACAACGGCGCCCCGCCCGTAGTAAGCGCCCAACGGGCGCCGGCGTTGACAGATGACGACGACGACGAACGATCATCGGTTGTCCTTTCGGGGAGGCCATTCGGTCGGCATTCAGCGAGCGCTCACGGCGTGTGAAGCGCTCGCCACGGTCACCGGAGGAGCAGCACGGCGTAGCGGAGAGAACCCGATCGGACCGGGCGCCCGCCCGAGGGCGGGGACCGTCTCTGTCTGTCACCGACCCGTCCGTCCCGAGCGCTCGGCGCGGCGCCCCGCACGCAGCGAGCGCTCGGTAAGCACTATCGAACGGATGGACCCGGGCCCGGGAGTCGGAGGACGTGGCTCCGCTTCTCCGTGCCTCGGGGACCTCGTCCGTAAAACGGGGACCGGGACCGGGAGCTCCAGGTGGGACGACCCGACCGCCCCGTACCCACCCCGACCCCGGGACGGGGCTCGGCGCACGGTAAGCGCTTGACAGATACCGCGATTCTCCTCCTGACGTGCAGACCACCGAACCGGGCACCCGGGAGCGTCCGGCGCCACACAGTTCATCCGCAGAGCTACTCCTGACGGATTTTACCAGATCCCGCCGGTCCGAACCTCCCGCCGCCGCCACGATCCGCCGTCCCGACTGCGCCCGCGTCGACCCGGGCCCTCCTCCCCTCCCGCCCCGCCCCCCGCTCCGGCCTCTCCGCCGACCTCCCCGCCTCCCGTCTCGCCCCGCCCCGGCCCGCGGTGCGCTCCTTCCGCCCGGCTCGCTCTGCTCCCGCGACGTTCGGGCCGCGTCTCCCCACTCCCGGAGAACCCCCGGCGGTCGCCCGTCCGGCTCCGCGTCCGACGGAGCCCCGTCACCGGCGGCTCCGAAGGCGTCCGTCCCCCCGCCCCTCCGGCCTCACCTCGCTCCGTCCCCGCTCCGACCCGGCCCGCAGCCTTCACCCCAACGCCGGCCGACTCGCCGGACGGCCGTCTCGTCCCCCCCCGCCCGCGCCCCGCCTCCGGTCCGCGACGCTCTCCCTCCTCCGTCCGACGGGGCCGCCGTCCTCCGCCCCTTCGGACCCTGGTCGGAGGCCCGTCTCCTCCGGGAGGCCTTCCCCGGCTAAGCCCTCCTCTCCCCTCCTCTCCCTCCCCTCGCCGTCGCCTTTACTCCCGGATCCCCCCCCCCTCCGTCCGCCCCTCGGCCCCCCGGCGCCGACGTCCGTATCCGCGACTCATCCGTATCGCCACGCCTCCCCCTCGGGACCGTGGAAGAATCGAAAGTTTTTACGTTCCACCTACGGACCTGGAAAAATTCCGGTGAAAGGGTACAGGAGACAAAGCCGGAAACGGGCAACGACACGACGGGCGTCACGGAGGATGACGTCCGGAGACGAATCGGCTAAAACGCGCCCGGACCGACGCGGGCGCGGCGGCTTTACGCAAGCCGCTCTCTCCGACCGTATCGGAGATGTCGGATCTATCCTCCCGCGGTTAAGACGGACCGGCTCTCGAAAGCCCTCCCGTTTCCGCCGACCGAACGACCGACGACGGAGACGCTCGACTGTGCGTCGATTTCGGTTCTTCCGGCCCCGCGTCGCGGCCGACCCGGAGATCTCATCCGACGGCAGGCGCCTCCCCGTATCCGCTCCGGTAGGGCCGGGGCCCGTCCGGTCCGCTCCTCGACCGTGCCGACTGTACCCCGCTTCCCGTCTCCTCCTTAGGCAGTCTCGAGCGATCCGCCGGACTCGGGGCTCGTCTTCGAGACGCTCCTCACCGTGCGGAATAAAGGACGGCTTCATCCGCCGGAGCCGCCAAATCGCGGATGGAGAGCAACGAACGCCGGCTCCCGGCTGGGCGGTCGCGGCCGACTCCGGCCAGACGATCTCTCGTTCATTCGACGGCATTTATCGAGCGCTCGCTCCGCGCGGGGCGCCGTGCTAAGCGCTTGGAACCGACACGGGTCGGCAACGGACAGAGACGGTCCCCGCCCTGCGACGGGCTGCGGGTATCTGCCAACGAGCGGAAGACGGGCCGTGACTCGGGCGGAGCGGAATCTCCCGCAAGGGTTCCACCCTCAATCTCGGCCTCCCCCGGCGTTCATTTAGCCCGAGGATTTCAAACGTTTGCCCTCCGCAGGAAAACCTCTTTTCTCTTCCGGGGAGGAGATCGATGAAACCACCCATCGGGGTTGCCAAGCGAGGGGTTGAAAGTCGGGGGTCCGGAACGCCCTCTGTCGAACGGTGAATCGGCCACGGGAACCGAAGAGTTTATTCACGGGGGGGGGGGGGACGGTGGGGGGGCGGGGGGGAGGAGGGGAAAGGCCTCCCGAGAGGGCGGAAGGGATGGGAAGCGCGGGATGGGACGAGAGGCAGCGCGGCGCAGTGGAAAGAGCCCGGGCTCGGGAGCCGGGGGTCCCGGGTTCGAACCCCGGCTCGGCCCCCCCCCCCCGTCAGCTGCCCGCGGACGAGTCGCTTCGCTTCTCCGCGCCTCGGCTACCTCGTCCGTAAAACGGGGACGGGGACCGCGAGCCCTACACGGGACGACCCGATGACCCCGCATCTCCCCCGGCGCTTACCGCGGCGCCCCGCGCGCGGCAAGCGCCTGGCCGATGCCAACATCATCATCATCATCATCATCATCCTCATCCTCATCATCATTACGGGAGCTGGCCCGGCCCCGACCAACGGCTAAATCCGCGAGGACGCTTCCCGTCATCCTGCGCCCCGGAAGGCAGCCGGGGCCTCGGAACCGCACTTCTCGTGCGCTTCTCTCTTGGCTTACCTACGTTACCGTCCGTCTCCCCTCCGAGGCCGCGAGCCCGTCGGGGGCAGGAACGCGTCCGTCCGTGGGAACGGCGATGACGTCGGTACCCGTTGAGCGCCCGCTCCGTGCCGGGCACCGCTCTGAGCGCCGGGGGAGATTGGGGGACGACGGGGTCGTCCCACGTGAGGCTCGCGGACCTCGTCCCCGTTTGGGCGGACGCGGGAACCGCGGCACGGAGCGGTGAAGCGCCCCGCCCACGGTCACCCGGCTGACGGGCGGCGGGGCCGGGATCCGAACCCGCGACCTCTGACTCCCAAGCCCGGGCCCTCGCCGCGGAGCCGCGCCGCTTCCCGGTGTAATACCGTCCTCGAGCGCTTGCGGTCCTTCGGAGCCGGGATCGGCTCGCAAGCCGCTCCTGACCCTTCGAGTCGGGGGCGTTCGCTCGACCGATCGCATCTCCTGCGCGCGGAGCACTGTACTGAGCGCCCGAGAGAGGACGGTACGACGACGGACGGGCACGTCCCCCGCCCGCAACAGGCTGAGGTCAAGAGGGGGAGACGGACGTCAATGGAAACGAACCACGGACGGGGACGTGAGCGCCTCGGGGTCGGGACGGGGCACGAAGGAAGGGAGCGAGTCGGGGCGACGCGGAAGGGGGCGGTCAGGGAGGGCCTCCGGGAGGAGCCGGGCCTCCGGTCGGGCTTCCAAGGCGGAGGGAGGGGGCGTCCGTCGGGCACGGAGGAGGTCGCCCCGGGACGGAGGCCGGACGCGGGCGAGGGGCCGGCGGCGAGGCAGACGGGAAAGCGTGAGGGAGCCCGGGCGGCCGATCCATCGCTCGATCCGTCGGGGGTACTGACCGAGCGCCTACCGCGGGCGGTGAGGAGGGGGCCGGCGTGGCGGAGAGAAGCGGCGCGGCGCCGAGAGCCCGGGCCCGGCTCCGCCGCCCGTCGGCTGGGTGACTCCGGGCGAGTCGCTCCCCCGGGCCTCGGCGACCTCATCCGGAAAACGGGGGTGGAGACCGGCGGCCCCACGGGGGACCGCCCGATCGCCTCGCATCCCCTCCGGCGCTCGGAGCGGTGCCTCCGCCCGCGGCGAGCGCTTTACCGCTATCGTTTCTGCCCGTCTCCCCCGACCGGACCGTGAGACCGTCGCCGGGCGGGGACGGTCTCCGTCTGTCGCCGAGCCGTCCCTTCCAAGCGCTCAGCGCGGCGCTCCGCGCGCGGCGGGCGCCCGACGGATACCGCCCAACGAACCAACGGACCAACGCCGTCGTCATCATTCGTCGTCAACGACCGGCGAGAAGCTCTTTAGGGAATCCCGCCCGACGGCCCCGCCCGGGGAAGGACGCGCTGGATTTTCCGGGCCTAATTCCTCGTCCTCGGATCCCTCGGGAGGAAAGGGGGCGCACAGAGACAGCGAGAGACGGAGAGGGAGACGGAGAGAGACGGCGAGAGAGAGAGAGACGGCGAGAGACCGACCGGCCGGGACGGGAGCGTCTCGGGCGTGAGCGACACCCAGGGGCGGCCTCCCGTCCGGAGGGAGGAGGGAATTCACAAGTGAACCGATTACTTGACAAGCGTCTCATAAGAGAAACCCTGAGCGGTGAACTCACACGACGGGCTCTTCAGAGCTGGGGGCCATCGCTCAGAGCAATTAGCGGATCTGCACGCACCCCGACGTCGTCCCGCTCCGGCGGCGGAGCGCCTCGACGGATCTCCGCGATCCTCCGGCCGACCGCGTTAATCGGTCCACCCCGCGCGCGGCCCCCCCCCCCGCCCCCCCGCCCCCCTACTCTCTCGGGGGGGGGGGGGGGGCCCGGGCTCGGGGGCCGGGGGGCCCGGGTCCCGATCCCGGCTCCCCGCCCGCCGGCCGCGCGACCCCGGGCGGGTCGTTTCGCTCGCCCGGCCGTTCGCCGGGCGCCCGCCGCGGGCGGAGCACCGGACCGGGCGTTCGGAAAGGACGATTCGGGGGGAGGGACGATCCCTCCGCCACGACGGGATCCGTCCGCTCGACCGTATATAGTTCCGTCGCCCTGTTCATTCTGTTAACGAGATGTACGTCGCCTCGATTCCGTTCATCTGCCGTTGTTCCAATGAGACGTCCCTCCCCGCCATTCTATCTCCCGCCACCGTCCCCGTCCGTCCGTCTCCCCCGATCGGACCGCGAGCACCGTCCGAGGGCGGGGACCGTCTCTATCCGTCGCCGACCCGTCCGTTCCGAGCGCCCGGTCCGGCGCCCCGCGCACAGTAAGCGCTCGATGGCTACCATCGAGCGCACCGACGGACGACGGGCTCGCGGTCGTCGCGCCGGGCCCCCGCCTCCTCGTCTGCGGGACGGGGATCCGGTCCCCGGCTCCTCCCCGCTCAGACCGGAGGCCCCGCGCGGCGGGACCCGTCGAGCCCGCCTCTACCCCGAGCGCTCGGCCCAGCGGCGGGCGCGCGGCGGGCGCTCGAGTCGGAGGGCGATGGCCGCGACGGGACGCGAGCGTCGTCCACGTCGTCCGTGGGGCGCGGGAGGGGATACGCGGCCTAACGGAGCCGGAGGGACCCGGGTCGGCGGCCCCCGGGGACCGGCGTCGGGGGGGGGGAGCCCCACGCGTCCCGATCGGTCCCCCGGCGACGTCCCGAGAGACCGAGGGGGGGCGGGGGCCCTCGTGAGAGAGACGAGCACGGACGTCGAAGGAGGTCGGTCGGGAGCGGAAAGACCGAGTCCCCGGAGCCCGTCGCCACCCACGGGGCCGGACGGGCCAGAGCCCGAGAGCGGTTCGGCCGGAAGATCCCGTCGGGCCAGGGCGGGGATCACCCGCACGGACCCTTCGCCGCCACCGAAGATTCCCCGTCTCACTCCCGCACGGCATCCGTCGTCGCTCCTCTCGGGAGGCGTGCGTTTCCCAGAAGACGGCCCCCGACGCCAGAGATGTTTCGGTCGAGACCGTGAGCCCCGCGCGGGACGACCCGATTCCCTCGGATCCACCCCCGCGCTCGGGACGGCGCTCGGCGCGGGGTGGGCGCTTGACGGATAACGACGACGAGAGAGACGACGGCACTTGATCCATCCCTCCGTCCGACCGTATTTACCGTCGGGCGACGGAGAGAGCGGCCATCCCCACCCGACGACGTCCTCCCGCGGTCCCGGGCCGCCCTCCCTCCTCGCCTCCGCCCGACTGGCTCTCTTCCCCTCTTCGAGGCCCGACCGAGGGCCCGCCTCCTCCGGGAGGCCTTCCCGGACCGAGCTTCCCCTTCTCCCTCTGCTCCCCCTCTGCCCCCCCCCTTCACCTCCCCTCAGCTAAGGCCCCGTTCTCCCCCCCCTTCCCCCCCGCTCCTCGCCCTCAACCTCCCCTCGGCACTCGGCTCCTCTGTACAGATTTTTATTCCCCTATTCATTTCGTTACTGAGGCGTCCGTCCCCCTCATTCGATCCATCACGATCGAGCCGTCTCGTTTCTGTCCGTCCGTCTCCCCGGATCGGACCGCCAGCCCGTCGTCGGGCGGGCACGGTCTCTATCCGTGGCCGAGTCGTCCGTTCGTTCACCCGACGGCATCCGTCGAGCGCTTCCTGCGTGCGGGGCGCCGTACTGAGCGCTCGCACCGTACGGATCGGCCACGGATGGAGACGGTCCCCGCCCTGGGCGCTTAGGACGGTGCTCCGCACCTAGGGAGCGCTCAGGAAATACCACCGAATGAACCAACACAAGGGGGGGGGATGAGCGCCCAGCACGCGCGGAGCGCCGTACGAGCGCCTGGGAGGGCAGGCCACGGCAGCGTCGGCGGACACGTGCCCCACTCGTCCCGGGCCCCCCGGGCGATCGGGGCCCGGCGGCCTCCGTTCTCGGCGGCGGCCGGGACGTCCCCCGCCGCCCTCGACTTCCACAGGGCCGCCGCCCCGCGCGGCCTCACGGTCCCCCTCCCCCCTCCACGGAGAACGGCGGCGATAACGGCGGCGTCCGTTAAGCGCTCGCGACGCGCGGGGCGCCGCTCGCGGCGCCGGGGGAGACACGGGGTGGTCGGGCGGTCCCACGGGAGGCCGGCGGTCGCCACCCCCATCTGACGGGCGAGGTCACCGAGGCACCGAGAAGCGAGGCGACCGGCCCGCGGCCGCCCGGCTGACGGGCGGCGGAGCCGGCATTCGAACCCGAGACCCCCGACTCCCAGGCCGGGGCTCCTTCCAACGAGGGAACTGAGGCACGCGGGAGGGAAGCGGCCGGCCCGGGGCCGCGCGGACGCAGGCTCTTCCGCCTCCCGGGCGCGGGCCGCCCCGCCGCTCTGGGAACCTACCGTCAGATAACGGCGGTCGTATCCGTCGAGCGCTCGCTACGCGCCAAGCACCGCTCTGGGCACCGAGGCGGATACGAGGGCGCCGGGCCGTCCCCCGTGGGGCTCGCCGTCCCTACGCCCGTTTTACAGGTGAGGGAACCGAGGCGCAGAGAAGTCGAGCGACACGCCCCGGGTCACGCGGCCGGTCCGCGGCGGAGCCGGGATCGGAACCCAGGCCCCCGACCCCCGGGCCCGGGCGCTCGCCGCCGGGCCGCGCCGCTCCCGCAAGCGGGGCGCCGGACCGAACGCTTGGAAGGGGACGACGGAGAGGGCCGCCCTACCCCCGGGGAGCTCAGGGAGCAGGGGGCCGACGGCCAACCCGTCCGCCGACGGTACGGGGCGGGCGCTCGCCGTCCGCGGGGCGCCGGGCCGGGCGCTCGGGGGAGGACTGACCCGGCCGAGACGGCGGACGCGCTCCCCGCCCGCGACGGGCTCGCCGTCCACTCGCTTCGAGACCCCGGGCGGGACGCCGCCCCCGGCCGGGAGAGGCGGCGCGGCCCGGTGGCGGGGGCCCGGGCCCGGGCGTCGGAGGTCGCGGGTTCGGATCCCGGCCCCGCCCCTTCCATTCATTCATTCGACGGCATCTGCCGAGCGCCTACCACGCGCGGAGCGCCGTACCGAGCGCCGGGAACGGGCAACTCGGCGACGGACGGCCGCGGGCCCCGCGGGCGAGTCGCTTCGCTTCTGCGGGCCTCGGCGCCCTCGTCTGGAGAAGGGGGCCGAAGACCGCGAGCCCCACGCGGGCCGACCCGACGGCCCCGCGTCTCCCCCGGCGCCCGGCGCGGTGCTCCGCGCGCGGTGAGCGCCCGACGGATACCAACGCTACCGCCGTTACCGTTTCTCCGCCCGTCGGCCGTCGGCCGCCGGCCGCGGGAGACGCGGCGAACGTTCCCGTGGCCCGCCGGAAGGCCGGGGTCGCCGCCGCACGTCCTCCCCTTCTGACCCGGCGGTGACCCCTCGGAGACGCCGGGTCTAAACCTGCTTCCGTTTAGTCGCCGTCGCTCTTAACGAGACGTCCTTCCCCTCGACCCTGTCTATCGCCACCGCCCCCCCGTCCGTCCGTCTCCCCCGATCGGACCGCGAGCCCGTCGGAGGGCGGGGACCGGCTCTGTCCGTTGCCGGCTCGTCCGTTCCGAGCGCTCGGCACGGTGCCCCGCGCGTGGCGAGCGCTCGACGGCCGCTACTGAACCAACGAACCAACCGACCACAGAGAGCTTCCGCGGAGCGGCCCGGGGATCGACGAGGGTCGGCTAGACGGCCCTTCTGCTTACGGGACCGTGGAAGAATAAAAATCTAATCCCGGGTCGCTCGGACGAACCCTTCCGCGAAACCCATTCACTCATTCTTTCAGCGGTATCGACTGAGCGCTCGCTGCGTGCAGAGCACCGTGCCGAGCGCTTGGAATGGACAGGTCGGCGACAGGCAGACGACGGGTCTACCGCTCCGAAGCTCCGTGCCCTGCCTGCTGGAGGAAACCGAACGAACCCTTCTCCCCAGCAGGAGCGGAATCCTCTCGGCGGCCGTTGCCTCCTTTCGCCGCGGAATCGTCGCCGCCGGTAAGGGCGATGGCGGGCGAGTCGCTTCGCTCCCCCGTGCCTCGGTCACCCCATCCGTCAAATGGGGACCGAGGCCGCCAGCCTCACGCGGGACGACCCGACCCGACCGCCCCGCGTCTCCCCCGGCGCTCGGAGCGGCGCCCGGCACCCGGCGGGCGCTTCGCGCAAACCGAGCCGCCGACCCGGCGACGCCGCTCGCCGAGCGCTGACCGTGCGCGGAGTCGGTCGGCGCCGTTTACCGAGCGCCTTCCGGGTGCCGGGCGCCAGACCCGGCGCCGGGGTGAGCGCGACGACGGTTCTGTGACGATGATCTTGCTACCTACGCGGCGCTCGCCAACGCGCGGAGCGCCGTGCCGAGCGCCGGGGTGGACGCGGGCGCCTCGGGTCGTCCCACGTGAGGCTCACGCTCGATCCCCGTCTTCCAGATGAGGGGACCGAGACCCGGAGCGGCGGAGCGACCCGCCCACGGTCACGCGGCGGACAGGGGGCGGGGCCGCGATCCGAGCCCGGGACCTCCGGCTCCCGAGCCCGGCCCCTTCCCGCCGAGCCACGCCGCTCCTCCGCTTCCGCGGTGAGACCGACGGAACGAGCTCGCGGTCCGGAGGGGGAGAGGGACGGGCGTAGAAATAGACCGATGACGGCTATTCACCCGACGGTATTTACCGGGCGCTTGCTTACCGCGCGCAGGGCGCCGGCCCGAGCGCTCGGGAACGGACGATCCGGCGACGGCTAGAGACCGTCCCCGCCCGACGCCGGGCTGACGGCCCAATCGACAGACGGAGACGGGCGTTAGGGCTCGGGGGGGGGGGGGGCCCCAGCGAGAGTAGGTCCTAACAGCCGCCGCTCTTCCCCCCCCGGAATCCCAAGGGTCGGGAGCGGCGTCCCGGATCTGGCCGTCGTCGTCGGGGGGGGGGGGGCGGGAAGGGGCCGGGCGGGGAGGGGGGGGACTGGGTCCCCCCAAGCCTCACCCCGGAAAAGCACGCCCCGCTCCCCGGACCCGCCTTAATGACGACGACGACATCGGTATCTATCACCGATGACATCGGTATCTATCGAGCGCCCACCCCGCGCCGAGCACCGTCCCGAGCGCCGAGGGAGACACGGGGTCATCGGGCCGTCCCGCGCGAGGCTCCCGGTCGATCCCCAATTTTCCAGATGAGGGCACCGAGGCGCAGAGAAGCGGAGCGACCCGCCCACGGTCACACGGCGGAGCCGGGAGTCGAACCCGCGACCTCCGACTCCGAAGCCCGGGCTCTTTCCGCCGCGCCGCTCCCCTCCCTACGTGCAGAGCGCCGTCCCGAGCGCCGGGGGGAGATCCGGGGCCGTCGGGTCGTCCCGCGCGAGGCTCCCGGTCTTCGTCCCCCTCTGACGGAGGAGGTCACCGTGGCCCGAGCGGCGGCCGGGCCGGCGTTCGAACCCGTGACGCCCGACTCCCAAGCCCGGGCTCCTCCCGCCGAGCCGCGCCGCCCCCCCCCCCGAACGGCAACGACGGACGGCGGCGCCCGTCGAGCGCCCGCTAGGGCTTCTAGACCGCGGGCCCGCCGTCGCCCCGGCGCCGAGCTGCACTCTCCGGCGCCCCGCGCACGGTCGGCGCTCGATAAGTAAACGACGACGGATAAGGAAACCGGACGCACCGGCGGGCGGGGTCCGAGGCGCCGCGCCCCACGCCGGGGCGGACACGAGCGAGTCGGGTCGGACCCGGTCCCGCCCGGGGCTCGCGGTCTCGTCTATCCAGGGCCGCTTTCCAGACGACGGGACGGAGGCGCGGAGGAAGCCGAGGTCACCCGGCGGACGGGCGGCGGCGGGACCCGGGACCTCCCGACGCCCGGGCCCCGGCCGCTCGGGCCGGGAGATCCACCCCCCGGCTGGCGCGTGGCAGAGATTCCCGGCTGCCTTAGATCTGGGCGGGATCCGGCGGGGGGAGGACGACGGGCGGCCTCACCCGAAGGGACGGACCGGGGGAGGGAGAAAATCAAAATCGAAAGATCGGCGAGGCCCCCACCCCGGCTCCCCGGGGTCGGATCGAAGCCCGCGACGCCGGGCCGGGCGACGGGAGGGCCGACCCGACGGGTCCGGGCGAGCCGGCCGGGGCGGCGGGGGCGAGGTCCGAGCCGCTCCCGACGGGGGGAGCCGGGGAACGGGGAAGACCGGGCCCCGTAGAGAAAGGACGGTCGACTCCGACGCTCCTCCTTCGGCCGGGGCCCGGCTGCCCCGGAGATTCGCGCGGAGCGACGGCGCTTCGGACCTCGACGACGTCGGCGTCCGTTGAGCGCCGGCTCCGCGCGGAGCGCCGGGGGGGAGACACGGGGTCGTCGGGTCGTCCCGCCCGGGGCCCGCGGTCTCCGTCCCCGTCTCCCGGACGAGGGACCCGAGGCGCCGAGAAGCGGAGCGACTCGCCCGCGGTCACGCCGCCGACGGGCGGCGGAGCCGGGATCGGAACCCGTGACCTCCGCCTCCCGGGCCCGGGCCCTCGCCGCCGAGCCCCGCCGCCTCCGACGCGGAGCCCGGCGCGCGGGAAGCGCTTGAGCGGCGCGATGGGAAAGAGAAAGGGAGCGCCGGCCCGGCGGGGAGCGGGCCGGCGCGACGGACTCGGACGCGGCACCGGAGAGCGAGGCGCACGCGGCCGCGACGTCTGGGACGCCGGCGACGACGCCGGCGGGCGGCGGGCGCTCGACTCTGCGCCGAGCACCGTTCTGAGCGCCGGGGGAGATGCGGGGCGGTCGGGTCGCCCCACGGGCGGCTCGCGACCCGAACCCCCGTTCTCCGGACGGGGGAACCGAGGCCCGGAGAAGCGGAGCGACTCGCCCGCCGCGCGGCCGACGGGGCCGGGGGTCGAGCCCGTGACCCCCGGCTCCCCGGCCCCGGCCCTCCCCGCTGAGCCGCGGCGGAGCGTCTAGATCGCGAGCTCCCCGCGGGCGAGGGGGGCGCCCGTCTGGCGGCCCACGGGAACGGAGATGAGAACAGCGATCGCGGCACTCGTTGGGCGCCTCCTCCGCGGCAGGCGCGGGGAAGCGGCGCGGCTCGGTGGAAGAGGGCCCGGGCTTCGGAGTCGGAGGTCACGGGTTCGACCCCCGGCTCCGCCGCCCGTCAGCCGCGGGACCGCGGGCGGGTCGCCTCGGTTTCCTCGTCCGACCCCGGCCTCCCCTCTCGCTCGGAGTCCCGTCCGGGGGGGGGGGGGGGGCCGGGACCGGGGGCGGGCCGTCCCGTCTCCCGCCCGGGGCCGAGCGCGGTGTTCGTTCATTTCGAGCGCTCGGTCAGCGCCCTGCACACGGTGAGCGCTCAATGGGTACGCGCCCGTCCGATGGGACTCGCGGAGCGCCGGACTAAGCGCTCGGGAGAGGACGGCGCGCCGACGGACACGCTCCTTCCTACGAGGAGCCCAGGGTCTACGGGAGCAGACGTCGACGTACGCGAACGGCGCACGGCCGAATGCCGAACGCATGCGGACGTATACACAGCGGCAGCGTGGCTCGGTGGAAAGAACCGGGGCCCGGGAGCCGGAGGTCACGGGTTCGCATCCCGGCTCTGCCGCTCGTCAGCCGTGTGACCGCGGGCGAGTCGCTTCACTTCTCGGTGCCTCGGTCGCCTCATCTGTAAAATGGGGATTGACCGGGAGCCTCAAGTGGGACGGCCCTGATGACCCCAGCGCTCAGAACAGTGCTCTGCACATAGTGAGCGCTTGACAGATACCAACGTTATTAGTATTCTATAGATACGCGCTCGGCGCACAGTGAAGCAAACACGACCATCGTCGTCCTCGCCGTCATTCACCCGGCGCCTCCCGCGTGCCGGGCCCCTGGGAGAGGACGACGAAATGAGAGTCGGCGGACGTCGCCTCCCTCGAGGGGCTCACGTCCGACGACGTCGGCGGCCGCCGGGCGCGTGCCGCGTGCCGGGCGCCGCTCTGGGCGCCGGGGGAGATACGGGGGAATGAGGCCGTCCCGCGTGAGGCTCGCGGTCTTCGGCCCCGTTTTCCAGATGAGGGAACCGAGGCCCGGGGGGGGGCGAAGCGACCCGCCCGCGGTCGCCCGGCTGACGGGGGCCGAGTCGGCATCCGGGCTCTCCCCGCCGAGCCGCGCCGCTTCTCCGGCGACGGTGACCGGGAGTCGGCGGGGCCCGGGCGCCGAGCGCCGTCCCGGGCGCCGGGGAGGATACGGGGCGATCGGGTCGGAGCCGGGCCCCGTCCCACGTGGGGCTCGCGCTCTCGAGCCCCGTCTTCGGGGCCGGGGCGACCGAGGCCCAGAGAGGCCAGGCGACTCGCCCGAGACCTCGGGGCGGACGGCGGGTCCCGCCGATTCCCGGGCCCGGGCTCCGGCCACGGAGCCGCGCCGCCTCCCCGGCGAGGGGCGGCGGGGCTCGGCGCCAAGAGCGAGGGTTGGGGAGTCGGGGGCGGTGGCTTCGGATCCCGCCCCCGCCGCCCGTCAGCCGGGCGACCCCGGGCGGGCCGCTTCGCTTCTCCGGGCCCCGGTCCCCTCGTCCGGAAAACGGGGACGGAGGCCGGGCCCCCGCGCCCGCCCCGGCGCTCGCAACGGCGCCCGGCCCGTGGCGGGCTCTCGACCGAGCCCGTCGCCGACGTCCCTGGGGGTCCCCGGGGCCGAGGGACGCCGACGGCGCCGGACGCGCTCCGGCCGTTCCGCCGGCGGGCCCCCGGAGACGACCTCCGCCCGCGGGGACGAACCCGTCGGGACCGGGCCGCGCCGAGGCCGTCTCGGCATCCGGTCGGCGGGGGGCATGGGAAAAAAAAAAAAAAGCCACGGCCCATCGGGGACATCTCCGGGCGGAATCCTCCCCGTCCGGCCCCCGTTAGGTCTCCGGACGGCTCTCGCCGTCACTCCTCCGAGAGGACCGTCGGGAAAACGATCCTCTTCCGGCTAAAGCGCCCGCTCGGAAGCCTCGGATCCGGAGGGGGCCGAACCCCATCCCTCTGACAGATCGGGGGGGGGGGGGGGGGAGAGGGCGCGTTTCGGGAGGCGGAGGCGGTCCCGTCCGCCGGCGGAAAGGCCCTTCTCTCCCTCGCCGCCCCTCGTCAAGAAGAACGGTGGCCTCCGTCGAGCGCTCACTACGCGCAAGTCACCGTTCCAAACCGCCGCGGGACACGAGGCGATCGGGTCGTCCCCCGTGGGGCTCACGGTCTCGATCCCCATTTCACAGAAGAGGTCACCGAGGCACCGAGAAGCCAAGTGACCCGCCCCAAGTCACCCGGCCGGCGAGCGGCAGAGTCGGCCCTGGAACCCACGACCTCCGACTCCCGAGCCCGGGCCCTTCCCCCCCCGAGCCGCGCCGCTTCTCAAACTAATAACGGTAACGGCGGCCGTTAAGCGTCCGCTACGTTCCGGGCGCTTTTCTCTAAGCGCCGGGGAAGACGCGAGGCGACCGGGTCGTCCCCCGCGGGGCTCGCGGACTCGACCCCCGTCTTCCGGACGAGGTCACCGCGGCCCAGAGGAGCGAAGCGGGGAATCGGGGAAAAGAAAACCCACCCACGTGGGCAGCCTCCAACTAACGCACCTCAAGCCGGACGCCGGCTCGGCGTCCCCCGAGCCGACGAAACCCCGCCGCCGGCAGCCCGATCCCACCCGGGGACATCCAGGCGGGCTAAAAACGGCACCTCCCGCCACCCGCTCGTTGGGATTCCGTACCTGGGAGACACGGCGGCGGGGGAAGGCGCGAGCGGCGAGCCGGCCTCCCCGTCCCGGGGCCGGCACGACGTCTCCCTTGCCCCGCTGTTCCTCCGCGCGGCGGGTAAGGCCGCCGGGCTCACGGGGGGTTCGCGGCGGCGATCCCCCGGGATGGACCGGGGCCCCCCGGCCTTTCGGCCGGCAGGTCCCGGGAAGAGCGAGGCTCCCGCTCGGAGAGAGGAGGGGCCGACGCCCCCGCCTCCGACGGGCGCGCCGTCCGCCCCGACCGACGCGGGGCGCCTCCGCCCTCCTCGTTCGAAAAACCCGCCGCCGCCTGGGTTTTCTCTCCCCGGAGTCGGCGCCCGCGCCGGGGGCGGGCGGTCGTTCGCTCAACGGTGGCCGCCGAGCGCTTTCTACGCGCGGGGCGCCGCGCTAACCGCTCGGAACGGACAGACCGGTTAACGGAGAGTAGAGGCGGTCCCTGCCCCCTGACGGGCCCACGGTCTAGTCGTAAAAAGACCGGGGCGACGGCTAAGCGTCCGCTACGTGCCGAGCGGCGTCCTGAGCGCCGGGGGGGGACCGGGTCGGACGCGGTGCCCGTCCCGCGCGGGGCCGGCCGTCTCCGTCCCCACCTCGGGGACGAGGGAACGGGGGCCCGGAGAGGCGAAGGGCCCCGGCCCCGAGCGCGCGGGAGGCGTCGGCGCCGCCGGACCGGACGACCCACGGCCACCTCGTCGGATGAGATCGCCCCCTCCGCTCGGCGCGTCCCTCGCCCGAGAGTCCCGGACGGGGGCCTCCGGTCCGGACGGCCGGGAAGCCGGACGGCCGCCTTCCCTCGCCAAGCCGGAGGCGGGGAAGGAGGAGGGGGGCCGGAGACGGGCCGGGCCGAGGAGAGATCGGCGCCGATCTCTCACCGACGGGCTGAAGATCGTGGATCTCCCCGCCCCCGTTGGGGGCGGGGGAGGTGTCTGTCGTTAATTCTCTTCCCCTCTTCCCGGCCCTACTGAGAGCTCGCCTCCCCCAAGAGGCCTTCCCACACCGGGCTTCCCCTCTTCCCCCCGCCCCCCCCCCCCGCTCCTCCCCCTCTCCCTTCCCCTCCCCTCGGCGCTCCGCCCGTCCGCTCCTCCGTCCGTATTTTCACGACCCCATTTATTACGTCGACGGGACGTCCGTCCCCCCGATCCTACTTACCGCTCCCGTTTCCGTCCGCGCGTCTCCCCCGATCGGACCGTGAGCCCGTCGACGGGCGGGGACGGTCTCCGTCTGTCGCCGAACCGTCCGTCCCCGGGCGTTCGGTCCGGTGCTCTGCACGTCGTGAGCGCTCGGTAACTACTACCGAACGAACGAGTGGATACTCACGTTGTTTACGACGTCCGTCAGGCGCTCACTACGCGCCGAGCGCCGCTCTGAGCGCCGGGGCGGGCACGGGGTCATCCCGGGTTGCCCCGCGTGGGGCTCGCCGGCCTCGCCCCCATCTCACGGGTGAGGGGACCGAGGCGCAGAGAGGTTCGGTGACTCGGCCGAGGGCACACGGGCGACGGGCGGCGGGACCCGCGTCCTCCGGCTCCCGCGCCCGGGCCCTCGCCACCGGGCCCCGCCGCTTCTCGCGGCCTCTCGGTCCTCGCGGTCGCCTCCCGGGCGCTCGGTCCGGCGCGCCGCACGCGGGAGGCGCTCGATGAATACGACCGACCGCCCCGAGTTAAGGTCCCTTACCGCTCGGATCCGTGACCTCCGGGCACCCGACGGCCACTCCACCCTCGACCCCCCCCCCACCGCGCCGGCGTGTCGAAGCGGTCCAGGGTGCTCGGGAGCCGGAGGTCGCGGGTCCCGATCCCGGCCCCGTCCCTCGTCCGCCGGGTGACTCTGGACGGGTCACCTCGCTCCTCCGTGCCCCGGTGACCTCTTCTGTGAAAGAGACACGGGGCCGGAGACCGGGAGCCCCGCGTGGGACGGCCTGACGACCCGGTGTCTCCCCCGGGGCTCGGAACGGTGCTCGGCGCGCGGCGGGCGCTTACCGAACGCCGTCATCGTCGCGCGTCCGTCGCGTGCGATACATCGCTGATTCCTACGGCGGCCGGTCTCCCCCGCCAGACCGTGAGCTCGCCGCGGGCAGGGGACAGGTCCGCCGACTCTCTTGCACTCTCCCGAGAGGACGGCGCGGCGATTCGCTCGTCCGTTCAACGGTGTCTGTCGAGCGCCCGCTACGTGCGGAGCGCCGGACTGAGCGCTCGGAACGGACAGACGGGTAACGGACGGAGAGCGTCCGTCGAGCGCCGGCTACGGGCCGGGCTCCGGACCGAGCGCCGGGGCGGGCACGGGCGAACGGGGTCGGCCGCGGTCCCCGGCCCCCGCCGGGCTCACCGCCTCCGTCCCCATTTCCCGGACGCGGGGACCGAGGCCCGGCCAAGTGAGGCGACTCACCCGAGGTCGCCCGGCGGACGGGCGGCGGAGCCGGGATCCGAACCCGCGACCTCCCGACTCCCGGGCGTCCGTCCGCCACGTCGCGCCGCTTCTCGACCGCCCCGAGAGGGTCTCGGGGAAACGTGTCGCCTTCGGAACAGAACCCCGTTCCGCGCCGCAAAGAGCCCAGGGCGGATCCGAGGGCTCGGGAGGTTGCGGCCCGACGGGGCGGGGGGGGGGGGGGGGCGACGACGAAAGGGGACGGGGGAGGTCCGAATCCCCGGGCCCCCCGCGCGGCCCTCCCGGGCGGCCGAGGGTCCGGGTCCGACGGTTACGGACGGGAGGGGCGGACTGGGAAACGAACTACGGGGACCCCGCGATTCCCCCGCCGCCCCCCTCGGTCGCCGTCGCCGTTTCAGATAGTCGGGGAGGATTCGACGCGACCTCCTCTCCCGGAGCCGCGCGGGGGACGGAACGAGAGGCGGATCCCCACGGTTTCGGGACGGGAGTCGGAGGGGCGTCGCCGGGACCGCGGGGGGGGGGACGACCCCGGGGCCCGACGGGCCCCCCGGCCGTCTCCGGCCGCGGCCCCCGGTCCCGTCCCGGCTCGCCTCGCCGGGCCCCCGGCGGATGCGCCCGGCGGCCGCCCTCCCGCCTCCGGGCTCCGGCCCGGCGGTTCTTCCGTCTCGCGCCTCGGGCGCGGGAGCCGCGGACGGGGAAGGAGGCCTCCCCGCTCCGAGCCCTCATCTCCTCTCCCCGCGCTCCCTTCCGTCTCCTCCTCGCGGCGGATCCGCTCCCGGTCGGCCCCCCGGCCCCCCGCGTCCCTGTGATAACGAGAGCGGCGCCGGTAACGCCACGGACGACGACCGTCGTCGTGGCGTTTGTTAGGCGCTCACCACGGGCGGGGCACCGAGCGCCGGGGGAGACACGGGGTCTTCGGGTTGGCCCGCGTGGGGCTCGCGCTTTTTAATCCCCCGTTTCACAGAGGAGGTCACCGAGGCACGGGGAAGCGAAGCGAGTTGCCCGAGGTCACCCGGCAGACGGGCGGCGGAGCCGGGTTCGGGACCCGCGGCCTCCGGCTCCCGGGCCCGGGCTCTCGCCGCTGAGCCGCGCCGCTGCTCCCTCTACCCCGGCGCTTAGAACGGCGCTCGTCCCGTAGCGGGCGCCTAAGAGACGCCGTCACCGTCGCTGGCTTCGAACCCCGCGGCTCCTCCTCCCTAACCGGGGCAGCGGAACGCGCCCCGGGCCCGGGTCCGCGGGAATCGTCGTCATCGCGGCAGCCGTCGGGCGCTCACTAGGTGCCGGGCACCGTTCCGAGCGCCGAGGTGGAGACGGTTTAATCCGGTCGGACGCAGTCCCCGTCACGGCGGGCCCGGGGGGCGGGGGGCGGGGGGCTCCCGGTCCCCATCCCCATTTTCCAGACCAGGGAACCGAGTCGGCCCAGAGACGCGAGGTGGCCGGCCCGGGGCGGGGCCGGGATTCGAACCCGGGTCCTCCGGTCCCCCAGACCCGGGCTCCGCCCACTAAGCGGCGCCGCTCCCCCGCGGCCTCGCTCTCCACAAGGCCAATCCTCCGTCGTCGAACGGCGACGGACGGCACGCTGTCGGACTCCTTACCGCCGCAGAGACGACTCGGGGGAAGCCTCATAAACGGGGGGCCCGTGACGCCGCCGCCGCCGGCGCCCGTTGGGCGCTTCCTCCGTGCCCCGCGTCGTCCCGGGCGCTGGGGGAGACGCGGGCTGCTCCACCTGGAGATCACGGTCTTAACCCCCACTTTACAGACGGGGGAACCGAGGCACGGAGAAGGGGAGCCATCCGCCCCACGTCACGCGGCCGACGGGCGGCGCCGGGATCGGAACCCACCGCCTCTGACTCCCAGGCCCGTGTTCTTTCCGCTGACGTCTCCGGAAGGGTATCCGCCAGGCGCCCGCCACGTGCCGACCACCGTTCTGAGCGCCGGGGGAGACGCGGGGTCGTCGGGCCGTCCCACGCGGGGCTCCCGGTCTTCGTCCCCGTTCTGCGGGCGAGGGGATCGAGGCCCGGAGAAGCGAAGCGACCGCCGAGGGAAAAGAAACCAGAGGCGGAAAAGGTCGCTTCGGGAAACTCCATCCTCCCGGCGGTTTCCGGCCTTGAAGGAGACGGGTCGAGACCGCCGTTCTCTGAGCGCGTCCGGTCGCGACGTTCTCAGACGCCTCCCCCATCACCTACCCCTTAAAATGAAAGGAATATCCTTCCCACAGACCGTAGGACGGAATACGGGTGGCTCTTGGAAAAAATCCCCGGAGGAACCCCGCCCGCCCGAAGAAGAAAACGAAAACCCAAGCGCTTGGCGTACTTAGGGACACCCGCGGGAACGCCACGGGCCGTCCGCATGCGCTCGGCGACGCGAGGCACCGTTAGAGAAGCAGCGTGGCTCAGTGGAAAGAGCACGGGCTTTGGAGTCAGAGTTCATGGGTTCGAATCCCGGCTCGGCCACTTGTCTGCTGTGTGACTTTGGGCGAGTCACTTCACTTCTCTGTGCCTCGGTTCCCTCATCTGCCAAACGGGGATGAAGACCGTGAGCCCCACGTGGGACGACCCGATCCCCCCGGGTCTGCCCCAGCGCTTAGAACAGTGCTCGGCACATAGTAAGCGCTTAACGAATACCAACATTATTAGATCGCCGCACGCCGACTCGGTGGTTCGGATGAGACGGGCGAGCCGTCTCTTCCGACTCGGAGATCCGGTGAGGGCGGACCGCTCGAGAGACGGAACGCCGCACTCCAAAACCGCAGTCTGCAGACGATCCGGGCGATGACCGACCCGCGGGTTCTCCGAACAGGTCGTTCAGCGGAGACGGGAGCTCGAGACGGTGTCGGCGGACCAGGGTCAACGGAGTGAAACCTCTCCGGAACGTCTCCCCCGGACGCCGAATCGATCGCGTTTGTTATTTCGGGGCCGGCGCCGAAGGAGCTCAGATTGGGTCCGATCCGATCCCGCGAGGCGACGCGCGCTGACGGGTTCCTTCCTCCCCCTTCAGCTCTGTGCAAATTCAAGCGTCAGAGAGCATCAAACCCTTCACGCTCCCGAAGGCCCCGCCGGCGGAGACGGACCGCCCAAGGAGAGGAGCACGAAATGAACCGAAAACATACGCCCGATCCGCTAAAACCGCCGTACGGGGGAACTCGATCGCGTCACGTCTACGCGCGCGCGAGCTCGTCGCGGAGGGAGTCGGACGCGCACGCGCGCGCGGGGATAATTAAGGAAGTGTACGGGCCTCCGATCGCGGCCCGCTCGCCTAATCGGATTTCCATCAGAGGCTCCTGAACGACGGCACCTCGGTTTCCGGACGTTAACGCGAGGAGAGGCGGACGTCGGGGGCACGCCGACGCCGGGCGGGCCTCCAGGTTCCCCGTCCCCTGAGGTCCCGTGATTCCATCGGATCCCGCGATTCCGTCGCTTTCGAAGCGGGGAAATGAATCCCGTTCGCCGCCGCGTCTTCTCTCCCCAGTGGAAAGGGCAGGGGCCTGGGATCCGGGGGGGGGGGGGGACCCGGGTCCTGATCGGGCTCTGTCGACTGCTCGCCGGGAGGCCTCGGACAGCCCGTTCATCCGACCGTATTTAGTGAGCGCCGACCGTGCGCGCGGCACTGTACTCAGCGCTTGGGACGTACGGCTCGGCAACGCGGAGAGAGAGCGCCCCTGCCCACCGACGGGCCCGCGGTCTAGGAGGCGGGAGACGGACAGAAGAACAGGTAGACGGGCGCCAAGGGCGTCACGGGTTCGGATCCCGGATCCGCCGCTGGTCGGCTGCGCGACGGCGGCCGAGTCGCTTCGCCTCTCCGTGCCTCGGTTCCCTCCTCCGGAAGACGGGGACTGAGACCGGGAGCCTCCCGCGGGACGACCTGATTATCCCGTATCCCTCCCGGCGCTCGGAACGGGGCTCTGCACGTAATAGGCGCTTAACGGGTACCGACGCCGTCATCATCAAGAGAGGTCGATCGAATCAGAGGCGGATACGCACCAGAACAAGTCGACGGGGAATTCGCAGAATAAACAGAATCGCAGACAGGCACGTATACGGGCAAGTGCTTAGAGAAGCGGCGCGGCTCCCTGGAAGGAGCCCGGGCTTAGGAGTCAGGGGTCACGGGTTCCGATCCCGGCGCCGCCGCCCGTCAGCCGGGCGACCGCGGGCGAGTCGCTTCGCCTCTCTGCGCCTCGGGGACCTCGTCTGGAAAACGGGGACGGAGACCGGGAGCCCCACGTGGGACGACCCGACGATCCCGTAACCGCCCCAGCGTTCGGAACGGCGCCCGGCACGCGGCGAGCGCTTAACGGCCGACGTCAGAGCGAAGGGAGCAGGCCGGGGGGACGGGGAGGGGGAGCCGAGGAAAGGGGGGGCTCGGTCCGGCTGAGTCACTTCACCTCTCTGTGCCTCGGTCTCCTCATCCGCGACTCAAACCCCGCTCCCTCCTACTCGGACCGCGAGCCTCACGCGGGGCGGGGACCGTGTCCGACCTGTCAACTGCCACCCGACCCCCCCCCCCCCCCCGCTTAGAACAGTGCTTGACACGTAGTGAACGTCAGGGAAGCAGCGTGGCTCGGTGGAAGAGAGCCCGGGCTTCGGAGTCAGGGGTCACGGGTTCGACTCCCGGCTCCGCCACCGGTCAGCTGCGTGACCGCGGGCGAGTCGCTTCGCTTCTCGGGGCCTCGGTTCCCTCGTCCGTCAGATGGGGATCGACCGCGAGCCTCGGGCGGGACGACCCGATTCCCCCGCATCTCCCCCGGCGCGCGGAGTAAGCGCTTAACAGATACCAACGTCGTCGTCACCATTTAACATTCACCGTAAAAGATGAGAGACGTTCATACGGAAATTTTAGAAAGGGTCGCCGGCGCCGTTCGGAGAGAGACGGGCACGTGCCGACCGGCGCCCCTTCAACGGACTTACCGTTTTCATGAACGACGCCACGCGCGCGGACGCGGACCCGTCCGCGTCCCAAAGGGAGCCCGGAGGCGGCTCGCGGCTCCGTGGGGTTTCCGGCGACCGCGGCGGTGGCCTCCGAGAGGCCTTCCCTGACTGAGTCCCGCTCCTCCTCCCCTCCCGTCGCCCCGACTCCCTCCCTCCGCTCCCCCCGCTTCCCCTCCTCGCGGCACTTGTGTACGTCGGCGCGTGTTACGTCTCCGTTTCATTCGCGATGCGTCCATATCTACGATCCTATCTATTTTTAGGGTGTCGAAGCCCGACCGCTCGCTCCGTCCCGCCGCCCGTCTCCCCCGTTTAGACCGCGAGCCGGTCGGCGGGCGGGGATCGTCTCTGTCGGTCGCCCAACTGTCCGGTCCAAGCGCTCGGTCCGGAGAAGGCGAGCGACCCGTCCAGGGTCACGGAGGAGGCGGGCGGAGGAGCCGCCCGTTTCGTTCCGCCGCCCGTCTCCCCCTCTCGGACCGCGAGACCGTCGTCGGGCGGCCGCTCTGGGACCGCAGCCTTCGACGCCCCCTTTTGACGAGTCGAGGGGTCCGAGGGCGCGGCCCGTCCAGCGGCCGCTGGAGCGCCCTTCCGGGCGGTCGCTAGCGCAGGGGGCGGGTCTGTCGCGGGAGGCCGTCCGGACCAAGAGCACACCCGGGACGTCCCGGGACGAGAGCCAAAAATTCCGAGCCCGGGGGTTCCGCCTCGGTCCTTTCGGAGACGGGGCGTCGGCCGCCTTCCCGTCGACGGGACGGCGCTTAGGCGTTTCCGTAACGGCCGACCGGTCCGCCGACGGACGCTACCCGGCGAGCGCCGACCGCGCGCGGGGGACTGAATCGAGCGCTCCGGAGAGGACCGCGGCACGGGGAGTCGGAAGGACCCGTCCCCCGGCGGGACAGTGCTCGGCCCCCTGCGGGCGCCCACTAAACACGGTCGAACGAACGAAAGGGAGAGCCCGCCCGCCGTGAGAAAGGAGGACGGGGAGCCGGCGACGCCGGGCCCCGCGACCGCTCTCCCGCCGGATCCCGAACCCCCGGGGGACGGCGGAAACGGGGGCCGGGGGCTCCGCGCCGGCGCCCCGCCGGGCTGCCGGGACGTCGGGGCGGCGGCGCTCCCGAGGCGTCGCCCGGGCGGGAGGCCGCACGGGCTCCGGGCCGGGGGGCGGCCCCGCGGCGGGATGGAGGAGGCCCGCGGGCCCGGTCCGGGAGGGGGGCCGACCCCACGCGAACCGGGAGGCGATACGGCCGCCCCTCTACCCGTCCACGATCCGTTGGGCCCCGTGACGATGACGGCGACGGTACGCGTTAAGCGCTTACTACGTGCCGGGCGTCGTTCTAAGCTCCGGGGTGGATAGCGGGCAGTCGGGTCGCCCCGGGCGGGGCTCCCACCTTCGATCCCCATTTTACAGATGAGGCGACCGACGGGTTTTCCAGCCGAGCCCACCGCCTTCGAAACAGAAGCCAAGGGAAGCGCACTCTCCTTCCCGACTACGCGCTCCCCACTCCCCGCCAAAAAAAGAGGAAAAGAGCCATGGGACTCACACCGGCCAGCCGCCTTAACCCCGGGTTCCCAAGGAAGGTCTTTCCGGAGTCCCCGCTCTACTCGGACGCCGTTCGTTTGAGGCCGATCACGACGACGATGGTATCCGTCGAGCGCTCGCCACGCGCCGAGCACCGTTCTGAGCGCTGGGGGAGATACCGGGCGATCGGGTCGTCCCACGCGGGGGCTCACGGTCTTCGGCCCCATTTTACAGACGGGGTACGCGGAAGTGATCCGCCCAGACTCGCGCAGCTGCCGGGGAGCGGGGCCGGCATTAGAACCCGTGACCTGGGACTCCCGAGCCCGTGCTCCCTCCATCGAGAGCCACCGCCCCCCCGGATATATACATACTCCGTACACATCAGAATATTTGTACTTACACAGCCTTTCGCCATCAAGCCGAACCTTCCCGCCGGTGGCCTCCGAGCCGGCCATCCCCCGGCCCCCGACCTCCCCTCCCTCCTCTCCTCCTCCCCCGCGGGCCGCACGCCCCGCCCCCCCGGACGCCGCTCGCCTCCTCCCCGGGCCGCCTCCTCGCCCGTCCCGCCGTCGACCCCCCGGCCCGCGTCCCGCCTCCGGCCCCCTCCCCACAGCCGCCCAAATGACTCTCTTCCCCCCTTCCGAGCCCTACCGAGCGCTCCCCCCCTCCGGGGGGCCTTCCCGGACTGAGCCCTCCCTTTTCCCTCTGCCCCCCTCCCCCACTCGCTCCCCCCCGCTCCGCCCCCGGGCCCACCGCAGCACCGGTGTATCTATGCACGTGGTGATAGTTCCGTTCGCATCACGCGAGTATACGTCCAAAACCAGGTTCGGCTCTGTGATAAACCGGAAATGCGACAGGAGGGAAAGTGGGACGACGATGTCGACGCCCCGCGCGTCTTTCTTCGAGGTGCAAGAGCCTCTCCGGCTCTGTCCGGTACCGTGAGTGACCCCGGGGAGTCAATAAGGCTCCCGCGACGTTCCGGGGCCCTCCAGAGGCACGCGTCGCCCCCATCCGCTCCGAAAGAGATTTCGGATCCGGCGGCGGGACGGAAAAGAAATAAAACCACCTGGAAACGCGCTCGAAAACTAGGGTTTGAACGGCCACGGATAAACGGCTGTGAGACTTACTGACGTAAGCGGCGTTGATGGGTACGGGGTTCTAAAACCTTTTTCTGTTTTTGAAATCGACGAGCCACTTTAAATAATAACTACAGCGTGGCGTTCCTCTGCCGATACGTCGCCGCCACGGTGACGACCAAAACCAAACCGTCTCTCGGACCACCTGAGTCGTCCCGTTACGCGACGGCTCGGTTCTCCGCGGAGCGATCCAGTCAAAGCAACCGAGATCGCCGACCCCCCCCCCCCCCCGCCAAGGAAGTTTTCTGTCTTGCTTCTTTTCCTTCGACCGGCCGGAATTTCAACCCCGGGAAACTACATCCCTTTCGGGTTGGGAGAGAAGACGGGTGGCTCGACCGGATCGCGGATCGACCCACGGTGGGCGAATTCATTCATCCGTTAGTATTTATCGAGCGCTTACTACGTGCAGAGCACCGTCCCGAGCGCTCGGAACGGACGGGCCGGCGACAGACAGAGGCGGTCCCCGCCGTCCGACGGGCCCGCGGTCCGATCGGGGGAGGCGGACGGACGAAACGGGACGACTCAATCGCGATAGACAGAATCGAGGGGACGGACAGCTCGTTAACAAAACAGACACGGGGAATAGAAATCCATACGGATGAGCACAGCGCCGAGGGGAGGGGAAGGGAGAGGGGGAGGAGCCGAGGGAATCGCACTTACGGAGCGCTCCCCGGGCGGGCGAAGCGCGCCGCACTAAGCCCCGGGGAGAATACGACTTAAGGAGCGAGGACGGACACATTCCCCGCCCAGGCCGAGCTCGGGGCCTAGCGGGGGAGACGGATATTAACACCAACGAATCGCGGGGGTGCACCCGCGGCGGGGCTCGGCGCAAAGGGCTTGGGCTTCGGGGTCGGGGGTCACGGGTCCGACTCCCGGCTCCGCCGCCCGTGGGCCGCGTGACCGCGGGCGAGTGGCTTCGCTTCTCTGGGCCTCGGCGACCTCACCTGTCGGATGGGGACCGACCGCGAGCCTCGCGTGGGACGACCCGATGACCCCGTATCCGCCCCGGCGCCCGGAACTCCGCGCTCCGCACCCGGTGAGCGCTTAACAAATACCGAAATTACTACCGTTATCATCTCCGAGATCTCCCGGCCCGTCCCCCGCCTCCGCGCCGGCTCCGACGTCTCCTGAGCTCGCCCGCTGCCTCATGGCGCCGCTCCCCTTCCTCCCGCCGCTCTGACGCCGTCCCTTCGAGCGGCCTTTAACCACGGCGGGAAACGGACGCCCGGGCCCAAGGAGCCGCCGCCGCGCGGCGAAGAGGATACGAGCCCGGGTTTGGTTCTTTTTCCTTTTTTTTTTTTTTTCCTGGGAAATACGCTACCCGTGCGGGGCACCGTACCGAGCGCTGGAGTAATCACGTTGGTATCCGTTGCGCGCTCGCTACGTGCAGAGCGCCGTCCTGAGCGCCGGGGGAGAGGCGGGGCGATCCGGGTCGCCCCACGCGAGGCTCACGGCCGATCCCCATCTTCCGGACGAGGGAACCGAGGCCCGGAGAAGCGAGGCGACTCGCCCGCGGCCGCACGGGCGCACGGCCGGGCTCGGGAGTCAGAGGTCGTGGGTTCCGATCCCGGGCTCCACCGGTCTGCCGTGTGACCTCGAGCGGGCCGCTTCACTTCCTCGGGCCTCGGTCCCCTCGTCCGTAAACGGGGGCGTCAGAATACGTGAGCCCCACGTGGGACAATCTGATGACCCTCTATCCACCTCAGCGCCTAGAGCGGCGCTCGGCACACGGTAGGCCCTTAACGAGTACCGTAGTCATCGTCATCATCATCAGCCCCACGGGGGAGGTCCGCCCATCCCGCAACACGCCCCCGTATTCGGCGAGCGTCGACGGCGGGCGGGAAAGCGGATCCCAACCGTGAGCTGACCGCCGTGCGGGGTCGGGCTACTTTTCGCGCGCGGCCGTTGAGCGCCCGCTACGTGTCAGGCGCCGGACTCAACGCCGGGGAAGACGCGAGATACCCGGGCCGGACCCAGTCCCCGTCCCCAGAGAGGGCCGCGGCGGCGAGGCTCGGCGGAAAGAGCCCGGGCTTTGGGGTCGGGGGTCACGGGTTCGAATCCCGGCTCGGCCGCTCGTCGGCCGGGTGACTCCGGGCGAGTCGCTTCGCTTCCCGGTCGCTTCATCTGCAGGACGGGGAGGAAGACCGCGAGCCCCACGTGGGACGACCCGAGTCCCCCGCGTCTACCCCGGCGCTCGGAACGGCGCCCGGCACGTAGCGGGCGCTTAACGGATACCAAGGTTATTAGGGTTCTCGTCGATCCCCGCTTCCCAGACGAGGTAACCGAGGCTCAGGGAAGCGACTCGATCGTGACAGTGACAATAACGACGACGACAAAAATGGCCGCGGCCCCCGTTAACGACGATAAGGTCGGGATCCGTTTAAGCGCTCGCTACGCGCCGAGCACTCTTCCGAGCGCTGGGGCAGACGCGGGGTGATGGGGCCGTCCCGCGAGAGGCTCGACGGATTTTACGGATGAGGTCGCCGAGGCACCGAGGAGCGCAGCGACTCGCCCGGAGCCGCACGGCTGACGGGCGGCGGAGTCGGGATCGGAACCCGCGACCTCTGACTCCCGGGCCCGGGCTCTTTCCGCCGAGCCCCGCCGCTCCTCCACGAGCGCTCCGTCGAGCGCCTTCTACGCGGGAGGCGCGGGACGAACCGCCGGGGCAGACACCGGACGGTCGAGTCCCACGCGGGGCTCACGGAAGGCGAATCCCCATTTTGCGGACGAGGGAACCGGGGCCGGGGCCCGCGGCCGACGACGGGACCGGATCAGAACCCGGGGCCCCCGGGGCCCCGCCGCTTCTTCGGGGGGGGGGGGGGGGACGCCGGTCGGCCGCCCGCCGCCCCGGCCCCAAAGTCGCGTCCGGCGGTCGTTTTCCAAACGCGGGCCTACGGCCGAGGGGCGGGGGTATCTCCCGATCATCTGACGTAGCAAAAACGGAACGGGGACGGGAGACGAGAAGAGGACGCCCCTCCCCGTCTCCGCGCCCCCCGTAGAAACGGCACCGAGATGGACGTCGGCGGGCTTCTCCCCGCTGCCCGGCCGCTCCGATCTCTTCCAATAAATCGACGTTCTGTACCGCCGCCCGCCGCCGCGCCCCGTTCCCATCCCGTCCCAGGGGTCTGGGCGCTTTCAAGAATCCTCGGGGACGGCCGACGACGACCCGGACCGGCCGGCGTTCACCACAAGACCGGCCCCCCGGATCCGACCTCGCCCCGTGCTAACTCTGCACCGTTTACGGTTCGGTACCCTCCGTGCTTCCCGCGATCTGCCGGAGACCCGGGCCCCGGGGAGCGGTCCCCGATCCGTCACGTCGGCGTCTCCTTCGCGACGGGAGGCTTGGCCGATTTTCGGTCGCGACGCGCCGGAGGGGGGAGGAGAAAGCTTGCCCGACTTCAGGTTTCTTCTCCGCCTTAACTCCTCTTAGGGGTTATTAAAAAAGAAAAAAAAGAAAGCCCCCCCCCCGCCCCAACCCGCCCAAACCCAAATTCTTTCGAGCGCCCCGGCTCCGCCACCCGTCTGCCGCGTGACCCCGGGCAAGCCGCCTCGCCGGGAAGCGGCACGGCGTACCGGACGGGGCCCGGGCCCGGGGGTCCGACGGCCCCGCCCCGCCGACCCGTCGGCCGGTCGGCCCCGGGCGAGTCGCTCCGCTTCCCCGGGCCTCGGCCCTCTCGTCCGTCGCGCGGGGCTCGAGACCGGGAGCCCCACGCGGGACGGGGACCGCGTCCGGCCCGCCCCGCCCGTACCCGCCCCGGCGCCCGGCACGGCGTCGGGCGCGCGGTCGGCGCTCGGCGGACGCCGTCGGCGTCATCGCCCGCGGGCCGGGTCGGGGGAGGGCGGGCGGCAGCGATTTCGGAGAGACCGGAAGGTTTGAGGACGCGCGTAAACGCGGTGAAAGACGTTAGCGTGAAGAGACGGCAGGGTTTTTCCGACCCGAAACGCGGACCTCCCGGATCCCGTGACTTGCCGTCGACCTCCTCCTCGGCCCCTTCCTTCCCGGGGCGGGTCCGTTTCCAGAGCTCCGGGCCCGCGTGGCGCCCGGAAAGGAAGACGGGGAGGAGATGGCGGGATCCGTCACCGACTGACGATGTGTGGGCGAAAGATCAAATAAAAATCTCACCGACGGTATCGCCCCGTTCTCCCCTCCTTCGTTAAAAGAATCTAATTAGCACGCCGTTAAAATTCAAGGGGCAGGCGCCGCGCTCCTTCCTGGTTTTCGGTAGTTAGATGATGCGACTGTTCCTCACTTGCTCTAACGCCCAAAACCCGGGCTAAACGCTAAAATCGCAAAATACACTATCGAGACCCAGAATCGATTGGGCCGAGCGGCGCGGCTCAGTGGAAAGAGCCCGGGCTCGGGAGGCGGCGGTCGTGGGTTCGAATGCCGGCCCCGCCGCCCGTCGGGTGTGTGACCGCGGGCGAGTCACTTCGCTCCGTGGCTCAGTGGAAAGAGCGGGGGGGGGGGGGGGGGGGGGGAGGGGGGGCTGGGGGTCAGAGGTCACGGGTTCGAACCCCCGGCTCCGCCGCTTGGCAGCTGGGCGATCGCGGGCGAGCCACTTCCCTTCGTGGCTCGGGGAAAGAGCCCGGGCCTGAGAGTCACAAGTCACGGGTTCGAATCCCGGCCCCGCCGCTCGTCAGCCGGGCGACGGCGGGCGGGTCACTTCACTTCTCCGGCCCTCGGTGACCTCGTCCGTCAAGTGGGGGACGAAGACCGGGGGCCTCACGGGGGACGACCCGATGACCCCGGACCTACCCCGGCGCTCGGAACGGCGCTCTGCACATTGTAAAGCGGCGCGGCTCGGTGGCAAGAGCCCGGGCTTTGGAGTCGGAGGTCACGGGTTCGCATCCCGGCTCGGCCACCCGTCGGCCGTGTGACTCCGGGCGAGTCGCTTCGCTTCTCGGGGCCTCGGTCACCTCGTCCGTAGAACGGGGATGAAGACCGTGAGCCCCACGTGGGACGACGACCCGATCCCCCCCGCGTCTACCCCGGCCCTCGGAACGGTGCTCGGCACGTAGTGAGCGCTTAACGGGTCCCGACGTCGTCATCATCATCATCGTCATCGTAAGCGCTTAACGGATACCGACATCGCGACAGCGCCTGGGACGTAGTAAGTCTTTAACGAACGCCACCGTCGTCGTCGTCAGCGCCGCCGCTCGGGAGGGACGGCCGAACTCCAGCGACGTTACCGGACGCCGGCTTCCGTCCCGAGCAACGGCACCGAGGACGAGGCGGCAAAAACGGTCTTCGACTCCCCTCGCCAACGCGGGCCGGGACCGGACCCTACTTCCCAACCGCTCCCCCTCCGGGGCGGCGACGGATGCCTCGGAACGGTTTCGGGGAGTAATTCGTCTCCGACGACCCACGAGCCTCCGCCCAGGCAGCCTCCGGACAGGAGGCAGAATCCCGCGGTCCCGGAAGAGGCCGACCGAGAGGTCGTGGAAAACGCCGGCCCCCCCCCCAACGCGATCTCCTTGCATCATCCGGGCCGCGACCGGGTTTTCGAAAGGAGCTGACGACGACGGTGACGACGTCGGTATCCGTCAAGCGCCTGCTATGTGCCGAGCCCCGTTTTAAGCGCCGGGGGAGACCCGGGGTCATCGGGGCGTCCCCCGAGGGGCTCACGGTCTTAATCCCCGTTTTACGGATAAGGCGACCGAGGCACCGAGAGGTTAAGTGACTTTGCGTTCATTCGACCGTATCTACCGAGCGCCTACCGTGCGCAGGGCACCGTACCGAGCGCCTGGGACGGACGATTCGGCAACAGAGAGAGACGATCCCTGCCCACCGACGGGCTCGCGGTCTAATCGGGGGAGACGGAGAGACAGAAACAAGACAACTCAATCAGCTGACCGGGGGGGGGGGGGGCCGGCATTCGAGCCCGTGACCTCCGCCCCCCGCCGTACCGTTCCCATTCACGCGCTCAGCACGGAGCCCCCCCCCCCCCCCCGCACGCGGTGGCGCTCCACGGATACCGACGAGCGACCGGGGGATCCTCCCTGACCCCCCCCCCCGCCGTCTCCCCGCAAAACGGCTCCGCCGAGAGCCCGCGGGTTTTCCGAAGACGCCCGACGAGCCGTCGGCCTCGCTGAGAGACCGAGCGCGTCCCGGAAGGAAGGAATCCGGTCTCCCGGCCGCGCCGGCGTTCCCCGAATCCCTTCCCCCGGCAGAGCCGGCCCGGCCGGCGCCGGCACCCGCCCGCGGGAGGCCTCGGCCGAGTCCGCGCCGTTCTCGGTCGCTCCAAAAACGGGATCTCATCCAGCCGTCCGTCTTCTTCCCTCTCCGGTCCTTAAGGCGGTCTCTGACCCCCGACGGCGGGACGGGACGGGACGGGACGGGGCGGGGGGGCCTACAATTCTCCGGCTTTTAACGCCCCCACTTCCAGGTCTCCGGGAAAGACGGGAAGTTTTTCCCGCCGGCCGCTCCGTTCGGAGCGGGATCTGCCGACTCCGTATAACTCGGGCTCCTTCCCGAGGCCGAACCCTCGGCCGCCGTTCCACGCCCGGGTTTCATCGAGCGCTCACCGTGCGCAGCCGGCCGCGCCGAGCGCTCGGGGAGGTGCGGCACGACGGAGCGGGTCGCCACGTTCCCTGCCCACGGTGAGCTTACAGAGGGGGAGACGGACATTAACAGAGATGATAGTAACGATCATTTTAGAGAAGCGGCACGGCTCGGTGGAACCAGGCCCGGGCTCGGGAGTCAGAGGTCGTGGGTTCCGATCCCGGCGCCGCCACGTGTCACCTGGGTGACCGGGGGGGGCGAGTCGCTTCGCTTCTCTGGGCCTCAGTGACCTCATCTGGAAAATGGGGATGAAGACCGGGAGCCCCGCACGGGACAGCCTCATCACCACGCATCCACCCCCGCCGCCCCCCCCCCCCCCCTTCCCGGCAGCTTCGAACAGCACGTCGCATAGAGTGAGCGCTCGACAAACGCCATCGCTATCGTCGTCAATACGTGACTCAGGGTTACGTCGTACGCAAGAAGCGGCGTGGCCCAGGAGAGAACGCGGGCCCGGGAGCCAGAAGGACCTGGGTTCTGAACCCGGCCCCGCCGATCGCCTCCCGGGTGACCTCGGGCGAGTCGCTTCGCCTCCCCCGGGCCTCGGTGCCCTTAGGGGAGAAACGGGGATCGAGACCCGCGAGCCCCACGTGGGACGGGCACCGTGCCCCGCCCGGTGACCTCGCATCCACCCCGGCGCGCGGAACGGTTCCTAGGACACGGTAGGCGCTTCCCAAATGCCGTCTCTTAAAACCGCCGTAAGGCTCGGGGGGGAGGAGGGGAGTGCGACCCAACCCGTGCTATTCCTCGAGCGGTCGCGGATTCAAACCGCTCGGCACCGGGGGGCGGGGGGGGGGGGGGGCCGGGTCGTCGTCGCCACCGGGAGAACGACCGATTGCCCCGTCAAGATGGGACGGCTCCTCTTGAAAGCGCTGAAGACGCGCTACTCCGCCTGCTTCTTTCGTCCGATCGTATTCACTGGGCGCTTACTGCGCGCGCGGCACCGTACCGCGCGCTCGGAAAGTGCGACTCGGCAGTAGGGAGAGACGATCCAGGCCCACGCCGGGTTCACGATCCGGGGCTGGGGGAGACAGACGTCAGAACAAGTAAACGGGCATCATTTATTTTCCTTGATCGTCTTGGACTTGCCCCGGCACTTAGCACGGTGCTCTGAACTCATTAGGTTCTCAGCGTGGCTCAGCGGAAAGAGCGCACGGGTCCGGGAGCCAGAGGTCGCGGGTTCAGATCGCGGCTCGGCCGCCCGACGGCCGCGTGACCGTGGGGCGAGTCACTTCCCTTCTCCGGGCCTCAGTTCCCTCGTCCGGAAGACGGGGATTCGGACCGCGAGCCCCACGCGGGACGACCCGGTCGCCTTCCGTCCTCCCCGGCGCTTAGAACAGCGCCTCGCGCACAGTGAGCGCTCAACAAGGGCCATCATCGTTATCACTGTCATTAAAAACGACTGATCGATTAATGGGTGCAGAACACCGGACTGAGCACCTAGGAGAGTAGTCGGCGAGTCAGTCGCTACGTTCACTCCCCCCTCTCCCACTTGGCTCATTCAATCCGACTCACTGAGCGCTTACTGCGTGCAGAGCACCGTACCGAGCGCTTAGGAGAGTACGACGGAACGGGAAACGGACACGGACGAGTTCGGAACGGAGGGGAGTTCTATTTCCGCAGCCAAATGACGCCGGCAACAACGTTAATGCCGCCGAACCGGGCGGGCGACCGATTTCGCGTCACCCGAGTGGCCCGAAGAGGCTCCGGACGACAGACGACGACGGTAACGGTGACGTCTGTCGGGCGCTCACCACGCGACAGGCGCCGTACCAAGGGGTGCGGGCGGACCCGAGCGGGTCGGGCGGGACGCGGCCCCGGTCCCGCGCGGGGCTCACGGGCTAATAATAATAATAATAACGATGTCGGTACCTGTTAAGCGCTCACTACGTGCAGAGCACCGTTCTAAGCGCTGGGGTAGACACGGGGGAATCGGGTCGTCCCGCGCGGGGCTCGCAGTAACGCTCCATCCCCGCGTGACAGACGGGGGAACTGAGGCCCAGAGAGGTCAAGCGACGCGCCTGAGGTCACCCGGCAGCCCGGGGGCGGAGCCGGGATCGGAACTCACGACCCCGTGACTCCCGGCCCGGGCTCCGGCCGCCGGGCCGGGCCGCTTCCCGAGGCGGGTCCGTCACATCGCTCGGGTTGGGCTTTAGCGTCCAACCCACGCGACCGCAAAGGCGTCTCCGCGACGGCAGACGCCACTACGGTTTTTATCTCGTCCCCTTCTCGTATCTGTAGGAAAAGAAAAAAAAAAAATCGAGTCGAGTCCGCCGCACGATCGACGCCGGACCGCAAGGACCCGTTTCACCGTGACACCCCGGCAGCCCCCGTGGGTTGACGGAACGGCGTCGAAGCACGGGAACGCCTACCGGCTCCCCGTGGGCTCATGCGGCTGTCACAGAGGCCCCCGGGTTCAACCCCAGAGAGGCCTCAAGAGGATACCGTCTATCACGACGCGCCCCTCCGCCGACCCGCCCCGTTACGGAGACGAGATCGAAACGAGACGGGGCGGCGCGAGGCTTCCGTCGGGGTCCCCGATCCGAAAGAGAGGCGGGGGGACCGGGATCGAACCCCCCGGAGAGGCACCCGAAATCATCTGCGTCGGCGGGGCTCCCGATCTCGAAATGAAATCGCCCCACCCCTACTAGAGACACCGGGGCAGGATGTGCCCGGGGAACACCGGGCGAGCGGCGCGGCGCGGCGGAAAGAGCGGGCTGGGGAGTCGGAGGTGACGGCTTCGAATCCCGGCCCCGCCTCTCGTCAGCCGGGTGACCGTGGGGGGCGGGGGGGGGGGGGTCCCCTCACTTCTCCCTACCTCGGTGACCTCACCTGCAAAATGGGGCCGAAGCCCGCGAGCCTCACGAGGGACGACCCGATGACCCCGCGTAATCCCCCGGCGCTTAGAACGGCGCTCCGCACGTAGCGAGCGCTTAACGGACACCGACCTTGTGGCGGCTACAAGCTCGGCAAGTCGGACGCAGTCCCCGACCCTCACGGGGCCGCAATCCAAGGAGACGCCGAAGAAACGGAATCGGAAAGGAAACCGCGGCTCGGTCTCGACGGCGAGCTCCCCGTGGGCAGGCGGCGTGCCCGTTTATCGCCGTCCTGTCCTCTCCCGGGGGCTCGGCGCGGTGCTCCGCACACAGTGAATGCACCCGAAGGGACGACCGAGGCGACCTGACCCATTAAACCGGAACCCGTTCCGCAGCTGCGCACTTTCAGGCCTCCGATCCCCCAGGACGCAAATATATCCTCAAGACCGAGGATCTCGAGAGGGACCCGGAGCCGACCCGCCGTCGTCTCTCCTCCGATCGAAAACCCCCCGGCCGGGCGCTTCGCCCGGCGTCCTCGGCAAGGGGGACGCTCGGTCGAGAAGCAGCCCGGCGGAGCGGCGACGGCCCGGGCCCGGGAACCGGCGGGTCGCGGGTTCTAGTCCCGGCTCCGCCACGCTGCCGGGGGGCCCCGGGCCAAGTCGCTCCACTCCTCGGGGCCCGCGTTCCCTCAACTGTAAAATGGGGGTGCAGACCGTGAGCCCCGCGAGGGCCGGGGACCGTATCCGCCCCGGCCGTTAGTGCGGCGCGGCCGTACGGGAAGCGGCGTTGGCTCGGCGGAAAAGAGCCTGGGCTTCAGGGTCGGGGGGCATGGGTTCGACTCCCGGCTCCGCCACCCGTCAGCCGTGGGCGAGCCGCTTCGCCTCTCGGCGCCTCGGCCACCTCGTCTGGAAAACGGGGACTAGCCGTGAGCCTCCCGCGGGACGGCCCGACCACCCCGTATCTCCCGCGGCGCTTAGCGCGGTGCTCCGCACCCGGCGAGCGCCTAACAGACGCCGCCATTACCATCGTCATCATTACGGTGCCTATACTGTCGTCCCCCGTGGGGCTCACGGTCCTCATCCCCGTTTCACGGACGGGGGAACCGAGGCCCAGAGGAGCGAAGGGACTCGCCCGCCGTCACCCGGCTGACGAGCGGCGGAGCCGGGATCGGAAGCCGCGACCTCTGACTCCCAGGCCCGGGCTCTTCCCGCCGCGCCGCGCCGCTTTTCGTTCATTCCATCGTATTTAGCGAGCGCTCGCTCCGCGCAGAGCACCGGACTGGGCGCTTGGAATGGACAGATCGGCAACGGAGAGAGACGGCCCCCGCCCTCTGAGGGGCTCACACGCTTCCCGCGACGCGATCGGAACCCGGATCCCTCTGACTCCCGCGCCCTATCCGCCGGGCCCCGCTGCTTCCTTCTCACCTCCGGAGATCCCCCCTTTATTCCCGAATATTCCCGGGCTGGAGACCTTCCGCCGACAGCACTTCCCAGAATTTAATCAGTCGCCCGGTCCACTCAGCCGGTAGCCTCGGCAAACGGGCCGCAATTTTCCAATCTCCCTCTAAATCGAAGCATTTTTGATCACCGGCAAATCCGCGACAGGGAAACCTCTTCACGTACGAGCACTTTTCCCCCTCCGACCGCGTGAACGTTTCCAGAGGATCACCGCCCCGCAGAAGGACCCGGTTTCGGCAACTTCCCTCTACGGTATTTTTTAAGCTTTCCCAACGTGCCAGGCCCCGGGGTGGGAGGTCGACCGTATTTATTGAGCGCCTTCTGTGTGCCGAGCACCGCACCGGGCGCCTGGGACAGTCCGACAGACAGCCGCGTTCCCCGCCCGCAACGAGCTCGGGGTCCCACGTGGGGCTCGCAGCCTTCACGCCCGGTTTCCAGATGAGAGAACGGAGGCCCAGAGGAGTGAGGCGACTCGCCCGAGGTCACACGGCAGACCCGCGGCGGAGCCGGGGTCCGAACCCGTGACCTCCCGACTCCCAGGCCCGGGCTCTCTCCGCCGGGCCGCTTCTTCGGGGACCGGGTCCGTCCGCCCCCTTTGAGAGCGCGGGAGAAGCAACGTGGCTCAGTGGAAAGAGCCCGGGCTCGGGAGTCGGGGGACGTGGGTTCCGATCCCGGCTCCGCCGCCCGTCGGCCGCGTGACCGCGGGCGAGTCGCTCCGCTTCTCCGGGCCTCGGTCCCCTCGTCCGTGAAACGGGGATCGACCGCGAGCCTCACGGGGGACGACCCGATGACCCCGGATCACCCCCGGCGCTTAGGACGGCGCTCTGCGCCCCGCGAGCGCTTGACGGACACCGACGCTATCGCTATCATCATCACTGTCGTCGTCTGCTCCGGGACCCTGGGCAAGCCGCTCCCCTACTCCGTGCCTCGGTTCCCTCGTCTGTAAAATGAGGGTGAAGGCCGCGAGCCCCACGTGGGACGACCCGCGGCGCGTGGCACGCAGTCGGCGCTTAACGGATATCATGATAACGATCACGTCGACCGTATTTATCGAGAGCTTGCCGTGCGGAGACCACTGTACTGAGCGCTTGGGTGAGTCCAATACAGCGAGACGCCTGGCACGCCCGAACGTCCTCGCCCCGGCCCCGTCTCCCACGGACGGGGGCGGCGGGAGGGGCGGGGAGGGGGGGGGGGGGGGCCCCGGTCCCGGGGGGCCCTTCCGACTGATCACTCGCCACGGGCACGTCCGTGACGTCGCCGGGCCTTCGGGTCTCCCGGCCGGATCGATGAAAACGATAACAATAGCGTCGGCGTCCGTCAAGCGCTCGCTACGCGCGGGGCGCCGTTCTGAGCGCCGGGGGAGATACGGGGTCATCGGGTCGTCCCGCGGGAGGCTCCCGGTCTCCGTCCCCACTTTACGGATGCGGGAACGGGCCCAGGGAAGTGACCCGCCCACAGTCACCCAGCTGACGGGCGGCGGAGCCGGGATCCCGACCCGCGACCTCTGACTCCCGAGCCCGGGCTCTTCCCACCGAGCCAGAATTCCGGAGCGCGCCGAGATTTCACCCAGAGGGGCGACTTTTCTTCCGACTCAGTACACGGAGATCGGCGCGTCCCCCTCTGAGGGTCCCGCTCCTGGAGTGGCGCGGTGACCTCGTCGCCGAGGGGACGAGGGGTCCGCGGCACGCCCGCCGCGCCCTCGAATCCGTCCTTCGCACGGCCCGGGATCCGACGCCGCCGGGAGAGCCGACCCGCCGACCCGCCTCTGACGGAAGGCCGCCGTCTCGGCCGCGCGCCCGGCACGGCCCACCGGCGGACCGGAACGGGGGCCCCGGGAGCGCTCCGCGAAAGGGCCCCGAGATCCGGGCGGCCGCGGCCGGGCGGGATCCGAAAGAGGCGGCGACCGCGCCGAGCCGTCACGGGCCGGGGCCGGCGCGGACCGTCGTCCCGGCGGACCTGCCGTTCTATTCGACGGCAACGTCCCCCGCCTCCGTTGGGGACGGGGCCCGGAATTCCGGCCCGCAAGCGTTCCGAACGAACGCCCCGCCCCCCCCCCCCCCCCCCCCCCCGCGCGCGGATCTGACTCGGCGCTCACCCTGCACGGTCCGAGCGGGAGACAGAATTCCCTCGAGCGGGGGACGTCCCGCCGGCGGCGGCGCGGCCGAGAATCCGCCCGACGCCCGGCGGGGAAGTAGATTCCGCCCACCGGATCTCTCCAAGTCCCCCTCGGGCGGCGCTTTGAAAAATACGATCTTTCAACCGCCGTTCGATTTTCACAGAGCTAGAACGAACGTAAAGCCCGGACAGGCCGCTCCATCGCGGCCCCGGTACGACGTCTCGTTTTTCACGAGAGGAAACCCGATCACCCGGGCGGGTGAGCCGCCCGCGGTAAGCCGCGCGTCGATTTCATTCACATTCGGAAGTGGGCCGCTCGCTGGGCCGCTCGACACCCTGGTTGACTCCGGGCGCGTTCCGCTTGACGGTCCCCTGTTCATTTCTCAACAGCGATCCTCGGCGGCTTCCTCCGTGAAAAGATTCCCGAAGGCATTACGATCTCGCTGCGACCTTACAATTGGGGTTTTGCCGCCGGCCGGATCGGCGACGCCGGATTCTTCTCCGCGCTCGCTCCCGAGAACACAATCGCACGTTCGACCCGACCTTACCTCGGCCACCCCGCACGAAAACCAGGTGGCCTCCGCACGGCGGAGGCCGTCAACGTTTCACGGCGGGAGCGGATTCATTTCGAAGAAAGCAGAACGCCCGAAGGGAAAGGGGGTCGTCACCGACTGACCCAGGAAACCCACCTAACGCCTACGGAAGCGGGATTCCGCCGCTCAGAGCGGTGAAACTCTCCCGCAATCGGGTCGCGCCTCCGACCGAGTCCGGACGGGGCCTCCGGGAGCAAGCGCCCCCCGGGCGTCGGCGCGTCGGGTTTTATTCTGTCGGGCACCCGCGGGGTGCAGAGCGCCGAACCGACCGCTCCGGGGAGCGCGGCCCAACGGCGCGACGGGGTTGGCTGTGCGACTCCGGGCGAGTCACTTCACTTCTCGGTGCCTCGGTTCCCTCGTCCGTAAAAGGGGGATCGAGACCGTGAGCCCCACGTGGGCCGACCCCACGCCCCCGCCTCTACCCCGGCGCGCGGAACGGTGCTCGGCACGTAGCGGGCGCTTAGCAGATACCGACGTCGTCATCGTCGTCGTCGGTTGGCGGCAACGTTCCCCGCCCGCCACCGGCCTCCGGTCCGAGCGGGGAGACGTCGGCGCGAGTCACGGGCCGCGTCGCGAGCGCCGTGGGGCGGGGGGAGGGGTGAGCGAGAGGGGCCGATTCCAGGGCCGGGGCGATCCGTCCACTCGGTCCACCGTATTCGCCGACCGCGCGCCGAGCCCCGCAGCGAGCACTCGGGAGACGCAGGGGGGAGTGGGAGGCAGAGGAAAGAAGGGCCCGGTCGGGGAAACGTCCCGGAGAGTTCTCCGTCGGAATCCTCCGCCGACACGGCCTCGGGGGCTCTGCCCAGGGGAGACGCTCACGTGAAGATACCGAGGACGAGGTCGGCATCCGTTGAGCGCTCACCGTGCGCCGACCACCGCCCCGGGCGCCGGGGGAGACGCGGGGTCGTCGGGCCGTCCCGCGCGAGGCTCGCGGTCTTCAGCCCCGTCTGCCAGACGAGGGAAGCGAGGCCCGGCGAGGCGACTCGCCCGCGGCCACCCAGCTGCCGACCGGCGGAGCCGGCACTCGAGCCCACGACCCCCGTCTCCCGAGCCCGGGCTCTGTCCGCCGCGCCACGAAGCAAGCGCGGGGCTCGTCGCGGGCCCTCCGCCTACCGAGCGCCGGGCCGGGCGCCGAACGGCGAGGTCCCGCCGGGGGCCCGGAGTCCGAGGAGGAGGGAGCCCGGGTCCTGAATTCCCCGTTTCGCAAACGGGGGGAGCGGGGCCCCGAGAGGCCAAGAGACCCGCTCGAGGTCAGACGGCGGCCGGGCGGCCGGGCTGGCATCGGGACCCGGGTCTCGCGCCCCCCGCGCCCGTGCTCCCTCCCCCAGGCCACGCTGTTTCTCTGACGCGCTTCTTCGCACGTGGGACTACACGAGGATACCATCAATAACGACACTGGCATCCGTCGGCGCCTACTAGGTGCAGAGCACCGTTCCGAGCGCCGGCGTGTCGACGGGGTCACCGGGTCGCCCCACGTGGGGCTCGCGGTCTTCGGCCCCGTTTTCCAGACGAGGTCGCCGAGGCGCCGTGAGGCGAAGTGACCCCGCCCGCGGAGTCGCCATTCGGGCCCACGGCCTCGGGCCGCCGAGCCCGGGCTCTCGCCGCCGAGCCGCGCTGCTCCTCCGACACAAAGGAGAGGACCGTGCCGAGACGGCGTCTACGCGGCCAGAGGCGACTACTTTGCCCGAGATAATCTAGCCGGACTAGGCGTGGCACTGGGAGGCGGCGCGGCCCGGTTGGCAAGAGCCCGGGCTCGCGGGTCCGAGGTCGTGGGTTCCGATCCCCGCTCCGCCGCTTGTCTGCCGCGTGACCTCGGGCGAGTCGCTTCGCTTCTCTGGGCCTCGGATCCCTCGTCTGTAAAGATGGGGATTAAAAGACGTGAGCCCCGCCCGGGACAGACCTGATGCCCCCGCAGCTCCCCCGGCGCTCAGAACGGCGCTCGACGCGTGCTAAGCGCTTAAATGCCGGCGCCGTCACGGTTGTTATTATAAATGCCGTCGCCGTTATCACGGTTATTATTTATTTGTCTTTTTAACGGTACTCGCCGAGCGCCTACTACGTGCCAGGCCCCCTCCCGAGGGCCGGAGTAGACGATCGGGTCGGACGCGGCCCCCGTCCCACGGGGGACTCGCCGTCTCGATGCCCGTTTGACCGATGACGCGCCTGAGGCCCGGAGAAGTGAAGGATCTGCCCCGGTTCACCCAGAAGACGAGGGGCGGAGCCGGGATCAGAACCCAGGCCCTTCTGACTCCCAGGCCCGGGCTCTAGCCACCGGCCACGGATGGGCGAGGCGGGTCAGCTGCGTGACTGTGGGCGAGTCACTCCGCCGCTCCGTGCCTCAGTTCTCTCCTCTGTCAAATGGGGATGGAGACCGGGAGCCTCACGGGGGGACGACCCGATGGCCCCGCATCTCCCCCGGCGCTTAGAACGGTGCTCTGCGCGTGGAGAGCGCTTAACCGACACCGACACTGACACATGAGAGCACTTAAATACCATCACCGTTCTCATCATCATCATCATCAGGCAATTCGAAAGATAGCAGATGACAGCGGACAGATGGGGAAACGGTCACTGGCTTCAATGAGAGAGTGTCCTTTTTTTTTTTTTTTTAACAACAAAAAATAGTAATAATAACGTCGGTATCCGTTAAGCGCTTACTACGCGCAGAGCACCGTTCTCAGCGCCGGGGGGGGACACCGGGTCATCGGGTCGTCCCGCGGGAGGCTCACGGTTAATCCCCATTTTCCAGATGAGGTCACTGCGGCCCAGAGAAGCGAAGCGACTCGCCCGCGGTCACACGGCCGACGGGTGGCGGAGCCGGGATTCGAACCCGTGACCCCGGACTCCCAAGCCCACACTCCTTCCACTGAGCCACGCTGCCCCTCTGGGGGAAGGGCTCGCTCGTTGCTAAGTTGAGTGAAATCGGAGTCGGTCTCCTGAGATCATTTCCAAGTGGGCGACGGATTCTCTGAAGATTAATAACGTCTGGGGTTCTGCGGGAACCCGGGCTCCGCCCTTCCCTTCGCTCGCAATTAAGCTTCCGAGCTCCGCCGATCGGGCGTCTCGGCCAGGAGGAGCCCAGGTTCCAATTCCGGAAAGCATCCCGGGAACGGGAGCGCGTGTCCGACTCGGGGCGGCCGGAGAGCCGTCGCGTCTCCGGCCCTCGTCCGCCGCCCATCACGTGGAGTGAGGCCACCCTTCGGGACGGAACGTCCATCCTTCCACGGTATTCACTGAGGAGCGGCGGGGCTCAGCGGAAGGGGCCCGGGCTTGGGGGTCGGAGGGCGTGGGTTCGAATCCGGGCTCCGCCACTCGTCGGCCGTGCGACCGCGAGCGAGTCGTTCCGCTTCCCCGGGCTTCGGTTCCCTCATCCGGAAAACGGGGATTGACCGTGAGCCTCACGTGGGATGACCCGATGACCCCGTATCTCCCCCGGCGCTTAGGACGGTGCTCTGCACGTAGTAGGCACTTAATACCAACATCATCGTCATTATTACTATTATCACCCCGGCGCTTAGAACAGTGCTCTGCACGTAGCAAGCGCTTAACCAACACCAACATTATTATACCGGTGAAAAAAAGAAATCGATCACGCCCGTCTCCCTCTAAACTGTAAGCGCGTCTACCCACCCTCCGCTCTACTGTGTGCTCCCAAACGCTCAGTACGGTGCTCGGCACGAGGGAAGCACGCGTGACACGGATTTATTAAGCGCCCGCTACGTGTCCGGCACCGCCGGGTCATACGGCTGGTCTCTGTCTGTTGCCGAACTGTCCGTCCCGAGCGCCTGCTACGGTGCTCCGCACGCGCTAAGCGCTCGATAAATACGACTGACTGAATGAATATGCGAAAGTCACCTTAGATACAGCGTCTCTGGCCTCTAAATTCTTCGTGGGTAGGAAATGGGTCGCTTCTGTTACCGTACCGTCCTCTCCCGAGTACTCGGCAGAGCGCCCCGCACACGGCGAGCGCTCGATAAACGCGACCGGCTAGCGGGTCTGCCGATTCTGTCGTGTTATACTCTGGCGAGCGCTTACTACGGGGCCGTGCGGGCAGTAGACGCAGTAGAGAAGGGCAGTAGAGAAGCAGCGTGGCTCAGTGGCAAGAGCACGGGCTTTGGAGTCGGGGCTCACGAGTTCGGATCCCAGCTCGGCCACTCGTCGGCTGTGGGACCGTGGGCGAGTCACTTCACTTCTCTGCGCCTCGGTTCCCTCGTCTGTAAAATGGGGATGAAGACCGTGAGCCCCACGTGGGACGGCCCGATTCCCCTACGTCTACCCCAGCGCTCAGAACAGTGCTCGGCACATACTAAGCGCTTAACGAATACCAGACATTATCATCATTAGACGCTCCAGTGCCGGTGGCTGATTGATTGAGAGGAGAGAGCCCGGGCCCGGGAGTCAGAAGGCGACGGGTTCTGATCCCGGCTCCACCGTCTGTCCGCCGCGTGGCCCCGGGCGAGTCACTTGACTTCTCAGGGCCTCGGTTCCCTCATCTGGGAAACGGGGATGGAGACCGTGAGCCCCACACGGGACGGGGACTGTGTCCGATCCAGCTGGCCCGTATCCGCCCCGGCGCTCGGTACGGCGCCTGGCACGCCGTAGGCGCGGAACGGACGCCGCGGTCATCGTCATCATCGGCTCCAACGGGGGCCCCGGCCGAAGGGGAGGCCAGCGGCAGCCACCTCATCGCCACACGGCAGAGGAGGAAACCGAGGACTCGGGGAGCCCAGGAGACTTCCCTGAATCCCCCGGGGCAGGTGGGAGGAGACTGGAATTAGGACCCGATCTCCCAATTCCCGGTCGCCCACCGTCCTTTCAACTAGGAGACCTGAAATCCGTTCTGTTCGGAAGGACGGGAGAACTCAAACCCGGCGCCGAATCCGGTCCCCCCGACACCGTGATCGGAGATCTGCCGTACACCAACCCTTCTGGTCGGAAAGGCGTCCGCGATTAGAAAAGAAAGAAACGTATCCGTCGATAAACTGATTTAGCAGATAATACACCTCTTTATCGTTAGTATTTCTTACATCCGCAGAGGATCCTTGGCTCACGCTGGAAGTAAGAGGCATATTCCAGTATTCACGGTCCGACTGCAGGCCAGCAGTTTATTACATCATTTATGAAAACATTACATCGCTTATGAGTGTTTTTTCTCGAGTCCCTAGTCGGCCTAAATCAACCGCCGGAGCGGCAGGGTGGCTCCGTGGAAGGAACGCGGGCCTGGGAGTTAGAAGGACCCGGGGTCCGATCCCGGCTCCGCCACTCACCATCCCGGTATCTGTTGATTGCTTACCACGTACTGAACGCCGAGAGGTCGTGGGTTCCGTGGGCGAGTCACTTCGCCTCTCTGGGCCTCAGCAACCTCGCCCGTAAAATGGGCGTTAAGACTGCGAGCCCCACGTGGCACAGCCCGATCACCTTGAATCCTCCCCGGCGCCTAGTGCTCTGCACACAGTAGACACCATCCTCATCGTTACTGCTCTTTATCGCCGTCTCTCTCACCGTCCTCCCGGCGCACCCCAGGTTCGGACCGCAGCTTGCGTTTCTCCTCTCCCTCCGCCGCCTGAGAAACCCCCGCCCGCGGGCGACCGTGAGAGAACCGAAGCCCGACGACTCGGTCAGGCAGAGCTCCCCTCGACGGGAAGGCCGGAGAAACCCGGCCGGCGACACCCTCCCGGCCCACGGCTCCGGCTGTGGGAAAAGGCCGGGCCTCGTCGAGTCGGGTCTTCTGACTCGCCGGGCCCGCGGAGAAGAGGGGACCGTTCCCCGGCCCCGAGGGGCTCACGGTCTTCTTGCCCGTTTTACAGTCGGGGTGACCGAGGCCCGGAGAAGCGAAGTGACTTGCCCGGAGTCCCACGGCCGACAGGCGGCGCAGGCGGGATTTGAACCCACGACCTCCGACTCCCCGGCCCGTGCTCTTTCCCCCGAGCCACGCTGCGTCTCGAGTGGCGGGGCCCGGGAATAGAACCCACGACCTCCGACTCCCCGGCCCGTGCGCGCGCTTTCCCCCGAGCCACGCTGCGTCGCGGGGCCCGGGAACAGAACCCACGACCCCCGACTCCCGAGCCCGGCCTCTTCCCACGAGGCGATGCGACAGTGGCAGCCCACAAGGGACCCGCGGCTCCGGCTGGGCCGGACTCACCGACTCTCGGGTCCTCTCGGCCGGCGCCCCAGGCGACCGACCCCGCCCCGTCTCTCTCTCTCTCTCTCTCTCTCTCGCCGTAGCCGAGTCCGAGACAGATTCAGACCCCGAAGAAACAACCGCCCCCAAATCGATCTGACCGGTCGCAGACCCAAACCGCTTTCCTCCCCCTCCTCCTCTCTCAAGCCCCTAAACCGGCAATGAGGCGAGCTTCGCCGAAGCGGGGGCTCGGTGTCGTCAGATACCGGGAACCCGTTCGCAGTCAGACAGGCAGAGCAGCAGGGAGAGGGGTTTCATTTTGAAAGAACGCCGCGATCAATAAAACTCCGCTCGAGTCTGTCTCGTCGCTCGGGGAAATTCCGCCCGAGTCCGTCTCATCGCCTAACCGCCTCATTTCGGGAGGAGGGCGTGGGTGTCGGATCCAAGACGCCGCGTTTTTCTCCGTCTCGCCCCGGTCCTGAAGCTCGATCAGAGGCGGCGCTTTCCACTATTTTCCTTCCTGGATATTTCATTTAGTTACACCTCTTCATCTCCTCCGCGCCAGATAAAACCGAAATTTCTCCATTAGCCCTCTTCGGGAGACATGCGATCTCAATCCGGGGCTAATACGGCGCTTCGGCCCCTACGGGATCTCTCCGCCGGCCATCCGCTCCGATCGACAGAAGGGGCCCATTTCACTCGACGGCACCGTCGGACCTTCACTCTAGCTCGCAAACACTCTGAGGAACTGGGAAAAGAAAGAAAAACCCAACAGAAAAGGAGCCCGCGACGTCACCGGTCCCCCTCGGAAAGATCGGAGACCGGAAGCTCTTTACGGACGGGGAACGTGACCGTTTATTAATAATAATAACGCTGGCATCTGTCTAAGCGCTTACCGTGTGCAGCGCGCCGTTCTGAGCGCCGGGGCGGATACAGGGTCATCAGGTGGTCCCACGTGAGGCTCCGCAGTTAATCCCCATTTCACGGAGGGGGTCACCGAGGCCCAGAGAAGCGAAGCGACCCGCCCACGGTCGCACGGCTGACAGGCGGCAGGGCCGGAATTCGCACCCAAGCCCGGGCCCTTTCCACCGAGCCGCGCTGCTTCTCGGGCCCGGCAGAGCCCGGGCCCGGGAGTCGGAGGTCATGACGTCTAATCTCCGCTCCGCCACTCGTCCGCAGCGTGACCTCGGACAAGTCACTTCGCTTCTCTGGGCCTCGGTTACCTCGGCCGTGAAACGTGGGGATGGAAATCGGGAGCCCCACGCGGCACAAGGAATGCGTGTCCGACCCGATTATCCCGGATCCACCCCGGTGCTCAGTACAGTGCCCGGCACACGGTAAGCGCCGAACAGATGCCATCGTTATCATCACCGTTCTCCTTCCGCTCCGCCTTGCTGGAGACGACAGGACCGGGAGGTTCTCGGAAATCCCCCCGGCGCCGAGATCCCCCAAGCCCGACTGCCACAGAGGGCCCGAGGCGGAATTCCCGGAAGGCTCGGGAGCCGCATCCCGAGGCCCGGTCGGGGAGGACGTCCGGCCGGCGCGGTCTACCGCCCTCCGACTCCCGCGGGAGGAGACGGCCCCGAGGGAAGGGCGACGGCCCGGCCGGCCGGAGGGAAGCCAGGGCCGATAGCCTCCGGTAAGGAAAACCCGTCCGGGAGGAGCGAGGAGAATTCTCAAAAGCACCGCGTGGAAATGAGTCTGCCCCCGCGAGCCCCCACCGACCCCTGGCGACGTACACCGGGCGGGTCGAAAGGCGCCTCCGGGCTTGAGCGCGGAAACGGGTTAAGTGAATAAACAGAAAGGGCGCCAAGGGACCGATTCGCTCCGCGACTCTGGCCCCCAAACCGGAAGGGCCAAATACGACGGGGGAGATTCACGGTCGGGAGACGGCGGAAAACCGAACCGGTGAACGACACGGGAGAATTTCTTTAAACACTGCTCGTTCGCTAAAACGTCCCATTGGGATCGATCCACATCCGCAAGTGGGAGAGGCTGAAGGACAGGAAAACCACGCACGGAAGGAAGATTTACGCTTTCATTCATCTCGTTCAAATCGGGGGTAAAGGTGAACGGAACCGCCCCCCCCCCCCCCCCCCCCCCGTCCACAGAAAGAGCGCGCGTCACGTTCGGAGCCCCTTCCCCGAACCGACCAGAATTATGACGACAGAAACCTTCGTGATCGATCGACGGCACCCGTCGAGCGCTTACTGCGCGCGGTGTATCGTACCGAGCGCTCGGGAGCGTTCGATGCGGCAGAGTCGGCGGAAACGCTCCCCGCCCACCACGGGCTTACGTCTTAGAGGAGGAGACGGGCACCGGAGGTGGATAAGCAGGTGAGGGACCAGCTCCTCGAGCTGTTCGAGAGACGGAACCGCCGTGCGGCGAGGGACGGAGGGCAGGCTCCCTCTCCAACCTCTCCCTTCCCTGAGAACCGAGCGGCGGCGCAGGGAATCCCGGATCGGGACTCGGAACCCCCCGACGCCGTCACCGCCCCTGAGCCGAGCGTTCAGGAGCGACGAGCTTCAGGCCGTCGGCTAAGAATCGCTTCTCCCCCTCCTTCCGGTCGCCGTCAAACGTCTGGCTCCGCCAGCGAACCGGGCGTGCCGGCGCGACCCCCGCCCCGCGGAGCCCTCCTCCCTCCGGGGGCTCCTCTCCGTGCCCCTCCCCGAAGAGCGGGCCCGGCCCGAGTGGCGGAACGGGGATCTCCCCCCAGACCCTATAAACGACGACAGGATAAGCAAGGAGAGAAGAACTGAAATCAAACAGGCCGTCGGAGGGTGGAGGGTGGGAGAGAAGTCGCGGGGGAGAGAGAGGATAAACCGACCAAACCTACCGTGCAGCTCCTGATGTATCACATCGACCAGGTTCGGCTCGTCACCCCACCAGAATATCCACAGTTCTCTGCAATCCGGTTTGACATCACGGCGCCAGACGCAGAGCAGATTGGCTTGCAAGCAGCGAATGAAACTTAACAGGATGGGGTCGTCCTGGGCTGGGGCCGAAATGATGGGGCCGCACTCCCCGTGCCCGCCAAAATCGTACCTACGCCATTTGATTCCCGTGAGTTCAGCCTAAAAGGGGAGGGAGACAAAAAAAAAAAAAAAATAACAAAAGCACAATTACTTTCCGCCTTCCAACTCTTGAGGTCCCTCGCTCCCCGATCCCTTTCGCCGGGCAGACTCGCTCGCCCCCGCGGCCACGCGCCAAAAGCCGGAGCCCCGTCCCCAACGGCCGGGCGACCCCCTCCGCCCTCACGGCCCGAGGCGGGGGATTCCGCCTCGCGCCCGGACGGGGGGGGGGGGTCCCTTTTCACTCAGCCCCCGAGACGCATCGCGATCTCTGCTAGAGGATTTTTAGTACTACCGCTAAATGATACGTTAATATATCACGATCGTGATAATAACGGTATCTGTTAAGCGATCACCGCGGGCCGGGCGCCGTTCTAAGCTCTCGGGTAGATACGGGATAATCAGGTTGAACGCAGTCCCCGCCCCACAGTCTCAATCCCCATTTCACACAGGAGGGAACTGAGGCGCAGAACGGCGAAGCGACCTCGTCCGTCCGTTCGACCGGATTTATCGAGCGCCTACCACGCGCGGGGCACCGGACCGAGAGCTCGGGAAGTACGGAACGGCAATGCAGGGAGACGGTCCCCGCCCACACGGGCTTACGATCTAGAGGAGGGGAGACAGACATCGAAACGGGGGAGCGGGCGTCGACATAAATAGCATCGTAGCTGCACATATGTACACGTAAGCGGGGCGGGGGGGGGGGGGGGGAGCAAAGGGAGCAGGTGACGCGGAGGGGCGGGGGAGCCGAGGAGGAGGGGGCTTGGTCCGGGAAGGCTCCTTGGAGGTGGCGTGCCTCCGGTGGGGCTTCGAAAGGAGGGGAAGGAGAGTCAGTTGGGTGGACGTGAGGAGGGAGGGCGTTCCGGGCCGGAGGCGGGACGCGGGCCGGGGGTCGACGGCGGGACGGGAGAGGAGGGGGCCCGGTGAGGACGTGAGCGGCGTCCGGGGAGCGGGGCGCGCGCGCGCTGCGATGGAGGAGGAGAGAAGGGAGCTGTGAGGCGGGAGGGGGCGGGGGGTGGGCGGCTCCGACGCCAAGAGCGAGGAGCTTTCGCTTCACACGGAGGTCGAGAGGCAGCCGCTGGAGGTTTCCGAGGAGGGGGGTGACCCGCCCCGAACGTGTCCGTAGAAAGACAATCCGGGCAGCGGAGCGGAGTATGGACTGCGGCGGGAGGTCAGAGAGGAGGCCGACGCGGTCATCCGGGAGGGAGAGGGTGAGAGACCGCACTGACGGATCACACGGCAGACGGGGGGCAAAGCCGGGATGAGAACCCAGGACCTTCCGACTCCCGGGCCCGGGCTCTACCCACCGGGCCGTGCCCCTCCGCTGCGACGGGGGGACGCGGCTACAGACCGTGGGGCGAATCGAGAGGGTCGTCGCCGTCTCCGGTCACCCGTCCGGACGCGCGCGCGCGCGCGCGCTGCCGTTCCGGCAAATCCGGGCCCCTACGGCGGGGGCTCGGTCCGACGCAGACCACGGTCGGGATTCCCGGTTAAGGATGAGAAAAACGACAAAAACACCTCAGTCGAAATGAAACTACTTTTCCTTTCGAATCACTCCTCCCATCTCCGCCCGCCTAGAAATTACACTTCGAATGGTTTTACGTCAGTGGAGCCGTTCACGCTCTCAGAGTGGCGCCTCGCACACGCCGAGGAAGGTTTCTGAATTAACCGTTAATAAAATTAGGACGCGAGGTCACCAGTAGCTATTATCCCCTTAACGCCTAACACGGTCGTTCCCTAATTAAACCCTTGCTCCCCGCTTGAATTTGAATTCTTTCCAAGGGAAACTTGATAGAAATACCATTTGACGGCAGATGGAGGATACGTTTTTAAAAATGGCATCGACGAGCGCTTAGTAAGCGCCGGGGTAGAAACGAGATAACCGAGTTCATTCGTCGGACAGTATTCATCGAGCGCTCGCCGTGTGCGGGGCACCGTACCGAGCGCTCGGAACGTACGGATCGGGAACAGACGGAGCCGGTCCCCGCCCTCCGACGGGCTCACGGTCCGATCGGGGGAGACGGACGGACGGGGACGGTGGCGACAGAGAGAGTCGAGGGGAAGGACGTCTCTTTAAAACGACGGCAAATGAATAGAATCGAGGCGACGTACATCTCATTAACAAAACCAACAGGATGATGGAGAAACGTACGGTCGAGCGGCCGAGCACGGTGCCGAGGGGACGGGACGGGAGAGGGGGAGGAGCGGAGGGAAAGGGGGGAGGAGAGGGTCTGGCTGCGGAGAGGCGAAAGGGGGAGCGGAGGGAGCAGAGGGAAAAAGGGGGGAGCTCAGTGTGGGAAGGCCTCTCGGAGGAGGTGAGCTCTGAGTAGGGTTTCGAAGAGGGGAAGAGAATCCGTTTGGCGGAGGTGAGGGAGGGAGGGAGGGAGGGAGGGAGGGAGGGAGGGCGTCCCGGGACCGCGGGACGGGCGAGAACGGGGGACGGCGAGGAGGCGGGCGGCGGAGGAGCGGAGCGGGCGGGAGAAAGAGAGGAGGGAGGGAGGAGGGGTAGGAGGGGGCGAGGGGATGGCCAGGCCACGCTGACTCTCGATTCAACCTCGGGGCAAAACTACGCGGGCCCGCTGAATCCTCGGCTACCGATTAACGACGTCGCCGACAACGTCGGTATCGGTTAAGCGCCTACTGCGTGCCGAGCGCCGTTCTAGGAGCTGGGTAGATACGGGGTGATCGGGTCGTCCCACGTGAGGCTCACGGTCTCGGTCCCCATTTTCCGGACGAGGTCGCCGAGGCGCAGAGAGGTCAAGTGACTTGCCCAAAGTCACCCGGCCGACAGGCGGCGGAGCCGGGATCAGAACCCACGGCCTCTGACCGCCAAGCCCGGGCTCTTGCCACTGAGCCTCGCCGCTTCCCAGTTTGAGATGCTTCCCACCGACTGAATCTTTGAAAACAGCCACCCACCCTAACGACCGTCAACGCTGAGGGTGAATAAAGCTCACGGATGAAACCGGAGACCCAAACCCCTCGTCTTCCCTCCGTTTCCCTTTTCCGCATTTCCCCCGTCTAAATCAAGAGGGCCCAAGTTGCCAGAGTAGTTTCTGTGCTGAACCGGTTCTGTTTCCTCCCAACGCCAACCCTCTCGCCGCGCCTCCGTCTCGGCTTTTAGGAAGCTCAGCGGACAGGGCACGGGCTGGGGAGTCGCCTGGGTTCTAATCCCGGCTCTGCCACGCGTCGGCTGTGCGACCTTGGGCGAGTCACTTCACTTCTCCGGGCCTCAGTGACCTCGTCTGTGAAATGGGGATTAAGACTGTGAGCCCCACGTGGGGCGGGGACCGTGGCCAACCTGATTAACCCGATAAATACGACTGAACGACTGAAACGAGGACGGGCGAGGGGGGGACGGAAATACTCAACTCTGATTTTACACTTCATTAAAGCCAACACGCTACGAAGTGGATATTTTTTCCCATCTAAGAAAACGCGATAACAGTAATAACGATGTTGGCGTTCGTTAAGCGCTTCCTATGTGCAGAGCACTACTCTAAGCGCTGAGGTCACAGTTAATCCCCATTTTCCAGCTGAGGTCACCGAGGCCCAGAGAAGTGAAGTGACTCGCCCACAGTCACCCGGCTGACGAGTGGCAGAGCCGGGAGTCGAACTCACGCCCTCCGACTCCGAAGCCCCGGGCTCTTTCCACTGAGCCAAAACGTGAAACACGAAGCCTCGAAACCTAAAGGATCTTGAGGGAAAATGAAACTTGAACTACAGTGCGGTAAACACCCATCACCCAGTTTTTTTTTTAAAAAAAAGCAGTTGCCAAACACTCCTACTAATTTCCCCGAACGGAAATATCGAGTTTTCCTTTGCACCCTAATTGAATCTGTTCTTGAGCTAAAGATTTCCTAACACTGTAATAGCTGTGTGGATAGGAACGCACGTAACAGGCAAGCACATTTACGCCAGAGAGAGTGGATTAAGGTTCGAATGACAGCCCGGCGGCTTTTGAATCGCTATACCGGATGAGACCAAAGCAAGAAAGCGCCGTCGTTTTTTAATGGGCCGCGTCGAGCGCTTACTACGTGCTCGGCACTATACTACGCGCTGGAGAAGGTAAGAGACAATCAGGGAAGTCTCTGCCCCGCGTAGGGCCCACGGTCTCGATCCCCATGTTGCGGATGAGGGCACCGAGGCCCAGAGAAGTGAAGCGACTTACCCAAGGTCACCCGGCAGACACGTGGCAGAGCTGGAACGAGAACCCAGGATTTTCTTTTCTTTTTTTTCTTCTTTACAGTAGCATTTTCAGGCGCTCACTGCGAGCCAGCGCCGGGGCCGATACGAGTTAATCAGGCTGGACACAGTCCCCGTCCAGTGTGGGGCTCGCCGTCTATGAGAACGGCCAAAAGTCTCCGCCCGTAAAAGAGTACCGCTTTCGGAAAATTGGAAACGGCGTTCGAAGACGGTTTCGAGACTAGGAGATTTCAAAGGAAACAAACGGAACCCTTGACTGCCCCGCTCCGTTCCTACCTGAAAATGGCCTGGAATGTCATGAGATTCACGGCTTTGAAAGAGACGCTGACTTTGAAAGAAAATCACAAAAACCGCACGGGGGACTAGGAGGAGGCAAAGCGTCGTCCCAGAGAGGGCTAAAATTCTACAAAAGCGCAGAGCCGTATGACGAGCAGTTCCAGAGAGCAACAAATTCCACTCACCTCCTATTGCCGCTCGACTAAAAACCCACACGAGGCTTCTCTTCTGCCTTCCTATGCTTTGGGGAAAATGAGGACCAGGGGGCCTAAATACAGCCCTTCATTCATCTAGAGACACTTACCTCAAGAATAAGAATAATAATAATAATGATAATAATGATAATGTTGGTATTTGTTAAGCGCCTACTGTGCGCGGGGCACCGTTCTAAGCGCTGGGGTAGATACAGGGTCATCGGGTCGTCCCACTTGAGGCTCACAGTTCATCCCCATTTGACAGATGAGGGTACTGAGGCCCAGAGAAGCGAAGCGACTCGCCCACCGTCCCACAGCTGACGAGTGGCACACTTCTCCTCGTGGAAGTTTTAAACCCAGGAGCGAGTGGCTCACTTCCAACAGGGTCTCCCGCACCGGAGCCTCGGCGCCGAGAAGCAGCGTGGCCTAGTGGCTAGAGCCCGGGCCCGGGAGTCGGAGGACCTGGGTTCTTATCCCGGCTCCACTCCGCGTCTGCTGGGTGACCTCGGGCGAGTCATTTCAAGCGCGAAGTTACTGCCGTCGTCCCCGTCCGTCCGTCTCCCCCGATCAGACCGTGAGCCCGTCGAAGGGCAGGGACGGTCTCCATCCGCTGCCGACCTGTCCATTCCAAGCGCTTAGTGCAGTGCTCTGCACATAGTGGGCGCTCGCTAAATACTACTGAATGAATGGATTTCGCTGCGCCTCCGGGATTCGTTACGATTCAGATCTGTAATCGATTTCTCTCCCTTGATGTCTGTCTTCCCCCTCTAGACCTTAGGCTCGTTGTGGGCGGCGGCCGTGTCCGTTTAGTGTCATACCGTACTCTCCCAAGGGCTTCGTACAGCGCACTGCACACGGTGAGCGCTCAACGGATACACCTGAATGAATAAAAGTTCCCTCACCCGCGTACAGCGCTCTGCACGCAGTGAGCGCTCAGTAAATACCGTTGATTGACCGATTTGGAAAACGGGGATTAAAACTGGGAGCCCCGCGTTGGGCGGGGATTGCGTCCAACCTGATTATCTAGTATTCATTCATTCACCCCATCGTATTTATCGCACGCTTACCGTGCGCAGAGCGCCGTACTAGGTACTCGGGGCAGTACGACAATTAAACACCGACATTCCCTGCCCACAACGAGCTTACAATCCGTGGGGGGGGGGGGGGAGATGGCGGGGGAAGACGGACATTAATACAAATAGGTAAAACTACGGATGCGTCCCTAAGTGCTCTGGGGCCGGGAGGGGAGAAAAGCCAGGACAGATCGTGAGAACGATCACCATAACGACGCTATCCGTCAAGCGCTTACTGTGTGCGAAGCACCGTTCTGAGCGCCGGGGTGGATACGAGGTCACCGGGTTGGCCCACGTGGGGCTCACGGGCTTCATCCCCATTTTCCAGGTGAGGTAACGGAGGCACAGAGAAGTGGGGCGGCTCGCCCGAGGTCACACGGCTGACAGGCGGCGGAGCCGGGATTAGAACGCACGACCTCCAACTCCCAGGCTCACGCTCTTTCCACTGAGCCACGCTGCTTCTCTTAGAGTATCTGAGCGGCAACGACCCCGGTGCTCAGTGCGGTGTCCGGCACCCGGTAAGTGTCGAACAAATACCATTCGAAACAACAACAACAAAAAAAGCCGGCAACAGCAGCCGGCCTATCCATCAGAGGCAGTTGCCCGTCCTGAGCGCCCCGGAGCGGATCACGGGTCCGACATTCCCGGGGAACCTCCGGGAGGGAAAGCTGGAATGGGATCACCGCCTCATCACTATCCTGGTACTCAATAATAATAATAATAATAACGTCGGTACCCGTTAAGCGCTTACTACGCGCCGAGCACCGTTCTAAGCGCCCGGGGGGAGACGCGGGGTCAACGGGTTGGTCCCACGTGAGGCTCACGGTCTTCCTCCCCATTTTACCGATGAGGTCACTGAGGCCCAGAGAGGTGAAGTGACTTGCCCGCCGTCGCACGGCCGCCGAGTGGCAGGGCCGGGATTCGAACCCATGACCTCCTCCTCACTTCGTGCCACGCACTCTCCTAAGTACCGGGGTAGGAACGAGTTGATTAAGGCGGGCACAGTTCCTGTCCCACACGGGGCTCGCACGCCCAGTCTCCGTTTTCCCGACGAGGTCGCCGAGGCCCAGAGAAGTGAAGTGACTCGCCCGAGGTCCCACAGCAGATAGATGGCAGAGCCGGCATTAGAACCCAGGTCCCTATGACTCCCAGGTCGGTGCTCCTCAGTCGTTCATTCATTCAATCGCATTTACTGAGCGCTTTCTGTGGGCGGAGCACTGTATTAAGCGCTTGGAAAGAACAATTCGGCGACAGGGAGAGACGATCCCTGCCCACGCCGGGCTACCATTCACTCATCCGATCGTATTTACTGAGCGCTCACTACGCGCGGAGCACTGGCCCGAGCGCTTGGAACGGACAGTGCGGCACCAGAGAGAGACCGCCCCCGCCCGACGACGGGCTCACGGTCTAAGGCTAGAAGGGGGGAGACAGACGGCTAGACAAGTAAACGGGCATCGATATAAACGAACAGAATCACAGCTGTGTGCGCGTCAAAACAAGTCAACGGGCAGGCCAGGTCGCTCCTCTAACGGGGCGAGGGGGAGACAAATTCCCCACTTGCGAAAAAGGAAAAAGGAAAAAGGGAACAAATACAAACGGTCCACACAGCGGGGCAAACGAATACCCCGCTTTTTCTGTTATTTGTCGCGCCAGCGGGGGAGCTAAGACGGTCGGATCGCCTGGCCCGACAAGGTGAAGCGGCGCGGCTCAGCGGAAGGAGCCCGGGCTTGGGGGTCGGGGGTCGGGGGTTCGAATCCCGGCTCCGCCGCTCGTCGGCCGTGTGACCGCGGGCGGGTCAGCCGACCGCTCCGTGCCTCGGTGACCTCATCTGGAAAACGGGGACGAAGACCGCGAGCCTCCCGTGGGACGACCCGATGGCCCCGTATCACCCCCGGCGCTCAGGACGGCGCTCCGAACCGTAGTAAGGGCGTAACGGTGAGCGCTTAACCAGCACCGACACGATTACTATCATTATTCTTTCGACAGTATTTACCGAGCGCTCACTACGCGCAGGGCGCTGTACTGAGCGCTCGGAATGGCCAATTCGGCAACGGACAGAGACGATCCCCGCCCGCTGACGGGCTCGCAGGCTAATCACGGGCTTTCGGTCTGATCGAGTTATCGTTAGTAAGGCCGGGAAATCGATACAGGGGTGAGGCCTTCTGGAAGGAGTGCCCATCGAGGAGCGAGATCGGAAGACGGAGGACGGACGGAGCGGGACCAAGTGATTCTGTGTTTTGTTTTTAAGGGTACTGGGTGAGCGCTTACTACGCGCCAGGCACTGGACTAAGCGCTGGGGGGGGGATACAAGCAAACCGGGTGGGACGCGGTCCCGGCCCCAACACGGTCCGTGACCCTGGGGTGATGGGGAGAGAGCCCGGCCACTGGGTGGGCAGGGGCGCCGTAATAAGTACCCCGAGAAGGCTACGCCCTATTTCCTCTTCTCCCACTCCCTTCTGCCTCATCCCGGCCCTGCCGCTCGTCAGCTGTGTGACCGTGGGCGAGTCGCCTCGCTTCTCTGGGCCTCAGTTCCCTCATCTGTCCAATGGGGACGAAGACCGCGGGCCTCACGTGGGACGACCCGACGACCCCGCACCTCCCCCGGCGCTTAGAACGGTGCTCTGCGCATAGTGAGCGCTTAACAGATACCAACCCTGTTATCCTTTCGCTTGGATTTGAAGCCCGTATTCCCCCCGACCTCAGCCCCGCAGCTCCTCCGTTCAGAGCCGTAACCGTGAGCCCGTCGACGGGCAGGGGCCGTCTCCGTCGCCGAACTGTCCGCTCCGAGCGCTTAGTACGGTGCTCTGCACGTGGTAAGCGCTCAACGGACACTACCGAATGAACGGACGAACCCATTTATTCGTATCAACGTCCGTCTCCCTCTCCAGACCGTAAGCTCCCTGTGGGCGGGGAACGGGCCGGCCGACTCCGCCGTACTGCACTTTCCCAGGCGCTCAGTACGGTCCACTGCACACGGTAAGCCCTCAGTTAATGCCCCCGATCGACTGGCGGCGGTGATATCACCGGTAACGGTCACGGCAGCAGAGGCGGCCGTAATACGGGAAGCCGCGTGGCCTGCCGGATAGAGCCCGGGCCCGGGAGTCAGGAGGCCACGAGTTCTAATCCCGGTTCCGCCGCCCGCCCGCTGGGCGGCCTCGGACGAGTCACCTCCCTTCTCTGGGCCTCAGTTATCCCATCTGTAAAACGGGGATTAAGGCCGTGAGCCTCAACGGGGACAGAGACCGTTTCCAACCCGATTCCCTTTTTATCCACCCCGAAGCTTAGCGCGGAGCTTGGCGCGTACCACCATAATTATCAGTTCCCCGAGGTCGGGAATCGTCCCTTCCCCCCGCCGCCCCTTCCCCAGCGGGCGACAGCGCGCTCGGCAAACCGCGGGTATGAATAAACGCTGGGGAGGACGGGGAGGGCGAGGCCCGAGGTCACTTCAAGGCCACTCCGCCGTGGCCCCCGACCGCGCGGAGGTCCCAGAAGAACTTCCAGACAGGCGGAGGGCACGATCCGACTGCTCCCCCGAGTCCAGCTGGACTCGGCGGACTGGGATGACGCACCAGCTCCCGACCGCGGCTCGGTGGGGAGGGGAGAGCCGGGGCTCGGGAGTCGGAGGCCGCGGGTTCTGATCCCGGCTCCGCCGCCCGCCGGCCGGGTGACTCCGGGCGAGTCACTTCGCTGCTCTGGGCCTCCGTTTACCTCATCTGTAAAATGGGGATTACAACCGTGAGCCCCGCGTGGGACAACCCGATCGCCCCGTATCCCCCCCCGGCACTCAGAACAGTGCTTTGCACATAGTGGGCGCTTAATTGCCGACATTTTTTTTTTTTTTTTTCCTTTAGCTACCCGAGCGATTCAGAGCCTGTAAATTCAGGGGAAGCCTCTTGGAGAGGTAACGGCCACTAACCGGGGCAGAGGAATTCTCCGTGAGCGTACGCCGCTCTCCTCACTGAGCACCACGGTCCTTCCGCATCAGCGCGGCTCGGCGGCAAGAACCCGGGCCTGGGGGTCAGGGGTCGCGGGTTCGAGTCCCGGCTCCGCCACGCGTTAGCCGGGTGACGCGAGGCAAAGTCACTTCACTTCTCTGGGCCTCAGCCCAGAGAATGACGACGACGGTAATGTCGACGTCTGTTGAGCGCTCGCTACGCGCAGGACACCGTTCTGAGCGCCGGGGGAGATGCGGGGTCATCGGGTCGTCCCACGTGAGGCTCCCGGCCGATCCCCATTTTACAGGTGAGGTAACGGGGGCACGGAGGAGTGAGGTGACTTGCCCACGGTCACACAGGCCCCAAGGCCGGGCTCTTTCCGCTGAGCCACGCTACGAAGACCGTGAGCCCCACGTGGGACGACCCGATGGCCTTCTATCCCCCCCGGCGCTTAGAGCGGTGCTTGGCTCACAGTAGGCGCTTAACGAATACCATCGTCATTATCGTCGCCTCGTGAGGGGCGGCACGGCACGGAGGCTAGAGCCCGGGCCCGGGAGACTGGAGGTCACGGGTCCCAATCCCGGCTCCGCCGCCTGTCTGCTGCGTGACCTCGGGCAGGTCACTTAGCAGCTCCGGGCCTCAGCCACCTCGTCCGTAAAACGGGGATTGAGACCGTGAGTCCCACGCGAGACCGGGGACCGCGTCCGGTCCGATTCGCCCGGAACCCCTCCGGCGCTTAGTACGGCGCCTGGCACGTGGTAAGCGCTCACCAGACGCCATAATCATCATCGTTACCATTATTAACGTCTCCTTGACACCCCACGCCACTCACCCGGCGGGCAACGGATCGATCTAAAAGCGGTACGGCCCAGTGGAAAGAGCCCGGGACCGGGAGTCGGAAGGACCCCGCCGTCCGTCTACGGCGTCACCTTTTCCGACTCACTTTATTTCTCTCGCCCTCAATTCCCTCATCCGGAACGAGGGGATTGAGACGGTGAGCCCGACGCGGGACGTGGACCGTGGCCCGTGAGCTCACCGGGCGGGCGGCGTGACTGTTTCTTGCTGTACCGTCCTCTCCCAAGCGCTCGGTACAGCGCCCCGCATCCAGTGAGCGCTCGCTAAATGCGACCGAGTGAATAAATGACGGCGTCCAGTCCAATTACCTCCTACCCGGCACTCGGTACAGTACCTAGCACAACTAATATCGCCGAAAAAATCAGGGAAGGCCCCCTGGAGGTGCGACCTCGGAAGACCCTCGGAGATGGGGAGGGCAGAGGCCCGCCCCGGGGGGGGGGGGGGGGGAGAGGAAGGGTCAAGGGGAAGGAGAAACGGGAACAAGGGGTCGTCGGCGAGAGAGACAAGAACGAAGCCCGGTGAACACATTCAGCCGTCACAAGGGGTAACTTTCACTGACAGATCTCCTTCCCGCACGTCATCCGACCGATCGCTTTTACCGGGCACTTTCTCCGTGCGGGACGCTGTGCCGGGCGCCTGGGAATCCCCCGCTGAATTCCACGTCACTACAGACCCGCACGCCGACACCACCGTTCTCCGGTCACGCTCCCCGTCGCCGGCCCTCGGCGTCGCCATCACGTCCGACTCCCCCACCCTCTCCCTCTCAATCTCCGTCCGTCGCCGGGTCCGGTGGGCTCTTCCGCCTCAACATTCCCAGGATCCATCCTTCCCCCTGGGTCCACAGCGATCCAGGCCCCCGTCAAGTCCAGTCGGGACCAAAAGCATCATCCTCGCCGCTGACCTCTGCTCCGTACTCCACTCCGCCGCCCGCATCCTTCTTTTAAAGGGTCAAAACCGTCTCCGCGTCGCGGGAAAACCGTCGACAGTTACCCTCAAGGCCCTCGGTCGACTCCCCCCCGGCCGGTTCGCCTCATTCTTCTCCTTCCACACCTTCCCTAAACGCTTCGCTCTGCAGTCGGCCGTATTTACTGAGCACTTACTGTGCGCGGAGCACCTGGGAGGGCACACTACATCAGAGAAGCGGCACGGCCCAGCGGCGAGGGCACGGGCTTGGGAGTCAGAGGGCGTGGATTCGAAACCCGATTCTGACGCCTTTCTGCTGTGTGACCTTGGGCAGGTCGTTTCTCGGTGCCTCGGTCCCCTCATCCGTAAAACGGACATACGCACGTATACCACGGAGTATACTGCCTGATACCAATAATCATCGCAGTCCCCGTTAAGCACTCTGGGCCGGGCACTGTACTGGAGAAGCAGCGTGGCTCGGCTTTGGAAAGAGCACGGGCTTTGGAGTCGGGGCTCATGAGTTCGAATCCCAGCTCGGCCACTCGTCGGCTGTGGGACCGTGGGCGAGTCACTTCACTTCTCCGGGCCTCGGTTCCCTCGTCTGTAAAATGGGGATCAAGACCGTGAGCCCCACGTGGGACGACCCGATTCCCCTACGTCTACCCCGGCGCTCAGAACAGTGCTCGGCACATAGTAAGCGCTTAACAGATACCGACGTTACTATTATTATTACTAAGTGGCCTTCCCAGACTGAGCCCCCATGTTCCTCTCCTCCTCCTCCTCCTCCTCCCTTCCCCGTCGCCCCGACTCCCTCCCTCCGCTCTACGTCCTTCCCCTCCCACAGCCCCCGTCCCTTGGCGGCCGTGTGACCGTGGGCGGGTCACTTAACTTCTCTGGGCCTCGGTTCCCTCATCTGTAAAATGGGGATGAACCGTGGGCCTCACGTGGGACGACCTGATTTCCCTGTATCTCCCCCCGGCGCTTAGAACGGTGCTCTGCACACAGTAAGCGCTTAACAGATACCAACATTATTATTATTTGTACATATTGATCACCCTGCTTTATTAACGATGTGACTATACCTATAGATCTATTTATTCCGACGGTACCGATGCCCGTCGACGCGCCCTGTTGTCCGTCTCCCCCCTCTAGACTGTGAGCCCGTCGCTGGGGAGGGATCGTCTCTATCCGTTGCCAGACTGTGCTTTCCAAGCGCTCAGTGCAGTGCCCCGCACGCGGTAAGTGCTCAATAAATACGACCGAATGAACGTTGGGGTGGATCCGAGCGAACAGGGTTGGATGCGGTCCCTGTCCCACATGGGGCTCACAGACTCGGTCCCCATTTTACAGATGAGGGAACCGAGGCTCAGAACGGTAAAGCGATCTGCTCAAGGTCACAGAGCAGATGAGTGGCAGGGTCCGCATTAGAACCCGCGACCTTCCGACTCCCGGGCCCGGGCTCCGTCCTCGAAGCCAAGCCGCTTCTCTAACACAGCCGGGACTGGATTTCAAAGCTTAACGAAACCCCAGGTCAGAGAAGCGGCGCGGCTCAGCGGGAAGAGCCCGGGCTTGGGAGCCAGAGGTCATGGGTTCGAATCCCGGCTCTGCCACTTGTCACGTGTGTGACTGCGGGCGAGTCACTTCACCTCTCTGTGCCTCAGTTACCTCATCCGCACTGCTCTCACGGGACGTCCTTCCCCTCGACTCTACTTATCGCCACCGTCCCCGTCCGTCCGTCTCCCCCGATCGGACCGCGAGCCCGTCGGAGGGCGGGGACCGGCTCTGTCCGTCGCCGACTCGTCCGTTCCGAGCGCTCGGTACGGTGCTCCGCACGTAGTGAGCGCTCGACAGATACTGTTGAATGAATGAATAAAATGGGGATTAGGGCCTCACGTGGGACAACCCGATTACCCTCTGTCTACCCCAGCGCTGAGAATAGTAAGCGCTTAACAGATACCAACATAATTATTATTATCATCATCTCGTATTTTCGGCCAGGGGTTAAGCGCTCCCTCCAGGCCCACCGACCAATCCCGTGCCTGCTCCGGGTGGGTCAAATACCTGCCCATTAACCGCCGAGCTGCCCGGCCCGCTACGAAAGCTTTCCCAGTCGCCCGGGTGCATTTACTGAGCGCTTACTGGGTACAGAGAACCGTCCCGACGCCAGGGAGAGTACAAGAGAACAGAATCGGTGGCCACGTTCCCGGCCCACGAGCCGACAGTCTACAGGTCGTTTCCAGGTTCGCATCGTTCCCACCTTGGTTATTTAAACGATTTAACGCCGCGGCTCGGACGGGTACAGTCCGAAACAGCTGAATGATCAAGCCGGGTTCTCCTACGTACCGTCCCCGGAAACCGGGTCCGCGCTGCGGCGAGAGATCCTTCGCTGTTTCAAAACGAGAATGGGCCTTAGTGTGACCTCGCAGGAAGGGCGCAGGCCGGGGAGTCGGAGGACCCGGGTTCTGACCCCGGCGCCGCCACTCGTCTGCTGAGTTACCTGGGACAAGTCATTTCGCTTGCCCGAGCCCGTGACCTCGTCGGTAAAATGGAGCAGCGTGGCTCAGTGGAAAGAGCCCGGGCTCGGGAGTCAGGGGTCAAGGGTTCCGGATCCCGGCTCCGTCACCCGTCGGCCGTGCGACCGTGGGCGAGTCGCTTAACCCCTCTGTACCTCAGCGGGGATTAAGACTGTGAGCTTCACGTGGGACGACCTGATGACCCTGCATCCATCCCAGCGCTCAGAACAGTGCTCCGCACATAGTAAGCGCCTAACGGATGCCAACGTTAATATTAAAATGGGCTTCCGAGACCTCTCCTCCCTCCTACTTCGGCTGTGAACTCCGTGGGGGGCGGGGACTGTGACGGAGCGGATTATCTTCTATCTTCCCCGGCGCTGAGAACGGTGGTCGACACGCAGAAAGGGCTTAACAAATCCCAGAAATCTATCGGGGTCATCGGAAATCTAAAGCAACCGCTGGCTTTACGGGATTAGAGTTAAAACAACAACCGCTTCTGAACGACTCTAGTTATTCGGGGAATTCTGGGACCCTCTACATCCCAGCCAGCTCCTCGGTTCATTCTTTCCTTCGATCCTATTTATCGAGCGCTTACCACGCGCACAGCGCTCTACCGAGCACTTGGGAGAGTAAAAGAACACCGAAATGGCACATTCCCTACCCACGGTTTGTCGCCCGGGGTGCCGACTGAAATACCGGGCACCCCCCACCATCCCCACACCCCGACGACAAGACAGGCGTCCCCAAGCGATCGACAGCCGAATGAGTCACACGGAATTTCCGCTGGGGAAACGGTGGCCGCTTTACGTGAAACGCCGGCGCGGATCGGTCCGTTCGCCGGCCGGGACTCACTGGCGAGTCCACGGGAAATCCCGAGCACGACTATCTAGCTGCGGACGGACGTGCCTTTTACAAGTCCGCCAGGCCAAACCCGGGAAGGAAACGAACTCGGCCGACATTCCAGCCGAGCGCAGGGTCCAAAGATTTGAACTGTAACCGAAGTGCGGGTTCTCGCGGGAATCGCGCCGCCATTTAATTAAACGCCGTAACATCTTGCGGACCGACTCGAGATCGGCCCCCGTCCGCTCGGGTCGGAGCGCTTAGATTCCCTACCCCGTCGTCGCATGGTAGCAAAACATCCCTTTCACACCATCTCCCCGAGTTATACGTAGACGCCAAATAAGCGGTAACCATTCACGGCACCTCGTTCGGCCACATAAACGAAGGAAACACAAATCTCCTCTGAAACCCTGCGTGCTTCCGGACCCTTTAAGGCCCCGTATCTCGGCAGCCGGATATTTCTTTCTGCCCGTAGGCCGAGCGGCCGTCTAGCCCGACCGACTACAACCTACACCGGAGAGCTCTGGAAACACGCAACGGTCGGGCTCTACTTTCGGGAGCGTGACTCATTCATTCATTCAGTGGCATCTACCGAGCGCCTACTGTGTGCAAAACACCCTTCTAAGCATTTGCTGCACAACCACAGTGAGCTCAGGGTCTCGAGGACCCTTTCACAGTCACGTTTCCCCGGAATCAGAGAGAAGGCGCTCATACTGTAGCAACTCCCTTTTTTAAAAAAAAAAAGGTCTTTGGTAGGTTCTTACCACGTGCCAGACACTGTTCCGAGCGCTGGGGTAGATATGAGATAATCAGGCGGGACGCAGCTCCTGTCCCACATGAGGCTCGGTCTTAGTCCCCAGTTTAATAATAATACGGTTGGTATCCGTTAAGCGCTCACTACGTGCAGAGCACTGCTCTAAGCGCTGGGGGAGACGCAGGGGAATCAGGTTGTCCCAAGTGAGGCTCACGGGTAATCCCCATTTTACAGATGAGGTGACTGAGGGAGAGAGAAGTAAAGTCACAGAGTCGAGGTAGCAACCAGAGAGAAGAGCCGAGATCAGAGGCCAGGCTCTCTGACTCTGGGGCCCAGGCTCTTTCCCCCGGACCGCACGGCTTTTCTTTTTAAAGCCTAAATGCTGAGTTCCGTTTCTTGAAGGGGTAGATGGGCGGAAGCCTCGTTTCGGGATCCTACCGCAGTCAGGCTAACGAAGGGAAGGTTTCGACGGTTCGCCGCGCTCACGAAATGAGGAGGTGAGACGGGTCCAAAAGCCAACGTTTCCCCATCGCCTCTCGTGAGCTAGACTCGGTTTCGAAGGCGCATCTCCTCCAAGAGGCCTCCCCTGATCGAGCCCTCTTTTCCCCAGCTCCCTCTCCCTTTCGCAAAGTCTCGGGTCACCTGGCCCCGTGACCTTTCGGCATCTGATATCCTCCTCACCCCTCAACTCCCTCCGCGCTTATCCCCTCCCCCCCCCCCCCCCCATCACCCCGGCTCGCTCCCTTTGCTCTGATGATAACGTCGGCATCGATTAAGCGCTTACTGTGTGCAGAGCACCGTTCTGAGCGCTGGGGGAGATACAGGGTGATCGGGTCGTCCCGCGTGGGGCTCCCGGTTAATCCCCATTTTCCACATGAGGTCACTGAGGCACAGAGAAGCGAAGCGACTCGCCCACGGTCACACGGCCGACGAGCGGCAGAGCCGGGAGTCGAACCCGTGACCTCTGACTCCGAAGCCCGGGCTCCTTCCGCTGAGCCGCGCTGCCCTACCCCTCCCACCGCCCCGTACGTAGGCGTCTACGTACACATCTATAATGGTATTTATTTATAGTAATGCCCGTTTGCTTGTTTCGCCGTGTACACGTACCTCTACTTGGATTCATTACTACTGATGCTATCGACGCCTCTTCACTTGCTCTGAGGTCTGTCTCCCCCTTCTAGACCGCGAGCCCGTTGCGGGCAGGGATTGTTTCTCTCTGTCGCTGAACTTCGTACCGTGCCAAGCGCTCGGCACAGCGCTCTGCACGTCGGAAGCGCTCAATAAATACGACCGAACCAACTGGACTTCCCAAGCACTCAGGACGGCGTTCTGCACGCAGCAAGCGCTCGAGAAATACAACGAGATTACTCGAGTCATTTATTTACATCAGCGTCCCTCTCCCCCTCTAGACTATAGACTCGCCGTGGGCGGAGGACACGTCGTTCAGTCGTATTTATTGAGCACTTATTGGGCGCGAAGCACTGTTCTGAGCCCTTGGGAGGGTACCCTCCCGAAACAAACTGACACGCTCCCCGCCCACAGTGAGTTTACAGTCTAGTGGGGGAAACAGCCATTACTGTAAACGAGTAAATGACGGATACCTGCGGGGACGGGAAAGAGGATGAATGAAGGGAACGGGTCGGGGGGACGCAGAAGGGAGTGGGAGAGGGGGAGAGGAGGGCGCAGTCGGGGAAGGCCTCCCGGAGGAGACGGGCCCGCCATAAGGCTCCGAAGTGGGGGAGAGCGATGATCGGTGGGATGACGACATCTGATAAGCGCTTACTACGTGCAAAGCACCGTTCTAAGCGCTGGGGAGGATACAAGGTGGTCAGGTTGCCCCACGTGGAGCTCAGATGGGGTAACTGAGGCCCAGAGAAGTGAAGCGACTCGCCCCAAGTCACAAACCTGACGGGCGGCGGAGCCGGGATTAGAACCCATGACCCCTGACTCCCAAGCCCGGGCTCTTTCCACCGAGCCACGCTGCTTCTCTAATGAGGAGGGAGGGCGCTCGGGGCCAGAGGCCTGCCAACTCTGTGCGGACTGGAGCTCAGCAGGTGCTCGATAAATACCACTGAGGATGACCAAGTTCCCGTCCCTCTCCCCGTTACGGGGAGGACGAAATGACGGCGAAGGAAATAGGTTCCCAGACGAAATAGACCAGTGGCAACTGAAGTCAAGCTGACCCCAGAGCTCTCGTTGAGGACCCTTTCCGGCTCATGAGAATTTACCCCGCGAAGAAGCCCACCAGTGGGACACCCCCTCTTGGCTCTCCGTGGGCCCTCTGCGGCTCTCGGTCGTCACCCCGAGACGGCCGGGCGGGACCGCGTGAGCTCCTTGGAGAAATCAGCGTAGCTCAGTGGAAAGAGCCCGGGCTTTGGAGTCAGAGGTCATGAGTTCCAATCCCAGCTCGGCCGCTCGTCGGCTGTGTGACCGTGGGCGAGTCGCTTAACTTCTCTGCGCCTCAGTTCCCTCATCTGTAAAATGGGGATTAAGACCGTGAGCCCCACGTGGGACATCCCGATTCCCCCGTGTCTCCCCCGGCGCTTAGAACGGTGCTCGGCACGCAGTGAGCGCTTAACAAATACCAACATTATTATTACTACTATTAAATCGGAGCCACTCTGATTTCAGGGGACCGACCCTATACGGATTTCCTTCACGAGGCCCCAGCGGTCCCCACGCACAAAAGACGGGAGGGCGCCCGGCGGGTGAGTGCAACCGACTCGGAACGGAGAACGAGGAGGGCTCATTTCTCTATAAAATCATTGCGGCGTGCGCTGGTCAGACCTTACGCTTTAGCCACCCGAATGCGGGGAAGGAGGTGGCGATAACCTAGGGAGGGTAAACGAGGAAAGGGGCAGAGGAACCAGATAAAAAAAAAAAACGGAGAGAAGAGGAGGCTAAGCAGGGAGGAAGGGGAGGGGAAGGTAATAATAATAGCATTTGTTAAGCGCTTACTATGTGCCAAGCACCGTTCTAAGCACGGGGGTAGACGCAAGGTAATCAGGGTGTCCCGCGTAGAGCTCGTAGGCTTCGTCCCCATTCCACAGATGAGGTAACTGAGGCCCAGATAATAACGTTGGTATTTGTTACGCGCTTATTACGTGCGGAGCCCCGTTCCAAGCGCTGGGGGAGCTACGGGGTCATCAGGCTCACGGTTCGTCCCCATTTTACAGATGAGGTAACTGAGGCACAGAGAAGTGAAGCGACTCGCCCACGGTCCCACAGCCGACGAGCGGCAGAGCCGGGACACCAACCCCTGACCTCCGACTCCCAAGCCCGGGCTCTTTCCACTGAGCCCCCGGAGCAGTGAAGCGACTCGCCCGGAGTCACACAAGAGGACGAGCGGCCGGGGTGGGATCAGAACCCACGACCTCCGGCTCCCAAGCCCGGGCTCTTTCCACTGAGCCGCGCTGCTCCTCCTAAGCAGAAGACGGAGGGGAGGGAAAGGGAAGGAAGGGAGGGAGGGGCAGGGACCTTCGGGCGAGACCCGTCCACTTGGAAACCGGCGGCCCGGCACAGAAGCCGGGCGGCCTAGGCCTGGGGGTCCGGAGGACTTCGGCAGCAATCCCGGCTCCGCCGCTCAACCCCGGGGGGACCCCGGGCAAGTCGCTTCACTTCTCCGGGCCTCGGTCTCCTCCTCTGTTAGAAGGGGACGAAATACCCGTTGGCCTTCCCCTTCACAGTGGGAGCCCCAAGAAGGACAGAGGCTGAGTCCGGCCCGCTCGTCTTGCGAATACGCTCGCGTTCGGCACGTAGGTGAGCGCTGAGTGGATACCATTATTACCATTATTATCATCATTACTACCATCAATAACCTATCCCACCACCTCTGCCTAGAGTAAACAGTTCCAGAGTTCTTCTGAATCGCGGACAAGTCCGGGAGACAGCATTCCCCGCGGAGGGACGTCATAATGGCAAGCCAGACTGAAAGCCTCCGTGTCTTCGAAATGAAACGTCGGTTTATTTTCGCCCCCGACGTAGAGCCGTCTCCACTTCCCACTTGGTTAAAGAGCGCGTTCCGCATCGCCATCTTTTTTTTTTTTTTCCTTTGCCGCATTTCTAGACGGTGAGCCCGCTGCGGGCAGGGATCGTCTCCATCTGTCGCTTCCCGAGCGCTTAGTACAGTGCTCCGCGCACGGTAAGGCCTCAATTAGATATGACCGAATTGAAGCAGCGTGGCTCGGCGGAAAGGGTCCGGGCTTGGGAGTCAGAGGGCGTGGGTTCTAATGCCGGCTCCCCCACTTGTCAGTTGGGTGACTCTGGGCAAGTCACTTCAATTCTCCGTGCCTCAGTGACCTCCATTTGGAAAACGGGGACTGAGAATGAGCCCCACGTGGGACAACCTGATCATCCTGTATCTATCCCGGTGCTCAGAACGCTGCTCGGCACATAGTAGGTCCTTAAAAAAATACCATTATTATTATTGCTACTACTAACTTGGTCCAAGGCAGGGCCGGGGACGGAGACCAAAGAGAGAGGTCTCTGAGAGCAGGAAAGTGGTTTTCTGGGGGCTCCCTTTCACCGTCTCTCCCCCGGCCCTAAAAATGACCTTTTTCCAGCAACCCCGACAACGCGCTTGGGCCTCGGTAGACCGGCGGCAAGATGCGCTCGCCGTTCCCTCGGGTATTTTTTATGGTACTTGTTAAGCGCTTACTATGTGCCAGGCACTGTTCTACGAGCTGGGGTAAATGCAATTTAATTAGGTTGGACACAGTCCCTGTCCCACGTGGGGCTCCCGGTCTTAATCCCCATTTCGCAGATGAGGGAACTGGGGCCCGGAGAAGTGAAGTGACTTCCCCGAGGTCACCCAGCAGGCGAGGGGTGGAGGCGGAATTAGAACCCTTGACCTCCTGACTGCCAGGCCCGGGTTCGATCCGGTAGGCCGTGCCGTTCTCTTTTTCTGGGGAGGCGGTGTCACTTAGTAGAGAGAGACCCGGGATCCATCAATCCATCGCCTTTATTGAGCGCTCACAGTGTGTACTAAGCGCTTGGGACGGTACGGTGCGACAGAATTAGCGGAAATATCCCCTGCCTCCAACGAGCTTACCGTCTACAGGGAGTCGGGGGACCCGGGTTCAGGTTCCGGCTCTGCTACTCGTCCGCTGGGTGACCTCGGGCACTTCACTTCTCCGTGCCTCAGTTTCCTCATCTGTCAAACGGGGATTAAATCCTGTTACCTCCTACTCAGCCTGGGAGCCCCACGCGGACGGGACTTCACCCCACCGCTCAGCAGAGTGCTTGGCACAGAGCAGGCGCTTAAACCAAAACCGTAATCGTCATATTTTGGTTTTCCTCTTTGGTTTGGTGAAAGGGACCAGATTTATCTATGCGAACCCGAAGTCTTCTTGCCCTATCTTATCTTATCTGTCAAATGACACAGGGTCCACAAAGGGAAACGCAGAGGGATCTCAAGAACACGCTTTCAACAGAACAATGGACATCTTCTCTGAACATTCCCAATTGGAAAAATCCGTAGGCTAGGACAAAAACTCAGTATTCCGGCGACTTCCGTCAAACCGTGCCATTGATCGGCCGGAGCTTCTAAAGAGGACCGCGCACGATTGGAACGACCCGTTTAAGGTACTGAAAGGAGTCCCCGGAAAACGTAGTTTAAGTGAAGCTGTTTGATTCCTTTAAGGCCACGCGAAAATTTCCTAGGAGTTTTGTTTGATTTCTGGTAGCCTGCCACTGGAAAAAAAAAAATATATCGAGCTGTAAAAAAAAAAAAAAAAAACGATCCCTTTCAATCGCTAGTGATTTTACTGCCTGTTCAATGCACCTACAACAAAGGGACTAAATCAGTTCTAATCCGGGCTCCGCCACTTGTCAGCTGGGTGACTTTGGGCAAGTCACTTCACTTCTCTGGGCCTCAGTTCCCTCATCTGTAAAAGGGGGATTAAGACTGGGAGCCCCACTTGGGAGACCTCATTACCTCGTATCTATCCCAGCACTTAGGACAGTGCTTGGCACAACACCATTATCATTATTATTATTACTATTATCATCAAACCTGGTTCTGCCTCTCGTCTGCTGTGTCACCCTGGGCGATTCACTTCACGTCTCTGTGCCTCAGCTACTTCATCTGTAAAATGGGGGTTGAGTCTGGGACAGGGACTGTGTCCAACTCGATTAACTTGTATCTGTTATCGGTTGCATCTATCGAGCACTTACTGTGCGCAGAGCGCCGTACTGAGCGCTTGGGAAGTACAGTTCGGCAACAGAACCGTCATAGGTTATAAGCACTCACTTAACTTCTCTGTACCTCAGTTACCTCATTTGGAAAACGGGGATGACGACTGGGCGCCCCACGTGGGACAACCCGATGACCCCGTATCTCCCCCAGCGCTCAGAACAGCGCGCTGCACATAGTAAGCGCTTACCAAATACCAACATTATTATTATGATTGTTTTCATTATTCTTACACCGCACTCCCCCGAGGGCTCGGGACAGCGCTCCGCACCCAGTAGGCGCTCGATCCCGGCCCTGCCACTCGTCAGCTGTGTGACCGTGGGCGAGTCACTTCACTTCTCTGTGCCTCAGTTCCCTCACCTGTACAATGGGGATGAAGACTGGCAGCCTCACGTGGGACAACCTGAATTACCCTGTATCTCCCCCGGCGCTTAGAACAGTGCTCGGCACACGGTAAGCGCTTACCGAATACCATCGTTATTATTATTATGATCGTCGTTTTTATTATTCTTACACTACTCTCCCGAGGGCTCGGAACAGTGCTCCGCACCCAGCAGGCGCTCAATAAAGACGATTAAATACGACTGAATCTACCCCACCCCGAGAAGAGTGGCTGGCACATAGGAAGCGCTTAACAAATGCCACTGAAAAAGAGGACAAGATCCAGAACCTCGTAAACCAAGAGGTTCTTACTGGCGCCGGGCGGCTCGGCTAGACAACAAAAGCCTCGAGAGAGCCTCGCGACGGTTATGGCCACCCCGTTACGAGCCGCCGTCTCCACCCTCCGTTTTTAAGAACACCGGCGCCTGAAACTACCTACGGATGGGCCTGTATACCTGTACGTAGAGAGTCACGACCCGGGCGGCGCATACGCCATATCCACGCGGAGTCCCGATTTTCAGTCTACATCAACGACCTGCCGGTATCTTTACGAGGTAAAGGAAACTCCGCCGTGGCGGGCCGAAGCCGAAACGCGCACGGCTACGCGGAATCCGAACGGCTCCCGCCGAGGCGGTTTCGCGACGGAGATTCTCGCATCTAAAAGAGCAATCCGGTAAAGGCGCTCGGACCCGTTCTTATTAAACGCGCCGCCATTCGACGCCCTCGTTTTTCCCTCCGATCCGTTTCCCGTAATAGTTTCTCCATCGCCTCGGCTTCGCTCCCGCTCTTCGCTCCCCTATTCCCCATCTGCTCGCCGACGGGCACGTCTGTCCGGCTGCCGAAATGTGTCACTTGAAACTCATTAGCATTTTGCGGAATGCAGCGCTCTTTGAAAAGTTCAGCACCGAACTCCCGAGGGAGGAGGAAGCAAGACCCAAGTCCGCGTCCTCTACCGGGACCGCGAGGTGGCAGAGGGACCCTCCCCGCCCTGGCGGAGAACGAGGACCCGAGCCAAGGGGAGCTGTTCGCACGGAGGGTCCGGAGGGAGCTGCATCAGGGGGCCGGGGAATTTATTTATCTGTACTGATGTCCGTCTCCCCCCCCCCGCTCTAATAATATTTATAATCGTCACGGTCTCCGTTAAGCGCGTGCTACGGGCCGGGCGCTGTGCCGGGGGCGGGGGTGGATACGAGTAAATCGGGCTGGACGCAGCCCCCCGTCCCACGTGGGGCTCGCGGTCTCGATCCCCGCTTTCCAGATGAGGAAACTGAGGCCCAGAGAAGGGGAGCGCCTCGTCCAGGGTCACGCAGCCGAGAAGTGGCCGAACCGGGATTAGAACCCGTGATCTTCCGACTGCCAGGCCCGGGCTCGAGCCGCTGCACCGTGGGGAGACGGACCCGGGGTGGGGGGTTTTCATCCATTTCCCCTCCCCGTCTTTCCCCTCAGCCCTCTCCCGTTTCTGGCCTCGTGGAAAAGAACAAGGGCCTGGGAGGCGGAGGGCCCGGGTTTCGATTCTGGCTCCTCCGTGTGCCTCAGTTCCCTCATCTGCAAAATGGGGGTGCAATACCTGTTCTCTCACCGTCCCTAAGACGGCGAGCCTCGCTTGGATTTTGATCTTGATCTACCCCGGTGCTTAGTACGGTGCTCGGCGCCGCGTAGGCGCTCAAATGTTCCTTCATTCTCGTTGATTAAACGCTTACTATGCGCAGAGCGTGGCTCAGTGAAAAGAGCCCGGGCTTGGGAGTCAGAGGTCGTGGATTCTAATCCCGGCTCCACAACTCGTCAGCTGTGTGACTTTGGGCGAGTCGCTTCACTTCTCTGTGCCTCGGTTCCCTCATCTGTCAAATGGGGACGAAGACCGTGAGCCCCACGTGGGGCCACCTGACCACCTTGGATCCCCCCAGCGCTTAGAACAGTGCTTTGCACAGAGTAAGCGCTTAACAGATACCACCATTATTATTATTGTTATTGACGACGATGGTAGTTGTTCAGCCCTCACAAGGTGCCAGGCAGCGTGCTAAGCGCTAGGGTGGATAAAGGCAGTTGGACACGGCCCCTGCCCCGCGTGGGGCTCACACTCTCGATCCCCATTTTCCAGATGAGGTCACTGAGGCGCAAAACATAATTACGGCATTTGTTAAGCGCCTACCACGCGGCGGGCACGGTACGTGACGTGACTTGTCCGAGGTCACACAGCAGACAGGCGGCGGAGCCGGGATCAGGAGCCGAAATCTTGCGACTCCCAGGCCCGGGCTCCAGTCGCTACGTGGTGGTGCTTCTCTACTACTATCTGTTGGCGCACTGTACCTTCCGAACCACGAGTCCGGCGCCCCGCACGCGGTACGCGCTCAATAAATGCGACTGAATGAATGGATCGACTGCTGCTGCTCCTCCTACAAAGCAGCGCGGCTCAATGGGAAGGGCCCGGGCTCGGGAGTCCGAGGTCGTGGGTTCCGATCCCGGCTCCGCCGCCTGCCCGCCGGGTGACTTTGGGCGAGTCGCTTCACTTCTCCGGGCCCCAGTGACCTCATCTGGAAAATGGGGATGGAGATTGCGAGCCCCACGTGGGACAACCCGATCACTCTGTACCCCCTCAGCGCTTAGGACGGTGCTTGGCACATAGTAAGCGCTTAACCGATACCACCATTTTACTGCTGCTATCTGAGATCTCTGGGGGCGCACATCTTAGCAAGACAAATACCCGTCAGACGGTACCCTAAAGTGAGCGCTGCGCGAGGAGCGGAAAACTCTTGGCCAAGCCAGACCTGACCCCCGTCCATCGGCTTTCCTGGTTCAACCCGGGGCGGCCCCTATGGCAACCCGGGCTAATGATAACGATGATAATAACGACGGTATTCGTTAAGCGCTTACTATGTGCCAAGCACTGTTCTAAGCCCTGGGAGAGATACAAGGTCATCGGCTCGTCCCGGTGGGGCTCACGGCCTTCATCCCATTTTCCAGATGAGGTCACTGAGGCCCAGAGAAGTGAAGCGACTCGCCCACGGTCGCCCAGCAGACGGGTGGCGGAGCCGGGAGCAGAACCCAGGACCTCTGAATCCCAAGCCCGGGCTCTTGCCGCTAAGCCACACGGCTTCCCCTACCCATATCACTTTTTATATCGTTATTATCATAAACAGCTGCCTAAACAGCAGTTCCCAGATTTAAGCGGGAAAGGATCCGGGAGAGGATTTTAATCTATCCACTGAAAATTCCAATTTTTTGGATTTCCATTCCGTTCCAGGCTGGCGGAGCCCCGCCCCCCGCCCCCCGTGATCTGAGGACGGGACGAAAGCCCTCCCTCTCGGCCTAAAGCTTTTCCCCAATCCTGCTGGAGACTTTATTTTAATCAAAAACCGCCTATCTGGAATGCAATTCGACATATGAAAGGTACGTACCCAGAGACCTTAAAGAACAAGTACAGTCGGAAAAACCGGGAGTACAACTGACATTCCTTTCGGCGTTACAAAGGCTAGGCCCGGTAGAAAGCAAATGTTTCGGATGATTCTCTCGGAGGCGAGCGTCCGCACACTCGGGTTTGAAGCTTAATCCTACTATCCCCAAGTAAATTCCCCACTTCCACGAGCCGCGCGCCGATTTCCAGTTTCCGAGTGATAATTCTAATAATCACGGCGACTCGTCGGGCGCTCACTAGGCGCCCAGCACCGTTCTAGGAGCCGGGGTGGAGAGAAGATAATTAATTTGGACCCAGCCTCCGTCCCGCATGGGGCTCGCGGTCTAAAACGGCATCCGGCCGCGCCGACCGCCAAAGTGAAAACTCCTCTCCGAGGAAACGGCCGAAGACCTCTACGCGTCTCAAACGCGACTGTGGCCGGCCTTAAAATTACAGTGCGACTCGTTCCCCCCACGTTCACCTGTTTCTCATTTAGGAGACCTTCTGGAAATCTCTCCAAACCCCGTAACGTTTCCCCAGATCACTGCCCCAAGACACGTTACTCTTTCTTGAAGGTCTTCAACGACACGACGAGAGTACACGAGGCGGAAAAATCCCTCGCTCCCATCTCAAGCTTTACACCGGAGACAGGTTCGCGCCTGAAAGCTCGCCCCTCTCGGCTGGAAGCTCCCTGTGGGCGGGAAACGTGTCTATCGATTCCGTCCTGGCGCTCCCGACCGCTTAGTACGGTGGTCCGCGCGTGGCAAGCGCTCGATGAACACCGACGATCGACTGTTTGATTAAAGCTTAAGCGCTCAGTACAGTGTCTGGACACAGTGGGCGCACAATAGTCAACGCCGACTGCTCGATTTCGGTGAACTTCAAATAGCTGGGTGCGACGCCGAAACAGCCTCTGATCGCCTTCTAATAATAATAACGATGGCATCCGTTAAGCGCTGACTGTGGGCAGAGCACTGTCCTAAGCGCCGGGGAGGAGACAAGGTGATCAGGTCGTCCCACGTGGGGCTCACGGTCTTCATCCCCATTCTACAGATGAGGTCACTGAGGCCCAGGGAGGTGACTTGCCCAAAGTCACACAGCTGACGAGCGGCTGGACCGGGATTTGAACCCATGACCTCTGACTCCCAAGCCCGTACTCTCTCCACTGAGCCACGCCGCTTCCCTCGTCGGGCCTACGTACGCGATGTCACGAAACAGCTCGGCTCCGCCGAAAGAACGCCGTTCACCTTCTTAAATCGCCTGCCGACGTTACTCACCCAACCGTTCGTTCGATCGCTTTTACTGAGTGCTTACCGTGTGCAAAGCGCTATTAGTTTTTTTAAAATGGACACATGCTTCTTGAAATAAATCTGGCTGAAAAAAAGCAACCGTTAAAATAGATCTATATTAGAGCCTAACGATTGGAACGGGAAAGATTTAATACAAGTTTTTCGTCAGACTAGAGGCTGTGTCTGTTTATGGCTTTGTTTTTCCTCTCCCAAGCGCTTAGTATAGTGTTCGGCACACAGTTAGCACCCAATAAATATGACTGAATGAATGAATGAGCTCACGACGGGGTTCGGGCATAGCGGTGGAGCTAAATCAGTGCAATCCGAATACAACTAAAGAAATATTCCGCCTCTGCCGCTCGTCAGCTGTGTGACTGTGGGCGAGTCGCTTCACTTCTCTGGGCCTCAGTTCCCTCATCTGGAAAATGGGGATGAAGACTGGGAGCCTCACCTGGAACAACCCGATGACCCTGTCTCTACCCCGGTGCTTAGAACGGGGCTCTGCACATAGTAAGCGCATAACAAACACCAACATTATCATTACTATTATATCCCCTTGACTATCGTTTCCACTGAGACGTGGCTCAGTGGAAAGAACACGCTTAGAACAGTGCTCTGCACAGAGTAAGTGCTTAACAAATACCGACATTATTATTATTATCTTTAGAGAAGCAGCGTGGCTCAGTGTAAAGAGCCCAGGCTTGGCAGTCGGAGGTCATGGGTTCGAATCCCGGCTCGGCCACTTGTCAGCTGTGTGACTGTGGGCGAGTCACTTCACTTCTCTGGGCCTCATTGACCTCATCTGTAAAATGGGGACTGACCGTGAGCCTCACGTGGGACGACCCGATGACCCCGTATCTCCCCCAGCGCTTAGAACAGTGCTCTGTACGTAGTAAGCGCTTAACCAATATCAAAATTATTATGTCACCATAATCAGATTTGACTGCGCTGCAAAATACACAGCTGCCAACTAGACCTCAGAGCCTTTTCACTGTGTCAAAGGTTTTTTTTTTGGTTTTTTATAAGATTCCACCACCGGTTCATTTAAAAGGACTGGTGGAATCACCTAGGTTGTTCTCCCCATGCGGGAGAGGGGCCGTGTCCCACCTTTAACCTACCCCAGTGCTTAGTACAGGGCCTGGCGCATAGTAAGTGCTTAACAAATACCGTTAAGAAAAATGAAATTCAAAACCATCGAGCGGAGTGCCGAGGTACAGACCCCCTGAACCACCTCTAATAGATACCCTAAATTTTTGGACTCGAATCGGCAAAAACAAAGACTACGGTGAAAACGGAATAGGGCACGTGTTTTCAGAGAGGGACTGAGATTTTTTTAAAAGCAATGACAAGTCCCCTCAGAGGTGGAGAGTGCAATTAGAATCAAGACCTGTTTTCCTCCATTTTGGGTGAATTTTTAGCTCCTGCTTCTCATCCCCGATAAGGATGATTCTAGAAACAGGGTCAAAACCCAGGAGAGGAACAAAAAGGAAAACACAGCACGATTGCACATTTAAACTTACGTAACAGGCTCCAAAACTCTCAACCAAAACAAGAATGCAGCAACAATGCTGATGTAGCAAGGTGAGATTCCCCCAAACAGAAACAACACAAACATCCATTATTCCAAAGGATGTAAAGGGCCGGTTTTATTATTCTTCATATAAGGCTAATGTTAGTAAAGACTAATGATATATCGTCTTTCTTATAAGACTTTTATAAGGGCAAAGCTAACAACTTCAAAACGTTCAAGTAAACAATGAAAAACTCTCCACCCCCCCCCCAATAAATCAAAATCTGAATAATGATGGCATGTGTTAAGCGCTTAATAATAATAATAATAATAATGTTGGTATTTAAGCACTCACTATGTGCAGAGCACTGTTCTAAGTGCTGGGGTATATACAGGGTGATCAGGTTGCCCCACGTGAGGCTCACAGGTTTAATCCCCATTTTACAGATGTGGTAACTGAGGCACAGAGCAATGAAGTGACTTGGACACAGTCACACAGCTGACAAGTGGCAGAGCCGGGATTCAAACCCATGACCTCTGACTCCCAAGCCTGTGCTCTTTCCACTGAGCCACGCTGCTTCCCGCTTACATGTGCCAAGCACTGTTCTAAGCACTGTGCGGGGGGGGAGAGATACAAGGTAATCAGGTTGTCCCACGTGGGGCTCACGGTCTTAATCCCCAGTTTACAGATGAGGTCACTGAGGCCCAGAGAAGTGACTTGCCCAAAGTCACACCGCTGACAAGGGGCGGAGTCGGGATTAGAACCCACGACCTCTGACTCCCAAGCCCAGACTCTTTCCACTGGGCCACGCTGCTTCTCATGTGAGCTGAATGTGAGTTTAGAGATGTGATTCTTCAAGAGCGTGAAAACGTTATGGGTTTTCTTTTTATATTTTGGTTCGGGGCGGGGGGGGGGGTGTTGGGTGGGTTTTTTTTTTTTTTTGGCGAAGAGGTAAAAACCCTAATAACACGTTACAAATGTCAGAGATGCAGAGAGCTGGTGAGCCTAAAAATAAGATGTTCGAAACAAAACATTTTCGGCTATATAATTACCTCATTTTTCCATGTTAAAATGTAATTCCCCAAAATAGGGATGCTTAAAGTTGTCTAAATACGAAAACTGTCGGCCAACACTCTACAACCCAAATCACTTTTAAAGCAGTTCGGCATATATCGCATCTTAAACGAACGAGAAGCAGCGTGGCCCAGAGGAGGGAACCCGATCCCGGGAGTCGGAGGACTCCGGGTCCTAATCCCGGCTCCGCAATTTGTCCGCTGGGCGACCTGGGACAAGTCGGTTCGCTTCTCGGGGCCTCGGTTACCTCATCCGCAAAATGGGACCTGGACCGTGTCCAACCTCGTTACCTTCGGTCGACCCCAGCGCTCAGTACGGTTGCCAGGCACAGAGAGGCGCCTAATGAACACCACCAAAACAATCCTTTGGTTAAACCGATAAAAGCAGTGCCGAACAGACCTTTGTCTTTCCTTCCACTCCGGAAAGTCGTACATTCCAAGCGCTCAGTACAGTGCTCTGCACATAGTAAGCGCTCAATAAATACTACTGAATGAATGAATCAATGAAAACGGGCCCACGACAGGCAACTATCTGACATTTCTCTAAATGGTCTCACTCATCGGGTGTCGCCAATGGATCCGGAGCAGGTCGACCGACCCGCAGGTGAAATCAGTTCCGCCACCAAGGGACGGCTCATTAAAAGGTAGAAATCGGAAGCTTGAAGTGATATTTTCTGCTGCCATGAACGTAGGGAACATTTCCACAAATATCTTAATCTGGTCTTCAGCCTTAAACTACTCTGTTTGCAAAGGAAGGATGCGGTTCTCGTGTTTGCAAATATTTTATCTACTAGTAAGGTGGGGGTGGGGGGGAAAAGACAGGGAGAGGGAGAGAGAGAAGATAGAAAGAGAGAAAGACAAAGACAGAAAAAAAGGGTGGTATTTGTTAATCGCTTACTGTGTGCCAAGCACTGTTCTAAGCGCTGGGGGTGATACAAGGTGATCGGGTTGTCCCATGTGGAGCTCACAGTTTTAATCCCCGTTTTCCAGATGAGGTCACTGAGGCACAGAGATGTGAAATGACTTGCCCAGTGTCACCCGGCTGGCAGGCGGCAGAGCCGGGATTAGAACCCCGACCTCCGGCTCCCAAGCCCGGGCTCTTTCTACTGAGCCACGCTGCTTCTCTAATAATGATGGCATTTGTTAAGCGCTCACTACGTGCAACGCACTGTTCTAAGCGCTGGGGAGGGTACAAGGTCATCAGGTTGTCCCCCGTGGGGCTCACAGTCTTAAAGCATGCAAGCAAGCAGCGTGGACCCCCCAGTAGAAAGAGCCCAGGCCTGGGAGTCAGAGGGCCTAGGTTCTAATCCTAGATTCTAATTCTAAATCCTAGGTTCTAATCCCGTCAATGGGCAGGGATCGTCTCTATCTGCTGCCGAACTGTCCATTCCAAGCGCTTGGTCCAGTGGTCTGCACATGGTAAGCGCTCAATAAATACTACTGAATGAATAATCCCACCTCTGCCCGCTTGTCTGATGTGTGACCTTAGCCTCGAGACCGATTTCGGCTCAACCCGAAAGGAACAGTTTCTGGAAAAGGGGAATAATAATAATAATAATTATGGTATTTTTTAAGCGCTTACTATGTGCAGAGCACTGTTCTAAGCGCTGGGGTGGATACAGGGTAATCAGATTGTCCCATGTGGGGCTCACATTTTTTAATCCCCATTTTTACAGATGAGGGAACGGAGGCACAGAGAAGTTAAGTGACTTGCCCAAGGTCACACAGCAGACAAGTGGCAGACTCGGGATTAGAACCTATGACCTCTGATTCCCAAGCCCGTGCTCTTTCCACTAAGCCACGGGGAACGTTTTCCACCATCTCACTTGTCACCTTTCCTTCCTTCCTTCATTCACAGACAAGCAGCGTGGCTCAGTGGAAAGAGCCCTGGCTGGAGAGACGGAGGTCATGGGTTTGAATCCCGGCTCTGCCATTCGGCAGCTGGGTGACTGTGGGCGAGTCACTTCACTTCTCTGTGCCTCAGTTCCCTCATCTGTAAATGGGGATTAAGACTGTGAGCACCATGTGGGTCAGGGACTATATCCAATCGGATGATCCTGTATCTACTCCAGCACTTCATACAGTGCCTGGCACGAGTGCTTAAACAGTATCGTTACAGAGAGAGAGAGAAAGGGTCCGTGGGCATCTAAAAATACTGAAATTAGATTGGAAGTCTTGCCTCTCGAGGCTCTACTAAAATCTTTAGCCTAACTAGCAATCCACAGTCTGTTCATGCTCCGTGTCAGTCGCTTTAAAAAGTGTGTAGAGAGCAGAACGCCGATTGTGTCCTAGGAAGTGATAGACTGTTTCCTGTAACCTACTGCTCATTAACAACCAGTCCTCGTTGTAATATGATTCGGAACACTTCGCTTGCTTTAAGCTGTTTCTTTTTGAAGCGGGATACGATGAAGTGCCAGTCTCCACGCGTGTTTTAGGTAAATTAAGGATCTCGCCCCTTTTAAAAGACAGGAGGGGAGAATTTCCAGATGAAGTCCGCCTAAGGTGCTAAATTCATCAAAAGGAGAAACAGCTTCATCGACCATTCCCACTTGCTGCCCGAGCCACCTGAAGCCCTCCTAAAATGAACCCCTCCCCCCAGCCCACCCCCCTTACCCCGGTTCGGGATCCTGGAGGCAAACAAATGGGTTTTTAAAAACCCTCCAGTAAACTGCTGGATTATGACACCTCAATTGCTGTCTACTGAGTACTTAAAAATATTTACTAGCAGCCAGAGGTTAATAATATGGCAATTATCGCTATTAAAAAATATATAAATACCGGAATGTGATGGGCTCTCGACAAGGAGGTGCTAAATAGAACACATCTACAGGATTGGTAAAATGTTACCTTTTCCTTCCAGGAGTCTAAACTAGTTTGGGAGGGGGAGGTGGGGGAACGGCTCAGGCACGCCATCAAAAAATGTCAAACTTCACAGATCGTGACGTTATACAAAACGGCTTAGGCCCTGTGAAGATTAGTTCAATCGATACGATGAATAATAATAATAAAAATAATGTTGGTATTTGTTAAGCGCATACTATGTGCAGAGCACTGTTCTAAGCGCTAGGGTAGATACGGGGTGATCAGGTTGTCCCGCGTGAGGCTCACAGTTAATCCCCATTTTACAGATGAGGTAACAGGCACAGAGAAGTTAAGTGACTCGCCCACAGTCACACAGCTGCCGAATGGCAGAGCCGGGATTCGAACCCATGACCTCTGTCTCGCAAGCCCGGGCTCTTTCCACTGAGCCACGCTGGGAGGGAGGGAGGGAGGGAAGGAAGGAAGGAAGGAAGGAAGGAAGGAAGACAAATAAAATGGTGGAAAACACTCCCCTTTTCCAGAAACTATTCCTTTCGGGTTGAGCCGAAATTGGTCTCGAGTCAAAGGCAGATCCCTTTCAAAGTTTCAGCAGGGAATTTATGAAGGGAAAAAAAAAGGTTTTGTCTTGCAAATACTTCCTGTTTATTTTTTCAACAGCGGGTCAGAAACAAATTATCCTGAAAGCTTCCCGCACGGCATGTAACCAGAGCGCAAGAGGAAATGTTTGCTTTGTTCAATTACTCAGATTCAAAAAGTTGATTCTAAGCAAACAGGGTAAAACTGGGGTCTGCGGCGAAGGCCCCGAGAAATCAGGTCACCCGTCTCCCCGCCGGGATTTCAGAGGGCCAAACCGGATTCAAAAGGCCCACGTCGGCCGTGCCGGTCGGGCGGATCGATGGATCGACTCCTGATTTTTTGACCCTTCTGACTAGGTCCTAGGCGAGGGTTGCTCCGAGCTAAATCTGTGGAAAGGGTAGCGGGGCAAGTCGAGGGGAAGGACGACGACGCCGCGGGCACCCCCGCTGCCCAGGTTTTCACCCACGGGTGTGACGGGACGGCTCCGGGAAACCGAGTCACGACGGCACAGGCAGGCTTGCGCTTTAGGACGCGACAGCTGGCGATCTTACGGCGGAGCCGCCGAGAAACAGCCACGGCACGGCGCAGCGGGGAGCGTCCGGGCCCGGGAGTCAGAAGGTCACGGGTTCTAATCCCCGCTCTGCCGCTCGTCTGCTGGGTGACCTTGGGCCACTCGCTTTACTTCTCTGGGCCTCAGTCTCCTCATCTGTAAAATGGGGATTGACACCGCGAGCCCCACGTGGGACAGAAACTACATCCGATTTGTCCGTATCCACCCCGGCGCTCAGTACGGTACTGGGCACGTAGTAAGCACTTAATATCATCATCGTATATAAAAAGGCCTTTAAGAGACTGGGGTGCGGGGGGAATTCAAGGGGACCGAGGAAATTGGGTGCAAAACTCTACGGCGGGACACGCTGCGACACGCAAGGAGTTGGGGGGTGGGGGGGGGGGGAGGGGGAGGTTATAAAATAGTTAAAGCCCTGGTAGCAGTCTTAAGCCGCCCACATTGCACAATAAACTCTGGCTCGGCCATTACCGCGCACCTTATAGTCGAGAAATGCGGGCGGCTTCACCTCGGCGCCGAGAACCTTAATTTTCGATTCTCCGGGCTCGTGTGCTTCAACCTGCCACCTCGGGGCGGCAAAACGACAGTTGGGTGGTGTCAGTACGTTGCACGGCCCCCTCATCGTAATAATTGGGCTATCCGTTAAGCGCCGACAACGTGCCAGGCACCGTACCGCCGTACCGAGCGCTGGGGTAGACGTAAGCAAATGGGGCCGGACACGGTCCCCGTCCCACGTGAGGCTCACCGTCTCGACCCCCCAGATGAGCTCCCCGAGGCCCAGAGAAGGGAGTGACTCACCCAAGGTCACGCGGCAGACGGGTGGCGGAGCCGGGATCGGAACCCATGACCTTCTGGCTCCCAGGCCCGGGATCTAGCCGTTAGGTCGTGTCGCTTCTCGAAGCTCTTGTGCTCGAGTACCAGGTGCTGGTCGGGGGGTGGCCGGGGGGAGGAGAAAGGACGACGGTGGGTGAGAGGAGAGGAACACGCGTGCGTAGGGGGAGTGACGGAACTGAAATCCTCCCCCAGCGTCCCGGATGCCGGATTTCAACTCGAATCCGTCCGCGTGCTATCCCCTCGGCGGATCACTATTTGGGGCGCCCGCGTTTTCGGCGACGTGCTTCCAATTCCGCAAGCGTGAGACTTCAATTACCCGACGCTACGCCCGCCATCGCCGAGGCCACGCTATAAAATTAACACTTGCATTTCAACCGATCCCTCATAAAATTTTATTATTCCCGCCATCGGCCTACAGATGAGAGAAATTCCGTCCCAGAACTACTTCCGACGGCACGGGGCGCCGGCCCGGCCGGGTATTTAAAGAGCGGCGCCGTACGCCACAGAGGAAGACGCGGACGTCGCTCGTCTGCTCCCTCCGGCTCGGGGGTCACGATAACCCAAGCGTAAAGTCTGGAGATTAAAAGACGAAAAAGAAGACCAAAAAAAATCCAAAAGCTTCGATTCCTCACTCGTCACCCTTTAAGCGCGCTACTCTCCTCTGGAAAACGGCTCTCCGGAAAAGGACAAAGCAAGCATCTGACGATAACATCTCTGCTACTATAATTGTTTCATTATGTTTCGGAAAGGGACGCGGTATGAAAGGGAGGCAAACAATCGAATAGCTCCCCGCGAGAGAGATCCCTTTCCTAAATATCCAGCCGGGCCTAAAGTCTGGCTCTCCTGAAACACGCTCCAAGGTAAAAAAGAAGGAAAACCACCAAGACCCCACTACCTAAAAGGTCAATACGAAACACCACACTCACAGAAGCCATCACTAAACCACCAGCCGGACATCCCGCAGCCTGCCCGGATCGCTGTCCGGTGACGTGGGCCTTCTCGACTCCCCGCGGACCTGTCATTTCGGTCACCGCTACCCAACCTGAACACTCTCATTCCCATCTCCTCCATCGCTCTGTGCCCAACGCTCCCCGTAGCGGACCGAGACCGTCTCCTCGCTTGACAACAACAACAACAAAAAAGGCTATCCGTCCTCCGGCAGTATGAAGCTTCTCCTGACGAAACGCATAATCGCGCCCCGGCCCCCTCCTCTGCCGTCTCGAGCAGGGCGAGCCCAACGTCTCTGACATTCCCCTTTTTTGAGACGAGACTGCTTACGCCTGAGATAGTTCGCCTTTCTGTGAAAGCCCGGATCTCCCTACGAGGGCGCGGGCAGACGTGGTCCCCCGGGGCCCGGCCCACCCATCCGGGGCCCGCCTGCGGGGACAGACTCCCGACGGATCCGGAGAGGCGCCGTCCTGACCTTTCGCCGAACTCGAATTCGCATCGCTCGGGACGGCTCGCGGAGCCCGCCCCGCTCACCGAACCCTCGGCGCCGATCGTTTCGCCGGGGGAAGAGCGGACTGAGACGAACGTCTACCGAGAGCGTGAATCGCCCCCCCCCGAACGCCACCCGACGCGATCCCTGGCACGAACGCGTTTCCTTCGACGTACCCGAAAGAAGAGAACTCGCTGGGAGCTAATTCGCCCTTCGCCCTTCCACCCGGCTCCCCGCAAACCCTCCCAACGTTCCAGCAACGCGTCTGCGCCGCCACCCCGGGCGCCCGGCCGCACACGCGACGGCAAGCGGTCGGAGAAGATCCCGCCCCGCGACCCTCCGCCCCGACGCGAGCTTCGACGTCGCGACTGCTACGCGAGCCCGGGGGCCGCGGCTCCATAAACGGCCAAGGTGACATTTACCGCCGAACGTCACCGCCGGGAGATGACCGCTTTCCCCGGGGCTCGTCTCTCGTCGACGGCGCTTTCGATCCCGGAGTCGGGCGCCGCGGTTCCCCGGGCGAGGCCGTCCCCGGGGTTGAGCCGCGCGGTCCGAGGACGGGGTAAAAGCCGTCCGTCGCCAGAGGGGAGACGACGGGAGACGAAAGGGACGGTAGCGAGCCGACCGGCGGGTCGCGTTTTTCCCGTGGACTCCGGGGGGGTGGCGGCGGGGAAAACCGTCCACGACGAGGGGCCTCCTCGTCCTCCTCCTCCTCGTCCTCCTCCCCGCCGTCTAACCGGCGCGACGGCTTTACCGGGGTGAGCCGCAGCGGACGCCGGACGCTATCCGGGGGTGGGTTTTCCCAACGGCAAGAAGCCGGGAGCCGCCGTCGCCGGACTCCAAGAACCGTTTTCTGAGTGACGCGGCGTTTGTCATCACGAAAGTCGAAAGGGGGAGGAAAAAGAAAAACACCAAACGAAAACAAGAAGAGACGAACGGTTCCGGGGGCGGCCGAGAGCCCCTAAAGGCGAGAGGAGCCGTTGGGCCAAGAGGCGGCTCGGCGGGGGGGGGCCTGGGGGGGGGGGGGGGGGGTTTCGACCTCGGGGGAGGGGGGCGGGCGTCGAACGCGACTCCACGGCCGGCGCGGAAAGCGCGCGACGCCGAATCTGTGGCCTTGACACTTGTCCAGGAGGGTGGACCGGGTGACGGGGTTGCAGGGCGCAGCCCCCCTCCCCGAAAGATTTCTGTTCGGCGGCAAAACAAACCCTGGGTGGAAGCCAAAGGGTAGAGACCCTCCCACACCGGGGCCCTGGAGAAGAGGGGGTGCAGACCCACACGATCCCACCCCCCAGACCCTCCCACACAGGGTGCCTGGAGAAGAGAGGGTGCAGACACACAATTACAATCCCATAGAAACACACACATAGACGCTCCCACACGAGGGCCAGGAGAAGAGGGAGTGTGGACCCACCCCCAATCTCTCTCTCTCTCTCTCTCTCTCTCTCTCTCTCACACACACACACAAGCATACACTCCCTAGTTTACCCCCGGGGGCCGGGAGAAGAGAGGGAAAGGAAGAAGGAAGGGAAGGGGGAAGGAAAGGGAAGAGTGAAGGGCAGGGGGAAGGAAGGGAAGAAGAAAGGGAAGGGGGAAGGGAGGAAGGAAGGAAGGGAAGGAAGGGAAGAGGGAAGGGAAGAAGGAAAGGAAGAGAAGAGGGAAGGGAAGGGAGGAAGGGAAGAAGAAAGGGAAGGGAAGAGAAGAAGGAAGGGACGAGGCAAGGGAAGAGGCAAGGGAAGAGAAGAAGGAAGGGACGAGGCAAGGGAAGAAAGAAGAGAAGGGAAGGGATGAGGCAAGGGAAGAAAGAAGGGAAGGGAAGGGAGGAAGGGAAGGGAAGAGAAGAAGGAAGGGAAGGGAGGAAGGGAAGAAGAAAGAGAAGGGAAGAGAAGAAGGAAGGGATGAGGCAAGGGAAGAGAAGAAGGAAGGGACGAGGCAAGGGAAGAAAGAAGGGAAGGGACGAGGCAAGGGAAGAAAGAAGGGAAGGGACGAGGCAAGGGAAGAAAGAAGGGGAGGGAAGGGACGAGAAGAGGGAAGAGAAGAAGGGAAGGGAAGGGAGGAAGGAAGGGAAGAAGAAAGAGAAGGGAAGAGAAGGGGAGAGAGAAGGGAAAAGAAGAAAAGGGGAGAGGAAGGGAGGGAAGAAGATCGAGAAGGTTAGAGGAGAGGGAAGAGAAGAGGGCAGGGAAAGGGAAGGGCAGGGCCCCGCACGCAGACCCGGAGGGACGGACGGGGGGACGGAGGGAAGGAGGGAGGGAAGGAGGGAGGGAAGGAGGGAGGGAAGGACGGCCGGACGGAGGGCCGGAGAGGGGCCGGAGAGGGGCCGGAGAGGGGCCGGAGAGGGGCCGGGGGCGGGGGGGGGCTGGGGTGACCCACCAGGGAGAAGAGGTTGGAGTGGCAGTCCTCCAGGCTGGCCCCGTTCGCCACCCAGTTGGCCGCCGCCGTCATGGTCCTGGGCGAGCCCGGCCGCCCGAGCGGGGCATGTCTGGCCCGGGATCCGGACTCGGCCCCGGCCCCGGCGCCCCCGATCCGCCCCGACCACCCAACGGCGGCGGCGGCAGGACCGGCCGGGCGAGCGGGCGAGCGGGCGGGCGGGCGAGCGAGCGATCAGAGGCCCCCGGGGCCCGTCCTTCCTTCCTTCCTTCCTTCCTTCCTTCTCCTTCTTCTCCTCCTCCCGGTTCTCGTCCGCTGGGTGCGCAGGCCGGGCCTCTCGGGGGCCGCTGTGCCGCCCGCTTCTCACCAACGACGCCGCCCCGGGGACGACGACGACGACGACGACGAGGACGAGGAGGACGAGGAGGACGAGGACGAGGACAGGGTTGGGACTGGAGGCCGGAGCGAGGTTCGGGCCGCAGACCGGTCCCGAGCGAGAGGCGCCGAGGCCGCCCAGCGGCGGCACCGCCTCCTCCTCAGCCTCCTCCTCCTCTTGCTGCTGCTGCTGCTGCTGCTCGGAGCCTCCTCCTCCTCCTCCTCCTCCTTCTCCTCCTCCCTCAGCCGCCGCCGCCTCCTCCTCCTCCTCCTCGTCGTCGTCGTCGTCGTCGTCCTGAGGCGAGCGCAGGGGCGGCCCCGCCCCGCCCCGGCCCCCGGCGGCCCGGCTCGGTGGGTCCCGGTGCGTCGGTGTTAGCCGGGGTCCCCGGGGCGGGAGCGGCGGCGGGTGCGGCGGCGGGTGGCGGCCCCTCACGACCCCTCACGGCCCCGGCTCGGCCCCTCCTCGGCCCCTCCACGGCCCCTTCACGGCCCCGCGCCCCGCTGACAGCAATGGCGGACGCCCACCGCCGCCTCGCCTCCCCATTGGCTCCCGGAGACACACGTGGGCCGCCCCGCGCGCGGGGACGGGCGGGTGGGGGGCGGGGGGGGGGGGAGAAGGGGGAGGGGGAAGAAAGGGAGGGGAGGAGGGAGAAAGGGAGGAGGGAGGAAGAAAGGCAAGGGGGAGGGGGGGAGGAAAGGGGAGGGGAGGAGGAAAAGGAGAGGGGGAGGAGGGAAGGGACAGGGAGAGGAGGAGGAAAGGGAGGGGGGGAGGAAAGGGAGGGCGGGAGGGAAGGGAGGGGGAAGGAAAGGGAGAGGGAAGGAAAGGGAGAGGGGGAGGAGGGTAGGGAGGAGGAAGAAAGGGGAGGAAGAGGGAAGGGAAGGAAGGAGGGGGAGGAAGAAGGGGGAGGAAGAAAGGGGGGGAAGAGAGAGGGAAGGAAGAATGGGAAGGAGAAGGAGGGAAGGGAGAGGAGTGGGGGCAGTAGGGAGGAGAAGGAGGCAGGGGGAAGGAAGGAAGGAAGGAAGGAAGGGGAGGGGGAAGGAGCCGGCAGATTCAAGATACGTTGGACACAGTCCCTGTCCCACGTAATAATGTTGATTGAGGTATATCTTAAGCGCTTACTCGGTGCCAAGCGCTTGAATCTAAGCGCTCGGGTAGATTCAAGTTAGGTTGGACACAGTCCCTGCACCACATAATTAGAATATTAACTGTGATATTTCTTGTGCCCGCTTACTGTGTGCCGTGCACCGTTCGAAGCGCCGGGGTAGATTCAAGTTGGGTTGGACACGGTCCTTGTCCCTCGTGGGGCTCACAGTCTTCATCCCCGTGGGACGGACGAGGTCACCGAGGCACAGAATTGAAGCGACTTGCCCAAGGTCACACAACAGACGGGCGGCGGGGCCGGAATTAGAACCCACCACCTCTGACTCCCAGGCCCGGGCTCTTTCCGCTCGGCCACGCTGCTTCTCACACTCTTGATCCCCCTTGGACAGAGGAGGGAACCGGGGCCCGGAGAAGGGAAGGGACTGGCCCGAGGTCACCCGGCCGTCATGCGGCGACGGCCGCGTTGGAACCCAGGTCCCGCCGACTCCGGGCCCCCGGGCTCGAGCCGCTACGCCCACCTGCTTCCCGTTAACTGATGTGGCCCAGGTGACGCGGCGGGCGGGCGGGCGGGCGGGCGGCGGAGTGGGGATTAGAACCCGGGTCCTCTGACTCGCAGGCCTCGGCTCTTTCCGCCCTCCTCCGACCTGTAACTTCTTCTCGTGGCTCTTTCTCCCCTTAGACTGTAAGCTTCCCGAGGGCAGGAACTGTGGCGATAATTCCTATTAATGATAATGATGACGATGGCATTCGTTAAGCGCTTACCATGTGCCAACCACTGCTCTGGTTGTACGGAGCTCTCCTCTGCGCGCAGAAACCGCTCGCTAAACACCGCCGATCCACTGCCCCCGGTCCCTGTCCTCCCTCCGGCCTCCACCTTCATGTAATAATGATAATGACGATAGTACTTATTAAGTGCTTCGTCTGTGCCAAGCACTGTTCTAATACAGGTTAATCAGGTTGGCCCCAGTCCCTGTCCCAGCCGGGGCTCACACTCCTAAATCCCCATTTTTTACAGAGGAGGTGTCCCAGGCCCGGAGGAGTGAACTGACTTGCCCGAGGTCACACGGCAGGCCGGTGGCGGAGCCGGGATTAGAACCCATGACCTTCTCGCTCTCAGGCTCGTGCTCTACCCGCTCCTCCGTGCTGCTTCGTATCTGACAGACCACCAGTCTCCCCCACCTTCAGAGCCTTAGGATAATGATGGTGTTTGTTAAGCGCTGACTGCGGGCCAAGCACTGTTCTAAGCACTGGGGGAGATGCAAGGAAATCAGGTTGTCCCACGTGGGGCTCAGAGTCTTCATCCCCATTTTCCAGACAAAGTCACTGAGGCCCAGAGAATAATAATAACGATGGTATTTGTTAAGCGCTTACTATGTGCCAAGCACTGTTCCAGGCACTGGGGGAGATACAAGGAAATCAGGTTGTCCCACGTGGGACTCACGGTCTTCACCCCCATTTTACAGAGGAGGTAACTGGGGCACAGAGAAGTTAAGTAGCTTTCCTAAGGTCACCCGGCTAAGAAGTGGCAGAGCTGGGAGGAGAACCTACGGCCTCTGACTCCCAAGCCCGGGCTCTTTCCGCTAAGCCACGCTGCTTCCTGACTTGCCCGAGGTCACGCAGCAGACAAGCGGCGGAGCCGGGATTGGAACCCACGGCCCCTGACGTCCGAGTGCGGGCTCTTGCCACCAAACCACTTATCGAAATCACATCTCCGCCAAATGACTGTCCCCGATTAAGCTCTCGTTTCCCCTACTCCCTCAGTCGGTCGTGCGTATTTATCGAGCGCTTACTGTGTGCAGAGCACTGTACTAAGCGTTTGGGGCAGTACGATGTAAAAATAAAGCAGACTCATTCCCTGCCCACAAAGAGCTTACGGTCTCCCTCCCTCGCTGCGCTTCGACTTGGATCTGTCCCCTTTAAGCGCTTGATATGCACCTCGCCCTCAGCCCCTCGACGCTTATGTACATAGCCCTAATATATTTATCTCACCTCCCCTTCTGTTAATCATAATAGTGATGATGGTATTTGTTGAGCGCTTACTTTGTGCCAAGCACTGTAGACAAGCAGCGTGGCCTAGTGGCTAGAGCCCGGGCCCGAGAGTCAGGACCTGGGTTCTGATCCCGGCTCCGCCACTTGCCCGCTGTGTGACCTCGGGCAAGTCAAGCTGCGTAATAAATAATAAATAACGCTTGGTATTTGTTAAATGCTTACTATGTGCCAAGCACTGTCCTAAGCGCTGGGGTAGATACGAGACCATCGGGTTGTCCCGTGTGGGGCTCACCGACTTTAACCCTCATTTTACAGATGAGGTAACTGAGGCCCAGAAAAGTTAAGTGACTTGCCCGAGGCCACACAGCTGATAAGTGGCAGTGCGAGGATTAGAACCCACAACCTCTGACTCCCGAACCCGGGCTCTTTCCGCTAAGCCACGCTGCTTATCTGCGCCTCACTTGTCTCATCCGTAAAGTGGGGATGAAGACTGTGCCTCAGTTATCTCACCTGTAAAATGGGGATTAAGAGTGTGCCTCGGTTATCTCATCTGTAAAATGGGGATTAAGACCGTGAGCTCCATATGAGACAGGGACCGTGTCCAACCTGATGACCTTGTGTCTGCCCCAGCGCTTAGGACAGTGCTTGGCACATAGTAAGTGCTTAACAAATACCATAAAAAAAAAAGGGTCGACCTACCCTCTTGATTTGTGCTCTCCCAAGAGCCGAGTACAGGGCTCTGCGTACGGTAAGCTCTCAATAAATACCATTTCGGCGATTGACTGAGAAGCAGCGCGGCTCAGTGGAAAGAGCCCGGGCGTGGGAGTCAGAGGTCATGGGTTCTAATTCCGACTCTGCCGCTTGTCAGCTGTGTGACCTCGGGCGAGTCGCTTCACTTCTCTGGGCCTCAGTGACCTCATCTGGAAAATGGGGATTGAGACTGTGAGCCCCGCGTGGGACAACCTGACGACCTTGTATCTACCCCAGCGCTTAGAACAGTGCTTGGCATAGATTAGGTGCTTAACAAATACCAACATTATCATTATGGTGATGATTGATTCGTATATCTGGAAACAGCGTGACACAATGCCGGCATGTGCTGTCAGTGATGTATGGGAATCGGCTTGATGTATTTCTCTTTCATCTCTCTAGTTGGAAATATTTATATAATAATAATAGTAATTATAATGGAACTTGTTAAGCGCTTACTCTGTGCAAAGCACTGTTCTAAGCGCTGGGGAAGATAAAAGGTGATCAGTTTGTCCCACGTGGGGCTCACAGTCTTAATCCCCATTTTCCAGGTGAGGTCACTGAGGCCCAGAGAAGTGAAGTGACTCGCCCAAAGTCACACACCCGACAGGTGGCGGAGGCGGGATTAGAACCCACGACCTCTGACTCCTAAGCCCGGACTCTTTCCACTGAGCCACGCTACTCATACTGTGGGTACTCTTCCTCCTCCTCATATTACTATCATGCGCTCAGTACAGTGCTCTGCACGTAGTAAGCGCTCGATAAAGACTATTGAATGAATTACTACCCCTATTACAACCAGTACTAATGCTACAATGACTGGTGGCTTCGTGGAAAGAGCCCGGGCTTGGGAGTCAGAGGTCATGGGTTCTAAACCCGGCTCCGCCACCTGTCAGCTGTGTGACTTGGGGCGAGTCACTTCACTTCTCGGTGCCTCCGTCACCTCATCTGGGAAATGGGGATGGAGACTGTGAGCCTCACGTGGGACAACCTGACGACCCCATCTCTACCCCCGCGCTTAGAACAGTGCTGGGCACATAGTGAGCGCTTAACAAATACCAACATTATTAAAATGATCAATCACTACTATTTCCCCCCCTACTATTTTCCCTCTCGGCACCTTCCCCCCCTCGACAAACTCTTTTACCTGCCACCACTCGGAAGCCATGGAGTTGTCTGGGGGCCTTTCCGGCCAACCCAGAGTCTTCAAGCCAGTGGCCCACAGAGTGACACATCTTCTTTTATTATATCCTCGCCTGTGTCAGAGATCCGTCCCGCTCTTCGCCTCCTAGCGAGGACGCACGGCAAAAGAACGTGACGTTAGTACGTTATTCCCGCACGTGAACGCACACGGGCACACACGTACGCTTGTAAGCCCAAAACGTCAACATTCGATTGTGTCGGTGAAGGAGAAGGCCAGTCATTTTATGGTTAGTTTGGTTTACATCCACCTCTTAGTACCGTGCCTGGCGCATAGTGAATGATTAACGAATTTATCGTTATTATTATTAAGTGCCGTCAAGTCGTTTCTGACCCGTAGCGACTCCATGGGTATGCTCTCTCCAGAACGTCCCGTCCTCTGCCATAATCTGCGACCTTTCTAACGGCGCGTCCGTTACCGTCGTTACGGTCTCTATCCGTTTAGACTGTGAGCCCGTTGTTGGGCAGGGATCGTCTCTATCTGTTGCCAGATTGTACATTCCAAACGCTTAGTACAGTGCTCTGCACACGGTAAACGCTCAATAAACACGATTGAATGGACGAATCTAGCTGCCGGTCTGCCGCTTCCGCGTTTTCCCTGGACCTTTCCTCGCGTTAGTGTCTTCTCCAGAGATTTAGCCCTCCTGATGATGTGTCCAAAACGTGCTCGTCTAAGTTGAGTTATTTGGCCTTGCAAAGCCCACTTTGGTTTAATTGGCGCTTAAGAAATACCATAAGTATTATCTTCATCATATCTCCGCTCTAGTCAAGTAAGGCTTCACGACTGAAGGTGATGTTAAAGCGTTCAGATACAAAGGCATTAAGCTGGTGAAAGCCACGGGGCTTAGTAGAAAGAGCACGGGCTTGGGAGTCAGAAGATGTGGGCTGTAATCCTGGCTCCCCCACTTGTCTTCCGTGAGACCCTGGGCAAGCCGCTTCACTTCTCTGTGCCTCAGTGACCTCATCTATAAAATGAGGATTAAGACCGTGAGCCCCATGGAGGACAGGGACTGGGTCCAACCAATTATCTTGTAGCTACCTCAGGGCTTAGAACGATGCTTGGCACATAGTAAAGATTTAACAAATACCAGAATTATTATTATTATTATTAGGGTGCAAATCAAAGCAACTGCCTTATAGTGTATTTAGCATATCTGTACCCCCAAGCAACCCCCGACACACACACACCTTCTCCCATTCCTCTCCAAACTCCTCGAGCGAGTCGTCTACGCGCGCCGTCCCGCGCTCTCTCAAATTCCTCTCCTCCGAGTCTCTCCCGGCCCCCCTCCAATCTGGCTTCCAATCCCCTTGGCTCCACAGAAACCGCCCTCTCAAAGGTCCCCGACGACTCCTTCTTGCCAAATCCAACGGCCTCTGCTCCATCCTCATCCTCCTCCGCCTCTCAGCTGCCTTCGACACCGTGGACCACCCCCCTTCTCCCGGAACGTTCTCCAACCCGGGCTTCACCGACTCCGGCCTCTCCCGGTTCTCCTCCTCTCTCTCTGGCCATTCATTCGCAATCTCCTCCGCGGGCTCCTCCTCCGCCTCCCACCCCCTCACTGTGGGGTCTCTCGAGGTTCCGTTCTCGGTCCCCTTCTGTTCTCCAGCTACACCCGCTCCCTTGGAGAACTCATTTTCTCCCATGGCCTCAACTCCTGCTTCTCTGCAGATGATTCCCAAATCTCCATCTCCAGCCCTTATCTCTCTCCCTCTCTGCACTCTCTCATTTCCTCTTGACTTCAAGGCAGCCCTACTTGGATGTCCTCCAGCCACCTCAAGCCTAACAGGTCCGAAGAGGGCTCCTCATCTTCCCCCCCGAACGCTGTCCTCCCCATGACTTTCCGGAACATCACAGTAGACGGCACCGCCGCCAACCTTCCCGTCTCACGAGCCCCTGACCTTGGGGTTCTCCTTGACTCCTCTCTCTCATTCAACCCACGTGTTCAAACCGTCACTAAATCCCTTCGGTCCCACCTTCGCGACGTCGCGAAAATCCGCCCGATCCTCTCCATCCCAACCGCTACCGTGTTAAAACAGCGACGCGGCCTATCCCGTCCGGATGACTGCATCAGCCTCCTTGCTGACCTCCCAGCCTCCTCTCTCTCCCCACTCCAGTCCGTACTTCATTCTGCTGCCCGAATCATTTTTCTACGAAAACATTCAGGACACATCCCCCCACTCCTCAAAAGACTCCAGTGGTTGCCCATCCAGCTCCGCATCAAAGTAAAACTCCTCACCATTGGCTTTAAAGCAGTCCGCCACCTCGCCCCCTCCTACCTCACCTCTCTTCTCGCCTCCTACAGCCCAGCTCGCACACGTCCCTCCTCTGGTGCCGCTAACCTCCTCACTGGGCCTCGTTCACATCCGTCTCGCTGCCGACCCTTAGCCCACGTCCTGCCTCTGGCCCGGAACGCCCTCCCTCCTCAAATGCCCCAGACGACGACCCTCCCCATCTTCAAAGCCTTTCTGAAGGGCCACCTCTTCCAAGAGGCCTTCCCAGACTAAGCGCCCACCTTTCCTCATCTCCCGCTCCCTTCATTCAATGCCCACAGGGATACATTCCCTGCCCACAGTGAGCTTACGGCCTAGAGGGGAGACAGACCTTAATACAAACCTATTCTTCACCTAGGGCATGCAGAGCACTTAACCGAGCACCTTCTGAATGCAGAGCACTGTATCGAGCACCCGCTGTGTACGGAGTATCGTACTGGGCCCCTGCTGATGCTGAGCGTTGATCTGGGAGGCTTGAGTATCAGAGCACCATTCTACACATTTGAGAAAGATCATAATAAAAATCATGGCCTTTGTGAAGTGCTTACTAGGTGCCAGGCACCGTGCAGCGTGGCTCAGTGGCAAGAGCCCGGGCTTGGGAGTCAGAGGTCACGGGTTCTGATCCCGGCTCCGCCACTTGTCCTTTGTGTGACTTCGGGCGAGTCATTTAACTGCTCTGTGCCTCAGTTACCTCATCTGTAAAATAGGGGTGAAGAATCTAAGCCCCGCGTGGGACAACCTGATCGCCTCGTGTGTACCCCGGTGCTTAGAACACTGCTTGGCACATAGTAAGCGCTTAACAAATGCCATCATTGTTATTATTGCTACTACTAAGTGCTAGGGTGGACCCAAGCAAACCGGTTTGGACACAGTCCCTGTCCCAAGTGAGGCTCCCAGTCCTATTTTACAGATGAGGTTTCTGAGGCAGAGAGAGGTGAAGTGGCTTGCCCAAGGCAGACAAGGGGCAGAGCCGGGATTAGAACCCATGACCTTCTGACACTCGGCCCCTTGCTCTATCCACTACGCCTACCGAAGTAAAAGCTACCGTGGCCATTCTAGAGGAACATCGGGTCCAAAATGGGAGACGGGTCGACATAAACCGACACGAATAATGGGATTAAAAACGAGAGAAGGAGCGTGATCAAGTGGCTAGAACCCGGGCCCGGAGCGTGATCGAGTGGCTCGAACCCAAGCCTGAGAACCAGAGGACCTGGGGTCTAATCTGGGTCTGCCACTTGTCGGCGGTGTGACCTCAGCCAAGTCATTTCTCTTAATAAGAACAACTGCGATATTTGTTAAGCGCTTACTACGTGCCAAGCACTGTTCTAAGCACCGGGGTAGATGCAAGGTCATCGGGTTATCCCAAGTGGGGCTCAGAGTCTTCATATCCGTTTTACAGATGAGCTAACTGAGGCACAGAGAGGCCGAGTTCATTCATTCAATAGTATTTATTGAGCTCTTACTATGTGCAGAGCACTGTACTAAGCGCTTGGAATGGACAACTCGGCAACAGATAGAGACAATCCCTGCCCAGAGATGGGCCCAGAGTCCAAATGGGGGAGACAGACAGCAAAGCGAAACAGAACGAAACAAAAACAAGACAACGTAGACAAGCCTTAACCCTGATCAAGTGACTTGCCCCAGGTCATACAGCGGACAAACGGCGGAGCCGGGATTGGAACCCACGTCCTCTGATTCCCAAGCCCGGGCTCTTGTCACTAGGCCGTGCCGTGCCTCAGTTCTTCCACCTGTCAAATGGGGATTGATGACTGTGAGCCCCATGTGGGACGTGGACTATGTCCAGACAAATTAGCTGGTATCTCCCCCACTGCATAAAACAATGTCTGGAACAGACTAAACACTGAACAGATACTATTTTTTTTTTAAAAAAGAATAGACACAAATAAGCAGTGGTCCTTTATTGAGCCCAGGCTTGGGCGTCAGAGGTTGTGGGTTCTAATCCCGGCTCCACCACCTGTCTGCTGCGTGACTTTGGGTAAGTCCCTTCGCTTCCGTGTGCCTCAGTGACCTCATCTGGAAAATGGAGATTAAGACTGTGAGCCCCACGTGGGACAACCTGATCACCTTGCATCTCCCCCAGCGCTTAGAACAGTCCTTGGCACATAGTAAGCGCTTAACAAATACCATCATCATTTAAAGGCTTAGTACAGTGTTCCGCACACAGTAAGCGCTCAATAAATGCAATTGAATGAATGAAAGAATTGAGCACTAACTGGTGCAGAGCACCATACTAAGGCTTGGGAGAGGACAAGATGACCGGATTAGCCTTCCCTGCCCACGACAAGCAAGCGACTGAATAAATCACAAACAAATAAGTCCATCCACGAGGGTTGAGGAGGCGGATCGGAGAGCATGAATGAGGTGAGGGGATTAATCCGGGAAGACCGAGCTCAGAGAGCAGATTCTGTAACCTTTCCTCTCCATACGGAGGAATTTAGTGTTGCTAAAACAGACAGAGCGGCGACGTCTCGTGTTTCGTCGGCCCTGGAAGCTCCCCGCGGTGGGAATTCAATGCCAGTTTCTCCCTCAGGCCTCTGCCAACGGCTCCCGATGGTCTTTGTTTTCTGAATTCCGGGTCCAAGCCACGGCTGCCAGCGAGGTGGGGGTGGTTTTTCTAACGTCGGCCCGTCGTCAGTGGGTCGGTCGGTGGATCGTACTTATTGAGCGCTTAACGGGTGAGGAGCACTGGGCTGAGCGCTCGAGAAACAGCATGGCCTAGTGGCAAGAGCCCGGGCTTGGCAGTCAGAGGACCTGGTTTCTAATCCCGGTTCTGCCACTTGTCTGCTTGGGCGAGTCGCTTCACTTCTCTGGGCCTCAGTTCCCTCCTCTGTAAAATGGGGATTGAGACTGTGAACCCCACACCTTGATCACCTTGTATCTGCCCCAGGGCTTAGAACAGTGCTGGACACGTAGTAAGCGCTTGGCAAATGCCATTATTATTATTGTTATTATTGTTGAGAGAGTACACTAGAACAATTGAACAGGCACATTCCCTGCCCACAAGGAGCTTACGGTCTAGAGGGGGAGACGGACGTAAGCAGAAATAAGTAACTGACAGAGAGGGATATGAGTGGGGTGGGGATGGGAAGGGGGAGGAGCGAGTCAGGGCGATGCAGAAGGGAGTGGGAAAAGAGGACTTAGGCAAGGCCTAATGAAGACAAATCTCTCTTAAAAAATCGTAATTGCGGTATTTGTTAAGCACTTACTTCGGATCAAGCGCTCTACCAAGTACTCGGGTAGACACAAGATCAGCAGTGCTCTACACAAAGTAAGTGCTCAATAAATACCACTGAATGGATGAACATCAGGTCCCACAAGGGGCTCGCCGTCTAAGTAGGAGGGAGAACAGGGACTGAATCCCCATTTTGCAGTTGAGGAAACTGAGGCCCAGGAAGTGAAATGCCTTGCCCAGGTCACCCAGCAGACGAGTGGCAGAGCCGGGATTAGAACCCAGGTCCTCTGACTCTCTGCCCCCCCATGGCTTAGCGGATAGATCATGGGCCTGGGAATCAGAGGGTCACGGGTTCATTCATTCAATAGCATTTATTGAGCGCTTATTATGTGCAGAGCACTGTACTAAGCGCTTGGAATGTACAATTCGGCAACGATCCCTGCCCAGTGACGGACTCACGGTCAAATGGGTTCTAATCCTCGCTCTGCGACTTGTCTGCTGTGTGACCTTGGGCAAGTCACTTCACTTCTCTAGGCTTCAATTCCGTTGTCTGTAAAATGAGGATTAAAACTGTAAGCCCTATGCGGGACAGGGACTCTCTCCAACCTAATTATCTTGCATCTCCCCCAGCGCTTAGAACAGTGCCTGGAACATAGTAGGCGCTCGACAGGTATCATCGTCATTATTGCTATTTCCGCTAGGCCCCGCTGCTTCTCACACTCGGAGGGCTAGATTGGGAGCTTGGACCACGGACTCTCTGTGGGCCCTCTGAGGGAAGCGCTGCGGCCTCGTGAAAAGCCCGAGGGCCTGGGAGTCGGAGGATCTGGATTCTAATCCTGGCTCCGTCACTTGCCTGCCGTCGTGACCTCCCACGAGTCACGTGGCTCTCTTGACTCAGTGCCTCGGCACAGCTGTCCTTGGTACTGACTCAGTGGGTCACTTCTGTGGTCGGGGGCTGGCTCGCTCCGGACCAAAAGTAGGGCCACAAAAATGCCATAGAAAAGGCCCGGGCAAACTCATTCAATCGTATTTACCGAGTGTTTACTGTGTGGGGAGTACTGAGCACTTGGGAGAGTCCAATAGAAGAGACCTGGTAGACACCTTGCCCGCCCACAACCAGTTTTATAATCTAGAGGGGTGAAATAGCCTGGATGAAATATCAACCCAAAAAGCTCCAAAAGGAGCAGACCCGAGAGCTATTTTCAGAAGTCAAAATCCTCTTCTGGAGAAAACCTTTATTCATTCATTTATTCAGTCGCATTTATTGGGCGCTTTCCGGGTGCAGAGCACTGTACTAAGCGCTTGGGAGAGGACAAAACAATGAACAGACACATTCCCCGCCCACAGCGAGCTTACGGTCTAGAGGGTCCTTCAGAGAGGCTTAGTGGCTAAAGCCCAGGCCTGGGAGTCAGAAGGTCGTGGGTTCCAATCCCAGCTCCGCTACTTGTCTGCTGTCGGGCAAGTCACTTCACTTCTCTGGCCCTCAGTCCCCTCAGCTGGAAAATGGGCCTTAAGACCGGGAGCCCCACGGGGGAGAGGAACCGTGCTCGACCCAATTACCTTCATTCATTCATTCAATCGCCTTTATTGAGCGCTTACTGGGTGCACGACCCTGTACTGAGCGCTTGGAGAGTACAATTTGGAAACAAACAGAGACAATCCCTACCCAACAACAGGCTCACCGTCTACCTCGCATCTACCCCAGCGCTTTGAACAGTTCCTGGTACACAGTAAGGGCTTAACAGATACCATAGTAATAATAATAATTATTATAATCTGCTGTGGGACTGTGGACAAACACTCTCCATCCATTGCGGCGGAGACCGGTAGGGTCAGAAGGGCAAAGGTGATATTGGCAAGCCAGAAATTCCAATCCCCCAGACGCCTTCCTTCCCACCCTCTTGTCTTCCCCAGGGAGATGTCTCCTCCAGGGTCTGTGATCGCCAATCAGCCTAATGCTGATCAGTCGATCAGTCGGTGATATGTATTGAGCACTTACAGTGGGCAGAGCACTGTGCTAAGCGCTTGAGAGAACCGGTAGATGCAGTCAGTGCCCACGACCAGCTCACAGTCTAGAGGGGGAGGCAGGCGTTGATATCAGTAAATGAATTACGGATATGGACGTAAGTGAGGTGAGGCCGAGGCGGGGGGGTGGTGAACGAAGGGAGGAAATCGGGGCGACGCAGAAGGGGGTGGGAGAAGAGGAAAGGAGGGCGTAGTCAGGGGAGGCCTCTTGGAGGAGATGGGCCTTCAATCGGGCTCTGAAGGAGGGGAGGGTCATTGTCGGATATGAAGAGGGAGGGCGTTCCGGATCAGAGGCAGGAGGTGAGCGAGAGGACGGCGGTGAGATAGACGAGATGGAGGGAGAGTGAGTAAATTGGCATTAGAGGAGCGAGGGGTGCGGGCCGGGTTGGAGTAGGAGAGGAGCGAGGCGAGGTGGGAGGGGGCGAGGGGATGGACGGCTTTAAAGCCGACGGTGAGGAGTTCCTGTTTGATGTGGAAGTCGATGGGCGACCGCCGGAGGGTCTTGAGGAGTGGGGAGACATGGACTAAGCGTTTTGGTAGAAAAATGATCTGGGCAGCAGAATTCATTCATTCATTCAATAGCATTTATTGAGCGCTTACTATGTGCAGAGCACTGTACTAAGCGGTTGGAATGGACAAATCGGTAACAGATAGAGCCGGTCCCTGCCCTTTGACGGGCTCACGGTCTAATCGGGGGAGACGGGCAGACGAGAACAACGGCGATAAATAGAATCGAGGGGAAGACCATCTCATTAAAACAATAGCAAATAAATCGAATCAAGGTGATGTACATCTCATTAACGAAATAAATAGGGTAATGAAGATATATACGGCTGAGCGGACCTGCTGACTCCCAGGCCCGGTCTCTAGCCACTTGGCCACTCTGCTTCACAACTCTGGCACAGGGAGAAAAAGAGAGCGGGTTCCCAGAGGCAGATGGCCAAGGAAATAAATTGCATTTCATCCTTCATATCTTGTTTACTGTAGAGTGTCTGGATTTTGCTTTGCTGACTTTGGGGTGTAGATATTTTGGTAGCTTTGCTTCCCACTTAATCACAGCGGCTTTGGACGATGTTAGCAGGTTCCGCTTGGGGGATTTTCTAAAGGCGCACTACAAACGGATTCCTGGGCGTTAAAATTTTTTCCTTCTCTTTCGACTGAAAAACCTCAGTCAATATTTCTCCAACGTGGAAAAAAAAGAGGTCTTTAAAAAACCTTCCAGTGACTAGAGCCAGAGCTTAGCAACGTGCCCGGCTCATAGTAAGTGCTTAACAAATAACATCATTGTTACTATTATCATTATTTGATTTCACGAGGACAGCTAGCTAACTGCTAGGATGATAGTGGGAGATTTTACGGGGGGACGGGAGTCATTGTTTCCATAGCAAGCGGTGTGAGAAGCGGCTTGTCTTAGTGGAAAGAGGCCAGGTTTGGGAGTCAGAGGACATCGATTCTAATCCCCGCACCGCCACTTGTCTGCTGTGTGACCTTGGGCGAGTCCCGTCACTTCTCTGTGCCTCAGTTACCTCATCTGTAAAAATGGGGATTCAAAAATGTGAGCCCCACAATCTGATTACCCTGAATCTACCCCAGCGCTTAGAACGGTGCCCAGCACAGAGTAAGTGCTTAACAAATGCCATAATTATTATTATTATTATTCTCTGTGCCTCAGTTACCTCGTCTGCAAAATGGGGATTAAGACTGGGAGCACCACGTGGGGCAACCTGATAGCCTTCTATCTATCCCAGGGTTTAGAACAGTGCTTGGCGCAAAGTAAGTGCTTAACGAATACCGTCGTTGTACTCCAGCACTTAGAACAGTGCTTGGCACATGGTAAGTGCTTAAAAGTGCCATTATTACAGTGCTCCGCACACAGTAAGCGCTCAATAAATACAACTGAATGACTCGCAATAGCTCTCTCTCCCCAAGAGCAGTATTATGATCCAGTCAGCCCCTAGGCAACGTGCCCTAGTGGATAGAGCCGGGGCCTGAGAGAGGATTTGGGTTCTAATCTGTTGTGTGACATTGGGCGAGTCACTTCACTTCTCTGGGCCTCGGTTCCCTTATCCGTAAAATGGAGATTAAGACTGCCAGCCCCACGTGGGACGTGAACCGTGCCCCATCTGATTAGCTCGTATCTATCCCAGCACTTGGGACAGGGCTGGACACATTAGAAGGCGCTTAACAGATACCACTTCAAAACACGGTCAACTGGAGAAAACCCTCTGCCGCCGCCTAGAAGAGGAACCGGAAAGTGAGTCAGAAGAGGAGAGTTCATTTCACTTCCCTGGACCTCAGTTTCCTCTTCTGTAAAATAAGGATTAAATCTCTGTTTTCTCTCCTCAGACTGTGAGTCCGTTGTGGGACAGACTCACACATACTGGGTCTGATCCGACCGTATTGAATCCACCCCAGTGCTTAGCACAGGGCTTGGCACATCATCATCATCATCGATGGTACCTTGTGGGTAGGGCCGTTGGCCAACTCTCCCATACGCTTAATGCAGTGCTCTGCACATAATAAGTGCTCCTTAAGTCTCACTGATTGACTGCTTGGTTGATTGGCATTTACCGAGTGCTTACTATGTGCAGAACACTCTACTAAGCACGTGGTAAGCGCTTAACCGATACCACAATTATGACGACAGAGAGACGATGGGGACAGGAAAAAAGGGATCGAGGGGACAACTAGAAGGAATGAGGCAAGAACAATATAATAATAATAATAACGTTGGTATCTGTTAAGCGCTTACTATGTGCCGAGCACCGTTCTAAGCGCTGGGGTAGACACAGGGGAATCGGGAGGTCCCACGTGGGGCTCACGGTCTTAATCCTCATTTTACAGATGAGGGAACTGAGGCACAGAGAAGTGAAGTGACTCGCCCACGGTCACACAGCTGACAAGTGGCAGAGCGGGGATTCGAACCCATGACCTTTGACTCCAAAGCCCGGGCTCTTTCCACTGAGCCACGCTGCTTCTCTAGTCACAGTTAGGGTCTTTATTAAGAAGTTCCTGTGTGCCAAGGACTGTACTAAACACGTAGTAAGCCCGTAGGAGAGTTTCCGGGCCTCTACCGGTCTCGACTACGGCAGGGAGAGCGAAGCAGAGGCCCGTCCGTTCCATTCCTACCTTGGCCGGCGGCTGGCAAGTGGCCGGCCACCTGCTACGAGTCAAAACTCCTCCGTGATGGGCAGCCGCGGCACGAGAGAGAGTCGAGGGCGGAGGCTCAAATTGACTGCAGGGAAGGAGGCGACGGTAAACCGCTTCCGGATTTTTTCCAAGAAAACTCTCTGGACCCACTACCAGGATAATTGCAGATGGAGGCGGGGAGTTCTGGGAGACAGGCGTCCGTGGCGTCGCTATAGGTCGGGGACGACTCGATAGCATCAGACAATCACTGAACTGCGTGACTGTGGGCAAGTCACTCAACTTCTCTGTGCCTCAGTTACCTCCTCTGTAAAATGGGGATTAAGACTGTGAGCCTCGCGTGGGACAACCTGATTTCCCTGTACACCCGTACCAGTAACACCTAGTAAGCGCTTAACAAATACCAACATCAATATTTAACCGAAACCACGATTACCAAGACAGAGAGAAGATGGGGACCGAATAAGGAGATTAAGGGGACAATTAGAAGGGATGAAACAAGGACAGCATACACATACACAGTGAATGTGTCTATTTATTGCTGTATTGTACTCTCCCAAATGCAAAGCACAGTGCCCTGCACACGGTTAGTGCTCATTACGTTAGTGGGCAAGTCACTTCACTTCTCTGCGCCTCAGTTACCTCATCTGTAAAATGGGGATGAAGACTGTGAGCTCCACGTGGGACAGCCCGATGACCCTGTATCTACCCCAGCGCTTAGAACAGTGCTCTGCACATAGTAGGCACTTAACAAATACCAACAGTATTAAATAAAACTGAATGAATTAATGAAAGATATGTAATCATTATGGTGTTTGTTAGGCACTTACTAAGTGCCAGGCACCGTTCTAAGCGCTGGGGGAGATACAGGGTAATCAGGTTGTCCCACGTGGGGCTCACACTTTTAACCCCCATTTTCCAGATGAGGTAACTGAGGCCCAGAGAAGTGAAATGATTTGCCCAAGGTCACGCAGCAGACAGGTGGCGGAGCCGGGATTAGAACCCACGTCCTATGACTCCCAAGCCCGTGCTCTTTCCACTAAGCCACACTGCTTCTCTAGTGGTTGGGATGCCAGGGTGGAAGGAAGTGGTGGAGGGAAGTGGTCTAGCAGAAAAACAACACAGGTCCCGGGGAGATAGGAGAACTGTATTCTAGTCTCAGCTCTGTCCCTGGCCTGCTAATATTAATAGCAGTGGTAATGATGATAATAAAAACAATAAGAATAATAGAGGTTATAATAATGAAAATAATAATAGTATTCACAGTGAGTCAGGGTCTTCATTAAGAGCTTACTATAGTAACAATGATGAAGTTGGTATTTGTAAAGTGCTTACTATGTGTGAGGAACAGTATTAAACACTGGGGTGGATAAAGCAAATGAGGTTGGATACAGTCCCTGTCCCACATGGGGCTCACAGTCTCAATCCCCATTTTGCAGATGAGGTCACTGAGGCCCAGAGTAGTGAAATGACTCGGCCAAGGTCGCACAGCAGACGAGCGATAGAGCCGGGATTAGAACTCATGACCTTCTGACTTCCAGGCTTGGGCTCTTTCCACTACGGGATAGGTGACACAGAAGGGAGAGGGAGCCAGGGAAAAGTGGTCTTAATCGGGAAAGGCCTCTTGGAGAAGGTGTGACCTCGTGTGGGTCCCGAGTAAAAGGAAGGAAGGCAAAATAATAGCAGAGTGACGTTTATGAAGCGGTTACTATGAAGCAAGGACTGAGCTAAGCACTACGATGGTTACACTGTCGTCGGGCCGGACAGAGTGACTGTCCCACATGGGGCTCGCGGTCTGAGGGGGAGGAAGAACATTTTACGGATGAGGAAACTGAGGCACAGAGAAGGTAAAATGGGTTTAGGTAAAGCGGAAAGATAAGCAGCCATTAGAGGAATAAAAATAGGTGAGAATAAAAATCTGGAGCCTTTAACAGCGATTGAATCCAAGGGAAACAAATCAACAAACGGATAAGAACCTGAGTGGGTGAGATCTACAGGGAGGATGAGGAGGGCTAATCAGGGAAGGCTTCTTGGAGGAGAAGACTCTGAAACGGGGAAAGGGGGGAAGCAAGCCCGAGTTTATGTCTGCATCGGTGAGGAGGAACGGGAATAACAAAGCAGCCGCAGACCTAGTGGGAGTCGGAGACTCCGGATTTTAATCCCGGCTCTACCACTTGTCTGCTGGGTGACGCTGGGAAAGTCACTTAGCGGAAAGAGCCCGGTTTGGGAGTCAGAGGACGTGGGTTCTAATCCCATCTCTGCCACATGTCGGCTGTGTGATCGTGGGGAAGCCTCTTCGCTTCTCTGCGCCTCAGTTACCTCATGTGTACTATGGGGATTAAGACCGCGAGCCCCACGTGGGACAACCTGATGACCTTGTATCTACCCCAGAGCTTAGAACAGTGCTTGGCATGTAGAACGCGCTTAACAAATACCGTTATTATTATTATTCTCTGGGCCTCGGTTTCCTCAACTGTAAAATGGGTATTGCTTGCTTGTTTTCCCACCTTCACCTGAGCCCCACGGGGACCCGGATTTTGTCCAACCTGGTTGATTCCTATCTTTCCCAGCTCATAGGACAGTGCTTGAGGCAGAGTAGATGATTAAGGAATACAGTAATGGTAATCTTACTGATAACAGAGGCAATTGGAGAAAATGGAAAGAAATCGGAAAGAAGAATGAGTTTTTTTAAAAAGGGCTACAATTAGCTAGGAGTCCATTCCTCGGGGCTATCAATCTCTATCTCTCTCCCACTGTGCTCAGAGTTCTTCCACAGTTGCCATCCTGGAGAATTAGGTGAAATGTTTATCAAGGGTATTGAAGACTTAAAATGCTATTTAATTGGGAAGCAGCAATGGCCATGACCTAGCCCATGGAGTCCAGGTCTGGAAGTCAGAGGACCTGGGTTCTAATCCCGCCTCCTCCACTTATCTGCCGTGTGACCTTGGGCCAGTTCCTTCTCTTAATAATACCTGTGGTATTTGTGAAGTGCTTACTATGTGCCAGGCACTGTACTAAGCGCTGGGGCGGATACAAACAAATCAGGTTGGACACAGACCCTGTCGTATATGGGTGTCACGGTCTTAATTCCCATTTTACAGATGAGGGAACTGAGGGCCAGAGAAGTTCATTCATTCATTCATTCAAATGTATTTATCGAGCGCTTACTGGGTGCACAGCACTGTACTAAATGCTTGGAAAGTACAATTCATCACTAAAGAGAGACAATCCCTGCCCACACAGTCTAGAAGGGTGAAGACAGACAGCAAAACTAGTAAAAAGGCAGTGACGTGACAGGCCCACAGTCACGCAGCAGACAAGAGGATTAGATTAGACTGTAAACCCATCAATGGGCAGGGAATGTCTCTATCTGTTGCCTAATTGTACAATCCAAGCGCTCAGTACAGTGCTCCGCACATAGTAAGCGCTCAATAAATACTATTGAATGAAGTGACAGAGATTTGAAATTTGAACCCCTGACTTTCTGACTCTCGGGCCTGCCCTCTATCCACTACACCATGCTGGGCCTCAGTTCCCTCATCTGCAAATTGGGGATGCAATATCTGTTCTCCCGGCTACTTGGACTGTGAGCCCCGTCTGGGACTCAATTATCTCGTCTCTACCCCGGCGCTTAGTAGTGTTTAGCATATAGTAAACGCTTAATAAATACCATTGTTATCACTGCCACAAAATGCTAAGTATTATTACTGTTATTACCCGGAAATCCAAATATCTTTCTGTGGGAAGTTTTAAGCATCGGTGGGTTTAATTTGCCAGCGGAGGCTTCCCTGCCTCCTGATTCTGCGGCGACTTCAGACCCACAGGAGCCGGGATGTGCCGTTTATGCCGGAAACAGGAATCCAATTCACCTCCTTGTCCTTGTGAATTGTGTTTTCCAGGAAGACGGACCCTGTCAATTAGAAGTTGTCGGTTCACGGAAGGGCGTGTCTCAAAATCACTCAATCGTATCGCTCAGTTGTGGGCAGAGCACTGTACTGAGCATTCCCCGTTCACGAGGAGCTTACAGTCTACAGGGGGAGACGGCATTAATAGAAATAAAGTATGGCCAGAGTCATAGGTGCTGTGTGGAAGGAGCGACTAAAAGGAGCAAATGTACGTGCCGGGACGACACAGAAGGGAGTGGGAGAAGAGGAAAGGAGGGCTTAGAGAGGGAAGGCCTCTTGGACGAGAAGTCCTTTTAATAAGGTTTTGAAGAGGGGGGAGAGTCATTGTCTGTTGGATTCGAACGGGGGGGGGGGGGCGGGTGTTCCAGGCTCGAGGAAGGAAGTCTCAGGATCTCACTGAATTCCAGGCTCTTTCTGGGCCCAGTTGATAGAGTTATCACATTACAGATTTCAATTGACTCTGCATCTCAATTCATACCAGAGTACAGTTCCCAGATTTCTTCCAAAAAAAAAAAAAATTAGACATATTCTTGACATGAGGAATTCTCGAAGAAGCAGCCAAAACCATCTGACTTCAAACAAGAAAGGGAAAGCCAAATGAGTGAAGTAAAATGATGAGAAAAAGCTTTCTCAAGTGCCCTGGCTTATACATTCATTTCGTGATTTGGTAATTTCATGTCGAATAAATTTAACATCATTTAAAAATAAATCCAAGGATCGGCTGTAGACTCCTGAAATTGACCAGCTGGGAGCAGGCTCCAAAAGTCATTTAATCCAACTCCTCGTCTCTCGGTAGGGGAGTGACTAAAGCATCCTGGAAAGGATTGGAGTAGCAGGCTAGTCTTCTCTTACGCCGAGTCGTCTCCGACCCGGAGCCGCTCCGTGGACGCATCTCTCCCACAGCGTCCCGGTCTCCATCTGCGACCGTTCCGGTTTTGGGATCCAGAGGGTTTTCTTGGGAAAAATCCGGAAGCGGTTTACCGGTCAACTCGAGTCTCCGCCCTGGACTCTCTCCCGTACCGCCAGTGCCCGGCAAGGGAGAGTTTTGCCTCGTAGCCGACGGGCTGCCCCTCGCTAGCCGCTGCCCGAGCTAGGAACGGAACGCACGGGCCTCGGCTCCACTCTCCCTCTCCCGTAGTCGAGACTGCTAGAGGACTGGAAACTATTCCCTGAGAGGGGAATAATAGGAGTAATCATTTTATCAATGTCCATCACCCCCTTTAGACTGTAAGCTTACTGTGGGCAGGGAGCATGTCTTACTGTTATATTGCACTCTCCCAAGAGCTCAGTACGGTGCTCTGCACACAGTGAGCACTCAAAAAATAGGATTGATGGCATGAAAGAACGGTAGTAGAAATAATAGGAAGAATAATAGCATCGGCAGTACGAGTAGTAATAGAAAGAGGAGTAGAGAAGCAGCGTGGCTCAGTGCAAGACCCCGGACTTGGGAGCCAGAGGTGGTGGGTTCTAATGTTGGTAATGTTGGTATTTGTTAAGCGCTTACTATGTGCCGAGCACTGTTCTAAGCGCTGGGGTAGACACAGGGGAATCGGGTTGTCCCACGTGGGGCTCACAGTCTTAATCCCCATTTTACAGATGAGGGAACTGAGGCGCAGAGAAGTGAAGTGACTCGCCCACAGTCACACAGCCGACGAGTGGCAGAGCTGGGATTCGAACTCATGAGCCCTGACTCCAAAGCCCGTGCTCTTTCCACTGAGCCACGCTGCTTCTCAAAAAATATGGAACCCCGCCACTTGTCTGCCGCGTGACTTTGGGCGAGTCACTTCACTTCTCTGGGCCTCAGTTCCCTCATCTGGAAAATGGGGATGGAGACTGTGAGCCCCACGTGGGACAACCTCTTTATCTTGTATCCCCTCCCAACGCTTAGAACAGTGCTTAGCAAACAGTAAGCGCTTAACCGTGCCATCATTATTATTATTAGCAGGAGTAATAGCAGCAGTAGTAATCGGTCACTAAATGGTATTTATTGAGCACTCACTGTGTGCAGAGCACTGTATTAGGTGCCTGAGAGAGTCAGTACAACACAGTTGGTAGACAAGGTTCCCTGCCCACATCATCATCTACTGAGAAGCAGCGTGGCTTAGTGGAAACCGCACGAGTTGCGGAGTCAGGGGTCATGGGTTCCAATCCCGGCTCTGCCACTTATCGGCTGTGTGACTCTGGGTAGGTCGCTTCACTTCTCTGTGCCTCAGTTCCCGCATCTGTAAAATGGGGATTAAGACTGTGAGCCCCACGTGGGACAACCTGATCACCTTGTATCAACCTCATCGCTTAGAACAGTGCTCTGCACATAGTAAGCGCTTAACAAATACCATAATTAATAATGTTGGTATTCGTTAAGCGCTTGCTATGTGCAGAGCACTGTTCTAAGCGTTGGGGTAAGTACAAGGGAATCAGGTTGTCCCACGTGAGGCTCACAGTCTTACCCCATTTTAAGATTCATTAATCTTGGGCAAGCCTCTGAAAATCTCAGTGCCTCAGTTACCTCATCTGGAAAATGGGGATTAAGACTGTGAGCCCCACGTGGGACAACCTGGCTACCTTGTATTCACCCCAGTGCTGAAAACAGTGCTTGGCACATAGTAAGCGCTTAACAAATGCCATCATTATCATTCTTTTGCACGTGTTCCTAAATCCCCCTCCAATATAAATGGTGGAGGAAGTTTTGAAAGTCTCCTTTACTGTTCATCGGGTGTGTTTGTTTATCGTGATTACTTTGTTTTCCTTGGAGGGGAAACTCAACCCATCTGTTGCCCTTTGGTTTTATCATCCCGGGTTATCTGAGTTTTACAGCTCCGCTGGTAAACGTTCAATATTTCAAACGTCCCAACGAAAAGGTTTGGAAAACTGGGATAAAGATCGGTGCGGAGTCTCGTGGGTGGGAACGCCTCCGATTCCAAATCAGAAGCAGAGCGAGGAATCCATCTTCCACAGGGGCTCAGCTGTTCCCCGCTGCCAAACCTCTTGGGATGGGGAGAGCAGGGGACCTGGGGAGCCCTGCCCTGCACCCCATATTCTCCCCTCCCAATGGGGCCCTGACTTGGACTCGGAACAAAAGCCACAGCCGCCCCTGAAACGAGAAGCAGCACGGCCTAGCGGCTAGAGCCCGGGCCTGGGAGTCAGAAGGTCATGGGTCTGAATTCCGGCTCCGCCACTCGTCAGCTGTGTGACTGTGGGCAAGTCACTTCGCTTCTCTGGGCCTCAGTGACCTCATCTGTAAAATGGGGATTAAGGCCGGGAGCCCCACGTGGGACAACCTGATCACCCTGTATCTCCCCCAGCGCTCAGAACGGTGCTCTGCACATAGCAAGCGCTTAACAGATATCAACATTATTATTATTAAGGTCATGGACTCTTTTCTCGGCTCCACCACTTGTCCGCTGTGTGACCTTAGGCAAGTCATTTCATTCCTCCGGCCCTCAGTTACCTCATCTGTAAAATGGGGATTAAGACCGTGAACACTGTTTATTGTTGTATTGTACTTTCCCAAGTGCTGAGTGCAATGCTCTGCATACTGTATTTAATAAATTATAATGATGATGGTATTCGTTAAGTGCTTACTATGCACCAAGCACTGTTCTAAGCACTGGGGTAGATACAGAGTAATCAGGTTGTCCCACGTGGGGCTCAAAGTCTTTATCCCCATTTTACAAATGAGGAAACTGAGGCACAGAAAAGTGAAGTGACTTGCCCGAAGTCACACAGCTGACAAGTGGCGGAGGCAGGATTAGAACCCACGGCCTCTGACTCCCAAGCCTGGCCTCTTTCCACTGAGCCACGCTGCTCATAATGATATTCTAGCGGGGAGAGGAACTGGTCCAACCAGATCATCTTGCATCTACCCTAGCGCTCAGAACACTGCCTGGCACATAGTAAGCACTTAACAAATACCACGAGAATTGTTATTATTATGAAACAGATTTCCTCCTCCTTTTCAAGCCCAAGTTGAGGTGAGAAATCCCAGCTCTTCGGTGCCTATGCACCACCGAATTCGCCTGAAATCCTTTACGTCTCGAAAAGACAATAGGAACCTAAGCAATTTTTTTTATTCATTTCATCGTATTTATTGAGCACTTACTGTGTGCAAAGCACTGTCCTGAGCGCTTGGTATTTTATGGCATCCGTTAAGCGTTTACTATGTGTGAGCCTCTCTGTGGGCAGGAAACACGTCTGTTTATTGTCATATTACACTCTCCCAAGCACTTAATACAGTGTAGAGACACACAATAAATGCTCAATAAATACCGATTGACTAAGCTCTGAGGTAGGTATGTATTACTATGGTATTGGTCAAGTGCTCACTCTATGTCAAGTGCTGTGCTAAATGCTGGGGAAGATTGAAGATAGTTGGGTTGGACACAGTCCCTGTCCCACACAGGGCTCACGGTCATCTGTAAAAGGGGGATTAACTGTGAGCCTCACATGGGACAACCTGATTCCCCTGTATCTCCCCCAGCGCTTAGAACAGTGCTCTGCACGTAGTAAGCCCTTAACAGATACCAACATTATTAAGTAGGAGGGAGAACGGGTATTGAATGCCCATTTCACAGAGGAGGTAACCGAGGCACAGAGAAGTAAAGTGACCTGCCCAGGGTCACACACAGACAAGCAGCCGAGCTCGGATCGGTCAACGTGGCTTAGAGGAAAGAGCCCAGGCTTGGGAGTCAGAGGTCGTGGGTTTTAATCCCGGTTCCGCCATTTACCAGCTGTGTGATTTGGGGCAAGTCACTGAGCTTCTCTGTGCCTCAGTTACCTCATCTATAAAATGGGGATGAAGACTGTGAGCCCAACGTGGGACAGCTGATTACCCTGTATCTATCCCAACGCTCAGAACAGTGCTTCGCACAAAGTAAACACTTAACGAATACCATCATTATTGTTATTGGTATTATCTGTAGACTGTGAGCCCATTGTTGGGTAGGGATTGCCTCTACTGGTTGCTGAATTGTACTTTCCAAGCGTTCAGTACAGTGTTCTGCACACAGTAAACCCTCAATATTTACGATTGAAAGAATGAATGAATGAATTAGAGCCCAGGTCCTCCCTCTCCCAGAACCATACCCTTTCCACTAGGACATGTCGCTTCTCTTAGATTCCCTAGCAATCTGCTTCTCCGCGGAGGCATAATTAATCAGTGCCCGTAACATCCTTCGAAAATACAAACAGTGACAATAAAAACCCATAACAAAGCTACACAACGGTCCAATGAAACAAACACAAAATGATCATGACGACAGCCCACGTCTTACCTCTGGCCTGGAACGCCCTCCCTCCTTAAATCCACCAAACAACGACTCTTCCCCGCTTCAAAGCCCTACGAAAGCTCACCTCCTCCAGGAGGCCTTCCCAGACCGAGCCCCCCTTTTCCTCAGCTCCCCCTCGACCCGACTCGCTCCCTTTGCTCTATCCCCCCTCCCCGCCCCACGGCACTTGGGTATATACGTACATATCTATAATTCCATTTATTTATATTGATGCCTGTTCACTTGTTTTGTTGTGTGCGCACCTATAATTCTATTTATTCATATCGATGCCCGTTTACTTGTTCCGATGTCTGTCTCCCCCCTTCTAGACTGTAAGCCTGGTTTGGGCAGGGATTGGCTCTCTTTATTGCTGAATTGTACTTTCCAAGCGCTTAGCACAGTGCTCCGCACACAGTAAGAGCTCAATAAATCCAACTGAATGAATGAATGCTCTTTCAGGGGAAAGACCCTGGCTTGGGAGTCTGAGGTCATGGGTTCAAATCCCGGCTCAGCCACTTAGCTGTGTGACTGTGGGCAAGTCACTTGACTTCTCTGTGCCTCAGTTCCCTCTTCTGTAAAATGGGGATTAAGACTGTGAGCCACCGTGGGACAACCTGATTACCTTGTAATAACGTTGGTATTTGTTAAGCGCTTCCTATGTGCAGAGCACTGTTCTAAGCGCTGGGGTATACAGGGGAATCAGGTTGTCCCACATGAGGCTCACAGTCTTAATCCCCATTTTACAGATGAGGGAACTGAGGCGCAGAGAAGTTAAGTGACTTGCCCACAGTCACAGCTGACAAGTGGCAGAGGTGGGATTCGAACCCATGACCTCTGACTCCTAAGCCCGGGCTCTTTCCACTGAGCCACGCTGCTTCTCTATCTACCCCAGCGCTTAGCACAGTGCTCCGCACATAGTAAGCACTTAACAAATACCAACATTATTATTACTATTATTATGAATGAATGAAAATCCATATCCATCACTCACCGCTCCATTACATGGCTCTTGACATTCCCAGGCTGCCGATTACGTGATAATAATAATGATAATAATGACAATAATTAGGGTTTTTGTTAAGCGCTTACTATGCAAGCACCGTTCTTGGGGTAGTTACAAGTTAATCAGGTTGTCCCACGTGGGGCTCACCGTCTTAATCCCCATTTTACGGATGAGGTGACTGAGGCACAGAGAAGTGAAGTGGCTTGCCTAAGATCACACGGCGGGCAAGTGGCGGAGCCGGGATTAGAATCCAAGACCTGTGACTTCCAGGCCAGGCTCTACCCACTACGCCGTGCTGCTGTTCAGCATTTACCATGTGCCAGGGAAGCAGTGTGCCCTACTGGAAAGAGCCCGAGCCTGGGAGTCGGAGGACCTGGGTTCTAATCCCTCTCGGCCACTTGTCTGCTGTGTGACCTTGGGCAAATCACTTTGCTTCTCTGTGCCTCAGTCTCCTCCTCTGTAAAATGGAGGTTCAATACGTGTTCTCCCTCCTACCGAAGACTGTGAACCCTTTGCGGGACAGAGACCGTGTCGGGTCTCACTGACTCGCATCTACCCCGGCACTTGAACGGCGTTTGACGCGTAGTAAGCGGTTAATAGTGCCATATCACAAATAAACAAACAATACAGAGATATTATACGGCAACATCTGCTCCTGAACAAGTCATGTAAGCAGACTCGATCGTGTCTCTCTTCAGGGCATTGCATTCTGTCCAGGCAGATGTGCACCGTTGGAAGATTGTTCCCTAATTCCTTAACGGCATTCTTGCCAAAATGCAAATTAAAAACATGTGCTGTGACAGAACGGACTGTATATGGTATTATTTTTTTATGGAATTTGTGAAGCGCTTACTATGTGCCAGGCACTGTTCTAAGCCCTGGGGTACATACAAGCTAATCGGGTTGGACGCAATCCTTGTCCCAGAAGGGGGCTCGCAGTCTTAATCTCATTTTCCAGCTGAGGGAACTGCTTTCCAGAGAAGTGAATAATAATAAGAATGTTGGTATCTGTTAAGCGCTTACTATGTGCCGAGCACCGTTCTAAGCGCTGGGGGGAGATACGGGGTCATCGGGTCGTCCCGCGTGAGGCTCACAGTTAATCCCCATTTTACAGATGAGGTAACTGAGGCACAGAGAAGTGAAGTGACCCGCCCACAGTCCCCCAGCTGACAAGTGGCAGAGCTGGGATTCGAACTCATGACCTCTGACTCGGAGCGAGGGCTAGAACCCAGGTCCTCCTGACTCGCAGGCCCAGGGTCTATCCACTAGGCCAAGCTGCTTCCCTGGCACATAGTAAGCGCTTAACAGATACTATCTTTTTTTTTAAAAAAAAAAAGGCAGCCAGCCTGTGAATAACTCAGGTTTGGGAAAAGGGGCCTCCATTTTGGAAATTGCCTGTAAAGCTCTGTGGAGTTTTCAGGGTTTAAGAATTTTATTTTATCTGGATTAAAGTCATGTTCTGCATTGGCATCAGCAGGCGTTTATGGCTGTTAAAACAGGAATTGAAAATAGAGCTTTGGAAGCAGGCTGCCTGTTCCTTGCCAGGCCTTCATTCATTCATTCATTCATTCATTCGTTCATTCAATCATAATTATTGAGCGCTTACTGTGCGCAGAGGACTGTGCTAAGCGCAGGGGAGAGGACAATACAACACTAACCAGGCACATTCCCTGTCCACAACGATCTTACGGTCAGGGGTTTGTGGTGGAGCCAGGGCAGAAGGGAATTCTAAGCAGCGTGGCTCAGTGGAAAAAGGTCGGGCTTGGGAGTCAGAGGACATGGGTTCTAATCCCGGCTCCGCCGCTTGTCAGCTGTGTGACTGTGGGCGAGTCACTTCACTTCTCTGTGCCTCAGTTACCTTATCTGTAAAAATGAGGATTAAGCCTGTGAGCCTCACTTGGGACAACCAGATTACCCTTATCTACCCCAGTGCTTCGAACAGTGCCCTGCACCTAGTGAGCGCTTAACAAATACCAACATTATTATTATTATTATTCTCGAGCTGTTGCCTTGTTTCTTGACAAAGCCGAGGTTGATTTTGCTTCTTTCATTCATTCAGTAGTAATTATTGAGCGCTTACTATGTGCAGAGCACTGGACTGAGCGCTTGGAATATACAATTCGGTAACAGATAGAGACCATCCCTGCCCAGTGACGGGCTCACGGTCTAAACGGGGGAGACGGACGGCAAAGCAAAACGGAACAACACAAAAACTTCTGGGGGCAGATGGTATTTTTATGGTATTAGTTAAGCACTTCCTATGTGCCAGCCACCGTACTGAGCGCTGGGGTAGATAGAAGCTCATCGGGTTGGACCCGGTCCATGTCCCACAGAGGGCTCCCAGACAGAAGCATCGTGTAGTGGCTAGAGCCCGGACCCGGGAATCAAAAGGTCGTGGGTTCCAATCCTGGCTCGGCCACTTGTCTGCTGTGGGACTTTGGGCAAGTCACTTCCCTTCTCTGGGCCTCAGTTCCCTCATCTGGAAAACGAATTCCATCCCCGTTCTCCCTCCTATTTAGACCGTGAGCACCCTGCGGGACCTGATTATCTCGTCTCTACCCCGGTGTTTTGTACAGTGCTTGGCACAGAGTAAATGCTTAAGTAATATCACATTTTCGTCCTCTTCTTCTTCTATCTTCTCTTTGTGATTTTAAGAGCAGCTTGCCAAGTCTTTCTTTAGCCGATCTCCAGGAAAAATGGAATATTGTCCTTGCTGGAGAGAGAAGTTCATGGCAGAATTGTGTGCTCTGCACACAGTAAGCGCTCAGTACATACAAATGAATGAAATACGATTGAATAAATTGCCCCGGATGTTCTGAAAGTGCACCTTGAGTTTGCAGGGTGCTTTTATTTTTTCCAGTGTATTTGCACATCACTACTAGGGAAGCATCGTTGCTTAGTGGAAGAAGCCCGGGTTTGGGAGTCAGAGGTCGCGGGTTCTAATCCCCGCTCCGCCACGTGTCTGCTGTGTGACCTTGGGCAACCACTTAACTTCTCTGTGCCTCAGTTAACTCATCTGTCAAATGGGGGTGAAGACCGTGAGCCCCACGTGGGACAACCTGATGACCTTGTATCTACATCAGCGCTTAGAAGAGTGCTTGGCACCTATTAAGCGCTTAATAAATACCATCATTATTATTATTATTATCCAGCGCTCAGTACAGTGGCTGGCATATAGTAAGCCCTTAAATACCATTCTTCCGTTCTTTATTTTTTACAACCCCCCGTGAGATGGCAGAGAGGATTCATCCGCTCTGGACACGCTTACGGCGAGCAGGAAGGGAAACGGAAAACAAATCAGAAGGGAAGAAGGCCGGCAGGCCACGTTCCCATCTGTTTCCTCTCCTGGCACTTCTTGCTCCTTGCTTCCTCGTTCCAGAAAGGCAACCGCTCCTTCCCCACTGACTTCAAGTCCCTGCAAGTGCCTTCTTTTAATAGGGATTATGGAGGAAATCCTATTTTATGACCACTTTCAGCTATTGTCAATTTGAGCTATTAAGCAGCGGAGGTTCACGCTCTCAGATAAAATAGATCAACTCTCCGTTGGGTTCGAGGGTCCTCTGAGCTCTCCCCCCTTCTAGACAGTGAGCCCACCGTGGGCGGGGATTGTCTCTGTTTGTTGCCGAATTCTACTTTCCAAGTGCTTAGTACAGTGCTCGGCTCGGCGCTCAATAAATACGATTGAATAGATGAATGTTTAGAATGCCTCAAAAGCATTCTATCCTCTATCCCCTGGGGGATACGTACTGACAAACATGCTCTAATTCTAATCCCTGCTCCACCACTTGTCTGCTGTGTGACCTTGGACAAGTCGCTTCACTTCTCTGGGCCTCAGTTACCTCATCTGTAAAATAGGGATGGGGACTGTGTCCAACCCGATTTACCTGCATCCACCCCAGTGCTTAGTACAGTGCTTGGCACATAGTAAGCGCCTAACAAATAGCATTATCATTTAATACAAATGCATATCTGGATGTATAATTTATTTCTATTAATGCCTGTCTCCCTGCCTAGACCATAAACTCTTTGTGGGCAGGGAGTGGGTCTGTTTCTTGTTCTATTGTCCTCTCCCAAGAGCTTAGTGCAGTGCTCCGCACACAGTAAGCGCTCAGTAAATACGATCGACCGACTGACGGAAAAATGAGGACTAAGACTGTGAGCCCCATGTGGGGCACGGACCGCGTCCTACCCGATTATCTTGAATCTGTCCTAGTGCTTAGAACAGTGACCGGCACATAGTAAGTGCTTAACAAATACCATGTATACAAAATCACCCCAAAGCCCGGCCCCGTGACTGGGTGAGACGGACTGAGAGTATTTTGGGTTTGCTCCCCCCGCCCCAACTCTGTCTCCGCAGACCCCAGCAGACCCTGACTCACGCAAGAGTTTCATGTCGGTCCTCAGAGTCCAGGTGGGAGAAGGGAGGCGGGGAAAGAAATGGTGTCTTCAGGGTCAAGCATCAGCTGTCAAACATTCATTCAATAGTATTTATTGAGCGCTTACTATGTGCAGAGCACTGGACTAAGCGCTTGGAATGTACAATTCGGCCACAGATAGAGACAATCCCTGCCCAGTGACGGGTTTACAGGCTAATCGCAGGGGCACCTGGAGCCAGTAGGGAGCTCCCCAGGTGCCCACAGTCACGTCACCACAGATTCCAGGTCCACAGATGGAAACCAAACAGAAAAATTCACTCATTCATTCATTCAATCGTATTTACTGAGCACTTACTATGTAATAATAATAACGATTACGGCATTTGTTAAGTGCTTACTATGTGCCAAGCACCATTCTAAGCGCTGGGGTAGATACAAGCTAATCAGGTTGTCCCATGTGGGGCTCACGGTTTTAATCCCCATTTTACATAGGAGATCACTGAGAGCAAGAAAAGTGAAGTGACTTGCCCAAAGTCACACAGCTGATAAGTGACAAGTCCCACGACCTCTGACTCCCAAGCCCAGGCTCTTTCCACTAAGCCACACCGCTTTTCAATGTTGGTAATTGTTAAGCGCTTCCTATGTGTCAAGCATTGTTCTAAGCGCTGGGGTAGATACGGGGTAATGAGGTTCTCTCACGTGAGGGTCGCAGTCTTAATCCCCATTTTACAGATGAGGTCACTGAGGCACCGAGAAGTCAAGTGACTTGCCCAAGGTCACCCAGCTGACAGGTGGCGGAGCCAGGATTAGAATCTATGACCTCTGACTCCTAAACCTGTGCTGTTTCCACTGAGCCACGCTGTGCAGGGGCTTCTAATCCCAGCTCTGCCACTTATCAGCTGTTCGCTTGACTTTGGGCAAGTCAGTGTGGCTCAGTGGAAAAAGCTCAGGCTTGGGAGTCAGAGGTCATGGGTTCAAATCCCTACTCTGCCACCTGTCAGCTGTGTGACTGTGGGCAAGTCACTCAACTTCTCTGTGCCTCAGTTCCCTCATCTGTAAAGTGGGGATGAAGACTGTGAGCCTCATGTGGGACAACCTGATTACCCTGTGTCTACCCCAGCGCTTAGAACATAGTAAGCCCTGCACATAGTTAGCTCTTAACAAATACCAGCATTATTATTAATTTTTCTTTCTGTATGGGGATAACGGAGATTAAAATCATTCATTTAGTAGTATGTAATAATAATGTTGGTATTTGTTAAGTGCTTACTCCGTGCAGAGCACTGTACTAAGCGCTGGGGGAGATACAGGGTCATCAGGTCGTCCCACGTGAGGCTCGCAGTTAATCCCCATTTTACAGATGAGGTCACTGAGGCACAGAGAAGTGAAGTGACTCGCCCACAGTCACACAGCTGACAAGTGGCAGAGCCGGGAGTCGAACCCATGACCCCCGACTCCGAAGTCCAGGCTCTTTCCACTGAGCCACGCTGCTTCCCCTTTTGAGTGCTTACTCTGTAGAGAGCACTGTACTAAGAACTTGGGACAATATAGCAATATAACAGACATGTTCCCTGCCCACAGTGAGTTTACAGTCTGGAGGGGGAGACAGACATTACTATAAATCAATAAATCAAATGACAGACATTGATATAAGTGCTGTGGCGCTGAGATGGGGGCATGGAATAAAAGGAGCAAGTCAGTGAGACGCATGAGGGAGTTGAGGAAAACGAAAAGAAGACTTAGCCACTGTACTAAGCGCTGGCGTAGACGCAAACTAATCAGGTCGGACACAGTCCATGTCCCACAGTCCATGTCTTAATCCCTATTTTACAGACGAGGGAACTGTGACTCACCCGAGGTCACACAGCAGCAAGCGGCAGAGCCGGTATCAGAACCCAGGTCCTTCCGATTCCCAGGCCCAAGCTCTATCCACCGGGCCGCTCCGCACCTGCTCAGGAAACCTCGACCCGCCCCCAGCCTCTCCCTCGTTGGCCTCTGAACTGGAAGCTCGTTGCGGACAGAGAACGTGTCTGACTACCGTTCTATCGGACGCTCTCGGGAGCTTAGTAAAGTGTTCCGAACACAGTAAGCGCTCAATAAATAAGGTCGAATGAATGAATGAATGGCCGGATGTAGCACCTCCTTTCCCTGCAGTGAAAGCAAACGCTTCCCCGGCCAGGTCAGCTCCTATTTCAGGCCGCATCCCCAGGTATCGGGAACCAGTAAAAGGGAGCATTTAACGCCGTATTTATTTTGACTGGCAAAACGGGTCCTGGCTCTGAAAGAAAGAGCCCGGCTAGAGTGCGGTGTCTCGGCCCTCCACAGACTCGATCCTCCTACCCGTCCCCCCACCCACCCCCTTCCCAACGCCGTTTGCGGCATTCCGGAACGGCCGCCAACTTCTCCGGCGAATCTTTGATTTCTTTACATGTATGTTGCCTTCCATCTGTTCAGTGAGCTCTCCGTGCCATCGGCGGCTTCTGGCAGAGGCTGGGAGATGGGGTGGCAGGCTCTGACTTGTTGAAAGGAAAATAGAACGTGAGGCGGAGAGGAACGTGGGATTTGGAAGAAAGGCCCCGTCTCTCTCATGGGCTCGGTGGCTCTTTCGAAGGGAAGAGTAGGCCCGGGGAAGCAGAGGCGGAAGGGCGGTGAGGGAATTTCTCAGCGATGCCTGAGGCCGGAGACCAACGAGGAGCAGCGTGGCTTAGCGGATCCAGCACGGGCCTGGGACTCAGAGGGACCTGGGTTCTGATCTCCGCCTCGTGTCTGCTGTGTGACCTTGGGCGAGTAGCTTGGCTTCTCTGGGCCTCAGTGACCTCGTCTGTGAAATGGGGATGAAGAGGAGAGCCTCACGTGGGACAGGGACTGGGTCCAGCCCGATTAGCTCGTACCTCCCTCAGCGTTCAGTCGTGCTCGGCACATACTAAGTGCTTAACAAGTACCGTAATGATCATTATTAATCATTAATGGGTGCGAGCCTTTCTGGGAAAAACGATTCGACCTGCCCATCACCCGTTGGGTGAAGGAGAGATCCCATCTGCTGACTATGGACCTGGCACCTGCTTAACCATAGGAAACGTTCTGGTTCACCTGGATTCCCCTCAAGGAGGAAGTGTTGATAGTAGATATTAAGTGGGTGCTACATGCCAGATGCTGTACACACTTAATAATAATAATAATGATGACGTTGGTATTCGTTAAGCGCTTACTTTGTGCAGAGCACTGTTCTAAGCACTGGGGGAGATACAGGGTCATCAGGTTGTCCCACGTGAGGCTCACAGTTAATCCCCACTTTACAGATGAGGTAAATGAGGCACAGAGAAGTGAAGTGACTTGCCCACAGTCACACAGCTGACAAGTGGTGGAGCCGGGATTCGAACCCATGACCTCTGACTCCCAAGCCCGGACTCTTTCCACTGAGCCCCGCTGCTTCTCACACTTGCTGGGAAAAAATACACGGGGAGGAACTAGACGCTCCAAGGACTCACAGTCTTAGTATCCGGTAGAACTTCTGCTTAAAGTGACAGAACAAGAATGGCAGCAGTGACTGAAGGAAATGACAGAGTGGAATAATTTCTGGGGAAGGCAATTTTACTGTACGATTCTGGGATTTCCCTAGGATCATCTCTCTTTTTCGTGATGTTCGTTAAGCCCTTACTATTTCGTCAAACACTGTTCTAATCGCTGGGGTAGGGGCAAGTTAATCAGGTAAAGTTAGTAGCAGCGTGCTTAGTGGGAAGAGCGCGGCTTGGGAGTCAGAGATCGTGGGTTCTAAACCTGGCTCCACCACTTAGCAGCTGTGTGACTTTGGGCAAGTCACTTAACTTATCTTTGCCTGAGTTACCTCATCTGTAAAATGAAGATGAAGACTGTGAGCCCCACGTGGGACAACCTGATTATCTTGTAACCCCCCCAGTGCTTAGAACAGTGCTTGGAACATAGTAAACGCTTAACAAATACCACCATTATTATTATTAGTCAGACCCAGTCCCTGTCCCACCTAGGGTTCATAGTTTAAGGAGGAGGGAGAACAGGGATCTCGAACCCTCATTTTACAGCTGAGGAAACTGAGGCCCAGAGAAGTGTAATGACTTGCCCAAGATCACCCGGCAGACAAGTGGCAGAGCCAGGATTAGAACCCAGGTCCTTCTGACTCCCAGGCCCAGCCTCTTTCTATTAGGTCATTCTGCTTCCCTTTCCTCCCCGCAAAGGCAATTACTCAGGTAGATGGAAAATGGTGGTAACTGCCAGATTCTCAGCAAGACAGAATAAGTTGTCAAAGTGGGCCTCAGACCTGGCTGCAGAGATGTGATGAACGACCGGAAGGAATCGAAACTCCACGTCTGACCCCGCCATTCGTTCATTCATTCATTCATTCATTCATTAAATCGTATTTATTGAGCACTTACTGTGTGCAGAGCTCTGGACTAAGCGCTTGGAAAGTACAGTTTGGCAACAAATAAAGATAATGCCTTGCGAACAACGGGCTGTCTGCAAACCCCACTGTCCCATCCCACCTCGCCCCACCTGACTCTAAGCTTGTCCTCTGCCCAGATCATTTTTCTACAAAAACATTTAGTCTGTGTAATCCCGCTCCTCAAGAATCTGTGGTGATTGCCCATCACGTCTACATCAGACAGAAACTACTCACCATTGGCTTTAAAGCACTTCATCACCTCACCCCTTCCCACATCACCTCGCTCCTCTCCTACTCCAATCAAGCCCGCACGCTTCGCTCCTCTAACGCCAACCTTCTCACTGGGCCTCCATCTCTTCTATCTCTCCGTCGACACCTTGCCAAGGTTGTCCTCCGGGACTGTAACGCCCTCCTCTTTCATAGCCGACAGTCCACCCATCTCTCCACCTCAAAAACTCTCCGAAAGTATCATTTCCTCCGAGAGGTCTTCCCAAAATAGCCTCTTTGTTTCCCCTTCCGCCCTCCCTCTGTGGTGACTGTGAACTTGGCTGTGTATTCCTTAGGCACTCTGATACTCAGCCTCCTTTCACAATAGTAATAATAATGGCATTTGCTAAGCGATTACAAGAAGCCAGGTCCTGTACTAAGCACAGGGGTGGATACAAGAAAACCAGGTTGGACACAAGTCCCTGTCCCACGTGGGGCTCGCGGTCTCAATCCTCATTTTACCGAGAAGGCAAATGAGGCTCAGAAAAGTGATGTGACTTGCCCAAGGTCACACTGCAGTCAAGCGGTGGAGCAGGGATTAGAACCCATGACTTTCTGACTCCGAGACCCGTGTTCTATCCATTGTGCCATTCTGTTTCTCTGTTACAATACTTACGAGATTTTCTTTTACTCTCTTTTCCCTATCCCTGATCTATTTTACTGTCTATCTCCCTCCATAGACTGTCCTTGTGGAGAGGGATTGAGTCCTATTAACTCTGTGCTAATGAACTTTCCCAAGCTCAGTACAGCACTCTGCATCTAGCTCAATAAATAACATTAACTGATTGAATCAGATCTAATCCTAATGCTAACCCACATGGTGCTCACAGTCCAAGGGAATGGCTGGGACATGGAGCCTTTTCTATATAAGGTTATTCTGAAAGGTTAGAACTCTTTAATCTGGATCAGTCGATCATTCATTCATTCATTCATTCATTCAACAGTATTTATTGAGTGCTTATTATGTGCAGAGCACTATACTAAGCGCATGGAATGTACAATTCAGCAACAGATAGAAACAATCCCTGCCCGTTGATGGGCTTACAGTCTAATCGGGGCAGACAGACAAAAACATGACCACTTAGTAGCCAATAAAAATAAAAATTAAATATTTTAATAGGAAGGTAAGTGGTAAATATGATTCTTAATTATACAAAAACTAAAGACTAGGATTTTTGTCTCAATAATTCATCATCATCACTGGAAATCGGTGACATTTTTTATGGCGTCCATACTGAGGGCTAGGAGCCGTACTCAGCATTGGGAGAGTCCAACTGGAGCCAGACAAGAGCTCCCTACCTGCAAGAAGTTTACAATCTAATGAGGTGTGGTGGTTGTTTTTGATGTCTTATGTTGTGTCTGACCCATAGCGACGCCATAGACACAGAGAAGCAGCGAGGCTTAGTGGAAAAAGCACAGGCTTGGGAGTCAGAGGTCGTGGGTTCTGATTCAGGTTCCGCCGCTTCTCAGCTGTGTGACTTTGGGCAAGTCTCTTAACTTCTCTGGGCCTCAGTTTCCTCATCTGTAAAATGGGGATTAAGACTGTGAGCCCCACGTGGGACAAGACATGATTAAAATCTACAGAATCACGGAAAGGGTAGATCGGGGGGAAGGTGGAATTGTTACTCACCAAATGTCACAGCACCAGGATGAACAGACATCCGATCAGGTGTTTGAGAGTGGGAATTCTGAGACCAACACGGCACCTTCACACTGTGATAAGCGTTCTCATAGCAAATTGTGCCAACTGAAAACGTGAGGAATCAGTCAATCAGTCGTATTTATTGAGTGCTTATTATGCGCAGAGCACTGGACTAAGCTCTTGAGAGAGTGCAGTACAACAGATTTAGCAGATACGTTCCCTGCCCATAACGAGCTTACAGTCTAGAGGGAAGAAGTTCCAAAGGGTCTAGCTGAATGCTTAGTATGTGACAAGAGTTTATTTGGTGCTAAGCATGGAGCTTAGCACTGGGGAAGATACAAGATAATCATCCTCAATGGTATTTATTGAGGGCTAATCGTATGCAGACCGACGTAGTAAGCGCTTGGGAGAATCCAATACAACAGAGTTGGTAGACACCCACAAGGGACTTAGAGTCTAGAGGTAATAAAGCTAATAGAGAAGTCATATAGGTAACATAATCTAGAGGTAAGATAATCAGATCAGAGCCAGCTCCCATCCCACAAGGAGCCCACAGTCTAAGAGGGAGGGAAAACAGGTATTTAATCCCCACTTTAAAAAGATAGAAGGGAAATGACTTGCCCAAGGTCACCCAGCAGGCACATGGCAAGGAAATACAGGGAAGCAGCACGGCCTAGTGGCTAAAGATGGGGCCTGGGAGTCAGAAGGTCAAGGGTTCTAACCCCGACTCTGCCACTTGTCTGCTGTGTGACCTTGGACAAGTCACTTTACTTCTCTATACCTCAGTTCCCCTGTAAAATGGGGATTTGAGACTGTGAGCCCCACGTGAGACAGGGACTGCGTCCAGTCCGATTTACTTGTATCCACCCTAGCTCCCAGTACAGTGTCTGGCATATAGTAAGCACTTAACAAACACCATCGTCGTCATCATCATCATCATTATTATTGTTGTTGTTATTATTATGGCAGAGCTGGGAATTGAACCCATAGTACCAAGGGAGACACAAATGTTTGTAGTAATAATCCTCCCGATGAACGAGAAACAAATTCCGGGGAGTCGGGACCCTTTCGCCGTCAGGCCTGCTGAGAGGTGCAAAGCTGGAAAACTTGTGATTTGGACCATCCTGGAACCCTTCCTGACCTCGCGGGTTAGAATTTCTGACTCCGCTCTCAGCTTTGACTCAGAATAGGAAACCATATCCCCACCGCATGTTTCTTTTTATAGAATAAACTTTATTGCCAACTTCCTCTGGAGCATACAAGATCATCCCCCATCATCTTTAAACAATCCACCCGCCAATCACCAGATGCAGAGGGAAATAAAACAGATCTCTTTGCCCAAAACACAACCCAGGCCTTATCCGGAAACTTGACAACAGCGACGGGGTTCCGTTATCGAGCCAGTTTGGGTAAATACACTATGTCCTCGGGAGTTTTAATAGCCTCTGTCAAGACTTAGATATTTCTCTCCTCTCGCTTTTTAAAACAAATCTCCCAGTGTTTTTGCCAGGATTCCTAACTGGATAATAGTTAAATGGTAAAATTCCCAAGATTATCTTGGGACCGACAGATATGCAGTAATGTGTGCACGGTGGATGAATGAGATATTAGTTCCAGCAGTTACAAGGATCCCAAAAACTTAGGTTGATATTTTGTATTTTCTCACTCACTAAACAATGAGATCTCTGTGGGCAGAGAACATGCCTATCAACCAAGTTATAGCGTACTCTCCCAAGTGTTTAGTACAGGGCTTGGCACCCAGTAAACGTTCAATAAGTAGGATCGATTGACTCATTCATTCCTTCAATTGTATTTATAGAGTGCTTTCTGTGTGCCGAGCACTGTACTAAGCACTTGGGAGAGTACAATATAGCAATAAACAGACACATTCCCTGCCCACAGCAAACTTACAGTTTAGGGATTGATTGATTTATATCCATACAGAAACACACAAAAGAAGGCTAAAATTGATTCATTCAATCGTATTTACTGAGCTCTATCGTGTGCAGAGCACTGTACTAAGCGCTTGGAAAGAACAATTCGGCAACAGGTAGAGACAATCCCAACCCAACAACGGGCTCACAATCTAAAATGGAGGCCCATTCTTTCAAGCCTACTATCAATCACTGTTATTTATTGAGCGCTTATTGTGTGCAGAACATTCTACTAAGTGCTTGGGATAGTACACGATAGTAATAAACAGACACATTCCCTGCCCACAACGAGCTTATGGTTTAGAGATTGATTGACATTGATAGCCATAGAGAAACACACAAAAGAAGGCTAAACTGGAGGCCCATTCTTTTAAGTCTACTATCAATCACTGATATGTATTGAGCGCTTACTGTGTGCAGAACACTGTACTAAGCGCTTGGGAGTGTACAATATAATAGAGTTGGTAGACATGATCCCTGTCTTCAAGAAGCTTACAGTCTAGAGGGGGAGATGGACATTTCCATAAATTATGGGGAAGGGAAATCGTACAGTAAAACAATATCTGCATACGTGCAGTAGAGCTGTGTTGATTGATCGATTCATTCTTTTGTATTTATTGAGCGCTTACTGTGTGCAGACCACTGTACTAAGCACTTGGAAGAGTACGATATAACAATGAACAGACGCATGATCAAAGCATTTAAGTACATTGTCAAGCGCGCAATCAATATGGAGGGGAGAGAGGAGAAGGACACTCCAAGCGCTTAGTACAGTGCTCTGCACATAGTAAGCGCGCAATAAATACTATTGAATGAATGAATGAATGAAAGGAAAACGAGGTATTCATCAGGGAAAGCCTCTTGGAGGAGATGGGATTTTAGGAGAATTTTGAAGGCAGGGAGAGCGGTGGACTGTCCGATTCGAAGCGGGAGGGAATGCCCTGCCAGACGGATGATGTGAGCAAAGGGTCGCCGACGAGAGAGATGAGATCGAGGTCCAGAGAGTAGCTTGGCGTTAGGGGAGCAGAGTTATGCAGGTTGGGTCGTAGTAGGAGATCAGCGAGGTGAGGTAGGAGGGGGAAGGTGATTGAGGGCTTTGAAGTCATTGGTGAGGAGTTTCTGTTTGATGCCGAGGTGTATGGGCAACCACTGGAGGGTCTTGAGAAGTGGGGAAATGCAAACTGAACATTTTTGTAGAAAAACGATCCAGGCAGCAAAGTATGGACTGAACACGGGACCACTCCAGAAACACTCTGTAAAGTTCCTTGTCGTGATATTAGAGGCTTGTCAGCAGGTAGCCGGTGGTGTTCTTTGGACAACCGGGGATCCGGGTTGAGCAGGGCAGGATTACCTGGTAAGAAGCGCTTTGTATCCCCTACCCCTGAGAAGGAATTTACTTACAGCCTTTCAGCAAGGGGGCTGGTGAAACTAGTGATCACATTCAGATTTTGAAGTTGATTCCTCGCCAGATTAAAACAGCCTAAAGGGATATCCAACTTTCGGTTTACTCCATTTGACGCTGGCTCGCTGAAACGCCACTTACCTCATGCTCCACTGCGTCCCACATGAAAAACCCCTATCCCACTCTGAAACTAAAACCAGCCGTTAATTCTGAGACAGCGAGAAGAAATCTTCTGATTCTGAGAAACGAATGGCAGTCAGTCTGTCGTATTTATTGAACGCTTACTTTGTGTAGAGCGTTTGGGAGCGGACAATAGAACAACACAACAGACATATTCCCTGCCCACAACAAGCTTTCAGTCGAGGGGGGTGGTGTTTCTCCCCAGTAATTTAGAGGCCCCAAGTCACTACAGCATCTTTGGGTTCAGTTTAATAATGATGATGATAATGATAATAATAATGTGTACGTGCAAATTTATGTATTGCAATTATGGTATAATTTATGGTATTTAGTAAGTGCTTACTCTGTGTAAAGCACTGTACTAAGCGCTTGGGAAAGTCCCCTACAACAGGGTTGGTTAACCTGTTCCTTGCCCATAACAAGCTATATGCTTCTTATGGGCAGGAATCATCTCTATCAACTCTATTGTATTTTCCAAGTACTTAGTTCAGTAAATGCTCAGCAAATACCATAGATTAATAATATTTTCTAATATATTACCGTACTAAACACTGGGATAGATGCAAGCAAATCGGTTTGGCTACATTCTCTGTCCCACGAGGGGCTCACAGTTTCAATCCCCATTTTCCAGATGAGGGAACTGAGGCCCAGAGAAGTGAAGTGACTTGCCCAAGGTCACACAGCAGACAAGAGGTGGTGGCGAGATTAGAACCCATGACTGATGGATGTGTTAGGCATCTACTATGTCCCGAACACTCGTATAGAGCCAGGATCATCAAGGCAGGTACAGAGCCTGTTCCACATGAGGCTCCCAGGCTATGAGCGAGGGAGAACAGACATTTAACCTCCATTTTACAATCAATCATATTTATTGAGTGCTTACTGTGTACAGAGCACTGTACTAAGCGCATGAGAGAATACAATATAACAAACACATCCCCTGCCCACAGATGGTGGCACAGAGGAGTTAAGCAGCTCAGGGCGGCCTAACGGATAGAACCCGGGCCTGGGAATCAGAAGGACCTGGGTTCTCATCCCAGCTCTGCCACTGTCTGCTCTGTGACCTTGGGCAAGTCACTTCACTTCTCCGGGCCTCAGATACCTCATCTGGTAAAATGGAGACTGAGACCCGCAAGTCATGTCAGCCTTCTCTCTGACCTCCCTTCCTCCTCTCTCGCCCCGCTCCGGTCTATTCTTCACTCCGCTGCCCGGCTCATCTTCCTGCAGAAACGATCTGGGCATGTCACTCCCCTTCTTAAACAACTCCAGTGGTTGCCTATCGACCTCCGCTCCAAACAAAAACTCCTCACTCTAGGCTTCGAGGCTCTCCATCACCTTGCCCCTTCCTACCTCTCCTCCCTTCTCTCTTTCTACCGCCCACCCCGCACGCTCCGCTCCTCTGCCGCCCACCTCCTCGCCGTCCCTCGTTCTCGCCTATCCCGCCGTCGACCCCTGGGTCACGTCCTCCCGCGGTCCTGGAACGCCCTCCCTCCTCACCTCCGCCAAACTGATTCTCTTTCCCTCTTCAAAACCTTACTTAAAAATCACCTCCTCCAAGAGGCCTTCCCAGACTGAGCTCCTCTTCCCCCTCTACTCCCTCTGCCATCCCCCCTTTACCTCTCCGCAGCTAAAGCCTCATTTTCCCCTTTTCCCTCTGCTCCTCCACCTCTCCCTTCCCATCCCCACGGCACTGTACCCGTCCGCTCAACTGTATATATTTTCGTTACCCTATTTATTTTGTTAATGAATTGTACATCGCCTTGATTCTATTTAGTTGCCATCGGTTTTTACGAGATGTTCTTCCCCTTGACGCTGTTTAGTGCCATCGTTCTTGTCTGTCCGTCTCCCCCGATTAGACTGAAAGCCCGTCAAACGGCAGGGACTGTCTCTATCTGTTGCCGACTTGTTCATCCCAAGCGCTTAGTACAGTGCTCTGCACATAGTAAGCGCTCAATAAATACTATTGAATTGAATGAATGAATGAAAGTCGGACAAGAGACTATGTCCTACCTGATTTCCTTGTATCTACTCCAGAGCTTAGTACAGAGCCTGGCATATAGTAAGCGCTTATCAAATACTGTCATTATTATTATCATCATTACTATTATTACAGTCTAGAGGGGGAGACAGACGTGAATAGAAATAAAGAAATGACAGATCTATACATAAATGGTGTGGGGCTGGGGGGCAACGGTGAATGAAGGGAGTGAGTCAGGGCGATGTAGAAGGGAGTGGGAGAAGAGGAAAGGAGGGCGTAGTCAGGGAAGGTCTCTTGGAGGAGATGGGCCTTCAATAAGGCTTTGAAGCGGGGGAGAGAAATGGTCAGGTTTGAGGAGGGAGGGCCTTCCAGGCCAGAGGTAGGATGTGGGCCAGAGGTCGGTGGCAAGATAGGCGAGATCAAACAAAACCCTTTCCCTCTCCTGACATAGCAGGGTTGAAGATGAGACCTAGGATTGTCTCCTCCGGTGTCAATATGGTGGGAGGGGGTATTTATTTTTTCTTTCTCTCTTTTTTTTCCTAGTATTTGTTAAGTGCTTACAATGTGCCAGACACTGTACTTTTCACTGGAGCAGATTCAAGATAATCAGATTGGACACAGTCCATGTCCCCCAGTCACACAGTCTTAATCCCCATATTTCAGATGAGGGAACTGAGGCACAGAGACGTGAAGTGAATTGACCGAGATCTCGCAGCAGACAAGTGGTGGAGGCAGCATTAGAACTCAGGTCCCCTGGCTCCCAGGCCTGTGCTCTTTCCACGAGGCCCCGCTGCTCTCCAGGTTTCTTCTGTCAGGTTACGGTAGATTTTAATCTGTGGCTGATCTCTGCTTTGAATCAAAGATCTTTTCAAGACACCTATTAAAACCCTCATCTTATTCACATACATCATGATTCAGAGGTTGACACCCTCCAGGATATTTAAATGAGGTGAAAAGGAAAGATTTAAAGGGACCCATTTTTTTCTCTTCACGAAACGAAAGGAGATGCACAATTACCAAAATGAAAAGGGGCGATACTATGGCTAAAAAAAGAAAAAATAGTCACCAGATAGACCTATATCTTCTCCTTCACATATTCCCGTTTTCGCCCAGATTCAATTAGAAGCAGCACGGCTTAGAGGCTAGAGTCCGAGCCTGGGAGTCAGAAGGTCAGGGGTTCTAATGCCAGCTCCGCCGCTTGTCTGCTGCGTGACCTTGGGCAAGTCACTTCTCTGGGCCTCAGTTCTCTCATTTGTAAAATGAGGATTTGAGACTGTGAGCCCCATGTGGGACAAGGACTGTGTCCAACCCGATTTGTTTGTATCCACCTCAGTGTTTAGTACAGTGCGTTGCACATATTAAATACTTAACAAATACCACTGTTATTTTTATTGTTATTAACAGGGGTCTGGAAAAGATGGATTAAAAGTGAAATAGAGCAAACCGATTGAAGCTTCATTTTCACAGGGCAGAAGTTCTTTCGTTTAGCTTGGAATGTTAATGCCACTAGAGGAATAGTGTCAGAATGCCGCAGGATAAAGTAATTGTGGGATTATTTTGGAAGCACTTTTGTGCTAAGCGTTGTACTAAACAATGGGGGAGATACGAGAGAAGCAGATCAGACACAGTCCCTGACCCACACGGGGCTCCTGGGAGGGAGGACATAACTAGGAGGGAGAACAGGTTTTGAATCCCTATTTTAGAGTTGAGGAAAAGGAAGCAGAGTGAAATTAAGTGAGTCCCTCTAGACCATAACCTCACTGTTCATTCATTCATTCAATGCATTCAATAGTATTTATTGAGCACTTACTCTGTGCAGAGCACTGTACTAAGCGCTTGGAAAAGTACAACAATGAACAGTGATATTCCCTGCCCACAACGAGCTCACACAGGGAACTTTCTGAGAAATACAAGCCCCTGTCCCACGTGGGGCTCACAGTCTTAATCTCCATTTCACAGATGAGGAAACCAAGGCCCAGAAAAGCCCAGTCACTTGGTCAGGGTCACATAGCAGACAAGTGGCGGAGCCAGGATTAGAACCCACCACCTTCTGCCTCCCAAGCCCGGGCTCTACCCACCAGGACCTACTGCTTTCTCTCTTGCTCCTCGTGCTCCTCTCCGCTTCCCCTCGGCTCCCGACTACCCGGCCCCAGCCCTTCCTGCCACTGCGGGGTGAGTTCATACACAGACACGGACACCGCAGCCTCTCCTCTCCCAGAGGTGGAGAGGACAGGCCAGGGGACCCGAAGGCAGAGGGAAAAACACATGTTTGGGAACGCTATTCTGCGACCCCTTGACCCTCCTGGAATGCAAATCATTTAACAGGACACAAATCAGTCCCCTTCAAATCAGTTGGGATTCCCAGAATAAACCCCTTCCCCTCTTTCTGACCACTCAGTTTGTAAATAGTTTTATGTTTGTCTCTCCTGTTAGAGTGAGAGCTCCCTGTGGGCAGAGAATAAATGCTATTACTATGGCTATTCCTACTACACTACTATTATCCTGCTTCTGCTACACTACGAAGCATCGTGGCTTAATGGAACGAGCCCCGAGCTCGGGAGTCAGAGGCGGTGGGTTCTAATCCCGGTCCCGCCGCTTCTCTGCTGTATGACCTTGGGCAAATCCCTTTGCTTCTTTGGGCCTCAGCTCCCTCACCTGTAAAATGGAGAGGAATAATAATGGTAATTGTTAAGTGCTTACTATGTGCAAAGCACTGTTCTAAGCGCTGGTGGGGGATACAAGGTGATCAGGTTGTCCCACGTGGGGCTCACAGTCTTCATCCCCATTTTACAGATGAGGGAACGGAGGCACAGAGAAGTGAAGTGACTTGCCCACCGTCACACGGCTGGCAAACGGCGGAGCCGAAATTCAAACCCCTGACCTCTGACTCCCAAGCCCGGGCTCTTTCCACTGAGCCATGCTGCTTCAAAACTGTGAGCCCCATGGGGGACAGCCAAATCACCTTGCATCTACCCCAGCGCTTATAACAGTGCTTGGCACATAGTAAGGGCTAACAGATTGGTCACTGAGCAGGGATTGCCTCTATCTGTTGCCGAATTGTACATTCCAAGCGCTTAGTACAGCGCTCTGCACATAGGAAGCGCTCAATACATACTATTGAATAAATGAATGAACAAATACCATCATTATTATCATTATTATCCTGCACCTGACGGCTTCTCTTCTTACTATACAATTTTCACTACTACTTTTAGACCATGAGCCCGTTGTTGGGCAGGGATCGTCTCTATCCGGTGCCGAATTGTACGCTCCAAGCGTTTAGGACAGTGCTCCGCACACAGTAAGCGCTCAATAAATACCACTGAATGAATGAATACTTCTAAAACTGCTGTTCAGCTACCAGTAGCATCGACTTTTAGGCAGGGACAAGTCTACACCCCCAGTGAAGTGGAGAAGAAGTGAATTCTTCAGGGAATTCCACACTCCTAAAAAGTCCACCTGAATCTCTCAGACCTAAAACAATTCCTTTCCCCCCAAATCATTCATCTTGATCATGGTATTCACTGAATCGTGGCAGACTCTTCCTCTCGGCTCCATCGGCGGACACCTGGCATGAATGGCGACGGTAGCAAATAATCTGGGGAGTTTGACCTCAGTTATTTAAGTATTTTGGGCCAAAAACCCCACAGTAAATATTATTAAAGTTTCTTCCTAAAGTCATGCTCTCCTGGGTTCCTTGCAATAAATAGAGTCTCTAGCCTATAAACATCCCCTCTCAGGGTCGCACCTGGAGAGATTCCAGTCCTCCACCAGCCTCGGCTACGGGAGGGAGAGTCGAGACGAGGCCGGTCCGTTCCATTCCTAGCTCGGGCAGTGGTTAGAGAGGGGCCGGCCACCTGCTACGAGTCAAAACTCCTCCCTGCTGGGCAACGGCGGCCCAGGAGAGAGTCGAGGGCAGAGACTCGAGTTTACTGTGCGAAAGGCGGCGGTGGTAAACCCCTTCCAGATTTTGACAGAGAAAACTCTCTCGATCCACTGCTGGAACGATCGCAGATGGAGAGCGGGGCGTTCTGGGAGAGACGTGTCCGTGGTGTCGCTGTGCGTCGGAAACACCCCGACGGCTTAAGGCAAGAAACCTATAAACATTACATTTTCAGCAGGTCACCTAGGTATGGAAAGGTCAAGAGAGAGACCCATGTGAGGCGGCTTTTCCTACATCAGCAGCAGCAGCAGCGTCAGCGGTATTTATTGAGCACTTGCTGTGTGTGCAGAACCCTGTACTAAGCGCTTGGGAGAGTCCAATGCAACAGAGTTGGTAGAAACGTGCCCTGCCCACTGCGAGCTTCCAGTCTAGAGGGCGAGACGGAGAGTAATAGAAATAATTCAATTATGGATAGGGACATAAGTGCTGTGGGGTCGAGGGAGGGGTGAATAAAAGGAGCAAACCCAAGTTCAAGGCGGATGCAGAGGGGAGTGCGGGGAAAGGAGATGAGGGCTTAGTCAGGGAAGGCTTCTTGGAGGAGATGGGCCTTCAGGAAGACTTTGAAGCGGGGGGGGCAAGTGATAGATATGAAGAGGGAGGGCATTCCAAGCCAGACACAGGACGGGGGCTGGAGGTGGGCGAACTACTATAACATGGCCTAGTGGGTAGCGCCCAGGCCTGGAAGTCAGAAGGTCATGGGTTCTAATCCCAGCTCTGCCACTTGTCTGCTGTGTGACCTTTGGCAGCTCACTTTACTTCTCTGGGCCTCGGTGACCTCATCCGGAAAACGGGGTTGGAGACTGTGAGCCCCATGTGGGATAGGGACTGCGTCCATCCCGATTTGCTTGTATCCACCCCAGCCCTTAGGAGAGGGCCAGGCACATAGTAAGTGCTTAACAAATACCATCATTATTATTATTATTGTGTTTACCCATCATCATTCAATCAATCAGTGATGATCATTGAGCTCAGTGAGCCACACAGTCTCCTCCCGGCAACCCGGGATCAGCGGAGCCGCAGTCTGGCCCACCTGGCCTTTGTTCTAGTTTTGGAGAAGTCACTTCTGCCATCCAAATGGTGAAAAATGGTCCACCATCTGAATCTGATGGCATTTCTACAGAAATGATCTAAGCCCCGGGGAACTTTCCCCCTTCAGGCCGTGAGCTTGTTGTGGGCAGGAATGTGTCTGTTTGTTGTAATATTGTACTCCCCCAAGTGCTTAGTACAGTGCTTTACACTCAGTAAACCCTCAGTAAATACGGTTGATTGAATGAACTTAAAACTTGTCGCTCTGCTGGGGCTTTATCCCTGACACATGGAACATGGAAGAGGTGGCCCAGGACCTCAAAGGCACCACCCTAAGAATAATAATAATAATGGTATTTATTAATTGCTTACTATGTGCCAAGCACTGTTTTTTAAGCACTGGGGTTGGTACAAGTTAATAAAGTTGGACACCGTCCCTGTCCCACACAAGGCTCACACTCTTAATCCCCATTTTACAGATGAGGTAACTGAGGCCCTGACAACAATAATAATAATAATATTAATGATTAAGGTATTAATTAAGTACTATGTGTCAGGCACTGTACTAAGCGCTGGGATAGATATGAGATAATCAGGTTAGACACAGCTCCTGTCCCACGTGGAGCTCACAGTCTCGCTCCCCGTTTTCCAGATGAGGTAACTGAGGCCCAGAGGAGTGAAGTGACTGGCCCAAGGTGACACAGCAGACAAGTGGCAGAGCAGGGATTAGAACCCAGGTCCTTCTGACTCCCAGGCTCGTGCTCTAGTCACTAAGCATTCCTATCACCCTAATGAGCGTCTTGCAGGGTAATCTTATTTTTCTCCATTACTGGTGAGGTCCGAGCCAGGGCTCTTCAGAACTGACTCCAGAAGAATTGTGTAGCCTAAACATCCTCTGACTTGCGTTCCTAATCCAGACAGAGCACAACATTAATGGTACTTGTTAAGCGTTTACTATGTGCCAAGCACTGTTCTGACCTCTGGGGTAGATACAAGTTCATCAGGTTGAACACAGTCCCTGTCTCATAGGGGGCTCATACTCTCAATCCCCATTTAACAGATGAGGAAACTGAGGCTCAGAGAAGTGAAGTGACTTGTCCAAGGTCACACGGCCGACCTGTGACGGAGCAGGGATTAGAACCCAAGTCCTCTGACTCCCAGGCCCCTACTCTTTCCACTAGGCCGTCCTGCTTCTTCGATCGATCGATCATTTGTCTTTTTGGATGGCTTGCTTTGGGTCCATAATAATAATAATATTGGTATTTGTTAAGCGCTTACCATTCATTCATTCATTCAATAGTATTTATTGAGCGCTTACTATGTGCAGAGCACCGTACTAAGCGCTTGGGATGAACAAGTCGGCAACAGATAGAGACGGTCCCTGCCATCGGACGGGCTTACGGTCTGATCGGGGGAGACGGACGGACGAGAACGATGGCGATAGATAGAGTCGAGGGGAAGAACGTCTCATAAAAACGATGGCGACTAAATAGAATCGAGGCGATGTACGATTCATTAACAAAATAAATAGGGTGATGGAAATATATACGGTCGAGCGGACGAGTACGGTGCCGTGGGGATGGGAAGGGAGAGGTGGAGGAGCGGAGGGAAAAGGGGAAAAAGAGGGTTTAGCTGCGGAGAGGTGAAGGGGGGGTGGCGGAGGGAGTAGAGGGAGAAGAGGAGCTCAGTCCGGGAAGGCCTCTAGGAGGAGGTGAGTTTTAAGTAGGTTTTTGAAGAGGGGAAGAGAATCAGTTTGGCGGAGGTGAGGAGGGAGGGCGTTCCGGGACCACGGGAGGACGCGGCCCGGGGTTCGACGGCGGGATGGGCGAGACCGAGGGACGGTGAGGAGGTGGGCGGCGGAGGAGCGGAGCGTGCGGGGTGGGACACCATCTGCACAGCACTGTTCTAAGCGCTGGGGGAGATACAGGGTAATCAAGTTGTCCCACGTGAGGCTCACAGTCTTCATCGCCATTTTACAGATGTGGTCACTGAGGCACGGAGAAGTTAAGTGACTTGCCCACAGTCACACAGCTGACAAGTGGCAGAGCCGAGATTTGAACCCATGACCTCTGACTCCCAAGCCCGTGCTCCTTCCACTGAGCCACGCTGCTCATCATATGTGCCATATTCTTTCACCTTTTACACGTTTCTGGCAGTCTATCTCTCCTTGACTCCCCTGATATTGGACTCTCCCAAGCGCTTAGTACAGTGCTCTGCACACAGGAAGCACTCGATAAATAGGATCAAATGAATGAATGAACAGTAGACTGCCAACTCCCCAAGGGCAGGGGCTGTGACTTCCACTTTTGTCTTTTGTTACAAGCTCCTAGTACAGGGCTCAATAAAGACTATTGGTGATGGTATTGGGGATGGTAGTGACCTCACTTCATTTCTCCGGGCCTCAGTCGCCTCATCTGGAAAATGGGGATAGAGAGTGTGAGCCCCAGGAGGGACAGGGACTGTGTCCAACACAATTGGCTTGACTCCACCTCTGTGCTTAGTATAATGTCTGGCACATAGAAAGTACTTAACAAATACCACAATTATTATTATTAGTAGTAGTAGTAGTATCTCTACACTCTACAGGTGTCCTAGATCAAATGAAAGCATCTGCCTTGGGCTACGGCAACTGTTAGGCAGATGTGACTACCCTGAAAAATTTCCCGAGAAATGAATGCTCCAAAAATAATGATGATGATGATGATGATGATAGCCAACAACAAGAGTGGTGTTTGTTAGGCTCTTACTATGTGCCAAGCACTATACTAGGCCCTGGGGTAATAATAATAATAATAATAATAATGTTGGTATTTGTTAAGCGCTTACTATGTGCCGAGCACTGTTCTAAGCACTGGGGTAGACATAGGGGAATCAGGTTGTCCCACGTGGGGCTCACAGTCTTAATCCCCATTTTACAGATGAGGGAACTGAGGCACAGAGAAGTTAAGTGACTCGCCCACAGTCACACAGCCGACAAGTGGCAGAGCTGGGATTCGAACTCATGAGCCCTGACTCCAAAGCCCGTGCTCTTTCCACAGAGCCACGCTGCTTCTCGTAGGGTAGGTATAAGATCATTAGGTCCCCCATGGGGCTCACAGTCTAATTAGGAAGAAGAGGGGTATTGAATCCCCATTTTTGCAGATGAGGGAACTGGGGCACGGAAAAGTTAGGTGACTTGCCCAAGGTCATACAGCGGATATGTGGCAGAGCTAAGATTAGAACCCAGGTCTTCTGAGTCCCAGGCCCGGGCTCTTTCCTGAGAAGCGCCGCTTCTCAGGATGATATGGTGAGCTCACTGTGAGCAGGGAAGGAGCCGGTCAGGTGTTGTATTGTCCCCTCCCAAGGGCTCAGTATAGTGCTTTGCACACAGTAAGCGCTCAATAAATACGATTGAATGAATGGATGAATGAATGAATGAATGAGTGTGGCCAATTGTGACACTTAATGAAATAATGATGACAATAATGATAATAATGAGAATGTCTGTTAAGCACTCAATAAATATGATTAATTGATTGATGGATTGATTAATATCATTGTCTGTCGCACTGTCTAATAAAAATAGTTATAATGATGATGGCATTTGCTAAATGCTTACTCTTTGCCAGGCACTGCACTAAACATTGGTATGGATACAAGCAAAGGGGTTTGGAAACAGTCCCTGTCTCACGTGGGGCACACAGTCTCAATCCCCATTTTACAGATGAGGTCACTGAGGCTCAGAGAAGTGAGTGGACTTGCCCAAGCTCACACAGCAGACAAGTGGCCGACCCATGGCCTTCTGACTCCCCGGCCCTTGCTCTACTACGCCATGCTGCATCTCGAGAATGTTAGCTTGTTGTGGGCAGGTAACATGTAAGTGCTCAGCACACAGTAAGAGCTCAATAAATACCATAGATCAATCGATATGGTGCACTGTATGAAGCACTCAGGCAAGTACAATAAAAGGAAGCAGCGCGGCTCAGTGGAAAGAGCCCGGGCTTGGGAGTCAGAGGTCATGAGTTCTACTCCCGGTTCTGCCACTTGTCAGCTGTGAGACTGTAGGCAAGTCACTTTACTTCTCTGGGCCTCAGTTCCCTCATCTGTAAAATGGGGATTTAGTGCGAGCCTCACGTGGGACAACCTGATGACCCTGTATCTCCCCCAGCGCTTAGAACAGTGCTCTGCACATAGTAAGCACTTAACAAACACCAACATTAATGAATTAATTTGTGGATTTTAGGGTTACAAAAGCCAAGATGTGATGCTCGTTCAGCTTAATGCGATACTTGAACCATCTGTCGCGCCACTCGATTTGGTCAGCAAGGACTCCGATCGTCTGGGGCCGGGCTGTCCCCGTGTCCAGGCTGGCAGGGGATGGACATTTTGGGATTAGCACTTAGTACACAATAAATTCTCAATAAATAATAATATCTTAATAATCAATCAATAAATGAGTGAAAGAATGAAGGGAATGCACCTATTAACTCTAATTATTATTCATAATAAGAATAATAGTAGCATTTGTTAAGCGCTTAATATGCACCAGGCACTATTCTAAGCGCTGGGGTGGATACAAGCAAATCAGGCTGGACACAGTCCTTGTTCCACATGGGGCTCCCAGTCTTAATCCCCATTTTGCAGCTGAGGCCACTGAGGCTTGGAGAAGTGAAGTGACTTGCCTGAAGAAACACAAAAGATGAGGGGCAGAGCCGGGATTAGAACCCATGGCCTTCTGACTCCCAGAGCTGTGCTCTTTCCACTAGGCCACACTGCTTCTCTGCGAAATGCTTAATCCAGTGCTCTGCACACAGTAACTGATCAATAAATACCCTTGATTAATTGATTTTCTCCCCTTCTAAACTGGAAGTTCACTGTGGGCAGGGGATGCATCTAATAACTCTGTTCTATTGGACTCTCCCAAGCGCTTAGTACAGTGCTCAGCACATAGTAAGTGCTTGATAAAGCCATGCTGGAGAAGCAGCGTGGCTTAGTGGATAGAGCCCGGGGCCTGGAAATCAGAAGGACCCGACTTCTAATCCCGGCTCTGCCACTTGTCTGCTGTGTGACTTGGGCAAATCACTTCACTTCTCTGGGCCTCAGTGGGAATAAGACTGTGAGCCCCACGTGGGACAGAGACTGTGTCCAACCTGATTAACTTGTACCTACCCCAGTGCTTAGAAGAGTGCTTGGCACATTATTATTATGGTATTTGTTAAGCTCTTAGTATGTGCCAAGCACTGTTCTAAGCGTTGAGATAGATACAAGGTAATTAGGTTGTCCCACGTGGGGTTCACACTCTTAATCTCCATTTTACAGATGAGGGAACGGAGGCAAAGAGAAGTTAAGCGGCTTGCCCGAGGTCACACAGCAGACAAGTGGCGGAGCTGGGATTAGAGCCCATATCCTCTGACACCCAAGCCCGGGCTCCTTCCACTAAGCCAGCTGCTTCGAGCGCTTAACGAGTACCCTTATTATCATTATTTTTGATCAGTGGTAAATGTGATTAATTGATTGATTGAAAACCGGGGAGTGGGACGGGGGTGGGAAGCGAGGGGTGGGGGTGGGGGAGGCTGGAGCCTTTCCATCTGCTCCTCAGGGAGCAGGGGACATATTTTGGCTTCTCCGAGAAGAACGCAAGCCTGCCGGATACAGGGTGATGAATAGACATCTTAACCCTTCGAATCATTTCCCACCATTTCCTTCCCTTCCCCCGTCACCGCCCGGGGGAGGGAGAAGTGTGGGGCGGGGGGAGCCTGTCTCTTCAGAGGCGGGATCCGAACAAACCGCCTCCTGGGAGAGTGGGCCCAGGCCTCCCTTCAAAGATCGGATTTTCCCCGTTTTCAGCGGCAGGACCCCTCCATTTCAGGAGGCGGGGGCGAAGTCGGAATTCCAGGAAGAGGGAGGAAGGGGAGGGGCGGGAGAAGATGGGTGAACGGCAGCCAGGGCCGCTTCACGTGTTTCCATTCCACTGGCGGGCGGCCACCGGTCGAGGCCGAGCTGCCTCGGGCCGGCCGGGGTCGGGGGAGGGCGGTGGGTGGCCGGCGACGGACACGGCCCCGGTGTCCGGTCCTCAGTGGGAGAGACGCGGGGACGGGACGGCCTTCTCCAGCTCGGCCTGAACTTTCGACCCCGTCGAACACTCTGATTCCTGGAACCGGCCGGCGGGCGGGATTCATTCCACCACCGACTTTCCAGGCCTTGCCTTTTTTTTCCTGCCCGGAGCGATCCTTCCCGTGCCCGTCCAGATGCTGCTAAGTTAAGGCAGAGGGCTCTGCCGGGTTGTTCCGTCGTCCCGTGGCCCGGGAGGCGGTGGACGAGTCCAGAAAACAGGGGGTCAGGAGACTTCCATGTCACACTCGGGTGGTTCGGGTACAGGTTGAATAATAAAGCACTAACTATGTGCCAAGTACTGTTCTAAGCACTGGGGTAGATACAAGGTAATCAGGTTGTCCCATGTGGGCTCATGGTCTCAATCCCCATTTTACAGATTCTCTGGGAACTGAGCCCCAGAGAAGTGAAGTGACTTGGCCAAGGTCACCCAGCAGACAAGTGGCAGAGCCAGAATTAGAACTCACATCTTTCTGACTCCCGGGCACAAGCTCCATTCACTACACCACCTGCTTTTCTTTGAAGCAGGGGGCCTAGGGCAAGATGCCGGGGGCCTGGAAGTCTGAGGACCTGAGTTCTAATCCTGGCTGGGCCTCTTACCCTCTTTGTGACCTTGGGTGAGTCGAGGATCTGGGTCTCAGTTTCCTCATCTGTAAAATGGGGATCGAATACCTATCCTCCCTCCCCTATCGTCGGAGCCCCATCTACGACAGGAACTGGGTCTGATCTGATTGTATTGAACCTCCGGAAGCACTGACTACTGTTCTTGGCACGTAATACTAATACTAATAATAATAGAAATAATTGTGGCATTCGTTAAGTGCTTATTATGTGCTGAGCACCCTACTAAGTGTCGGAGTGGTTGCCAGATAACCAGTTCTCCCTGTCTCACAAGGAGAACGAATGGCAGATCCCCATTTAATAGATGAGATCACTGGAGCGTAGAGAATTAAGTGACTTGTCCAAGGTCAAATAGCAGGAGAGGGGCAGAAGGAGGATTAGTAAGTACTTTACACGCATGATCGTCCAGTGGTCTTCAGCGAGATGCCTTTCCTTCCCTAGGCAGCCCACCTTTTCCAGAAGAAAGTGCAGGAATCGGAGGAGCTTCCTGAAACTTTGGCCTAGTGTTCCCTGCCAGAGAAGCAGCGTGGTCAGTGGAAAGAGCCCGGGCTTGGGAGTCAGAAGTCATGGGTTCGAATCCCTGCTCCGCCGCTTGTCAGCTGGGTGACTGTGGGCAAATCACTTCACTTCTCTGGGCCTCAGTGACCTCATCTGTCAAATGGGGATGAAGACTGTGAACCTCACGTGGGGCAACCTGATGGCCCTGTATCTACCCCAGCGGTTAGAACACTGCTCTGCACATTGTAAGCGCTTAACAAATACCGACATTATTATCCCTCCTCCCCTATTTAACTTCTGTCTTTAACCACTCATTCTCCAATGGCTTCTTCCCCTCTGCCTTCAAACATGCCCATGTCTCCCCCATCCTAAAAAAACCTTCTCTCGACCCCACTTCCCCTTCCAGTTATCCCCTATACCCTTCCTTTCCAAACTCCTAGAACGAGTGAGTCGTCTACACTCGCTGCCCAGAATTCCTTAACTCCAACTCTCTCCCGGACCCCCTCCGATCTGGCTTCCGTCCCCTCCGCTCTACCGAGACTGCTCTCTCAAAGGTCACCCCTGACCTCCTTCTTGCCAAATCCAATGGCTCCTACTCTATCCTAATCCTCCTCGACCTCTCAGCTGCCTTTGACACTGTCGACCACCCCCTTCTCCTCCACACCTTATCTCACCTTGCCTTCACAGACTCTATCCTCTCCCGGTTCTCCTCTCACCTCTCTGGCCGGTCATTCTCGGGCTCCTTCGCGGGCTCCTCCTCCCCCTCCCATCCTCTAACTGTTGGGGTTCCCCAAGGGTCAGTTCTCGGCCCTCTTCTGTTCTCCATCTACATTCACTCCCTCGTGAACTCATCCGCTCTCACGGCTTCAACTATCATCTCTACTCAGATGACACGCAGATCTACATCTCTGCCCCGTCCTCTCCCCCTCCCTTCAGGATCGTATCTCCTCCTGCCTCCGGGACGTCTCCACCTGGATATCTGCCCGCCGCCTAAAACTCAACATGTCCAAGACTGAGCTCCTCATCTTCCCTCCCGAACCCTGTCCTCTTCCTGACTTCCCTGTCACCGTGGACTGTACGACCATCCTTCCCGTCTCTCAGGCCCACAACCTCGGTGTCATCTTTGACTCGGCTCTCTCGTTCACCCCACACATCCAATCTGTCACCAACGCCTGCCGGTCTCACCTTTACGATATCGCCAAGATCGCCCTTTCCTTTCCATCCAAACGGCTATCTTACCGGTACAGGCTCTCATGATATCCCTGCTGGATTATTGTGTCAGCTTTCTCTCTGATCTCCCTTTCTCCCGTCTCTCCCCGCTCCGGTCTATTCTTCATTCCGCTACCCAGATCATCTTCCTGCAGAAAGGCTCTGGGCCTGTCACTCCCCTCCTTCAAAACCTCCAGTGGTTGCCCATTGACCTCCACATGAAAAAGAACTTCTCACTCTTGGCTTCCAGGCTCTCCATCCCCTGGCCCCCTCCTACCTCTCCTCCCTTCTCTCTCTCTCCTGCCCACCCTGCACACTCCGCTCCTCCGCCGCCCACCTCCTCACCGTCCCCCGTTCTCGCCCGTCCCGTAGTCGACCCCCGGCCCACGTCCTCCCGCTGTCCCGGAACGCCCTCCCTCCTCACCTCCGCCAAACTAACTCTCTTCCCTTCTTCAAAGCCCTACTGAGAGCTCACCTTCTCCAGGAGGCCTTCCCGGTCTGAGCCCCCCCTTTTCCCTCTGCTCCCTCTGCAGCCTCTCTGCCCCTCCCACCTCCCCTCAGTTAAGCCCCCTTCTCCCTTTTCCCTTTGCTCCTCCTCCTTCCCCTTCTCCTCCCCTCAGCACTCTGCTCATTTGTATATATTTTTATTACCCTATTTATTTTATTACCCCATTTATTTTGTTAATGAGGTGTACATCCCCTTGATTCTATTTATTGCGATTAAGTTGTCTTGTTTTTGTCCGTCTGTCTCTCCCGATTAGACTGTAAGCCCATCGATGGGCAGGGATTGTCTCTGTCTGTTGCCGAATTGTACATTCCAAGCGCTTAGTGCAGTGCTCTGCACAAAGTAAGCGCTCAATAAATACTATTGAATGAATTAGATCCTGGAATTTTTTTTTAACGGCATTTGTTAAGCCTTACTATCTACTAGACCCTGTACTGAGTGCTGGGTTAGACACACGATAATCCACTTGGACACTGTCTCTGTCCCACAAGGGGCTCACAGTTTTCATCCTCATTTTACAGATGAGGAAACTGAGGCAAAGAGAAATGAAGTGGCTGGCCCAAGGTCATACAGCAGACCAGTAGAGGATCCAGGTCCTCTGACTCCCAGGCCCACGTCTTCTCCCCTCTAGGCCACACAGTTCTTGAGTTTAACCATCAGGATCTTCTGTAACGTGAGCATCACTGTCATCATCGTCCCCCTCATCCCGTCGATGTGACGGTGGAAGTGGTGGTATTTAATGAGCATCTTCAGGGTGTGGTGAACATGACTAAGCACTTGGAAAGTTCAGTAGCAGCAAGAGACACATTCCCTACCCACAAGGAGCTTATACTTTAATGGGGAAGGTAGACATGAGAAGCACCGTGGCTCAGTGGAAAGCGCCCGGGCTTGGGAGTCAGAGGATGAGGGTTCTAATCCCTGCCCCGCGACTTGCCTGGTGTGTCACCTTAGGCAAGCCTCTTCACTCCTCTGTGCCTCGGTTACCTCATCTGTCAAATGGGGATGAAGACTGAGAGCCTCACGTGGGACAACCTGATGACCTTGTATCTAACAGCGCTTAGACTAGTTCACGGCACATAGTAAGCACTTAACAAATATCATCAATATTATTATCTAGACCTGGAGTGATTAAAATGAATAATAAGTCAATAAATGGTATCACTGGGTGCTGGGCCTCTGTACTAAGGGCTTGGGAACATATGACAAAGTAAATAGACACCACACCTGCTCTCAAGAAGCTTACAATCTAGTCAGTCAACTGTAATTATTGAGCGCGTACTGTGTGCAGAGCACTGTACTAAGCGCTTGGGAGAGTACAAGAGAACAATAAACATATTCCCTGCCCCAAGCAAGCTTACGGTCTAGAGGGGGAGACAGGCATTAATAGAAAGAAATCAGTGACATCTATGGACCTAAGTGTTGTGGGGCTGGGAGGGGGGATGAATAAAGGGAGCAAGTCCAGGTGACGCAGAAGGGCGTGAGAGAAAAGGAGAGGAGGGTTGAATCAGGGAAGGCCTCTTGGTGGAGATGGGCCCTCAATAAGGCTTTGAAGCTGGCGGGAGAGAGTCATCGTCTGTTGGATATGAGGAGGGAGAGCGGTCCAGGATATGAGGTGGGCGAGACGATGGCGGAGAGATCGACGAGATGGAGGGACAGGGAAAAGGTTGGTATTAGAGGAGCAAAATGTGCAGGCTGACTTGTAGTAGGAGAGTAGCGAGGTGAGGTAGGAGGGGGCAAGGTGATCGAGTGGCTTAGTTGAAAGAGCACAGGCTTGGGAATCAAAGGTTGTGGGTTCTAATCCCTACTTTGCCACTTGTCAGCTGTGTGACTTTGGGCAAGTGACCTCATCTGTAAAATAGAGATTAAGACTGTGAGCCCCACGTGGGATAACTTGATTATCTTGCATCTACCCCAGTGCTGAGAACAGTACTTTGCACATAGTAAGCATTTAACAAATACCATCATTGATATTATTATTATTAAAGTCAGTGGTAAGGAGTTTCTATCTGGTGCACAGGTGGATGGGCAACCACTGGAGTTTCTTGAGGACTGAGGAAACATGGCCTGAACGTTTCTGAAGAAAAATGATCTGGGCAGCAGAGAGGAGTGTGGGCTGCAGTGGGGCAGACAAAGACTATAATAAATTATAGGTAGAGGAAGTGGCAAAGTAGAAGGATATGGACACAATTGTTGTGCAACTGGGAGTGGGTATCAGATTGCTTAAGGGGGACAGGTCAAAGTGCATAGGTGATGCTACGCTCCTCAAAAACCTCCAGTGGTTGCCCATCTACATCTGCATCTCACAAAAACTCCCCACCAGAGGTTTCAAAGCCCTTGACCACCTCACCCCCTCCTACCTCACCTCGCTTCTCTCCTTCTACTACCCAGACCGCTCACTTCGCTTCTCCCTGTGCCTCCACCTCGCCTGTCTCGTCACCGACCCCTGGCCCACATCCTGCCTCTGGCCTGGAATCCCCTTCCCCCCTTAAATCCCACAGACAGTGATTCTCCCCCACTTCAAAGCCTTATCAAAGGCCCATCTCCTCCAAGAGGCCTTCCCCGACTAAGCCCCACTTTTCCTCATTCCCCACTCCCTTCTGCATCACCCTGACTCGCTTCTTTTGCTCTTCTCCCATCCCAGCCCCACAGCACTTATGTACATATCCGTAATTTTGTGTATGTGATACAATGTTTCTCTCTCTCACTCTAGATTCTCACTTTAGAGAAGTGGCGTGGCTCAGTGGAAAGAGCCCGGGCTTGGGAGTCAGAGGTCGTGGGTTCTAATCCCGGCTCCGCCACTTGTCTGCTGTGTGACCTTGGGCAAGTCACTTCTCTGGGCCTCAGTTACCTCGTCTGTAAAAATGGGGATTCAAAAACGTGAGCCCCTCGTGGGATGATCTGCTGTATCTAACCCAGCACTTAGAATAGTGCTCGGCACAAAGTAAGCGCTTAACAAATAAATTTTTTTTTTAGACTGTAAGCCCGTTGTGGGCAGGGAATGTGATTCCTTATTGATGTAGTGTACTCTCCCAAGTGCTTAGTACAGTGATCTGCGCACAATAAATGCTCAATAAATACAATTGAATGAATGAATGAATGAATGAAATGAATGATAGAGAAGGTTGGGAGAATAGGATGGGGAGATGAGAGGGTAGCCAGGAAAGACTTCCTGGAGGAGATCTGGTTTTCATAGGGTTTAGAACTGGGGTGAAGGGTGGTCTGCCGGATTTGAAGGGGTAGGAAGCTCCTGGAGATGAGAGAGAGGCACAATGAATAGGTTGGTGCGAAAGGAGTGAAGCCTGCAGGACGGGGATGGAGTGAAGTGTTGAATGTATATAAGTCACAAGAGCAACAACATGATAGTGAATACATGAATCTGCAGGGTTTTTTGGTTTTGTTTTGCTCTTTAAAAGGTATTTTCTAAGCACTTACTATATGTCAGGCACTGTACTAAATGCTGGGGCAGATGTAAGCTAATCAGGTTGGACACAGTCCATGTCCCACACGGGGTTCACTGTCTTAATCCCCTCTGTATAGATGAGGTGACTGGGGCACCAAGAGGTTAAATGGCTGGCCCAAGGTCACACAAGCAGACCAGTGGTGGAGCCGGGATTAGAACTCAGGTCCTCTGACTCCAAGCCCCAGGGTCTATCCACTAGACCAATGCTGCTTCTCACTTGTTCATGAAATCCCACATCACAGGGGTAAAGGGGGGAATCAGAAGTGGGTGAGTTCATTCATTCATTCGTTCATTCAATTATTGTGTGCAGAACACTGTACTGAGTGCTTGGAAAGTATAATTTGGCAAGAGAGACAATCCCTACCCAGTAAGAGTCTCACAGTCTAGAGAGGGGAGATGGACAACATAACAAAACAAAACAAAACAAGTAGACAGGCACCAATAGCATCAATATAAAGAAATAGAATTATAGATACGTATTCATCATTGATAAAATAAATCGAATAATAAATATGTAAATATATTCTTAAGTGCTGTGGGGCAGGGAGAGGAGTAGAGCAGAAGGAGGGAGTTGGGGCAAAGGGGAGGGGAGGATGAGCAGGGGAGGGGGCTCAGTCTGGGAAGGCTTTCTGGAAGAGGTGAGTTCTCAGGAGGGCTTTGAAGGGGGGAAGAGAGTTCGTTTGGCGGCTGTGAGGAGGGAGGGCGTTCCAGGACAGCGGTAGGATTTGGGCCAGGGGTTGATGGCGGGAAAGACGAGGTGAAGCCCCAGTGAGGAGGTGAGCGGCGTCCAAGGAGCAGAGTGTGCGGGCTGGGCTGGAGGAGGAGAGAAGGGAGGTGAGGTAGCAGGGGGCCGGGGGACGGATGGCTTTGAAGCCAAGAGCGAGGAGTTCAAAATCAACACAAGGAAATGTTTCTTCACCCAGGAGGCAGGGACTAAGTGGCATTCATTCCCACAGGAAGTTTCTGGGCTTCAAGTATCAACAACTTCCCAAAGGGGGTAAATAAATTTGTGAAGGAGATGTCCATCATTCAATCAATCGTATTGATCATTGATTCATCTGTATTTACTGAGGGCTTATTTCTTTCAAAGCACTGAACTAAGTGCTTGAGAAAGTAAAATACCATGATAAACAGACATATTCCCTGCCCACGTCGAGAGCTATGTGCAGAGCATTGTACTAAGCACTTGGGAGAGTACAATACAACAGAATTAGCAGACACATTCCCATTATTATTATCATGTATTTATTAAGGCCTTCATTTGTACTAAGCAATAGTATTTATTAGGCACTTACTATGTGCAGAGCATTCTGCTTAGTACTTGGAAAGAATATACAGATGGGAATTAACATGGTCCTCGTCCCTCTAAGGGCTCACTGAGCACAGCAATAGAGACAAAATTCTTTTTTTATTTCCCTTTCAATTCTATTTGCTAAGTGCTTACTGTGTGCTAGGCACTGACCTAAGTGCTATGGTTGATACAAGCAAAGTTATGCAATTAGATTCGGTCCTTGTCCCACGTGAGACGCACAGTCCATCTTTCCCCATTTTACAGATGAGGAAAGTGAGACTCAGAGAGGTTAAATGACAGGCTCAAAAATAAGCGAGTGGCCTAGCCAGGATTTGAACCCAGCTCTCCTGACTCCCAGGCCTGTGCTCTTTCCATCAGGAAGCAGCATGGCGTCATGGCTAGAGCACGGGCCTGGGAGTCGGAAGGTCACGGGTTCTAATCCCGGCTCTGCAGCTTGTCTGCTGTGCCACCTTGAGCAAGTCACTTAATTTCTCAGTTCCCTCAGTGCTCTGCACATAGTAAGCGCTCAGTAAAGACGAATGAATGAATAAAATGGGCACCGAGACCGTGAGCCCCGCGTGTGACAGGAACTGCGTTCGACTCGATTTGCTCGGCTCCGCCCTAGCACGTACAAGGTGCCTGGCTCATAGTAAGTGCTTAGCAAATATCGTTATTATTATGACTATTATTAGGCCACACTGGCTGTTGGGCGGTGCAGCTCCAAAACATCATAAGGGAGGGCCACCCACCACACAGCTCTTCCACGTAACATGTCGCAACTGCAGAATTCAGAGCACCGCTCCGGGCTACCCGAGAGACGTTTTACTTTGTGATGGGTACGATCATTTGCGTGAGATTATCGGGGCTCTTCCTCGGTTGGTCCGGGAAGATCAGACAATAAGGCTCTTGTCTAGGGGCCTCTTTCGAGCCGTTCGCTCTCAAAAAGAACATGAATTCTCCGCCAGGACGGTGCGGGAGACTTTCAGGCGGGTTGTGGAAACATTCTGTCCCGCTTTAAGGGGAGGCGGTGAACACAGAGAGAATCCACAAAGCCAAAGGCAAAAGAGATTGAGTCTGGATAGAAACTGCGGAATACCACGGTGGGAATCTGGTGACCTTTTTCACCTTTCCCATCGTTGGTTGGTCTGCCTGGGGCAAACTTTACCTCTGATAGAGAAGGAGCATGGCGTAGTGGCTAGACCATGGGCCTTGGAGTCAGGAGGTCATGGGTTCTAATTCTGACTCTGTCACTTGACTGCTGTGTGACCTTGGGCAAGTCGCTTTACTTCTCTGGACCTCAATTACCTTATCTGTAAAATGGGGATTGAGACCATAAACCCCATGAGGGACAGGGATTGTGTCCAACCCGGTTTGCTTGTATCCGCCCCAGCGCTTAGTACAGTGTCTGGCACCTAGTAAGCGCTTAACAAATACCATAAAGTGTCCCAGAATTCCCCTGCATCCACACACTACCAGCATCTTGACTCCTCTGCCAGTGAATGTAAGTCAGGTTGACTACTGATTCACTTTGAGGCAATTAATTAATTCATTCAATGATATTTGTTAAGCTCTTACTGTGCACAGAGCACTGTACTGAGCATTTGGCAAGTACAATTCAGCACAAATAGAGACAATCCCTACCCATGACGGGCTCCCAGTCTAGAAGGGGGGAGGTGGACGCATAGTTTGTGGTCATGGACAAAATTTTTTTCTGGCAACCCAATTCCTTCTTCACGCGTGCTTTCTGGTGGCTCAGGAGTCTGCGGGATTGACATCTGCTCTGAGGTGTCAGTAGGAGGAAAGGCAGGGGGGTGGCCTGATAGAGTCCAGGAAACAAATCACTTAATGAGAAGCGGTGGGTCTAATGGGTAGAGTTGGGCCTGGGAGTCAGAAGGACCTGTGTTCTAATCTCCCGGCCCTGCCGCTCGTCTGCCGTGTGACCTTAGGCAAGCCGTTTAACTTGTCTGTGCAGGGCTATGTCCAATCTGATCGACTGCATCTACCTCAGCTCTTAGTACAGTGCCTGGCACATAGTAAAGGCTTGACAGGTACCCTGAAAAAAATGAATCAGTGGCATTTTTTGAGCAGTTCCTGTAGGCAGAGGACTGTACTCGTCTTTGCCTTTGAGGTGCTTACAACCTAGCAGGGGAGACAGATGTTAAAATCAATTACAGGTAGGGTAAGGTCATGGACAAAAGTGCTGAGGAGGTTGGGGTGGAGTGAGTAACCAAAAGTGGTTAGGGTGCACAGACTCAAGTAATTAGGGGACACAGAAGGAGTGGCGTACAATATAAAAATAATAATAACAGTAATAAAAATTATGGCATTTGTTAAACACTTACTATATGCCAAGAACTGTTCTAAGCACTGGGGTAGATATGCTGTAATCTGGTTTTCCTACGTGGGGCTCACAGTCTTCATCCCCATTTTACAGATGAGGTCACTGAGGCCCAGAGAAGTGACTTGCCCAAAGTCACACAGCAGACAAGCGGCGAAGCCGGGATTAGAACCCACGTCCTCCGACTCCCAAGTCCGGGCTCTTTCCACTAAGCTACGCCACTTCTCGTGAAATGAATGAAGTCTCAGGTCCACTGGGGTTCGTCATGGGCAGGTAATGTGTCTACCGACTCCGCTGCATTGTACTCTCCCGAGCACTTAGTCCAGTGCTCTGCACACAGTAAGTGCTCAATAAATACCACTGATCGATTGACTGGGGCCGGGGATAGACACAGATGGTCTAGCCTGCATTTAGAGGAGCCTGCCCTCTCAAAGTCTGCTTGAGACAGTGAGTCGTATTTATTGAGTGAAGTGGCTAGAATCCGGGCCTGGGAGTCAGAATGTAATGGGTTCTAATCCCGGCTCCTCCACTTGTCTGCTGTGTGACCTTGGGCAAGTCATTTCACTTCTCTATGCCTCAGTGACCTCATCTGCAAAATGGGGATTGAGAACGAGCCCCACATGGGGCAGAGACTGTATCCAACCCAATTTGCTTGTCTCCACCCTGGTGCTTAGTACAGTGTCTAGCACTTAGACACGCTTAACAAATACCACAATTATTATTATTACATTGTACTCTCCCAAGCGCTGAATAGAGGGCTTTGCACACAGTAAGCACTCAATAAATACGACTGAATGAATGACTCACCTATAATCGCCACAGCCTCTGCTATGCTATGACCTCCACGGGTATTCCAGCCCTTTCGGAATCTCCCCAGACATTTTGTCCGGGGATGGAGTTTCTGGAGCTGTCAGCAAGTCAACGGATTGCTCTCCGGTAGGCAGGATGCAAACTTGCGCTTTCACAACTCTTGGACAAAGAAAGAAATCCGATGAGAGAGGAGGTTCCCTTCCTATCTTAACCCAGAATCCAGGGATGGATCTACAGACTGCTGCGGGCAGGAAATGTGTCTGCTTATTGTTGTTAATAATAATAATAATAATAATGATGATGATGGTATTTGTTATGTGCTTACTATGCGCCAAGCACTGTTGTAAGTGCTGGGGTTGATACATGGTAATCAGGTTGTCCCACGGGGGGCTCACAGTCTAAACCCCCATTTTCCAGATGAGGTCACTGAGGCACAGAGAAGTTAAGTGACTTGCCCAAAGTCACAAAGCTGATGAGTGGTGGAGCCGGGATTAGCCCCGTGACCTCTGACTCCCAAGCCCAGGCTCGCTGTTTGATCTAGTGGCTGCCCATCCACCTCCACATCAAACAGAAACTCCTCACCATTGGCTTTAAAGGCCTCAATCTCCTCGCCCCCTCCTACCTCACCTCCCTTCTCTCTCTCTACCGCCCATCCCGTAAACTCCGCTCCTCTGCCGCTCACCTCCTCACCGTCCCCCGTTCACACCTATCCCACCTCTGCCCCACGTCCTACCGCTGGCCTGGAACGCCTTCCCTCCTCACCTCCGCCAAACTAACTCTCTTTCCCTCTTAAGAGCCCTGCTGAGAGCTCACCATTTATGTATAGATCCATAATTTATTCATTTATATCAATATTAATGTCTGTCTGCCCCTCTTGATATAAGCTCCTTGTGGCCAGGGGACATGTCTACCCACTCTGTTCTATTGTCCTCTCCCAAGTGCTTAGTACAGTGCTCTGCACACAATAAGTGCTCAATACATATCATTAATTGACTGATGGACTGATGGAAAGTTGGAGTCCCCAGTCAAGCCCAAATACCCACCTTAGTGAACGAGAAAGGATCATTTTCCCTCCTTCCCTGTCTGTAGCTAATTGTGAAGAGAGGATATATTTGAACGTGATAAATACCTTACGAATGTTTGCCGTTTTCTTTGAACTCCTGGGTCAAGATCTGGGGTTTAAACCACTTATTTAGACCCTTGTAATTTCCTGCAAAAGAGAAGGCGAAGCCATCATCAGAGAATCATAATTTAAGACATCAAAGCAATGAAGGCTACCGGATATTCCCCACCCCCCATGAATCCCAGCCACGATTTGCATGTTTTGCATACATTTGCATACCAAATTCATAAGCTCCAGACTTCCACGACGTAAGATGAAATAAAATGAATTCATTCAGGCAGTGTACTTCACTTGTAGTAAAATCTATCTCCAGGGCTTGGTATAGTAATAATAATAATAATGATATTGGTATTTGTTTAGCGCTTACTATGCACAGACTACTGTTCAGAGTAGCCTGCCCACTGTAGACAAAAAATATTGATTGATTGAAATTCAGAAATCTCCCCTGCAGGGCAGGTGAAAGATTGGATTGTAAACTCTGGACCGGAAGTTTGGTGTGGGCAAGGAACGTGACTACTGACTCTGTTAGATTGGACTCTCCCAAGCCCTTAGTACAGTGTTCTGCACACCGTAAGCGATCAATAAATACTGCTGATTGATTGGAAACCTCAGGAACCAGGGAGGTAGAGGGGCTGAAGTGAGATTTCAAATTCCTCTCCCTCATTCATTCATTCAGTCGTATTTATTGAGCGCTTACTGTGTGTGGAGCACTGTACCGAGCACTTGGAAAGTATAACTCAGCAACAAAGAGAGACAATCCCTACCAACAATGGGTTCACAGTCTAGAAGGGGGAGACAGACAGCAAAACAAGTAAACAGGCATCAGAAGAGGCAATATAAATAAATAGAATTATAAATATATGCACATCAAAACAATTAAACAGGCATTAGCAGAAATAAATAGAATTAAAGGTATGTACATATATACGCAAGGGCTGTGGGGCGGGGATCATCGGGGGTAGAGCAAGAGGGAGGGAGTCGGTGCCATGGGGAGGGGAGGGCGAGCTGAGGAAAAGGGGGGCTCAGTCTGGGAAAGCTTCTTGGAGGAGGTGAGCTCTCAATAGGACTTTGAAGGGGGAAGTGTGATTGTTCTATGTGCTTGCTTTATTGTACTCTCCCAAGTGCTTAGTACAGTGCTCCTCACACAGTAAGCACTCCATAAATGGGATTGATTGCCTCCTTCTGCAGAATAAGTTGAGGAATGTCTGCTTGACTCCATCGTTTTATTATCATTACCTAGTGTCACAAGGAACCAGCTAGAAGAAAGAGGAGTGCACAAGATCACTGTCTGAAAATCATGAATCATGGAGCCAGATTTTGAAGACACTTCGAGCCAATGAAATTGCCACCTGCCTAGCTCATCGTTCCTGTCATTCATTCGCTCGGATTTACTGAGCACTTACCGTGTGCAGAGCACTGTACTGAGCGCTTGGGAGAGTACAGCACAACAATAAGCAGACACATTCCCTGTTCACGCCGAGCTGGCGATCTACGGTCCTGTCCTTGGCTGGGAGTCCGCTGATGTCACAGAGTGGATTCCGCCACTGGAGGACCCCTCTCCAAAACCGACTAGAAAATTTGTGTGAAAGTTTGAGATTTTTTTTTTTTTTTATCAGCTGGAACTGGTTTCCTGTGTTTCCTGTCTCAGGCAGAATCATTCATGTACAACATGTGCTTAAAGACTCGGGCCCCTCCGGGGACATTCCGCCCTTTTGTTTTTAGATTCTTCACTAATAATGAACCCAAACTGCAGGAAGGTTGTAGACAAGCCAGATGAGGTAATAAGGGTCCCACAGACCGCTACATCTCCGGGAGTTTCTATGAAGTTGTTATGCGACAAAACTCCGGAATTCAGCATATCTCCAACGGGACAAGGACCTGTTAGGTGGATTTTAATCCAAACAGGAAATGGGGTGGCTCACTGGCTAGAGCCCAGGCCTGGGAACCTGATGACCTGGATTCTAATTCCGCTTCTGCCATCTGTCTGCTGTGTGACCTTGGGCAAGTCACTTTGTCTCTCCGGGCTGTGCTTCCTTCATCTGTAAAATGAGGATTAAGATTGCGAGCCCCATGTGAAGCAGGGACGGCATCCAACCCAATTACCTTGTACAGTTCTTGGCACTTAGTAAGCGCTTTAGAAATACCACAGTCATTTTAATGATTATCAGTCCCCTCCCTCAACTAGTCTCAGTCACCTCCTGGGACCCTTGACTAGCTCAGAATCAATCGAGAATCAATCTGTGTACAGAGCACCGTACTGAGCGCCTGGGAGAGGACAACAGAACAGAGTTGGGAAAAAAAAGATGGCATATGTTAAGCACCTACTCTGTGCCAGACACTGTTCAAAGTGCTGGAGTAGATACAAGCTATTGAGGTAGGACATAGTCCCTGTCCCTCATGCGGCTCTCAGTCTTAATCCCCCTTTGACGGATGCAGTCACTGAGGCTCAGAGAGGTGAAATGACTTGCCTAAGGTCACTCAGCAGACAAGTGGGGGAGCTGGCATTAGAACCCAGGGTGATGAAGCTGCAGGACATAGTGGATAGAGCACGAGCCTGGGAGTCAGAAGGTCTTGGGTTCTAATCCCGACTCTGCCACTTGTCTGCTGGGTGACTTTGGGCAAGTCACTTCACTTCTCTGTGCCTCAGTTGTAAAGTGGGATTTTGAGACTGTGAGCCCCCACGTGGGACAGGAACTGTGTCCAACCTGATTACCTTGTAACCACCGCAGCGCTTAGTACAGTGCCTGGCACATAGTAAGTGCTTAGCAAATACCAGAATTATTATTATCTTCTAGACTGTGAGCCCTTTGTTGGGTAGGGATTGCCTCTATCTGTTGGCAAATTGTACTTTCTAAGTGCTTAATACAGTGCTCTGCACACAGTAAGCGCTCAATAAATACGAATGAGTGAGTAATGAACCCAGGCCCTTCTGACTCCCAAGGCCGGGCTCCAACCACTAGGCCTTCCTGCTTCCCTAGATACGTTCCCTGACCACAAGGAGCTTCCATTTTAGACTGTAAGCCCGTCAATGGGCAGGGACTGTATCTGTTGCCGATTTGTACATTCCAAGGGTTTAGTACAGTGCTCTGCACATAGTCAGTGCTCAATAAATACTATTGAATGAATGAATGAATTTTAGAAGGGGGCGTTTTCAACACCCCTCTTTCCCCTGAAGCCCCGGAGGCCCCATCCCTAGACTTTCTCCTCAACCATCCATGCTGGCCGACCGAGGTTCCGCTCACTCTCCCCAATCCAGCAAGGGTATGGCACCGGCCTAAGAGTCAGAAGGTCACGGGTTCTAAACCCGGATCTGCCACTCGTCTGCTGCGTGGCCTTGGGCCAGTCACTCAACTTCTCCGTGGCTCCATTTACCTCATCTGTAAAATGGGGATTAAGAGCCCCAGGTGGGACGGGGACTGTGTCTAACCCGATTTGTTTACATCCACCCCAGTGCTCAATATAGTGCTTGGCACAAAGTAAGCACTTAACAAATACCACAATTATTATTATTACTGTGTGCAGAACACTCACTGTGGGCGGGGAACGTATCTGTTTATTGTTCTCTTGTACTCTCCCAAGTGCATAGTTCAGTGCTCTGCACATAATATGCGCTCAATAAATACCGTTAAATGAATGAATGAATACTAAGTGCTTGGTAAAGGATAATAGAACCGAGTTGGTAGACAAGCTTCCCTGCCCGCAAGGAGCTTACAGTCTATAGGGGGAGAAAGGCAATAAAAACAAATTATGATTATGTCCATAAATCAGACCCTTTCCCTTCCTCCACCATCACCCCCTCCTCATCCCTCAACCCTCCTCCTGGAATCCAACGCCCCGCCCTCCCCGACCCTGGAATATCCTCAAGGGAGCTTTATTTCAGAGATAGAATTACAGCTCACAGGACCCGTTTGGGAATATGCCTGGGTTGGGTTTTTTTTCCTGTTTTTTCTCTTTAGGCGGTGGTGGGGGTGCTTTTCACCACATTCTTTTCGACCTTATCCTCGTCCTTTCTTCTTTTCCTCCTTTAGGAAATGTCTCGGATTCTCTCGGTGGCATGTCATGGTTAAATTGCTCACAGCTGATTAAATAAGCCAGGTCTCCCTAAGAACACAGGAACTGGGGAAGGCAGAGAAAACTGGGGAAGGCAGAGAAAACCAGAGAAATGCGCACTGACCTGCTTAGCCCTGTCTGACCTCGCCGCTCTTTGGCCTGACCTTGCCTGAACACCCTCTCTGTCTCCAAGGACAGTTTAATAGAATCCACCGGGGGATGGGGGTGGGGAGGGGAGAGTCTGGATTGGGAAGAGCTGGGGGAAGGGGAGAAAGGGAGAGAGCGGGGGAGGAAAAGAAGGTGGAGAATGGAGGGGGAAGTTGAAGAAGGGAAGAGGAGGAGGAAGAGGAGAAGAAGGTGGAGAGAGAAGAGGAGGAGGAAGAGCAGGAGGAGGATGAAGCAGCACGATCTAATGATAATAATAATAATTGTGGTATTTCAATTCCATCATATTTACTAAGCGCTTACTGTGTGCAGAGAACTGTCCTGAGTGCTTGAGAAAGGACAATACCACACACAGTAAGCGCTCAATAAATACGGTTGAACAATACAACAATAAAGAGTGACACTCCCTGCCCACAACGACCTCACAGTCTGGGGGGCAGGGAGGGGGGGAGACAGACATTAATACAAATAAATTAAGCACCTATGTTGTACTAAGCACTGGGGTACATACAAGCTAATCAGGTTGGACACAGTCCCTGTCCCACACGGGATCACAGCCTAAGTAGAGGGAGAACAGCCAGACGATTGTATTTATTGAGTGCTTACTGTGTGCAGGGTACTCTACTAAGCACTTGGGAGAGTATAGGAGAACAATATAATAGACACCTTCCCTGTCCACAATGAGCTTACGGTCTAGAGGGTGGTAAGAGCACCGGTCGGGGAGTCAGAGGACCTGGGTTCTAATCCCAACTCTGCCAATGACTTGCTGCGTGATCTTGTGCAAGTCTTTTAACTTCTCTGTGCCTCAGTCTCCTCAGCTGTAAAATGGAGACTCAATACCTGTTCTCCCTCCTACTTAGACTTTGAGTCCCATATGGGACAGGGGCTGCATTCAGCCTGATTCTCTTGAATCTACCCCAGTGCTCAGAAGAGTACTTGACACATAGTAAGCACCTACCATAATGATAATAATGATGATTATGGTAGTAATAATCGTGACATTTGTTAAGTGCTTACTACGTTCCAGACACTGTACTAAGCCCTGGGGTAGATAAAAGCTAATCAAGTTGGACACAGTTCCCAACTCACATGGGGCTCACAGTCTTAATCTCCATTTTAGAAATGAGGGAACTGAGGCCCAGAGAAGTGAAGTGACTTGCCCAAGATCATCCAGCAGATGAACTGCAGAGTCAGGACTAGAACTCAGGTCCTTTTGACTCCCTGGCCCGGGCTCTATCCACTAGGCTACCTGATGATAATGACCCTTAGCAACTGATTTCAGGACAGCACTTCCAAGTGTTTTAATAATAATAATAATGATGATGCTGGTATTTGTTAAGCGCTTACTATGTGCTGAGCACTGTTCTAAGCACTGGGATAGATACATGGTAATCAGGTTGTCCCTCATGAGGCTTACCGTCTTACTCCCCTTTTTACAGATGGGGTAACTGAGGCACAGAGAAGTTAAGCGGCTTGCCCAAGGTCACACAATAGGCAAGTGGCAGA